>NC_140663.1:96467102-97667102 GCF_054131305.1 Coturnix japonica | reverse complement strand
CCTGCTAGCCTCACAGAGCTGTTTGTCTCTCTGGAGCAACATATAGGCCAACATACTGACATTTAACAGTGCTGAAAAAAGCACTTCCAACAAGTGTGAGGTGGTGCACTTCATTTGGCCAAAGGCCTGTGTGCAGTTACGTTATCACTGGGCAGCGCCTCCAGAGCTGGGAGTCTTTCAGCACTTCCCACGTTCTCACCCTGAACCTTCCTTTCCATGGCTGATTACCAACTTCTTCTTTAGCATTCATTTGAATTGTGACAGAGTATTTTTCAGCATTGAAGCCATTTATCGTCATCACTGCTTTTAAAAAATGAAACGCCACTTTATAGCAATTTGCTGAGAGCAGCAATCACAAGAAGGACCTGGGGCTGGGCTCTGGCACTGGAGTGGTAAAAGACCCATGTTTTATTAACTGCAGATATTACATATGATGTGGAAAAAAGATTGTACAGAAACCTCACTAACACTGAGAACAACTTAATAACAGATTCAGAGATGCAAGGAATGGATTAAATAGCTGTGTTAGACAAAGGATTCTTAGTTGCAGTGAAGTAAAATTGCTCACAGTCCGCTGCACACATTTTGGGATGCTTTTTTAGGGGGAAAGGTAGCTGAACAAAGGTGGCCGGTTACGTAGGGCTTTTTCTGTGTTTACGCTATGATAGATCTAGCCAAGTGATTATGATATCAACTTTGAACAAGAGTTTTGGACAGCCATGAATACTGGAACACAAGTCCAAGTCCAGGAAATGGGCTTGTATGTCATTAGGCAGTATGTTTGCTATATACTGATAAATTATTTCACTTGCCAAGATGTTTGTGTAGTGGGAATACTTATGTGTAGTGCTATTCTTACTGCACAAATTCCCAGCCAAATAGGTTACGTGACAGTAGTAAGAGCTGGCAAAAATACCTGGAAGTGCTCTGATGTCAATAAAGAAAGTGAAATGGTTTGTTTCACAGGGTGCTGTGAGCTGGTGGATCCCATCCCCTGCTAGAATCAACATGTGTTTCTGCTTCTTTTTTTCTTTTCTTTTTAAGCTGCCATTTGAAGCAAATAGTCTTATCCATTTTACCAGAGTGAAAGGTCTGTCAGCAAGCAGGCATGTCACTGAGACTTCAGCCAAGGTCTGAATCCCCTGTTTCCTTCCCTTGCTGAGTAACCTCAGCCATCAGTGGCATCCAAGTGCAAAAGACTGCCAAGGAGAGGGGCTGAGTTGCCTTGATAGTGTCATAGAATATGACATTCATGTGACTGATTCTGGGCATCACAAACAGCCAAATATAAATCAAAGGAACAGAACAGAAAAAAAAAAACATTTTGTTGCTGCTAGAACTGGGTTAATAGTTCAAGGGAAGAAAATGCATCCTTCTTTTATTACTGAAGCTGTGGGATTAGAACCATGAACATCCTTGCCAAACAGTATTCCACCACCTCCCTTCATTTGCAGAAGAAAGATCTGAACAGACTGGTCTAATGGCATGAAGCCCATACTGGAGGTGGGCACAGAAGCAAACCTAGGCCTTAGATGCAAGGCAGGTGCTTGGCAAGTCGTTTACTTTTTGGTAAAATCAATGCACATCAGTCTTAGGCACTGAAGATACTGTTACATTCAAACCTGCACAGTGGAGGTCAAAAGACTGATGTGGAAAGATTACATAAAACAGCACCTGGAATATGCAGTGCTGCTCACAGCCACAAAACCAGACTGGGCAGGGAGAAGCTCTTTGGACTGTGATCAGGGTTTTGAGCAACCTGGTCTATTGGGATGAGTCCCTGCATATAGCACAGTGGTTGGAATTAAGTTATCTTAGAGCTCCCTTTCAACCCAAACCATTCTATGATTCTGTTTTTCTATGATAATTCAGTATATTAAGATTGATGGAAATTCTGCATCTATCTGTAAGTATCTACAGCCACTTGGCTGCTTACTTTGCTGTGTATCCAACAAGATGCTTTGTGGAGAAACAGGTAAGAAAGATAGGCAAAGGCAAGGGCTGTGAACCTGAGGAGGTTGCTTACAGAAGAGCTGAAAGCTCTTATTTTTTTGCCCTAGCTTATCTTCTAAAAGATATTATCTTTTCCTGCATGCCTTATTTTGCCACGCAGTATGAGAGAGTCTTTACTTTTTTACTTGTTTTCTTAAGAAATAGTTCATATAATTTAGCCCATGTTCAACCTGGATATTAGGAAACAGTCCTCAGCAAGAGCAGTGAGGCAGTGGCACGGGCTGCCCTTGGGGGTGATGGAGTCTCCATCCCTGGAGGTGTTCAAGAGCCGTATGGATGTGTCACTGAGGGACGTGGGCAGTGGGCATGGAGGGGGTGGGCTGATGGTTTGACTGGGTGATCTTAGATGTTTTTCCCAGCTTTAATGATTCTATGCTTCCATGCATTCCTATTACCTAGATTTCCCTTTGCTCACTGATGGTCATGTCAATTCCTAGGTTAATTCCTGTCCATTCCTGTTCTTCTTACCATTAATCAGAAGACATTTGAATCTAGAGAGGCTAGATCCTGACAATGCGTAAACCAGGATATCTCCCTTGAAGTCATTGAATCATAGAACATCTCAAGTTGGAAAAGGCTCATAGGAACCATAGAGTCCAACTCTATCCACTTTATCCAACCCTCATTCTGCCCAAGCAAGAGTTCAAAATGAGGTGTTTCCCTTTGCTGAGAAACCTGCCAGTGTTGTAGGATGGTTGTTCATCAGTTTTAATGTCTGAGTGGGTAAAAAATACTCCACAAAGGGAGTGGGCAAGATGCACTGAATTCTTTATTCTTTATTCTTTTATTTTATTTTATTTTTTTATTTTCGATGAAGGCTTCCTACGGAAAAATGTTGTTAATTTTATTTTCTAATTTAAGCATGGGGAAGATCCATTCATTTTATTAGCTTGCACCTGAGACAACTTTGGTAAGCAAACTATTAGAAAGTAGAGTGAATAAAAAGAGTGAATCAATGTGCAGATTTGATCTGTTAAGAGAACATATATATGTACTTTATATATGCTTGTGGACATATAAAACAGTGAAATTCTGGCTTTATTGACTTTATTGAGGTCAGAATTTAACCTATAAGCTTATTATTATTGTCAATACTTCCAAGTCTATTACAGAGCTTTCAACTAAAAGGCCTCCAGAGCAAAGAGAGTCAAAGTCACGGGATTTTTGCCCTGTAAGAACAGCAAGGTAGGACTTGCAATGGCCATTTCACAAAGTGTTTCATACTGAGCAGAGCAGCTGTATCCACTGGAACGTATGAATGAGTCTCCCTTCCACTTGAGTCAAGGACAATCAATTTTGTTTTTAAAATGTCATAATCGGTGATATTGATCAACACTCCCTAATGGGGTTGCTTTCGAATCCATACTGGCTTGGGTTATTGCTACTTCCCTTGCAATTCATGCTCAATTAGGCTGCCTTACTAATGCATGTCAGCTTCATTTAATTGCTCCCGGGCCTGCAGTGTGAGAAAAGAGCAAGCTGACAGAGTAATCCCATGCTTTCACTTTTCAGTGAGCTGCCTATTTGTCTTATTTGTTCACATTATAAGGGCTAAGCGCTTGTTATACTGAAAACACAGAAAAGCAAAAGTCATGGAGTACTAATAACACTTGAAAAGCAGAGTTAGAACCCAACTACTTGTGCAAAGGATTTCTGACATTTTCAGGATTTTGAAAATAAGGCGGATTTTTTAATTAGGGCTCTAATGAGTAGAGTTTGTCTTATAAAAGCTACAGAAAGAAATGGTGAGAAGCAAACATCTGCTGGCTACATCCTTGGAAAAGCAGCCTGTTTATTTGCTGGCTGGCTGTGGATAACATGGCAGAAGCACCTAGGATTAGCTGGGGATCTTATGGTTGCTTCCATAATATTTAACAGTAATGTTAGGAAATGTTAATTAATTATGAGAAAGGGAGGAAAAGAGGGGGGGGCAGTAAGCCAGCAAAAAGGGATTGACCAGTGAACACCTTAGATCTTCAGGCTGTGAAAGCAGTGCCTGCATTTCCCAGTTGTGAACTGGAACAAAGTGAAACCTGCGACCAGCAAAGCATCTGGCTGCAGACAGAGACTCTCAGGGTGTTTCTGTCAAGATCCGAAACCAAACACCAGACGAAGGAAAGTGCAGGTATGAGAAAAGTGAGAAAAAGGAGCTGAAGGGGGCTCTGTGCAGAGCAGGGCCCCCTTTATGGCTGGGCTGGCTGTCCCTGGCCACCTCCCCACCTCCTGGTGAAAGGTTGGGTTTGATGAAGGAACAAAGACATCAGAGAAACTCTTGGAAGTAGCACTGTGAGTCCTGGATTTCCAGCTCCTAAACCTGATGCGTATCTGGGGAATCAGCCGCAGGTCCCACCATGAGAGGTAGACTAAGGCTCCTTTGTATTTTTTGTTTCCTTCTAATTTTGCAAGTGCAAGAGGTGAATGCTGATACTCAAATGTCTTCCTGATGCTTAGGGGAGGAAGAACAGTCTATAACATTTTGGGTGCCTTGCTTCTTTGGAGATGACAGCTCAGCATCATCAACAGTGATGTTCTGTTGCTGCCTGGAGGGAGACCTGACCTGCGTTGTGGTGGAGCTGATGTCATCGTTCAGACCTTTGGAGGAACCATCACTCAGCTTGTGGATCCCTCTCCTGCAGGAGAAGAGTGGCAGCACCTTATGTCTGTACCTCTGCAGAGCTATGCCTAGTGCTATACCCAACAAAGCTATAGTAGGGGAGTATTAAAAAGACAGTGCGCAAATAACCTCACATCAGTGCATGGCTGCTTGCCACTCTTTTTTTGTTTTTTATTGATTTCTTAACTTTTCATTTCCTAGACATGACAGCTTCCCTCTTGTTCCCCATTTCCTCTGACCCAGACTCACCAGGTTCCTTGGCTTACGAGCTTACATCCCTTCTAGTTTTAAGCTTGCTGAGGCCTGTGCAGATGACGGAAATTAGAGCAAAGAAAACTGAAACCACCCAAGGCAGGCAGGGAAAAAGAAAGCTGTGGGCTTCAGTCTGAGATTTCAACTTAAGAAAGCCAAAAACATTCCAGTATTGTTACAGAGACATACAATTGGTAGTGCATGAAGACTGTCAGATGGTAACAACACTTACAGAGGCCACCTAGAAGTGCTCCGTGATTCATTGTTATTGTCTTCAAATAAGATGTTACCTGAACTCTACACAAGGTAATCAATTTATTTACTATAGCTAGCTCTGTTCAGTATTTTTCTTCCTACAAGTTACTTCATTAGAACTATCTTGTACAGCATTTTTATAAATAAAGGAATAGTGCTATTTATATATTGACCAGTATATTTTAACTGTGATATCCTTGCTCAGCCAACCTGGAGATCTGGCACACATTTATAGCCTAATCCTACAACATTATGGCCAGCAGAGCTTTGGGCAGAAGCAAACAGAAGACACTCAAACTGTCAATTCTTGCTCTCTATACCCAGTTGTTGTAGGTGTTAATAGCCTAACATGAATCATTTCAGTTCATCTACTTTGTATTCTTGTTTTGGCTGCCAATAACTGAGTGCTTTTCATTATTCTTTTCACACTAAACCAAAAAAAAAAGCATCCACAGGTATTCAAAACACTCTCCAAAAATTGTTTCATGGTTTTAAAGTTCTTTCATATAAATACATAAATATATATCTATTCATTTTCTTGCATGTATGTATTTTACCAGCAATGGGAGGAGAGTTAATGGCCTTGAGTTGCACCAAGGAAGGTTCAGGTTGGATGTGAGGATAAATTTATTCTCCAAAAGTGTGGTGAGGCACAGGAACAGGCTACTCAGGGAGCTGGTGGAGTCACAGTCCCTGGAGGTGTTAAAGGAAAGGGTAGATGAGGTACTTAGGGATATGGTTAGTGGGCATGGTGGGGCTGCATTGGTTGATAGACTGGGTAATCTTAGTGGTTTTTTTTATCCAACCGTAATGATTCTGTGTAAGAATTTTTCCTGACAAAAACAAGAGCAGGCTGAGCACGGAAGAACAGCTTTACGGAGGACTGGCTAGTCCTGTTCCCATACATCACAGTGTGCTGAGTTCTCTAGATGTGCCTCCTTACTGTAAGTGCAACAAATGTGATGTATGGCTTCTGCTATATCTATTTACCCATAGGAAATTAAAGATGGAGAGAAAAACAATTAAAGAAAAACTGAACACATACAGAAAAACTCAATACATCAACACAGAATGAATAATTAAACTTAAAAACTGTGTTCCAAAATATCTTAAAAGATAAAACTCAGAGCCCCCACCTGAACTGCTACTGAATGCCACCAAAATGTTGCTCAGATTGGGTAAATAAAATGAGAAAGCTGAAAGAACTGATCAGACACATCATTCTAAATGTCCTTTACAAAGAAGAAACGCCATTCCAAAATACAAGCATTATGTCTCTTAGTCCCAATGACAGTGGAGCAGCTCAAATGTTTTCTTGTAGCCACCAACACAGACGAGCTGACACTGTATTTGCATCCAGCTGCAGGGATAGAAACACAGCACACTAAGAAAATCAGTGAAGTAAAATTCACATAAGGAAGTTGGTAGTTATTTAGCAGGTTACTGGTCAAAGCCTTCGCCACAGTTTCATTGAGGATTTGGCTTGATCTAGTTAATAAAACAAAAATGAGACCACACAAGATCAGAAGTTAAAAGAAATTTTTAAGCAAATTACGGAAACTTCCACTTACTGAGCCAGCATGGCTGAATTCAACTATGAAGAACTTGAGAACAAAAAGAAAAAATGAACTAAAAAGTAGTTGCTGGAACATAATCTCAGGTTCCTTTCCTTTTCTCAAACTTGTGTAATGTAAAATCTCAGTTCTTACACTAAATCTGTTCTTCAAAGAAACTCTACCATATGCTGCAGTCAAGAGTACTTCAAAAAAGGGTAACCCTGTAATCTTGAACACCCGTGCATAGTTCATCTAAATAGTCTGCTTGAGACAGAAAAGAATTAAAGATTTCTGTATTATGAGCATTCACAGAAGGAAATGGTATTGATTCATGGAAATCTTTACCTGCGTGAATGCTTTCCCATTCTCTTGGTGGGTACATACATCACTCAAAGGTAACATTACAAATGCTGCAGCAATCTCCAAGGCAGCAAGAAAGAGCACTCGCTAATACCGCCCATTAATCAAAACCATCTGTTAAAGCCACTTAAATTTGTTCAGACTGCACCAAGAAGGTGGTATATTTGTTTTAACACCATCAGGTTCCTATTTTTATTTTCAAACAGAACACAGCAAATATTCTAATATTTCAATTCCTATACCGTTCAGATCAGATTGAGTTGCATCAGATTTGAGTTACATCACGGATGCTTTTGGAAGGCAGCTGAGGGGAAAGAAGCTGGAAGTTGGGATAGGTTTGTAAAATATTTTCCTTTTGCTGAGCCCTGTCAGCCCAATGAGTCAGCTTCACACTTGTTCGCATTTCCAACAGTTTAATGGAATTAGTATTTGTTTCCTCTGCAACGAGGAAAAAACACTTCTTTGCAGCTATTTAAGATGCCAGCAGCAGAAAAGTGGCAGAAATTGAAAAGGTATTTCTGTCCTTGGTAACATCAAAGTGTTCACATAGTGACTCAAATGTACAACAAATACTGCGCTTCTGGACACACAGGCTCCTCCCATGGCTTCAACTCATCATGTCCCATAATCCCAAATAAACTTACTGTCTTTTGGCTTCTAGTTTGGCACCTCATCTCTGAAGATACATGGTAGATACAAGCAAGCTGACTAATTAAAATAGACATGGACTTTGAACAGCAATTCTGAATGTCTCATTGCTTCAAAGGCCAAAATTGTTTAATATCGGTCACTTATGGAACTCACACTTTATGAACATGAGTCTCTTCAAATTAGCCTTCCCTTCTCCTTGTAACAAGCATAAGATAAACACTCAATATCAGCCTGTAAGTTCTCCAATAGGATTTCCCAGACCTTTATGCCTAGGCTGCATCAGACTCATTAGACTCACTCTGTCTAAATAAGTAATTACATTTCAACCTTTGGAGTCCCTGGGATATTATACAGTTATCTCACATATTCTTCAGACGGTGCATTGAGCTTAGGTTTCTGCATCTTTTAGATGACAACTGATGACACCACTATACTTGTATTTTCTGCTTTATTTATGCTTGATCAGATACCAAAGCATGAATGTCGACAATATCCAATCTAGATGAAATCACGTTTGACGTTCATAGTTATGACTGTGCTTTAAACATATCCAAATGACAGACAACTCTGTGAAAAGTACTCTATGAAGTTCCACCATCATTCTGTATCTCAATTCTTCCATCACCTATACTTCCTTTCTATAAATTGTTGGTTTTCCCATGCAGTAGTTCATTTTTATTATTGCATCAGCAACTTGATAACAAACTTTAAAGGCAAAAACTTATGGACTTACTGGCTTTTGTGAGCTGGTATTTTATTCCTTGCAGTGAAGCATCTATTCTACCTCCACATGCTATTCACAATCATTGTAACTTTCCTTTTCCTGTCAACATAGGAAATGATTTTGACAGTGTCCGTTCAATAAAAAGAGGCTTTAAGGAACATTTCAAATCAGACACATCAGCAGAGGGTGCTGTTGGCAGAAAGCACTCAACATCATGGATTAATGAGTGTTGCATATTAACAAAATTTCCTCCTTGTCCTTTTCACTTAGGAAAATAGCACTAAGTTTTCCTTCTAGAACTGATTTGCATCTGACTGCTTTAACTCCTTTTTCTTTAAATTAGTAAGCTGTGCAGCTTATTTTGGAGAAGGAAAAGACATTGCTGACCTTAAACTATTAATAATCTTCATAGACATTAAACTATCAATATGCAATAGACACCTACAGAGGGCTGGCCTTGCCAGATGGTTGGGTCATGCTAATCAGCGGGTAGGAGAGATGGATGCAGTTGGCATTTAAAATCATTTCTTCTGCAGGATTCAGAAGTTACAAAATTAATCTGTCTCCTACAAACTGGCAGTATCTAGTTTAAAGGTTTCAGTTGCTGTAGAGTGAAAAAGAGATGTTGTAGCTTTTCTTTAAGGACCAGACTCTTCAGATAAGCAGATGTGAAGTTTCTAAAGGAAGCCTGGGTAAAAAGATTGTCTTTTCAAATATCTTCTCTTCTGGTGGTTCAAGATCAAAGAGGGCCAATCTAACCATCATAGCTTTCCTGCAATGTGGATATCTCTATTTTTAAAGACACACAAAATAAATAACATATCCTAAACTTATTTGTCTTTAACTGACTATGGCCACTCCTGTCTAGATTTGTCCATAGGCTTTGAAACACTTCTGGGTATCAACAGACATAAACCTACCTCAGACTCATTTAGTTAATTTCACTGGTGGTTACAGCCATTCTATTCTACTATTATTGTGAGTAGACAAGGAATAAAGACTCTTGTTAATTGAATCTGACAGAGCGAAAACAAAAAATGAGCTAAAGTGATAACAACTGAACAGTTGTCTTAGGTTAGATAAAGCCCTAAGAAGTTCAGCTGAATGGATTGTCACAATAGCAGCAAATAGCTCCAGTATCCTATCCAGCAGGAGATTTAGCATCCAACCCTAGTTGCCTATGGTGTTATGTTAGTGCCTAACGGTTGCTATATCTATATACAATGACTGCACTATCAGCAAGTATCTCATTACCCCCAGAAAATCCTAAGAGACATTTGTAATATGGAGAGCATTATGCTGTCCTGTGGTATGCACTGGGATATTTATGTGACTTGCATCACTGGCAGTCTCTCAAGAACCAATGGATTTTGCTCTGAGAACCTTCAGGGGGCATGCAAGGATCTCTGCTCCTGCTTTTTGACTATGACAGCCAAGCAACAGGGAGACTTAGAGGACTGCTGCCAACTTCACTAGAAAGGTTTTAACAGTGACCAGCTTACCCATCCCTAAGCACAGACTCAGCCCTCTGTGGTGCAGGATGAAGCAGCTTTGTGACCAAACTTTACCATCCCCCAGATTAGCCAGAGTCCCCAGAGCTGGCTGTCAACAGCAGGGATCAAATGTGGTCCTAGGAGCTGAGCATAACCAAGTTCTGCCTGACAAGGGATGCTGTAGTTCACACCAGTGGCAGAAGAGCACTGTGATGTGTATTTCTGAGTATGGCAACATACCCCATGTATGGAAGAGAAGAGGGAACTGGATGTGCATCTCAGCTTTGCGCCATTAGAGCAGGCGTATCCTCTGTATCTGAAGGAAAGGAATACTACAGCAGATTATGAGCCGAATAATCTGCTACATCTCATCTAAACTTCAAGATATTCAATGGCAGCCAACTCCAAGCCATGCTTCATCTGCATGCATGTGGAAAAAGCCACCTACAGCTCCCTGTAGGTTAATCACAGGATCCCAAAGGATGTAGCCAATACCTTCTTTCCTATTTCAGTGCAGTCTGAATTGGGTATTAACTACCTGCTGTGTTTGGCAGGTCTCTTATTCCTAAAATAAATAACTGTATGAAAAGTCATAAACTCTATATTGGACTTTTTCATAAAAAAAAAGATAAAAAAAAATCAAAGTAATGTCAGGTTTTTAGCAGCCCCACTTACTGCAGTAAATCTGGCTTCCACAGCTGTTCATGTTGTACCGTGTGCTTCAGCCAAATGGAGCTGCAGTCCAACGTTTCCTTCTTAAGGTATCCTTTACCCAGAGCAAAGCCAAGTGAATTTTGGACACAACTAACATGCTAGAAATTATGAATGTGCTCTTATTAGAGCAGGTTGCATGTTTTACATTAAATATTCATTCAAATAACAATCCAGCAAAATGTTTGTCAAGATGATAGTTACTTTGGCTAAAAGAGCACATTTTTTCCTCCAGTCTCCACCAAAACCAGCCTGTATTTATCACACTGAGAATCTAAGGACATTACCAAAGATCTTGCTTAAACTCGGCTGAGCTCCTACACTGGTGCCAGATCCTGGTCTCCTGTTTTATAGCCGTACCATTTCAGAAATTACTTGGTTCTCACTAGGGACATCCCTTTTACAGGTTCCACTGCAGCTCATAAAATGAGGGGAAAAAAAAAAGAAGAAAAAAAAATAATAGAAAGTAGCATTTTCTGCCTCTGCCTGTTAAAATCCTGCTTGTGTCAAGCTGAAACCCCCAGAATGCCTCATAAAGAGATTTGATTTCAGTGTCATGGTTCTCTGTGAAGAACCAAGTTTTCTCCACCTCACAAATCCTCACTGCTTTCACCCCACTTCTCCTTCACTGCAACTTTCTCTATCCTCCTCTCTTCAGTCACCACTTCCTTAAGCCTTCTCTGTGCTGCTATGTTCCTGCAACCATGTTTTTCCAGCCATGGAACAATCTTTCTTTGCTTGGCCATAGATGTCTTCTCCTGCCCTTTTTCCAAATCCACCTCTGAAGCCCCTGTCATAGACTTCTTATATCACTCCATTAGTGCTTGGGACTTGGAAGACGCTTTGGTTTGGTGGTCATTTGGTGAGTGAATGGTTTCAAGAAGATCCTGAACCTGCAGTAGGCTACGTAACATTGGAGAGGCCTCCCCATGATGGGCAGCAGACAGGGCACGCACCAAGCGTTGAACATTCTTTAATGCAGAGAACAGAAATGTTTGTGACAAAGTTGATAAAGGTATTAGCTCCATATTTGCTGCTTATCAGAAACATTGGACTGAAAAAATTTTGTGCCTTCGGTTACCAAGAAAACATCTCTGAAACTCTTTCTTCTTTTTGGTATTCTCCCATTTCATGGCTAATGCACCTTTCCAGAGTTTCAGCATTACCCATATGTAGCACTTCTTGTGTTATCACAATGGCATCAGTATTTTTTCCCCTTGAAATCGGGGATGCAACCATGGGCCACAATTACAGCAGATATCACACATATAAAGTCTGAACACAAAAGTTTGCCTTTAAAAGACAGAGAACTTCAATATTTTTGTAGAACTACATACCACATTCTGAATCAAAACCAGAGCTAGCAAGGTGGTTAAAGAAATAAAGTTAAAGATTAGCAATATTGCCATCATGTGGCTACTATAAGCAAATGCTCAGGCACGAACCTGAATTTATTAAGTATCAGAAAGCAGAACGCATCCTCTGAATCCTGCTGTTAAAATCAAAAAGCAGTGTTTAAAGCTGCTTTTTATTATTATAGATGACCAATATCTCCATTCTACAGTAGTGATTTACGAAGCAAGGATGCGGGTACATTATCCTTTCCACTGTCATCCCTATCCTCATGGATTTATTGCTCACGCCTAAGAATTCACTCCAAAATCCATCTTGAGTTATTCATCAAGAAATTAGAAAACTGAGAGTCACCTCTAACTGAAGAAAACAGTAAAGATCAAACAGCCCTTTTACATAGTCATCTTACATACCTTTCGTATCCGCAATGGCTTACAAGTAGAGTGTTAAAGCCCACATGCCAAAATCAATTTCTCTTAGTACCGTTAGGAACATTTGTTCTTTTCAGTAATGTTATTCCCTCTCTTTCCCCACACCATTCTCTGCATAATCACAACAGGCAAATCTTCACTGACAAATGGGCAAGACAAGAGATGCCCACATCACGATGTCACCTAGGTCTGCAAATTTTGTAAAGAGTAGAACGTAAAGAAAGAGTAGAATCAGAATTACACCTGATTTGTAAGTTGTTGCAAACAGAATCACAGAATCACAGAATGACCCGGGTTGGAAGGGACCTCAAGGATCACGTAGTTCCAACCCCCCTGCCTGGCAGGGCCACCAAACATACACATTTACTAGATCAGGTTGCCCAGTCCAACCTGGCCTTGAACACCTCCAAGGACGGGGCATCCACAACCTCCCTGGGCAGCCTGTTCCAGGGCCTAATCACTCTCCTAGTAAAGAACTTCCCCCTAACATCCAACCTAAATCTTCCCTCCTTCAACTTGGATTAATTTCCCCGTGTCCTGCTATTGTCAGCCCTTTCGAAGAGTTTACTCCCCTCCTGGGAGTAAGTTCCCTTCAGGTACTGAAAGGCTGCAATGAGGTCACCCCGCAACCTTCTCTTCTCCAGGCTGAACAAACCCAACTCCCTCAGCCTGTCCTCATAGGGGAGGTGCTCCAGCCCCCCGATCATCTTCATGGCCCTCCTCTGGACCCTTTCCAAAATCTCCATGTCTTTTTTGTACTGAGGGTTCCACACCTGGACACAAACCTAGAATCCATTTTGAAAACCGCCTCCTTATTTCTGGGAATCTGAAGAACAAAATAGAAACTTAAGTGCATTCACTAACAGCTCTTGGTTGAAGAGCAGTCTGGGTATGCATACACACACTTTCCCACTACAGAGCACTGACTATTCTATGAGACACGTTCCAATAACCAATAACTCATCTTTGTTACTGTACAGTCTGCTCTCAATTACACACGCTTGCATCCAGACAAAATATTGCAGCAAGGCCGGTCAGTGTTATCACTGTATATGCACGTGAGACACACTGATTTAGCTTGCTGCTGGTTCCAGACATTGCTTTCTTGCAATAAATTATCATATAGGCAGAGATGCGGCTTTTTTGTAGAGTCAAAATACAAGCTTAAAATGCTGGAGCACAGAGCCAACATATTATCTCTCTTCTGCTTGCAGATTAATTCATACCTTATTTTATGCCCTAATGTGTATAAGTACATCCAGCTGGTGTAACCTTGCTGGTGCCAAGACAGGCAAAATTAAAACACCTACGAATCTCCCACATTGACTAGCATGCACTAGGTGGTATTAATTTAGCCCAAAGTATGGTTTTAAATTAGTTCAACTAAACAGGATGATACATACAAATATCCATTTCCATTTCAATCTGGCCTGTTTCCCTTAGCAAACAAAGTTTAAGAATGACTATCTCAAGTTATTTCAAATAAATATGCCTGCACAGCTTATTTATTTATTTTTGCTGCTTAAGTGCACAGGAAAATTTTATACCAAGATAAAACCTGACATTATTTATAAGCATTGCTGGTGTGCCTAAGAATCATAGCATGCAAGTGTCAGAGAAATAACGCTTTACAAGATGAAGGTTTTCTGGTTAATATAAGTCATAGCAAGAAAAATGTTTGGAAATGTAAAATATATATATATATATATAAAAGGATAACAACATATAAGCTAGAGTGCATGTGAGCACTTACATACATAAGCACAGAATGAATCCAACATCTTTGTAACTGCATGGCACAAAGAAACACTGAAGCGTTGGAGATCTCAAGACATTCATCGGTCCCTGCTGAAAAGATCCAAAAAGGTCTTCTGCCTTCGTGAGAACCAGGATCAGGTTTTCACAGTCTCTGGACAAGCCCAGATTTATGAACAGCTTCCAGACAGAAAGAAATTTGTGAACCTTTTTAATTATTCATGCTCCCAGAAGCAAACCCTCTCAAGTTGCAGGCCAAGAGGCCTCCAGGCCATGGGTTTGGGGGTTTTCAATTGAGGGAATAAGCAGCCGCATTCTCAGCAATATCACTTGGATGAAAGTGGCTGCCAGGCTCAAGAAAAAACCTGCTGTATTCTGGTTTGGCACACATGAAAGGGAATTGGCAGGGCAAAAGCTTAACTGCTCTCTGTAAATTCCAGTTCTTCTGCTGGGGCTAGAGTACCGGCAGCCCAGGACACTAAGTCAGAAAGGCAAGGTTAGGCAATGCTGGAATAAGGGAGGGCTCAGCAGATCACTGCAGGTTCATTCATCCGCAGCAGAGAAGTACTTACTCCTTCACTCACGCCTCCTTTGGAAGGAGGACTAAAGAGAGTAGTGACTACGCAAAGGCCACACTTGGAGAAGGCCAGAGCTCCAAGTTCAGGGGAACCTTGGTATCCATAGGTTGCTCATCAAAGGTCTGTTGATTGGAGACTCTGTAGTGTGAGCTCGTGCTGGAAAAGCCTTCAGATCTGCCTGGGATGCTGTTGATGAGTGGGTTAGGAGAGGCTGTGCTCTGTTTCACAGCTGGCAGCATGGAGGAGATATTTTGAATGAAGCCAGTCTATTGCATTTTCCTCTTATCATCTCTACACTCAGCTCAAAAATCTTAATCCACACCACTGACTTTGACTTTTCCAGCCACCTCTGCTTCTACCTGCATTCTTCTCAATAACTATGGCTCCTACCTACTCCTTACACAGCAAAGAGAAAATCCATAGGTACCACTAGGAAGGGGCAGCATCTCACAGATCATGATTTCCCATTTGGACTCAAGAGAGCACAGTGAGCACCTAAGAGACTTTGTATTGTTACGAAGTACCTTTCTGCCTGCTGCTCTAAGAGCTGTCCTCTGTCCTCTTTGCAAGGAAATGTAGAGGGATGAAAATTCAGGTGATAGCCTCAGCACATCGTGGTTATTTCTTGCTTTGTCCAGACAGGAGCTTAAAGAACACAACATAAAGATGCCATTTTGAATCCATAAGCAATATATGGACACACAATTAACTTCTGACACTGGGGTGAGGCATGCAAACATGAAGCGATATGAGTATCATAAGCTGGTAACTCCTGGAAAGACAATTCAAAACTGATCCTGGAGTATATACCAACCAGATGGTCTGTACATATTTCCTTCCTATACCCTCTTCAAAGAGCTTTTTGACAGAAATGATGCTTAGGAGATTCCTGGCAAGTTTGGGGCTGCATGTGGTACTTCAGATCTTTCACTTCATATCTCCCAACAAAGAAGGGATAGGGAGATACGGTCAACATAACCAAAACCAAACACATCCTTTCAGAAGGAAGTTCGTCAAAATAATGAAATCAATTTATTTGGTGATAATTTATATTTGTTATATAGGTTCAATTCCAACCCGTTATTAAAAAGAAAACACTTTTCTTGCTGTCTGGATCATTCTACCCCCTAAGCACAAGTGGAGGAATCCTGTTAGAACAGCGGCACCTAGTGGGCAATCTGTACTTGCTTTTTACATCTCACTGTTTGTGAGCTAGGGCTTTTTTGAACCACAGGCTGAAAGGAGAAGTACGAAATCACAGTAGCAGAAGAAAAACTAAAACTAATGAAAGAAGTCGTTATCAGGAAAGAAAAAATACCAGATAGAGCATTATGAGAGTTGATGATGTGGAAATAATCTCCAAATGGAAGCAGTGAAAGCATCGATAAACCTACCAATCCAATTACACTGCAAGGCAGTGAGAAAATAGGCTAGCAACTATGTAAACTAATGTGGATCTTACCAGAATGCGTGTGGCATGAAATGAAGACTAATACTCTGGTAATTAATTACATTCAAAGACTACAAAGGCCAGTTATGTCATTAACATTAAAATAACATATTTGATCTTATAGTTTTCAACAGAAAGAAGCTTACGATGAAATGCATTTTGTGAGAAAACAATATGTAGTTAACATATTCCACTTGCCTGAAACCTTTTTGGGGATAGGTATCTGTAAGCATTTCTTCTTTCTGTCAATTTTATGAAAGGCTTCTGTAACATTGCCACATCTGGTACATTTGTACACTTACTTAGAAACTGACAGAAAATAAACACTTATTAGACACCTTAAAAACAATCAAATCCAGGGAAATCAAAGAGGCTTAATATGAATTCTAGCTTTCCCCTCCCGTGCGTTTCAGAGCTTCACATGATAGAAAAGTGCACTGAGTCACAAGAGAAATTTTTGTCTACACGGTATCGTTATCTAGAACAACTACTTACATTTTAAGCATTATTTTCTTAAAAATAAATACCTGATCTTGAACAATAACGAAATGGATTCGCTCAGAACTCTGTGGTTGAACATTCTACTTCTGGAGTCATCACACACCAGAGAAAATACAGTGTAGCGGTTTTCAGAGATTGTGGTGTTGTTTCCAATCGTAGGCTATACTTTAATTATAGGAAATATTAAAATCAGCTTTTAAAAGTGTAACATACATTGGAATCATGCTTTATTTTATTAGCCAAAGGAATGTTAGTTAGAAAAAAGAACCAGGGAAAGCTTTTTGTGCACTTTTAATGTATAAACTCAAATCTTGGCACCTCAGGAAAATCTCATGTCTGCATCTGTGTAAATACAGAAACTTCTTTGTTCAGTGAAGAACTTTCTTCCACTGTTTAATGCTTATAACAGGTCTTCAGAAAATGTCTTCCTTCTGCTTTCTTGTTTTCTGCAGTTTTAACTTCTGATTTGTTTCAGTATCAGTCATACTGCATGCTGACACAGTCAGAACATATAAAGGCTTGCTTCCATTCCACAGGTACTGGAGAGCACTGATTATTAGGCACATTGCTGCAATGTATTAGCCAAGCTGCCTGAGCGAAACAGCTTCGGGTTTTTTTGTTTCTTCCCTTTTTCTTAAGCAACATCAAATCAGAATGAACTCAGTTCCTCAGAAATTCTACGTAAGTGCCAGACAAGTTGCTGGAGGACACGATACATTATAAACATCAACTCAGGGAATCCTGATGGAAAAACTTAGGTAGTGTATGGCTTTTTGATAGCCAGATTTGCATGATTTCCTTCAACTGTGGCATCAAAGAACACTGACTTCAAGAAATAGAACTACACTTCGAAGAAGCTTCAGAATTATTTCCTCTTCTGTAAAGCTACTGCCTACCTACTGCCAGCTTACTCACAGCACTACTTCAAATACACATACGGTACTTTAATCAGGAATTGAGCATTTATCATTTGCAGAAAGAAATGAGCTCTCAGGTATGGCTGCACTGTGCTCAGAATGAAGAGTCTACTATGAAACTAGCTGTTATTTGTTTGGTTTGCAGCCAATCTCGTCTTCAGCAGACACAGAAAGAGGCATTTCCTCAGTTCTAGGACGTTTACATGCTGGGGGATTCTGAAGACTGTCATCAGATGGTAATGGCCTCTCTGAAACAGACAAATACGAAAGTCATTTAAGCTATGCCATTAAGGAAGTAAATTGGTTTGCTGGATTCACAATTAAAGCACTCAAGCAACTGGTTTGAGAGTCCAGCACCTGAAAGAACCTCCAAGCGTCTTTAAAACCTACCTGTGTGAACTGCAGAACATTGTGTGCAACTAGTCCAAGTAAGTTTACTCTGCAGTGTTTCAAATGTCAGTTAATGATACCCTTATTATTGAACTGCAGTAACATACTGTCACATGAGCAGCTGAGACAACTGCAGTGAGAACAACACACTTCATATTGTCAAAAGCACCTTTCAAACACACCTACATAATGAAGAAGCTTTACAATCTGCAACTGCTTTTACATCTGTGCTTGATTTGAGATATTTATGGCTTATAATAGAAGTCTATAACGGAAAATATGATTGGCAAAAAAAATTGCTGGATATTAAGAGCCACAAAAGCTTACCATGTTCCTGTTCTGAGGAAGGAGGTACAGGAACTGTGTCTGTACATACAGAGGCTGGTGTATCTGGCTTCAGTGGTATCAAGTTTATTCTCCTTTGAAAGAGAAGAAACAGTTCAAGTACTTTATCTGAAGATTTATTTGATACAGAATAAGTTAAGTTTAGATCTTGTTTGGAAACATATTACTAAGCATTTCATCTTCATATGAAATGACAAATTCATGACCACTGATGTACAGAAAGCCATTATCCTGCAATCACCTCCTCTAAGACTTTTCTTTGCAGCTGACGATTAAACCCAGAACCTTCATTTTCAATGACCACCTCGTTCCCAGCTACCTAGTAATTTCTGCATTCCTATGAGAAATACCAATAGGGTCCTAAATTGTAAAATCAGCCCTTTTTTTGCTGACAATGTCTAGACTTTTAATTGTTTGTGCATCAGCTCAAGATGTTATACTGCAGACTGTGTGACAACCAATACTTGGAGCACAGGCAATTTCTGAAAGCATCTAAATCTTCACCCTATGGAATATCTTCAGGCAGTGCTTTAAGACCCATTCATCTGGTTCTTTACTTCTCAAAATACTTGTTAGAAGGGTTTTATAATATTCCCTGCCAGCTGAAGGCACTATCTTCCTAGATAGCGGGACATAATAACAGACAAGCGTGTCTGCCATCTCAACAAGGCTTAACAGCCAAGTTAACTTTGCTACCGCCTCACATTTTAAACAGAAATATGAGTTACATTTAGGATTTCAAAGACATTTTGACCTTTTAGTTGCAGTACAACTAGAACAAAAAGTTCCATGTCAAGACCAGGAATTTATATCTAAACCCCAAACCTTTAAATGTAGCACAAGCACAGCTTGTCTTGGCCTTCATATTTATGACTGCAAATGGCAATATAAATCTCACCTTGGCGTCTTGCTCCATGCTTGTAAAGTGTTGAGAGTAATCCTCCTGGGCTGGTTTACTTTAGTACTCTGGCTGGCTGGCTGGCTGATTTTCCTCTCCTCTGAAGATGAGACCTGAACATTTTTTATGCCAACAGGTGTTAAAGGCAAGTCCTTAGCAGCAGCTACAGGCGTTTTAGGTTGGAGAGTGGGAGTGCTCAGAGGAGTCCCCTCTGTCAGCCTTGAGCCTGGGGAAATGACTTTGTGTGGCTGACTCTTCTTCACTTTCTTCTCTGTTGCACCAGAAGTCCTGACATTTATTTGAGGCTTTTCCTTCAGTGGTACTCCCAGTTCATCCTTCTCAAAGGTAACAAATGAACAGTATCCATCCGTAGAAGAAATAGCAAGAAAGGCTCCGTCACTGGACCTATTAGGGATTTATCCATTAAGGGCAAAGGTGAAAACTTCTTTCTTCAACACCTACATTCCTCCATATATAAGACACTGTACTCATCTGTACTTCTTCCCTTCCTCCAATACATCTAAGTAAAACTGCACTGAAGGAATTACATGCGATTCAAAAGAACAAAAGATCTTCACTGCTTGCCCTCACAGCAATCTGATTTAATCTCTCTGGCCTTGCTAATGTTTAGTAGTAATATGCTGCTACCAGAGACAACATCCATCTGACCTGAGACACAATATGGTCATCAATTATAACTTCTAAAAAAAGAAGTGTCCACATGTCCTTAGTTTAGGAACTGAGAAAAGCCTAACAATCACAGTCCAGCAGAGGGATTATTCTGACTGCAAAGACTTGACTTCAGTTTTCAGCTCCAGTTCTGACTTCCCACATCGAGCCAGATCAGCTGCTATGTATAAGTATATATAAGTATATGTATAAGCATATATAAATATTTATAAAATTCTGGGAGAAATTATACAGATAAAGGATTATTTGGCCATGATACATACAACTAAACTCAGAGATGACCTTCATAACTTCAAATAACATTGCTGTTAGCACTTCACTCCCTGGACAATGGGCACATTGTATTGTGTATTGTATAGATATATTGTGCATATATCTATAAAAATGCCACCTGCTTGCCCTTTGGCAGCTGGCACCTTGGTTCCCAGCTGATCAAAGAACCATGATTCTCCAGTTTACAGAGCAAACAAGATGGCTTGCTGCTAAAATATTGCAATGACTGTGACCAAAATGAATGAAACTCAAAAATAAAGCGCAACACAAGATGCATTGCAAAGCTTCAACACAAAAACAGGACATTTCCCCTCCCAAACAACAAATCTTAAGAGTCTAACAATGACCTACCATGAAATGTCACTGAGGGTGTGATAATGTATGTTAGAAACATAACCAAAAGGGAAAGACTGCTCAGTATCATAAAAAAGCACAGAATCTTCTGAAGCAACAGCAAACACCAATCGATAGGGTAGATTCAACAGAGAGGGCGATGATTTCTGATCGACTTCATCTATAATGCAAACAAACGAAAACACTGAGAATTCTCTATTGTATTCAGTGCAGGGTAGTAAGTGCACTAGTTAGTTGTGAACCAAATACTTCACAGAATCACAGAATGACCCGGGTTGGAAGGGACCTCAAGGATCATGCAGTTCCAACCCTCCTGCCTGGGAGGGCCACCAAACATACACATTTACTAGATCAGGTTGCCCAGGGCCCCGTCCAACCTGGCCTTGAACACCTCCAAGGACGGGGCATCCACAACCTCCCTGGGCAGCCTGTTCCAGGGCCTAACCACTCTCCTAGTGAAGAACTTCCCCCTAACATCCAACCTAAATCTTCCCTCTTTTAACTTAAAACCATTTCCCCTAGTCCTGCTATTGTCAGCCCTTTCGAAGAGTTTACTCCCCTCCTGGGAGTAAGTTCCCTTCAGGTATTGAAAGGCTGCAATGAGGTCACCCCGCAACCTTCTCTTCTATAGGCTGAACAAACCCAGCTCCCTCAGCCTGTCCTCATAGGAGAAGTGCTCCAGCCCCCTGATCATCTTCGTGGCCCTCCTCTGGACCCTTTCCAATCTAGCTAGCCTTTTGCTTCCAGCACTGCTTCATTGTAAGGACAGCTTATTCCACCTTCCATTGGACCACTAGCTAGCTACTTTCCAAAATTCCTAGAATATGGGCCTCCTGTTCACTTCTGTGATTATGGAAGCAATGCACTGTAAAAAGCAGGCCATTAACATGTAGGCACACCTACAGATTTCTGGACTACCGCATTTTCACTTCTCTAGGAGCATGCTGCAGAAACTAACCACTGCATTTAGAGGAGCTACAGCTGACACTCATCTCCTTACCACACTGGATCTAAATATTATGATGGAAATACTGAACACAACAGATAATCTCTAAATCCTCTAAGGAATACTGCAAATTGACCCTCTAAAGAAAAGAGGTTTTATTTCACTCCTGCTCGAAATGAGCAAAGCTCTGCCTTTTCACCAGAACACAACTAGTCTTGTTAAAATATAAACACTCCTGCCCCACAGGGCTCATAAGAAGGCTGAATTTCAATCTCCAGGTAAGTTCTCATGCAACTTCATACCACTCTTCCCCTCCTCAGAACTCCCATTCTGATCAGAAATCAGCATTCCTTCTAGTTTGCCTTCCTTGAATAAACATCAAAGGTTGTTGCAAATTACACTAACTCTGTGGTGCTTCTGTGATGTGGGTAGTTGAGACTAAAAGAAAATATTTCATTGCATTGCTTCTTTAGTGCTAAGCCAAGTTATTTACATCTTTTCCCCCCACACAAAATAGTTAAAAGTTAAAGGAAAATACTAAGAATTATTTTTGTAGCCTGCAGTGCCAAGTAAGGCACTCATCTACTATTTCAAAAGTTACTCACAAGGTACCTGAGGTAAATTCAGGGTCTTAGAATCAGGAAACAGCTTCTAAGATGTGGTACGACACTATCTTAATGGAATGTTAAAAGGCTAAGGCATAAAATTGTATGGCCTGAAAATAAACAGTCACGTTGGCCTTTTCACATATTTGCTGTAAAGATCATACTCCCTGAAGGATTTGCAGTACCTTTATTAAGTGCTCGTCTCAACTCAAAGTAGACAGGGCAGCAGCGAACAGCAAGAGTTGCCTTTCCCGGACAGGGCAGATGACCCATGGGCCTTTAAGAATAAGTATTTCAGAAAACAGCATTTGATTATTATTATTATTATTATTTTAAATAAAATAATATTTATTTCTTATTAAACTCTACCTTTTAAGATTATTTCTGGAGAAAACATATGTGGTGTTTGTCACATTTTCTCCTGATTCAACACAGCCAGCTGCAAAAATAAAGGCAAAAGCATTACTCATCAAGTCAAAAGGTACTGACTACACACTTTATGTCTGCAAACATTTTACTTCTCAAGAATTAAACTTGTCATTTAGTTGGGCAAGAGCTGTGCAACTCGAATACATCTTAAAAAGGCATCCCAAATATTTATTTAATGCTGTTTGTGTTTCCCTTAAACACTTCCCCCTCAAAGCTTCTTTTTTATGTTGCCAGACATCTATAAATGCTGTGCTTAAGTGAGCAAACTGATCCCCTCCTTGCAATGTTATTTTTACTATAACTGCATGATGTTTTTAAGAAAGAATACAAACCAAGACCTGTCAGTCAAAAGAAAATACTAGCTTTTCATTTCTATTTTAACAGAAACCATTGCTATTTATATGCTTCAAAAATGCCATAAATATCATCCTTATCACAGAGAAAATTGAAGTTCTGAGCCACTAACGAAAAAGTATTGTGAAGCCTCTATTTCTTTCCATGGGAAGATGATAAATGAGGAATGGCATCATTCAGATAAATAAACATCCCCTAGTAGTCTGAAAGCAATCTTTATGCACACTTAAAGTAATAAACAACAAACTTCATACACACAGAATCACACAGAATGACCCGGGTTGGAAGGGACCTCAAGGATCATGTAGTTCCAACCCCCCTGCCTGGGAGGGCCACCAAACATACACCTTTACTAGATCAGGTTGCCCAGGGCCCCGTCCAACCTGGCCTTGAACACCTTCAAGGACGGGGCATCCACAACCTCCCTGGGCAGCCTGTTCCAGGGCCTCACCACTCTCCTAGTGAAGAACTTCCCCCTAACATCCAATCTAAATCTTCCCTCTTTTAACTTAAAACCATTTCCCCGTGTCCTGCTATTGTCAGCCCTTTCGAAGAGTTTACTCCCCTCCTGGGTGTAAGTTCCCTTCAGGTATTGAAAGGCTGCAATAAGGTCATTTCATAGTAACCTAGTTCATTATTCATAGTGTATGTTCTTCCCACAAACCTGGAGTGAGTAGTAAGGAGCCATCAGGAGTAAAACTGAGTCTGCGGAAAAATGACTTCATGCTGTCGTCATGAAACATCCGATAGCTCCTAGCCTGTAACATTGAAAACCTCACTGTTAGAAGTGCCATGAGTACGTCAGCTGGAATTCAAGTGAGAAAAAATTATCTGGTTGTACAACCCATCCCCATGGAACTTTTAAAACAAAAGACAGATATTCTTAAAACCTCAGCCCCTCCAAACTCATTTTCTTTCTTTGATATTAACTCTTCACAGCGAAGAAAAATAGGCCCTAATCCCTCTTCAACTAATCAAAAAACTCTAAGAGTGGTCACATTAAACCAGTAACCAAGGAGTAATAACCTGGAGAACAACATTACGTAGCAGTCAGTGTAAAAGCTTGTTCCACAGTCATTTAACTCTTCAAGTAGAGGTTTAAAAAGAACTTTTATAATGGCAAAGAGCCCTCTCTCAAATCTCTCCTTCTGTCACTATAACAAAAGTTACAAACTTTTTTGTTTGTTTTTTAATAAAAGAATAAAAGAAATTGAAAAGCTACCTTGGAATTGTTATTTTAGCATCACATTGAATTAATTTGGGGAAAGAAAAAAAAACACTCTTTGGTTTCTCTTCAATACATCAGCATAAATGTAGAAAATTTGAACCCCACTTTTCCTAAAAATCAGAATACCTTTTGGAAATTTCAGGCACTGAAAGTATTAATGCTATGTTGTATCTGTTAATAAACATACAGCTACTATCAGACTGACAAGTTTTCAGTCTGTTAAAATTCACATGCATGTAATTTTTTTTCACACTATTTCTAACATTTACCAAAACGCACAGTGTTACTTCTTTACTAAGCGAAACTTGCTGAGAGATCAACAGCAGCAGGCAAAGTTCTCTGTTAATCACTTCTAAAATGGCACGGGAAAACATTCACAAAACATAAAGGTGAGACTGAGACAGAAATGCATGACGTGTAGATTATTTGAATGGAAAATACTTGCTCCTCTGCTTACGGAATAACTCATATAGAATAGCACGCAGTGTGTTCTCCAGCACCTTTAGTAGAACAACAACATACCTCTCCTTCAGCTCCTGACTCCGATGGCATCTTGGTAACATTGAATGCTACACGCTTGGTTTGTGTGTTGTAAACCCGAAGAACCCTGCATAGCAGAGAGTACAGTCAGCTTTCACAGCATCCTTTCACCCCAGGTTTCACACAGTGTTACAACACTTCGCTTTTCAATAAGAACTGCCAAATATAAGAAATCTAAGTGACAAACACACAAGAATTTTAACACCATTCACAATTGACCACTAGGAAAGATATACTTTTATGGCTATGCAACCAATTAGTTGCTGACAAGTATTTGACTCAATCGGGTTTCTAAAGTACCAGCACACGTATTAATGGAAGAATAAAGGAATTTAATGCATAGCAAACAGCTATGCCATTCCTACCTGTGCTGCAGTAGCTACTATGCTCATGTGATGTGGGAACTCATCTCACCATTAGCTACATTTAGGGGCTTTCATTGAGTTTTCTTAGGAATAAATGAAAACTGGAGTGTAACAGAAAGGAGAATGTTTGAGCTCTGCTGACTTCATCTCAGCAGTAGGTTTGAGGCAGCTGTGGAACCACAGGCTCTGGGTGCCACACAGCTAAGCTGGCCTGGCAAAAGTAGAGGAAATCTCCCCACTCCAGGCTGCTGAACATCCAGTCCAAGCACCAGCACTGGCTCTTGTTGGACTCTTGCTGAGCTAGATAATATTTGCCAACCTTGCAGAAGTGTCTGAAACGTGAGGAGGTAGGGAACTTCCTCTACTCACATTAGTTCATGCTCTAGTTTGTGACTTGACTCCAAGAAAAACTTGTGCATCACAATATTACTCATGTTTTGCTGCTGTTTGTTTTAATAAAAGCAGGCAAATTTCACGTAAGTGATTATCAAAAAACAGAGGCTCATAATGAACTAGAAGTCATTAACTCACCATTTCTCATAGCCTACTGTAAATCTTAACACTCTTCTGCACTATGACAGCAATTTTCTTTGCAGTGGGTGCCAGACGACATGCATTTATTAGCCAGCTGCAATCCCTTCAGAGCAGCACACATGCCCTTAACAGTTTAAGCTGAACTGCAAAGTTCTGACAAGGCCCAACTTTTATGAAGCGTGCATTTGCTTTCCCAGTGACATCACTTACAAAACTGCTGGGGATGGGAGGGAGCAAGAGGGCAAAAGAAAGGTATCCGTGGAAAAACACTTGAACTGATTACTTAACCTGTTCGTATCTTTCTGTAAAATGTATTGGTAAGGATGGACTTATTAACTCACTGACAACCAGAGAATGCAGCCGTCTCTTTAAGATGCATCTGGTATCTCTCATGGCTAATGGCATGAAAACTTATTGCCTAAAGACAATTTTCTTTGAAAGGTTACCTAAGCTTACCTGTCATTTAGAAGACATTCATACCTCAGGAATCATTTAGCACAGTCATAAAGCTAACTAAATTAGCATGTTGCTTTCACCTCAACCTTCTTACAGAACAATGCGAACCCATACAAAAGTCACATTTATAGCATACCTGAGCACGACTTATAAGTATGTTTAAGAAAGAACATCAAGGCAAAACACTTAGAGCAACAGCTCACCTATCACAACTCAGAGTTGCAATGTACTGGCCTAGAGGATCCCAGGTTATTCCTTGGACATAACTCTTGTGTTCATTTAATATTGAAATCTTCTGTCCTGAAATTACAAACAGTTCCCAAATTTTCAATTCAAACATGCTTTAAAAACATTTCTTCATTTCAGAAATAAAACAAAGTAGAATGTTTTAAAATGTTAACAAACCATCTTTTGAACATGCAAATCTATCCTGGTGGCACCTGACAAGAATGTTAGAAACAGGTAAATTCTAGAAATAAAGCAGCTAGATGCAGCCAATTGGCAATGCCAATTCAAGGGCTGTTCCCTGCAAACTAACTCAGATAAGCAGCTTGGGTCAGGCATCAAATGTGCACATTTCAAAACTAAAAGCATATCAAAATTTTTCATGCTAGGACGAGGTACAGGTACATGTCATTCTCATAAAATACTTCATTTTAACTGTCAGTTATGGACTTCTAATAACACAAGTCTTGTTTTGTTTCAAAGACGCAGCCCTTTGAAAAGATAACAAAGAGTTGAGGTCGTGCTGCAAATTCCGTAAGTCTTTCTGGTCCGAAAGTCCCTGTTCTCAGACAGTGCCCAACAACAGATGCCTAAGAGCATAAGAAGAAAGTGAGCACATAACGGTACTTCTCACAGAATCACAGAATTGTAGGGGTTGGAAGGGACCTCTAGAGATCATCGAGCCCAACCCCCCTGCCAAAGCAGGCTCCCTACACCACGTCACACAGGTAGGCGTCCAGGTGGGTCTTGAATATCTCCAGAGGAGACTCCACCACCTCCCTGGGCAGCCAGGATGACCTCTGAGTTTCCAGCAGTAAACAATTCCTTAAGCCAGTGATGTTGTCTTTGTACTCAACAACCCCATGGATTTCTTTTATTAATATTCTTTCTTTCATTCAGGTTTTTGTTTTGTTTTCTTGTTGTTGTTTCTTAAACTATGCAATCTCAGCTCTCCTTGAAACTCTTTACTTTCATGTACCTACAACTTCAACCACAAGTCCTATATCTTCCAGTACTGGCTTCTTACTTCTGACTTACTAGTTCTGATACTGCCTAGAAGATATACATTTCCTCCACAGCAGTAATTCCACGCTAAAAGAAAGCAGCAAGAATGCTTATACTTATGGAAGTTATACTTAGGGAAAGTCAACTATATCCACATGAAATTAGAAGTGAAAGTAACGATCACATTGCTCATCAGAAAATACTAAACTCCTGTCAAGGAGCCTAAAGTAGCTGGTTACTGGCAGCTATAAACACGCAGTTGGGAACTGCAGTGTCCTAAATATTCTAAACTGGTCCAACCTCCACAGTGTTTTTCTAGGAGGATAGGAGCAATCCCACAGCAGAGGGATGATAATGAACAAAAGCGTTTTGCTGACCATAGTGTAAAGAAGTGTCATAGCTTGCAAAACAACCACCTTCTGAGTTCTTCTGGATTTAACTGAAGTAGTTTGTTGATACCAGTCAAGTTTTGTTTACTTGCTGGGGAGCGTGGGGTATGAGCTTGATTGAGGGAGGTGGGAAGAAAGGGTGACATTCACTTTCCAAGTAATATGAAGTGATTACCTGTGTGTAAACTTTGTTGACCTGAAAGTATCTTTAAATGCTGGGCTATACACCTCACAATTCCAGAAATCTACCAAGTAAGTTGACTGTTCTCTCACTAAATAAAGATGCGTTTAATTACTTTGGTAAATACCCAGGGATACATCAGGGCTGGAACCACAATGGATAAAATGCAGTACTTACCTTTAATGACATCCCACATTATAGCCGTGTTATCTACGGAGGCAGATGCCATGTAATTCCCATCTGAGGTCCAACAAATATCATACACGTCTTCTAAGTGGCCTCTAAAAGCCAGCAAAGGAACTGATCATTAAGACAAACAGGTACAGGTAAATGTAACAGCTGTACACATCTTGGCGTTAAAAAAATATAATAATAATTAAAAAATCACACACACTTGAAACTGTTCCTACATAAATCTCAATAGTTGCAAGGAATGTACTAGTTATGGATAGCAGTGACTTACGTTTCATAAACAAGTGTAAATTCTGAATGATTTTATCAGCATAGACAGGGACCAAAACTTTTAACAGATACTACAAAGAAAGCAAAACAAATATACATCTCACAAAAAACTACCGCAGATTGCAGAACCACAGAATCACACAGAATCACAGAATGACCCGGGTTGGAAGGGACCTCAAGGATCATGTAGTTCCAACCCCCCTGCCTGGCAGGGCCACCAAACATACACATTTACTAGATCAGGTTGCCCAGGGCCCCATCCAACCTGGTCTTGAACACCTCCAAGGACGGGGCATCCACAACCTCCCTGGGCAGCCTGTTCCAGGGCCTCACCACTCTCCTAGTGAAGAACTTCCCCCTAACATCCAACCTAAATCTTCCCTCTTTTAACTTAAAACCATTTCCCCGTGTCCTGCTATTGTCAGCCATTTCAAAGAGTTTACTCCCCTCCTGGGTGTAAGTTCCCTTCAGGTATTGAAAGGCTGCAATGAGGTCACCCCGCAACCTTCTCTTTTCTAGGCTGAACAAACCCAAAATGGGTATAGAATCACCCATTTCTTTCAGTCTTCTGCTGAGAGTGAGAACAGATCACCACACACAGTACTGCAAGTGCAAACCAGCAGTGGCTTGATGCCTTAGCCACAGTCAGCAATACTTACCTGGTCTTTGCAGGTTAAGTGTATCTATCTTCTTAATTGCAACATAGATTGAAACTAAAGCTGGCCAGTGTAGATTTTCAACTATTTAAAAGAACTAGTTGAAAAAGACTCCTCCAGCCTCACAGCTACAATCTGGCAAATGTGCCCAAACTATTTCTGCTACTGATGTTTTTTGTTTTAATAACGATCAAAATTTGCACTATGAAGCTAATATATAAAACTTGATATTTACTTATATACAGGCATTAACGCTTAAGTGACTGCAAATCTCAGGAACCAATTTCAGAGCGGATCAGCTATGCCATGCAAATTCTTTATGTCACAATTAATGCTGTAACAGCAGATGCAGGATGGCCCTGTATCAAACAAAAAATGAATTAAAGACAGTAAAAAGATGAACTCGCAGTAAGTAAATTCTAGAGAGTGCTGAAGTCCTAACATTACTCAGCAGAAGTCTGTACTAGATGATAAAAGTCACTGTGCAATCAAAAACACTGAAGAACATCTCAAAAACACTAAAATACCTTAAAGTTTTAACAACTGTCCAGTTCTCCTTGTTGAGCTGAGCTTCATCTTCATCCTGAAAAGCCAGTGGTTCCAATTCTTTGCTATCATTCAGCTTCCATAGTAAAATAACAGCATCTGTTCAAGAAATAATACAAAGCTTCTTTCTTTCCTACCCATTTGTTAACACATTACATTTAGTTCAGTGTCCATCTCACATATGACATATGTAGAACAGATCTTAAATTGTCAAGGGGAAGAGAAGCTCCTAGACTGCCTAAACCTTTTATTTTATATGTAATGCTTTAATTAAAAAAAAAATGAAAGAGAGATTCCCAGGAGTAAGATGAGAGTGCAAGGCTTAACTTTCAGTTTGCTTTGGATTAGAGCTGGCTATGGTTCCGTACATAATGCTTTGTGAAAATCTTCTAGTGAAGAAGGTAACACTCAGCTTCATAGGACACACCCCTACCCACTGCTGTCCTTACTGGGACTGAAGAAACCACATCACCCTGGAGAGATAGGGAGAAACACACAGATTCAGCCACAGCTTCTCACTGTGACACTAGGTAATCCACTCAATCTCCCCTTCTGGAAAACACGTGCAGTTATTTATCTTACGCCTGGAAAACAGCTTCTCAGACTCAGGCATTAAAAGTTATTCAGGATCTAACTGCTTGACAAGCATTTACTGCTTACAGTCACTGGGCATGTAGGAATCTGAAACTGAAAGCGTGAGCGAGAGGTATGAACAAGTTTGTGTGTTCGCTTTTCTCCCTTCAATCACCAGATGCACGCAGAGCTTCTTTTCATTAGCATCACTGAGCACTGTTACTCACCATCACCACCAGATGCGAGGACTTCACCATTGGGAGAGAAGCGCACGACATTGACTGCTTTGGTATGGCGGGCAAGATTGGATAAGAATTCCACAATAGCTTTTCCATCCGGTCCTTTTTCCACTTTCCATATCTAGTTACAAAAGCAATGCAGGTAGTTTTTGGAAACAAGATATAATCTTGTCTCACTACAATAATTCACTATTTACTCCTTGGACCATCATTCTGAACTTACGATCTGAAGCTTCCATAGGTAAAGCTGCAGCAGTACCACAAATTTTCCCTCTTGGAGCTAGAGCCGTGACTATACTGTAGTATAGAATCATAGAATCACAACCTTAGAAAGGACCTACAAGATCATCTAGTCCAACCATCCTCCCATTACTGTTACTACCACAAACCACTAAACCATATCTCGTAGCTCCTCATCCAGACGCCCCTTGAACACTGCCAGGGACACCTCAGGTAAGAGTACATGTCATATTTTAGTTACACCAGAAAACATAAGAGGTGTGAGACATACCCGGACAGCCGTGTCCACGCCTGCAGAGGCCAGTCGGTTGATCTTCCCATCAGTTCCGTGCTGGAAGTCCAAACTGTACACAGGCTCCTTGTTGTGCCACGCTATCTCACAAGTGATGACCTTCATATCTGCTAAGGAAACCAGAGCAAAACCCTGCCTAAATTCCTCTTCCCTATGACCACGATTCAAATTAACGTGGATATCACAAGCACTACAGAAACTGACAGGACAGCAGGTTCAGGAAGATCAGGAAGAGCCGTGATTACAGCGTTAGAGGTTACTGGCAGGGCAGGTTACTGGATCGGGGCAGGATCTGCATCTCTCCCCCTTCTGGGGGAGGCCGACCCGACTCCACACAGCCAACAGAAGCCACTCCCGCCCGCCGGAGCTGCAGGGCTTTAACCGCAAGGAAGAAATTAGGCCGCCCGACACGCCGCTCCGTACCGCACACCCACAGAAAGCATCAGACCCATGGCTGCCCCGCATACCTCTCCCCTCAGCCTCAACCGCTGTATCATCCACCCCCATCCCCATCCCCATCCCCTCTACCTGCAACACAGCCCGGCCCAGCTCCAGCGCGGCTCCACGTTTCCCGCCCCGCGCATGCGTGCGGACTCCGGGCGGGCTCGGAGCTGGGCGGGAAGCTTGGCTGTTACCACAGCACAGGAGGCGGCTTTCCTCACAAGCTGAGGTAGTTAAGGAAAGCAGGTCACAGTCGTAGTTATTTATGAAGGAAACGCGGCACCCCATCACGTGTTTTTGATCCAGCAAATTCAGGTTTATTTTTTTTTTTTCCGTTTTTATTTTTTACAAAAAATACATTTTGACAAATAAAAAGCATTTCCATCAATCCGCTGCTCTTCCAAGTGTAAACGTACACTGTAATTTTTCCCGTTTTTAATATAGACTTAACGCTATATTTTATGTCATCTACAATAAACTCAGCTACAGAATCTCATGAAACGTAATAAATAACGATGAAGGAATGGAAACTACACAGCAAAAAAAAAAAAAAAAAAAAAAAAAGGAAATCAGAAACTTTTTAAAAGTCATATTTAAAAGTTATATTACAGCCACCTCTCCAAAAAAACCAAACATTCGATTTAGCCACCATGAAAGCAAAGCAATATTGCATTATCCTTATTGGCGTACTGGAACAGAAAGCATCCTGAAATCAAAAGTACTGCCCGCTGGAAGAAAATGAGCTATAACTAAGTGGAACCTAATCCAATCAAATATGGACAGCTAACAGTGCAAAAGCCAAAACCCTTGGCTTTACAAAAAGGACAATTCCTAATAACAAACACTGAATGCAGTTTTGTGGTTTTTTAATCTTTTTTTTAAAGCAAAAACTGTTTTTCTTGATCACTGTTTGGATGATGAATACCACCAGAGATAAAAGGTGGGCTCTTCACCCACCCTTTATTCCTGATTACCTCAATGGAAAAAGCATGCAGTTGGCTGAAGAGAATACTGTCACCACCGTAATAAAACAAGTTTAATGGCTTAATAATTACTGTGATAATTTAAGAGGGAAAAAAAGAGAGGGACTCATCTATCTTACCTGTAATAGAAGACACCTAAATATTAAGACAGCATAAACAAGTCACATTTGAACATTTTCAGCCTTAGCTTACTTTGTTGTTTAACACCACAGATAAGAAAACACACCTCTCCTTCTCAAAATCTTTGACTAGATAAGCAAGGATTTAGTAGCCTGACCCATTTACATGCAGCATCACCCACTGCGATTGAAAGGTAAGCTTCAGCCTGAGAGACTCACGGGCAGACTGCTTGCTTTATGCTACAACACTTTTTCCTCTGAGGTAAAATACACAAATTAATTGAATACATCAACGAGCCTCTATGCCAATTATTTTTTGCATTGGGCTGCCCTGAAGTAAGGCCTTAAAGCCTCAAGAGGTGGTGTTACAGCAGAGGTCTCCAGGAATCCTATCCTAGCTTTGCATACATTCTCTCCAATGGACCACCAGCTGCTTTTGGCTTAGAAAAATGGCAGGCAAGAGCCGTATGTGAATACTGACCACTTGAACTCATGTGCTGGAACGTACTGGATTTATAAGCCAGTACTGCTGCATTCAATTGAGAAGCATGGGGTAGAACCAATCATCCCTCTGACTGCACTCCAATACCATCTGGTTCTTGGAACAAGGAAGTGACAGTCAAACAGCAGGGGCAGGACACAAGACTGAAAAGGCTGAAATATCCCATGGATTTGTTTATGCTGTAAGATTATGTACAGATCATGCCCTTTAGCAACACCAGAAAATCCAAAAGGGTATCAAAGATCATCCATATTTGGAGTAAAACCCCTAAAGATTTTTTCTTTTGGTAATAAGACATAAATACTGCCAATATGGCCCAAATTTCCATCTATTAGTTAAATTTCTAACCCATTAATGCAACACACAACATTGTTGATAGCAATGAAAATACTGTAGTTTACAATAAAGTTACTGAGGTTTGTTCTGGGAAGAAAATCAGCAAGGTTCTCCTTTTATTTTTGCATTGTTTGTAATATATTCCACTGGTAGGATTTTGGATGAGGAAAAAAAACTGCATCTGTAAGACCAAAAGTCAACCAAAACTTTTGTAGAAAAGTATTAACATTCTTAATCATAAAAATATTTGCAAATTTAATTACAAATACATTTTAAAAGCAAAATCTTTTAAGTACAACGAGGTTGGTCAATATTGACAGTGTTCATTTAAGAGAAAGTTAAGATAATACCCACTGCATCCGTGGGAACACCTAAACGCACAGAGTATATACATTTATTGATCAAACTGTGAAGTATATAAAGTGAAGAAGCAGTATTTACACTTCTGAGCCTATAATAAAGGTTAAACTGGAAGATCAAGTAGGGGTTTGTGAAAATCTTAAGATCTTAAGTACTGCTGATTTCATGCATTTGTTCTACAACTTGTCCTAAAATTTCATCCACTACGTCAATGTCGTAATTGACTTGTTGCAAGTCTAGATCAGGCATGATTGTAGCCAAAAGCTGTCCAACATTCACTCGAAGGGAGCGCAGTTTCAGGCTGTGAAGAAATAATTTGAGATGTTTAGATATGGATGAAGTTTCACATCCAAATACACAGAATGTAAATTAACAAAGTTGGAGTAACATTCAGTAATAGAAATGGTTGGTATGTGACTTCCATAAACCAACAGAGAGCTTATGAAATTGAAACTGCAACAAGATCATTTCGAGATCTATCATTTTTTCACAGCTTATTGTCTTGAGTTTTAACTTTGAAGGCGTGTATTTCCTTTGTTTCAAACAAATACTAAGATTTCTGCCTTTCCCAGAATGGATTAAAGGTTTTTTTCAATACTTCTATTGAAGTTAGCAAATAAACACTGGCATAACCCTTTTTCCTACAACACCTTTTTATTTCTCAAACCAGTATTTAAAAATATTTAATACATTTAGGATTTGCCAACTACCATCACACATGCGAACAAAGGAAGAGAAAACAAAGAGGAAAGAAAAAAAGAGAGAAGGTATGAAAGAGTAGTTTGTCCAGAGGTTTGAAAGCATGAAGACAAAGCAGCAATTTTAATAATGGGGAAAATATTATTTCTCCTCTTTTTGATTTCTTTCACGATTCCACTGCCCTATCCTCTTCCTGGTCAAATTGCTTCTAAGTCATTCATCCCTTCTCTTGAGCATTTCCTTTACCATTATTTTCTTTATTATCTCCAGTAGCCATTCTTCATAGAGTCATTACATCCCAAAGGACCTGTAAGTACACCACAAGTAATGCATGCAATTTCTAGTTCTTCTATGTAGAAGTAGTCAGATGCAGTAAGCAAAAAGTAAAACGCTGGCAGATGCAGGGGAGACTGAATCCCAGAACAAAAACAAAAACCAAACAAATTTAGGTTAAAAGGGGCCCGGTAGGCACTGGGTGCTCCCACTACAAGAGGCACTGTTGATTTGCATTCATCTTCTAATCTGCCTTCACTACAGCCCAGGACCTCAGCTTGCCCACCTGCAGAGATTATTCCTAGCAGAAAGCACAGAACATCATTGCTGCCTTTACTGAGCTTCCACGGTATTTCTTTTGGTCATTTTTTTCCTACTTTCCAAGGTCCCTCAACAGTAGTGCTACCATCCAAGGTATGAGTGATCTCCTCCAACTCAGCTCCACTGTAAGTTTACCAAGTTAATTGTGTTCTGTCACGTAGGCCATTAAGGAAGCCATTAACAATTACTGGCCTTGATACTGATGCTCAGGCTTAGCAGACTAGCAGCCTGCTATGCAGGTTCACAACCCACCACCTAGTCCACCGGTCTAAGTCATATCTCACAAAATTTGGTTATAATATTATGGCAGACTAAGTTGAAAGCTTTCCTAAAATGAAGGCCAACTCTCCCCTTATCCACAGAGCTGGTCATCTCAATGGAAAGGTTACCAAGCTGGAAAGGCAATCTTTGCCTTCAGTAAGGCTATTCTAGGCTGATTGTTTCTAACCACCTTGACTATCATGAGCTTACATGCAGCTTCCAGGCAGATTTGATTCAGGGCCTTCTCAGGAACTGAGATTGGACTGGCCAGTCTGTAGTTCAGATCCTCCTTTCTGCCTGCCCTGAATATGGGCATGACAACTTTTTTTTTTTTTTCCTTTTAATTATTATTATTAATTTTTTATTTAAACCACTTATCAGGGACCTGCCACAAACTTTTGGACATCATCACAAGGCCAACTCTCCACCATCTGGCCAGCTCTATCACATTTCATCTGATTCCATGGACTTGGGTATTCTGAGTTTGCTTGCTTCCATCTTGTATACATACATACACAGAATCACAGAATGCCCCGGGTTGGAAGGGACCTCAAGGATCATGTAGTTCCAAACCCCTGCCTGGCAGGGCCACCAAACATACACATTTACTAGATCAGGTTGCCCAGGGCCCCGTCCAACCTGGCCTTGAACACCTCCAAGGACGGGGCATCCACAACCTCCCTGGGCAGCCTGTTCCAGGGCCTAACCACTCTCCTAGTAAAGAACTTCCCCCTAACATCCAACCTAAATCTTCCCTCTTTTAACTTAAAACCATTTCCCCGTGTCCTGCTATTGTCAGCCCTTTCGAAGAGTTTACTCCCCACCTGAGAGTAAGTTCCCTTCAGGTATTGAAAGGCTGCTTCTTTTATGTGTTTGCTGTTTTTTATTAATGGAGAGCAGCAAGATCCCTACTTGGAGGTGTAAACTTTTGTTCAGTTCAAAGATACACCCTGAACATTGGCAATTCCAGAGGATTGGCCTGCAGCAAATTCTTACATGAAAGGTCAAATCAGTTCCAAAACCGAAAACAAACTCTTTGCAGTATGGTACTACTGAGTCAAGAAATAAAAATAGCATGCAAAAGCAAAGATCATCTGCACAGCATAAGCTAATGAACTCCTTTCTTGCTTCCTTTCTTTTTCTGCTTGTTTTACAAGCTAGAATCTAAGAATTCTTATAAGATTTTCAGTACTTAAAGAGTCACTATGACATTCTATTGGGCAATGGTCAAGTACTTGCTTAAGCAGCACTAAGTTGAGACTAAAAAAAAATCAGTGGATGAAGAGATGAAGCATAAGTTTAATCAACTTAGAAGTCACAAGAGGCAGCAAAATAATTCCAAGAACCACGTTTTATTATATGATTGTCAGACATGATCTTTGTCAAGGTCTTTTATGTACAATCAGCCAACCAAAGTCTTGAAATAAATCTAGGAAGAAAAAATTTGATACCTTTCTCCATCAGAAAAATTAACAGTGTCTTCTACATTACTGGCTGTAGAATCATTTGCGTGTGCTACTGCTTGTGGGATTGAAGCCTTTAAATCTGCAATTTCTGATTTAAGCTCTTCACACTGACAGGCGATTTTATTTTTCTCCGCTTCCAGTAGTTCCACCTAGCAAATAAATAAAAATAAATAATTTTACACATTGATTTGTTATGTTTAATATAAACACAGCCAATACAAAAGCTTTTAATCAGCTTTTTGGTGACATTTTATGATATTGTAACCTACAGACTGTTTTAAAGTAGCCAGTTGAACAGTATGCTGTCAGCCTGCTGTCAGACTCTCAAGTTTGCTTATTGCTGTCAATGGAATCCAAGAAAGCAAAAGATTCCAGGCTAGATTATATTTTTTCCCCATCCTTCTAGGAGTCTAGATTAATATCACAGAAGAATCACAGAAGTACCCGGGTTGGAAGGGACCTCAAGGATCATGTAGTTCCAACCCCCCTGCCTGGCAGGGCCACCAAACATACACATTTACTAGATCAGGTTGCCCAGGGCCCCGTCCAACCTGGCCTTGAACACCTCCAAGGACGGGGCATCCACAACCTCACTGGGCAGCCTGTTCCAGGACCTAACCACTCTTCTAGTAAAGAACTTTCCCCTAACATCCAACCTAAATCTTCCCTCCTTCAACTTAAAACCATTTCCCCGTGTCCTGCTATTATCAGCCCTTTCGAAGAGTTTACTCCCTTCCTGGGAGTAAGTTCCCTTCAGGTACTGAAAGGCTGCAATGAGGTCACCCCGCAACCTTCTCTTCTCCAAGCTGAACAAACCCAACTCCCTCAGCCTGTCCTCATAGGGGAGGTGCTCCAGCCCCCTGATCATCTTTGTGGCCCTCCTCTGGACCCTTTCCAAAATCTCCATATCTTTTTTGTACTGAGGGCTCCACACCTGGACACAGTACTCCAGATGGGGCCTCACAAGAGCAGAGTAGAGAGGGACGATCACCTCCCTATCCCTGCTGACCACCCCTCTCCTGATGGAGCCCAGGATCCCATTTGCTTTCCGGGCTGCCAGAGCGCACTGCTGGCTCATGTTAAGTTTCTCATCTATCAGGACCCCTAGGTCTTTTTCTGCCAAGAAATAATATATAGAATAATAAATAGACTGAATTTAACCATACAACATGTTGTGCACTGGAACTGCTACAACACATTCGCCTAAGAAAATGGAAAGTTACATTCTTCATTTGAAATAATCCAGTGCTTTAACCAGCATACCTGACTTTTGTATTCGTCTCTCTCGATGGTGCATTTGTCCAGTTGCCTGAAAACATCGTCCAGCTGCACAGCGATTTCATCTACCTCACTCTTACTTTCACCGTCAGCACAGCGGCTGCATTCAGTTTTTAAGTTCTGCAGAGTACTGCACTGCTCTTTTAGCTTTGCTATTTCTTCTAAGGCCTGTTCATAGAGAAGGGTCGTTTCCGCCAAACTTCTTTCATGAACATTTTCTTCTGCAACAGTTGTTTCTGCCAAACTTCTCTCATGACCATTTTCTTCTGCAACTGTCTCAGTTGACTGATGGCACATTTCTTTTTTCACATACTTATCATTCATTTCTAGTATCCTCTGTTCCAGTGTTTCTACTTGCTTGGTTAATGCTTCACATTTGGTTTGGTACATCTCTTTCTCTTTGCTTACTAATAGCAGCTGATTTCTCAGTTCGTTCCCAAGATCTGCAGATGTCTCAGATAGATTATTTACATTGTGCAGGTTAGTTTCCTCTTCTGCACTGGGAACTTGAATACCGATGTCATCTTCCACCTCTTCCTTTTTAACAACCAAACCTGGGACCTCCGTCTGCGTTGCAGAGGTCAGCTGTTCGCTTTTTGATTCTGAAGTACTTGCACTGCAGGGTTCTTTTACATCACTATTTTTTTCCTGCCCCTCCTGGTCAACATTTATACACTCAGTTTTTATCACTGGAACATCAGAATCTGCTGAAGGCTTTGGAGTGCTGCTCTCCTCTAAAATAATGACATCGTCATCATCATCATGCCTGTTGAATGTTCTGTCACTTAAACGACGCGTCTTTATAGTTACAGGTGTCACACTGATGAGTATCTTCCGTTTCAGACTGAGAAAGGAAACATTAAACTGATTATTGTATCGCTCAGATACTGCAAATGTGTCTAAGCACACAATTCAAAACTACTACCGGATAACTAGAAAGGGATGCCTCCTTGAAGAGCATCTTAAGATCATGAGTCACAGTAAATACCTATTCTGTAAAAACTATGGCTGACATCCACACACAAGATTATTACTTTCATATATTAGTTTGAGACAGACTCAACATTTTTGGGGTGGGGAAGACCTATAAGAGAGGTTAAGGAAAACATCCTGTAGAACGAGGTTAACGCAATACAGTCTTTTTCCTAAATTAAGGCAAGCCACTAAGCAATTCTCCTTGACAACACAGTATTTTCATTATATTGCTCTCACTTTTGTTCTTCATGCAGTTCCTAGGCATCATTAATTAACATGGTTCTTCCTGTATTACCAAAAAGCGACACATGAACTTTGGCAGCTGTGACCCAAAGATGGGACTACACCTGACACCGTTTTTGTTTAAAAGAATTATTAATTTTAAAAATAAACCCATCTATTTTGTACAGGTTCACTAACCTGGTATCAGAATCAGAATGAGGTGAAGATACTGATCTATTTGAAATAAGCAGAGGTCTTTTGACAGAAGCATTTGATGTTTCTGGTAAAAGTGCTCTTGGAACAGCTTCCCTTCCACTCACGGGTGTGAACGTTCTAAAGTCTTTACTTGAGGAAACTGATGTTTTTAAAAGCATTTCATTACTGATCTACAAGGTAACGTTAAGAACAAAAAGCAATAGACATTAGGAGAGTCTTCAGAATAAGTTTCAAGTAGTTTCACTGACTATCTGAAAACACTTAAAATTAGGACACACATTTCTGCTGTATACTGCAAGGATTCTCCACAGAGCAATCTCCATCAACCCAGGCTCAATAAGAAAGGTGGACTATACCCCCTTGTTAAAAAACAAGCAAAAAAAGAGTTAGCTTAATGATCACATACACAGAAAATAAGCAAAACAGGACAGAAAGTTAACTGCTTCCTTCACGTCTTTTCCATGCTGGTTTAAGTCAGGTATTAGAAAAGATAATCATAACAGTTGAAAGTAGCAAGGTTTCTTGTTTGTTTCTTTTAAAATCTGGATTACAGACTCCTGGCGGATTTCTCAGGAGACTACAGCTGCAAACTCCTTCCCATGCAGATATTTACTGTTGTCAGAAAGCAGCTATCTGATCTTAAAAGCGTTTCCCAAGAAATACCTACTATAGGTACCACACAGAATCCTGGGGAGTGCTTTTTCCCAGCCTTTTCTGTACCTGTGTCTGAAGTCTGACCGTCAAACACAAAATATGGGACAATTCTCTCTCTTAATACTGCTAATAATTAGTTCCATAAAATATTTCATTCATTTTGGACGTGCAGAAATAACTTTCCTACTTGGATAAAACTAATTGCAGGAAAATGAATATGACCAAGCAGATACGTTAAAACAGCATGTGGAAGATCTTTTATAAAGAGACCGAGTGGCCTGAAGTTCAGTTACTTTGAAAGCTACATCTCACTTCAGAAACCCGATTCTGAGTTCCAATCTGTATATTCTTATCACTACATCATTTTTATTTGCATCTCTATTTGAATTTGAGTGCTTCCTTGCAAAAGAAACTCTCAAGAACACAGCTATGACAAATTCTGTCCTTCCCCCACTCCTTCTTTTTAAGGATATCTTTACTTTTATATCTTTATCCACATATCCCTCTACAAAAACATCCACTTCCAAAAACCAGATATTGTGCTATGAAAAACAAGTAGCAGTGACTGACTTATTTTCTGGTATTATTTTGTGAGGCAGCTTCATCCCCTTCAAACTCTTTCTTCAGTACGACATATCATAGTCTTGTGCAGGTTGGAAGGGACCTTACAGATCATTGAGTCCAACCCCCGGGATTCGAGCCTCTGTGTAGCAGAGCGGCACTTCTACCACTTGCGCCACGGGCAGATTCGAACCCGGGCCCCGGTGTTGCAAAGCGGCATTCCTACCACTGCGCCACTGGGGCACACCTATAAAATGTAGCATTGACTTCTATCAACAGACAGAAGAGACAGATTGCTGGCTTACCAATAGAAAGCACAGCCTACACGGCTATCAAAAAGGTTGCTGGCCTAATCAGTTGGCCACTATTTAAAGCAAACCAACTCAGAGCCTAGTGAACTGGATCAAACTGCACAGCAGTGGTGCCAGAACGAACAATGGCTACCAAAGTTGGTTTGCCGTCAAGTTAAGGAGAGTTACCTGGTACTCAAGGCGTTTCTTCAGTTTTTCCCTGTCTCTGCACAGGAGCAAGGGGAAAGAAAAAATAATTATCTTAGATTGAAAATGTTCATTAATTGTGAAACCAAAATCACATCACTTAAATCAGAAACTAAACACCTTATTTTCAGCAATATACACTGAATTTCTAACATTCTCTTCCACTGAATGAAAATTTTCTGCATGAACTCTGAAGCTACTAGTTGAGCTAAATCAAAGCTGAATTTAAACTTCAAACAAGTTCTCTCTCAGATTAAAATAAAGGTTTGAAAAACAGTAAGAATGCTTTTCAGAATGTAAACCAGCAGAGTTCATTAAGATTGCTCAAGTATTTTTTTTCCCCGTGATCTTAACTAGGAACCCTCAAATTCTTAAACAAACATACTGAGGTTTTCAGCTTCTTGAAAATAGTAGTCACCCAGGCGAGGGCTCTTAACATCCATAACAACTTGTTTCTCTCTAACATACTATAACTTGTTGCTTTATTCTCCTTACTTGTTACTAAATGATAGAGGCCTCTTCACCTCCAACAACACATCAACATGCTAATAACAGAGAAAAGAAAAACACTGTTCATCTATTCACGGCTGTGTTGAGGTTTTGACTTCAGGGTGCTGTTTTCTGACTGGATGAGTTCTTAGAAGAGCTGCAGTTATGCCACAGGTGAGAGAAAAGGGTGTTTAGCTTTCACGTTCCTTTCTTAGTGTAGGAATCCTTGAAATCTCCAGTACTCACTTTTTCTTATAAGTTTTCTCATATGTGGGATGTATTAAGTCATCATCTTCTGGTTCTTCTGGCACATTACAATCCCTGAGTTAAGAAAAAAATAAAGACCTTAACATATGCGCTTACATTAGGCAATAAAGTAATAAGTCAAAGCAGTGTTTAGATAGTCATCTAAATATAATTTTACCGGAACTGTGGGTCAGGGTTCAGTGTGCAGTACCACTTCTCTGGCAAATGCTCTATTCCATCTGGTAGCTTCCGCCACTTCAGACACGCATCACATTGCACCCATGTCTGATCAGGCTGCTTTCTGTAATGGAAAAAAACATACCACGACTTTCACATGAACAATTTATTTGCACCATCGTGAATAAAGCAGTGATAACAACATGTAATGCTCTTCTATTTGAAAGTGATACTCACTGTATCTCCTCAACCGGCAAAGCTAATGGATACTCTTCATTTTTCTTTGCTTTCATTTCATTCCAGTAGTCATTAAGTTTTTCTCCTAATGCTGCTATTGTAAGCCTGAAAACAAAAGTTTTTCAGAGAATACATGAAGAAGTAAAATCTTAGCACAGCAAGAATGTTTACAGACAACAGTGAAATAATAAGTATATGAACCACCCTAATACTTACATCTTCACAATAGTAAGCTTTTCACTTTCAGTAAACCCCAGAAGTTGTGGGGACAAGTGTTTGTCAGATATAAAGGATATGATGGGCCCAGATATGGCCTCAAGTTGCACCAGGGCAAGCTTAGGTTGGATATTAGGAAGAACTTCTTTACAGAAAGGGTAGTTAGGTACTGGAATAGGCTCCCCAGGGAGGTGGTTGAATCACCATCCATGGTTGTGTTTAAGATCCGTTTGGATGTGGTGATCAGGGATATGATTTAGTGTAGGGTTGTTAGAGTTAGGGTTCTGGTTAGGCTGCAGTTGGACTTGATGATCTTCCAGGTCTTTTCCAACCTGGGTAATTCTATGATTCTATAAAAATCTGGTGGTTTTCCCCTGTATTAATTTTTAGCTTTAGGATTAGTTTTCTTATCAGGAACCTAATCATTTCACAACTGTATGACCATCAGAGCAGGCACACAGGAAAGAGTGATGTGAAAGAGGAATAAGGAATCTAGTCCAGCCCAGAAAATTTCCACCTCAAACATCTCTGAATCCAAGTCATGAATTTTGCGGCCTGAAGAAGGAATTAGCAAAGGGGCAGAAATGAACAGCAACGCACGGACTGAATCTCTTTTGGTAAAGGGAGAGAGGCAAGTAAGTTCATGCTGATCACAGCATTAAAGCACGGTCTTATGTTTCTGCTTTGGGATAGGACTTTACATTTTAAACTTCTGTAGAAGCAATCTTTTGTAAAACAAAGAAACAAGCAGTTTCTTACTACAAGTGCCAAAAAACAACAAAAAAAAACAATCAGCGCTCACTGTGCCAGCTTGCAGAAACACGGTGTAAAACCTGATTAATAGAAGTGCCTATCCCATGCATACCCTTTGCCAAAGGAACTGTTAGTGCTACCACAAAAGAAATGGTTCAGGGAACGTTTGTGCTGCAACAACAAGCACAAGATTGATTCCCTGGTCTATTTTAACTTGTGTTCTCATTAATAGCTCTGCTAGCTCAATAGCTGCAGCCACAGGAACTGCTTGAAGCTGCCATCACCACTGCAAAGAGGAACACAGTGAGCTATTTAAAAATACAGGCAGATTGAACTGTAGAGGCTGTAGCAGTTACGTTGCCAGCTACCAATCTTGCTTCTCCTCCATTGAGAGCTGTGGTTTCAATGGCAGGAATGGCTGGCGTTATCCTGCCACAGCTCCTCAACTACCACAGTGAACTGCTTAGTTCATTACAGCACTCTGATACTGCTTCTAGGTTACTTGTATACACAGAGCTTCATACAGTATACTTGACTAACCACTCAATGTGCTTGATCCCTGCAGACTACCCTATCTACTTATTACATTTTAACTCTCTGCATATTCTCTCTATCACACACATACACATTGCAAAGACTAAGTGCCAGCTACTGCTAAGACTTGTGCATATGAGTGGAGATAGGTGCCAGCTACTGGAGTCAGCCTTGAGATCAGGAGTCAGCTGCTGCAGCAAGCAAGGGTCCTCACCTTGTACAACTGGCACCAGTTGCTGGGAGCACCTGGAGAAGAACAAGTGCCTGAATCTTCATCAAACTTAGCATGCACATGGATATGCATGTGCATTAACCAGCAAGCTTCAAGCTGAACTTGCCAGTGAGTAGCAGGCCCCAGGTCTAGGCCTAGGCCATCAAGGGTCAGTCTATGCTCATTTGTCCAGAGGCACATGCAAGTGTGCCTTCTGGGGACAGTATATCAGAAATAGTGCACTCAGCAGAAATAGTCACCTCAGCAAGACCAGAGAGGCATTAGTCTCTCTGTACTCAGTACTGGTAAGGCCACATCTCAAGTGCTGTGTTCAGTTTTGGGCCCCTTGCTGCATGTGAGGCCCAGCAGAATGTCCAGAGAAGGACTATAAAGCTGTGATGGGTCTGGAGCACAGGTCTTATGAGGAGCAGCTAAGGGGGCTGGGATTGTTCAGTCTGAAGAAGAAGAGGCTCAAGAGACACCTTGCTGCTCTCACCTGAAAGGAGGCTGTGGCAAGGTGAGGGTTGGCCTCTTCTAGGCAGCTAGTAATAGGATGAGGGGGAACTAAAGAGTTGTACTATGGGAGGTTCAGGTTGGGTATTAGGATAAATTTCTTCTCAGTAAGAGTGATGAGACTCTGGAGCACACTGCCCATGGAGGTGGTGCAGTCACCATCCCTGGAGGTGTTCAAGAGCCGTGTGGATGTGGCACTGAGGGACGTGGGCAATAGGCATGGTGGGGGTGGGCTGATGGTTGGACTGGGTGATCTGAGAGGTCTTTTCTAACCTTAATAATTCTATGCTTTTTAAAGTGTGCATTTTGTTTTGATTTGTACTGAGCAACAAGGAAGACCATTCAGCATGCAGTGGACCTATGGACTGCATTAAAAGACCTAAAATTGGGCCAGGAGTGTCAAGCAATCAGAGGAGCTGTGATGGTACTCAATACACTTACTAATATAAACTGTAAAGTATGTACCCTCACTAGTGACCTTCAATCTCTACCTGTTGAGGAAAAGAAGGGTACACATCTGCCTACATCCACACTTTATGCAAGGCCCAGACATAGGTGCTACTGAAGGGAACGTACCAGCCTTGTGTCTGCATCTCTGAGACACGTGCTCAACTAATTAAGCCTGCAAATGGGAAAGTGACAGGGAAGACAGACACCCTGGGTCCCCAGACTAGGCCAGGGACACAGCTGCTGGGGGAGGCAGCTGCTCCTAACATCCCTTAACACCAAGCAGCACAGAAGATAGAAAATGCCTCATCATCTTGAAAGGAAAGAAAACACAGTGAAGTAAATCCCTATGTTTGCATCTAGGAGATTTTCCCTAGACATTTTTCCTGCTGAGGTAACTCACCCTTCCTCCCCTTTCCTTCCCCACACACATCTCCATCCACAATGCTAGTGCAATCAATTCACAGAAGAGCATCATAAACAAACTAAGCAATTCTTCTGGCTTAAGAACAATTTTTTTTATTTATTTTTTTTCAAATCAGATTAGATTCTCAACCAGGTTTACAGTGCAGCTATAATAAGTAACACACTAGATACTAACTGATGGAATCAAGCTTCATTCCAGATCACAGCTGCCTTCAGGTAGCTCTGTATCTTTTAAATGCTCTGTCAGGAAAACTGAAGTCTACTCTTAAAAAAGAAACTAAAAACAGTGGATGAAAAAAATGTCTAAAAACAAAGACAAAAAACAAACAACCCCCAGGAAACTGTGATGAATCACTATGAATTGACAATCATGTGGGATTCATATCTCACAGTTTTAATCACCTGCTGCACAAATACCCAGAACTAAGCTAGTTATTCTGGGCTCATCCCACAGTCAGTGAAGGGCAGAGTTGCAATCAATTGCTTTTAGGGCATCTGCTTAAAAAATGATGAGTACTGTACCCTTGATTTCACTGTCTGCACAATGACCACACTATGATCAGCATATACATTAACATCCTACCCTTCTGTTTAAAAGAGTCATGCGGTTTAATGATCTAACACAGTATTCACACTGCTTAAAAGGGAAGAAATCTTTTACAGTCAAGTATCTCCCAGTAAAAAATACTACTAAATTAAAAGCCTATGCAAAATACACATTTACCTGTATTCGTTCGTGTAGTCAAAATCTTGTTTATTATGAGTTGGTTTCAGGAAGTTGCACTCGATAATCCCAACTACACCAACACCCATGTTGTTCGCCTGTAAAAAATTAAGATCCATCAGGGAGAACAAAACAAATGCTATACTAAAACTGTAGGATCTTGACAGAAGTAATTATAATTTATATATCCACCAAGCTAAAACAGCCTCCTGCTTTATGAATAATCTCCAAAAGAACTCTTGATGCAGATCCACCAGACAAAAAGAATGAACACCCTACAACCCATCCCTCTTTTTGTTCTGAAAGACACAATGAATTCTGTATCTCATGCATTAAGCTTAGTTTCAAAAGTTAAACAACTGCATATAACTCAATAACTCATTAATTCAATAATAACAACTCAATAACTCAATAACTGCTATGCCAACTGAAAAAGGTGTATTGACAAAAAAACACATTAGTTTTCACCTGTATTCTTTAAAATAAATAAATCAGCGTTTGAGTGAAAATGGTTTCTAACGACGTTAAAGCATTTTTCAGCTTAAATTCCTACCTTTAGCTGACAGCCAACTCTTTCGTAAGCTTTGATGAGTCTGTTTTTATGATACATCATTATTCCATAGTGATCTTTGTTTCTACAGTTAAATCCAAACGTAATTCTTACTGTCTTAGCCTTTTATCAGATATTAAGGAAAAGTACAGTTAATGTAATGTGACACAAGTAGTATATAGACTTTGAGGGGCTCATTCTAAACTGGGTCCTGGTATTTTCTCTTTTATTTCCCCTCATTATTCTAAGTATTGAGATAGTTCCTGTGGTACATCTTCACAGAAAATACTTAATTAAAGAACAACCATAAAGACAGCTGCAACATTCCCAGAACAATCTAGACAGCTTACAGTCTCATCATTAAATTAAGCATTCAGTCATCACATTAATAAAGGATACATTCAAAAACTTTGGCCTATATATATCACGTTCAATGAAAGCGAGGCTCTTGGAAACCAGCTGCGTTTTCACTTTTTGTCCTCGCAGAATGATTTGCATTCTTGGCTTCAGATACAAAATACTGCAGTAAGCCTACAAAATATACAATAATTCCCGTTATTCAAAACAACAGCAATGAGATCACAGAATCACAGAATTGTAGGGGTTGGAAGGGACCTCTAGAGATCATCGAGTCCAACCCCCCTGCCAAAGCAGGCTCCCTACACCACGTCACACAGGTAGGCATCCAGTCAGGTCTTGAATATCTCCAGAGAAGGAGACTCCACCACCTCCCTGGGCAGCCTGTTCCAGTGCTCTGTCACCTAAAAAAACCCGTGCACCTAAAAATCCTCAAGAAAAACATACTGTAAAACATTTACCACGTTTGGAAAGACAAATCCAGATTTAAGAAGTTACAAACTGTTTTTTTCGCTCCTCCAACTTGACTCCACAAACCACAGGAAACTCAAGTGCACATATATAATACAAATCACATTGACAGCAATTGAAAGAGGACTTTCGTGAATACGGCAACTTAATCAGGTGTCTGAAGATACAGTTTTACCATTATAAGAGTTTTTAATTGCGTTCAGATATACAAGCCTATATTCTTATTCCCTACTTGGAGCTTAAAAATTATATCACAGACGGGAAACAATGGGGGAAGCAATGGGAAAACAATAAAAAAAAAAAAAATAGGAAAAAACAACAGGAAAAAACAACAGGAAAAAACAACAGGAAAAAACAACAGGAAAAAACAACAGGAAAAAACAACAGGAAAAAACAACAGGAAAAAACAATAGGAAAAACAATAGAAAAAAACAATAGAAAAAAACAATAGGAAAAAAAAACCCAGCTGAAGCTCATAATTTACAGTAGTTCACAAACACACCCTGTTTTCCAAATACTCTTGACCCATTTGCCCTAACATTTAAATTCTGACCGTCTTTTTTCCAATCAACATCCCTATAGTACGGCATGTAACATCACAACAAAACCATACATCTTTTGGTTTCCACAGAACAAGTAAATAAATGAAAAAACAAAAAGAAAAGCATACATACTCTTAGTGAGTAGTCACTTTCTGGAACTATCTGGTCCAGTCTCTCTTGTTTTTTATATCCTCTTTTCCCTGTTTCATCTAAGTCTTCTGGAATCCTGATGTCGTATTTATCCTTGTCGAAGTCAAATTCCGTTTTATTATTTTTATCTCTAAGAATAAGAAATAAATTCAATTAAGAGAGGGAAAAAAGAAGATTGAGGTGAACCTGATATCTCTAATTATTTGCCATTTCTGCTTAACTAAGGTGCTTACTCTATCATTCTGCTTATAACTTCCAAATGTACTGCTTATCTATGATAAATATCCTTTCTGACCACACAACTTCTATAATAAGAGCAACATCCTTGAAACAGGAGCGCAAATCCCAAACAGTAATCAGTCAGTAGAGACTAGATGAAAACTAGGCGTCCTTAGAAAACCTATGGCCAAACATGGACAAAGTGAGTAGGGAGACACCTCCCCAGACAACCACTGAAGACTCCCACACAAGTGCAGAAGGCTCCGTTATGTCTGTGTAGCCTTGTACTAGTATAATCCTGTGAATATGTAGTAGGCAGGTGTGGCTTAGGTGTATATTAAAATATCCTAACTACAAATAGAGGAAGATGTGAAGATATGATTTGTGGAGATGACCCATCTTGCATCACGTACAGAGAGAAACATCTGCCCTCTTAACACTTGTTTTACCAAAGCATTTCAGGTTTTAAAAGTGGTCAACAAACCCAGAGGATATCACAAAGATGCAAGAAAAAAAAAGACACGTAGAAACAGAACTCCTTTGAGCCATAGTGGTTTTCCTTGCAGACTTGCTAGAATTCAAAAACATTCACTAGCTTCTTTTAGAAGTCCAAGGGATATAAGAGAAATGTTAGCAAATAAAACTTGCATAAATTCTAACTTCATTTGTGAAGTGCAATTAGAACAGAAGCACTCAGTATCACCGAGAACACCAGCTGGGCCATGATGCACACATTCCTTCTCAATGCAAAATTCCTCAACAATGCAAACTGCCTAAGATTCTTACTGCTGTGAGAATGACAAACTACAACTTCTTACCTCAGTCATTTTTCATCACAATTTCTTACTGCAGTGCTCACCAGAGGGTTTCTTTTATTTAATTGCACTGGCTGTAGTTTTGCACAACATTCAGATATAGATTTTGTTACCTCCAGCTTTCTTGCATAAAAATCTACTAAGCTAAAAGTGATGTAAGTTCCAAAATACAGAAGAAACTAATGAAATAGGAAAAGAATAAAAAAAGCTTTTCATTGGTTTTGATCGACCGAGATTTTGTTCTTTAACATTTAATCCACTGTAACCCAGAATGAGTCTTCTCCCCATCCCTTTTTTTCTGATAGGCAAGAATAAACTGTTTTCCTGCCAAATTTACTGGCCCATAAAAGCACTTGACATTGCTTCTTATGGATACCTTGCTATTTCAGGTATTTAAAACTGCAATAAACTAAACACTCAGGAGCGTAACATGAGGTAACAAGTTCCCAAACAATTAGCTCCATCACTGTTAAAGGCAAGTTAGAACTATTCCAGATGGACCATCATATGGGCTCCCTGCAAGTAAGGGAACAGCAACCAAATAAGAGGAGGAAAGAGAAAGGAGATAAGAAATGATAACACCCAGCTGCCACTGCTACAACAGCTGTTTAAAGAAAGAATACAGCAACTCCAAGCTACCACAGTCTAAAAATCCATTCTTCTGTGAATAAAACATACGTAGATGAATGTAATTAACTGCATCTATTTACTTGGACTCCTGTTTGTACTGTGATAAACAGTAAGAAGTTTAGAAAGGTCCGAGTCTCTCCCCATTGGTTTGAGATACTAGATTTATAATTCATCTGTTTCAATTTTTTCTTCTGGAACAGTAACAATATTTTACCAAAATGAAATATGGAATCCTTCAAGTTCTCCTTTGTTCAAATGGATCTGAGTCTAATTTCACCAACTGCAGCTAACTCTCCATCCAGTCTTCTTCAGTTACTCTGCAAAAAAACCCTCGTGTACTTGCATACACTGAAGAGATAATGCAAATGAAAGAAAGAAAAGGTATGAACAACTGGGCCTCATCTTACCTTCTCAGATTCCAAATTATGATTCTTGTCCCTTTTTTCCCCATTATAGCATCGAGCTCGGCCACTAATTTCTCCTCCGTAGAAAATAAAGAATGTGTTAAGATGGCCTTCAAACTGTTTTTGGATTCTGCTGGATCACTTATCTGTCGTACGCAAAATGTTAAGGAAAGTAACTTTACATGTAAAAGAAAATAAAGAAATCAGAAGATTAGTAAACTTCTGCAATAGGATCCCACACCCCTCATAGGCTCTCATTGCACAATTCAAATACAGAGCTCCAAAAAATGTAACAGTTTTTAACACATTATAACTTAAATAACCTTCTGCCCATCTTAGAACGTATCTGAAAAAGACAATAAGAAGATTTCCTTTACCAGTCAAGTTTGACACACATACACAACTTCGTGTTCAGGAATTGTCAAAAGGATATGTTGGTTGTTGAATGTCACTATAGGAACCATGACATGTTCCGCTTTTGTGACTTCCAGGTAAGTTTGAGACAAGAGACCGACGCTCATGGTTTCTCCATTCTTGGTGAAGACTATTGCATCTCTTCCCAGGCGCATGGACCCTGATTTAAACCCGTTTCCATACAGTCCCACTGGAACACGGCCATTCATCACAGATTTCTCACTGAAGCCGAAGCTGATATGAAATAAACCAGATATTAGAAGACTGTAAAAAGCCCCACAAACAACTGAAAACCCAAAAGATGCATGCAAGGTGCATCAAATTTGACTTAACCATATATTGAATCCATCTCTTGTTCTAAAGATCAGGGACTGCTATGCAATTAAACAATGAACAGCAACACAAACTCTGAGAATCAACACCTACATAACATTCCTAAAATCACAACACAATTAAAAGATGAATCTAACTTTCTCTAAAGTATTATCTAAAAGACTCCATCTGCCTCGAGTCATTAGAAACACATGGGAATATGCCTATGCATATTTATCCACTGGCTTTGCAATAAATACTGAAAAAAAGCCCCTTAGGTTATTTTCCCCCTTAATCACTCCCCCCCTATTTGCTTAAATATATACAATCTACATATTTTCTACAGGTAACTAAACATTACACTTGAAGTCAAACGGGTAACTGTATATGGGGCATGGAATTTAACAAATAAACTATTAATTATGGTATATTGCAGGAAAAGAAAACAGTCATTTGAATTCAAGCTTCCTCAAATTGATATCCAGAGACTTATCTGGAGGCAGATGAACATCTTTCACACTAGAAGAGAATTTGGAACAGCAATCTGTTTGCTAACTGCAGGAACAAACTGCAGAAAGAACAGTTCAAACACTACGGGATATTAAAATGTAAAATGATAATCAACATCAATTTAATTCCCATCCCCTTAACATTTCTGCAGTACATTTTCAGCACTCCAAAGTATTGGATTGAACTGAACATCCCTTGTCTCTCATTTGCTAACTTAGTCTAAAGCATGCGCAAACAGGGAAAATAATCTCCTTACTTCCACTGAAGGGTACTACAGAGAGTTTACATTGCACATGCCCTGAACAGAAAGTTAAATGGGAATGCTGATGGAAAGGATAAAAGGAAACTAGGAAATAAAACAAACATTCAAAACTATATGAAAGCTATATTAGCATCTCACTTCTAGAGCCTCACTTATGTAATCACTCACCCTCAGAAGTGCTAAATAGAAAAATGAGGATAGTCGATTACATGTGAGAGAAAGGAGTTAAATTAAGCAATAACAAAAATAGAAATTGGAATAATGACAAGAAAAAATATACACAAAAGAGATTATCCACCTTAGCATTTTGTGCAGCTTCTCTGAGTTCATACCATTCCCGTTATCAGTGAATGTCAAGCATATATTGTTGTTTATCACTGTTTTGTCTATCCATATCTGTTTGGCACTCACATCAGGATCGTAAGCGTTATCTGAAGTGGGAGAAAAGTAAACAAGAACAGGATACTAAGAAAGAAAGGAATCATAGAAAAGTTAACACATAAAACATGTTTGCAGTGAAAGTACTTTAATTCCAGTGAAGATGCCAAACAGCAACTCTCAAAGTTATTGAATGTGTCATACAGAAAACACAACACAGCCTTATCTGGTAGTCATAAGCACACAGTCTATCCACCAAACATTAGCCTTGCAGTGCTGTAGCTATATGGAATTGCTGTCCCTAACTTTATTACAGTGCTGTGCTTCATCAAAGAGACGTTTGTCCAGTATTGCATTGTGGGCTCTCAATTTTACACTCATGGTGATCCTATGACCCTGTAGGGGCACACTGCGAACTAACAAAGCTCTACAATTACAGCAGTTTTTCATCTCTGCAGTCAGGTATGTGGTATTTGCAGGAATTATGTGCTCGCTCAGATTCCTCAGGAAAGTCATGGGATATCTGTCAATTTCTGCACAGAAATAAAGAGCTTTTCTATTAGGAGTTTTTAATAAAGGAAACGTTGTGCTAAATATGAAGCCTCCTACAATACCATCCTCTTGCTAGTTGGCAACAGTAGATTAAAACATTACAATGACAAAGCTCCATCAGAAGCCAGCAAACCTTGCCTGAGAACCGAGACATTTTCTAGTCACTACAAATGACAGTGACGTACAGCCAAAAGCTTTGGCTGAGATGAGCAGCTGGGACAGAGAACAGAAAACAAAAACCAGACAAGTTTCTACTTTTGCTTTCTGCCTCCCAGGCAGCTGTTGCAAAATTCACTTTCAGCCACTGAAACACTGGCTCTCAGGTGGCAAGGTTACTGTCCATACTCCAGATGCTGACACATACACATGGCTACAAAAGTATCTTACCAACTAGGGGTATTCTAAATGAGAAATCAGACATTAAAAAAAAAAGTAAAAGCCTGAAGCCCAAGTGCTGAAGGCCCAAGTGAAAAAAATGATTGCTGTTCTACTTCATTACCTGCAAAGATGACAGCCACAAACGTGTATCTTGCTACTGCAAGATGTTCAGAAGCCTGTCCCTAGGAAGGCCTGACTTCTAGAGACGTATAAAATGCTTTACCTTAAAACTCCCTATTTGCAGGATTTGAAAGAGCTGTGAAAGAACTGGTGTCCCTGCATCACTATCTGTTTTGCAGGTTCAACTGAAAGGCAGAAATACACAGCTCAGGCCAACACAGCAGCCATAAAAAGCAACCATAGCTCACAGTTTTCTGTCTGTGAGTACAAACTACACACTGCACCCACAGTGAAAAAGTTCATAAAAATAGTTCAGCATCAACAAAAGAGGATATTTCAAGCACAATTAGACTGAAAATACTTCAGGTCCATACTTTGTGCAGCTCTCCTTATTTGCCAGCTCACCAGCTCTCTCTAGATGCCCCATTTAAGTAGCACAAACAGTTCACTTACATTTAAACTGACTGAGGCTTAGAAATCAGCAACATAATTACCAAAACACTGACTAGAGCTTAAAAAGCAAATCTTGCCTCAGTAATGCAGCCCAATTAATACCGCTTGATATTTGGCATACGGTATAGATCACAGTCTCACAGTCTCGTGCGGGTTGGAAGGGACCTTAGAGATCATCAAGTCCAACCCCCAGGATTTGAGCCCTGTGTAGCAGAGCGGCACTTCTACCACTTGTACCACAGGGGGATTCGAACCCGGGCCTCCGGTGTTGCAAAGCAGCACTCCTACCACTGCGCCACCACATGCACACAGCATGTGAAAGACAGTTTACAAAACCAAGATGACCAGCTAGTCATGCCACTTTTGGATCTCTGTTAAAGCAAAGCATACAGCATAACAGGAAGGAAGAAGGCACGTGTCCACGCCTTGCACAGAACATGTTTGCTAACTCCAAGCAGGTATGGCGTGACAAGATAAGACAGCTGAAATGACTTAGCTTTTCAGCCATGACTCATCACTAAAACATCCAGTCCTTCCCATAGCCATACGGTTATGATTTCCATCTTTGTGCCAATGCTGGCCCTATCTAGCAGAAATTTTCTTATTTTGTTAGGTTCCTCCTCTTCCGAATTAACAACTGACAAAACCAGCACAGAAGAAGCAAAGGAATGTGTGAGCAGAAGAGCTGCTCCCTTGGGCAGTAGAGAGCTGCTAGATCAACAGATCTTTCCATACCACACCTTTGCTTTAATGAAACAGAGAAAGTACGCTAATCATTCCCCAGCTAAAGAAACAAGGAAGGATATTTACTTAACAGTTACTCAAAATAAAAGACAAAATGACAAACAGGATCTAATAAGCCAAATGTATACTCAAGCCCTAACAAACAGCAGATAATAAAAGCAATAACAGAACTACTAGGATGCTGATGAATAGACTGTTAAAAGAAACTATTCGAGCATAAGCCATCAGCCAGGAACTTTGTAACCCAAAAGAAAATAAGGATGTTTGAGGGGTATTGTGTCAATGTCATGAAATCACTGTGAGATGTTTTGGAAGAAGTAAAGAAAAAGGGAAGGTCCAATGGGTGGCAGAGGAATAAGGGGAGTAACACAGGCTGGTTGCATGCAAGCTGGTCAAAATGCTTTCATGGTTGGACCCTTTGTCACTCAGTTAGAAACAGAGATTAATGAGAATGTACAGCAACTTCTTATAATGAGCGTGCTCTCTCATCTTAATGTGTACCGGCATGTATTTGTCCTAACAAAATTCAAACCTGGTCAACCACATCAAGCAGGAATAGAATAAGATCTTACTTGATGGAACAAAAAATAACAACTGGAAACAAAAAGTACGACAAGTATTAACGATCCACATACCTATAAGCTCAGCAACTGCACTGAAGGGCCAGGTGTGACTGGTAGAGTTGGTATGCAAGAACTTTGGGCAAAGCTGAAATAAAAGAGAAACAACAGCATCAGTTCGTGATCCGGTGTGAAGTTACAGAAAACCATTAATGCTTCCATCCAAAAGTAACAACCTTAACACAAGCTCTCAAAAATGTAAATCTTAAACCACAAGTATTAATCTGGAAAAAAACACCTAATACATCCAGTGACTTTACTGCCTAACGTCATTGATCCCTTTACCCATATTGATCAAAACTGCCTGTTACTGAGACCTGGCAGATTCTTTCAAATGCAGGTTGGTGCTGCTGGCAACTCGGACTCCTGTATTTCAGCCTCACTTATGATCAGATGTAACCACAAGAATGTAGGCACTACTAGGACTACAAGGCAACGTGCACAATAATGTATTTATGTGACACATTTTATAGGTGTCAGTGATAAAAGTATTCTCAAGTCATTCACAAAAGCCTAGGTTTGTATACGTTCACCTAGATCAAAAGAACAGGAAAAGCAGAACGAGGGATCACAGAACTTAAGGATTTAGTGTAATCAGTGATAGAACTAGAGGTAATGGTTTTAAGCTGCGCCAGGGCAGATTCAGGCTGGACATTAGGAAGTATTACTTCTTGGAAAGGGTAGTCAGGCATTGGAATGCACTGCCCAGGGAGGTGGTGGAGTCACCAACCATGGGAGTGTTCAAGAAACGTTTGGATGTGGTGCTGAGGGACATGATTTAGCCGGGAAGTTATCAGTAATGGTTGGACTAGATGATCTTTTAGGTCTTTTCCAACTTTGATAATTCTGTGATTTGTCATTGCAGTGTTTGGGGAAGTTTAACTGTTGATCTTGATATGGGTGTATTTGCAGACAATACCTGTAATTATACTTTTACAAGCTCTTGAGCACAGACAGTGCATACATATGCCTATGTCTTATCGGCATAATTACACTGGTGGCATAAAAAGCATCCACAAATCTCACCTTGATTCAAAGGTCATAGAGAGCACCCGACATGCTTTAGGACTGGAGCTTAACTCTGGTATTTCCCTACCAAGCTGGACTGCAAGTATAGACAGACACTACATTCTTTACTGCCATGTGTTTTTAAATTACCATTTTATAAACTGTGGCAAATTGAATCAGCTCAAGTCATTGTGCTTTTTTACAATTCCCAGCTTACTAATAATTCAGAATTCAAGATATCGAGCCCAATTACTGGAAACAGTATGTACAGCACAGCTCTTGGTTACATGGAGCTTTCAGTTTCTTCATGAGCCAGCAGTGCGCTCTGGCAGCTCGGAAAGCAAAAGGGATCCGGGGCTCCATCAGGAGAGGGGTGGTCAGCTGGGATAGGGAGGTGATTGTCCCTCTCTACTCTGCTCTTGTGAGGCCCCATCTGGAGTACTGTGTCCAGGTGTGGAGCCCTCAGTACAAAAAAGATATGGAGATTTTGGAAAGGGTCCAGAGGAGGGCCACAAAGATGATCAGGGGGCTGGAGCACCTCCCCTATGAGGACAGGCTGAGGGAGTTGGGCTTGTTCAGCCTAGAGAAGAGAAGAGAAGGCTGCGGGGTGACCTCATTGCAGCATTTCAATACCTGAAGGGAACCTACACCCAGGAGGGGAGTAAGCTCTTTGAAAGTGCTGACAATAGCAGGACACGGGGAAATGGTTTTAAGTTAAAAGAGGGAAGATTTAGGTTGGATGTTAGGGGGAAGTTCTTCACTAGGAGAGTGGTTAGGCCCTGGAACAGGCTGCCCAGGGAGGTTGTGGATGCCCCGTCCTTGGAGGTGTTCAAGGCCAGGTTGGACGGGGCCCTGGGCAACCTGATCTAGTAAAGGTGTATGTTTGGTGGCCCTGCCAGGCAGGGGGGTTGGAACTACATGATCCTTGAGGTCCCTTCCAACCCGGGTCATTCTGTGATTTCTGTGATCTGAAAGAAAAGCCCCCACTAGTTTTGAATACAAAGCTGTGAGCCTCCCCTGGTCAGACAATGCTGAGGAAAGGAAGAACTTCAGCATCTCTGAGACTGACAATCAGAGCTGTGTCCTCTTTCCTGTGATGCAGAGTTTGGATCAGTATGGCAAGAAAATCTCATCATGCACTGCCTGGGTAATGTGATGCCTCTCCATTCCTCGTGTCACTGCTGCACACCAGTGACCAACTCTGAAAAGAAACATCTTTCATAAACAAACATAAGAATTACACCAGTCTCTCCTGGGTGGCTGTTTCAGGTTGTGAAAAGGGCTGAGGGGTGGCACCCAGCTGCAGGAACGTGAACACTTGCTCAAAACTAGAAGATACAGGTTAGAACATGAGACCTTTTAGACACTGGTTCTTGGCTCTAAAGCTTCCTCAGCTAAAGGTGAGCATCTTGGAGAGGGTAGTTCACAGGAAAAGGTACAGAATCACAGAATGACCCGGGTTGGAAGGAACCTCAAGTATTATGAAGTTCCAACTCCCCTAACACAGGGAGGGCCACCAACCTCCACATTTAATGCTAGACCAGGCTGCCCAGGGCTCCATCCAACCTGGCCTTGAACACCTGGAGGGAAAGAGCATCCACAACCTCTCTGGGCAGCCTGTGCCAGCACCTCACCACTCTCATAGTAAAGAGCTTCCCTCTGACGTCCAACCTAAATCTTCCCTCCTTCAACTTAGAACCATTTCCCCCCATCCTGCTGTTATCAACCCTTTCAAAGAGTTGCAACAGCATCATTTACTAATGGAAGGCTGTGAAACAAGGACACACAAGAAAATCAGACTAAGAAGATCATAGAATCATAGAATGACCCGGGTTGGAAGGGACCTCAAGGATCATGGAGTTCCAACCCCCCTGCCTGGCAGGGCCACCAAACATACACATTTACTAGATCAGGTTGCCCAGAGCCCCGTCCAACCTGGTCTTGAACACCTCCAAGGATGGGGCATCCACAACCTCCCTGGGCAGCCTGTTCCAGGGCCTCACCACTCTCCTAGTGAAGAACTTTCCCCTAACATCCAACCTAAAGGAATGGGGAACAGACCAAGGGTATCCCTAGCTTGCTTCAAAGCATATCCTGCTGCCAACACAACCGAGGTGGAACTTGATGGAAAATATTTAAGCCTATTTAGCTTTGAGCTATACAGCACCAAGGGTACAGTACGAGTGTTAATCTCCAGGTAAATGCTCACTTTTGGCTATGTTGCTATAGCTGTGGTTGAGATGATCCAGCTGCTTTGTACACTGACCAAAACCATTATGTCCGTGAGTGGGTTTTGCTTAATGATTTCATTTGGCATCCATGTGCAGCGAATTTCCTTCTGAAAATCCAACTCAACTTCAAACCGCATCTACAGTTCATCTGACAGAAAGACACACCGTACCAGGCAGAACATCTCCTACAATTATGAGCAGTAAATATTTAAGAACAAAGCAGCAGCTTTGAGAATTTTAGTTTTCCCAAAAAACCCGAACCATTCCATCTCTCACAGATCATCTCATGCACAAGTCATAACTACCGAGCACACAGCCTTGTCTTTTAGAGCTATTCTGCAGCTTTTGGCTGAACAACACCACTGCCATTCTCTTCCTCCTGCTTTTCTTCCATCTGGCTGCTTGTTTCCTTTCTCCTCCCTCCCACTGCACTGATACACTTACATGACCACAACACAGCAGAGGTTTGTCATCTGTAAATCTGCCAATGTCATTTCTGCCCATAGCCCAAGTCACGCTACCCACAACATATGTCAATGCAGGCACACTTTTTCCCCTGAGGAAACCTTAACGCATTCTGAAGCATTACGTTATCTAAAACGCCAGGTGAGCCCTTCCCTAAGAAAGCAAATCAGGCACTTACAGCAATTAAAATGCTGAAATGGAAGCGTAATTCCCAAACTTCAAACGGGTGAGCTCTGCAATTACGCCAATTAATTTAAGGTAATTTAAGCAGCGCTGAGAGCAGACTGATGCATCATAAATATCCTGAGCTGGAAGGGAGCCATAAAGATGACCCGGTCCAACACGTGACATAGGCGTTACGCTCTGACACCTGAGCAGATACTTTCCTGTAAGGATCCAGCTTCCCCACCACCACCACCACTCAATTCCTGATTTCAAAGCAAGGCCCCGAGCCATGTGTCCGCGTTGCTCCTGTTACTTAGAGACGTACACAACACAAACGAGAAAGTCCCTCAAAAATAGCCAGTTTCAACCGCGGCGTAGCGAGCAACTGAAAGAGCCGCGGCACCTCCGTTCGCACTGAGAGTATTCATCACAGAATCACAGAATTATCAAGGTTGGAAAAGACCTAGAAGATCATCTAGTCCAACCATTCCCAATACTTCCCGGCTAAATCATATTCATCAACACAACATCCAGACAAGATGAGAGTAAATAAGGAAGAGGCTGCAGGGGAAGGACGGCAGCGAGCAATGCGACACCGAGCAGCGCAGCGGGTCTGGCGGCTCCCACCCCCACCGCCCTCGGCTGGTAGGACGGGAGCGCTGGACGGGGAGAGCTGGGAGCGGCTGCAAACCCGACTGGATCTGCCTTCCCTACAAGGGCCAGGAACGCCCGCCCGGCCCCGAGCACACCCAGCCGCCCTTCAGCCTCCCGCTTCGGCTGCAGAACGGCGGTCGCCGTCCAATCTCCCGCTTCCTCCTCCCAGAGGCGTCCATCGGGATCTTCCCTCAGCCTCTACGGCCCCGCGCAGCCGCCACCCCCGCTCGCCCCTCCTCCTCCTCCTCCTCCTCCTCCTCCCTCGCTAAGGCCCATCCGGCCTCTCGTAGTCCCCTCCACCGCTCCCGAGCCCCGCGCTGAGGCGCTCACCGCGCTGAGGCGGATGCCGCCCTGAGTTTTCGCCGCCATCTTTTGTGCCGCAGCGAGAGCCGGGGCGGGAAAGAGAAGGGAATGGGGCCGTCGGGGAGCGCCCAGAGCGCGCACATCCGCCTCGCCCCCCTCACGGCCCTTCCGTCGCCAGCCGCAACCTCTTCCGGAGGGGGCTGGGCTTAGCGCTCAGGCCGCGCCTCCCTCCGCTCGTTGCCCCTTGTGGGGAGGCGGGGCCATGGCCTCTGTGGCTGCTGGAGGGAGGGTTTGTTGTGTTTTGCCTTCTCGCTCTTTTTTAGGTAAAAATGCGCGGGCTCTACGGCCACGCCTGGGGGTGGGGCCTGAGAGGGCATCCGACGGCTGCCGGCAGGTGGACGTGAGGCAGCGATGTGTGCTCACAGCCCAGAGAGATAACAGCATCCTGGGCTGCATCAGGAGTGGGCAACAGGAAGAGAATGAGGGTCATCCCCGTCTGCTCTGCCCTCCTGAGGCCCCGCCTGGAGTACTGTGTCCAGGCCTGGGCCCACAGCACAAGAAAGACATGGAGCTGTTGGAATCACAGAATCACAGAATTATCAAGGTTGGAAAAGACCTAGAAGATCATCTAGTCCAACCATTACCAATACTTCCCAGCTAAATCATATTCCTCAGCACCACATCCAAACATTTCTTGAACACTTCCATGGTCGGTGACTCCACCACCTCCCTGTGCAGTGCATTCCAATGCCTGACCACCCTTTCCAAGAAGTAATACTTCCTAATGTCCAGCCTGAGTCTCCCCTGTCGCAGCTTAAAACCATTCCCTCTAGTTCTATCATCGATTACATGAGAGAAGAGGCCAACCCCCAGCTCACTACAACCTCCCTTCAGGAAGTTATAGAGAGCTATAAGGTCTCACCTGAGCCTCTTCTCCAGGCTGAACAATCCCAACTCTCTCAGCCGCTCCTCGTAAGGCCTGTGCTCCAGACCCCTCACCAGCTTCGTAGCCCTCCTCTGAACACGTTCCAGGGCCGCAATGTCTTTCTTGCAGTGAGGGGCCCAAAACTGAAGAAAGACATTGCGGCCCTGGAGTGGGTCCAGAGGAGAGCACAAAGATGCTCAAAGGCCTGAAGCACCGCTCCTGTGAGCTCCTTTGAGCTCCTTGCCAACCCAAACTGTTCTGTGATTCAATGAAATGGAAGCAGGGATCTATGGGCAGAGTTCCTAATAGCGGGGGCTGACATTGCTTCTTTCTTTTCTCTTACAGCTGTAGCAGTGGATCGCTTCTGTTGTGATCTGAGTGAAGTTGTAATTCTGAGTATTTCGTAACATCATTTGTAAGAATAAATAAGATGAATCACATCAAAAGTTTGCAACTGTTTGCTCAGGTGCAAAGCCCAGAATGCAAGGTAAGGACTGAAAGTTTAATCGAAGGGCTTTGATTCTTTTTGCCAACCGCGGCTGCTGTGTCAGATACGCTTGCACAATGAAGATTGCACAATTCCCTTTCCCCTTTTGCAGTGGATTTCTTACGTGTTTTTCAAAGACAGCCCTGAGGTCAAATTCCAGTGCCATTATTTATGAGTTAGCAGGTTTCCCCATATAAATCACTAAGAAAAGACTGCATGAGTAACTAGTCTCCCTCACTTAAGACTTAGCACCGTGTTCTACTAAGTTGCATACACTAACACCTTCAGCAAGATGCATTTTTCACAACGTTCATATTTCACATCCTGTTTTTACTCACAGAACAGAATTCCTCAGCCACTTCTTTAAAGTTACTGTGTTTCAGCTATCTGCAGGTATTTTGAGCAGTGCACAGTTACTTACCTTGAGTTCAGACTATTTTCTTTGTGAAAGACCTAAGACAGTTGTGGGGTTTGAAATTATGTCTTGTATATGTGTTTATAGCTGGGAAGTTCCCTGTTGTCTATTATAACTATGCTACGTGTTCCTCTCCATCTCCCTTTTTTCCTTGTCCTTCCGACTTTTCATCCTATCTTCTCAATTTTCTCCTACTAGAAAGGAGCTCTTATCTTGGTTGAGGACAAAGAGGAAAAAACAGAACCCAACAACCAAAGATACAGGTATTGCAAAATAAAAAGTTTGAATTAAAAGCCTGAAGTACAGTAATTTACACTGACCGAAACCTTACAAGCCTCTGCTCAAGAAGTTATTATGGCAGACATTCCTCAGCCTCTACCTGGAAGCACCATCAGCTTTGATCAACCCTTTCTTTCCTTCTGCCTGCTCCCACCATCATCCCTTTGTTTGCAGCAATGGGATCAGAAGGCCTGGTCTGCTGCGCGCTCACCTCTGCTATGAGCTCCTCTTAAAGCTCTGCTGCTGAGTGCCAGGAGACAACCAGCATCTTTATTTGATTAAGCAGGTACTCAACAAGCATTGAGTACTTTAGTATTCATGAATTAGGTACTAAGCAACAATATGTCCCAGAATGCATGCAACATATTGCAAGCATTTTCAAAATATAACCAAATATTACCTGCTTGCGAGGTGTGAGATACACTGCATAACCTTACAACAGATGCACAAAGACTCGGGGGAAATGGTGAAGTATGTAAATAACTTATTCGTCAGGGTCATCAAAACCATACTTCTCTGGCATTAGAAATTCAAGCCGAGTTGTATGAAGATGAAAATGCAGGACCTTCAAGGCTTTTACCCAGAACATATGAAAACATCAGTATGAACTTCAGACGTCATTGATGCGGAGGCTTCATGGAACAGGAAGGGCGGGTGATGAGAAGACAAGGGGGGTGGTGCAGCCTTGTCCAATGGAGATGTATGGGCTGGCACACAGCCGCGGCTGCAGGGATCCAGGTAAGGTCTGGAGTTCTGCACAAAAGCCTATGCGCACTGAGATCCAATTTGAGAACTTTTACAGAATCAGAGAAAAAGTAAAGACAATCCATCAGCAGTCGTCTAAAAATGAGAACTGCGGCTGAAGAGGTATTTCAAAATAACATTTAATATTATTATTTAGAATTACATTCAAATGTAGCATTGAATACAATTAGCCATTATTGAATGCTCCATATTTAAAGTTCTGCTGTTCTTTGGCAGTTATCTTGGTTGTACCAACTGTATTTCACTTCCCTTCAGGAAAAGGAAACCTCTGTGAATATTTAAATACTTTTCCCTCTATGCATCATGCACTGTTGCTATGCTATCTCAAAGCCGAAGTATGAAAAAGAGAAAACTAAGCTTGAAAACAAGCAAAAACTACATCACACAGCAAAGGCATTTTCTCTCCAGCTCTTGCTACTGAGCTTTAGGCAGAGGTTCATCAGATGTATCTATAGTTAGGTTGTACCGCTTTGGTAGTACAACCCTCTTCCTTCACGTGGATTTAATTGTGGTGCTGTAAAAGTTAAAATGGCCCATATAGAAAACGAACAAAGTTATGCTGTTAATGATACCTATAAGCATATTCAGTGTTGGGTCTCTGCCATCCAAGACTATTTCAACTGAGCCCATTCCTTTTTGTTCAGAACCCTTTTTATAGTAATAAAAGATGTGCAGGCCACTTAAAGCAGCAATCTGCAGAATCACAAAGGCAAAAGTACACACAGAAGGCAAGAGAGAAGCAAGTGCTATTTTTGCAGAAGGTAAGATCATCTTAGAGTTCCAAGCAGCTCAGTCACAGATTCAATTCTTAACATTTACTGCCACATCCTGGGTGGTGGGACGGTGATGTTTGATCCCATGCGCATCTGAAGCTCTGGCAGATAGAATGGAACATTCTGTTCCAAAGGGAAGGATGATAAAACCCTCCCATCTAAGTTAATGCTTTATCACCTTTCGTTAGCGAGAAAACTACATGAAGACACATTTTTAGAGCTTAGAGGAGAATGTAAAGCAAAAGGTTTAGTGGCAGAAAGCTTAGATTTTTTTAATGGCAATTCAATAGCATCTCGTTATTTAAAAGAAGTCCTTAAGCATGGAATACAACCACCAGAAAGCTAAAAGTCAAACTACCAAGTCATCCTGAGTATCAGCAATATTATTAAAATAAAAAAAAGTCCTTGAGTTTATGTAAGCAATTAACAAAATTATTTAAAAATATCCTGTTCCAATTTTCAAGCGATGCTTTAAAAAGAACATTTTTTCATTTGTGCTTATTCCAACAGCATTAGATTGTTAATAAATTATATGAATACGAATAACTCACATCCCTACCACTACACAATATCACACCTCATTCTATCACTTACCTTAACCATCAAAATTCACAGAAACTTTAAATTTAGCACGAGCCTGTAACATTGCTTTCATACAGCGTTACAGTATTACAGTTGTAAAGCATGTTGCTTAGCATTTCATTATTTTAGTTTATAATCCAAAGGTGGATTCATACATCTGAAACTAAAAAACACTGCTGAGTAACCTTCCATGTTTCTTGTGTGAGTTTTGAAAAGATAAAATAAAATAAAAATCCATGATCTCACAACCTAACAACATTAAACCATTCCTTTGGCATGTCCTTTTCTCTTTCATTCATTCATTCTTTCTTTTTTTTCCCATTAATTAGGAAAAAAACAACCAAAAATGATGAAGTCCAACACTCAGCCTTGGTTGAGATGTTTCAAGTAAATCAAGCACCAGTCTGCAGGTTTACCTTATAAATCCATTTATCCAGAGGCAAAGTTGTTTAAATAAAGAACCGGACAAAGCTTTTCATCATGAAAACTATGATAAACTTCCCTTCCAGGCAAGTCAGCATTGCAAATCCAGTCAGAAAACCCAATAAATATGAAAACCTCAATGTAGTCCACCTCCTCATGGAAAAAGCGTTCATCTAAGCTTTTTTGTATACGTGTGGCTATGGTAGTACTTATCCACTAAGTGTCAGAAGTGTCCTTCAGACAAGCAGCTTCACTGTATGGTAGTAAAACTAATCGCTGTCTCTTCCAGGTCCTGAATAGTGGAAGCAGTGCAGATCCAAAAGAAGCTGCACCTTGAACATTATCGTACTCATGGTGCTGTGAATGACATCCCTCCCTCCTTTAATACCTAGGAACAGCCAAATATATTTATTTGTATAAAAAGTGTTCCTTAAAAAATGATTTTTCCTTTGAATTAGGCTGTGGGTTTACAGTAATTTTTATTTTTACAGGATTATCTTCATTTAACTGCATTTCGTAAGTTGCAAGATGATCTTAGCCACTGAAAGAACAGAGTTCTTTCATTTAAGAACTGAATTAGAATATTCTTTAATTAGTCAGCTGATTAAAATCAAAAGCCCTCAAAAGTAGTGCAAATTATAAAATGTTACTGCATAGGTTGGTCACTTATGCATGTACTTGCCTTTTATTTAGGAATCACTAATCCTGAAGAATGCCCTTATAATACAAAGCTGAAATTACAAACATGGGTAAGTCTGCAGCTCTTTGCGTAATAAGGCTTATAAAGTAGATCTGTCTGAAATTTAAACTGTCTGTTCACAAGTTGCTAAGTTTTAGGATCAGATAAAGGAAGGAGAAATAGAAGGGGGTTTTAACTACAAGACATGGCTTTTCTGCAGACTGATTGTACACTGACATGCAACATTAGCTTCTTCTCCAATTTACTTTCAGACCACAGTTCCAAAAGTAGCATAAAATACTTACTTGAGAAATTACTAGATAAATGGTACAGTTGCTACTTTCACCAAGTTAAAAATCTTCTACCATTATTTACAAATCTCTTTAATCCTTCACGAGGAAAAGAAGTAGAAGAATACAGTAACAATGGTAAATTACCGCTAAGCTGTACATCCTCCTTCCTGCCTCCCCAGAACACAAAGAATCCTGCTTTTTATCACCACTGGGAAGCTTGAATTATCAAAGTCCATTCCATAAAAAGCAGGAAGAAAACCTAAAATGTAGTTTCAAAATGGAAAAAAAAAGAAGAATCGCAGTAATGTTTTCCCTTTTTCTTTTGGCTGCTTAACCACGTGTCTGACATGCAGCCTAACTTTCCATGTTTTCAAGGAAGTCACATTCAACACTCTCTTCAAGCTGTTGCAAGATCTTCACGCTGTTGCCACCAATATAGTCCACAGAAAGAGATGAAGAACTATGTGAATTCTGGCCCTCGCTCCCTTTTGTTGTAAATGCACAACACAGCGTCTTGAAGAAGGGCATAAGCTGGGTAATGCTGGTTATACTGCGGAAGTTCAAAAGAGGAAGTCTGTGCCTTTTGGAAATTCCCTCATCAGCGTTGTTTCTTTCCTGTAAACATGCAAACCAAGATTTACTTACTGCATTAAGACACAGTATCCTACTAAATAGGGTTCATTTGAAGCCTGTATTATACACTTGGTTTTATACCAAAAAGTCCACAGCCTACAATTCCATTACAATATGAATTGTACAGTTGGTGTACTGAGTTATTTCTATATTCAGATTTGAGCTTCTGTTAAATGGAAGTCCCAAAATTTCAGAATACTGGAAATTTGGACAAGCCTTCAGAAACCTGCAGAATGGAGAGGTATCTGATAAATAATGATGACTTCTTCTGTAAGTACTAATACTAAACCTTCATGACAATTTAAAATGCTGTAATGGTAAAGTTCCTGCTACTCCACATGCAAAAGAAAACTGGCATCTTCAAGATACATTTGTGAAAGCAGGCAGAGCATTTTAAAAACCCTTTTCAATCTTAACATCTAAAAACCTCTTGCCCAACTTACAATCTTACCACTAGTTTAGAAAAGCAAGTTAAAGGCTTGAAAAAGAAAAAAAAGTAAAGCACTCTTTCTTTACCCCGTATTTTATCTTTAGCAGATCCATGATTCGTATTATGTGTGGTCTACATTCCTGATGGTTTTCTACCAGATGAGAAGTCACGGTAGAGGACTCTGTGTCCACCTCTGGGACAAATGCCCATTTATACCTGAAACAAAAGGATTACATTGCTAAGAAGACAGGAGAAAAACTCCCTGTTTGGATCAGACGTGGTTAGCAAAGCACTGTTTTGTTCACAGAAAGAGCAGTCATAACTATACAGTTATGCTATTACCAGAGCTAAACAAGGAAGTTACTACTATATCAGTACTTAAATGCAGCTGTCTCCAAAAAATTCCCAAGTGTGGCAAAGGGAAAACAAAGAACACTTTCTCTTCTCCCCATTTTCCCACGTGAGATAACTTTCAGACAACATGAAATCTTCCTACACTGACAAGACCAAATTGCTTTTCTAAATATCCCAAATTACTTTTGTCCTAGAATCAAAGCCTGCACTTGTAAAAAGAACAAACAGTAAAATTAAGCCTAGGATATATCTGGAATTACATTAAAGAACAAGAACAGAAACAGCCTGGAGAACAGTTAAGCCATTACAGGACTTACATTTGGAACAACTGCATCCTATCAGGTGGAAATGAAAGCGCTGTGTCTAAAAACTTGCAAGCAGATAAGTACAAAGACAGCTCATTCTGCTGGATGTCAGACCCACTGCCATCACCTGAGACTTTCTGTTTGCTTAACTTGCTGTTGCTTCTGCGGTAGTGAAAATTGAGAAGTGCACAATTAAACATAAATCCACTGTTTTCCATTCAGCAAAAGGGAAACGTACACATTTACACACACGCGCACTTGCACTTGTGCACAAAAGTCTTATTTTCATTCTGTGTTAACACTGAGATTTATATAAAAGGCTATACATACAAAGAGATATCTAAAGTATTCAGAAAAAGTCAATGTTAATATATTCAGTATTCAAACACTGACTTTGCCTCTTTTCTGTTCCTGTATGCAAAAGTTAAGTACCAGTTTTTTATAACTATAATTACTTCATCTGCTTATCAAAAGACTGATTTACCAATTTCAGAACTACACAAGTGGCAAGAAAGGCAGATGTAGAACAAGCACAATTACTAACAGCTTTCACAGGTTTTACAAGCTTCCATCAGGTAAATGCTAATTCTTACTTTGATGGTTCATCTTCCTCAGTTAATTCTTCTTCCAGTTGTAGAAACGTCTGAATCTTGAAATAAATAAACGTATGGAAATGCTGAATCGTTTGTACAACTCAGTCATCAAAAGGTATACTTCACATAGTAGCTTAAGCAGTATAAGAAACCAGAGGCTCTGAGTGTACTCTTAACGACTTGAAACAAATTACCAAAGCATAAAAAACTGCATTAGCAACTACAGCAACATCGATCAGAAAGGTATTCCCTAATGACAGCATTAATTCTTTTTCCAAATGATCAAACTAATGCAGGCCTATGAAAACATTTCCTTCTTTGCACAAGGGATGGATCTGTGAGGAAGGTGAAATGCAAAGAATGCGAGAAACTAATTTTATGTTACCACTTATTCCTTACCAATTCAGTTACCATAATTGGCCACAAGGAGGTTAGATGCTGAGGAGAAATCCTTAGCAATAGAACTCTGAAGAGGAGGAACATCTGTGCGGCAACTAAACTAGTCTGCCCAACACGGAGGTTTTCAGTCAGTCGTTCTGAAACAAATTTTGTAAGAAAGGAATGTTGTATTTCCATTATATATATATTTATGTTAACGTTCACATATGTATTAGAGATGAATGAAAAAGACAGATGACCACAAATCTTACCCTGTATTAAGGGAAGATAGAGATGATACTGATCAATTTCTCCACTGAAGACAGCGAAAGCTTGCCGCTTTAACAACATTGCTTTTTGTTCAAAACTTGGGTAGAGTTTTAAGGCGCTGCTCTGCATATCTGTAACACACGTAAGAATTACTGCTTATCTATCTGCCATACAATGACTAGTGATTTGAGATGAAAATAATTCTGTATCCCAAGATCTTTTGTTGATCCTGATCTACTCATGCTTGCAGGAGAATTATATAAAGCGTATGCTGCAGCTGTCCAGTATTTTAAAGCCCTGTCTCTGTAACATGCACAAATCTCCTTCTCGTTTCAGACTCTTAAAGCTGTGGATGAACAATTTCAAGAGTTTTAATTCTTACCGAGAAAAAACTGAAATGGTAAGTTTAAAAATATACAATGTTAAAAAAAAAAACAAAACAAAACATTAAAAATTTGCATTGTAAGCCTTCAAAACTATTCCCTTAAAAGATTTGAACAAGAGACAAAAGCTGCTTTATCTTTCAAAGCTCCAGGCAAATGTTAGGGTCCTATCCCATCTCTTCCCCAATGACTTATTCTTCTGTATTGTCCTGAAGCCTGAATTAGATATCAAAGCATGTTGCTCAGAGGCTTGCTGTACTGGTGCACCATATTCCTGCAGCTCTGTGTGAGTATACAAATGCATGCAAACTTAACTGAAGTCTCCTTGCTTTCTAACAGGCAACAGTGCTACAGTCACCATTTGGCAACTTAAAATAATGGCCAAATGTGCTTGCAGCAGTCCAAAACTAGCATTTCCAGAGTAAATCTTTTTAAAATGTTAACATTACCAAAATATAGTCTGAACTTAGAGCAGTTCTTAGTGGAGACTAAAGTTGGTCCCATAATCCATTCTGCGGATGCGGCCTTGCCTGCATTTTATTGACATATTAGACACCAAGTAGCTCAAATCCTAATAAGTCTAAAATTAATGCAGAAATAAGTCATCAGTAGCTAATACTTACTCATCAAGTCTTTAAACATAGTTTTCTCATGCGTCAGAAGGTGATCAATAATGGATCTCCAACTGGATAAGATATAGAAGGAATTGGATAATGTAAAATTCCAACAATAACATAAAGGACATGAAAAATAACCAAAGAAAGCTTCTTTGTAGACTCACATATTAAGATTTTGGATAAACATTTCATACTAGACAACAGTTTCCAACATGTATTCACTGTGCAGAACCTTACCTAGTTTAACACATACTAAATTCCAGGTCCTTCAAATTCGTTATATGCCATTTCCAAATGCTGACAGTGGTTGTTAGCAAGAGAGAATTTTATTATTCTGCGCCATAAAGATAACTTAAATATCTATAATGCATTTAGTTGAGTTTGTCGTTGAGATCCACTTTTTTTTTTTGTTACTAAATTCTGTGAGCAAGTACTATAGAGAATGTTCAGTATTAGCCCACCCTCTAAGTCTCTCTTTGCAAATCACCAACTAAAATCTCAGAGTGCTACTATCTCATGACTTACTGAGTGCATGAAGTGTCCATCTGGAAAAAAGCCGGATCCATATACAACTCAAGAACTTCTTTTTTCCATGCTCGCTTGGTATAGGCGTATCCACTTAATGAGCTGAGCAACTGAGAACCAGCACGGAAACTAGGAATGTTGTAGGTACTGGAGCAAGAGGAAAATAAATGATAAATATCAATCTTTTTAAAAGGTACTTTTGTGTATCTAGAAAATTAACTGTTTTACCTAGAACCTCTAAACAAATTATCTCAGTAAGAGAGTAGGCTGTGTTTACATTAGCTCATTAATTCAGAACAGTCACAGATCAGTTGATCAAAGCAGTTTCTGCAGGAGTTCCTCCCATTTCCAGAGTACCTTGTCTGGGGAGGTATTTTCTGATTAGACATATCATGGCATTGCCCATCTCAACTACAGCTGTTGTTCAAATCTTCCCCAAAAGGAAGCACACAAACTGGTCAACAGGCTCTGCAAGGTATAATAGGGAAGGAGTGCTGGGCTTAAGCCTGAAGTGGTAGGAGCAAGGAGAAGGGACCCCTAATGAACTGATGCTTGTCAAATAGCTCCCTGGAGATCCTGGGTATGGCAGCTGCTCTGACCATCACTCAGCCCGGGTTTCAGAGTAATGAGTGGTGGCACTCAGACTAACAGGAATACACCTTTGGGTGCAAAGGGATGCTGACAAGTAGTTGCAGGGATCATGGTGGATGGCAAATAGAAGAGCCGGATTATCTGACTAGCAAGAACTGCTTCAGGATGTCCCAGGTTTGACAGCCTTCCATTGGCAAGCATAGTACGTATGCTAGATCTCTTCATGGCAGTGCAGTCAGGAATTAGTAAGCCCAATTGGGTCACACTTGCAGAGGAGTTTATGTTAGTTTCCTCCAAAAGGAATTTAGTTAATGCACAGAAACTGCTTTAAGAACTCTCTGCTTTTCATAAATGGAGACAAATCAAGGGATTCACTTCAAAACTAACCTACTGCTCTAACCAAATTGCTTATGTAAACACAGCCATCATGTATTATCCTGAATTTTAATCTATTAGAACAATGGTCAGGACAGCAGTCTCTGAGTAAAGGAGTATTACAGGTCTTGTAACAGAAACCCTTCAGTGAGGAAATGTTCACTTGTTAGCGAGACTACTGAGAATTTCCTAGAGCAAAAGATCAACTTTATGGTACTTTACCAACTATTAAGTACCCCTGAGAAGGAAAAAAAACCACAAGTCTGAGATGTGGTTAAAATTAAACTTCAGAAAAATCAGATATACAGAGAGAGAAGTCACCTGTGGTTGCGTAGATAAGGAAATACATAATATAGTAAACGGGAAATCAATGGCACAGCTTTTTCTTTCTCATCACTTCGGTAAACCATGTCCAAAAGTGAAGCAAGAACCTTAAAAATGAAATTAATGTTTCATTAAACCTATAGTAATTATCTCTGACAAAGGACCATGGATGAGAATAGCAGTTGCAATACAGAACACTACTTACTTCTGCAAGGAGTGAAAGAGCTTGGACACTGTATATTGAAGGAGCAGAAGCAGAAACCATTGATGACGGTGCCACTGAAGTATCTACAGGACGCAAAATCAGATAGTTTTCATTTCAGACTAGACATGTTTAAATTTTGCTGTTGACCCATTTTCTTCCCAAACAGAACTGTTATTTGCATGTTGGTATTACAATTAAATGTTTCTGGGCATCTCACCACAGTAACATACGTCATGCCTTGTGTTGTTCTGTCCCATGTTTTGAATGCACGTAAAATAAGTTTTCCTCTCTATTGGGTTTAGTATAGTATTTACTAAACCCACCGAGGCTGGCATTGCTATTGGAAGAAAATGCATATTTTTACTTTCATCTGTATTACTTCCTTCTGAAGCAAACTACACACAAACTCATTGTACTCTTACTGACTTAACTAGAAGAGACAAAGCAGTGGAAAGTCAGAGAAAAGCACATTACCATTCACATCTTCAGTGTTGAACTCATCTGGCAAAATCTGAGGCTGAGCTTTCACTTCTAAGTTCCGGCTCAGCCAACTAGTCTGTTCCAAAGAAGAACCAGCAACATTCCCTACAGCCTCCAAGATTTTTTGGGTCACTTCCTATAAAATAACATGACAATCTGTCATTAGATGAAGTCACTTGTGAAATCCAACGAAGTCCTTTTCACATGGAACTAAAATCAACAGCAGGCACTTTTAACTCTTAGAAACATATATACTTCAATGATACATTTATTTATCTGTGCTCTCAATATACATTACTGCTCACTTCAAATAAGACAAGAAGATGGGAAGCAAGAAAGAAACCTGTAAGTTAGATTACCATGGAGGTTTTAGTAATTAATTTCCATGGAGGCCATTACCACTAATACAGTATCTATCTGCTTAGCATCAGTCCTGACATACTTTATATACTCAGGGTTTATATACTCTGTTGAGACCTGTTAGTTCCTTCCTTTCACATCTGGAGAGCATTTAGTGAGCCTGAGTTCTATTCTATGGAAATTCATCTGTCTATATGTCTTTCTACTAGGGGTAATTAAGTATCAAACTATATACATATTTTAGCACATTTCATTCCAAGCAAAATGAAAAGCTGGTCACACTTTAAGGAAAGTAAATCCTAATTATCCCAATTACAGCAGAGGTTATTTGTGAAGAGACAAGATGTAATTTTGCTGTCAGTCTCTGAAGCAGAATATACACAGAAGCGCTGGGACACAGAATTCCCATAACCATAATAGAGTCTCACCTTATTGGAAGTGTTAGATTGGCTAAAACTACACATATGCAAGTGGTGCTTAAGTTGTTCTAGTGAAATCACTAATAGAGGAAGAAAATACTGCTCTGCTCTGTCCCTTCTTTACATAAAAGGTGAGACAACAGTTATTGAAATTGCAAAATTTAGCTATGTTCTTCAAGAATAACTATACTACTAATTTTCTATACAGTTTTGAGATTTTGATATTTTACACACATGATATGAACTCACGGCAGTCAAATTTTTGTTATGATTTTAACTCTGAGAAAAATCATACGATTACCCACAGAAACTAGCTTTGAATAAGCCATAGTTGCTACTGTGATTTCATAATTTTTTTGAGAAAATTTGGCTAGAGACATTCTATGCAACATGTCTCGTATTTCAGTCTCCTGTATTTAAGTACATCTAAGTCACAACATGTAAATGTGCAAGTACAGATTAGGCCATCTCCACATTTACTCTGATATATGTGCCAAGTAAACCAACTAGAAGAAAATTATAGATGTATAGACTGTACCTGCAAGTCTTTTTGGTCTTTTTTGTTTTCTAGAGTAGGTGTCCTAGTCACAAAGTCATTCAGAGTACTGTGGGAAAATCAATTTGCTCCAAGTTAGTGACTGGATAGGTCTATTCAGTGCATCTATAAACCTTCTCTCTTATGCTGTACCTGAGAAGCAGAAAGTGTCCAGGAGGAGCCAGGTTCAACTGAACAGACTCCTTCAGAAGTCCTAACAGGGACTGGAAGTTCTCCTGTAAGGCTGCAGCAGGCAATCTGCCAAAAAAAACCCAACAATACCAAACACACTCAAGCATGAAATTAAGAGTTAAAGCAACAAACAAACAACAAAAAAAGCCACGTGTAACTTGGTGTTCTAAAAATTTCTATCAGTGTTTGGAAAGGACTGAAGGACTATCTGACCCAACAATATGGAATAAGTATCTGGTGACACAGCCTGTATGCCTACATCAGTAAGGGCTAGCAGCATGCGCAGTATGCCAGCTCAGTAAAAGGAATGGTTCTGCAGGGGAAAGAAAATGAGTAAAGCTTAGCAACCAATCCACTGCCTGCCAGCTCACTTGATCTCCATAACTTACTGCATACAGTATCATGTGCAGTCTGATATATCCCAAAGCATCCATATGAGAAAAGCCAATATGTGAGGAAACACTTTGATTCAAGAAACATTTCCAATCACCTGCCTGACCCACTATGTGTCCAGTACAGACTGCATCCACAGTCCAGTCATCTAGAAACACATACCACATAAAGAGACAGATTGTAACACCTCTTGTTAAGTGTCTTGCTAATGAAGTATCTGGTCTATATTGCTCTGTTTGTATGCAATGAGATTTTCAAATGGCATTAGCAACATATCTCTGGAAAACAATCTTAGCCCAGTTGTTTTGTGCCTACTTAACAGTGAAGTGTCGATGTCCATTCCCTTCCTAGAGGTGTTCTGTGACTTTGCAACAAGAAGATCAAAGTAGAGCAAAAACAGTAACGTTAACTGTTATCCTGGTACTTTGAATAAAACAGAAAATCACCTTTCACAATAACTGAATTACCTTTGAATGAAAGCATAACTGAACTGCAACATCGGGATATCTACAAGAGAGGATTTCTGAAAAATAGAAGCGAAAATTTTATTATTTGCCCTCAGAAGAATAGGAAGGTCTAACTGCTGAGTACCTGCATTCAATGGAAAATACATCACTTCTAAGAAGCAGCTTGTACTCAGACAGCTGAGCAACTATGATACAACTGCATATACAGGAGTGAAAGGGATTTCAGAGCTTTAATAGAGAACTCTAGTTCTGGATCAGTGACATTACTTCTGAATATCCCCTACAGTTTTTCAGAGCTGTAGGAACTCCTATGATGGTATACATGACAGCTTTCAAGGAAGCCAATATTGCTAAGAGGAAAACATCGGGGCAGTATAAAAGTACTTCCATCTGCTTAGATAAGGGTAAAGAAATAGAAATATCTGACTAAGCAGTATATCTGCAGCATCTTTATACTTTGAATCATCTTCAGTACAAGAGTACCCACACCTTTTCATTACTGTTAACTTTTTTTGGAAAAATCTTCTAAAGAATCTACTTAAATTGATAGTTGCTTTCCTTCTAGTAATATCTAAAGATGCACGCTATTCTAGATCTATCCCAACACATTAAGAAAATGAAATTATCTTCCCAGTTACCTCTTCACCCTTGATTTGTGATGGCTTCTTGACCACTTCTTTGACTAGATGTAATATAGTATCAGTTTTCAGTGTGTTAAGTGCACATATTAAGTCCACAAGAATAAGCTGGGATGCACTAGCCACTGGAAGAATCTGACCAAACAAAAAACAGATCTGTCAGATCATTATACCAAGTAAACCTTGAAGTTGATAAGCAGCTTTCAGTGGGACTGCTCACATAAAAATACACAAGACTTAAATCAGGAAATTACATCAACCATGCAACCATATGCCACATGCAGATTTCTTTCAAAACCTTCCTGAAAACAATTATGTGCAGGGTTCTACAGCTGAGTCCTAAGAACCAGATGCAGCAGTATAGTCTTAGGGAAGAGTGGCTGGAAAGCTGCCTAGCAGAAAAGAACCTGGAGGTGCTGGTCAATGCTCAGCTGAACAGGAACCAGCAGTGTGCTTAGGTTGACCAAGAAGGTGTCCTAGCTTGTGACAGAAATAAGTGTGGTCAGCAGGACTAGGGAAATGACAGTCCTTTGTACTTGGTACTGGTGAGACTGTGCCTTCAATACTGCATTTATTTGTGGACCCCTCTACAGTAAGGATACTGAGTTGCTTATGAGGACCAACTAAGGGAATTTCTTCACAAAGAAGGGCTGCCCAGGGAAGTGGTGGAGTCCCCATCCCTGAAAATATTCAAGAGATACATGGACATGGCACTAAGGATGTGGTTTAGTGATAGGACTTGGGAAGTCAGGTAGATGGTTAGACCTGATGATCTCAAAGGTCCTTTTCAACCTAGTTGACTCTAACGATGAGGTTTCCAAAAGAAATCAGAAAAAGTTAGTCTTCTGCTTGGAATACATGTGTAGTTCCAGAGAACACTGTATCTCTAAGCTTTCTCTGAAAATAAAGCTGATAAAGTAAAACTGGCAATATGTAGTTGCTAAGATTACAATCCAGTATTGAATTTAAAAATATGACTACTACCCTCAGACCTAAACTGCCACATTGTCCTTCTAATCTGATTACTTAATTAGGTTTAATTGTAGGCCTGATGCTTTGTGGAACTGCAGATAAACAAACAAACAAAAAATTAGATTTACCTTTGTCATATGTAAACAACAACAGAAAAAAAAACAAACAAAAAAAACCACCCCAAATCAGTATATAAATGAGACCACAACTAATCATATAAATGCAGCATTTGCCTTTACATTGGAAACCTAAGGGTTCCTTTATTCAGTTTTACCTTTATTTTACTTTGACTCCTGTGAGGTTTCTTGCTATTCCATACTGCTGCAACTGCTGTCATCAACTGGATTCCAAGTTGTGCTGTCAATGGATTCAAGAAGTCCAGTATTTTAGTTCTTAACGTCTGTAGAGGGAGGGAAAAAAACCAACAGTATGCTAAACTTTGCGAGGTAAAGGCTAATTCTCAGTCTGTAAAATATTTGTCCTTTTCCAAAGATGCTAAATAAAACTAAAACATGGTAACAAATACACTCTATGTATTTGTCAGTCAGGCTAGTTTTAATAAGTTAGTTGTGTCCTTCTTACAAAAGGGAGGCACATGTTTTAGAAAACAGATGTTGAAATAGAAAAACAGACTTACTGTGCTGTATTCTTTTTTTCTCCTACTGACTTTTTTTACTACTACAGTTTATCACTAACTACAGAAAAAGGGAAAAGCCTAGTATTTTTATTCCCTAAGATAAATGTTCTACTGCTTGTGGAAAGTGCAGACAATTCAGGCTGTACAGCAGTTAGTAATGGGAGCTCACAGAAAAAAGATAAAAACTAAACAAATATTAAACAGGTAAAGAATGAGTCCAAATGGGCAGAAGGAACAGAGAAATATGCTCTTTTGTAGGAAAGTACTGTGGAAGTTCATAGCTTTTAAGATTTCTTCAGAAACTCTTTATGTCCCAGTATCATTCTGGAAATGGCAAAGCTGTTCCTATGAACTCTATCTAAAACACACTGGTGAGAGATGAGATGATAAGAATGATGAGATATAGAGTAGTTTAAAAAGAACTCCTACTTTGGTTGCTTTAAAGTAGACAGAGGAAGAGCCTTTAGTAGTTCCAAAGAAGTCAGTTGGTCGTTTTTGAGAGTCTTCCCTCTTTATAACGTTCCAAAGAAGGGACATGGTATTAATAATACGAGGCAACTCTTCCAAAATGGCATTCCTAGCATTTCTCAAGTTTGCAGGCTCAGCTGAACACGATGACTAGGAAAGCAAAAATATGAATATTAAAATACACTATACTGCGCACCACAGTGACTGCTTTCATGCTGTAATTAGAAGTCTTTTATAATGATAACCTCACAAATAATCAAAGCTTTCTATTTCTGAATTGTACAGCTGTTGTTATGAGTATTTAATTGGCTGCTGAATGTTTTTGTGCACATTCATCTAGGAAACCGTTAGAATTATATCCTTTCCTGCCTTATGTCGTGAAAATAGAAGACTTGGTTAATGACAGAGCAACTGTAGACAAGCTACATAGGGCTACTATATGCAGGACTAAGATCATCACAATCAACTTTCCTTTCTTCAAATAAAAGAAAATGAATTATCTCTTTCTGTACACATTTACATAGTTCACTTCTTTTGATGTATTATCGGGCTTCCCTAAAGTTACCTTTCTTCTACAAGGTTGCCTTTACTACTTACATTCACCGTGGAATGAAAAATGGATGTATACTTCGACAAACTAGTATGAAGGTGCCAAGCAAATGGTAGGAAATGGCAGGCATTAAGCAGTTACCTTTTTAGTTTGATTAGGGTGATCCAGGAGGCAAAAGTGACCAATAGTTGTCAGACCTTCCAAAAGGGTTAGTGGGTAATCAGGTGTAACATTCTCTCTTTTAGAGGTTAAGCTTTTGGAGGAAAAAAAAAAAAAACAAAGGAAAAAAAAAACCTCAACAGTCCAAATGGTACTCTATGATGAAAAATTTCAAGAGAGATCTATTTGGTTCAGTAATTAAGGAACATTGCAAAGGAATATTGGAATGACTAGACAGACAGTAATTATCAGAACACAGCATTCACAAATGATGCTTGGACAACTCCATTTACCTGTCTAGATCTTATAGAATATTATTCCCCACCTCAACATGAATCTTTAGTGTTCAGTTCTTTTTCCCCGCTCCTTTTGCTTACTGTCTGTTCTGAACAGTATCACAGTATTTTACTTCTGCAAGATCTCTGTCTTCAATTAATTCTCTAAAATCCTGAATCTTGCCAGAACAGAGACCTTTCTTTGAACTTGGATAGTAAGCAGTGTTGCAGATGCTGGTCATCCTTGCTGCTGGTCCCCTTTCCTCCCTTCATCCAACTGCTATAAGCCCTACATCAATAGAACTGCATCCACCTCATCTAGGCCTGAGGGTCACATGTCTGTACATGCAGCAGGGTTTAAGGATCAAAAGACCAAACTCTGTGAGTTATAGTGCTAAGTAAGTTACCGTGCACTAGTCTGCAGCAAAGGGGACTTAATAATAAGTTACAGCATTAGAAAGCCCATACTGCAGGCTCTTACCTTGCAGATGTTTTCATAGATATCTTCACAGCTTCATTTTCGTACTGTTTGACAAGCTCATCCAGGTTTTTACAAATCTGTACAACAAATGGTGCCACAGTCCAACCTAAAGACTTCCCAAAATAAGGCAGCGAACACGTGACTAAGCTTACCCAAGTAGGATGCATCCCATAACCATACTCTGGTTGTAAACCTCTAACAACAGCAGAGACAAATAATCCCTGTGACGTTATTGGGTGTGGATAGACGTACTGCATTGCACCAATAGCCTGCTGGAAATTAAGAGCCTGCTGCCATTCCCTGGAGAGGTCTGGCTGATTCTCCTGCTCCTCTGGAGTCTGTCCAAGATGGTGCTCCAAGACAATCAATACTTGCAAGAGCTTCAGCAACTCAATCTGGAGCGGGTGTTCACTCCATATTTGATCATGTCCAAAATTGATTAGGCTCTCTTCAAAAAGATCTTCTTCTGGAATGTTATTAACTCCACCTACCGTAAGCAGTTCATACCGTTTCTGACTTGTGTACATAGATGCAGATAAGGAAAGAAGAACAAACTCCTGAATTTTGCATCTTCCTAGCAAGTTCCGTATGAATTCAACATTCTTATTCTCTGCTGCTTTTGTCATGGTAGCCAGTTGGGTCATCATCCTAATCAAGACTTCCACACTTTTTACCTGGACATCTCTGTTGCCAAGCACGTCTCTGTGTGTAACCTTCAAGTAGCATGGATAATATGAGCGCAGAAAACTGAGGCAGAGATAAGTGAGCAATTCTATTAGGAGAGAATGGGGACACATGGTTGGGGACTGAGTCTGAAGCTTACCATAAAAGCTCTGCCCTACAAGAGCTTCCTGGTGACGAGCTAAGAGATTGTAAATGAGATTCAAATGTGCAGTGGAGCTGGTATCCATGCTAGTACTAGCTACAGCTTCAACAAATTCTTTAGGGTTCGTTTTAAGTACTGCCTCCAGAACAGAAAAAGCGTACAGTACCCTCTTGGAATCATAGGGTTGCAAATATAACAGCATATGTTTGAACAGAGCCTCAGCCATCTCCTGTTTTTCCTTCTGCTGCTTGAGCAACCTAGAGTTTGTAATTTCCTGGAGCTCCAAGTCAACCTCTTCATCACTTGACAGAGATTCTGAAGCTTGAGTCCTTTCAGAGTCAGCACGCACAAGGTTTAGTGCTACACTAGATTTGGAGCTTTCAGGAAGGAACGCTTGGTTTGTGCTCTCTTTGCCATCAGCTGCAGCACTGTCATTGTCCTCATTGCTCATTTCTTGCAGCTCCAGAGAAGGAGAAAAAGAGGATGTATTTTCAGTGTCATGGCCCGTGCTGGTGTCCGCTGATTCTGTGTGTTCACTATAATCCTGGTCACCATCTGCCTCATGCAAAGTTACAGGATTACAAGAGGCATCATTTTCAGACTGTTCAGTTTTTAACTCCAGCTTCTCTGGATCTTTTTCCACTTCTGCCCAAATTGCTTCTCTGTCCACAGCAGTAAACTGACTCAATGGGAGGTTTTCCTCAGAATTGCTCTCAGAGATACCAGATTCTTTCCAGGAGACCTTTTTCTTGCAAAGCCAATCATGTATGTCTTCTGAAAATAAATAAATAAATAAGAATGTGCAAAGGGTCATTACACACAACATTATCTATACTGAGTAAATTATTGTAAAAAAATATATATATATATTTATTAATAAGCTACTCTCCTCTACTCTGCTATTAACTGTAGTGAACAGAGCTACAAATAAAAAAATCACTTTTGGAAGCAATTTTTTTAAAGTGGTAGAGCAGTACCAAGCTACTCTAAGCCCAAGAGAAGAGGATCATGGCAAGAAGCATGTGTTGTTTTCTTTATGCTACGATGCCTGAGATGTGGAAATATATATTTTTTTTTGTGCTTTCTGAGCATAAAACATTTGTTAAGATCAGGAAGGAAATGAGAATAAAGAGCTGCAGTTTTCCTTGATTACATGCTGTGAAACAAGGAAAGAATATATTAGCTTGGTATTTCTACAGCATCTTCTAAACAGGTCCCTCTGGATTCTATCAGTGTCTGTCATCTAATTATTTGCCAATCATGACAAAAAGTATTATACAGATAGGTAGGCTAGCAGAATGAGGGAGACAGGTGACACAGAAGTTTATTTTCAAAAAAAAATACTGGATATTAATACACAATATTCCTTATCTACTCCAGGGAAAAGCCTTGGTTATTTTAGCCAAATGATACAGGGCATCTCATAGCCACTGCTCCCAGCAGTCCCAAGCCTAAATAGGCTGCCAGCCTTCACAGGATTCTGCACTTGGAGCAAATCCTGAGTTCATACCTAGATTTATCTAAGTCTTCCACAGCTACTCCTTAGAGGTCTCTGTCACACAAGCTGTTTGTTCCACATTTGCCACATGTGGTTCATAATGCTTCTCACTGTAGATCTTAAAACTATTGTCAAATCAAACTAAAAACAAACAAACAAAAACAAACAAACAAACTAAAAAAACCCCAAAGAAACAAAAAAAAACATATACTGATTAAAGAAAGGAATCTGATATTTAGGGTGCACGGTCTGCCGGGGCAAAACTTGGCAGGGAGAGTAAGATTTGCCTGTCCATCCCACTTACTGGAACAGCTCCTGGACTGACATAGTCACCAAACTGCTCCTGGATTTCATTTGGTTGCAAACCTAGTTTTGCTCATGAAGGGATCCTGTAAACAGTGAACACACATGCAGTGTGGATCATCTAGGAATGGTGATGAGAAGTGTGGGACAAGATCCCAGAGCAAAGCAAGAAGCAATCCAAACCAACAGTGCAGGTGCAACCACTGCAACAGAAATTGTCATTAGTCCTTGAGTTAGCATGACATACTCCTGAATTCTGCTTTAGGCATCACCAGAGGTACGTGGATGAGGAAGAATCTACAGAACTGAGGCAAGATAACCTAGTGCAACAGGATGCCTTCACAGTCCAGAGACCACCTTCAGCAGGTGTTCAGAAGTATGTAATGCTACGTCAACACTTACAGTTTCAGCCCAAGAACAATTTTACCTGTTGAATTTTTCTGTTTGATGTAGTGGATGGACGTGCGTTGTGTCTTTGGATGAAGCAACAGCAGCAGGACTGGTTCAAGAATCCGTGCAACATCATTAAGTGAAAGAGCACGGATCAGCCAGCCCTGTGCTGCAGCACCAATTGCACCATCTGAACAATTGAGACTGTCCAGTACCACAAACAGAGACCTGAATGGAGAAATCAGAACTAATAAGTACGACTGAAATACCTAGAAAAGATAAAGCAAACAACGAAGTAGTTGCGTGGAAGACTTAGCACGTGTTCATGTAAGCATCAGCCAATAGCTCATCTCTGCTAACAATAGCTTCATCATGCACATCTTCTTGAGTTGAGGTCAACTACACATGCATTTGTAGAAGCAAGGCCAAGCATGAGTTCACATTGTAGAAGAACAGCATGTTTTGAAGTTCCTTCATATATATATATATTCAGGAAAACTAAAAATACTTTTGTCTCCATTTTCTATGAAAGTTGTTGTCTCATAAATATTAAGTCATTCTAAATAAAAATAAGGTTGTTTTCTTTGAGAAAACAAAAAACATAACCCACTCTAAGAGAAAAAGCATCAGCTATGCAGAAATTTGTCAGCAAGTTATTCCTCATATAAGAAGCTCTGAATATTTTTACAAAAGCTTCCTTTACACCAGGACATAATGTTACTCTTCAGTGCACCATGCAATGAGTGCAAGAGGCCTGAAGGCTTTCCTTTTGCTCATATGGCTCTACAGAACTTTCTTCCATCCCAGAAAAAAATAACAGAATAATGCATAATATAAACATAAATACAAGCAAGTGGAAATGGAAAATACCTATCAAAGGACCGATTGTGAGAAGATACTCTGCTGCCTTGGATCTCTCTGGTCAGATGCCACATGACGGAGAATCTGAACAGTGCTTCCAGCCTTGTTCCCTTTGCAAGGAAACCAGACACAAACATTACTTTTTGCAGTATTTATCTCTGAGTAAAGTTTTAGTGATTTTTAAACCTCTAGCAGAACAATAACTGTTACAAAGACGACTACTAATCCTTCTCAGGTATTTTGAGAGTACGTTTATATTCTGCAGTAGACTAAATCAAAATGACAAATATCCATGAATGCACAACCAAACCCTGACAGCCACAAAGATGTACCAATACACCAAGCATGTAGTTCAGGACTTAAATGTATTATAAACATTTACTCATGGTTTGATGTTAGGGAGGTTTGAGAGCTGGATGACAAATGGGAAAGACAGCTGTATTAGGTACTGTTTATTATAGGTGATTTTGTTTGAAAAGCTTTAACATATTTCCAGACTCTTAAGCTTAAGAATTTAAGTGTAAACTTTTAAGTAGAAAGATACAAAAACAACACTGGAGAATGAAGAAGGCTGTTGTAAGCTTTGTTGTGCAAGTTATTTCTCACAAATAAACACTAAGTCATTACTGAACTGTTTTGTCATTAAACCAGGTAATTAAAGTAATTAAAGTAAAAAACTGGGTAATTAAAGTAATTAAGAACTGGCATTATTTAAATACAACTTACTTAATATGAGATAAAACAATATTAAATACAACTTACTTAATATGAGATCTAAATACTAAGGCAGACAAGGGGTCAGTGTTATGCTGGCAAACACAAAGAATGTTGCGTTAGACTAAGAGTCAATTGTGGGGCTGGGTCATCTTAGAAATCATGACAAACACCGCAAGTTTTGAGATGCTAAATTACTTGGGCCAAAATTAAAGGTGTTCCAGCACTGACTGATACAGCTTGAAGACAGGGATTAAGTTTAGCAGTAGTCTCAAGGAATTGCAGTGGAGTGGACAGAGTCTGTTGAGAGACAGAGGGACCATGGAAGCAAAGACCATGGCATGGAAGGGAACTGGATGCAGTTTAGGAAGCGCTAGAAGAACGCTACAGTTCTACAAATGGGTTTCAGTGAATACAAAACCTACTTTATCACGATCCAGAAGTGCATGGCATATAATGTCTTCACAGATATTTGCTGATGGTGCCAGGCAATGCAGCCTATAGAAGAGTTCCACACAGGCAATATGATGTTCTCGTGTCTCTTTATTCAGCTGGTTCCAGAGCACGCAGGCTACTCTCTAGGGTACAGTAAAACAATAAATAAAATAAAATGAATAGGCAATAGGCAATAACAGTGTCGTTTCTTCACTGACTTCAAAGCTTTCTATTGCATAAAAGCTCTTTGTTGCTGAAAGATATTTCCAAATCTTCCTAGTTTAGTAAAGAGCAAGAATTCAGGTCATACACTCAGACCTAAAGGAATATACTTTCTCACTCTGGTATTAGAGGGTAGGTAATTCAAGTAGATGTGCACCAGAGTTCAGGAAAGCACTTCTGCTTCTGTTTTCTGGGTCAAAACAGATCAACACATCAGGCACAGCAGCTGGAAGCACAGTAATAAACAGTAAGAGCTTGGAATGAACTCTCATACCAACAAATGGTTGAGATGAGGAAAGCATCTTTGAAACAGATGCAATCAAAACAAAGAGGAAGGAATGTTCGCATTATTATTTACCCACTAGCACTGACTTACTGAAAAATGTGAGTGGTATCTAAGTTCTCTGAAGTATAGTGCTTAGGCTAATGAAACTTAAACCTTCAAGTCTACCTCCATCTCAAGAATCTGGACACAAACAACCAGCAATTTAAAAATAACCTGTCACTTTTGAACATCTTGTTGTGAAGCACACAAGTAAGAATACAATTTCTTTCAAATGCTTGTGTAAGCCAAAAAAGCCCACCAAACATGAAGTAAACATACTGCCCCAAACATTCATATGGATACTATTTCCTTTCCCACCCCATCCTTGGATTTACAGCTGGGCAGTAATAAAGAAAGAGATGGTCGACACCTGGTAGAAATCCGTTTTCTCTGAGATGATCTTTAGAACTCCAGGGGCAATGGGAGGAAGTGTGACCATCTGCAGCTTTCCAAGGAAGGGGTTGTGGCCAGAGACTTTGTACCGCTTCATTCGGTCTTCTATCACAAGCGCCAGTGACTGGGAATGGTTGATCACCTCCAGCAGTGTGAAGATGGACACGTTCTGAACATAGCAGTCATTCACACAGCAGCATATTGTCATTAAGGACTTCAGCCACAGAGGGAAGCTGGCATCACAACCTCCTCAGAAGACAAGTGAGAAAGAGGCTTAGGTTACTCAAAGGTTATAGTCTTACCTCCAACTTCAATCTTCAATCTAGCTCACAGGATCAAGAGGCAAAAATGACTACCCAGATTCAGTGTTAATGCTATCATAATGTCCCTTGCTTCAGAAGAGCTCTTTTCAAAACAAAGTGTAAATTTTCCCTACTTCTCCTAGCAGAAAGGACCTCAGTGACACAACAGCAAGTGCACTTCTGCTTTCTGGATTGTTTAGACACAGCTAGTTTATACAGCTACCATTTTTCAGCTGTCATTTTCAAAGATAACAACAGAGATCTGCTGATCTAAAGTGGATCCCTGGAACAGTGCTGAGGCATATCATTTCCGTAACCATAAAGCACACAAGGAACTGATACAACTAACAGCATGTCAAGCTACTTCTAGCTCTACTACATGAACAATCAGATAAGGTTTTATTAGGACTTGACTGGATACAGTCTGATGTATGAATTCACATCTCCAGCTTCAAAGACAAATGTTTTAACTACTTTACTACGAGAATAAAATGAACACTCTTCCTTCTCCACATCAGACAACTTCTGTACTGCATTCAGACTACACCTTCATTACTAGCAGGTCTCCCTATTTTTGCCTTTAAACCTCACTGTTTCTCTGGGCTACACAGTTGAAAATTATATTGAAAATGAACTTCTCTAATCCTATGACAATATACCAAAGAAACATAAGTATGTAAGCAAGCTTTCTGAGTACACTAAGTTCAGCTGCATTGCTTAAAGCAGTGGAAGGCATTGCAGATATGTAAGCATCTATGTCAAGCAGAGAGCTCACCCACGTAAATGATAAAGATATCCCTGTTTCGCTAAGGAAGACACCAGAAATTTGTAGTGAGGTTGAGACAAATTTCAGTTTCCCTCCTCTCCATTCACCACAAAACAGTCTTGTCAACAAACCTTCAAGACAGTAACTGCTCCTAAACCTAATGAAAATTCCTAGCACAGACAGGCCCTTCAATCACACATGGGTTTTTTTGTTTTGTTTTTTATATGTTAGCTTAAATAAAATTCTTTTGAACTTTAAGGTTAGGAAAATGGATGTTTTGCTTCTATTATGAACTCCTATTTGCCATTTGGTCCATCAACCTCTAAATGCTTCTTTTTCATGGATCTGTTGAAACTTCTGAACCCTGCCAAAAACACCGCAGGCCAGAAGACCTTCTTATCTCGTCACCTACAAGTTTTGTAGTGAAAGTTTTCAAAAATTCATTAACAGTGCTTGAGAAGAACCGTCCCATATCCCCAAGACACAAGATATACGCTGGTGTGGTAAATCTTGAATTCACGGGCAACTTGCTTTCAGCGCAGTCAAAAGGCATTACTAGTGATCACACCGCTTGCAAACAACAGAGATCACATTGTAATTTGTATTCCCAAATGCACAAGTTGTCCATGAAAGGGAACTTTTCTTACCAGGAAACTGAAACAAAGACATATACAACTGTTCCATTTCCTCCTCTGAAAGATAGACTGGAAATGTGGTACAATCCAACAGAAGGTGACAAGCTGCAGCAAAAGCTTCCTTGCAGTCAGCTTTAAGGGGTCCCAAAACAAGCATCACTTGTTCCAAGTCCCAGTCTTCCTCCTTTTCTTTTTTATTATCAGAATTGTAATCAGAAGAAAGAAGATTAGAACTCTTGTTCTTGAATGGTGACCCTCGAACTGAAAACAATTCCGAAAGCATTTGTTTAAACTGAGGAACCGTGATTTGCTTTGCAATCTTTTTCTTGCTGGCACCCTCAGATAATCTGTAGCCATTCTCTTTTTTCTCTTTTCCACTCAGATTAATTGCTGAGATGCTTTCATTATTTGCTTCTTGAAACTGCATCCCAAAAATGTATTTACTGGAAAACTTGGCAACCAGCTCTTGGATGCAATGCAAAGTCTTCTGAATGCTCCCCCCTTTTTTCCAGACATCATCTCTCTCCAGTGTTACAGTTGGCACTCCTAAGTGCTGAGAGAGCTCTGGGGAGGAAGCACTTAGACCAATGCCACTGTCTTCTGACTTCAGGGGAGGGAATGGAGTCTCGTCTTCCTCCTGCAGCACAGACTTAGTCTCCAAGGTTACATCCCCATTTTCCTTCTTCACCGGGCTCTAAAACAGAAACATTAACTTAATTAATGTGACAGTACTTAGTCACTATAATTAATTCAATTCAATTATGTTTAAAACATAACAAATGTTTGAGTTGTCCTCACACTTTGACTCAAACATCAACAGATCCCTGTCTACAGATGCTTAGCAAAAGGAAATGTTTCCTTAAATCCACTTTACAACTGGAACAGTATTACTTATGCTTGATTATTTTCAGTCAAATGCATTTATTTGTTCTACTGAAAAATGTTCAGGCTGTGCTTGTGTGACCACTTCATACCATCTGCTCCTTATTTGCCATCATAGTCTCCCGCAACCAAGTAATTCCACATTGTATTAAACTAAAATATTCACAAAAAGCCTTACAGACCTAACCAGCTGTAATACTGGGCGTGATTTGCCAACTCATCCTTAAGAACTGCATGATGCTGTCTGCCTTTTCGATCCTATTTAAAAGCACATTTTTCTTAATACATAGATAGGATCATAGCCACTGTTTCAGACAATAGTGCTTCACCATCAGGAATAACTCAAGTCAGAAATGGAACAATAATTACAGGACACTGAATAATTTGGAAGGGGACAAAATAAGTTTTGAAAATCTGTATTGCTTCTGTTATCATCACATTTAAGTTATCACATTTAAGTTTAAAGAACAAGCATTTAAAAACAAGACTTGTCACAATCAATTTTTCATATCGATAAGTACTTGTGAAATACTTACCCCATTTCTACTTCCTGTCTCAATGTCCAAATAGGAAGGAGGCATTTGCACTTTGCTAAGCACCTTAAAACATGTCTTTAAGGCATGAGTGAGTTCTGGCAAACTTAATACCTCCACATTTTCCAGGAGAGATTGCACCATGTAACTGAGCATCTGGGGAAGATACTGAGTCTGCACTTCAGAGTAGAGTTCCTAAAATAAATAAGCATTGTTTAAAATAGTTACCAGGCATTATTATTTAACAGTGTAGTAACACTGGCTAATCGTTGATAACTTCAGTTCACAAATAGTTAAACTGTGCAAACTTGCTTCAGAGCTATCCTTCTTCCTTCATTCTATATGATAAAAAACAAATCACACCCTAAAAGAATTACGACAGCCAGCCAGATACTAAGTGACAAAGACGACTCATTCCTTTCACTGAATCACCATAATTTGAAATGACAAACAATTATTTTGCTAGGCAATAGCAAGGATAACCATATAGAAGACAGCACATGAAACTATACTTTGCCAAACACATCATACATACACATATGCATGCTCGTTTGCTTTCATTATACATAATCTACTATTTGTTCTTAGGCATCTAAAGACATCAAAGCAGTTAACTGCAGGTTGCCTTACCAAAGGAATCACGTCAAGAAGAAACACCAGTAATGTGCAGAGCTCTGAAATTGTAGGAGGCATGCTAACATTTTCAAGAGGATCTCTGGTCTGAGAGGATTTCTTTCTAGCATGGAGATAAACACCATTTTAAAAACTTTTATCATGTATAAATTCTCCTTACAATGGACTACTTTCAGCAGAACAGTTAAGCCTTCTAAAGTCGAGTAAAAAGGGATTTCTAATACAGTAGCATTCTGACAAAAACCATCTAAGCTCGTACATGTATTCGAGATGCTCATGTGTTACTAACTTTCAGACCAAATCTCTATAGACACTCTTACTAAGTGTAACCTTCTGTCTTACATTCAAAACAAACCCAAAGGGTACACTTGTTCTTCCAAAAAAGGCAAAAGCATTTTCCCTATCTTTCCCTATCCACCTCTCCTTTTAAGTCTTTTCCAGCCCCAGCTGCTATTAAACATAATTTCTTCTTTTCCTTATTATTATTATTATTATTATTATTATTATTATTATTATTATTATTATTATTATTTTGCATGCAATTATTATTTGTTTGAATTCTTTAAGTATTTCAGGAAGCAACACATACAGCTACCTGAATTAAACACGTACTGAGGTCCTACCAGAACGTAAATGCTCTGATAAACTTCATGATCTTTCATAGATAGCTGATATGCATCATTTCTGGGGAAGGAAGGTGCTCTACTTTTAGATAACGTAAATACCTGAAACAGTCTTCAAAACATTTAGTCATGTAATCCCAAAGGAAGTCTGTGCTTAAGGATGTAATCAACACATTGACTGTTTTGACAATTTCTGAAGCATTTTTGTTCTCTTTGATTGCACTGCGTGGAAGGGGAAAAAAACAACAACAACAACAACAACAAGAGAAAGAGATGTCAGCAAAGATTTTAAGGGCATGCATATTCCAGCACTAGCTGATGTACTCTAAACACTTATTTTTCCTCTGAGATATTGATTGCTTTAATTCGAGGACTAAGCAATTCTGGAATGGCTAAACATTGTGTATCCTCCAAGATGAAAGAAATCAAACCTTACTGAACTTAACACCAATGATAAGCAGTGTTCTTTAGTTTCCTCTCTTTTAATCACAGAAATCAAGCACGTGTGTGGAAAACATTAGGGAAGTCACAAGAAATCTGGTGTTTTATATAGAAGGATACTTAGCTTTTAAAACTAGAATTTGCTTAATTAGATTAGTTTTTATTAACTTGGCTTTATATATATATGAGACAGTCAGTTTACAATTGAAAAATTGTAGCTGTACCTTGCAAGTACATTGCCACTTTGATTGTAGCTAAGTTTGAGATCAGAACCAAGAGCATCCTTGCAGTAGGAGTAAAAGGCTCTAATAACTTCAAGGAAGAGGTCCCCAACAACCTGTGGCCCTATAATTTAAGAAAAAATAAATAAATCCTGCAATTGTATCAAAGTCATTGCTAGGTAGTTCAGTTACAAGCTTGTATAAACTTGAATTGGGGGTAACTAGGTTTAAATAAAACAACAACAACGTGAGTTTTCAAGTATGAAGAAAATGATCATGTGGCTTTCAAAAACATCAGGTTTTGGAAACATCTCAGTTAAAGTGAAATTAACTACTTACAGGATTTTATTTTTTATTTTTGTCAAATTTTCCCTGTTTCTCATTTTTAGGAACATTTTTAAGAGGTACTCAAAAAGCCATAGCACTGATTCTACACTACATTTAAGACACTTCAGTAAGGCACAAGTACTGCAGCCATTGTAAGTGGGTCTAAGCATACCACAAGCCTGCAGTTCACATGCCAGAAATAATCACCGTTTCTATGAGGAAAACGAGAACATTTCCCAACACACATTCAGCACAGTAGCCATGGTTAAATTTTGAAGAACAAAATCTGGGGAAACAATCGCAATTGATAAAGCTCAATTGCACAAACATAACCATAACGTGTCTTTATACACAGCTTTAAGAAGAACCCACAAGTTTGGTGTGTGCTGTCATCTGCACCCAGTTTACATGGATAAGCACACTTTTGTTCTATGTAAAATTGTACATAAGGATGAACAATTTATATGTACAGTATCCCAAATACAGAACTACTGAAGAAGAGTATATGAAGCATTCCAGTGAGTGTTTCCACATGAAAAAAACAATCTAATGACTAAGTACCACAAAAGGTCAAAGATTCTTGCTGTTTTATTTTGCCTTTTTATTTTAATTAATTTGAAAAGGAAGTAAAAGTTGTACAAGTTTAAGGCTGAAGAAGTTATAATTTGTGTGCTGATTGAAATAGAAAGAGTAAACCATATAATGCAGCTCAGCTAAATAACCCTTATTTGTGGTTCGGATTAACAATGACCATCAGCAAAATATAACATACAATAGGCCAGTATCAGTCATCCACATTCTAATTTAGATTATAAAGTACTCAACTAATCCAAAAACCTCAAACAACCTTCCTTCAATAGTTTTTCTTTCAAGAAATAAAAGTGCTTCATATAATATTCACAACTGCTTTTCAGATATCCTTAAAAAAAATTTAAGATTAACAGCTGAAGGAGATGTAAGCACCATTTGATAAACAGACTAACAGCAGCCTCTATTAAAGTGCCACTCATTTAATAGGAAAGAAGTACAGAATTCTCCTTTGTCCTGGCGATGTTTTGATAATAATTTAATGGGAGATGTGCTTAAGAGGACTTTCCTGACCCATAAATAAAGATAGTCTTAATACACAGAAGCCTACAAATAAAGAGTTTAGTCTCAGTATATGAGTTTTATTTGTCATAAAGACTACAGGCTTAGACAACAGTAAATTATTTCTCCAGAATAACACCCAGAATGCTGAGGAATACAGTCAGTCATTCTAAAAACTACCTGTTAACCTCTCATATTCATCAGATTTGCATAATAGGGTTTCAAGGACTTATCTGTAGGTGGTCCTTATAAGAATATTCTGAAAACCTAAATTCTATCAAGTCCCTTAAATTTTATTTATTTACTTATTTTTGACACAGGAAGAACTTGACCTTTGAAGGGCAGGCTGGCAAGGTCTCCCCCTTGCAGAGCTGGAAAATTAATGTAAATAACACATAGACATGTGACAAAGGAAGTGGGGGAAATTCTTCACAGCCCAGTCACCGAGCTTCCCACAGCTCCCACAGCAGCAGCAGGTCAGTGCAGGCACACAGTGCTACTTATAGAGGCACCTCCATCTCCCATACCCAGAGCAGGTTATTTGCAGCTGGAGCAGCTGCAGGTAAACAGTACTGCCCATTCTGGCAGCAGTAGCACTGTAAACAAGTTGTGTGGGGGACTAAACTGTCTGGAAAAAGAAAAAAAACTTGCTCTCTTCCAATATCTGAAAGGTGCTTACAGTGAAAGGAGGGTTGGTCTCTTCTCACTGGTGACAGGATGAGGGGAAATGGCCTCAAGTTGCACCAGGGTAAGTTTAGGTTGGATATCAGGAAAAATGTCTTAACAGAAAGAGTAGTTAAGCACTGGAATAGGCTCCCCAGGGAGGTGGTTGAGTCACCATCCCTGAAAGTGTTTAAAAAACACTTGGATGTGGTGCATGATTTAGCAGAGAATTGTTAGCTAGGGTAGTATGGCTGGGTTGTGGTTGGACTTGATGATCTTTAAGGTCTTTTCCAAACTGAGTGATTCTATGAGTCTATGATTCTATGAAAAACAGTGCAGTCAGTGATGTAGGCCTATGGAAAGACCTGTAAACAGCCAAACAGTAAAAACAAATGCAAGAAAAAGTACTACTGGCAGTTTTTCAGATAGAAGCCTCCTTACAACCCAGAAAGTAGAGATGTCTGACATTAAACCTGAGAGATTTAGCTCCAAGGAACGAATAGAGCAGAATACTGAAGCTAGGATAGTAGTGGTTCTTTTGAGCTGGACTCTGACTGCAGTTCTGAGCACAGTGGAGGGTTCTCCATATGATATTTACAGGCTGTAGTGCACTGCATCCAGTGCAGCGTTCTGTAGAAAAGCCAGAAATAACCTCAAGGGCGTTTGCTTTAAAGCAAAGTTCTTAGCTAGTTCTAAGGCAGATAAAATAGTCCCCCTGAACAGCAATGCATGAAACACATACGATCAGCATTCAGAACCCTGCAGGGTGCTGTCCTGAGTCCTAATTCCAAAGCTGATGAACAAGAAGTCATAACAGTTTTAACAGTCACAATAGCAGCAACAAGTAACATTACCAATTTCAGGTTTATCAAGGAGACTGATAAGGATGCGGAAAGGTTTCAGATAAGCTTGATGCTGTTCCTCTGTATCAGACTCAGAGAACTTCTGATGTAAAATTTCAGCCAAGCTCTAGTAGAAAGAAAGAATGAAAACGTTATACTTAGAAGAGAAATTTCCATTCTATTAAGAGTTTATCTTTCAAGGGCTTTCAGTAACCTGGTCTAGAGGGACGTGTCCCTACATACAGCAGGGAGTTGGAACTGGATGGATGATCTTAAAGGTCCCTTCCAACCCAAACCATTCTATGATTCCTAAGTTTTATTTTGTGTAGTATCATCTACAACTGAACACTAATTTTCCACATAGGGTAGACAAATCGATAATTGATTACATCATCTTATCGTGCATACTCAAGAGTTGATCTTATTCAGGGAAGCATTTTTAATAATTCAAGTAGTTCATCAACAGATGCTACCATTTAGTTTCAATTAGATTCTATTTGTATTTGTAAGCACATTTAATATTGGGACAAATACAGCACAGAAGGCATTCAGATCAAAGAATATAATACCACCAATGAGATGCTATATTTAGGGATGGAAAGCTCTGAAGGACAAACGAAGTGACACAGTGAACCACAGACACAGTTTGCACTAAAATGTAAAAGGATCATAAAAAATATCTGTATAGAATGAATACCAACCTCAACTAAAAGATCTCTAGAGTATTTTCCAAAAAAATAAATAGCATGGTCTTCAGAAGTTGTTGACTCTGGAGCAAAAGTACCCCCTTTAATATCAGAGCCTACAAGACAAACAGTGGCATAACAAGTACAGGAAAACACTACATTACAGAGCACTACCTACAGAGAACTACATGCACCTTGTTTATAAAAGTATTGAAACTACACTGCGTTTTCTATCTTCATAATTTTAACACTTTACTTGAAACTAACACACAAGGTGCCCAAAGGCAGCTCCTGCAACACAGTCTGAGTCAACCAGGTGTATGCACTATAATGAATTTCAAATATAAATCAAAACCAAGGTCAGGTCCAGATACAAGGTCATAAAAGGCAGGCTTCATGCACTTACACAGCTGCAATTCTTGTCCTATCACTTTCAGTCTCCTCCAGCATTTAAGAAGAGGCAGACTGGGAGAAGCCATAGCTCATTTATAGCTCCTTCCTATTAAGGAAGGACTATTAAGCCTACAAAGGAATCTTTGACAGGCTATTACTTGCAGAAGAGCAAGGTTAAAATGGCACTGTTCCTTTCAGACCACTGAACCATTCTGGGGTGAACTGTGAAGGGGATCAGAAATCGATCAGATGCCCAGTGATTTGGGACAGTGAAATGAATTCAACCTCTGAAGAGAAAACCTATTTAATAAGAATCAAGTATTCATTTGACAAACGAGTACTTTGAAGATGGAAGCAGAACAACATTTTACTTCATCATCATTCATTAACTGCTGAAAAAGCATACTACATTGTTAAGCACTGAAACAATTTTCTCTTATGTACTTGGAATACTGAATATTCCTGTATATTGTACCATACCTAGCAACCATGCATATAATCTTCTATTGAGTGACATGTCTCTCCTCAACAGTGTCTGTGTAGCTGCTGACAGAACATAAACCAGATCAGCCCTGCGCAGTAGAATTGCATTTTCATTGTAGTCCTAGGACAAAAAAGACAGCTTTATTGTTAACGAATACTGAAACAAGTCAAACTGGTAACAAGGTTTGTATTAGTTTTTAAACTGGTAATATTAGTGTTTTGGGAGAGGGGAAAAAAAGAGGGATAACGAACCATCAATGACAAAATATTTTGTTTACTAAAAATTTCAGGAAAGGGAATCTGACACACTTGTGTGATTATTTTCCTATTTACAGTACAGAGCCACAGTTAAGCTAATAATACTGAAGACTTCATTGTCTTACATCTTAAGACTTAAAGTTATTTGGTACCTTCAAATTACCACACAACAGGGTAAGCTGGGAAATGATGGGGGGGACAGCTAATGTTTCAAGTATTATTTGTTTTTCTAGTTATTCACAGAAGTTATCTTAGTTTAGCACAATTCCAAATGCTCTGTATTTTTCTCTATGCAGCTTCCCACTCCTGAACATTTCAAGCGCATTCCAGATATCACAACATTCACCATCAAAGCACAGCTTCATTTGAAGCACTCTGATGATGCAGAACTAAGTTAGCTTTATGGAGTCTGAATGCATTGATGGAGAAGTAAGAAAAGATCTGTTTACTGGTTTTGAAGGTACAAAGTTCAGACATTTGGTGATAACAGAGATGGCAGCTGGACTGGTTTCACAGTAACTACCTCTCTGCACAAAGGGCACGTGACAGTACTAAAGCAGTCCTCTTACCAAAGCTGTATCAAATGGAAAGAAGAAAAGAATCACTTCGAGAGTGTTTCGTTGCACAAGGACATTTGAATCCAGTACTGATACACACAAAGACTTGATCTGTGAAACAACAAGAAAGCACAACGGTGTTTTACTTCATGGTCATACCTAAAATGCAATCATGAGGAGAAGGAGAAAAACCAGACTTGATTAAATGTGAACAATATTATTTTATGTGAGAGGATAATTATTCACCCACTTACTTCCCTTCCAAGCCTAAAGTTTTGCAGAATACTGTTAAAATACTGTTAAAACTTACAAAATACCTGGTTTTGTAACAATACAGAATGTCACAACATGGTACCAATAACTATCAGACAGAAAGTGAAGTCTAACAATATGACAGTGTTAAGTACTTAAGCTGACTTTACAGTAATTCCATTACTTCAACATCAATTACTATCTACTGATGCCTTCTATTTTACTGAAAAAGTAAAAAGGCATTAAATTTCAGAATAATCTTCTAGGATTGTAAACACTTGAGAAATCCACATTAAAAATGGTATATAAGATATTCAGAGTTATATATAAGGTATAATTCAGAACAGGCAGAGACAAGGTGTCATTTTTATCTCGAGTCAGTCTTCTAAGGCTGTATGTAATATTGATTACCAAAAAGTGCAGAACATTCAGAAGGTTTGCATTTTGCAGACTGAACAAAGTATCGCAGAATCACAGAATTGTAGGGGTTGGAAGGGACCTCTAGAGATACTTTGAGTCCAACCCCCCTGCCAAAGCAGGTTCCCTACACCACGTCACACAGGTAGGCGTCCAGGCGGGTCTTGAATATCTCCAGAGAAGGAGACTCCACCACCTCCCTGGGCAGCCTGTTCCAGTGCTCCGTCACCCTCATCGTAAAGAAGTTCTTCCACACATTTGTGAGGAACTTCCTATGCTGTAGTTTCATCCCAAATGTATATGAGAGATTCTCTGGTACATCTCAGGTAAGATGCTCCCATGAAGCAATTGCCTAATAATGCAATTCTGAAGTACAGACCTTTCAGACACTTTCTCACTCATAAGAGCACGCCATTCTAATTCAATACAAAGAAGATGCAACTTGCTGCATGCTGCCATTATGGTAGGTAAGACTGTTCCACGAGAAGCATAATGAACTTACTGTAAGCTTATAATCGGTGCCAAGCATGTACTTCTGCTGTTTTCCAGACTGCTCTCTGTTGATATGACTGACAACAAAAAGAGAAGCAGGCAGCCTAATGGACGGACTGACCAGAACACTGCCCCAGAGTGCTCCATAGAAAACTTCTTTGCCCATTAATAAGGAGAGCTTCACAAGCAGAGCATCTGTTCTGTAAGAAAGTATATTTGATGTGAGAAAAGATTTCTGTTCCTATAGTTTCATACCATAAAAGGGCAATTATACACAGTCGGTATTGTAGGTCACAGAATTAATTTATTTTCTCCCTTTTTGTATTATCAGCATTGCCCCTTTCCACAGAATGATGGCCAGCATGTGATTATACAAAGAACAACCAAAAGAAAAGTGATCAATCAACAAAAGCAGAACAATGACAAAACAACAAAAGAAACAAACAAACAACCTTCAGTCCTTTGTCTCTGTGCACATTCATTGAAACAGTTTCTCTGCATGCTATGGAAACTTCTCCTCTAATTATCTGCTAACACTAAGCTCTGACCAAACTACTGCAGTAGCTCTAATTGCAAAATATTGACTGTGAGATGTGCCTGATGCTAAACTGGAAATGCTTTAAGCTGATGGCAGGCTGTGAAAGCTGACTTCGTCCGTCTGTGTATTGGAAGATATCCCATACGTTCATACTTAAAAATCAGCGGGCTCAATTTTTAAGTCTTGAACAAACAAAAACACGAGGGAAAATAACACCGTTACTGCACATGGAACTGAAACACTGAAACTTGTTAAATAGAGAACACACTGGAGATGACTTCAGGCACATTCTCTGCTTTGGCAACTCCATCAGTACTGCCGTACAGAAACCTCATGTCAGGAATGCAGAAGTAAGTGAAAAGGGAGAAGTTCAATACCAAAGAGAGGGGGGAAAAAAAAGACAACATTTTCTTTTCTCTCTCTCTCTGTGTGTGTGTGTGTGTGAGCATTAGAAGGAAATAGTATCTACTTCTCTCACACAGCTGAGTTTAAAATTAACCCACCATAGCTTCCAAAGAGAAATCTTGCCTATCTTTCTTGTACCAGAATCGTTACCATCAGGAAACTAAAGAAAGATATTCTTATGTGATCTGTGTATTTCATAAAATGACATTCAATTAAATTTCAGCATAAATCTTTCATGGTGAAGTATATGGTCAACTTCTGTCTGTGCAAGGTGCAAACAGTGCCATCAAGAACAGGGAAAAAAGGGTATAAAAACAGAAGCTGGATCTTGGAAGTAATCTGCAGTAACCAATGACTCACTAGATAGGCACTAGCTATAGGTAATTTCAAAATAAGCTGAATCTCACTAAGTCTTGAGATGGACAGAAAATTTAGTTTCAAAGGATTCTCTTGTTTCCCAAATTCCCAGCAACTAATTCTATTGGAAAGAGGAAATCACTGTGTCTTGTAAACCTGTCTGGAAAAAACCCATAATAAAATCCATATTTCTACAGCAGACTGCATGATGTACAACATGTGTCTACAGATAAGATGCTCTGCAATTGTCAACTGAATGCTACTAAGTTGCAAATACATGCAATCTATTCTTACATGCTACAGTGACTAATAAGAATTTTCATTCTAATACTTGTTGTTAAGAAGAGACATCAGATCTACAACTACTTTATCAACCATATTATATATAGCTTAGCATTCAAAAAAGAAGTGAGAACAGCCAATATATCCAGACTGTAAATACAGATGGAAATACACTACAAAGGTTAGCAACTGTTTAAGGAAAGAAACATTTGTTTGAAATCCATGGTAGCTGAGTTCTTACAAAACAGTTTCAGTCATTGAAATAAAACCATTACACAAGTGGGTGCTGAGCTGCTCTTCTTAGCACACTCCCCAATCCTGACTTTATCGTACCAAATGTCATTGTCATCACTGTCTGAGGCACCAGGGAATGAGTAAAACAGCCCTTCCACAATAGATGTTGAAAGGATTGCCTCTTGCTCCTGCTTTCAGAAACTGAGGCTAAGTATTTGGCATAGAGAGACTGGAAAGAATAGAGAATTCAACTACTCTTTTCCAACACAATATATAATTAAATAGAATTTCCCTACAGAGCAGCAGTTTGGGGAGACGGGTCAATTATTCAGGAATTTGGAAGAGAGTTGAAAAATGCTTTTTCATTCTCTTCTTTCGACGTATCGATTTTCATCCCTACTTTTTCTCTTCTCCTTTCCTCCTCCTGAGATGAAAATAGATGAGGAAAGGTTTTTCCTTTGAAGAAATACTTCAAAGCTATTTATTGCAGCTCTCAAGGAGTCATCATCCTTCTGCCCTTAAGAAGCCCTTTAACAAACTTTCTCTTTCCACAGACAGCCATCAGAAATTTCTTCAGAATTCCCTAAGAAAGCAAAGTACTGTATATTACTTTTACATTAATATTAGTCCTCACCTGTCATAGATTTCTGACCCTTCTTCCAATCCAGGCAGCAGTCCAATTACGAAGGCTTGAAGACCAGGCAGGAGGGACTTTTGGAGAGGAAGAAAGTATTTCTCATATAAACCAAGAAGAACAGGCCTCACTGACATTGCTGCATTTGCCAGCAGAGGAAACAAACCAGAGCTAAAAAAAAAAGAAGAAAAGAAAAATCATTAATTAAAGTAGGCCATGAAATGCATAAGCTTTTAAAGAGAAGTTTACCTGTATAAGAATAAGTCCTTGGCAAGCCATTTTGTCCCAATTATTTTAAAGATTATTTCATAGGTTTCCAGTGCCTTTAAATGTACTCCACTAGGAAGTGCTGGATGCAAACACTGAGATAATCTTTTACTGATGATCAGACGTCTTGGCAATAGAGAATACTTCAGGTTACTCTGAAGAGCCTGTGAATGCAAACAGGATAGATTGAATATCTGTAATGTGAAATATGGTTTATAATATGACTTATTATGAAGTCATAATATTGAAATACATAATAATATGTATTTCAAAGGTTTCCTACTAGCAAACAGAACTAAATAACATTCAAGATTTTTCTCTCATAAATGTAGATTGTTTCACTTCAACAGCAGAGTTCTACAATTGAGTTTTCACATGAAATCAGTCATGAACAGCCTAGGAAAGTCTGGTCTTGCTTTCCAAGGGACTGGAAATGGAAGTCAGTGCACTCTCATCCTATCTCCAAGGGAAGTGGGAAAGCAACAAGAGGAGTGTCTCAGCTTTTAAGGACAAGGAATAGTGTAAGAATTAAATAACTATTTTTCCTCTTAAATTAACATTGCACTGATAGCTGAAATAAACAAATAATCCTCCTACCAAAGTAGGCATATAAAATCTCTGAAGTTACTTGTAAACCTGTGTGGCTCTATTCAGTATGCTTTAGTAACTATAGCCATTATATGGATGAATAAGTAAAAGATATTCAGGATAGGAAACAACTAAGTATTGCACATACGCTAAGGCTCAGGAAAACCAAACTACATTGCCTTTCTTTGGAAACATTATTCTTTTCATTAAAGCACATGAGCATTTCAGCAGAACAAATAAGTATGTCTCTAAAATTGAGAAAGCAATAATTAAAGAAAAAGGTTGCAAGTAAACGCCACTTTGGCCTTTAATCACTGACTGTTAACACAAACAAGTGTTTCACTGCAGGCTGCCTTTTGGGATGTTTTCAGGATGAGGCAGAATTTTGACTCTCCCAAAGGCTAAGTCTTGATCTTATCCTGTGTAACCTTTTAAAACTCCATGTTATTCTATTATGCCTGAGAAAAATAGATTTTGAAAACCCAGTACACAAAGGAACTAAGTCATGCTTGTACAGGTCTAAGAAAAACATAGTACAGCAATGATCACAGCATTCACTTCAATGCAGAATCCTGAATACTCACATCAGCATTCAGAAGAAGAGATAAAACTCATTCTATTTCAAAGGTGTGTGCAATGCATCATTCAAGACTTAACAGTAGGTGGGCACAAGAAGTTAAAATTTACTACACTGCATTATTTCTTTTTGCTGCCCTACCTAAGCTGAGACTAGCTGTAAGTGAAGAGGATATGATTTAGCAGAGGGTTGTTAGAGTTAGGGTACTATGGTTAGGCTGTGGTTGGACTTGATGATCTTCAAGGTCCTTTCCAACCTGGGTAATTCTATGGTTCTATGATTCTAAGAGTAAGAAGAAAAAGGCTGCATTCCTAACAACAGTAAATAGAAAGAAATGTCACATTACTTTGAAATGCATACAGTCCAAATGCCATTTGGAGCCATTATATTTCCTTTCTTCCTTCCCCCATGATGTGATTTGCATTTTAATAGGTATTAAAAGCTAAAAGATTGTCTTGTACCAACTTTGAAGACTGTTTGAAAGCTGGGCTTCCACAGAATCATAGAACAGCCTGGGTTGGAAGGGACCTCAAGGATCATGAAGCTTCAACTCCCCCACCACAGGCAGGGCCACAAACTTCCACATTTAATTGTAGGCCAGGCTGCCCAGTGCCCCGTCCAACCTGGCCTTGAACACCTCCAAGGACAGGGCATCCACAGCCTCCCTGGACAGCCTGTGCCAGCACCTCACTGCTCTCATTGTAAAGAACTTCTTCCTGACACAGGGGGAAGTTCTTCACTAGGAGAGTGGTGAGGCCCTGGAACAGGCTGCCCAGGGAGGTTGTGGATGCCCCGTCCTTGGAGGTGTTCAAGACCAGGTTGGACGGGGCCCTGGGCAACCTGATCTAGTAAAGGTGTATGTTTGGTGGCCCTGCCAGGCAGGGGGGTTGGAACTTCATGATCCTTGAGGTCCCTTCCAACCCGGGTCGTTCTGTGATTCTGTGACATCTAACCTAAATCTTCCCTCTTTCAACTTAAAACCATTTCCCCTTCTCCTGCCATTAACTACCTTTCCAAAGAGTTGACTCTCATCCTATTTACACTGCTTATATTGGTTGGCATATATTCGTCCACACCCTCGGTAAATATAAAAGAAGATGACTACAAAAAAAAAACAACACAACAGTGGTAAATATTTTCTCTCTGTGTTTAGGATCAAATAGATACCATCCTAGCACACTAAAATCTTCATATTAACTACATGGGAAACAGCAAGTGGACGACTGTCCTCAGAGGATTGAGAACTGACATTATTCTCCCCACCCCTTTTTCTTTCTTAATTCTTGTGAGTGTAATTTGATGGTCTTCAGTTACATAAGGGCTGAAGCCCACCCTGATGTACATTTTCTACTTTTCTCCAGCTGTCCTCCATGTGAGCAATTATGATAGCCAGAAGAGTTACATTATACCCATAAAACATTTTCTAATGCACAAGGATCCTTACAGCTTCTTTGAACATGACCTATAAAGGGCAGAAGAGAAGACTATCTACTCTTTATAGTGTATACACGTGGCTTTACAGTGTACACACGTGGCTGAAAACATAAAAAACACAGGCACACATGCAGGAATATTTTTACTTCCACAGCTACTGGTTTAAAGTCTACACTGCCTTATAGCACGACCAGAGATCAGCATCAATTTCACATTAAGAAAAGCAAGCAAACCAAGTAAATATTTATATTCACATAAATAGAATCCAGGAAAAAAAATGCAACATGTATATTCAACCAGGAAATCCTATAACTCTTATAAAAGTCAACAGTGGTTGGGAGGAGTGAGGGAGAAGTCCAGCCTGTGAGTCCATTTTCCACTCATTCATTTTCCATATAAGCTTGAGAGACACGAGAGACATCCATAACAAAGCTCCAGCATCCAGCATAAAGTTCAAAGCCAGTAATAAGGAAACTGGGAACTTCAGTTATATCAAAAGCAGGAGACACACTCCCAGTTCTGCACATTGCATTTAAGCACTGGGTGCGGTAAAGCTCCATAAAGCCATTAGAAGGCTGGGCTTCCCTTCTCAGAGATACACTTGTCTTCAACAGAAGGCAAGTGGTGCTTGTGTTTGTAACCCAGCAAACAGCTGTCATAAAGACACAGCAGTCACAGTTCTCATACAAACCAACTGGCATCATTAAGAGCTTTGCTGACAAAACATGTATTCCAGAAGAATCTTTCTCTCCCCTCAAGAACACAGTATCAAATGTTACTGCTGAAATAAATGCCAGCTGTGCAGCAGCAATGATTTTTGTTAATGATAATCCTACTTCTTGAAGCAAAGAGCAGCCCATGCTGCAGCTACTAAATGATTGGTTTATTTAACTAGAGATAGGACCCATCATCGTGATGTGTAGCACACTGTAAAATGAAAAAACAAATATCTGATGGAGCATAAGTTAGCAGGCCCTGCCAATGCTAGCTTTTGTTTTCACTCATACACACATCTGGTACCTGCAGTTCTGTTCAAACACTGCAGGAGATTCATCTTACCTAATCTTAGAAGTCTAGGTCATCTATAAAACCATGGGCAAAACTGTAACTCACCCCAGGCTTCCTACAAAGCCAGTAGGGAACATAAGCAATTTTAGTATAGGATTCTTCTGACTTACTTTAAGTAGCAAGAGGTGAGACACATCTAACTAATTAAAACCTTTAACCTTATTTCTCTCCCTGGTTAAAAGTGATTCGAAGTAAAGATGTCCACACTGAAGAAATCAAAAGTTAAATTAGGTTTGTCTCACTTAAATGACAAAACTGTCTTTTGAGATCTACAGTCTGACCATTTTGGCTGGTCATTCAGACTGATGTCAGGCAGTTCCTTTGCTGCTTCTGTAGTTCTACAAGTTACCACGAAACAGAAATCTGAACCACAGAAGCAACAAAGAAATGGTGAAAAATAGCACTCAGTGCAACCTTAGTAGGTGTTTAATATTAGAAAGTATCAGGGCTGTCTCTTTTTCACCAGCACTAAGAGCAGCAAGAGCTCCAAGGCTACTTGTTCTTAGCCATTGCCAAAGGCATCTCTATCAGCTTCCTCCACCCTTTTCCTCCCATCTTTTAATAGGAGGAGCCCATGCCGATTCCTCCAGCCCTTGTACTGAAAGGGTAATTCCACTAAACTTCTATGGAAATAAGGGCACAGGTATTAACCTGAGAGACTCAGTAGCACAAGTACTACAAGACCCAGTACTCTGCCTACAGGAGAAAAAACCTCAGAAAATATTACAAGTATGTAAGCAGAGCACTCACAATTCAAGTCAACAATACAAAGATCCTTATGAAGCTTGTGCTTAGGAAAGATCTCCCAAGCAACACCAAAAGCTTGAAAAGTCCTTCCAAAACTCCTTGCCTCCTTCTCTTTGCTCCCTTTCTCAGCATTTTCATTTCTGCTTAGTAATAGGCATCCCTATTACTGACACTCAGATTCCTGAATACAATCATGTGCTGTGTAAAATCATATATATTTTTACAGACATTTCTGTCATTAAGATAATGTTGATCTCCTTCCTTCTGCCCACTCATTTCCTGCTCATTCATTTATTCTTGGATTATCAGAAACTGCCTGTAGAATTATTAGGTTCTTATTTCACAGTCTCCCTTTTGGTGGCACACTCTCCTGACTTTTCTGTTATCAACCCTATTTTCAGATAACAGACAGAAGCAGATGAATGCTAGGGATGAACACTGTTCTACCAATTCCTGTGCTCCTAATACGATTAAGCCAACAAAATACCAGAGCAGATGGACTGATGTAACAGCTAAAAGCCTTTCTGTTTGTTTCCCACTATGCTGCCATGTATTTTGGCAGTTCTGTACCCTGCAGAGGAATTTCAGCCAGGTGTTAGTCACTTGTGGTGTATTCACCTAGATCAAGACAAAAGATCAAAGCCTACTTTCTGCCATAGGTATGCAATCTCACTTAAATATTCTGATTTCTCCTTTCAAGAGAAGCATTCTTTTATTCTCTTTATGACTGTCCTCAGCAGGAATAAAGGGAGAAACAGGGTAGGCAGAAATGTGCAACCCCTATTAACAAAGCAATATCCAGCTTCCTTCTGCTGATAAGGAAAGAAGGTGGCTGCCCTTTAGAAAACCTTTCATTTGGATTCTCCTTCCCCTTTGAAACCTCCGTAGCATTATGGTTTAGCAACAACAGCAAAGTCACATGACACACATCTGGTAACAACACGTTTCCTTATGAATTCTGCAAGAGCTGCCTCCTCCCATCCCTATTTACTCGATGATGCAACCACTTACGCCCTAAGTACACTCAGGAAGAGCATTATATTAAAATAGATCAAATGGGACACAAATAACATTCCCCTTCTTAGGCAAGAGGAGAAAACACTTTGTAGGTGTTTTCCAATATAAGACTTCTATTTATTTATTCATATTTTCCACAGTCACACAAAGCACACCACCAGCAACACATCAGTTATTTCCCCAACTATGAGGACATGGTCAAGTAAATGCGATCTTTAAATATCTATATTTTTTACTCAGTAGCTATAGTAGAATCTGCAGCCTCTTGTTCTACATACAGCCTTATTCAACTGTTCTAGGTTGAATTTAACCAGGACTGGGAGACTGTTTAAAAGCAAAATGTAAATTAGACATATCTGTACAAAGGGAACAAACACCATTTGAAGAAAACCTTTGCTGGTTTTATCAGGATTTCTCACATTTGTTTAACAGATACTAATCTGGCTGTTTCCATTACCCCTTCCTTTATAAACTAGTATTTTCCAACTGTTTCAACTGAGTTACAGTGAATGAAAACATAGCAAATGAAAAAACAGTCCTGTGACACTGTACCTTATTGAGTTTGCCAAGGGAAGATATAAGATCTGCCCATTCACTTGATGATTCGAAGTTTCTCAAGGCTTTCTCAATTGCTGAAGAATAATTCCTGTATCTGTAATCACCAAGTAACTCCTGCTCCTCTGGGTCCATCTTCAGCTCTCATAGCAAAGTGAAATTTCCTGGTAAACTAAAATATGTACAGAGTTACAAAGAGATAATCGACATTTAAGCCCCAGTAAACCTAAAACGTTATAAATAACAATAGATACATAGAAACACTGACATCCCAGTAAACTGGTCAGATGATCAAGTAGCAAAATGAAGTTAAAAATAATTTTGCAAGCATGACTCCAACTCTCCATCACCTGTTTTAGTGGCTTTGCAGTCACAGTTTCCTGTTTATGAATTATTTCTTTTTTTTTTTTTTTCTTCTTCTTGTGTTTGCTTTAATACTATGCACAAGGATCTGTCACACAGTAAGAAAGGAAACTATAGAGCCTCACTGTGAATATGCAGAATGCTGACAAGCAGGGGGACACGAGTAGTTTTCGCCATTGTGCCGTGTTCTGAAAGCTTATCTGTAGCAGTGGAACGTGAAACATTTCATATCAAAATATGACTCTTGAGAGGAGGCCCTTCAATGGGATTCCCAGCCCTCACCAGAAAGATCCCTCAGACCTCAACATGTTTAATTGCCAGCAGGAAATGCTGACGTAAAAGGCTCAAGGTGTTGCGCAAAGGTGACAAGCCATGTGTCCAAGTCTTCCTTTACTTCACCAGAACGTATTCATATTTATTTTGCAGAGTGGAAAAACAAGTTTTCCAGACATGGTTTCTTCACGTTCTACAATACGTTCAGATAAAACACAACCAAGCCAAAACTGGTTTAGAACAATGGGAAATGGGCTTGGTTGCACCGTGCATACAAGAAACCTTATCTGCACTCCTCTACCAGCGATGATAATAGTACTGCTGGCTAATACCAAAATAAGCACCTAGACACACGCTTAGGTTTCAGAATGCCAGGCTTAGGTCCATCCTTGCTGTCTCACTGCCACGGGAAGTGGAGCATAGTCCTGTAGTAACATTGTATCATGCTTCTGAAAGATGCCTGCAGTCAGTTTCCAGCTTTTCAGCCACAAAAATAAGTCAAAGTAGTCTTTTATATTCTTAAAAAAAAAACAAAAAAATAACACCAGAAGAAAATCCAAACCGTGTATTATCCTACAACAGGAAACAATAACTCCACTGAGAGGGGATTCTGATAGGAAACTCAGAAACAGAAAAATGCAGATGCACCCAAAAGTGAGACAGGATTTCAAAGGCACGTTGGAGCCCCTTCTGCATTCTTTAATAGCGGGATTCAACAGGGCTCAGCCACTGCTAACGCAATACCTGATGTTGTCCAGCCTAGATACATCCCTATGATAAAAGCATACATAAATAAATTATGATCTACTTGTAGGCATCCCTGTTCATTGCGGAGGAGTTGGACCAGATGACCTTTAAAGGGCCCCTTTCAACTCAAACAGGCCTATGATTCCATGATGGATTTTAAGTTCGTGGTGAGGCCTTGCGTGCTCTCATTTGCCTGTTTTTGTGGTATTTTTCACCCACCACAGCAAAGATGCAAAAAGCCCCGTTTCTCAAATCTCCTTCAAGTGCCTGAATGGTTGGACTGCTGGACTGCATTACAAGCCATTCCCACCCCTGGCCGTGAGCAGCATCCATGCTGACAGAGTAAAGCCCACAACAACGCCAAAACCCACACACCTGACAGCGACCCTCACTTGCTCCTCCCGCAGCCCGCCTCAGGAAGCTGCACCACCGCTCCCTCCCTACCTCCCTCCCTTCCTCCCCCGCACCGCCGGTACCTGACAGCGCCTCGCAAACCCGCTGTGTTGTGGCTGTGCTGACGGCGGGGTCGTGTCCCGGTCCGGCCCGCAGTCACTATAGCAACGAGAGGGAACGAAAAAACCCGACCCAATCTGCCACCGAGCAGCAGCCCCTCCCGCTCCGTGCGGGCTGCGCTGCAGTCGGCAGCTGGGCGATACCATCGGACGCAGCACGGGGGGTAAAAGGAGGAGGGGACATAGAGCATCCAAGCGCAACCCAGCTCTGAGCCAGCCTCCGGCCGTCCAACCCTGCCACGTCCCCTCGTGGATTCACCCATACGGAAAGCTGCCCGGCTCGGAGAGAGGCACAGCGGCACAACCACGACGCCCCCCCGCGGGAAGATGGCACGGCCCAGCGCCGCGGCCGGGCTTCGCGAGCCCCCTGGCGGTAACACGGAGGCCGCCGCCCTTACGGCAGCTCGCCCGGCCCGCAGCGACTGGGCGCCACCTGCCGGGGTGAGCAGGTGGATTTTGCGGTGAGAAAACAAACTGACAAGGTGCCCCCAGACGGTTCTGTGGTAATAACACTCTTATCTCAGCTCTGCACAGAATCACAGAATGACCCGGGTTGGAAGGGACCTCAAGGATCATGTAGTTCCAACCCCCCTGCCTGGCAGGGCCACCAAACATACACATTTACTAGATCAGGTTGCCCAGGGCCCCGTCCAACCTGGCCTTGAACACCTCCAAGGACGGGGCATCCACAACCTCCCTGGGCAGCCTGTTCCAGGGCCTCACCACTCTCCTAGTGAAGAACTTCTCCCCAACATCCAACCTAAATCTTCCCTCTTTCAACTTAAAACCATTTCCCCGTGTCCTGCTATTGTCAGCCCTTTCGAAGAGTTTACTCCCCTCCTGGGTGTAAGTTCCCTTCAGGTACTGAAAGGCTGTAATGAGGTCACCCCGCAACATTCTCCTCTCCAGGCTGAACAAGCCCAACGCTCTCAGCCTGTCCTCACAGGGGAGGTGCTCCAGTCCCCTGATCATCTTCATGGCCCTCCTCTGGACCCTTTCCAAAATCTCCATGTCTCTGCACGTTAGAAGGGACCTCAAAGATCATCAATCTGCAACCTACTGCCATGGGCAGGGCTGCCCCCCACCAGCTCAGGCTGCCCAGGACCCCATCCAGCCTAACCTTGAGCACCTCCAGGGTGTCAAGTCAGCTGTGGCAGAGCCTACTGAAGGGAAACCCAAACCAGAAGGACTTCTGCTGTATCCCCTCTAAATACTGTACAACTCCAATCAAACAAGACAGACTCTGCTATTAGATCTGGGTGTCTTAGAGTACAGGTACATATCTGAAGACAGCAAGGGTAGGATTTTAGGAATGTAGAATAACCGTGACTATATGGTGAGCAAGGCCCAAGGACAAGAAGACAATCCTAGCTGGAAAATGTTCAGACTGTTTATATGTTGGGTCATGCTACCAAAAGAGTTGGGTTAAATTAACATTATCTGTAAACATAACCAAGTTCAATTAGGAAAACACTGCATTGCTACTAGCACTGTTTATATCCAGCTGCTACAGAAGCAGATACAGCTTCCATTCCCAAAGCTTCGCTGCTGCTGCCTGAGTGGCTCCTGAACAAGCCATGGCATCACCAACAAAGAGCCTCCACTGAGCTCTCACAATTGTCAGCCCAGTTCCTTTGCTGTTCCATGTCACCACAGTCACTGCATTGCCAGCCATTTTCTTTGGCTAATAAAATGCCAAGTGAAAACGCTAGTGACATGCTGTAAAAACAGTAATTCATGTGTAAAGGTTATATACAGCAGAACAGATCATTATTTCATCCTTTTCCCAACCCTTAAGCTTTATACAATGACCACTCTGCAAGTGTGCCAGAATCTGAATGCAACAAAACGCTTCAGACATAACAGACATGGGAGAGAAGCAGGGAAGCAGCCTTAAAAATAAATTATGGTCGAACAATGCAAGCCCTGTCCAAAGACTCAGCCTGCCAGGCGCACTGTACAGCTTGTCCTCTCATTCTGCTCTTGGCAAACAGACCTCCTCTGGAAGCCAGCCATGTGCAGCCCTAGCTCTGTTCCCATATGCAGTCCTGGTCCTGCTGTCACAAGGAGATGGGTGTACGTCTCTTGCGCAAGCTCCTCCCTGCCCCAGGCTGGTCCTGTGAACAGCCGGTTTTTGGCTTCTCCTTCTTCAAGTATAGCAGCACTCAACTGAAAGGTTGTCAAAGGTTCTCCTCTGTTCTTTCAGTCTGTATCAGAAGAAACTGGATGATAATCAACCACTATGAAAATGGCATTTCTGATGGACTACTTTTCTCCTTAAAGAAGCATTGAAACCAGGACATTATGGAGAAGTTCAAGGGGTTAGTGCCTGGGTGTGACCAAAACCCTCCTCACTCCTACCAGCAGTGACTGGTTACCTCACCCTACCCAGAGGCTGCCTCACAGCTCTGCCTTATGGAGTTAAGGCATTTGAAACACAATGACCAAGCATTAAAACAACGTTCTCCATATTACAGAATCACAGAATGACCCGGGTTGGAAGGGACCTCAAGGATCATGTAGTTCCAACCCCCCTGCCTGGCAGGGCCACCAAACATACACATTTACTAGATCAGGTTGCCCAGGGCCCCGTCCAACCTGGTCTTGAACACCTCCAAGGACGGGGCATCCACAACCTCCCTGGGCAGCCTGTTCCAGGGCCTCACCACTCTCCTAGTGAAGAACTTCCCCCTAACATCCAACCTAAATCTTCCCTCTTTTAACTTAAAACCATTTCCCCTAGTCCCGCTATTGTCAGCAATTGTCTGCTTCCTCTATTTGTCATTTGGCTTGAAGGACCTTTTAACTTTTTTCAAACTGTGATAATTATGCTCTTAGTTCATTTTCTCCACTACACAGAGGGCATTTGTAGCAGAAACACTTAAGTCTCGGCCTGAACCAGTGATGGAGCACCTGGTGGGAAGGCAGGGCCAACCCAGGGGATCTCAAGTGCATGCAGTGTACCTGACTAACCAGAAGGGATGGAGCCAGGATCCATTCCTTCCCAGACCTCATTTAAGGGCTGGCAGTGAAGGCAAGGGGATCTCTCTTGAGAACCCTGCCTACCTGAGGCCTTCCGAATGTAAGCAGCTCTTTCATTTCTGTGTCTTCAGCTGCTCATTCTTATCTGCTGTAGCAAGAGCCTTTGCTACCTCACTATTATTGTGGTACTTTCCATCCCGTAACAGCATTTAATCTGGGTTCTTCATACTAAGACTTCAGGTTGTGCAATAAATGAAACCAAAGTTCTGCAGAAGTTCAGATGTTTGCTATAACAGTGCTGTAGTTTATTTTGTACTCCATATGTTCCAAACATCACATGCTTCTGTTACAGACTTGGATACAGAAAACAAAAGCATAGTCTCAACAAACATAGACTTTTAGCATCAGAATAAGCCAGCTGTATGAATACAAGTCTGTAAGTAATCATATTACATACATAACAATGCCAACAGTCATTTTCCCCCTATTAATGATACATAATTGCTATTTTTATTTTCACCGAATTCCCTTCTATAACAATAAGCAATCTCTACACAACAGTGATTCAGTTTTGAATCCGATCATCTCCTCCCAACCCCAACTGCTGAGACTGTAGCTCTGAGGAAAACTCCTCTATTTAAGAAATAACATAGAATCTTAAGAAGTAACAATGGTCCCCCCAAAAGATCCATTGCACAGAGAAAGCATAAGGCATCTGTCCATCTCCTCATATGAGCCCAATATCACAGAGATCTGTAGGCTCTCTTACAAGGAAAAAGAGAAGGGCTAGCAATGATTTCACTAAGGTTAAACTCTCTTAAAACAAGGTCAGGCACCTCTGTATTAGGGTAACATCAAATCAACTCATGGTAATTAGGCTGGAACACCCCACAAATCACAAGTCAGGCTACCCAGTCAATGCTGCAAACAGGCCAACAGACACTGCTGGAAGTACCATATTACAGACAAAATGTTAGAGAAACACAGTAACTGCAGCCCTCACTACAAAGACAAAAGACCCAGTGCTGAAGTGGACAGGGTAAGACTGTTCTAGGTGTATATCCCTACCAAGGCACACATTAATCCACAGCCACACTTCCACTTGCAAGGGTCCACAGATGTTAAGTTTACCAGGTTCGAACAGTTTTCTCACTAACAAACTGGCCGTGAGGACCATCAGCATTAGGAGGCAGAAGTGCTAAGTAAACGGGAGTCTCAGCTCCTTCCTCTGGTGATTTAGGGGCCTTTGGACCTGCCATGTCTGTTCTCACCCATCCAGGACAGCAGGCATTAAGAAGGATGTGGTCACCTTTTCTTTTCTCATTTAACATCCGAGCTTGAATCCTGGACAAGACCGTGACGCCAATTTTGGATACCCCATAAGCAGTATTTGGCCAGCCTTCTTTCTCATGCACACTTTTCTTAGTATCTTCCACAAACTTGTTCATGAGCTCCACTAACTCATCCTCAGTGATTGTGTCGCTGCGGAACTTCTTCTGCAGTTCTTGGCTACAGTTGCCCAGAGCTGAGACACTTACCATGCTAGAGACATTCACCACTCTACCTGTTAAAAGGAAAATATTTGTACACACTAAATAAACCCAGAATTCAAGTCTGCTGACTCTACAGCTGTGTGTTCACTGCAACAAATGCCTGCAAAGTATTTTATGTGAACTCAGCTGATCGTGGTTCACTTTATGTTCAGTGTTTGTAGTGAGTTTTACTGCAAAAAAAATATGAATCTGCAAAAGCTCAACACTGAATTTCAGATATGCTTCTAGGAAACAGGCTGTTACAATCTATAAGCATATCCAGAATAGCATGTGTATGTAGTATTGTGTATGTTTGGTGGCCCTGCCAGGCAGGGGGTTTGGAACTACATGATCCTTGAGGTCCCTTCCAACCCGGGTCATTCTGTGATTCTGCGATTCTGTAATAGTAGGTGATTTACTCAAAAATGGCAGCCAGATATTGAATACAGTCTTTTAGTTGCAGTAGAAAATAACCTCAGTTTTATGACAGCTTTTGAAATGTAGCCCAAATGCCAGAACAATGCAGAATTCAACAAAAGCAATTCAGTCACTAATGCATTGGAGCTATCAGCTTGTTTCCAGAATACAGATCCCAGCATGCAAAACCACAGTAAGCTTTTCCTCTCCTAGCATTTCAGTACACAGGAATGAGTCAGATGAATCAATAATTCACTCATCTGTACCAAAGTAGTTCATTTCCCTCTTTTTTTTCCCCCTTGCTAGTTCACAACAATTAAGACAACAAATATAGTTCCTTGCTGGGAGATGCACTTCAAGACATTAAATAGTAATAGCCAGTCATCACAGAATGACCCGGGTTGGAAGGGACCTCAAGGATCATGTAGTTCCAACCCCCCTGCCTGGCAGGGCCACCAAACATACACCAAACATACCCCGGTGGCGCAGTGGTTAAAGACGCCGCCTTGCAACACTGGGGCCCGGAGTTCGAATCCCCCCTGTGGCGCAAGTGGTAGAAGTGCCGCTCTGCTACACAGAGGCTCGAATTCCGGGGGCTGGACTCGATGATCTCTAAGGTCCCTTCCAACCCGCACGAAACTATGAAACTATGAAACCTTTACTAGATCAGGTTGCCCAGGGCCCCATCCAACCTGGCCTTGAACACCTCCAAGGACGGGGCATCCACAACCTCCCTGGGCAGCCTGTTCCAGGGCCTCACCACTCTCCTAGTGAAGAACTTCCCCCTAACATCCAACCTAAATCTTCCCTCCTTCAACTTAAAACCATTTCCCCTAGTCCTGCTATTATCAGCCCTTTCGAAGAGTTCACTCCCCTCCTAGGAGTAAGTTCCCTTCAGGTACTGAAAGGCTGCAATGAGGTCACCCCACAACCTTCTCTTCTCCAGGCTGAACAAACCCAACTCCCTCAGCCTGTCCTCATAGGGGAGGTGCTCCAGCCCCATGATCATTTTCGTGGCCCTCCTCTGGACCCTTTCCAAAATCTAAATGTCTTTTTTGTACTGAGGGTCATGAGCACCAAGATTCACATAAAACTATTCCTTTACTTGTTGTGTTATACTTACCATAAGGCTTCATAAGAGGCAACAATTCTGTGCAAATATTCCTGGTCCCAAAAAAGTTTGTCTTCAGCGTAACCTCTGCTTGGACTGCAAATGGAGTTCTGTCACTAACTTTTATTTTTTAAGTGGCGGGAGCAAAGGAGGGGAAAAAAAAAAGAAAGAATAAATCAGAATTATACTTCTGTTGAAAAAGAAGGTTACTGTATAAATATGAACAGAAAACTCCATTAGTTTATCTTATGGCTGCCCAATTAATCCACTGACTTACCTGGTCCCCAACCAGTGCTCAAGAGAAAAGGTTGCCTCTGTCACCACACTAAAAAGGAGAGACCACCTCTCCTCTTAAACACACGGCACTTTATCACTAACCTTATGTATGTGGGGAGGGACAATCAAAAGGGAAAGAGATGCTGAATGTTGGGTACTGACACTGAAGATGCAGAAGTTAGCCTACCACCCCAGCATTCAGATTCAAAAGTAGGTTGTGGAATACAAGTGTCATAAATCATTCCCCTGAGCTGACAGGAGTAAAAGAATGGGAAACAGCAGTTAGGAAAGAACTGCAAACTGACATAGATAGTCTTAAGTGCAGTGCTGTGGTCTGCTTAAGGCTGCAATTTCAGACAGAACTGACAGCCTGCCACCAACAAAAGTAGGGTAGGACATGCCATCAGCTGACAACCTGGCTTAGCAGTGAGCTATATGCTATGCAACCTCTACTTTGCAGGGAAATAAGTACTCCTCCTGATCTGCTACAGGCTCAATCTCAGCAGTGATAAAGGCCACCTATACAGATGAAGTAGGTCTTCACCTGTCTCCATAGTCCAGATCTATGTAGATTCCAAAGAGAAACAGCAGCAGATCACTGCTTTCACAGAAGCTCATCCATACATATTCATTTCATCAAGGGGAAAAAAAAAAAAAATCATTTTTTTTTCAGTGGACTAAGGACTTCAGACTATGTGTAGCATAGTACAAAACCAGCGATTAAGTGATTAATCTTTAACAGCAATAACAAACAGTACTACAATAAAGAAAGCGTAACTTCTGGGGTGCCAGCAAAAACCCAATAAGCCAAGCTTCAGTACAAGTGCCAAAATATGAGATAAGCAGAGCAGTGATTATACAGGTGTTAAACCCTCTACCCTCTGTACTAGATACTTAACGCAACAGCTCCTCTATCACAATTCTCAGCCGTATGACCTACTGCTGAGTCACAGTAAGTTGTAATAACCCTCTATTGGGCTGATGATTAATATAAACAAGGAGACACTTAGATTAGATGTCAGGGAAAGTTTTCACTGAGAGAATAGTGAATCACTGGCATGGGTGGCCCAAAGAAGCTCTGGATGTCCCATCCTTGTGGGTGTTCAATACCAGGTTGAATGGGGTCCTGGTCAGCCTGAGCTGCTTAATAGCAGTCTCACCCACAGCACGGGGTTGAGGCTGGGTGAGCTTTGAGGTTCACTTCAACCCAAGCTGCTGTATTATCATGCAGGGTACCAAACAAAATATGGCAGCTGACTGGACTTCAGAACACTGCTGCTACATTCCCATTATACAAGCAGCAAGTGAGGTTTGATCCATACTACACAACAGGCTGCCTTAACCCACACTGCAAGCAGGTAAAGGAACACTTATGCCGTGCTTGAACAGTGTAACACGTCCTAGCTAGAAATCAGGCAAAGAGATTTTTAAGAAGACCAGAAGACACAGAATGAGCAAGTTCGTACTGGCAAAGAAATGAACCAGTAGTCATGCTCATGATCTGTTCCATCTGGAGCTAACTTGATTTTCAATGATTTTTCATAAGCATCTACATGTAGAATGCACTGTTCTACCTTACAACTACTGTGCCTTCCTTACTTTGACTGCTTTTGCACCCCCCCCTCCCCCCCCCCACACACACACACAGGAGACAGAAGGATTTAACTCCTGCTTAGCACAGTTAGATTTAGTTAATCATTCCATTGGTGACCAACTGGCCTGAGAAAGTTAAATAAAGATAACAAAAACACTCAGACCAAAGGTTTCCCATGTGCCACCCTGAATCTCTGAGCAATTAACACACAGAGCAAATTATGAAGCTTGCAGAATAGAGAAAACAATATCCCAGAAGAACGTGGCTGACATTCATGCAGATAATGGGCTCTCATGGGTCTGATGGAACTCAAGAGGATCGAGGCAACAAACCCAACTGTACACCTGGAGTATTTTCATGCTTTATATGTGATGCAAATAAAATACTCCAGGGAAGCATCCTTACGCATACAGTTAATGGGTGCCAGAGGAAGAGTCATTTCACATTACCTTTTTGTGCAGGCAGCCTACTCAGCCAAGAAACAGCCTAGAAGTTCCATATAAAATAGCTCCATGAAATCCTTGCTGCAGATATTATACCTTGCCACGTAACTTGGCAAGGTATAATATGTCATACACATGACTAACATGACTATCCCAAACAGCCCAATTCCTACCTTTGAAAGCAATCCCTGCATTGTTAACCAACACATTCAGACCTCCATACTTCTCCTTTAGGAAGTCTCGCAAGGCTCTAATACTTTGCAGATCATCAATGTCCAGCTGGTGGAAGAGCGGATGCAGCCCTTCCTCCTGGAGCTTTGCCACTGCTTCCTGGCCACGGGCAGGGTCTCGGGCAGTAAGGTACACATCCCCCTTGAACTGCTTGCACAGATCCCGCACAATTGCGAATCCAATCCCCTTGTTGGAGCCAGTCACCACAGCCACGGGCACACTGGACATTGTCTTCTCTGGATGGACACCAAAGCAACCGACACTGCAAATGGTGAAGAGGAAAGTTTCAGGGAATCATAGGGAGACTTGGGTTGGAAAGGGCCTTAAAGACCATCTAGCTTCACACCCTGCCACAGGCAGTGAGGCAAAGTTTGGTTGAAAACCTAGATCTAAAGAAAAGCTAGTTTTCTTTTTTTCTTAAAAGTTCTATTCAAAATTCCACTTTGAGTTATGCAAGTCCATGTTGTAAGTGCACATTAATTTACTGAAGTAGCACGAGGCTTTGGCAAAGAAATGCATTAGGTGGCAATGCTCTACAGAACACCCAACCAGCCTTGTTCATCACTGAGTAACCACACCACAGTGCTATGTTAGCTGCTGATAGGAGTGAGCTTGGCACATCCACCTCACAGGGAATACCCATCTCTTTCTTGTGAGGACAAGGCAGCTGGTTCAGTGCAAGCACTGTGGTAATCTGGGTTGATAAACAAGGACTCAGTAAAGGGTGAGGAACTAGGTCTGCTCACTTTAGAATTAACTGCCATTTCCCTTCCAAACAGGCTCACAGCCAACCCTGAAACAGCATCCCAAGACCCACACGTAGCACTCAACTTGCTGGAAAGCCACCCCACAACCACCCCAGGGCAGCTACCCACCCCGCGGGCCATACGGACACACCACACCGCTGCAAAACCCACAGAGCCCCGCTGGGGTGTGCCCGAGGGGCTGCAGCCCTCCCAACCCACCTCCAGCACCACGCACCTTCCCCCACTCCTCAGCTCAGCGTTGGAAACGACCGACCGACCGACCGACCAACAGCAACTGCACACAGCGTGAGGGAAGGCGGGCACACCTAAAATGGCGGCGATCGGCCCCGCCCCCCGAGGCGGCTGGGGCGGGTCGGGTCGGACTCGGCAGCGGTAGTTGGGGTTTATTCCTTCTCTTTGCTAGGTGGGTCTGAGGAGGTGGTGGGGTGTTGTGTGGCTGTTTATGCTCTTTCTCTCTGGGGTAATGGGGAGCTGGAGGGAGATAGGATTCCCCAGTCGTAGCCAGACGGGCCGATGCAGTACGGCTGTCAAGCATGTGGTGTTACTGCGCCCTGTGGTATGGGGCTGTGTGGGGGTGTTCTCTGTGTGATCCGGTGCCCTGATTCTTCTGCTCTTGTTACTTTCAGATAAACGACAGAGACAATTGATAGGGTCTTCTCTAACTGTAATACATTTGCTGTTTGAAAACAGTTTTAGTTATGTGTTCATAAGGACCCACATCCCATTTCCTGTAGACTGTTAGGTTTGTATCTTGGCCAAGACGATGCTGCAGATACAGGCTTATCCTCTCTCCTCACCCATGTTCATTTATGACTTTGCTTGCAGTGTTGTAGGGATCATTCAGTCTGAAGAAAAGCAGAGGAGAACTCATTGTTCTCTACAGCTATTTGAAATAAAGTTGTGGCGAGGTGGGATTCAGCCTCTTCTCCCAGCTAACAGTGACAGGAAGAGAGGTATGGGCCTCGAGTTGTGCTGGGGAGGTTCAGGATAATATTAGGAAACATTTCTTCTAATCAAGAGCAGTGCTGCAGTGGCACAGGCTGCCCAGGGAGGTGGTGCAGTCACTGTCCCTGGAGGTGTTCAAGAGCCATGTGGATGTGGCACTGAGGGACGTGGGCAGTGGGCATGGTGGTTGGACTGGGTGATCTTAGAGGTCTTTTCCAACCTTAATGGTTCTTTGATTAAATGAAAAGATACATGCAATGCCTGAAATTTTATATATATATATATATATATTTTTAAATTCAGACAGTCTGAATAAGGAAAAAGCAGTTTCTTAGTATGAAGAAAAGCAGAGGCCGAACAAGTCGAAAGAGAAGAAGAAAACACTTGCAGAGATTTATGTATGGAGGTACTATCCTTGGAAGTAATGCTAAATAATAACATAATCAGTTGTCTGAGTATCACCGTATAGTCTCACAAACATCTCTGTGCTTTGAAAATAACTTTTGCAAATGTTAATTTCTGTGTGTGTTAGTTTACCGTCCCAGTCAGAGGAGGGTGAATCTTGTGAGCTTTGTTTTCTGAGTAGTGGAAAGTATTGTTGCCTTCTCACATTTTTTGCCCCTCGAGTAAGTTGAATAAATCCTATAGTTCTGAGAGCTTCTAGTACCCCGAGGCCCACAGCTTTGTAAACTGGTTCAAGGAGAGCCTTGCTTGCTCTTCTATTATACTGTGCTAAGGAGTCCATAATTCAGTTTTTCTGATTGTACAGTCAATGTTTTTTGTTTCTTTTGTTTTAAAATATGATATTATAACATTCATCCCTTTTTCATTTTTAGTCAACTGCAGTCACAAACTGGAATACATTAAACTTAAGAAGTGGCTCAAAGACAGAGGATTTGGAGACAGTAGTTTAAGGCCAGCGCAGTTTTGGGGTAATGTTTTAATGATTGACTGATGTTACTTACATCTGATTCTTATAGGAACGTTGGGTTCCTGCTTCTGTTTTGAGTCTCACACATGCCTAGCATCAGGAAAAAGAGCCCCTTAGTCCTCTAAAGACTTTCTGCAAATGCATGTGAAAGTCTTTTAACATGAACTACTTACTGTGTATAAAGATACTCCTTAAGTCCTAAGCGTAAGTTTTGAAGGGGAGTATTGTCTTTTAAGTGGTTACAGTGTTAGGACCCAACCTTGGTATCATTGCTTTATCTCTTATTTTCCCATGCATGCTCAGCAGCCCTGGTGTAACAGACAAGTAAATGATTTTAGAGGTTGGATTCACTTACTACTGTTTGAAGTAAATGTATTTATGTGTATTTTTTCTCTTTAATTAGGTAGTGTTTCAGAGCTTTTTGTAATATTAAAGGGAGAGTAGAGAGAGTAGTACAAGTCAGAGAAAAGTACTGGGAATGGAAATTGTAAAGTAGAGTTAAAACTCTGAAAGCAGTAACAAGAACCAGTGATAAAAAGATGTGTTTGAAGAAAAAAAAAAAAAAAAGTGAGAATTGCTAGAACTGGAGAACAACTGTTGCAGGGGTGCAAGGGAAGGGCTTTCACCAGGTCCTGAAAAATAGTAGGAAAGAGACCAACAGAGAAAAAAACAAATGATATGTACACCTGGAACATTCTGTTATTGCTTTTTTGTTATTTGAATGGGATATTTATGTTCTTATAGATTTTTTCCATGGAGGCTTGTTAGTTTATTGCAGTTTACCACTATCTCCTGTATTTTACTCTAACCATCCTCCACGTTCCTACTTTAGGTACAGGAAGAGGACTGATGACAACCAAAGCTCTTCAGGTTAGTAATATTGATTCTAATGCAAGAGCTTCTCTGGAATCATTGATACCTTTTATAACAAAGAAACTCAAAATTCCACCAATATCCACCTCTGATATCATGGGCCAACATGATAAAACTGGAGGGATTACTTTTGGAGCAACCCTCATATATCTTAGTACAAAGCAAGTAGTGAAGCTGAGTAGCCAGGCGCCAAACTCTCTGTGAACAATTGACTTTCTTTGGGTGAAAGTTTGTACTGATTGCAGTCATCCTCTCCCTTGACTTTGACCCTCATAAAGCGATGCTAGTTTCCATTAAATTCAGTATCACATCTGATTGGTTCTTGGAATTACTGTTTTCTGGGGAATGTCTCTCTCTTTCTTTATAAATCATATAGCCATTTATACTTGACCTTTACTATTCTGTATATGTGTTTGATTATTCATAGATTTGTTTTGTTTTGTTTTTGTTTTCCTCAAAGGCAGGAGATTTGGTTATTTCATTGCCTGAAAAATGCTTAGTCACCACCAGCACTGTCCTTAACAGCTGTTTAGGAGAATATATTATGAAGTAAGTGAAAAGTGACGTTCTGTGGCAAGAAAGGAAAACAAGACTTTTACAGCTGTCCTTTCCTCTGGATTGTGAATTAGTAGATGAATCATCCTAAGTGGTGGTAGGACATAACTGCTTGCCCTAACTTGTGAGCATTTATTGTGAACTTCCATGCATTCAGAATGTTCAGGAAGTGAGATCTGAATATAGAGTTGGAGAGATGGTACAAGTTTGAATGCTTCCTGTTTCTAGATCCAGCTCAGACCTAAATGTCAGTTATGAGTGGCTTCTTGGGGATTACAAAATACCCTTCAGTAAGAGGAGAATAAAATGAGGCTGCAAAGCAATCACATGAATGCAGCCTTTTAGAAAATGCAGAACCCGGCCTGTGCTTGATGCTGAGTACTTGTTATATGGCCTAAAAAAAAAAGCTGGCAGAAAGAAAACACAAGAGGTGAACCTGAAATTTGTACCACAAACCAGTTTTTATAGCTTTTCAGTAAAATCGAGTCAAAAGCCCCTTTGAAACCATCAAAAGGACTTGGAGATTAACTACAAAGAAATTTAAAATTTAAGCTATTTACAACCTTTTAAAAAACTAAAAAAGAGATAAAATACTACTGCATCCATTTCCTGTCTCACTTCTGTATACCTGCTTTATTTTATTTTTTTAATAGATGGAAGCCTCCTGTATCTCCTTTGATAGCACTGTGCACGTTTTTAATAGCAGAGAAGCACGCTGGTGAGAAGTCTCTGTGGAAACCGTATCTTGATGTTCTCCCTAAGATGTATACTTGCCCAGTTTGTTTGGAGCAAGACGTGGTACAACTTCTTCCTGAACCTTTAAGGAAGCAGGCTCAGGAGCAAAGAACAACGGTCCATGAGTTGTACATGTCTTCCAAGGCTTTTTTCTCTTCTCTGCAATCTTTATTTGCTGAGAACACGGCAACTATTTTTAACTACAGTGCCCTGGAGTGGGCTTGGTGCACTATTAATACCAGAACAATATACATGAAACATTCCCAGAGGGAATGCTTTTCTCTTGAGCCAGATGTTTATGCATTGGCACCATATTTAGATTTGCTAAACCACAGTCCAAATGTTCAGGTAAGAGACTGAAAATAGATCATGTAATTTCTTCATATACGAGCACGCTATCTCAATACAGTATGCATTTATGTGATAGATTAGGAGTGTCTGGAGGTCAGTGAGAGATCTTATAGTGGAGAAATTGTCTATCTGGAGGACACGTGCAAGCTGAGGGTGCACGATTCATATATACCCTGGAGACTGTTGTTCAGTAAAGCAGAGGTACAGGGAAAGCCCACAGTGATTGGATGCAGTCTGCTTCCAGGTTAACTGTTGGAAAGAACCCATCCACAAATATAACCTTACCCTTCTCCTTCCATGGGTTCAACTCCTCAGACAAATTTTGTGTCACACAGTCCTTGTGTTACTTCACCTCTGGCTTGAAGCTTCTGGGTAGTCTTAGGAAAGTGTATAGAGTAGCTCCACCTGATAACAGGGATGGAACTCTGTGTGCTAGCATATTTCTGGGACAGCACAGTCTGGATTTATTTGCAGGTTTGGGGTTTCTGTAATAAGTACGTCCACAGAGTGGATGGCACATTCTTCACACTAAGGTTTTGATTTTCATTCTTCATACTCATATTTTTTAGAGTAATTTTAGTGTGCAGGTATGCAAATATATTGCCTTTTCAGACATCTAAAAGACTTATTTGCACCCTGATGTTGCAGAATTAGAGAAGTACTTAATTCTGTTGGATTTTAATATTAGAGATCTGATTCCTGTCCCCCTGTCTTCCTGCTGCGAGTAAAACCTTTTATTTTTATTAATCATAGGTAAAGGCTGCATTTAATGAACAGTCAAGAAGCTATGAAATTCAAACAGATTCACAGTGCAAGAAGTATGAAGAGGTATTCATCTGCTATGGGCCTCATGACAATCAGCGACTGCTACTAGAATATGGATTTGTTGCCACTGATAACCCTCATAGCAGTGTTTATGTCTCATCAGGTTGGATTTATTGATTGACTTAACATTGAAAGGTACAATAGTAGAGAGCAGAGCTTCTTCAATAGGAGGTGTGGTTAGACACATGGACAGCTAAAGGATAGTGAAGAGCTTCACATGCTTGCATATATGTTTATGCACAATGCATACTAAGGCATTTTGGTCTTTTAATCAAAATATTTATGTGTATTTCTAAGAACTAGAATAGAGCTCACTTTAATCTGCATAGGATTTAAGGACTGAAGGTTTTAAATTGGAGGTGTTATGTTAGTCATAATTTTCATTGTAAGGATACAGTTCTGCAGGTTGCTGATTGCTTTTGAGAAATAGTGAGCACCTCCCAAATATATTATGTTAAATTTCCCCCCAATTTAGTACTTTTCTCCTTTAGCTAATGGACAAATACAGATGAAATGTCATTTCAGAATTGAGAGTTGTGGTTTCATCTACATATGGTTTACATAAATGTTTAAATTTGTTTTTATGCAGATACTCTCCTAAAATTTTTACCACCAGCGGACAAGCAGAAAAATGCAAAGCTTTCCATTCTGAAGGATCATGATTTATTAGAGTAGGTATCTGAATTTTTTTGTTTCTAAGTGAGCTTTCTTTTTTACTCTTCATTTTTTTCTGAGAGTCAACTTTTGCTTCTGATATAAAAATCCACCATAAAGTCATTTTTATGTATCAAACTGGTTTGGTTGCTGCTTGTGAGAGAACACGCGAGTGGTAAATACCAATATCAAAATGTGAGATAGGCTTCATTGTCCAGCCTGTCTTCCTTCTAACTGTGGATAGTAGCAGAGTAAGGCTAGTCAATGAATCTTCTAGTTCTGAAGAGTAGGTGTTCTCTTGTTGGCAACTGCCAGGAAGAAAGCTGTCAGGTTGTAGAAGATACCCTGTATTTTCTGTATCTCAGCACTTCTGACTTTTTAGAAACTTGACCTTTGGATGGGATGGACCATCTTGGAGACTTCTTACAGCCCTCAAGGTGTTAAGTCTTGGAGAAGATGAATTGTAAGTTTCAGTACTTTTAGAATGTTTTAAAAATGTGCATGTTTCATTTTCCTTTATTTGTTCTATGCTGCCTGTGAGATGCTGGGAGCAATTGTTCTGGATCTCCTATATCAGTCTTACTGACTCAGTATGGGAAAGGAAAAGAAGAATGTCAGAGAAAGTGGTGCAAGTGTTAGGAATGCCGCATTGCAACACCAGAGGCCCTAGGTTCGAATCCCCCTGTGGCGCAAGTGGTAGAAGTGCCGCTCGGCTACACAGAGGCTCGAATCCCGGGGGCTGGACTTTTCTCATAGTCTCATAGTCTCTAAGGTCCCTTCCAACCCACACGAGACTATGAGACTATGAGAAAAGGATATATTGTGAAGTCATTAGGCATTTTGGTCTTTTATCAAAATATTTATGTGTATTTCTAAGAACTAGAATAGAGCTCACTTTGATCTGCGTAGGATTTAAGGACTGAAGGTTTTAAATTGTTGCTTTGATCTTTGATTTCTTGTATTCAGTGCTATACAAACCCCGTGGTTTTCCCTTTCTGTTTCAGGAACCAAATGTTTCTTTAAGATTCTGACAGCAGTCAATCTTTCGGTTGGTTTGATGGAACTTTTAAATGCTATCAGCCTTGCTTGATTTCTCTGACGTGTTCCACAGGCTGTTTCTGAAATTTTTGGGCCGAAAATGTTGTTGAAATTCGTCTCCAGTGGCTATCAGTGCAGTTTTGTTCATTTGTTCCAATTGACAAATTTGTCTGAAGTAGGATTAGTAGAAAAAAAACCCCAACATTTACTCTTGGTATTGATTTTGATAACTGTTTGTCCTTCAGAGATTGATGAGTGAAATAAGATGGTTATAATAATTAAAAATAAATCCCAGCTACACCAATTTTAGGGCCCATAAAATATGTTGATATGTGAAGTGTGGCAGAAGCTGTGCTATTAAGCTCTTAGAGGACAGCTTGCACTCCTAACTGGTGCTGTTGAAGTTGGTGGCTGCATGCCAGAGCAGTAAAGCATTGGCCCAAGTGCAGACTGTGTCTTCATCCAAAAGGGTAAGCTTGGAGGACTGGAATTGCTGCTCTGGACCCTTAAATCTTCTTTTTCTCTTGCTTTGTATCTGATGTATGCTCCGTGCCTTTTTCAGATATGTTAACCTGCATTTCTTTATGCCAATGATGTTATTCTTAATACAACCACATGTTTATTATTCAGTTGTGGGATACAGCAAGTGATTATGTGTTGTTCAAACATTTTGCTTCTAGTACTTGCTGGAGGAGAGCACTACTTGGCGATGTAATTTCAACCAGAAATGAACAGCAGGCTTTGAATATAACAACAAAGATATGTCATTTTTTAACAGAGGAGACGCAGCATGTCCTTCTGCAGGTAATTTGGCTAGAAGAGCCAGGTAGCTGAGACATTTTCTATCCCTAGTATAAATATAAAGCAGCTTAATCTTCAGGGTTGAGAATGGAGCAATGGGGGTAATTTACTTCACTGGGGTGGTATAGGGTTTGTTGCCAGGGTTACTGACACCCCTAAGTTAATTACTCAGCAGAACTCATGGCTACAGCAGAGAAACAAACCATGTTACAGAGCTGACGTGTGTTGTGGTTTAACCCAGGAAGCAGCTAAATACCACACAGCCTTCCCCTGACACCCCCTACCTCCCAGGGGATTAGGGGAGAGAGTTGCAAAAAAACCAAGTAAAACTCACAGGTTAAGATAAAAACAATTTACTAAGACAGAAAAGGAAGAGAGAAATAACAGTAACAATAGTAATTACATACATTTATATCTATACATTTGTAAAACAAGTGATGTGCAAAGCAATGCTCACCACCTGCTGCTTGCTACCCATCCAGTCCTCAAGCAATGGCAGCCCCCTGGCCAACTGCTTTCAGTTCTTTATTTTTTATCATATTATATCATATGGTATGGAATATCCCTTTGGCCAGTTTAGGTCTGCTGTCCTGGTGCTGTCCTCCCCCAGCTAATTGTACTCCCCCCAACCCCTTATTGACAGGACAGGCAGGACAGTATGAGAAGCTGAAAATCTGAAACATCCTTGGCTATGTAGAGCACTGCTCAGCAACACTAAAACATCAGGACATTACAAAACACTGTAAACAAGTGAATCATGTTTAATGTTTCTGTACCTGCAGTATTAATAAATAACTTTTACATGAAGATAAAAAACACCCTGTATTTTGACATAATTACATGGGATCCCAATGGTAGGTGAGCTTTCCATAAAGTTTCTGTTCACGTTCTATATGGAATTTTGAATAATTTCATTCCGTTTGTATAAACTTCAGATTTCCCAGATGAAGAGGGACAAAGAGAACCTCAAACAACAGCTGACTTTGGTAGAAACGCTACGCTTGGAAGATCTGAAAATACTACAAAAATCAGCAGAGATTCTTTGCAACTTGAACATGACGACAATTTGATCCACCTGGAGATGTGATGACTGCGGCTGACTGGATCTCATTTGCTATGGACATGCCTTGCTCAATTGTTTTAATGGACCTGGGCAGCAAAAGAATAACATTAAAGTCATCATAAAATGCCCAGCTTAGTTTACAGGATCACATGGGCACGACAGGCTTATTTTGTTCTTTACTGATCTTCATTAAACAAAAGGTTAGCCCAAGGGGTAGGGAGGAGCATTGTCACCTTTCATCACATCTCATTCAAATCATGATTGCTTTGAGCAAAACGGCTTATGGGGTAATTTGAGCAGCTCTAGGACTGGGGACTCCAGTAGTCAGACTCTCTGATCCATGCCTGTGGGGCAGAGGGATGGATCAGAGGGTCAGGCAGACGCTCCTCAGCATATATTTTGAGTTTTGGCACTTGACAGAGAGGGAAAGGAGGGAGATACTTGTATATACCTAGAACTAATCCTTTATCCTTTCCCTGATACATGTGCCCAAGAATAAGTAGTTCACATAGTATCAATTCATCATGGACTCAATAAATGTGGGCTAGAACTGAGATTGCAATCAGCCCTTTTGTGACTGATGCCAAATTGTTCCCTGCACAGTTTCAGTTTATGTTTCTTGAACTTAGGGAAAGGGGAATTCTTTCCTTTACTCTCAGTGCTTCCTCCAGACTCACTTGGTTTTGTTCTGACTCCTCCTGCTGGAAATCAGAACAGAAAGGATGCATCAGTCGGAACTCTGTTTCTTATTTGGAAGCCCACCCAGGCGTTTCGTACTATTTTCTGTCATTTCTGGTGATGACACTGACAGATGTTTTAATCTTGCCTTCAAGGGGATATTCTCATAAGCTGCCTTTCTATTAGTTGAGCCTAAATAAGGAGCTCAAGGTCTCAAGGAAGCTTCTTTTAGGAGTGTTTCCAAACAGGATCTGTGTCTAAGTGTTGTAAACTCTGTAATTGTTGTGTTGTAAATATTTCCCATTGTATGGAGATTCTCATTTTGTAGTTTTTCATTAGTACTTTTAGGTCTTTTAAAGAATTGTACTTTTAGAGAATGTTTATTTTTGTAATTATATGGATTTTTTACAAGACCTTTATCTATTTTTTAAACCAATGAAGTAATATATGGCAATAAAGGCAGTCTAGCTAATATCATTTAAAGAAAAAAATGCAATAAGTGAAAACTGTGAAGAAATAAGCATAAATGTACTTTCTGAGTTTCTTTGTGAACATTCTTTGTGAACAAATGTTACTGTATATGTATTTGTCATCTCCCAGAATTCTTGCATCTCACTTACGTCCCAATCTCACTTACGTCCCAGTCCTATTGATGACATCTGTTTCTTTTCTTTCCTCCCCCCAGTTAAATTTACCAAACTGCAGAGCTCTGAGAAAGGCCTTGTCTTAAATAGAAAAGTATATTGGCTTGGATTTAAAAGGAGGGGAACTGGGAAGTAACTGTTTGTTAATGAGATTCTGTGTCACTGAAAACAGAAGTTGTTCTTGGTTTTGAGGTGCTGTCCTCCTAACTTATACCTGGGATTAGGAAGTTGTGAAAATGAGCTGTTTTTGCAGTTGTTTACCTGTGTGTGCTGAGACTCTTGTACTCCCACGCTTTCTGGATCGTTCATGTGGAGATGCTGCCAGTCTGTGGTTTCTTTGTATTTCACAGAAGAGAGCAAAGTGAATTGACTGGGAGAAGAACTGGAGTGCTTCCAGGAACTAGAAGAATATATATTATATCCTTTGGACCAACTTAATTTTGTGTTTGCTTAAGCTGTGATTTTAACCCACGTAAATCACTTGGCACCACAGTTAATACTGTGGTTGGTCATGTGCTGAAGTACCCCCTCGAGGAGATGACTTTCTGCTTTTCTGCTAATCCCACCGGGGCAATGTTAGGCAATGCTTGCCTAAGAGGCCTTCTCTATCATTGAGCATGGCTACAGCAGTGATAGCAGTGCTGAGAACCTGACACTCACAGTTACTAGCCCCCAAAAAACAATTCAGTCTTGGGTAGTTCCTGGGCTGCATGATAGTTGAAGGAGATATTGGTATGCATATTGGTATTATATATGCTCGACCTGTTCTTACTCTTGTTGAGGTGGGCACTCTGAGAAAGGGTGGTACTGGGCTAGAGGGACACTTGCTGTAAATACCTTCTACTGTGTTTATGGTTAGCACTGAAGTGGTTGCCTTCTTAGATTGTTTTTGTGGTATGCTTTTCATTCTCTAAGAAAAGATATGTTTCCCAGATATGGTAAAGCTATACAGTCCCACTGCAGTCAGTAGGGCCATGCTAGCCCTAGCATGCATACAAGTATAACAAGTATACGTTGTTTTTATTTTGTCCCTTAAGTTGAAGCTTTTGAGATAATTTTTTAGTGAGAAGGTACTGTACTTAAAGATAAGTGGTTGTTTTTTCATGCCTTTCAAAATGGATACTAGTTTGACAGAAGTTTATTGCAATATAGGCCACACGTTTATACCAGCTGCTCTGAATATGGGCTCTATCTACTTCTGTAACTCCTACACTCCCTGAGGGACTATTGGAAGGAGATCTGGCAGTGCAAGATAGTAGGCAGCCTGAACTGCTTGTCTGTCTCTTGGATGTAAACACAGCAGTAAGCCCCCAGCTTTACCTTAAGCACTGCAGCAAGTGTTCTGAGTAGAACCATGTGTGTTTAATGTCAAAGACAAATTCCTGCCCAAATAAATTATGGAATTGAGACTAGCACTTTTGTAAAGCATCAATAGCAGTGTATTTTTAACAGAAATAAGCTGGCATAGCATAGGTAATGAATCAGCATTTATATGTATGCCTACAGGTGTCATCAGCAAAAGCTTGGATGCTTCTTTTGAATCTGACCTGAGCTGTTGGCCAAAGGGACATCCTAAGCTGATCTATGAGGTAGGGTGCCTGAGGAAGGAACTGCACTGGGAATATTCTCCAGCTGTTTTAGAGAACATTAAGTCGTTTTCAAAGAGCGAAGATACTTACTGTCAGCCTCCATCCAGAACCCCTTTGAGCTTCAAATATCTTGTAGCTTTAGTGACTTGCTGTTAACATTTGGCTCTGGCTGTTAGTCTAAAAAGGAATTTAACTGTGATTCTAGTGTGGAAAGATATGATTTATTTCCTTCTTGTTAAAAATTTCCTTTCAGATCCTATCTGCAAATCTCACCAATAGCAGGAATAAGCCCCAGCTTTTCACCATTGGCAATACAAATCTAGTATAGACCATGGCAGTGAGCTGGATTATCTTCCAGCTTGTGCCCTATTGCTTAAAGCGAGCTGAAGTAGGACTGCATTGTGCGCCTGCAGAGTAGACGCTGAGTTTGAATTGGTGCAACGAGAGAAGCTTTATATTCTGTGATTAAAAAGTGAGAAACAGTACAACTTCATTTTTAAATTTTTATTTTATTTTATTTTATTTTATTTTATTTTATTTTATTTTATTTTATTTTATTTATTTTATTTTTACTTGCAGGGTAGAGGGAGTTGATCTACTGCAGCCTCAAGTCACTGAAAAATGATAAACACGAAACCTTATGATAGTATCTTTCCTGTGTCAATTTATGTAAATACAGCATGGATTTTCTTTGATCTTCTACAGAGAGTGGCTTCTAGTTTACAGTTTTCTTCAGCTGTAATGTGTGGAGCTCATCCATCATTGCTAAGTGCCTTTAGGCCTGTCTATTCAGGACAAGATAAGGGAGTATCAACTCTCGTACTCTGATAATTAAAGCTTTTAGATGCTCTATGAAAACATTTCAAAGATGACATTTCCAAAGGAAGCTTTTAAAAGTGATGTCTCCCAGGGTATGTAGCCCCTCCCTACCTGGAAGGTAAATAATACCCCTTTAAAAAATGCCACACTTTGGCAGAATTTGAAGTGATTGTTTGCACTTGGTGCAAATGTGACTATAGATAGGGTGAACACTATGACTGAAGGAAAATTTCCCATCAAAACAAGAAGTTTGTGTAGGCAATAAATATGAAGTAAAGTTATTAGGAGATTTACAAGGATTACCTCCTTTTCTTGGGGAGTTTGGCACAGCAATTGGTTTTGAGCCACCTGAGGGGTCATGATTTGTATCATTTCAGCGCAAAAGGAAATCCCAGCTCAGTGACTGGAATTAACTAAAAGAACTCAATTGTATTCCTGCCTGTAACAAAATGTAGGCAGTGTTTGCATGCTGAAGATTGGAGTAGAAAGTAAAACAAAAAACGTCTCCAAGATTTGCACTTGAATGTTTTAGAGCATACGTTTAATTCGGGAATTAACTTTCAGATATCACTGTGATGAGCTATATGAAGCAGAAACTGAAGGATATTTAACAAACTTCAAACTGCACTGAATAAAACTGGTGCAATTTCTTCATTGTCCACTAGATGATGCAGCTGCATTACAGAGAAATAGAATTCATGGCGTAGCTACAAGCAACTGTAATTCTATATACTATATTATATTTTAGTAGTAGACAATGTAGTTTTCAATGGGTACACCGTAGTTAGTATTACATAAATAATTAAAAGATGTGGTTTTCTTTCTGATGAGTTCAGTTGAAACTTGAGGATGCATAGACTTAGGTCTTTCAGTTTTTAACCTGAGTTCCTCTTTCTCATGTTCAGTCTGGCTTCTCTTCCATGAAACTATCACCCGAGCCATAACTAATGAGTCACATTGTCTTTATTATCATAATCCTAATGCTTTCGTTAGTAGGGTTGCAATATCTACTTGTGCACCTTTTTTGTTAGTGTTTAGGTGCCAGATGCAATCATTTGCACAAGTCTCCAGTAATGACCTTTGATGTAGCTGAATGAACTCCAATTGAAATCTTTCTGCTGGGCACAGTGTTTCTGTGGACTCTGCCTAGTGTCTGTTTTCTAGTGCATAATAGTAATAAGCTGATGTTTAACCATTAATTTCCTTCCCTGGAGATTTCTTCCTTGCCCGTTTTCATAGAATCACCGAGTGGCATAGAGTAGGATGGACATCAAAGCCCACACTGCCCCAACCCCCCACCAGCTCAGACTGACCAGGGCCCCATCCAACCTGGCCTTGAGCACCTCCAGGCATGGGGTACCACAGTTTCTCTGGGCAGCTCTGCCAGTGCCTCACTGCCCTCTGAATGAAAACTTACCCCTGACATCTAACCTAAATCTACCCTCTTTTAGTTTAAAACCATTCCCCTTTGTTCTACCACTATCAGACTCTGCAAATGTCAGTCCCTCTCCTGTTTACAAGCTTCCCTCAAGTACTGGGAGGCTGCAATGTGGTCTCCCCAGAGCCTTATCCAGGCTAAAGCTCATCTCCTTATCCTGTCTTCACAGGAGAGATGCTCCAGCCCTCTGATCATCTTCGTGCCCTCCTCTGGACCTGCTCTGACAGTTCCATGTCTTTTTTGTAGTGAGTGTCCAGGCCTGAATGCAATACTTCCAGATGGGACCTCGCAAGGGCAGAGCAGAGGGGGACAATACCCTCTCTCTCCCTATGGACCCCTCTTCTGATGCAGCCCAGGATACTGTTGTCTGTGAACATGCACTGCTGGCTCATGTCCAGCTTTTTATCCATCAGGACACCCAGGTCTTTCTCCACAGAGCTGCCCTTGGTGGGTTCTTCTCAGAGTCTGTACTCATATCTGGGATTGCCCCAATCCAAGTGCAGCACCTTGCACCTGACCTTGTTGAATGTCATTTTGTTCCCATGAGACCACATTTCAAGCCTGCTCAAGTCCCTCTGGATGGTGTCCCTTCTATAGTAGCAACTACCTCACTCAGCTTGGTGTCATTAGCAAACTTACTGAGGGTGCACTCAGTCCCACTGTCTACATCATTGATAAAGATGCTAAAGAACACCAGCCCCAAGATGGACACCTGGGGGATACCACTTGTCACCAGCCTCCACCTGGACATAGAGCCAATGACTACAACCCTTGGTCTGTGACCATCCAAGCAATTCCTTATCCATAGAACAGTCCACCCTTCTAATCTGTCTCTCCCCAGTTTAGAGATAAGGATGTGGTATGGGATCACATGAAAGTCCTTGCACAAGTCCAAGTAGACAATATCAGTTGCCCTCTATTTGTCCACCAATGCTGTCACTCCATCATAGAAAGCCTTCAGATTGGTCAGGCATGAGACTGCTTACTACTGCTGATGTATATTTGTTACCCAAGGGACTCCCAAAACACATGGTGTGTGTCTACACTGCACATCTTCGGGGCTGTTTTGAATTGTTCCAATTGTCCTGTAGATAAAAGAGAGGAGTGAAGAGAAATGCTGTTTGCAAAGCTACTGTTTTCTTCTGAAATCCTCTCTCCTGTTCCTTATCTTCTTTTTCCTCTGTCTCCAGTGCTGCATAATATTGCAATGTGCCAATCTTGAAAGATCTGAAGTGGACTGAGCTCTAGTACCGCCATGAGGAGGTAGTTTTGTTTTGGTTTGGTTTTTAGGAGAAAGTTTTTCACTCAGAGGGTGGATAGCCAAGGAGGTTGTGGATCTCCTGTCCTTAGACGTATTCAGAGCCAGGCTGGATGTAGCTCTGGGCAGCCTGGTCTGGTGGTTGGCAACTATGCCTGTGACAGGGGGTTTGAAACTCGGTGATCTTTGAGGTCCTCTCAACACTGGCCATTCTATGATATATTATTCTATGAGCACGGCATGAGGCAGGAATTCTCAGTGCAATTTTGAAGATTACTTTTCCTTTTTACATACACCTGCACATTTCCAGTGCAGAACCCTCTGCTAGAGTGCTAGGGTTGGGCTGGATAAATTGGTAGATTAGCACCATATCCTTTGCAGATACATCCAGATGAGCAGATGTGTTATTTTAGTTGCTCCCTCCTGCTGGGGCTGCTTTGAAAGAAGCTGGCAGTGGCATTTCAGCTCTTTTGACCTCTGTCAGACAGTGATGACCATGGAGAGGACAGAGGGACGTTCTCAGCATGAGACTGGTGCCATGCCTGTCTGTACCATCCAGCCTGGGCCAGCTTCCAGAGTCTGTATCTCTATCCTTAAGAAGCCAGCCCTCCTTGTAACAATAAAGAGCCAGTGCATTTGTGTATCCTTCCCATGAGATGAACTTCATATGGACAAAGTTGCTTGGGTGTGGGTGGGCTGGTCTGCAAAGGATGTTGGCAAGAGATCATAAGGGACTCTGCCATCCCAAGATGACTCATACTGCTTTGAAATGTTTCTAAGTAGAACTTACTTAGATGCTGAGCCCCTGGCTCAGGAGTGGGAAAACTCTGCGTGGGTCATGGGAGACTCCTAAAGGACTGTTGGAAGTGCAGTGTGGTCTGGGCTGTGGAGGTGGAAGGGAAAGGGTGAGCTCGAACAGGAGGAACAACATGGTCCCACTAGACAGGGGATGTTTTGTACCCTCATAAAGAGCACACATCATATGGCGTGGTGGTCAGGGTCACCAATTCTGTACAGATTGGCAGTGGGTAGGAAGGTGAGGGGGATTAGCACACAGTATGGATCAGTAACCATTAGAAAATGATATAGCATAAGGCAAGCATATATGAGTGTCTGTGTGTGACATGCTGTGGTTAGCAAGTGCTATCTGAGCTCCCTGAGAGCAGGGCTATTGGGTTCATTTGGCTGCACAGCACTAGAGCATGAGAGCTGGGTCCCTAGGCTGAAATGCAAGGGAGAAACAGCCCTGTATGAGCCAGAACTGCAGTGACAGAAGGAGCCCCGTGGTTGTGCTGATCTATCAGGATGCTTCTCTTCTCTATGCTGTCATTCACAAGGAGATGGGGATGGATCCCTCCATGTTTCCATGTGAGAAATTCACCTCGTCATGTCAGTCATGCTGCTGCTGGTATGGAAGTAGCATCAGCCTGTCTGTGACATGCAGCACATCCCACCATTGTTCACTGGTGGGGCTGTCCTGCTGTACGGGATATGATTTGGGAGGACACGAGTTGCTCAGGTTAAGATGACTTTAGGTGTGGAGCTGTTTGGGGAAGTAAGGAGTATGTATTGGAAAGAAATGAGCAGTCCTCTTTGGCAAGTTTCCTCAGGCATTTCCAATGGGGTGCACTCATGATCAGTTCTTTGAGCATGCTCCAAGGCTAAGACAGTGGATAGTCAGAGTGCTGGGCTTTGTGGGTACAGCCAACAGCACTCAAAGAGACAGCATGGGTGTGACTGCTGCTTTGAGACTATTTTTATGTCACATTGGTATAAGCTGGTTAATGTATTCAGAAAAATAAAGGAGAAAAGGAGAAGATAGGGCAGTCAGATATACAGAGATTTGCTTCCTTGTGACTCCAAGCTAAATTCACATCGGAAAATCAGAAAATTATACTTAATATGCTTTGAAGCCAAACTTGAGCATAACTATATTGGAGATGATTGCAATGATAGGTGCTTGTACATCTCTGAAGAGGTCCCTGCCCTTGGGGAATGGCCATTCCGCTTCTAGATACAGCTAGAAAAGTATGCATGGTTGGCACAAGCACAGATCAGTCTTATCTGAACCACAGGAGACCTAGTATTGTCTCTCCCTGACTGCTTCTGGCTAAAACTGGAAAATCAGTTCATACTATGTCAGTTTAATTCCACTAGCTTGAATGGAGCTACATCTCACCTTTGATATTTGGCCTTAGGGCTTCACTAGGCATAATTGTGGTCCAAATCTTCCTGACAGAAATCAATTGTTGTTTTTTTTGGGAGGGGTCAAAGCTTGATGTTCATTTTTCACAAGAAAATAATATAATATTTTGCAATTATATGGGAATTATTGCAGCCTCGTGGAAGTATCAGAGAGCAGGACTTGTCTATCAACCCACTGTGTGCACTGGAAGCACCTGGGTGCATGGGGAATCCCAAATATGTTGATCTCCAGTTCCCTCTCGTGCAGTGTGGCTGGATTGCCTAAGAGGTCACTCTGGCTATCCTGAAGCATGTCATGTTTGTGTTGAGGTGGGACCAGCATCCTCCACTGCGGATGTAACTCTCACAGTTGCAAGGTTCACATGGCTTCCATTTACCTGCTGTTGCACTGGCTCTTTCTCTCCTCCAGTAATGGTACAGGGACAAAGCTACATGCTGATGCAGCTGAAGTGCTGAAGGTAGGCCACATGTCTGTTATTCCCAAAAGGAATGTTGTTCAGGTGGAAAAAGCAGAAACTGGTTCTTACTCTGGGACGTCCAGAAGGCAGAGAGCCCCTTTTATGTAGCAGTGGCACATGGCGGCTGGCCAGCCACATGCACACAGCCACGCGGCATCTCTAAGTCCAGTGTGACCTATGCATGACGGTTGTCATGTATGTGTGTCAGGCAATAGCTCTGCACCTGTGTGCAGCCTGATTCATGTCATCTGTGTATGATCTGGACACCTGGCATTGGACAAACAATAAATGCATCACTTTGTTTGTGCTTGTGGGACTGGCTGTCAAGAGAGTCCCTGGGTTGTGCCTCTCTGAGAATAATCAAGGAGCCTGAGCTAGGAGTCCTTTCCTGAGATCTGAAGGAAAATCCTTGCCGAAGTTTTCAACTGTAGCATTGAAAGTAGTGGAAACTCATGTCACAACATTGACTGTTTTTATTAATTTTTTTTTTTTTCAAAAGTATTGGAAGAATCCCCTGATGATTGCTTCTCTACCTAAAAGAAAGAAGAGGTGATAGAAAAATGATAGATTGAGCACTGCTAAGCATTTTCATTTTTAACATGCAAAGGATTGTGAAACAAAGAAACCCCAGGCCATAGCGAAATGAAACAGCATGAAAAATGTTCCTAATGTACCCACATTCTCTGGATTTTTCCCCATTTTCCCCACGGTTTCAAGATGAAAGTAAGATCTGAATCGGAGTCAATAACAAGATGCAACTGCTGAACGTCAAACAGGGGGGAAAATATGAACATTACTTGGATAATTCAGAAAACAGCTGCTGCAGCAACGTAGATTTGTACAAGTTAGAAAAAGATGCTACTCCCCTTGGGAGGAAGAGACAGAATTCTGGTAACTTGGTATCCTGGAGCCAACAGCAACACTGCTGTGATGCTTTGTGAGCCCTGACCAGGCAAAGATCGGAGGGGATATCTCTGAAGTCAGGGCTTTGGGGTCTCAGTGCCTTCCTCATAAACACTTGCCTGCCTCCTGTGGGGCTGCAGAGTCAGAGAATGTGAGGAAAGCAGATATCATGATATGAGGACCTGTGAGAAATGCTTCTGACAATCTTAGGTAGTAAATGCAGATCTAAATGGACTGCTATTCTGTGTTTAAAAGGAAAAAAGGTCAAAAGAGTACTAATAGTCAGTTAGTTAAATCATTCTTTAAACACCTCTTCCAGTTGTATGGCTTGAGCTATTTTTCCTCGTCTCAAAGCTCTCCGTGAACAATAAATATTTTAAAAATATGGTATATGCTAGTTGTTACTGGCTGCAGGTTGTAGTTTGTATGTAAATCAAGTGCTCCTGACAGGAAGATCCACTATATACCCTCTTTGCACTCCAACCACTTTAATATTAGAGAATCATTCCCTCCATTAGTGCACTTATATTATGAAGAATGATGTGGAACAGAGATATTAGCAACTCTTCCTTTGTTTATAGCTAAAAAATATCTGACTGCTTAAAAGAACATGAAAACGAGTTTTGTCTTCCTTTCCTATTACTGTCAAACAAACTTCACCTCCGCGCTCAACATCACATGGAATTTGTCACTGGCAGGAAGCGTAAACCCTACCTTGTGAATATATAACTTACAGTCACTTCAGAGGGAGAAAAAAATCCTTTCATCATGTTCAGTTTTCTTCACTGTTTTATTTCACTTAAAACATCACTCACTACCAAATGGTATTTGTCAGTAGTAATTGGCAAATGCTGGAGGCGGTTTTCAAGGCTGTCTGAATGGAAAATCTCAAAGCAGTTGTCTGCGCTGAAAGAAAATATTACATTTGATCTTTTTATGATTCTCACAGACATGATGTATGTCTGCATTCCTTAGCCCAAAGAATTCTTGGTGTTTGGGTTTCTTTTCCTTTAAATGACAGGAAGTAACACTTCAATGTTATTTTGCAGTATTGTCTGAGAATTAACCACAACATAATGGTAATGTACATTTTTTTAATGCTTTACAGGGATTCGTTTTTATTAGCCATTTATTGTGGTTTTGCTCACTGGCAAGGTTCAGATCCTCTCGATGATAACTGTGGCTATTGCATTTCATCTGCATTTCTATTTAGACACATATTTCTCCTGATGTGCTCTTTCTAAATAGTGTTTCCCTCACAGATTGCCATGCGATAAATCACTTTTCCTTAATGCAATTGGACAAATGTATTATTGCTCTGGTCACCTCTGCCCCTGCGCTTTTCGGTCATCGAGACAAGGGATGGAGAGCATGTTACATTAATGCTGTGATTCAAGCCCAGAGAGCTGAGATTTCCCTAGTGCCAGGTAAAGCCCAGCACAAGGGAGTGGAGGACACAGTAGTGGATGAGCACAGACTCCCAGAGCTCTGACAGCCTCCAGCACTACTCAAAATACCTCTTCTTTGCTCCCCAGAAATTTAGAAACCCAGTGCCATGTGAAGGGTGTGATAAAGCCAATTCCCATCTTGCAAACACTTTAACATTAGAATTATTTTTATTTATTTTATTTATTTTCACACACTGAGACTTTAATTTCTGTATTAAAGACTGTGGGCAGCTATGAGGTGCTCTGTATCTATACCTTGGCTGTATGACCAACAATTAATGACACGCTAAAATGATGGTTATCTGCAAGAAAACTACAATAACACGTCTTAGTTTGCTCCAGTTAAACAAAATGTGGCCATGCCTATAGATGACACACTGCTCACAGTGAGGTGGCTGTGTACAAAATATTCACAAACATGGACAGTTTTACATATCAGCATTTCCTTTCACCTTTAAAATTACAGTGTAATTCCATGAGAGGGAAAAGGATAACTTATTTACAATCAGCACCATGTTTACATTGTACCAAACCAGAGTTATTTTCCCCCCACTCAGAACTGTGGGTTTTGCACTGATTCATTGTGCAATTATTGGCTAAGAAGGGAGGTCAGATAAAGCTCATGTGGTTGCAACCAGAGACTTGGTCAGATAAAAGCAGGCCTTTGGGTGCCACCAGGGCCCCTCTTGGTGTGCTTGTGGGCACGTAGTGGATTGAGACTCCTCACAGGCTACTCTTTGGAGCATTATAAGGGCTGGCTAAGGACTCAGAGGGTGGGATGCCACCTCAGGGAGCCCAGTGGAAGCAGGGACACGGCATGTGTTCACCACCCTGCTTCATCCATGCCACAAACCCAAAGGAAGTAGGGTTTTGTTCATTTTGCCACCTACGGAATAACTTGGTTTTAGTGTGGTCTGGTGGTGTTTTCTCACTTGTCTGCGATGAGAGCTTGTTCTCTCCTGCCTCTAGGGATTCTCATTCACTCTTGCTGGGCAGAGTTCAGTAAGAAATACCTCTCTTTCTGCAGTCTGTGACTTGAGCTATTCAGCCACATCTGCTTGCAGATCCGACTGTCACTTTTTCACAGTTCCTGAATTAACGGCACATTGGAGATTTTGAAGTCAATAGCACTATTATTCAACAGAACTATGTGAGCTCATGAGCAAAATTAAAGACAAGCTGCAACAGCCTTCTAGCCCCAGAAGTTTAGTGGGCCTCGTTTAATTATTATCCACAGGCAGTTACTGTTTTCTTCTTGTAAATCTTGTGTGAGAGTGTTCGGAAACACTTTGCTTTACTTTTATCACCAATCAAAAGAACAATAGATGAACAAAAAACCCATTTGTCTCACATGGAGCTAATGGCTCAGGGATGTGCCTTACAGATGATCACAGGCTTTTACAAAATAGTTCTGTTCAAGCCTTTTGGCCAAAAGGCCTTTGGTCTAGAAGGTGATGCCAGACCCAGCAAAAGAGGCCCATGGAGAGGTTAGGGCATCCTTCAGAAGTAGGAGAGCACAGTGGGGATAGATCCAAATGAGAGTTCAGGGTCTAAAACCTGCAAGTTTAGGGATGTTTCAGGTCAGTCTGGATTAGGTAGTTCAGATCAATCTCCTGACAATGGCTCAGGAACAACCTCATGCAAATGAACCTGGTAGTGCTGGAATATTCATCTTGGCATGTCAGAAACTGGAGGAGTAAGGTAAGGGAGAATGGACTGTTCAGTCATGGCACTGGAAATATAGGCTGTATAGGAGAATGGGCTGGTTCTCTTGCTGAGAAAGATGCAGAGACGGTTGCAAGGCATAGAAAAAGAGAACAGTGCGTGCAGTACTCACAGGGTTTTCATCAGCATTAGTCATGGTTTTCACATGAATAAGTGTTTCTGAGTATGTAATGGACTTTTAAACAGCAGAAATATTCTGCAGAAATGATATCACAGTTTACGATATAGCTTTCCCTAGGTGCCAGTCGATCAAATATCTTTATAAACAACTATTTAAATAAAGTATGTAACCTGGGTTTTGTTTAAATAATTTATCATACTTGAAAGTGCATTGAAATTCCAACCAAGATTAAGACTTCTTGGATTTGAAGCTGTCATTTTCTTTAAGTTTCTTGGTATAGTTTCTGTATAATATCTTAGACCTTATAAGTTATACAGATGTGTGTTGCTTTAAAATTCTTAATGTTTTAATAGCTAACATATTTTTTTTCGTCGTTAAGTGTGTTTAATTTAAAGAGTATTTTAAAGTCTACTTCTTAACTTTCATCTCGCTATCACACTGCACCTACATGTCAGCTGAGCTTAGTTTGAATTATTTTATTGATTGAATTAATTCATCTTAATGCCCCTTCAGGACAATGTATGTCCATCTTCTATAGTATGGTATTTGCATTTTTTTAGTCACTGTACAACTCATGTCACTTTTTAGATAGGAATTATAGAAGCACAGAATCATTAAGATTGGAGAAGACCTCTAAGATCACCTAGTCCAACCATCAGCCCATCTCCAAATATCCAACATGTAACCTCTGAATATAACAAAATAATGCAGCATAGTATGGGATAATGCAGTATAGCTTAAATAACTGAACAGTCCCCTCTTTGGTTACCACTAACTGAATACTACAAAACTAGAAAAGGGAAAGAGAAGAGCGGAGACTGAAATGATCCCTGCAAGAAGTGAATTTAAATGTACCAGTTTTCATAAGTCTGGGAAAACAGATGAAAAGAATGGTAAAAAGCTGTGATAGGAGACTATAAAATCAGGAATAGTATGGACAGTGCAGATAAGAAAAGAATACTTATTCTTTCTCAAAATACAAACAGTAGGGGGTGCCTAGTGGGATTATAAAGGAAAAAAGAACAACAAAAACAAAAACGAAAACTTTTCCACAGTGGTATGTAATATGTTTATTGAGCTTATAGTCTCAAGATGTCCTGGAGGCCAAAAGGATTTGATTTCCAAAAGGGGCAAGACAACAACAGGCACAATGGTCTGGATGCAAACTGCAACAAGACTACCGTACTTATGTTGTGCCTTATGCTTTTTCCTTGAGTTACTGCTGCAGTCAGAGACTGGACACTGGGACAAATATTCTTAGTTCTCATACAGCATCACCATTTATTGTCTATGTTTTATTGTCTATGTTTTAGCATTTGATTATATTTTCCAGTAGTATAGCTCGCAGCAGAACTAGTTCATCACAGCTAGTTTCTCAGAGGTGTCTGTGGCACTAGCATAGCGCTCAAGACATGTGCTGATGGAGAGCTTCTTTCTGATTTTGCAAAAGATGAACCTGAGAGACAACTCTGAGCAACAAACTGAATTATTCATGGCAGAGTGAAAGGAAATTATTACTTCCCAGAATTACTGGATAATACTGTTGTACTGCAATACATGAGAAAGTAAAAACAAAAGAACAGATTGGCACAGGGCATCCAATGTTTCCAAAGGACTGAAAATGCAATACAGAGTCCACAGGTTAGCAACTGATATGGTTGCACTTCGGAAACTTGCAGTGCCTGACCCTTTATCTACTCAGCTGTGCTTATTAAATGTATGAGTCTCCTGTGTCTGTTTCAGCTGTCCAACCTTACAATTCAAGAACAAACTTAAGAGATCCTCAACATTTTTATATTTAAATCATAACTTTTCTTTGGCTAATTCATTCTGGGTTACAAATTTCATTTAGTCAGGATAAGCTTTTAAGGGAATAGTGCTGGCACTGTAATAATCCCCTCCTCCTTTTAAAACTGCAAATAATTTTAAATTTTATAATGTTTAAAAGAGAAACATGATCTTTTAGTAGATTTCAGTGGTATTTCAGGTCCTTAGGATCCTAGAAGTCCACCTTAAAACACTGTTTTATTTCTGCCTTATAGATTTCCTCCAGATGTTTTCAAACCTAAATGCAATTAAAAAAAAAAGATATTAGTATCCTTGGCTCAGAGTGTCTCTTACTCAAAACTGCAGTTCTTAATTTAAAATTATTTAGAACAGTAGATATTAAGGAAAAATCAGTTTAAGATTCTTTGTGTGTATGGCTTGGATTTGGTGCTTCATCACTCATCTGCAGACAAGAGTATTTTTTAGAAGGTCTGTAAGCCTTTCAGGAAGTATATGTGAGATTTAAATGTCAGCTCTCAAGGGAGCTGAGAACTATGTTCAATTGTTTTTAGTTTTTGACTTGTGTAATTCTACTAATGACGTGAATGCTGCTTTTTTTTTTTTTTCCTTGTTTGTTTTTGCCTTTTTCTGCTCTTTTCAGGATGCCTTTGCAATGAGATGCTTCATAGAAATAAGATTCTTCTGTTTGTGTAGCCCGTGCATTATTTTTAAAAGAAATCGAGTGAACGATTATGGAAATGTAACTCTGGGGATCTAGTGACAAGGAAGACGTTGTGCCCCATTAAGCAAGGAAGAGAATCACAAAAGCTGTCTTATCATTTTATCACTATGTGCCACTACTCTTTGCCTGTGTTTTATCTGGTCACTTGTCTATGAGAATTGCCGAAAGATCAATACAGGATCCTTTGGATGCTCACTCTTAGGCTGCCCAGAGAGGTGATACATTCACTGTCTCTGGAGGTGTTCAGGAGCCATGTGGATGTGGCACTAGGGGACATGGGGAGTGGGCATGGTGGGGGTGGGCTGATGGTTGGACTGGGTGATGTTAGAGGTCTTTTACAACCTTAATGATTCTAGGCTTCTATGATTCTGCATGGAGTTTCCTCAGTGTTAATTCTGGGGAGGAATAAAAACACTTTCAACACCTGTTCTGGTGAAATGATTAGTCTGTTGAGTGCTTGGTGGTAAGGTATGAATCACAACATTACACAGTGCTGTTTGCTTTCATAAAACATACATGATGCAAGAGGGGTCACATCAGCTATTTGCTTATCTTTCAACTTGTTTAAAGACTAAACCACAGCCATGTTGGGATAAAACAACTGAGGTTAGATAGTGCTAGTAGCACTCTGTTAACTCCTCTCCCCACTTACCACGAAAACCTCAGCACTGATACACTTTGGTGATACGTGCAGACCAGGAGAGTAATTGGAAAACATATCTTCCTGCGGCATCCCAGCTGACTCCTGCTGATGGGGCTGTGGGGAGGCCTGTGCTGTGTGGCCATGCGAGTGGTAACACCAGGGTCACACTCCTGAGGGACAGGGCTGCTTGGAAAGGTATGGCAGCATGGGGTTTGAAGCTGTGTCAGATGTATACAGAGAAAATAGACTGACGTCAAGCACCTGATGGCCTTGGCTACCTTGAGCACCCAAAGCTGAGGTGGTAACTTGGCCTGTACTTCCAGCTGTGCCAGAGACATGTTTTAAAGGACAGGGTTTTACAGCATTCTTGCTGTAGTAGTGGTTCTTTATTACACTTCTGATTGATTCATAGGATCAATATGAAGGAAATAAGATTTTGGAGGTGTATAATGGCATCTCCTCTAAACATATCTGAGCTAGTTTCTTCAGTGCTAGTGCCAAAGCACTAGTGCAAGGAGCAGCCTGCAGCTCCAATCTGAGAAGCCATCTAATTAAGCAGAACCTGATTTAGCTACCTGATAGTCATCTTGTGCCCAGCTGAACATGAGCTAGTCTCTACCTTTTAGACAGGAATCACAGAACCACAGAATAAAGTTGGAAATGACCTCTAAGATCACCCAGTCCAACCATCAGCCCACCCACACCATGCCCACTTCCCACATCCCTCAGTGCCACATCCAAGAGGATGACTCTTGGACATTTCATTCAAAAAGAATGAATTTCAAAAAGAAATTTATCCTAATATTCAGTCTTAGTACCACTAAATGGTGAGACAGACTCATGCTTCTAATAGAGTTACTCAGTGGTTTATTATTTTTTTATTTTATTTTTTATTTATTTGCAGAGCCCATTCTCTCTGTGAATGGAGGGTGCTGCTGTTTTTCAGTGTCTTTGCATGTGGTACTGAACCTGAACCTCAGGGCCTTGAAGTGCAAACTTGTACAGTTTGAGCCAATAAAAATAAAATCCTAGCTCTTGAAGTAGTAGCAGCAGTCATGTGGCCCACCCACTGCTCAGTGCTGCTGGAGAAATGCACTGAACACATATGTCTGGATGAGAATAAACCACTCTGGTGCGTGTGCCTCTTCCTGCACTAAGGCCTCCATCTGCTTTCACTAGTTCTGAAGGGATGTGGGTAGCAAGCCTCTTGAGTATGTGGAGATAACTGCACGCTTCCGCTCTGAAGAGCAAACAACTCCTTGATGATAAAATCTTTGATGACACACTGTGGTTTTCTGTGATAAAGGATTTCTCAAAGCCTGTGCTATTTGCACGTGGAAAAGCTGCTGCCTTGGGCTCAAAATGCCTGCTCCCTCGCAAGGAAGGAAGAACTGCATGTCCCATTGCAGAAGGGAATGGCAGCAGGTGGCAGGGAAGCATATGAGTTCATGCACTGAGACATTTGTCATATTTTGGCAATAGTGCATATTTATTTGTGTGTATGTGTGTGTGTTGTATTGTGATGTTGAATGTGGAATTTAACACAGCACTTTCCAAAACAAACACACGCTCCCTTTTTGCGTCATATGAATTGTCTGTACCTGCTTGAATATAAAACATGGTAAAGAATTAGTTCATACAGATGATGGGGAAAGTAAGTGACTCTATCTTAGGAAAGATAGCTGCTGCTGTTCTGCTGAAGTTTTTTTGATGTGCTATATGCACCACTATGAGACAAATTTTGATAATTTTACTCTCTCGGAACGTTAGACTTTTACTTCACATTTAATCCTCCTGCCATCTATGAAATGCTCTTTTACATTTTCTCTCAAGATAATCTTATTCGTAAACACATTAATCTTCACACTGATGAGTCAGAGGTATACCCTTCAATCCAGGTCATCACCTTCTGTCCAAACAGAAACTTTGGCTGCCTCTTAGCAATCTCCTTATAGGTGTCCATCTGTCAGCTCTAAAACAGCCTAACTGGAAGTGTACAATACCATCATTCTGATTGTCATTCAGTTTATAGGCAACATTCTGACTTGGGGCCAATTTATCGTCCTATTAGAACACCAACAAAATACTGCCCAAATGAAAAATAAAAAGCTCCAAAGATATTCAGAAACAATTCCCATACTTCACACTGGTTTTAGCAGTTCTTTTATGTGCTAATTGCAAGCCACATTGCACACAAGATGTCTATATAACATATATGTTGGTCATTTTTTACCTTGCTTTTTTTTGTCTTTTGCAATTATGTTAAAAAAAACAACAACCCAGCACCCTGCATCCTTAATTTAGTTCTCACCTACACACACACACAAGCTACACTGAATTACTTAATTATTAAAAACTACTGAAGAACTGAGTATTCTATGCTGACACCCTGCTGCTACAAAGCATTGCAGGCATTCTAGCCCTTGCAGTCACCTGGATTCAGAGTCTGTCTGAAACCACTGAACAGCTTCAATTTCTAGTACTTTATATCTCTCTGAGATTTATCTTGAAAAACTGCATTCAAAAATAATGTTTCTGGGCATTTCTCTTTAGTTTCAAGGCACAACTGCAGACAAAGGGCCACTTAACACTTTTGTTAATGATTATAACTTTTCTGAATATAATAACTTTTCTGAATATTATAACTGAATAACCTTTGGTTATTCAGAAGACAGACAGCAAAGGTAGTTTTATGCCTCTTTGCAAAGTAGATGACCACGTGAACAAATGTATTTTGGATACTGGAAACAATTTCTTCTCAGTAAGAGCAGTGCTGCAGTGGCACAGGCTGCCCAGGGAGGTGGTGCAGCCACTGTCCCTGGAGTTGTTCAAGAGCCATGTGGATGTGGCACTGAGGGACGTGGGCAGTGAGCATGGTGTGGGTGGGCTGGTGGATGGACTGGGTGATCTTCAACTTTAATGATTCTATGATTCTATAGCATCACAACTCAAGCTTCAGTCTACACTCTGGATAGACAGAACTGTTATGGTAGGAACCAAACTGTGAATCCATACAATCTATAGTAAAGTGGGCTTGAATATCAAGTGGTCTTGATATACTTGCTCTGGGCCATCAGCAAGTTTGCTTATGTGCCTGGCACATTTCCTGGGCAGTGTGATCTATAACCTAGCTACTGAGCTCCTGGAGTACGTACTTTGGGCTTTGCAAGCATCTTGTATTAAGATGTTTCCTGTATCTGCCTTGCCATTCGTATCCTCCTGGGATCAACTGACAAGAAATTAAAGAACAGCAAGCCTTATTTAAAAAATTCTCAACACATTCACAACTGGAAAGAAGAATTCTGCCAAAACTTGTCTGATCACTTCTATGACAGTTTAATGTGTGTCTCTTTCTATGGCTGCCTTGCTCTTTCCCTTACACCTCTTAATAGAGAATATTCCTTTGTCCTATTAGCCATGGCCACTGTGTCCATCTCTGCACTTCCTTTGCACAGTTTCCAGGCTTCTTTTCTCCTTCATTCTTACATTTGTATTAAATTTTTTTCCGACTTGCCACAGCCTCCAGCACTGCCTGCCTCTGGCTCCTCAGTCACCATTATTTGGGTTTAGGTCAGATATTAGATCCCTGTTCTGAAATGTGTGCTGTACACTCACACTGAAGATTACTTTCAAAAAGAGGTTGTCATGGCTTTTGCTAAGAAGGGAGGCACTTGTAATCTCTCACAATCATTTCCCTCTTGACTTGTGAAAATCAGATAAAGGGCCACAGGAAGATGTGATCAGAGAAAATATACCAAAGATCTGATGTTGCTGTTTGGAGCACTTTTCACATTCATCGGGTGTATAGCAATACATCCCCTAGATCACCATTCACTGCTCTGGGTTTCTAAAGGCAGCTTCTGTCTGTACACATGAAGGAGTTAAAAGGCACAGGGTCCTCTCGCGTTTTTCAGGTCCATGATCTCGCTTTGGAAACCCTGGGGTTCAGGCAGAGGAATAAAACGGATAAGTTTATTTTCGCTGTTGGGAATGATTTGTGGTAACTCAGCAACAAAAGCTGGAAACACAAAAGATAGGACGGCTGCCCGCCCGCTTTGTAAACTCCATGCAGGTGGCTGAAAATAATACCTGAGCAAATATCACCAGTCACTTCTGAAATTTTCATTGTATGAACATTTGCTGTAGGTGGTTCACACATCTATTGGCATTTGCTTGGCAAACAACCTGGTTTGGAACAAAAGAAAAAGACTTCCAACGAACAATTATGCATTAATTAACCTTACAGATAATGTTATCAGCATTACTTTTTCTGCCATTAAGAACTGTAACACTGTTCTCCATTTTAGTCTTAACATTGACACCATGTGCGTAGCTTTAGCACTTAACTGTAGTGAATTTTGTGGTCTGATGTTTTGAGGACCCCTTAGTAGCTTCCACATGTCTTGTAGTCTTCACAAAAGAAATGTTTTCAGCAGTTTGCAAGACTGTGTTTTGCAAAGGAAGTATCCAATTGATCAGATGGCAAACAGCAACGGTGTCTGTTCTGCTCCCTGATTCTCTTCCACTGATGTGGGAGATATTTTAATACCTTTGGGTCCTCTGTAACACTGGAAATTGTCCTGTCCTCAGAGGAACACAGAATTGCCTGCAGAAAGATGTAACACGGATATGTACTTATTCCTGTAGGCAAGTAATTGGTATTTTTGGAAACTGTATTAGGATTTAAAAATAATCAATATGAAGTGAAGTGGTCTACAGGGTTGCCTGGGAAAAGCTTTCTTAACTGGAAAACATATCCTTAAGCCTCACTGTTGATAGGGTGGGTGTTTGGAGAAGGAGTTATCAATTGCTTTATTCAGAAAGAAAGGGCTCTGCACCAAGGCCATACGCTGTTTTAGATTGCTTTGTCTTTCCCTGTTCAATCTCAGTCCTGAATGACTAATTCTAGAGTTCTGGTTCAGACCTGCCTTATGTATTAAACAGTTCAGGATGCTTAATTAAAATGTTCAGGAAGAAAATTGCTTGCAGCTTGATTTTCAGAGGCCCATGAACAGTTTCTTCTAATTCTCATAGCGCAGCATAAATGAGTCTCAACCCCTGAATAAGGCCTCTGCTTACCTTAGAGTGAATAAAAAATAGAAAAATAATATGAAATACTCTATACAATTATTTTTGGTAAAGGCATGGCAGACACTTTGAAGCATTTTAAAGACTGTATGTTTCCCTGCACCCTGCTTGGAGGCACTGTGTTTTCAGGGCCTGCCTCAAGTTCTGGAAGGATTCCTGTAGGATCAGGCCTCTACAGTACCTGTAATGGAAGCTGTACATGCAAAACCTCAAGTTAGTTTGACATTTTCTGTCTGGAGTTAAGTGCTTTGTAAGTAAGAAAGCACAAGACTGCTGCAATCTGCTTTTGTCTGCTGTGTTTCCTTGGTATAACTTCCCAGGTTGATGCTGCTCCCTGTGTGGATTTTCTTTGTGCTCTGCCTAGGCTCTGCTTTTTCAACCCCTGTCACTCCTCACCTCCTACACCAGAGGCTTGGTGGCTTGGGTACCTACAGCTGTTCCCAGGGGTGAAGAGGTAGAAGCCTTCCTCCTCTACAGCCTATCCCTGCATCTGCCCTTCATGTGACTGTGCTGGCCTCTAGGAGAGGATGGAGACAAGGCTCTTTGATCCCCACATTGAAAATAATGAAAAGGCAAACCTCTCCCTCCTGCTCTGACTAGCACCACATAGTGATATTCCCAGGAGGTGACGTTCTGCCTTTAAAATAACTTTAGTATGCATTTGCCAAATAGCTGGAGCCTCATGCGCGCAGATGTGAAAAGCAAGGTTTTTTAATAGGAGAAATACAGCTCCTCTGGGAATAATTTAATCTCTGTCAACTGAAGCATTGCCTGTGCTAGCATTTAGAGATGTTCTCGCTCCCTTTTTTAGAAGAAGAAAAACTCACTCCTCAGGCCCCTTCCCAAAGACTGAAAGCATTCAGGACCGCAGGGCTCTTCTCCTCCAACCAATAAATATTTTAAGCTTTGAGCTTTCTTTTGAAAATGCATTCACAGAAGCAAAGGCTGAACTCCAGGCACAGCAGATCTCGTTCCTGAGGCCAATTTCCTGCTGTGCTCCAGCACTTGGTGTTCTTGGATGAGCATGAGACCAAAATGGTGGGCATGACCCATGGGGCTGGCGAGGAGCTTCTGCAACAGAAGGGTCTTAAGTAGCTCCATGAAACTTTAAGACGATATTGATCACTATTAAACTCATTGGAGAAAATAGAAACATAGCAAGAAACAGTTACAGCACCATAGATTTGTGATTATTTTTATAATTCATAATTAAAAATGTGTTGGGTAACTTTTTCTCATTAGTTAGTTAAACGTCAGTTGTTTGTACTTAGCATTTATGTCCATCTCGGTTGGTAAAGCCCTAGAACACGGTCATTTATCTTTCGCTTTTCACAAATGTCTTTGAGATCATGCTCACCTTGTTAAGCATCTACCATAAATTAGGACTTTTAGGTGCAATCAGGAAGAAAGCAGTGTGATTTTGGGAACCACTGCTAGCCAGTGTTCCATATTCCAGGTAGGCCAAATGTGAATGGATTTTGCTGCTTCATCAGCTTTCCTAGAAAAGGATGTGCTCATGTCTTTGTAGTCACTGTCTCATTAAAGACATTTCTTTCCAAGTCTTTGTGTTAATGTATGTGTGGCTTGCATGCCACAGGCTTGGCTAGGCTGGACCTGGCCCTGTACACAGAGTGTTAATGCCACAAAATTCAGAGCTACCTCTGGGTGAACTGGGAGTGGCCTGTTTTCCCTTGATAAATACGAAGTAAATGGTAGATACCAGGTAAATACCAAGCTGTTTTCCTGATGTGGGGATGCTTTCTGAACAGGACATGTAGAAGATCTGGAAAAGTGCTGTGATGTCACTCAGGTAAATAGGAGAAATGATGTCTGTGCTGGTGTCCTGACGAGAGATGACAAGCTGGACACTTGTCTCCCTTTTCTGTGATTTCTAAAATCCGAAGTGTGCATTGGAAAGCTTTGTTACTTTCTTCATAGCACTGCTTTAAAACAATACACAGTCAAATTCTGGTTCACTTTGGTGCTACCCAGTGTCAGCAAGGTCCTCACTCTGTTGCGAAACAGAACCATGGCAGTAGGATGGCCACCACAAATGTATGGACCCAAGCTGCATGTGGCTTTGGGATTAGAATCAAACCCATACCTCGTAGCTTGACACATCCTCCCCCCTGAGTGCCCCCTCCCAGCACCCAGATCACTGGTCTGCGGGCAGTGAGTGCCATGGCTTTGTTCGCAGCCCTGCTGGCCCTGTTTGCCCAGCTGGTGTCAGCTCAGATCACTCTTTGGGTTGGTCTGCAGAAAGATTTGCCTGAAAGGTTTGCATATTCCAAGAAACCGCAATGATTAAGTACACATGAAAGAAAGCATTATGATGAATAATCAGGACATAATCAATGATACCCATTTTGCATTATAAATGATGACGCTTATACTCAACAGCTTTTAGGCAGAGTGTGGGTGTGACAGTTTGAAAAACAATGTTTAGTATGACATGAGAGCTGTCAACTCCTAAATGCAGTAATTAATGACCCACTAAGCGTGTGGATTTTAAATGTGTCACTTATTTTTCTGAAATATCTCAAGAGTAAAAAATTATTTGCAATCTATCATTCTTATTAATAAAAAAATACAGAATGAGAATACACAAGAGCCGTGAGAAATCACAGTAAAGGTCGTGGCAAAAACACTTCATGCTTTTATTGGTAATAAGAAAAAAATCAGACCTCTCTCCAAGATTTCTCTCAGTCAGCATCCTCTTCGGTGTATCATTTTAGAGGTAGATTTTAGAGGGAATGGCTATATTTTAGAATATTGTCTGCAAGACTACCACTGAAAGCTTAAAACCAAGGCTCAAAAGAAAAGTTTTATTCTGATGGATGCCTGACACTAATCCTGCAATATCTGAATGTGTGCAACCCTTCTTTTAAGACTTGATTTGTATCAAAAAAGGACAGATCTGATTTTTGAATGAAAGTTAAAGCATCAGTTTTCTGGTGTTAAGCCTCACAAGGAAACCAGACCTACCATTGCTTTCTTGTTCTGCTGTTTTTTTATCCTTTCATTGTTCAGCAATAACTCATACAGAATAGAAAATGGACAAATTTCTTCTCCACCAAAGTCCTTTAAACACCTTCTTCTATTTCATGTATTAAACAGGTTTTAAAACTATCAGTACTCTGGGTTATGTATGATTATGCATAGTACAACCACCTGCCCACCCCCACCATGCCCACTGCCCACGTCCCTCAGTGCCACATCCACAGGATCTTGAACACCTCCAGGGACAGTGACTGCACCACCTCCCTGGGCAGCCTGTGCCACTGCAGCACTGCTCTTTCTGGGAGGAAATTGTTCCAAATATCCACCTTGAACCTTCCCTCACACAACATGAGGCTGTTTCCTCTCATCCTGTCGCTGTAATCTGGGAGAAGATGCAGACACACACCTCACCACAACCTCCTTTCAGGTGGTTGTAGAGAGCAATGAGGTCTCCCCTGAGCCTTCTCTTCTCTAGATTAAACCGTCCCATTCCCATGCCAACTCCCCCCCCTCCTCCCCCCGCCCCCCAAGACCTGTGTATGTCCTAGTGCTTTCTTGGTTGCTGCACTGCTCATGTCAATGACTACAGCAAACTGAAGTCCAATCCTCCCCATCTACAATGTACAAAAAACCAAAACAATACAAAACAAAAAAACAACAAGGTAACAAGTGGGTTGTAATTGTACTTGTAAACCAAGATGGCTCCCAGTGGGTGAAATGAATACTTGGGATTACTTCCAAATTAGTGCTAATATGTCAGTGAAAGCATACACAGTCCTTCATTGTCTCCCTCAGACAACACTATGCATTTCTGTTTTGGTACAGTAAATCTTACCTTTGATATGGGTTTGAGTCCTGAATGTTTAAAATAAATAAGGCACAGAAAAGGTACAGTTTAATCTCTCTACTGACAGGTGGAATATAGTGTGAAGCTCAAGAGATTATAAGTTAACAAAGACCGTTTCCTAAGTGTTAAGATTGTATTTACTCTGTGCATGCATGACAAAATCTCATGTAGATGCTTTAAGAAATGAAAGAAAAAATGTGTTGACATGTTATCTGGAGCACTTTGAACCAGGAATCATAATTAAAAAAAATAAATCAGAAAGTACTATTTTGTTTAGATCTCTGTCTTGCAGTGTTCATGTAACCAATAATAATAATTTTGTCAGATCGTTGAAATAATAAGATTTCCATACAGATTAAGGGCCATATCTTGCATTGATAGGTGAATAGTTCCAGGGACAACTAAGGGATGCAGGTGTACTTCTTCAGTCTCTTTCTCTGCCTTCAGCAGTCCTTCCCCTGCCAGGTATGTCTGGCTCCAACCTATGACTTCTAGCAAGGAGCTGCATCTGACCACTGCTTGGTGAAGCCAGGAGTTGAACTTGATCATCCTTATGGATCCCTTCCAGCTCAGGATTTTCTATGATTCTATTGTTTTTCCTGCTTTCTCAAGACTTGTTCAAATTGAACTTGTACAAATAGAGTGCAGAATGTTTTGGATACTACATATTACCGACGAGTGTAATACGAAAGAATCAATAACATTTTAACCTGCACATTTACTTGACATCTTTTATTATTGTTTTTATGACTATTTCCTGGCATCCTAGATCACCATGTCAATCATTCCTACATATCCATGACCTTTAGTCTCTATGGAGTAGTTACTCTCAGTTGTCTCTGCCAAGCTGGTTGTGGCACTGGGCTATGTGCAAGCACCGATGCATGAAGAATGACTGTCCTGGAGAGGTGCCACTTCATCAGAGGAGGCAGGATGAGAGAGGAGTGGAAGCAAGAGTCTTGCCTAGGGTCAGGAAACTGTCACATGGAGGAGGCCAGAAGTGTAATCCAGTTTTCTCAGGTCTCTGATAAATAGCTGTACTGGGCAGTCCCTGACTGAGGTAAGCTCTTATTTGCTTTAGTTAGGGGATTTATTATGTGGAATCATTATATAATCAGTCCTGGCACCTGGCTGAAAAGTGCAGGGCTGACAGCAGGGAAGTTTGTGCTACTGCGCAAACTAAGTTTAGAAGACTGTCCTCATTCACCTCTATATGTGAGTTATTTTATTAGTTTGAGTCATATGGAAGAAAAATGCAAAAGCAATAAAATAAAATAAAAAAAGCATAAAAACAGTGGCGTAACAGAAAAGATATGATTTGATAAACATACTTCACAAGGCTGGTGTTGGATGCTTATTGTGGAAATATATGAATATTCAACAATGGAATGTAAATGCAAAATACTGAGTCTAAACTCCTGTCAGCTACAGACTGACTCAGAGACCCACTGAGATGAACAAGAGCCTTCTGAAAAATTTCAGCATGGCTCATAGCAGAATTAGGTATCTGTGCTCTGATATCTGGGCTCATAGCAGAATCAGGTATCTGTCTCTCTCTCTTATCTAATTTTTCAGATGTATAAGCCATTTCCCAGTGTCTGGTAAATAATACAGTATATCTACTATAATTCAAGATAAAATGGACTTCAAGTCTTCCTTTTGATGACTGTTGTAGCCCTGGCTAATTTGTTGAGAAGGTCAGCTAACGCTTCTGAGTCACTGGCAGCATTGTGTGCAGGTACTGGCACAAGTGCCTGCATTGGTATTAATGTCACATTGCCCTCATCAAGATTCAATGTCTGATAATTCATTTTGTTTAGAACTTCTCAAAAATCACATTTGAGGTTTCGATTGAATGCAGTTGTGCAGTTTCTTTGTCCTCTATTCAGCTTGAGTATCAGTGACTTTTCTCCACCATCCAGTTTCATGTTTGCTTTCTCCTATTGAATCATAAGCAAGTAATCACTAAAGCCCTCTTTGTGATCCCAGTTCTCTACTAACCTGATAGGGACATGCTCAGTGGGACATATGTTTCATATCTCATTGTTATGTATGGTACACCAAGCATCAGAATCTGAATGAAAATTCCAGCCACTTGCGTGAAAGATGTGAAGACCTCAATGTGAAACTTAGGTTTTTTGTTTTGTTTTGTTTTGCTCAATGTTTGCAAGTTAGAAAACAACAACAAAACCTTTTTGGAATGTGTCTGAGTAGCTGAAGAATTCAATGGGAATTCTGTGCTGTCCTGTGCTATGTTAGCCCAGCCTGATATTTCCCACACATTTTTCCACACATTTCATTGCAGCACTTTGTTGTGCTGCCTTATTCTGGTCCCTTTTGCAGGATTCTGCTTTATGGCAATGATTAGGCTCCATGCTGGAGAATTCCATACTAGTTTTTGTGTCCAGCTTGATCTCAGCCTGATCTAGTTGGAGGAGGAGGCTCTAAGCAAAGGACTGGCCTGGAGTCTCCTAAGGTCCCTTCCAGCCTGAATTATTCCAGGATTCTCTAAAATCATGCATTCTTTTCTCCCTCTGAGGTATTATAGTGGACCATACTCATGTATAATTAGCTGTAAAACTCAACATTAACAAGGGCATCTTTGTCCTGTTGGAAGCAAGAAGGACTTAACAGTAGCATAGTCTGTCTGATCAACCATTCAAAAAATGGTGGAGCTCTGAGGAAGAATGTATGTTTTTTGCACAGTTGCTTCCCCTTTCTCTTTGTTGAAGGAGGAAAGAGATGAAATTTATCTTTCACTGCAAACCTTGTCGAAGACATGCCAGAGTGTAACCACAGTGGCACAGTAACTGGAACATCATGGGTTAAGTCATTGCTGAGCTCATTTAGACCCTTTTTAGACTCTGTCAGTCCTGAATGACAGTACCAAGAGAATCCAAGGGAGACCAGCTTTCTAACTTGGCTATCTAGCTGAGGTCTACCTCTTTGATATGATGCCCAGGGCAGTATGTTCGGCAAAATAGTGCTCTGGAGCGGCTTCCAAATGTTGGATTGTACATCCTGTTAGCCCCTTTTTGGCCTGAAGCATTTAGTAAGCAGTTTGGGCCCCACCAGGTGTTTCCTATTAGAAACTGAGGCTTGAATCAATCTCTTATGTCTTTGGATCAAGCAAGAGTAGCATCTTTGTAACAGATTCAAGCCATGCCTTAAAAGCTCACTTTCTCAACTTTTGTTCTGTGTCACAGCCACAAAGCCTGTGTTTGGTGCTTCCTTGCTGCCTTCTTTGTTACATTTTCTGTTGTTATTTTTTTTTTCTGCTTTCTTTTCTGAATTCCTAGCAGAGAGCAAAATCAAATGTCAGTTCCACTAACAGTTAGTAGCCAAACTTCTGCATGTTCTCTATCAGTACCAAATGCCTTTATGACAGATATTTTTTACTCAGGACTATTTCTATAAGAATGTTTGACCAACAGTGGGTGCTCTCACTCTTATAGTCACCTGGCTCCAGAAATGAAGTTTATGGATTCATTATGCACTTCTACATCAAATCTGGGCATTCATTACACTTGTCACTAATGTAAAATGTAACAGCATTTTTGGCATGTTGCTGATTTAAAGCATATTATGCTTTCTCTTGCTCTAATTGCTTTTCTAATACACAAACTGTCACCCGAGCCTGTCTGTGCAGATACAACAGGGCTGTGGTTCCCTGTACTGCGGGCAATGCAAAAAATATCTAAAAGCATACCTTTCTGACCACCAACACTGTCTGGAGAAGGTTGAAGTAAAATTATAGAAACATCGAATCCAACCTTAGATTGGAAAGGCCACTAAGATCACCCAGTCCAGCTGTCAGCCCAACCCCACCACACTCACTGACCACGTTCCTCAATGCCACATCCACATGGCTTTTCAACGCCTCCAGGGATGATGACTCTACCACCTCCTTGGGCAGCCTGTGCCACTGCCTCAACACTCTTTCTAAGAAGAAATTTATCCTAATATCCAACCTGAACCTCCCCTGGTGCAACTTGAGGCTGTTCCCTCTCATCCTATTGATGGTTATACAGAAGAAGAGGCTGAACCCCAACTTGCCATAACTTCCTTTCAGGAGTGCTAAGCTCTCCCCTCAACCTTCTCTTCTCCAGACTCAACAACCCCAGTTCCCTCAGCCACTCCCTGTAAGACTTGTACTCTGCACCCCTCACAGCTTTGATGCCCATCTCTGGACATGCTCCAGGGCCTCATTGTCTTTCTTGTAGAGAGATTCACAAAACTGAGCACAACACTCAAGGTGTGGCCTCATCGGTGCTGAGTACAGAGGGATGATCACATCCCTGCTCCTTCTGGCTGCACTAATGTATCTCATTTCTGTGAAAGAGAATGCAGTTTCTGCAGAAACTTAATACTCCAGGAAAAAAGCACGCTGCCATGCTCTTGCCCTCCCGCTTGTTCAGTGTTGTTGCCTGAGGAGGGAGCAAGCACTCCCCAGGAGGGCTGCTGAGATGATCTGATAACACGCCAGCTGATGTGGGGTGGGAGTTCTGTCTGGAGCAGTGGGAGCAGTGGGAAAAATAAGAGTGATGGGATTTTCAGATGGGCAAGGCAGTGGGCTCTGTTTTGGTGTTTCACTTCAAAGAATGCCATTTAACAGGTGAACTGCAAATTTTGTGTTTGAAGAGCATTGGTTGAAGAAAAAGCAATCAGATAGATATGATTACAGCAGTGGATTTTCTCAGACTACTCTCATCTACATAAACGATTCTGTTTTGCATCTGCTGTAAGCAGCAGTAAACCTAGATTAGAAAACAATGCAACACCCTTGAAAACCAAATGAGGCCTCTTTCTTCTGAAGATGACAGTTGAGTCTATTTTTTATGATGTCTTTTAAGGCTGCTAAATTGTTGTCTAATCCTTACCTCAGGGCTAAAAGCCTTTCAAGAGAACAAACATATGTAATATCAAAAAGAAAAGGTCTGCGCTGCACACTCTCTAAAGCAGCTTGTGCACAGACAGCTCCACAGAGGTTGCATTCAGATGAGCAAATGTGACAGAATTGCATTCAGTAATAACAGTATCCTCAATCAAAGTCATCAGCTGCTCTCATATGCACTAAGCCTGACTTCTGAAGTCTTTGAAAGAATGAAAATTGGCACATGTGGACACTGCACTGCATTTGCAAGGAGGTTTGTGAGTATCTTCACAGTGTCAGAAAAACATTTGCATGTGTGAATTTGAGAAGTTTCACCTTTCTGGCCTCCTTTATTACAGAAATTAACCCCTTTTTTATTTTCTACAAGGCTGAGTTTTGTTATTTTGTAGCAGATAGATTGAGAATGTTAGCAGATTTTATAACACATATATAATTACAGAATCCTAGAATCATAGGATCATACAATCATAGAATCATAGAATAACTTGGGATGGAAGGGACCTCAAAGGTCATCAAGTTCCAACCCTCTGCCACAGGCAGGGCCATCAACCTCCTGAATATATTGATTCAAATCTCACTGATCTCAGAAGCTTAATTTACTTGAATAAAATATGTTATTTTATTTACTTAAACTTGTTTTTTACCATAAACTACCCAAGGAAATCTTTCTGCTCTCCAGAATTGGAGCTTAACCTGTTCTATAAGACTAGCCAGCCTTTGGTTTTCAGTAGTCTCTGAGCAAAATCATAACAAAAATGCCTCCAAATAACACTTTTATAAATGTATTTAGATGTGAAATATTTAGATTGTCTGTATTATTAATGTTACTTCACTGCCACTGCCAAAGGTTATTTCTCATGCAGCAGATCTCTGCAAAGAGCTGTTTGATAAAGCTCTTTTATGATTCTGCTGCTTCATGAGGAGCTGGCTGGGAAAGGTGATCAGGTTGTTGGTCAGAGACTGTGGGCAAAAGTGTAAACTGTCCTTCCAGAACCAAGTAAGCAGACTTTAAACTCAAATTTGGACCTGATCTGACTGGGCATGATATGTGGTGGGACAACCCCATGTCTGCCTCATATTGAGGATTTCCTGGTGCAGGCTCTCCAGGCTGTGGGTGCATATTTGCTTTCTGATGCATCCCGCAGTGTTCACTGGAGGGCTTCTGTCTTAGTAAACCTTTTTGCCAGGAAAACTACTTATGAGAACATGAGTTCAAGAGGTCATAGAATCATACATTCACAGAATGCCCGAGGTTCAAAAGGACCTCAAAGATCATTTGGTTCCATCCCTCTGCTGTGGGCTGGGCTGCCAACCACTAAATCAGGAACGAGGTCATAGGAAATTCGTTTAAACAGTCAAATGAATTTTCATGGGAATTTTCTGTTGCATTTACCCAGAATTTTAAAAATCAATAATTATGTAATGAGTTGCTCCATTTGCCTAGGAAGTGAGAGCTACTCATAGATTAGGTAATAATCAGAGTGTACATTCACTTTTCTAAATATATATTTAGCATCATTTGGGAGGGAAAAAAAAGCAGTGTTTCACCCATTGTGGATGGAGAGTGACATGAGGCTTTGGAACAGACTCTGAGTATGTTTCTTGCCTGTCTCTTCCCAAGAAAATGTGTGAGTCTAAGGAAGTGATGCTCTGGAATGAGGTATCTTGTCCTTGCCTTGTGATATTGAACTCAGCTGGGGTTTGATGCTATGCATATAACTTTTGTATGTATTTACCACATAGACAGGTAGATCTCACATGAATGATAGACGCAAAAGCTGCTTTGCTCTTCGTAGGCAATGATGTGAGAGTATTCATTTTGTTCTTCTTATAAATGATTGCAAAACTCTTCCAAAGTGGGCTTCTGCTATAATGTTTTCAGTATTTACATTATGGATGAGTCAGCTTGTGTTATAATGTCTTTGCAGGGAAAAAAAAAATTCTGTGCAGGAAGGAAAGAGGCATTCACTGAAGATCAGTAAAATGGAACAGGAGAGGAGTGCTAGCAGCAATAGGACACTGCTTTGCTGAGCATGTCTAAGCTGATATCTAATTATTTCAAAAACAAAAGCAAGACGAAGACCCTCACTGATGTGCCTGTGCCTGTACATCCTATTGAGTTATTCTACTCACGCACCCTTCTTGCTCTGAACTTTGGAATTGGTTTAGCAGAAATAGAAGGTACCAGAAAAGACAGTAGAGAATCTGTGCTCATTAAATTCACTTTTTTTATGCACAGGTAAGAAGTAGATTTCCCTATATATGATCGAAGTCTTGGGAAGAGAGTCAGAACCCTGTGCTACCCCAGGGAGCTGGTGTTGGGGTGACAGCACCAGGGCCACTCACATGTCTTGGGCTCTGTTAATGGAAACAGCTAATTCACCTAAAACAAGGTGTTGTAGTTCTCAGCTGGGAGCTGAACCATAGAAACACAAAATCATCCAGGTTGGAAAAGACCTCTAAGATCACCCAGTCCAACCACCAGCCCACCCCCACCATGCCCACTGCCCACGTCCCTCAGTGCCACATCCACACGGCTCTGGACACCTCCAGGGACCATGACTGCACCACTTCTCTGGGCAGCCTGTGCCACTGCCTCACCATACACATGCTAATGTCAAATAATAGCTATTTTGCTTTACATTTATGTTGTCTCTTAGTTGGAATTAATTTTTTAAGTAGACAAGTTCTTAGAATTGTGGAAGTCTGAGAAATTCAGAACAGAGCCCCAGAGATTTATATCCCAAATTAGTGCTATTGACATGGTCACAAATTAGCCACTTCTGTCTCTTTGCTGGTAATTTATCTACCCACAGAAATGCACATTTTTCCCCCATGGGTCTTTGTTAAATTTAATATGGGAAAGAGCTGATTGGTTCATTTGTTTTAAAAAAGCAGCAGTAAGTTTTGAACCCCCACCTCACCCCTCCATTTACATTTTCCCTCAAGTAAAATCAATGTTTAAAGAGAAAAAAGAAAAAGACAGAAGAGGAAAAGAGAAAAAAGTAAAATGAAGCAAAAGGAAAAAGGGAAAAAAAAAAAAAAAAAGAACAAAAAAAGAACAGTTTCGCTGCCTGTATGTAACTCCAGCACTCATGCACTGAGTGAGGGTAATCACCATCTGTTAAACATATTGCTTAAAATATCTTATTGCTTACGTTTTTATATGCTATATATTACATTCTGAACTCCTAAAGAAAGATAGAACAACATTCTCAAATTCTATCATGGCGGTTCCAATGGTTCTACACCATCAGTGCTGCTAAAAAGCAGGATATGTTATGTGGAGGTTTTTTTTGTTTTTTTTTTTTTCCAATGAGCAACAACCTCCAGAAATCTCATATCCATTTTTTGACCCATTTGGTTGTGTGGGACTTTGGAAATTTTTATAGAGAGAGACAGAGTTTTCTCCCAAAATCTATATGTTAATTAAAGCCAATGACTGTTTTAAAACTAGCACACTTTATGCAGGAATCAAGTGAATTTTATGCATATGGATCAATAGCTTAAAATCATCACCAGTTTTGGAATCAAATTTAAGTGTTTTTCCAAGAGCGCATTCCTGATATTTTGCTGCATTAGCCTGGTCTGGTCACTAGATGTTGCTAGGTGTCTGCGTTAGTGGTCTTTTTGGCTGTTGTAGCAGTACAACTCCGCAAATACAAGAGAACGGTTGTATCAGTAATAACCTAACCAGTTACTTCCCTTGGTTTATAAATGCTAGAAACAAAAAATCCCTTTCTGCCTTCATTTTGTGATAAAGCTGTGTCCTCCTGTTATGGATGGACGCTACTGAGCAAAGCAGATCATCAGATCACTGCCACTCAAGAAAAGATGCTTCCAAAGGATGTAGTGATTTGTTTGGATACTGGGAGGATTTGGGCTAATGTGTTATGGTACCATGAGAAAGAGAGCTAGCTGTCCTTTCCATTCGGAAAGGAAGGCAAAACGGGGCCACTGTCCTTCAGCTCAGAGTCACAATAGAATCGTAGAATCATAGAACTGCTCAGGTTGGAAAAGACCTTAATGATCATAAAGTCCAACCACAACCCAACCATACCACCTTAACTAACTCTAACTCTACTAAATCAAGTCCCTGAGTACCACATCCAAATGGTTTTTAAACACATGCAGGGATGGTGCCTCAACCTGTTGAGTTTGAATTCACCTATTCCTTGAACCAAAGTTCTTCATAAATCAGCGGAAATCTTAGTCTCCCAAACATGAACTCCCATACCATTTGGCTCATGTGTCAAATAGGTTGTGTTTAGTTGTTTTGGTTTTTGTTTTGTTTTTTTCCCCTACTGCAAAGCATGATCTTTCTTTGAAATATCTCCTACATCAGCAGAGCTTATGCATGTGGTATTTTCTTGGGATCTGTGGAGTGAATTTGTGAACAGTAATTACTCAACCAAGCTGTGCAGAAGTAACTTTAATTTCACTAAAATGTTGAATCTTTCACTTGAAATTCAGATTTGAATTGGAGATGAAAACACGCAATTTGAGGGAAAAATACTCAACAATCTTGAAGAATGTAGAAGTGTGGAGTAGAGTGTTTATTTAACTAGATTTGTACTAAATATAGCAACAAGTGTTGCCAGTCAAAATGCCCTCCCGCTTTGCTGAGACTTACTGGAATGTTTAGTGTCAGAAGCATTGCAGTTCATCACAACGTGTGCATTCACTGTGGGTGGAATTCCTCCAGCCAGGCTGTGGCTGCCTCAAGGTCCAGGCGTAATGGAAGCCAGCAGCTCAGCTCTGCCAAATGTGATCCATCCCATCCCGAGAGAGGTGGTGAAGATGGGCAGGATGAAACCACCTGGGCACGTGTCTGCTTCTGCTGTTGACAGAGGAAACCCAAAGGGCTGGTTTACTAAAGGTCTGACCTCTGGAAGACTGAAATTAGTTGAAGTGAAGTTGAGTCTTTCTGTAAAAAAATGCTGGTGTGTGGCAGCTAGTGCTTTTCTCTCCTGTTGAAAACACCGAAACGAAATGTGCTACTCTGTTTTGATTACTGTATTTCTTAAAGTGAGAAACTGTAGCTATTTGTTCAAAATTCTTGGGGGTCAGGAAGAGAGAAAAAGAGAAAGAATAAAGATTTCTAACCAAGTGAACAAGGAAAAAAAATTGAAAGAGCTCAGAGGAAACCTTGGGAAGAAACAGAAAATACCCGGAATAAATCTGAAAACTTGGAATGAAACACATTTTTTCGATTAAACTGTATCTGTCTGATGAAAACCAGCATCTCTATTCTTCTCAAAAGCAGCTATCATCAGAACGAGTATGCTGTGTTGGGCTATATGAATGTTTTAATTTATCTTTACTTTAGAAATACAATTTCCATCATCTTCTTTCCTGCACTAGAAGGATAGTTTATGTGAATCAGCCTGAAAGATGGGAAATATCTAAAACCACATTCTCTCATTTGGTCATGTATATATTTAACTACCACATGTACAGAAGTGAAGGTGATTAGGAAAAAGTGTGTATTACAGGGCTGGTAATCACAGCATCCATGGGATGGATAATCACAGCATTCTGATATAACTGATATCACTTCTTTCAGTAATGCCCACTTGCATTGCTCTCCATTGTTCCTTCACTATGGGGACCATGAGGATGTGTGCTCTGCATCCCACAAGGAGTCTGAGACTACCTTCTGCAAAAGTTCTTCTAAAATTATCCACTTTGCTGCAGAATTTAATCTGGGGGTGACTGTTTCTTTTCCATTGTTGGGAGAAAGGGAAACAATATTGTCTGGCATTTGTTTTAAACCTGTAATATGTGGGTTTCTGGTCTATATTTAAAAGGTCTGCTAAAGGTAACAGAATTCATCAAACACAAGGAACTGAAAACCACTTGCCTGTGACGTTTGTACATCAGCGTGCAAAATAAGGACATTTTCTGCCTTATTTCATCTTTTTTCCAAGCTGACAAGGAACATAACATTTGTCTGCCTGCCACCATCCCCTGCCCACTGTTCTGCCCATCACCTGCCTCTGTGTATGGATTTCAGGGCTCAGCAGCCCATGGAGTCCTGCTGGGACTGTGTAGGCACCAGTGCTGCTTAGGGCTGCCCTTCAGTGCAGCTGACTGCCCGCTTCCCAAAATCACCAGTGTGTTTCCCAAAACTGCTGAACACAGTGTTTTTTTCCCCAGATCTCCTGACTCTTCGATTCACCTACCTTTGCAAAGCAGCAAAAAATACGCTATTCACGGCCATGCCCACATGGTACTTATACTGCATTTATTTTTGGTGTTAAAATTGAAAGAAGTGGAAGGAAAAATGAAAATTCCCATCCCTAACTGATTTTTGCATGTATGGAGAGAGCTCTACAGATTAAAATGTGTTAAGTCTCCGCACAGTTAACAACATGTCACTTCGTGAGAGAATTTTCATAATTAATGAACTGGTTCAATTTGCTCTGCCTCTTGACTTTGATTAATACATTTTTGAGTGTTCCCACTGGGACTCTGTCCAGTTTGTTTAGTAAGCTCTTATGTCTATATCCAGTTCATGTGCATGGATCAAAGTGCTGGCACCAAGCGCTGGCAATATTAGGCTATGGTACAGCCATTCTGACTCCACTTAAAAAGAAGATAGCAATATATCTTAAAGCAAGTTCTTTGTGACTCATTAAAAGAAAAAAAAAAGCTGGGGGCAGGGGAGGGGGAAGAAATTTCACACTGTATTGTGTGGAAATGCTGTGATTTAAAAGTTCATCTCACGCAAGCTTTGCCAATTAAAGAGTTATTTATCAATCTGGACAGTAATTGTGTGCACCCAAACTGGCAATTTGTTCGATATTAAGCAATGAGCTGCAAAACTCCCATAATTAACCAACCTAACGAACATCAGCCTTCTCTGTCCAGATACTGCAGAGTGTATGACACGTTGGATAAGGGCGCATGGACATTGCGGTGCTTGGGTGCCAGCTCAGGGTCATGTCGGCCACGTCCGAAGGCCAACATACCATGCTGAAGCACTTCCCCAGCTCTGTTTCCTGGGACAAATACCATCCCCAGGGAGCTGGAGGCATGAAAGGGATCAGTGATGGTGTCAGACAGCCCCTGGGAAATCCTTTGTCAGAAAAAAATCTGAGAAGGCTCCAATTGGGTTTCCATTTAGCGCTGTGTGTGCATCCACATCAGCCCTGGGCACACGGTGCTGAGCTTCCAAACTATGGCAGTTGGAGAAGTGTATCTGGAGCCTATAGAGTTTAAATTAATTAGAGGAATTCCCCAGAGCTCAATCTCCGCTTTCCCTGGGGGCGGCAGGGAGCAGGCAGTTAATCACCAGCAGTAACTAAGTGTCATGCCTGCTGCCCTGGTTTTGTTCAGACGTTACAAGGCTGAGCGATATTGGATAATGAACAATGGGAGACAAGCTGATGGAAACACAGAGAAAGCTGGCAGATTTAAGTGCGCATTGTTCAGCCAGGGGCAGGAGAACTGCAGCAGAAAAAAATGTATTCTTTTAAACTTTTCCCATGGGGTTCTTGCTCCCGTAAGACTCCAGAGGGTTTTGTTGCTCTATTCCTATTCTGTGAGGATGCCAGGCCGTGTTTCTGTCTATCAGCTCCATCTGCAGCATTTATCTTAACAATTTATATCTTGTCATTGATGCACTCTTAAGCACTCTTTGGCCAGCGAAAAGAATGTGTGTAACATGCTGTATATGGTAAATAAATCCTGCAAAAAACTGGCAGGCCTTCATTCAGTCTGTGCTTTTAGTCACACACTTCTTTTCATTACATGCCTTACAGGTGACTTGCCAGCAAATTATGAGTGTGTTAATGGCTGTTTTCCTTTGCCACATACTGCAAGATGTGCAAACCCAAATCACTCATTAAACCAAGAAGACGGTCTAGCACAGTGTCTGCAGATTTGCCTACCAGTAGCTTGTACACTTCGTGGATTCTTCCCTTTCAGATCCCGATCTGCAAACACGTTCTGTCCTGAGGGAACTCAGTTAACTCCAATAACATGAGTAAAATGCAGCTCCACATTTCACAGAATTGCAGAATAATCAAATCATTCATCTTGGAAATGACCACTAAGATCATTTAGTCCAACTACCCTAGTCCAAAATAGTACGCAGTATAAAGTAGCCCACCTGACCTGAAGTAAATTTTTTGTACATTCTTTATACGTATGGTATATAAGAGTACTGAAAGAGAGTACAGACAGAAGTGCTTGCTTGTTTTCTATTTTTTATTAATTTGGCAGATACTTAGCAAGGCTTTGTTTTACTCTTTGCCCTGACTACTGATCAACCACTCAGTTTCTCCTCTTCTTAACACTTACCTTCCAAATATTACAGAGTGTTAAAAAAAATGAGAACATTAAAAAAAAGAGGAAAACAGTGCTGTCAGAAAGACTCAGAATCAGGTACAAAGAGTAGAAGAAGCTAGAACTTCTTTTAAGAAATTGGCTAGATATCCAGCGTATGTTCTGCCTGTAGCAAGCCCTCATAGTGCTCCAGGGTTTGCTGGCAATAGTCTCCCAGTCCAGCAGCAGAGGGAGGACTGTGAATTTGGTCTGTCTTGCCAGATCATTTGTTTTCTTTCAGTCTATTGGAGTACAGCATCTCAGAGTGCAGTTTACATTTGCAGTAGAAACTACTTCTAGGGGGATTCTACGTTCTTGTTTCTCTGTTTAGCAATATATCCTCTTCTTATAACTTCTATTTTCCCAGCATTTTGGCCAATGACAACCCAGTTTGGTAATGGAGAACATTATGAAGTTGGGGACAATTAGCTTCTTGTCCTGTATTTAAGCCCTTCAGAAACATATAAGTAAACCCAAACAGCTGTGCTGCTGTTGAATATGTAGGAACTGCAGCTTATGGGATGACCTCTGGGAGACACACATGATTCCTTGTCTGGGACTAGGGTCTGTAAGGAGCCAGATCCAGGGACTGTATGATGGGTCCTCTGTGAGTTCTGTATTAAGAGCACTAAAATTTGGAGGTCCCATGTTCAAGGTCTCATCTCACCATAAGTCAGGTGTGGTCACTTTACCTGGATCACTCTCTGGCATTTACCACCAATCCCATCATCTTCACTTCCTCCCAGTCCAGGCCTGGTGAGGCCCAGCTCTGCTCACTGCATGGCCAGCCCTCTTCCCAGCGTGGGTTGTTGTTGAATCTCTCCATCCATCATCTGTGTGTGCTAGAACAGTGCTGCAGTGGGTCAGATTGCATCCTGTACTTTTTATTCTGGAATAAATTCACATCTGTCTTTTGTCCTTTGGAGAACTGAAATGTTGGGAAAACTTTCAACAATCTTTAGGCCTTCCAAAAAAACTTGATGTTGCTTTCAGTATTATTGCCACCTTTTTGTAGGCTCTTCCTCCTAAAGAAAACATGAGGGGTTAGAGCAGATAGAGTTTAAAAAGGGGAAATACCAAGATATTTAAGAGGAGAGGAAAATTGGCATTGATTACTGGAAAAGCCAATGAAGTCCTGGAAATAAAATTAACAAGGCTGCTGTCTCTTCTGATACAAGAAGCAGGGAGGCAGGAAGGGAACACAAATTAAACTAGCAGATGGAAGATTTACAGTCAAAACTGGTGTGCCAGCCCAGTGTGGGGTGAAGCTGTGGGGACCACTGTCACAGAGCAGTGGTGACAATAGGAATTTGACATGTTCATAAGGACAAATGGGATGTTGGAATGTCACCACCTCCACCCCAGCCTTCATGTCCCCCAAGGGAGGTGCTGGCACAGAAAAAACTCTGGTTTTATGCTCCCGTAGCAGACGCCTGCTACTGGCTGTTGCCAGGAACAAGATATTGGGTTGAATGGACATTTTATCTGACCCAGTACAGCTATCTTGCAGAGTGTTATGAGGAAGACAACCTGTGCAGTTGTGCAGGTGCCACTGCATACAAAAGCAGATAAAGACAAATTCGAGTACAGGAAGACTAAGGCCAGGATTTGGCACTGCTCTAACATCTGCGAGCATCTATACTTTGCACCCTGCTCCTAAATCATGCTGGGAAAGCTTGCAATCCCCTCCAGAAGTTGAAATGTTGCTTTTCTGATTTGTGCACCTAATCCTGCTGAGGTCTTTGGCAGATGGTGGTTCCATGAAGAAGCTCAAACTTGTGGTCAGTACATTTAAGATGGTGTCATTTAAAATTACAGGAAATCCCAAATCTGGTTTGGCTGATGATATATGAAGAAGCTTCTCTAAATAAACTAAAGGGTAAGTGGGACAGTGAAATACTGTGAAGCAGTTTAGGCAGGCACAGCAGCTCTGTTAAGAATATTTTACAAAGCAGACGAGGTGCTGACAACAGAAGTGAGATCCTTCTCACCTGTATGAGGAGACTCATTCTGGGTGAGTCTAAGAGGGGTTCTTCCCTGGGTAAGAAATGAGCAGCGTGTCTTATACCGTAACATGATATTACTGTAATGCTTAAGCACCTTTCTTATGGGCACTGATGGATTCAGCACTGTGAAAACAGAGGAAAAGTTTTCAGTTCAACCTAATAACACTACTACTTCAGGGAAAGCAGTGTGTTCATTTGTGCTAACTTTTCTGGTTGCAGTAACATGTACAGAAGAAGTAGTTCTTGATCAACACGGAATCTGTCACTGTTATCTGCTAGTGAAACACAGTAATTCCGTGTTTCCAAGAATAAAGAAGGACTGGTGCTATTTCCCTGCTTTTTGCAGAACAAAAAGATCGGTGACACACATAAAATGGCATTTTATTAACTAGACATTTGTATTATAAACATTATTCCCCGACAAGCAGGAAAGTCCCAAAGATCTGAGTCACTGGTGTTTGAATAGAAGTTTTGTAAGACTGAGTGTGGGCCTTTATAAATAGAGCATTGATGAAATAAACAGTCACTTTGTATAGAAAAGGGAAAGTTTTCTATACACACATGCAGTTTTCATAAGACAGTGCCACAGCTTGAAAGTTTATCTTAAAATGTGCAATCCTATCAGGAGATTTTTTTAGTCTAACCAGCATCCTACCTTGTTGCTGATCTAAGATACACTTTTTGCAATTGGCATATACCTGTCTCAGCTCCTGCTTGTGGCTAGACTACAGGTTTTGCGCTTGTAGCCCAGAAGGCCAACTATGTCCTGGGCTGCATTAGAAGAGGAGTGGCCAGCAGAGAGAGGGAGGTGATTGTCCCCCTCTACTCAGCTCTTGTGAGGCCCCATCTACAGTACTGCATCCAAGCCTGGGGCCCCCAGTACAGGAAGGACGTGGAGCTCTTGGAGTGGGTCCAGAGAAAGGCTACTAAGACGATGAGAGGGCTGGAGCACCTCTCCTATGTGGAAAAGCTGAGGAAACTGGGATTGTTTAGCTTAGAGAAGAGGCTCTGGGGAGACCCCCCTGTGGATTTCCAGTACTTAAATGGAGTGTATAGGCAGGAGGGGTAATGACTGTTTATGAGGGTGGACAGTGACAGGGCAAGGGGAAATGGTTTTAAACCAAGACAGGAGGTTTAGGTTAGATACTGGGAGGAGGTTTTTCACACAGAGGGTGGTGATGCACTGCAATGGGCTGCCCAAGGAGACTGTGGATGCCCCATCCCTGGAGGCATTCAAGGCCAGGCTGGATGTAGCTCTGGGCAGCCTGGTCTGGTGGTTGGAGACCCTGCACATAACAGGGGGGTTGAAACTAGATGATCTTTGTGGCCCTTTTCAACCCAGGACATTCCATGTTATGCTTCTATTATGATGTTTAATCTTATTTCTTCTTGATCTCAGGTGTGATTATGACCTTAAAAGACAGTATTTAGCTATGCCAATGATTCATAGTGTATCTCTTGTTGAAAAAGAAAGGTACATGAATACCAGATATTTAAATTTGAAGTCAATTCTTGTTGCTTGAAAAGTCAGACCAGTGCCTGGTGTTTCCAGGCAATCTTTTTCCCATATAAGGCTTCCTTGAAGACGCTCCACGGTGGTGGAGTCACCGTCCCTGGAATCATTCAAGAGCCATGTGGATGTGGCTCTGAGGGATGTGGGCAGTGGGCATGGTGGGTGTGGGCTGATCATAGAATCATAGAATCACAAGGTTGGAAAGGACCTACAAGATCATCTAGTCCAACTGTCTTCCCATTACCATCACTATCACAAGCCACTAAGCTGTATCTCTTAGCTCCTCACCCATTGATCCTCATCCTTTGATGATTGGACTGGGTAAACTTGGAGGTCTTTTCCAACCTCTAAGTTTTTACAACTCTAAGTAGAGTGTAGGACAGGAAGAGCTGATCCAGTTGTGGCTGCACCCTGCAGGGGGTACCTGAGGCTGGCATCTCAGAAGGATAATACCGGGCTCCTTCCACAGCTCTGCTCAGCTTCATATTCCTTCACCATTACTGTTCTGGCTGTGGTTGCAGGCAGAGCCTCTGCCCATGCATCCCATGCATTTGCACAGTACCTGGTACGTTATCACTGAAGGTGTCCTTGAGGGAGGTGTACTGAAAAACAAAATAGGCCTCTTGGAAACCTCTCGCATCCTTTTTTACAGCGCTTTCATATTCTCTTACGTCTACATACTGAAAAAATTGGCCAGAATCCAGTGCCTTGCACAGGGCTGTCCTTGTGGTTATGGAAAAGGAGCATCAAGAGAGCTTTGGCGTCATCAGGATTTTGCTGCAGACAGATATGCTGTAGCAGTAGTAGTCAATTCTGCATTCCTTTGCAAGATGCATTGGCAAGAATTTTCTATTATTTCCTTGAGAATGAGAGAGTGTTTGTCCCCTGGCGATCATCAGGACCCTTGAACTGACTGGTCCAATCCTGCTTTCATTTGAGACTAAGAAAAGAATCAGGGGGATGCTCAGCAGTGTTGGAATGAAAACTCTTTGCAACTGCAAAACGGCTGACAGCAGCAGATGAAAATGTGTGAAGAGGAAACGAACATTAGGTTATAAAACCGGTCACAGTGTAGGATGGCTTAAAGTAAACGGCACTTCACCATTGCTTTATATTTCTTTCCTTTCTTTTATATACTCTGGGACAGTAGATGACAGAGATACTGCAAGATCAATTAGTTTCTCTGGTAGATCAAATAGGAAGAGAGTTTCTGTAGGGAAACCAAGAGCAGTATGTGCACATGTATTTTCTGGAACTTCAAGTGTCAGGGCTCTGCCTATCCACCTTGCCAGGGCAGTGTCAGGAGATGTTTTTGTTTTTGTATACAAACTATGTAAATGTTATCGGAGTCATCCAAAGTTGTAAACACGTACTTGCCTGTCAATCTACCAATCTTTTTTCTTACACATTTATACTACTAAAGAACAAAACAAGTAACACCAAAACCAAAAGTGGCTGCTTAAAAGACATTTTCCCAACACTGCTAATGGGAAAGAGTGTAATTGGTTGTGGTAACCACCTAAATAACAACAAAACAAAAATAGCCCATTTGCGTGGAATTCATTTTCTTGCCTTTTACTTGATTGGGCAATTGGGGGCAAAGATTTTAGGAACAACTTCAATCAGCCAAGATTAAAAATAAAAACTTCTATCCAGAGGGCATGAGCAATTAAATACAACTGTGGGAAATGCCATTTGAAGAAGAACACTTCCTCCCTTTATAAAGTGTGCTGAAGATGTAAAAGGGCACTGTGTGGAAAGGCAGAAGAGACAGGTGACCAGAGATTTCATACACATGCTTCTTCCTCCACCTGAATGTGCTTGCCAGGCTCTTTAGTGTCCCCAGCTGATTTCCCTCATGCTCTCAGGTTCTGGTCCTCATCATAATATGGCTTAGTTGTTCTGGTAGGTGCCTAGAAGCCAAAGAGCTGGTGAAAGTGGCCTCCCCATTTGCAACTTGCTAGCTTGCAATTATCTGGCAGGAACCTGCATTTCAGAGCACTTCACTTCACTGCATGAGGCAGTTTTGACAAAATGATGTCCTTCCCTTATCTGCCTTTTTTCTGGAGAGGTGCTGGCACTGGTAAAGTAACATCCTTCTCACTCTGAGGTTAGACCCATTCCTGCTGCCAGAATAGGCACTTGCTGCTGTGCCAGCTCCTCTCGCAGTGGTGACTGAAGGAAATATGGCTGGAGATGTGGGCATGGCCTAAGGACAGAACAGCTCCACCTTGTGCATCTCCTGAGGCCTTTGGAAGCCTCTGACAGGAAGGAATGTCTATTTAAATGAATAAATAAATAAATATATTTATTTATTTAACATGATAAGCTTCCTTTGTTAATTTCACTGAAAATACACACTGCACAGAATGCTGTGCTGCCCACAGGTGAGTTACAGTACATCTCTCAGTTCAAAGCCCAAGAGTGCTGCATTTCAACTTTTATCTTGCAACATTTGCATACAACATGAATTGATGAGCACATGATTTTTAAGGAGTTATGCTTATTTCAGAGTGGCCTAATATTCTTAAGGGTTTTGATGATGAATGTAGGTGATATTTAACAGCATGTCTAGAAAACAAAGCAGCAGACTTCCAGAGCACAGACTGAAAAGGCATTGAAGTTGGCAACCTCAAGATCACCCACAGAAGTGCAAATAAGCTCTGACTTTGTTGAGTGAGGAACTCCCTTCATCCCTCATGATACAGACCTCTGTGTTTCTTTATGCAGGGACCACAAGCACCTCCTTCTACCTGTGCTTGCCACTAACTGTGGGGCATTGCCATGAGCATGCACAACACACGTGCCTGGTACATGCCTTGCTGGCATCAGCCCAGCATGAGAGGATGGCATGGTGCCCAAAACTCCTCTGGCCCCTTGTGTTTGCTCATGTTTTGCCCTAGGGATGTTTACTTGGATTTTCACTTTCTGAAACAAGCAGTAGGAAACGATCCTCTGGTTATTTATGTGTCCTTTGTGCTTTCTGGTGCTTAGACTTGAAGTAGAATGGAGCTCTTGCTGTGATGAGAGATGATTCCACAATTCTGGCAGATGTGTAGAATCACACTATGACTAAAGGTCTCTTCTTAGATCTGCTATGTATACTGATAAGCACAGGAGCTGTTTCACAAAGTGGAAGAAGTGATTGCTTTGTACTCTATTACAAATGGTTTTGGGGAAAAAGCTAGACCATCTGGGAGAAGACTGGCTTTGTAAGAAGTTCCAGGTTAAATATAGATCTTCTACTGAAGCCAGCGTGCTCTACTGCTGGTTCTATGAGCACATCTGAATGGTCTATCTTTCTCTGAGCTCAGATTCCTTCTGCCATCTCTGAAGTTTTATTCCTCTGTATCAGAAAAGTAGTTCTTCCCAACATGAAGGCTATTCTCAGAAGCCTCACAGGAAAAAGTGTGACTATGAGATTTTCAGACCTCCTTTCATTCTCATAAGAAGCTTTCACCTCAGTGACAGTGTTGAGCTTCTCCCCTATTCCTATTTCTTCCCCCTTTAAAATAGAACAGGTAAAGAGTAACTCTTTGAACTGAACTAAAGCAATATGGAAGTTATGCTGATGGGAAAAGAGCTGGTGACCTGCTTAGTCTGCTTTAGGCAGAGTCACGTACTTCCATTAGCAGAGGAGTATTCTTGTTTCAACACTACTATCTGGTAGAAAGTTAATATGTTTCATAGTGCAATACAGAGTCAGATGTAATGATCTGGTCATTATCTTCAGGTCTCTTAGTGACCTGGATGCGAATTTTCTAGAGGCTCACTTAAACCTCTGGTAGACAAACAGCTACAGAACTCTTTGGGAAAATACTTTAGAACACTGTTTAAGTTCTTTCAGGAGTTGGTCTGAGACTTCAGAATAAACCCCTCTTAAAAGTGAAAATGATCCTGGGCATCACTGGCTTTAATTCCAGTTATCTCTGATATGCCCTCTCAGACTAGAATCTGAGGTTTAGTGATGTGAGGAACAATTTAACCCAATACAACATTTCAAGTACACAGCTTTTCTGTTTGGGGTTGGTAAGAACAAGCTGCAGGTGTCAGGTGTTAGACATAGCATGAAGTGCTCTACATGTTTTACTATCTTGGTTTATAGAAGAATATTTAGAAAAGAGAAAAATGTACACACTAGGGGATGAAATCTTCTGGACTTCAGGTAAGCATTTACAAATAAATGAAAGAATTACAGTGATAACAAATATGAACTTTCAAGATAGTGTTAAATACAGGAAAAGATTAATGTGTTTTGTATTGAATTTAGAGACTACGGAGTTATCCCCATTTAATTAACTGAGGCTTAAAAAGAAGTCTGCATAAAGAACAAGTGTTGCTTATAGTTCTACTTCTGAGTTTCCTTTCTCAAAGATAGTATGTGGTATCATGCTATCCATCTGCCTTAAAACTGAGTGGATTTTATCTAAACTCATGGAGAAAAATAGCATATGAAAGACATGAAGTTCTGTAGATATTCAGGAAAATTGAAGATGGGGTGGAAGAGAGAGATCTGCCTTAAAGTTCCTGCTGGGGCCAGAAAATGAATGCTGCAGTTACATGCTCTGTTTGGATTGCCACCTATCTATCTGGCCTGCACAGTTCAGGCTATAGCCTCTGCCACATTGCTGTCAGATAGTAATTACATGGGAGAACAGATAGATCAAAGGTCTAGTGGTATGGAGAGAAATTACAGATATGACAGAAAGAATAATGTCAAGGAAAATACAGAATACAATGAGAAATTTTGCTCTTGCAGCCTTGGAGGAAGCTGTAGGGATGGGCACAGGCAGAAAACTATAAGTAACTGGTCTTATTAGCTCCTATGTTCAACGTATGGCTTGCAAAATGTTCTGTTAAGACTTTAAACTATGCACTTGTGATGTGGAATACTAAAGGAACTGAATACTGTAAACTCATTGAAATAGATTGACTATGTAAACTTCTCAGTATCTTGTATCAGTCACAACCAAGAGAAGTGCTGGTGGGCTAGCAGTGAAGGAGTGTGCTATAGGTATTACTACAAATGATTATTGGGTTAGCATTTGGTAGATAATTTCTTCCCAAACTTAGTGATGTCCGAAAAATCAGAAGGTGAATACTCTGTGTTAGTATATATGATTAAATATGCCATGATTCAACATCCATTAAGGCAACAGAAAGACTTCTGTATGTCCCCAGAAGATAGCTAGGTTAGACAAAGGAAAAAAAGTGTGTAGCAAGTCTTCAGCAAATCTTTTTCAACATCAGCAATTCTAGATATCTGTGAGCTTTTCTGGTCAATGTGATTTAACTTGAGGAAAGGATTCTACTCTTCCTTTCTAAGGATTGTGGTAGGTCATCGCTACACACATGCATGACAGCAATCTACTTGGGAGCTGGATGTACACTTTCACTGAGATTCTCAAAGACTGCATCTTCTACAGCTTCAGCTGTGAGACTGGAAGTGGGATAACTGTTCATCAAATGTCTTATTCCTCCAATTGCCTGTAAATGAGTATTGATAAAAAAGGAGGTAGAGTATGATTAAGCAAAAGGTTTTTAGAGTTAGGGTACTATGGTTAGGCTGCAGTTGGACTTGATGATCTTTAAGGTCTTTTCCAACCTGAGTAATTCTATGATTCTATGACAGTGATTCTTTAGTATTACCAGTAAATGCAAGATAATAGAAGATCAGAACCCACACTATCCTGATATAAATAGCTGTGAAGACTAAACTTCAAACATTGGGGGGAAAAAAAAAAGTTAGTGGACCAAACTTTCAGGATGTGTAAATCATGGAAGTTTTATTGTCGTCAACAGATCTTCATTCTTTTCACCTCCTTTAAAGTGATTTATATAGCCAGAAAGCAGACATAGCAGCACACAGAACTTTCTGGCCTATCTCTAAAATATTTAGCCTGCCCTAGAGTCGTCTGTAACCAGAGATGCCAAGAGCTGCCAAGTCTGGAAGTTGGATTATGTTAAATCCTGTATTGTTTCCCTTGCATGATGTTGGGATAGGTACATGATCATCTTTTACAGACTAACAAATTGTAAATCATCCTTTACAGGGAAGCCAAGTTTAGCTGTAGTCCTGAATTGGGATGAACATTTTTCTGCTTAAGCTGTTGTATTCAGTTCCAGTCACCCAGACAGTTTTGCTGCCTTCCATTCCTCCGGTCCAATTTACAACACCTCCCTTGGTGCTTTCTGGGCTGCCAGCACTCAGTAGTGTGGCAGCATTTTTGCCTCTCTCTTCCTTTTTATTTTTCTTTTTTTTCCCTGACCATAATCTACAAGGTTTCCATTAATCTTCTGTTTTCTAAGGTTCTTTGCCCTGCTCCAAGTTCGAATCCATACCAGAGGTCTACTGCTGCTCTCGTTACTGATTCACTGCTTATATTCTTCCCTTGTGTGCTTTTATTTTTTCTCTTTTTTTTCTGTTTGTTTTGATGCTTTTGTGGTAATCTGCACTAAGGAAAAGGTCACTGGAAAAACACAGAAAGTGTACATCTGATTCTTGAGAGCAGAACACAAAATGAAATACTGGAGATGAAAAACAATCTAGGAAAATTCATTCTGAAAATGAAGTTCAGATTCTCAAACTGGCTCTACACTGATATTTCTCCAGAGAAAAATGTTGTTAGAAACTTGGCCCACTTGCATGTAATTCTAGAGTCCAGTCTACTGATGTTTATCATCTGTTAACATGATTCTGTGATTCTGAGACTTATTTTAACACTTGGGATTTATTAACTACTGCTCAGTGTTAGTCATTTGCTTAATGTATGGAAAATTCAGGACACTGCTAAGTGAGAGTTAGTATGATTTGACAGAAAGATTCTTTGTGTACACGATGTATGGATTTCCCGCTCAGATACGAAATATCAAAAGGGGGCTCTTCACAAAGTAGGTAGGAAATATTCCCTACATATCTCACAGTCTTTGAATCTGAATTTCCTTGGGGTGGTATCAGTAGGAGAATGGTGTTTAAAAAAGCAAGTGGCTCCCCCGTATTTATCAAGGTGCTACTTAATTGAAGTTGTTAGCTACTAAAGACCATCAACTTTTTGGAAGTGTCACACAGAGCTGAATTTTCCTTTCCTTTCCTTTCCTTTCCTTTCCTTTCCTTTCCTTTCCTTTCCTTTCCTTTCCTTTCCTTTCCTTTCCTTTCCTTTCCTTTCCTTTCCTTTCCTTTCCTTTCCTTTCCTTTCCTTTCCTTTCCTTTCCTTTCCTTTCCTTTCCTTTCCTTTCCTTTCCTTTCCTTTCCTTTCCTTTCCTTTCCTTTCCTTTCCTTTCCTTTCCTTTCCTTTCCTTTCCTTTCCTTTCCTTTCCTTTCCTTTCCTTTCCTTTCCTTTCCTTTCCTTTCCTTTCCTTTCCTTTCCTTTCCTTTCCTTTCCTTTCCTTTCCTTTCCTTTCCTTTCCTTTCCTTTCCTTTCCTTTCCTTTCCTTTCCTTTCCTCATTAGACATTGAAGTTCATTAAATGTCAGTGACCAGAGCAGACAGAAGGATTCTTTCCCTGCAAAACATCATTTATTATTTCACTGGTTACTTTTATGTGTCTCAAAAATCTCATAGTTCATATGCCATGTTATGATAGTTTTTATTCTAGAACAAATGAAAAGATTTCAAAACATTTTAAGTATTTATGATAGCCTTGTTTTTCCCAGAAAATCAAATATTTGGAAAAAAGTCTAATTGAATGGTATTGGGGATGCTCATTTTCCTTTGTAGTAGGGAAGATACTAACACTGCTAACTTCTTCTATTCATATCCTAATGAGCATGTGACAAATGCCCAGGTGGCCAAGAGGGTCAATGCCATCCTGGTTTGCATTAGAAATAGTGTGGCCAGCAGGAGCAGGGAGGTAATCATTCCCTTGTAGTCAGCACTGGTGAGGCCACATCTTGAGTACTGTGTTCATTTTTGGGCCCTTCACTACAAGAAGGACACTGAGGCCCTGGTACATGTCCAGAGAAGGTCAATGAAATGGGTGAGGGGTCTGGAGCACAAGACTTATGAGGAGTGGCTGAGGGGACTGGGATTGTTTAGTCTGGAGAAGAGGAGGCTAAGGGGAGACCTCATTGCACTCTACAGCCACCTGAAGGGAGGTTGTGATGAGGAGGGGCTTGGCCTTTTCTCCCAGGACCCGAGGAAATGGCCTCAAGTTGTACCAGAGGAGGTTTAGATAAGACATAAGGAAAAACCTTTTCTCTCAGAAAGTGGTCAGGCACTGGAATGTCTGCCCAGGAAGGTGGTGGAGTTACCATCTCTGGCAGCGTTCAAGAGGGGTCTGGATGAGGAGCTACAAGACCTTGTTTAGTTGCATGTGGTAGCAATGGTAATGGGAGGATGGTAGAACTAGATGATCTTGTAGATCCTTTCCAGCCTTGTGATTCTATGATTCTAAATTATTGGCTATATACTATAACAAGATTCATTGGCTGAAGTGTAAAAATGTAAGTTTAAAAAATGTTGAGTAAACATCCTCTTAATAAACTCCTTGAAAGTTTTATCAGTGTGAACCCTTGAAAACCAGAATACCTAAAAATGGTTTGCTATTTTAGAATAGAGCTGCAAGATCTGTGGGGAGAAACAACTTAGTTGCATATTATAGTCTGAAAACTGTGTGTTTTTGTGTCACCGGATTCTGTTCTACATTATTTGAACTGTGATTTTGTCCTGAAAAGTAATTGGTACTACTTCACAGCATTCCTCTGTATGTGTAGGCACTAATTTCATGCTGAAGGGATCAGCAAAAATTCTCTCATATGATATTTCTTTGGGTGTAGCACAATTTTCTTAAAGGAAATACGTAAAGACAAAAAGGCATTTGTACAGTATCTATCCCTTGGGCCTAATGTTCTAAAAAGAGAGTGAGATTTTTCATGCTGGAGTTATTGTGTGAATTCCCACCCCCATACAAGTTGAGTTTTTGTTGTTTGTGCAACGTGGGAAGCCTTAGATACAAAGGCCATGAAAGTTCTTAAAAGTATTTTGGAAACCATCATAGAGTTGCCCTGAAAAAGTGTATTATCTCTTGAGACGGAAGAAGAAAGTTGATGTTCCAATGTCTTTACCCCTCTGTGTTCTTGCTCTGAAGTTGTTGTTACGTGTAAAAGAATAGAGATTTGTATCCTGAAAAAAATAAATGCACAGGTCAGTGGCGTGATCCATCAAATCTTAAGAATTGCTTTCAGCTATAAGTAACCTTTAAAAATGAAATATAACTATTGATTTAGATCAATATTCTTTATCACTCAAAAAGCACATGAGTATGTGCCCCCTTGTTCTATCAAATTCAAAGTTTCCAACCCAGTTTGGGTCACAGCGCATTGATCTACCATTTTAGTATTAAATTCATTGTTAGCTCGGATATTGATAAAAAGGCTAACTGCCCATCTGACAAACATAAAGCTTTAAATGATCAAATTTGGAATAAGGCTGACTAAGCAGGTGGAGGACAATCATTTACATGAGTAAAAAGTGGAAAATCTTAGCAGATATAATGTGAAAATGTGGGCAGATTAGGAGTTCAGGTAGAAATAATTTACTCAAAAGGAGAATAAATACGTAGAATAAGTTAGCAAACAATTTCACAGCTGTAAATCAGTCTAAAGATCTGCCTCTACCTGTTTCTGAAAGGCAAACATTAGAAAGCACAGCAGCAGATGAAGGGAAGTTAATTAAGATGTGCAGAACTTGGTATCTCTAGGGAAAGATTTTTCTACCAGCTTGGACACAACTGATTTGATATTTGTACCTGAATGTGTACAGTATATGTTTTCACACATAACTGTGAATCTTTACAGAAGACTGCTGGCTTAATTACTCTGTGAACAAATGTTATCTGTGCTGTGTGACTGGTTAGTCACATGTTGTGGTTTCACTCAGTAGCAGCTCATCACTGCTCAGACATTTGCTCACTTCCCTCAGTTGGGATGAAAGTGAGAACTGGAGGAAACACAATAGAACTCGTGGGTTGAGATAAAAGCTACTTACTAAGATAGAAAAGGAAAATGGAAGAAAACATAAGTTGATAAATATATGTATACATCTCTCCCCAGCACAATTACCACCTGCCAACTGATACCCAGCTAACAATACAACTGCATGTCAACTGATACCTGCTAACAACTCAACATCTTGCCACTCTGACCAATGCCCTGCTGATCCCTACAGCCTTACAGCCTTCTGCATACAATCTTCAGCAGATGCAACTTCCTCATTTACAATACCCTGCTCTGTGGTACTGGATGCTGAATAAACATCTAAGAAGGATATAAAAAGGACAACCCCTTCCCTAAGGGAGTTGATGAAATACCCAGAAGTAGAACAGAAGTCAAAGTAACAATGATATTTATAAACAGGAAAATGCCAGCTTCCCCAGTGGCATATCACCAAATCTAAGCATTTTTTTAAAAAGAATGAGCTATGTCTCCTGGTTTCTGACCACTGAATACTAATTTGTCTTCGGCATCTCTCTACTTCTTTGAATGATACTTTATCTCATAACCATCTGTTGCTGGAGTGTAGAAGGAAAGGAGGATTCAGTTCTAAAGATAATTGTGATAAATTGCCTGGAATCCTTCAGGCTTTCCAATGTTTTTACTTTCCATCCTGAAGGAAAAAAAAAAAAGATTTTTAAGTGCAGATAAAAATCTCTTTCTTCTCTTTTACTGCCAGTCATAATACAACACCCTATGTTCTTGTCTTGCATGCAAACAACTGAAATCCCAGCATTTCTATCATTGCTGTATCATTAGCACTTGCTGTCTTTAGGGCTTATGCAGGGTGCTCTTTGATACACAAAATGCAAAGAAGATTGTTCTCCCCGTAAGACATTTTGTTACATACTTCTCATAAACCAGTGACTTTATCCTGATTTTTGAAGGAATTCAGCCTCTGTTCAAAGATGTAAATAATGTTCCGATTGTCAGAACTGCTCTGAACATAACAGCAGTTATGAAAACATTTCCTTAAAGGGCTTCCCCCCCCCTCCCCCCCCCAACAGCTACTCATGCAACACATTTATATTACTCCTTGCTGGAATCCTGGCCTTACATTCTATCACCTCAGTAAAAGCTGAACATTTCTGTAATTTGTCTCATATCTATCTAGGAGAGTTGCTTTCCTCCACTTAGATGGTTTTGGGTATCACTTTTTGTAATACCTTTTTCCATAACTTTCCATCAGGGAGATGCATAATCCTGGGCCACCCATATGTAGAAGGAAGTGGATCATGTTACACTGAGGTTTTTTCAGGCTCCCATTCATTTATCATGGGTGTTTATATGTGTTGCCTCTTGGCTGCCTACTATTGATGGGGAGAACCGAGATGCCCAGGAGCAAGGGCATCTAGCCACTTACAGCTTTGGAAAAGCATGTATGAAAATAACTGAAGGTCACTATCTACTGTCCTCCATAGAACTGGCTTTCCCCTCACTATCTTGTCACGCATGCCTTGCCAGCAGGAAATATTGTATCATCTGAGCATCTTACATGTGAACCTAGCATTTGTCAGACTTCTAATTCCCAGTATCTTCCAAGGCTTCTGAGAAGTATTTAAGGCCTGAAATGAAAAGAGAGACCCACCAAAGACAACAGGAAGACCTTCCTTTACTTTCAGAGACTCCTGGATCTTTGGTCAACACCAGAAAGAGGGAAGCAGTTAAAAATGGAATCTTGAGAAAACAGGAAAAATGGAAGGAGAAGGGTGAGTCTTCAAGCTGTCAGCTGTATGCTGTGCTTGAGTTTTGAAGGTAATAAATGACCTTTCAGTTTTCAATTCAAGAACATTGCTTCATGGTCTCCTAGGAGGTACTTCTAAACCATTCAGAGTTCTTACGCTGCAGCTTTCAATTTCTTTGGCAATGCAAAAGAATCTCAAAATTGGTAAGAACAGCTATGAGAGACTGTTTGTTCCTGTCTCTCTGTGACCAGTGCTGAACTCAGGAAGAATCTGCTTTTGGCTGTCAGGGCAGACATGAAGACAAGGTGATATATGTTATGTGTCAGAAACATGGCCTGAATATTAGTTCCCTGCCTCTTCTTTGTTCTTCATTGTTCAGTGAAGAAGACTAGGCAATCAGTGGCATGGACTAGCCCTTCATGTCACCTGAGTCAACGCTGGGATTAAGGATATGTGATTAGGGGTGCTATCTCTACAAGTAGACAGTTGAACTCTGTCACCAACACCAGGGCATGGAGTCACCAGTGAACTGATTCCCACACCCAGACGCATTGGTACCAACAACTATTGGATGTTACCTGGCAGCTTATTTTCTTACCTTTCTCCTTAAAAGGTGGCTCAGAGCACCTTGTTTGGCAAATGCTATTGCTTCCTCCCATTTCTTTGTGTATCAATAAGATGTACACTAACAAGGATGCACAGTATGTTAATTAATGTCTAATGTCTAATGTGTATATAACCAGTAGGTTGGGATGAGATAGTCAAACAACCCTTTTTAAAGGTTTATTGAAGATATAGACTTGTACTCACAGAATGATGCTGCATTTCCTTGTCCTGATGCAGGTCCAGTTGGCTAGAATCAAACTGAGCCCTTTCACTTGCATATGAAGGATATTACCTGAAAAATATTAACATAAATCAGACAATTCATGAGTGCTTCCCTTTATTCCTCTCTGCTTTTTACACTTCTTGGCAACTTTTAAGTTGTACTCATAATTACATTGTTGTAAATTCAAGATAACTCATAGGACAACACTTACAGGCAACACTTTGTTTCCTAGTTGGGTAAGTAAGAGGACAGTGAATTCATTTTTCCTTTTAGTTTTAAGGCTAGTAGAAGGTTAAAACAACAACAACAACAGCAAACCAATGCTTATTAATACATAAAATGTTTATCAAAATACCCCCTACCTCAGTATGCCTTTTGCAAATAGCAGGCATTGTGTTGCTGAAGTTGAGTGCTGACATAGCTGCCCTGTTTTCTATGTGGATGTAACAGGGAAATAGACAAAAAGCACTCATATTACCAACTCTATTCAGTGAATGCTCTCTAGGTTTCTTGTCTATATGCAAATAAGAAATGTCTCCACTGCAGCCCACGGAGTTACTGTGTCAGAACACAGGTGGTTCACCTGGGTTAAAAAAAAAACCAACACAACAAAAAAATCCCAGAGATAAAAATAAGACCCCAGTTCCTGAGTTTGCATTCTATTTATGTATTCACAGCAGGAAATATTCTGTAAAAATCCTGGGTATTTCCAAATGACGGACTTCTCAGAGGAGTAAAAATGCAATCAAAGTATTTCCTTTCAAAGCTGCATCACTTTATGATTAGTCAAGGGGTTTTGGTAACATGAATTTCCTTTTCAGAAATGTTTTCTATTACATCTGTTTATTTTCTTTTTAGCAATCCAATTAAACCCTTTTTTCATCACAAGGAAAATTCGGAGCAGATCATTTAAATATATATATATCACAATATGCATGGCTGCTATAGCAAAAGTTAAAATATTTCCTCCATCAGCTTTATGCCTGTCTGTGCTAAAATAGATAGGGATTTGATCCCAGCAATTACGAGTATCCTTTCCAGAAAATCCTTTCATTCCCTTTCCTTAAAATTTAAAAGCTTTGGGATGATGCATCCAGTATCACAGATTTTATTAGCTGAAAATATCCCTGTACATCTGGATGAACAATTTGAATCATCTTGTGATGGAAGTTCCTTGTCATTTTCCCTCATCTTATGCATTTTACTGCATATGCATGTGCTGGCACACTTTCTCAAATATAATTTAAACACAGACCTTTTATAAATGAATTAGTTCCCCAGCTCTGCAATTATGAAGTGTTCCAATGTTTATGGAATAGTTTTGCCCAGATGAAAGGGCGGAGATTTACATTCTTTTACTTTAATTTCTTAGGGGTTAAATTAACATGGAAGGAGTCTTGCAACCTTTCTGCTACTTTTTTTCAGTCACTCCTGACAATCAGTTATGGGGCAAATCAATGCCTGGCACCCCTGTTGCAGCTTCTTCTGCCAAGAGGCTGGAAGCATTGTCTTGCTGTGACACGGCCTCCTGTAGCTGCTGTTCCCTTGACTCCCATGGAGGAACTCTGTGTCCACTCCATGTGGGAGTTTTGTGGTTAGTCTTGTTATTGGTGTTGACCCACTGCTCTCTCTCAAGACCTTGGTGGTCCTGTAGGGCAGCTGCATGGGAACGTGCCCTGAAGTGCAGTTGTGATGCTGATAGGACAGCAGGATTTCTGTGGGGGCATTTTTTGGGGGGGAGGAGGATGCTGATTGGGGCTGGAGGGTATGTCATCCATGACGTTTGTAGCTGAGGCGTACGGTCCTTCTATGCAGCAATTGCAGCAATGATAATAGTGTGTAATGAGTCTGGTTTTACTTCATGGTAGGTTATTGCACAGGCAGCCAGCATCTGGGGTCCAAGTCATAGTGGGAAAAGAGTAAGTTTTCTTCCTAGTTTGGTCTTCCAAAAGAGGGGCCTGGCAACCAGAGTTCTGTGACTTATCTTTTACAGTAGATGGAAGATTTTGATAGGAAAAGAGGAGAAACCCTCAAAAGCAGAAGTGCTGAATATTTTTGCCCATTGCTAGGAATAAAGTGGTAGTACGGGCCCCATAACAAGCACTGAACACAGTGAAGTGCCTTTGAGAAACTCCTCGTGTGCAGAACAAAAGCATAAGAAGCCATACACTGGACCCCTGTGGTCGGGTCAGCGGTGTGCAGCCTAACTGGACCTGCAGGATGGTGGTGCAAAGCCACTGGGAGCCACAGTCACCATAGCTGACTGGTGGTCATGAAGGGATGCAAGTGTCAGCAAGGATCCCTCTGACTACTTCAGCACCACTGAGCCTGCTGGCTTCCCTACTTCCTGACTTTGGTATTTTGCAGTCCTGTTTGAAAAGTTCACCCACTGGCTTATTACCCTGTTCCTAGAAATGCTTTCACGTGTCACATCCCTCACCACCTCTTCCCACGTGATTTTGATCCCTCCTGGCAAGCATACTAGTGGCATGGCTGGAGCTGCCAGGGAGGGCTGAGAGCGCATCTTTGGCCAAGAGGCCGGGAAGCCAGACATGCAGATGGCCTTGGATTTATTTGGACTGGCTCTAGTTCCTTGTGTCACCCAGAGAGGCCACTGGGGGTTGGCAGCACAACTGAGGAGTGCTGGATTGAGCCAAGGGAGGAACCAGAGCTACTGGGAACAGCGGCTGTCCTGGGATAAATGGGAAAATGGTAGGCGGTAGAGGAGAAACGCCAAGGCTCTCTTGGAAATTCAGAATGCTTGACGGTGGGGGGAGAAACTCTAGGTAACCTTTCCTCTTGCTAACATGGTGTTACTGTTGCCAAAAAATAGGAGTTGCAACAATTTGAATGCTTCTGCTAAGGCAAGAGCTGAGCACACTCTTCAGGGAACACCTTAAAATAAAGGCTGCCTTTGGCAATAACAACATGCTTGTAAATAAAGAGGTTGACTTCTGTGAAATGCTATCCCTGACTGGAAGTATCTGAGCAGAGCCCCTGAGGCTATTTTCCTTTCTGTTGTGTACAGAATAAGGATTCACAAGCAGGTTGAGACACTTTTTGCTTTTTTAATTAGAATGTTTCTCATTAACTAGATGTAGCTGAAGGCACTGTCTTGCAACCCAGTGTCACTTCCCTGTCAGAACTGTTGACTAAGATGCATATATATTGCAAAAGTGTGCACTGAGCAACAGGGACCTGCTTCAGAGCTGGCATTAAACCACACAGAAATTTCAGTATGTAAGACAACACCAGTGGGCATGTGTGCAACCTGAAGTAATCTGGTACAAGGATGGGGTTGCAGCAAGAAAGAAGATCTGCCAGCTTCTCAGATGACTTGATTTGAGAAGCAGTGCTTGGCTTTATATTTTAATACATGTTTTGTCTCATAACAGCCCTGATGAACACTGAAATCCTAAGCTGCAAGCTTCAGTCTATTGGCAAAATGTCATGGCTACTGCTGGACCATGTTCTCATATCTGATGCAAAGTCATGGGAAAGAAGACGAAGAAAACAATTTCTAGGTGAGGTTGCCAGCAGACCCAAAGGCAAAAGCCAGGTTTAACTTCAGGCCAAAAGCTTGGGACTGACTATAGGAAACTTTGTAAGATAGACACCACTGGTTTAGAGTCTTTAAGCTGCACATCCCAAGTAAACCACAATAGAAGCTTGAAGAGGAAAGGTCAGACCTGTGAAGTGCTATTTGTTTTCACTGAAACTTCATCTCCCACTCACCCCCAGCCTAACCAGCAGCGGAATCAATTACCACTTGTCAGGCTGAAACCTGACCCCAAAAATGAAAGAAGGACATGACCTCTGGGGGGAAAAGAAACCACGAATGAACCACTTTCTCCTGCAATCAAGGGTTAACAGCCCTGATCCTCTTCTTTTCCCCTTTAAGAAAAGATCAATATTACCATTCTGTACATTTACTCTTCCTTTCATCAGGGATGGCCAGTAGGACAGTGAGGTTATTGAGATTAGGTTTCATAAATTACTCCATTTAATAATTGAAGACAAAGTGGTTCCATACATTTTAATAGCATTTAGTGTAACCGTTCAAATTTGTAGGACTCATAATAGATCAGTTTCAGCTGCCATTACCACTTGAGGTAATGGTGCTTTCACTTACCAAGCTTCTGTTAAGTATAGGATCAGCTTGTCAAAAAGTGGTCAGGTTTAAGGCAATATCCCATGCCCTCCCATTTCAGACATGTCCTGAAGGGCGTTCCCAAAGGAGTATCTACAATACACTCTGGACATCTCTGTCAGTTCATCTCACATTGCAGTGGCCATGGCAGCTGAGAGGTCTGTTCATTTCTATGTATGAAATAATATAAGAGTATTACTTTGACATCCAGGGCCAGCTTTGACTTGCTCTTTTAAAGCATGAGAAGTGAGCATGGAACAGATAGGAGGAGCACCTTCTTATGTTCCCATTTCTGAATGTGAGGAAATAACTACACATAGAGCTGAAAAAAATAAAAAAAATTATCTTCTTGGGAATGGGAAGAGGTCTGTCTGAGCAGTGGGATTTAAGTACCCCGTGACTGATGCCAGCTAACACTGGTCACACAGGATTAAAGACACTGTTTTTAAAAGACATTCTCTCACACACTACTAAAATTGAAACTGCCCTCTCTGTTTGACCACTCTGTCATTTGGGTTTGTTAACATTAACACTGCATATGAAATTATCTGATTTTGCCTGTATGTATGTCTTGACTTTGTAGGCATCATCCATGTGGATTGTCTATAGCAATCTTAGCTTTGCGTTTCTTGCATACTGTTGTTGAACTTGACTTTAATCTGTTTGTTAATCTTTGCTACACTTTATTTTCCTTGAGTTACAACATTTCTGTAATAGAGGTTTCACATTTTTGTGTGGTCAGCCTTAATCTCCACAGCCCTGAGTCAGGGCAGAGGAGCTCCGGGAATCCCATTATATTCTCTGCTAAGTTTTTTTTAGGAAAGATTTACCTACAGAGGTATTAGCAATCACTCTGTGGTAGATAAGAAACAGATATTCCACTTGTGGTATGTGTTGGGTGCTGAGCACAGCCCACACAGCAGTCTGAAGAGTGTCTGCCAAAGGGGGTGTTGAATGCACAAAAACACACTGTATTTTTTTTAATGATATGCTGCCAGGACCCTGCTGACACATCAGGCATAGGAAACTACTTGACATCCGCCATTTCTGAAGCATTTTCTCTGCCTGTACTTTATAAAAAATAATCTAAATTTGCATATCCCTTTTTATGCTTCTATATTCAAGCAAGGGGATTCATTTTATCCTTCACTTAGGTGTTTCATTATCTTCCCCCCCCCCCTATAATTGTCGCCAGGGAAAGCGAGTTTTTGAATCTTCTTGTCTTGCAGTTCCTTGAATAAAACTCTCACCCAGTTTTCTCTGCTGCCTCAGGAAAAAATAAATTTCTTAAGGACATTAATTGTGGACACATCATCAAATCCAACCAAGTGAATAGGAACAAATTCTCTTCTCCCATTCCCACTCCCTCTCTTGCTGAAAAGCAAACAAACAAAGCTGTATTCTGAAGGAGGCAGGAAATGGAGTCAAGTAAGGAGCAATTCAGAAAATAAAGGACAGTTTTTTGAGGTTCACAGAAGAGAGACTTCTGTAGACCTGATTTTGCAATCTGGTGCTATATTGGTGATAAATTAATTAAGAAAAGCATTTGTGCACAGTGCTATGGAAGGGAACATCTCCAATTTCCTATTAAGTCAACAGACTACACTAAACATGAGAAAGCAAATGTGGCGAGGTGGACCATCATATCTCTGCATTGTGCCTGAAGAATAAGTGGGATGTGATCTGGCATGGATCAAGTCAGGAAGGAGAAAACATGAGGTTTGTGAAGTCCGTGACACAAGCATCTTACCTTCTTCTGGCCTTCACCTTTCCAGTGTGTTTTAGTAACCTTAACTGTAGCTGTTACTTCTCTAAGTATAAAAAAAAGCCTTTCATCACTGGGTTTCTTATAGACTTCCAGAGAAGTGTTACAAGCAAGGAAATTAATTAAGCATGTCAGAAAAGGATTGCTTTCCACCTGAGCCTGGCACAGCTTCTAATTAAAATCATGAGTGCAAAGTCACTTTGGAAAGATTGAAAGGCTTAGCATTTGTCAGCTACACCTTCCTAAATATATTCATTTACAAAACATGACAGAAAATGGACCAGTGAGAGTATCAGAACTGCAAAAATAAAGCTTTTGGGGGAAATATTTTAGACATTTTGGACTTTAAAAAACAGTTACTGTTTTTCAAAGGAAATGTCTGAAAATTCTATAAAAACATGTTTTTTCCTAATACCTGAGATTTTTGGCATAAAAAGATAAGGACACAAGAAAGGCATTAGACTTAATACCACCTTGGCTGGTCAGTCCATTTTGTGATGGATGAATACTTCGGCAGACATCTTCGGACTCTGAGTTTCTCTTTTCCAAGGTTCCCCCTGATTCAAGGATGTGGTCCTCTTGTGTATTAGGTCTCCAGAGTCTCAGCTCTATTTCCTCTCACTCTACAAAGCTCCACTTTACAAAGCCAGCCCCCTTCCTACAGGGTTACCTCCCACTTTCTTTTTCCCTTGATCTGCCTGGAGGTCGTGTGTCTCAGATCCTGGTGGGTAACTCATTTGTCATGCGGTTCTGAGGGATAAAGCTACGGAATGGCCAAATTAGGAAGTTCTGCACCTTTCCACCACTCTCATATCTACTTTTGGCCCCATGGATGCTCCTTGACTGTGGATGCTGGCAGAATGCTGTCATGGCCTTGCCTGGAGCCTGACATACTTCAGACAGAGAAAGGATACAACTAGGCTTAGTGCTGCTCATACAATCATTCCTTTTCTGCAGGCACTAATGTCTTTTCTCAGTAGGATCAAGAGTCAGATCACCTTCATTTACTATTCTGCTTTCATGCTGAGTTTTAGCAGTATCTTTTCCTCAGCTTTTCCTTTGCATATTCCAGCTATCAGACTTTATTTATTCCAGCTACCAGACTTTACCAGACCACATAACAGTGACAGCACAAGAGGTAATGCTTTTAAGCTGTGTCAGGGGAGGTTCAGGTTAGATATTAGGAAGTTTCTTCTCAGCAAGAGTGATGAGGCAGTGGCACAGGCTGCCCAGGAAGGTGGTGCAATCGCCATCCCTGGAGGTGTTCAAGAGCTGTGTGGATGTGGCACTGAGGGACATGGTTAGAGGTCATGGTGGGGGCGAACTTGTGGTTGGACTGGGTGATCTTAGAGGTCTTTTTGAACATTAATGATTCTATGATTCTGTTATTCTATTTATAATCTGTCCAAAGCTACTCTTTTCTTTATGAAATGCCTGAAAACTGATCAAAATTTCTCTCAAAGCTATCCATTGCTGACAAAATTTTTGTGCAACCCTTTTTTCTTGGCTTGTAGGTTGATCAAAAAACAATCTTTTGAAAGCGTTGAGGAATCTACATAGAGCAAACAGAATCTCTTTCTTCACTAATTAAGCAAGAGTGGAATCATGTCCATCTTGCTTATGAATTTGAAAATCATAAATAAATGAATAAAATAAATCTGTGATATTACTTCACAACTGTAGATACTGGAAAATGTTTGCCCTTGTGTATTGGTCCCTTCTGTAATAGGGCAGCGTGCGAGCAGTGCAACCAAAATCTACATGAGCTGCACTGGAATATGGACTTTATATTTAGAAATGTTTCTTTTGCCAGCATTTGTCCCATTGTGCTCCTTTGGTCTTGTCACATGTTTGAGTAATCAAGTGACTGCCCAGTCATAATTACTAATCCTGATTTATTTCATTGCGGGCAGACTAGGACACGGAGGGCACAGTTTAGGATAATTTCTAAGCATGTGGTTTTCTCTCCCTGTTGCAAAATAAAACCAGTTTCCTGAGTTCAATGTAGGGAATGGTGGAACCACAAATGGATCTCCCCACTAACTACAAAGGAAGAACATCTTCCGTTCCCTGCAGATGCCTAAGTTAGATATTTGGATGGGAAGAGTGGATGGAAAAGTATAAACCCTTTGCTCTGTGCCTTGCTGCTATGCAAGTTTACTAAGGGGAGATAATTCATCTCATCAGTCACACATCTCCTCCATGTCCTCACGAGATATACTGGGGACAGACAGCTCACTGGCTCTGAGAGTGAGTCAAATGAACTGGCTGTATTCATGCTGAGGGTTGGCCATCCTTTGGCAGGAGTTCTGGCTTTCAAAGAGCTAGTTAGGGTGGTCCAAAAGAGAGCCAGATAATCAAGTAATAGTAGCGTAATATCACTCTGGCTAGCACAGCCCTGGTCAATAATTGTTGGCTAATCCTTGGTAGTATGAGCAGCCTGTATGTATGCAAAGTTGTTTTTCATTTTTCTGGTGAGCAGTTCTAAATGAGAAAAAAATTGGTACTGATACACACCGTGCAATGTAAACATATGCAAAGAGCATTTTCCTGTTCCTGATGAGACTTATAAAAGACTTTCAGTTTCCTGGAAATTAATACTTTACAAGTGGGGTGAAAGGTCTACATACACAGAACTACAAACGTTCCAGTTGTGCATGATGAGTCATGAGTGTGAAAGCAAATTCCTCCTGAACTCACAAGGATTAACTTTGCTAAAATAATCTTGGCTACCTGCAGATTCATTCTGTGTTATATCAGGTATTGGAACGACAGTAAAATAAGGGACTTTGCATTGCTTCTCCTTAAGGAGCATTCAGAATTCGTATGTCAAGGGGCTCTTCTCAAGCCTGAGGCGTTAGTTTTGGCTCCATGGTTCATTCATGGCAAACTGCCAGTTTTGTGAAATCTTGGCTAGGAGGGCAAAAGGTGTACCAGTGCTTGTCCTGTTCACAGGCTGTTTATTGGATTTGACCAGGAAATATTCAGCTAGATAAGCTGACTGAAGTAAAATCCCTTAGCGCATAAATGTCTGAATCTGAGTTCAAGTGGTGTTTTGAGAGAGCTAGCTGACACTGGTCCTCGCTAATGGATTTTGTTGAATTTTCTTATCATCATATTTATGTTTGTAGAGAAATGCTAGCTATAGAGGTAACACAGAGCATATTTTAGAGAATAAACACTGGAAGTTAATTAATATAGAAAATGTTGAATGTTTGAATTACAATTACATTGCACTAAAAAACTCACTGTAAGGATGAGTTTGTGTTAGTCTTCCACTTTCATCCTCCACCATAATTTAAATTCCAACACTGCTATGGTGATCAGTCCACATGAATTGTGCTCTTCCTCTGAAACCCCGTGGTTCTTTATTATGAAAGATGGGATGACATGAAGGATATGACATCGTGGCCTTGTTACGATGCAGTTAAACAGGTTTGGTCATGGCTTCATTTATTGGGCAGATGTCTAAGCTATGAAATTGGAAATGCTTATTCTCAAAATATGAGCCTTCATTTCACTGGAAAACTTTTTTTGTTGTTTTTTTTTTTTTCCTCCCTTGATGTGGTCGCTGTGCTTGTGTGTTAGGAAATAAGCTTATTAACTGGAGTCCACTGTTGGGGGTAAGCGTGCATATCCAAGTAGCTCCTATGAGGTTCCCTTCACAGTTAGTGGGGAAAAATGGACACTATCAGGGTGTGTTTCCTCTTGCTGTAACAGTGATGTCTACAATATGTGAACTGTAAGGTAAGGTGAACTGTGCCTTAAAATTTTTCCTGAGTGTAAGAGGAGTCTGACATAAGCTTCATTCAATCTTACTGCTGCAGTCTGCTACTGTGGAAGTCCAGTTCAATGGCAGGGAGCATTTGTGTCATTGACAAAATGATCGCTACACTGTAGTAGCAAAGGAATATACCACAGTGCACAAAGGTATTTGTGAAATACTAGCTAGGAAATGATACCATCCCAGTTGCACTTTGGTACAGCTCAGTATTTGTGCCCTACTTTTACCATGTAATTGAATTAATCCTCACAGCCTCCTGCTTTTACCTCCCTTTCAGAGATGGTGAAAGTGGAGCAGAGGCGCATCAGAAACCAGAGATGCTGAGCTTCCTCAGATTTCAAGGGAAAGGATGTCCCAGAGTGACTCAATCAGTGTCTTGAATGCTCCAGCATCATTTCTGGCAATCCATCTGTGGTAATACTTGGGATAATACAAAACGCACCCTTCTCCATTTGGAAGAGAAGAAGGTGATGAAACCACATCCTCAGGCTTAAACTAGAAGCAAATATATTTGTGCTTATTATCTCATTTCCTCTGTGCAATTTCTGAGGCTTTGCATGGAGGTCATTGCCTAGTCAGCAAGCACTAATTTCACCCTTGAAGGCACTTCTGTTCCTAAATTTGTTCGCCCTAAAAGAAAACGTGAATTCCAATTACCCTCTACTCCAGTTCCCTGGGAAAATTCAGCATCTTGCAAGAACAAACATCTGAAGAACATTTTTAGTGGTGACTGGCTGTTTTAAAGGCTGTTTACACATGTGAGTGCCTTGCTGAAAACTGATAAACTGTGATCCTAGAACAGCTTCAACTTATACTTTGCAAAACTGTATCCAGAAGTCCATTTGATATCTACATACTTACATAGCTGTAATATTAATTACAGTATAACTTAGATATTTTTTTCCCTGAAGAATACTCAATCTAAGTAGGCAAACAAGGGAAAGAATATTGAGTTGCTTTCCTGAGGTTTTGTTGTTTTGTTGGTTTTCAGTTTTTGTTTGTTTGATTGTTAGTGTCATATTTGTGAAAAAAGCACTGAATTAAGGTCACTAAAGTCTACATGTCACATGGCTTCGAGTTTCAAACAAAAGCTCTCCAGTCCCCTTTCTGATGGTGAAACTGCTTGGAATTTTCATGGTGAAAGAATTTACAACTTCAAACTTCTCTAGGAAGGAACATTTTAAAAATTTCAGATTGACATGACGGTCTCGGCTGCTCAGGTTGCTTCTGTATTAAAAAGTCAGTTATTTATATATCACTAACCACTGTCATTTTATAAATGGGGAAAATAAACAGTGAAAAAAGGATTTGTTTTAATCACATGGCAACTTTGTGTCTGATCTGGGTAGGGAGCCCAAGATCCCACTTTCCAGTGCAGCAGTTCAAAGCTTCAACCACACAACAAATAAAAACAATCATGTCCTTTTTATAGCTGGAAACCATCACTGATGTATGTTGAAAGACCCGCTTGGATTCACATTCTGAGCATACAAGAGTGATAGCACTTCTCAGCCAGGTGGCTGTCTCTTGCCCTAGGTTAGAAATACCAATTTTAATCTGAACTGTGTGGTTTACGACTTTGTTTGTGCTCACAAGACCTTATCACTGAAACCTGATGACTTCTCAAGCCACTGGATTGAACTCATATGTGCTACTCTTCTTCAGTGTTGAAGAAACATATTCCAGCCCTAATCCAGGCATTGCCCAAAACTTAAACTAATAATGGAAAGGGGAAATTGCCTCTACTGACTGTAGTCTTCTTTTGCAGTTTGATGGGAGCAGCACGTGTTCAGGCTTGAAGCATTCCTCATGTATAAGATCAGTTTGGGAGGAAGTGACATCAGGGCTATGTGGCAGGGTTTTAATCCTATGCATTATTTAGTGTGTGATACTGTTGTAGGGAGGGACTGCACACCGAAGAAGATATTTTCTGAAGGAAAATAAAGGAAGGCAGAACAGCTGATTAGTTACTATTATCAGATGTTAATGGGTGTCATGTTGATAAGATGGTAACCAAATAGCATGTAGAAAAGATTTTAGTGCTAAGTACTCCATTGCCTTTGTGTGATGCCTCATTACTGCACTTGGATCCTCTCCTCTATAAATTTTTAATGACCTCACCATTTTTCATGTAACACTTCACTCCTTTCCTTGCTCTAATTTTTGTCCTGCTCAGGTTCTCAGCTGAAGGGAAAATGCATTGTGTACTTAGATGTGGAGACTTAAGGTTTTCACCTTGCTGCACACAGTTCTCTACAGGAAGAGAAAAAACTTTCAAAATTCAGCTTTACTTTTTAATTTATATATATATATATTTATTTTTGTCAAGGAGTGACAGCAAAAGAGTTGAAGAGTTCTAGTAAGACAGTTCTGTGGTCACTAACATCTCTATGTAAAGATATTGGATAGACACAGCACAATTACAGGGTAACACTATTGCCAAGTGGCCCTCAAAGATTCCTTCACAGGCATAGAGACTGTGAGGTAGATTCTCACTCCTTTAAGTTCAGTCATGTCCTGAGCTGCATCAAAAGAGGAGTGTCCAGCAGGAAGAGGGAGGTGACTGTCCCCCTCTGCTCTGTGCTCTTGTGGCCCCATCTGGAGTACTGCGTCCAGGTCTGGGACCCCCAACATAAGAAGGACGTGGGGCTTTTGGAGCAGGTCTAGAGGGCCACAAAGGTGATCAAAGGGCTGGAGCACCTCTCCTATGCAAGCTGATTGAGGGAGCTGGTCTTGTTCAGTCTTAGTAGCTGGCAATTCTGCCTGCAGGAGAGGGATGACTGGATCTTTGAGATTCCTTCCAATCCAAGCCAGTCCATGATTATATAATTCCTCCATGTTCCCCATCTGTGCTGGGGATGCTTTAAGGTGAGCTGGGCTTGACCCAAGGGTAGTTGCAGGAGACAGTCTGGCCTCCTCCTGGCCATAGCACTGAGGCTCAGGGAAGCCATGGGAAACAAGGATGGAAACCATAGAACCTTTGGTCTTGTTCTGGTCTGCACTGAAGGCTGAAATCCTAGAATCATAAGCTCATAAGAATAATTAAGATTGGAAAGACCACCTAGTCCAACTGTCAACCCACCTCCATCATGCAACTGCCCAGGTCCCTCAGTGCCATATCCACATGCTTCTTGAATGACTCCAGTAATGGTGACTCCACCGCCTCCCTGGGCAGCCTGTGCCACTGCCTCACCACTCTTTCTGAAAAGACTCTTCTCCTAACATCCAACTTGAACCATCCCTAGTGCAACTTGAGGACATTACCTCTTGTTCTATTTCTAGTTATGTGGGATAAGAGGCAGACTCCCACCTCATCACAACCTCCTTTCAGGTGGTTGTAGAGAGCAACGAGGTGTCCCCTGAGCCTCCTCTTCTCCAGATTGAACAACCCCAGTTCCCTCAGCTGCTCCCAATCAGTTTTGTGCTCCATTGCTCTTCAATGGATGAGCTCCAGGGCTTGATGAGTTAGAGGGGGAGGAGAGTTTATACCTTGGGAAGAAGGAAAGTTTCTTGCTTGAACCTAGTTAGTGTCACCTAAAAACAGAGCTGCAGATATTAGCACTGCTTACTGTGAGACCTTTGTAGAACGTGGTGGTTAGAAAAATATGTGCTGATTAATCAGAGGAATAGCAACCAGTGCCAAATAAATAGTAGGGGTCAAGAAACTCCCATGGTTGAGGTTTTATAAGCTAGGTTTGGGAGAGCCTCTGTAAGACCTTTCATGTGAAACAAGCTGGAGGGAAATCCCTTTTGCTTTGGCTAGGCTGTGGCTGTGCTCCTGCCCCAGTGCATGGGACTCCTCATCCAGGAATCAGGCTTGGCAGATGTAGCCTATTGCCATGAAACCCACAGCTGAGCAAAGAGCAGCTTCTCACCAACATTACTTGGGTGAGTAAGACCTGTTTGGAATTTCTGAAGGAGTTTCTGCTATCTCAGGCTTGCGGTCGCTGCTGCAGAAACAGTTTCTTGTGGTATCATCATAGCAATTTTTCCACAGTTTCATCATTGTCACCATTGCTTTCCTTTTCATTTTTTTTCAGATAATGCACATCTGAGAGCAGAGCTCCTCAAGGTTGCTACTCAGGCTTTTCTCTTTGAAAGAGTCTCTTTCTGAAAGATGAAACATGCTGTCTCTCATTTGATATTTTTCTCTCTGGAAACATCTGAGTCACACTTGCAGGGGTTAACGAGACACAGGAAAGAGCAAATGCCATGTCTAGTACAGTGAGCTCACTGTCCCAGCTTGCTAGACAAATGTTTATACACTCAAACAAACAGCAATCACAGCACATGACACCCAACATGCTGCTGGGTTATGTCATATGGTTATGAGAATGGGCAGTGGTATCACTGGGAGGGAGAAGCAGTGAGGCAGTGTGTGCTGTGGCAATGATACTGCACACTCGAGGAATCTGTCTGCTGGGAGCAGGGGTGGAGAAAAATGATGTTTGCAGGGTCAAATGTTGCTCTGGAATCTCAGTTTCTGTATTTGATCAGTCTGAGAACCACTTTTCTTTCTTTTTTTTTTTTTTTCTTTTCTTTCCTATAATCTAAAAACCATCAAAGAGCCTGGAGAGAAAGATAGCAATTTTTGTGCTGTAGACAACTGGAAAATTAAGAGGGTTGCTCTGAAAGTAATGTCTCCTGTTTTATTATGTTGGTCCAGAATATCAGAGGTGAATGTTGGTGGTATGGCAGTAGAGGTTGAACCTTCCCACCAGTATCTCACTACATATTGTTGTCATGTGACAGATGGCAGCAGAGAGGCAGTGTCTGTCATGGAAGTGTGTATGAAGCAAAGGTGTGTCACCGAATTCCTCCATGTGGAAAAAATGGCACCCACTGACATGCTTGCTGAATGTTGATGGAGATCAAACAGTAGATGTAAGCACAGTGAGGAGTGGGTGGTGCATTTCAGCAGTGGTGATGGTGACAGTGGGTCACCTCCACTGGTGCAGATTTTCATGAGTGTGGCATGCAGGCCCTTGTCCATCGCTGGCAAAAATGCAGAGCTAACAGTAGTGACTATGATGACAAATAGTATTTTGTAGCTAAGAATTTGCTTGTTTAACATAGTGGGATTGTGCTATTTCTACCTGTTATATTTTCCGTGGAAATAAATAGGAGACATTATTTTCACAGCAAACTTTAGTAACCCACGTTTAGATAACTATACTGTAGAATGTCTATAAGAATTGTAGTCCCTACCTACTCTTGTTCTGGAAAACAGCTCCTCTGGGCAAGGAGCTGTGTAAATCCAAAGCAAAAAGTAAACTACTTGAGACTGCTAAGTAAACTGATAGATTTTGGAATAGCTATGTTCTTGCTTTCTTTCCTCTCCATTCTTCTGATCACTGAAAGTCTCAGAAACTCTCGACACAAGGCTTTTTTCCTTCTGTCTCACTATTCAGTGTCCTCAGAGCAAAATGGGCATTCAGGTGCCAGTGCCAGGAGTGTTTCCCAGCGCTCAAATATAAAGCGGCTGGGCAGGGCTCTGGGGAGCCCTGGGGAAGAAGTGAAGAGTCCTCCTCCAAAGATGTGGAGTGGCTCCAAGGAGGCTCCTTTGCTAATTCTCTTGCTTCTTACTGCCAAAGTGCGTCTTGCTGGCTACTTAAATCTGCAAGATCCATCTTACTTTAACCATATTGAAAAGGACTGATGTTTTGGGGTTGTGCTGTGCTATATTAAAATCCATATTTCAAACAATAAATGCTTTCAATTTATCCAGGCCAGCCTCCTTTCCACTGAGCCAAACTTTCAGGCAGTTAGCTAAACCTTTCAGTAATATAAAGCACCTTTTTTATCTTGTGCCAACACTGTAATGCCTCCAATAATTTATGTTTAATTTTTAATATAGTTATCTATCATGAGTAATTATGTGGGCTGCTCACAGTATTCCATTTTCTGTTATGTGGTTTTTCTGAAGATTGTGGACTTAAAAAAATACCAGAGTACTACTACTTCCCTTCAGAATTTACTCCAACAAAGAAATATTGTGGCATATTTGAAGATACTGTATGTTAGCCTCCATGAAGTCCTTTGCTCAGTCTTTAGATCTACTGATTCCAATGTGAGAAACAGTGCAAGCTGCTGTGATTTATGCACTGCACAGGCAGAAGAAAGATGAGGAGTGTGCTTTGAGGTCACAGGCAGAGTTTGCTAGTGTTTGCATGTGGAGCTCAGGCTTTTGGGACTGGGCTCCTAGCATTTGATGGAGTTGTAGGTGTCCTCGCTCATTGCAGGGGAGTTGGATGAGATGGCCTTTAAGGGTTCCTTCCAACTCAAGTGATTCTATGATTCTGTGAAAATAACCCTGCTGCCACTGATATTACACATCACTACTGAGATAGGCACTCACTTTCATCTCCTGAGGGTAAGGAAAAGCTCTCCCAGCTTTCCATCTAACAAACATTCTCCTCTGTGCTCATAAAACCATAGATCTCAGCACCTCACAGCTGTGCACCACAACCGCTATGGAGTGGCACTGCTGCAGTGCCCCTGCCCTTACCCCAGTATGCCTCGGGAACTGCCCTAAAATCATTGCAACGTCCCAGTGTGCTCTGCAGGGAGGGCTGAGGGTGTGCGATGCTTTCTAATGGCAAACTGGAAAATATCTGCTCCTGGCTCAGAGCTGCTTGCACCAGGAACAGCCAGGAAGTGTTTGCCTGCCTTGAGTGACAGCCTGGTTTACACGTGCAGTAGGAGCAGATGGTTTTGTTAATCTGTATCTGGCAAAAAGCACTGATATGAGTACCAGATCTGTCTGAGGGACCGGAAGCTGAATTCCTAGGGGCCATATAAGTTTTCTGTCCAAATCTACATTTTGAGATGTCTGTGCTGTTTCTCCTACTCTGTATGAGCACTGTTCTTTTGGGAGGGGGAAAAAAAAAAGATTCTTTTTTTTTTTTTCCTGGCCAGACCACAGCTTGTCCTGACATGCTCTCTACTCTGGGAATTGAGAGTGGGATGTGTATGGGACTGCTAATGGAAATGTATACCAGAGAGGCTGTCTGAGCTCTGGATACTTGTGAGGGACTTTTCCAGCCTCTGTATTGGACAATAGTGCTCTTCTGAAATGGCACTGCTTCAAGAGTGAATGATGCACCAAGCACACAAACTCAAAGTAAGCATCTAAAATGCCACACTGGATGAGTTCTGTCCCCCCAGTGTATCACCACAGGCACTTTGCTGGCATGCAGTTAGAAGCTCTCCTCTCAGGCTGTGGCACTTAACTTACACTCAGAGCTGTAGCTCTATGTGTGAGCTTAGTGAATTGCTCACTGAGTCTTTGTCAGACTTAAAGGAGGTCTTGTATACTCACAGATTTAGTCATTATTAATGCCACTAATCTTTGACTTAATGAAAGATATTAGCTGTCTTTAGGAGTGCTGTAATAGCAGTCATTAGTTACAGACCTGTAACTACAGCGTGTTTATCAAAGGCAAAAGGGCTGCAGGCTTGGCTTCATCAAAATCCAGGGTAAAACTTCCCTTGTTGTCAGCAATGATAAAAACTCACTTTATTTTGGTAGTAGCACAAAGTTTAAGCTTCACATCAGATGTCTCGCCACATATACAGGTAGCATTGAATAACACAGAATGTGCAGGTAAATCTAAGGCTGTAATTCAATCAAGGACTTTTGCTGATGTCTTAAGCTGAGAGTCAAACAGCTTAAGTAGTTTATGACCAGCAGTAGAACTCCCTTGATTGAATTACTGCACAGGCATTCAATTGCATAAATGTATTGTTGTTTGTATGGTGTGCCAAAGCCTGATTTTAAAGTTACCAATAGCAGGCTGTAACTAATGGAGAAAGAGAAGTATGGTATTACACTGCCCCTTAAGCAAGGAAAATGAATGATGTGTTCTGTACTCATGTAATAATAATTGCTGTAGTACTGTAGGGAATTAATTCCTTAGTATTCATTAAAGGAAGGAGAGCTTGAGGTTGTTAGTCAGAAATAGACCCTGGCCCCTACACCAGAGTGTACGACCTGAGAGATTTCCATTACTGTCAGGCATCTGTCTATAGACCGGATCCACAGTTTTTTATAACTCTCTTAGATTTAAAGGAAAGGAGATAAAACAAGGTGAAAATGAGCACAGTAGACGACCACTACAAATATAACACAAATCCAATTGTGTGCAGAGAGATATAGAGGGGTTACAGAGACCCCTGTGGCTTTCAGCACCCCTGCATGCAGGCAAGGCACTGGTCCCCAAGCACCAGTCTTCATGGAACAACATACACCGATAGATGTGAGGTCTTTGCTGGCTTTAGCCCAGTGTCCTCCAAGGGGCTGCAGATTTTCTGCTCTCCTTTTTCACTACAGAAATGGACAGCTTTAGCAGGAGCTTTCCAGAGAGGATCCAGACAGAGTGCACATTCAAATCAGCCCTTTTTGGAGGTGGTCAAAACTGCTCAGTAGCTGTGCAGGTTGTCTGTATCATGGGCTGTCACGGCAAATTGGAGCTGACAGCTAGAAACTGCTCACATAGATTTCCTATTGCTCCTTTTAACCAGCCTGTATTAAATTGCACCAAAAGGGCTGACAGCCTTAAAATTCATGCCATTATATCACATTAAGAGCTACAGAAATCTGCCTGCTTTCACAAATTTCAAAGTCAATTGATATATAAGCCTAGAAGACATCCTATAGCCTAGAGACACAGTACAACCAGCGCACGTATGTGCGTGTTACTTCTGCATCCAGGACCATCTGCAGTTCTCAGATATTACCCCATATTAACATTTCTGAGAATCCTATTCTAAAAGGAAATACTTTAAATACAGACAAAATTTCCACAGGCATGAGTATTACCTTCAGGGAGCCTTCCTTCTGACAGGACATGGCTTTTGAAAGCACTGTTATTACTTACTTTGGGCTCGTTAATTACATAAGTAACTGGTCTATGTATGAATACTCCCACTGAGGGAAAGGCTGATATGTGTTTCAGTAAGGTGTGAAGATGAATACTTGCATGCCAGGTTGAATAAGACTCAGTCCTGCATATCCTACAAGACAAGACAAGAGTATAGACACAGAAACATGGAATTCTAGAATATCTTAAAATACTGATGAGGATAAGAGCAGGAAAAACCAGCACATAGTTGTGAAAGAAATGTTATGACTTTGTCCTTTCTCAGTCATTTGATTTTATCTAAGTTAACACAGTTTTAAAAATTTGACTCGAGCAAAATTCTTCCTCTAAAACATTTGCACTGTAGCAAAAATACTGAGCACAAAGGGAAATGGTTTTAAACTATAAGTTGGTAGATTTAAGTTAGATGTCAGGAGGGAATCCTTTCCCCAGAGGGCTATGAGGCACTAACACAGCTGCCCATAGAAGCTGTGGTGCCTCATCCCTGGAGGCACTCAAGGACAGGTTGGATGGGGCCCTGGGTAGCCTGAGATGGTGGGAAGCAGCCCTGCCCATGGCAGGGGTTGGGGCTGGGTGGGCTGTGAGGTCCCTTCCTTTCCAAACCCTTCTGTGATTCTATGACATTATGCCAGCACACAGGTGATAAAGTCATCTTTAATGAAACTTATGATACACCTCATTCCCTGGTTAGTTTTGGTGTTGTGACTGAAGTGGAATGAATTATGGCTCCATTCCCTTAGTTTATATATCAAACATTTAGCTCTTGCTACTCCGTCAGCAGACTGCCACTTTTTAGAGAACTCCAGCAGAAGATGTAGTTTATTTTTAGGTCTTCAACTAGACCCTCTTTGGATTCAAATGAATGTAAATAATATATATAAAGGGCTAGTAGATAAGCCAACTCTCTCTCACACACAGACCTCTGAAAACTAGTCAAACTTTCTGCCTGACAGGGAGTTTGTTGGAGGTCAGATGATCCTTTATTTGACACTTGAGAAAAGAACAGTTAAAGGCACTGAAATGTTACTCTGTTTCTCTTTCTACCTCAGCAAACAAGAAAGCAAACTATTAATGTCTTCCATATCACACATTTTAAAATCCTTCACATAATAAAACCTCGTCACATGTAAAATGTGCTGCATGCCAAAGAAGTTAAATGTGACTTCGTGTATATTATGGTTTCATCAGTTCCTTTGGTTGCTGGGCTTTGGAGCATTCTGCTCCAAATTCTGAGAAGAGCACTGGGACTTACATAGGTCACCCAATCTTCTTGTTCTGGCAGCTTGACCTTGGCACAGCTTGAAAGGAAAATAATCTCTTCTAAGTTTGGAAGGGCTGATTCACTAGCCTTCAAAACCCTGCTGAGGGAAATAAACAATTAACAGAGCTAGCTATATCCTCAGCTGTGTTAGAGAGATTACATTATGATTTATACATACAAACATGTTACATGAGGATGGATCCTAGTCTCACACTATCAGTCCAGAAATCCAATTTTCAGTGAACATGTGTTAGACCGTCTGTTTATTTACTTTTAAATACTTTTTTTTCAGGTGTGTAATAGGATGTGATTTTATTAACTAAACTATGCAGGGCTTTCCTAAGTTTCAGTTTTTGTCACATGCAAATACTTAGTGTGTCTTTCTGATTCTGACATGTGTTTGGACGTGGTCTTTAAGGGCACTGTTAGCTTCTCCAAGTTGATGTTATGTTAAGGACTTTGATCTTGTAAGAGTGTGATAGTTGTGTGGTTCAATACTAGTTTCAAAGAAGAATCAGGTCAGAAGATAATAAAAATAATTATTGCACTAAACAAGAGGGTCAGCCATGGCTTTTCTTCAGATCATTAAACGGAGAATGTCTTAAAAGCACCCTGGGAGGTCATTTGTGACTCACAGCCCTGCACAGTAGGAGTGCTGGTTCTTCCTCACCCATGAGAGCTATCACTCCATTCAGGCTAAAGTCCCAGAGATTTGATTTAAGAGTGTTTCCACTCAATACGCCAAAATTCTTTGGCCTCCTCTTACCATGCCCCACAAGGCGCTTGGAATTGTTGATTTTATGCACCAAGTCACTTTAAAAAAATCACTATTTAGATCACTAACAACTGTAGCAAGGAGTTAATCCTCAAGTTTACAGGGAAAGAAGAGGCATATATGTTCTAGCTTTGTTGCTTTCAGTAGGCCTTCTCCAAGTAGGTGATGAGTTGGTACTAAGGGAGTGGTTCATAACTGATAGAAGTCTTTCTGAGTGGCTTGGATGCATTTGTGTACATCTGCTTCTTTCTGCATTGAGATTAATGGAGCGTAAAGAATCAGGTTGTTTGAATCAGTCAAGACAATCAAGAACTCTGCAAGAAATATGGTTAAAAGACGTGCACTACAGAAATGTGAGAAATAGTTCAATGAACTAGCAACTCAATGAAGTGAAATTTTTCTTTATTGCTTTCTGCATTTTTTCCAGCCCTAGTATATCTTTCAACAATATATGTTGAAATATAGAACATATAGAACATATAATATAAAATATACAGATATGTTCCAGTATAATCTCATTTTAACTTTTTCCTTCCCTTCCTTCCTTCCTTCCTTCCTTCCTTCCTTCCTTCCTTCCTTCCTTCCTTCCTTCCTTCCTTCCTTCCTTCCTTCCTTCCTTCCTTCCTTCCTTCCTTCCTTCCTTCCTTCCTTCCTTCCTTCCTTCCTTCCTTCCTTCCTTCCTTCCTTCCTTCCTTCCTTCCTTCCTTCCTTCCTTCCTTCCTTCCTTCCTTCCTTCCTTCCTTCCTTCCTTCCTTCCTTCCTTCCTTCCTTCCTTCCTTCCTTCCTTCCTTCCTTCCTTCCTTCCTTCCTTCCTTCCTTCCTTCCTACGCGTCTGTCAAACTGATTTAAATTTTTGCTGGTTTGCTTAAATTGCTGGAAATGTTATAGTCTGTAGAACACATAACTGCAGCACTTGTGCTGCCTGTTTTTCTTTCTATGTAAATGATTTCAAAATCTGAAGTAATTTTGAAGCATAAAATGCACTATGATCAAGCATCATTTGCAGAAGTTACTGAAGTAACAGTGATGAACCATACTTTCTGATTCTTAACAAACTTGGAAAAGAATCATTAAATCAATGTTGGTTTTAATTTTATTTTTTTCTTAAAAAAAAAAAAAATAAAAAAAAAAGAAAAAGAAAAAAGTCATGAATTCTTATCAGGCTTCCTTAAAGGACAGCTTGGCATTGGCTCTGACTTCTTAAAATTAAAATTATATTGATTTTCCATTTTATTAAATAAATGTTTCTCCCTGAGCTTGCTTTAGGAAAAAAAAATGTTTTCAGTGCAATTTTCTGTCCAGCCATTGCCTAGACTTTGACTGTGGAACACACATCTATGTTGAAATTAAGAGACAAAAGAATTACTGAGAGCAGCACTTGTTCCAAGTTTCTGGTGATGCAGTGTAAGTTGTGCCCTATCAGATCTCTAAACAAAATGCAAGTTTTGTCAGGTTACCCTGTACAATATCTCATGTAAAAACTATCCATAGATGTTTACATTCATGTTAACATTCATGTTTAGGAAATAAATTGGTGTTGTATTCAGATGCACTGTAGAAGCCAATCTTCCCTCCTTGTCCCCCTGCCGTGCACCTTACCTCACTCTGGACTGTTTGCAGCACTTCTTTTGTGGATTATTAAACATGAACCAATGCTAGTGTGCGCAGACTGCCTCCTAATTCCAAGTTTATTTTGTACAAGGAATGCTAAAAATTATAGCTGTATGAAAGTGGAACTTTGACACTGTTAAACCCTTCAAGATTAAAACTGTTGTTTTCCATGTTATCAAAATTACATTTTATATCCATTAGGATTTGTTGCCTTTTTTGGGTCTTTTTAGTTTAGGAAGACTAGGAAGATCTTTTCTAAATCTGTCAGCTTTAAAAGTATCCCTTGACCTCAGGGACAATGAAATATTGACTGAAGAGCACCCATGAACTCTGAACTTGAACCCATGCTATTCTTGTGCTTTGTGATTAAGACCAAATACCTGCTGAAGTGAAACATACAATGGAATCTGGTGCAAGATCCCTTTCTTCTGTTCTGTTCTTATATTGTGGACAGGTTTCCTATATGACAAGGGAAAATCTCTTGACAAGTCAGTATTGAATAAGGTGGTCTCCAAAAGAACTACTTGTACTTTCTGTACTTCTGTGTGATTGAAAAGGAGTAATTTGGTAAGATAGTCACTGCATTATTTACATAAGGGATTTTAAGACAAAATTTGAGCACTGGGGAGATTAAGAAGTTCGTTAATCTCACACTAACTAAATTACAAATGCAATGATCAATCTTATCAACTGTGGAGAGGTGAACATTTCATCCCAACACAAAGACTGTCACTCTGACTCTAGCCACAGAATATTTAATCAAATCAAAACTGAAAGCATAAAACTTCTTAAAAGCAACCATCAGCTGTGAACCCATCAGTGACACAGATTGATAGGGCCACATGGAACTCTTAAATCAGTAATACTTAATTAGTATATTTCACTTGTAGCCTGTAGGTTGTACTGGGAGCAGTATATGGCTAACAGAATGTCTGCAACACCCTCCATTTGTATAAGCTCCTGCCAAGCATCCTGGGTGGCTGTCACGGGTTACTTAGATTTACCTATGCCCGTGACAGGGGAAGCCACCCCGTGGGCCCCCCTCCCGGGGCCCGGAAAGGAGGGGGAAAAAGGGAGTGGGATAAAACAGCGACAATCTAAGGAGGAAAAACTTATTTTACTAAATATGATACCGAAATACAAGATAACACAATATAATATAATTGAGGCTAACAAATCGAACGAAACAGAGAGAGAGAGTCCCCGAAAACCGAGAGGCCTACTGTGAACTCTAGGCGACACGGATGGAACGCTTCCCACTCTCCGAGAAGTTCGAGAGAAGAAGGAGGGCACTCCAGCCTGGGAACGAGATTATACAGCGTCCTGGTCCCGTGACTTATCATTAACCCTGTTGTTCTCTGGGATATGTAGTCTTCTTCTGTGGACTGCACATTCAATAGAAGTATCCATACTTTACATGATGTTATGATGTGGAATACTGATACTGATAGCAAAATTACAAAACCATGACATTCCACCCCTTATTCTACATTATTACATCATGGTAAAAATATATATACATATATATACACGTATGTAAAATTATGATAGCTAAACAGTAGAATTACATGTAACATAACTAAATGTACAACTATAATAACTAAAATACACTACACATGCAAACATATATACATATAAATACATAAAATTATTGACTGCACTCCCCCAGCATCAAATTCCCTTGTGGTACACATTGAACATCCCCATCCTTCTGCATTACCCACCAAGTGCACCCAGGTCCCTGGGCAAAGACAGTTCCACGGATAGGTTTGCCCTTTCCAGAAGCTGGAAGGACCCAAACAGCTTTTCCCAACATGTTCTTTACATGTACAACAGGGACCTTATCTCCTTCTACAGTGTGTAGGGGGCTAGATTGACTAGGACCATCACGATTGACAGATCCTCTAGTATTCACCAACCAAGTGGCTTCTGCCAGATTCTTCTCCCAGTGCTTAAATGTTCCGCCACCCATTGCTTTCAACATAGTTTTCAACAACCCATTATATCGTTCAATTTTACCAGAAGCTGGTGCATGGTAGGGAATATGATAAATCCACTCAATGCCATGATCTTTGGCCCAAGTATTTATAAGGGAATTTTTAAAATGTGTCCCATTATCAGATTCAATTCTTTCTGGGGTGCCATGTCGCCACAGGACTTGTTTCTCAAGACCTAATATGGTGTTTCGAGCAGTTGCATGGGGTACTGCATATGTTTCAAGCCACCCAGTGGTTGCCTCTACCATGGTGAGTACATAACACTTACCACTGCGAGATCGTGGCAAGGTGATATAATCAACCTGCCACGCCTCCCCATATTTATACTTTTGCCACCGCCCTTCCTCCCAGAGAGGTTTCATCCTTTTGGCTTGTTTAATTATGGCACATGTTTCACAATCATGAATAATCTGCGCAATAGCGTCCATGGTTAAGTCCACCCCTCGGTCTCTGGCCCACTTATATGTCGCGTCTCTTCCTTGATGACCTGAGGTCTCATGAGCCCATCGAGCTAGAAATAATTCACCCTTATTCTGCCAGTCCAAGTCAATTTGAGCCACCTCAATTTTGGCAGCTTTATCTACCTGATGGTTGTTTTGTTGTTCTTCAGTAGCCCGACTTTTGGGCACATGTGCATCCACGTGACGCACCTTTACAACCATATTCTTTGTTCGGGCAGCAATGTCCTTCCATAATTCAGCGGCCCAAACAGATTTACCCTTCCGTTGCCAGTTGTTTTGTTCCCACCTCTGTAACCACCCCCATAAGGCATTTGCCACCATCCATGAGTCAGTATAAAGATACAGCATTGGCCACCTCTCCCGTTCAGCAACATCTAAGGCCAGCTGGACAGCTTTTACCTCTGCAAACTGACTTGATTCTCCCTTACCTTCGGTGGCCTCTGCAACCTGTCGTGTGGGGCTCCACACAGCAGCTTTCCATTTGCGATGCTTCCCTACAATGCGACATGATCCGTCTGTGAATAGGGCATATTTCTTTTCATTTTCTGGTAATTCGTTGTATGGTGGGGCCTCTTTAGCACGTGATACCTCTTCTGCTGGTGATGTTCCAAACCTTTTATCTTCAGGCCAGTCCATGATTACCTCTAGGATTCCTGGACGATTGAGGTTTCCCATTCGCGCTCGCTGTGTAATCAGCGTAATCCACTTGCTCCAGGTGACATCGGTAGCATGATGAGTGGAGGGAACCTGTCCTTTGAACATCCAGTTCAGCACTGGCAGTCGAGGTGCCAAAAGGAGCTGTGTTTCAGTCCCGACTACTTCGGAAGCAGCCCGAACCCCCTCATACGCGGCTAAGATCTCCTTCTCAGTTGGAGTGTAGCACTCTTCAGACCCCTTATATGATCGACTCCAGAATCCCAGGGGTCGGCCTCGGGTCTCTCCTGAGGCTCTTTGCCACAAACTCCAAGTGGGGCCTTTCTCTCCAGCAGCAGTATAGAGGATGTTCTTTACATCCTGTCCAGTCCGTACTGGCCCCAGAGCTACAGCTCGGGCTATCTCTTGTTTAATCTGTTCAAAAGCCTGCTGCTGCTCAGGGCCCCATGCAAAATCGTTCTTCTTCCGCGTCACCTGATAAAGGGGGCTTACAATGAGGCTGTAGTTTGGAATGTGCATCCTCCAAAAGCCTACTGCACCCAGGAAAGATTGTGTCTCTTTCTTGCTAGTTGGTGGAGACATGGCAGTGATTTTGTCGATCACATCTGTTGGGATGTGACGACGTCCATCCTGCCACTTTATACCTAAGAACTGAATTTCCTGGGCAGGTCCTTTTACTTTGCTTCGCTTAATAGCAAAGCCGGCTTGTAGAAGAATTTGGATGATCTGCTCTCCTTTTGTGAAAACCTCTTCTGCTGTATCACCCCACACAACAATGTCATCAATGTACTGCAGGTGTTCAGGAGCACCACCTTGTTCCAGTACAGTTTGGACCAACCCATGGCAAATGGTTGGGCTGTGTTTCCACCCCTGGGGCAAACGGTTCCAAGTATACTGAATGCCCCTCCAGGTGAAGGCAAACTGTGGCTTACATTCTGCAGCCAAAGGAATAGAGAAGAAGGCATTGGCAATGTCAATGGTGGCATACCATTTGGCTGCTTTTGACTCCAGCTCGTACTGGAGTTCCAACATGTCCGGCACAGCAGCGCTCAATGGGGGTGTGACCTCATTCAGGCCACGGTAGTCTACTGTCAGCCTCCATTCTCCACTGGCTTTACGCACTGGCCATATGGGACTGTTAAAAGGTGAGTGAGTTTTACTGATCACTCCCTGATTCTCCAACTGGCGAATCAAATCATGAATGGGGAGCAAGGAATCCCTGTTGGTGCGATACTGCCGTCTGTGCACTGTCTTTGTAGCAATCGGTACCTGCTGCTCTTTTACTCGTAGCAGCCCCACAACAGACGGGTCCTCTGACAGGCCAGGCAAAACAGACAGCTGCTTAATGTTGTCCATATCTACAGCAGCTATCCCAAAGGCCCATCGATACCCCTTAGGATCCTTGAAATGCCCCCTTCTGAGGTAATCAATACCCAGTATACATGGAGCCCCTGGGCCAGTCACAATAGGATGTTTTTGCCAGTCTTTGCCAGTGAGGCTTATTTCAGCCTCCAGCACAGTCAATTCTTGAGAGCCCCCAGTCACTCCAGAAATATGGATTGATTCTGTCCCTTCATGACTGGAGGGCATTAGGGTGCACTGTGCACCGGTATCCACCAGTGCCTTATATTCCTGTGGTTCTGATGTGCCAGGCCATCGAATCCACACAGTCCAATAAACTCTATTATCCCTTTCCCTCCCCTGACTGAGGGCAGGGCCCCTCTATTGGTTACCTGTGATGACTGGAGCAACTCCACTGGTGGTTGGTATGTCTAGTAGTTCTTTCACCCGTGCTCGTAGTGCAGAAGTGGGCTGATCATGCCACTTCCTCATGTCTTCTCCACGGTCACGTAGGTAGCGCCACATGGAAACACGCGGTGCAATCGTACTGTTGTTCTTTGCTCGAGCTGGGAAGCGTGTGCGTTTAACAGCTGAGACTTTTGATGATGCAGGTGAGGAGTAGGACTGGAATACTTTGATCAGATCCTTCATTAGACCTGGTGGCCCGTACGAGGATTGACCTTCATCAGTTGTTTCTGATACTATTACGGGATCATCATTACGATTAGTTGATGGAAACAATTTCTTGCACATTTCATCTACTCGGTTTTCTAGCCGTGAGATGGCAGAAACTGCGGCATGCAGTTGAGGGAGCTGCTGATCAGTGGTTTGAAGCATTATAATCAGCTCAACAACTCGGGGCCATCTGTCCACGAACCCTTTAGAACCTGTTACCAATGACTGTGCCATTCTCTCTGGTGCTGTACTTGTGATTTTCTGCCACATGTCAGGATCGGCCCTCACTCTCTCAGGGTCAAGTTCGCTTGGATCAGGGCTGTACAACATTTTCGCCATGGCCAATTCCCTCAGGCGCTGAATACCTTTTTGGACGGTATTCCAACTATCAAATTTAGGCTTCAAAGCATCCTTATAGGGGTACCTTTCTCTCACGGCTTCTAACAGCCGCAACCAGAGAGTGGCAGCTCCATCCGAACATCTGCTAATCCCTCTGTCGATACCTGCATCTTGGGCAATGTTTCCTAGTTGGCGAGCTTCATTACCATCTAGAGACAAGCTGTTGGCCCCGTTGTCCCAGCAGCGAAGCAACCAAGCAAGGATACCTTCATCTTGACGCCGTGTGAACTCCTTTCTTGAGCCTTGGATTTCAGTCAGCTTCAGAGGTCGACAATAGGTGATTTCCTCCTCATCATCAGTCTCTTCTTCATGCCTCTTGGTTTTTGCCTTTGCTTTTTTCGGTACTGCTCCATGCCCGGCACCTGGGTCTTCTGCAGCCCCCCCCTGTGCTTCTCCTTCTTTTCGTTCTAGACGCGTGGACACCCGTTTCCATTTCTTGCCTTCCACAGGGGCAACTGATATTGCTACTGATGCCTCCTGTGACTGATCAGAATTAACTTGGGCTTGAATCTCAGATCGGAAACTCTCTCTCTCCAGAATAGTATGATACAAAGCACGGTATGCATAAGCCAAACCCCACATAAGGTTTACCTCCTTAGATCTCTGACCCAAATACTCACTTAATTTCTTAGGGTCCCTTAGGTGTTCAAGAGTGAAATCCCATGACACTGCGGGTCCCCATGCTTCTAAGACTTTTCCTAAACCTTTCCATATTCCCTGCCAGTCATCATTCTCTGGTTCTGGAGGAGACTTCCGCATAGAACGAATGCATAGGAACATATATGCATTCATTAATAGTGATAACATGGATGCAAGTATGAACCCTATCTCAGTTATTGAAAGGCGTGTGGAAATCTGAGAGTACAACCTAAATAAAAAGGGTTTTTTTAGCCTGTACAATGAATTAAACATGGTGGTGTTTGTAAAATTGCCTGTTCCATCTGGGATGCAAGTACTTGTAAGATTCGCAATTCCATCTGGGATGCAAGTGTTTGTAAGATTCACAATTCCATCTGGGATGTAGGTGCCAAAATTCTGACCATACCACATCTCATAAAAGTACCAGGCAGGTGTCTCCATCAGTATCCACCTTATTAGGCTATATACCTGCACAATTCCACAACACCAAATTATGGTGTTAATAGTTGACCAATACTTTAAGAAGATCATAATTGCTTTCAATCCCTTAAACAGAGCAACTGGGATGAAGAGTGGATTCATAGCTGGCAGGCTCTGTAAAAGTCAGAGCTAGCTAGCTTTGCTCTAAGGGAGAAAGAAATCCCTTTGTTTTCTACACAAAAGTTAGATAGCAGTGCTGAGAATGTACAGCAGCCCTTAATGTTGACAATTTGTCTGGTATTTCAAGGTCACGTTCTCAGTGAGCAGCTACGAAAAGATAACACTCCCCTAACGAAGCTCTTTAAGAGTAAAGAGAGAGTTGTTCTAAAAGCTAAAAAGCTCTATGCCCGCATTCTCCACCAAAAAATCTGTCACGGGTTACTTAGATTTACCTATGCCCGTGACAGGGGAAGCCACCCCGTGGGCCCCCCTCCCGGGGCCCGGAAAGGAGGGGGAAAAAGGGAGTGGGATAAAACAGCGACAATCTAAGGAGGAAAAACTTATTTTACTAAATATGATACCGAAATACAAGATAACACAATATAATATAATTGAGGCTAACAAATCGAACGAAACAGAGAGAGAGAGTCCCCGAAAACCGAGAGGCCTACTGTGAACTCTAGGCGACACGGATGGAACGCTTCCCACTCTCCGAGAAGTTCGAGAGAAGAAGGAGGGCACTCCAGCCTGGGAACGAGATTATACAGCGTCCTGGTCCCGTGACTTATCATTAACCCTGTTGTTCTCTGGGATATGTAGTCTTCTTCTGTGGACTGCACATTCAATAGAAGTATCCATACTTTACATGATGTTATGATGTGGAATACTGATACTGATAGCAAAATTACAAAACCATAACAGTGGCTCATATGGGGTGGTGGGAAATCACTTACAGATGGCACTGTTCGAACTGAGGTTTTTAGGTTTACCTGCTGGCCAACATGAAAAAAGCAACATTCTCATCTCTTCATTGACTTACTTTTAAATGCCTGGCTTTATCAAGCGGCATAAGAAGTGAGTAATTTTTCACAGTTACATATCAGCTTTAATTAGCTTTTAAATCAAAACTGGTTATTTATCTGTGATGGTATTAGGAGAAAATGGGAGGTTAGAAAGTGCTGCCTGAAACCATGCTCCCCTGTCATAGGATTGAGATGAATTTTTGGTAGAAACAAAGTAATACCCCAAGATCTAATTTGGAAGCATTAGCCACACTTTAAAAGGGAAATATAATTTTAGCTTTTGAAAGAATAATAATTCTTTTCCAGATCCATTATTCTTCATTGGAATTACATAAGAAAACACCTTCCCCCTGGTATTTTTACAGGAAATACCAGGAAATGGAGCATTCTTACCTTATGGCATTTCCATAAAAACATGCTCTCCTACATTATTTTATTTTGAATCCATACAAAGTAGCTTTTCTTGCTTTACAATGTTTTCAGCAAAAATCTTAAGCATATCCTTCCCAGACTTACCAGCTTTGTGGATACTCTGAATTACAGTTCATTTGCTGTACTTACTGCTTACACAAAGCAGTCACATAAAACTTTTACAAACACGCTTCTGGGATTTTTTGGATGTCAAGGAGAATGTGATGCACTGGCTATGCTTTTTTTTTATGTGGGGGTTCGTAGGATCTCAAGTAGAATTCAGGATCCTAAAATCTATTCTTTTCTCTACTGATAAATGAGGTGTCCCCCTGAGGGCTTGCTTTTCTGGACGCTACAAAATGTCAATTCCTTGCTGTGTTGACCCAAGAGCATCCCAAATTATGGCAGCTACTAAAACTGCTATTTCCTTTCTCCTTCCAGAACTTCATCAACATTTCACATTGTGTTCCTTGTCAGATTTTTTCTCTCATCTATTTCATCCTTCCCCCTCAATTCTAGATCTGTTAGCTCACACACAGGATGCTAAAAACTCTAGGACTGCTGTTATTTTCCCCTCATGATGTGTTTCAAGTAATCTGAATTCAAGTATACTAAAATCTTAGCTCTAAGAAACTAGTGAATTTTTGCTTTTTTTTTTTTTTTTTTTTTTTCCCCCCTCATTTCAAACTTAGTCTTGTTCTATGCATTGAGGAGATCTTATGCAAGCTGCACTGAATGTACAAACTAGCAAGAAACCTGCAGGTGAATTTCAGCCCTGGCAGGGTCTGTGGAGGTGTCCCCTTGCTTTTACTTAGCTGCACCATGATGTAGTTTGGGGGAACACTCTGAAGCAGAGCTTGAAGATTGCTTGGCCTTCTCTGCATGCCCATGCACAGAGCTGTTTGGAGGGGATGTCTTCCAACAAGACTGCCATAAGACAGGCATAAGGGCCTGGACTTAAACTACTGAGGGCCATAGAAGATTCCTGTGGCATGGCAGGGCAAGCTTTGGGCTAGTAGGGCAGATGCAGGAGAAGGTCCTCATCTTCAGCCAAGCCAAGGGGTTTCAATAGGACTAGTATTTCTCTGTCTCTTAGGAGAAGTTTCTTCCTTGCCAAGACCACTCAAACCTGTTCTCACATCCGAGCCTGTATGAAGACTTGCAACGATCATGCTGCAGACCATTTGCAATCCTTGTACCTCAGGTGACTTACTAATATCTTATCTGACAAGTCAAATTTAAATGCATGTTGAAAAATGACTTTATACTGTCGGAGCTCATTAGGTTTTATGCACAAAACAAAATCATTATTCCGAGATTTGGAACTGCTTTACTAAAGTGGGCATCTATTGAATATCCTCAAAGCAATTCTTCCTTCTAATATGGTAATTCGTTATCTGTATTTAATTATCTGCAAGGTGAAAGGTTGCTGGGCAGTGTTGTTCAGCAATAGCCCAATGGAAATTTTTAAGTACTTTCACTCTGGGCTGACTGTCTTTACAGATCAATCTTACTGCTAATGACAACCAATACTTTCAGATGTGATTACAGACTAGCTCCATCTTTTCATGAGCCGAGACTCTTTGGAATCATATGTATTGATCTTTTTAATAGAAGTCAAGAAAAATGAAATTACTGTGGCTTCTTTTTGCAAAACTATGATAAATGAGAACTTGGAAAGTTACAGAAGATTTTTTTTTTCTGTTGTGGATTATTTTAATCACTAAAAATGATGGTCTTTTTAATAATGTTTGTCTTTCCATTATGCACATTTGCAGGAAAGCCAGAACTTATTTCTGTATTACTTTATATAACCACATTTAAGCAAAGACATGTCAGAATTGCTTGCTGGTATATTTAGGTAACTATGAAGTGGAGTCTGGGCAAAAGGAGAAAGACGCTTTTAAATTCCAAGGGGTTGTACTTTCTCAATATCTTCAAGTTTAATCCAATTCTTAGAGCAGTGTATTGGAATGCGTGAAATCAAGAATGTAGAGTTTATCCTTCATTGCGTATTATATTAAGACAAGAAACTTTAACACACGTACATTATTTTTCTTCCCAAAAGTCTCATTCTGGTTTTTACATGTCCAGTTTTCAGTAGATATATATGCTGCATGGTTTTCCCTTTTGCTTTATTCTTTTGTTCATGTTCATGTATTTTACAAAACATAAGTGCCTGTTGTACTCTGTCTCTGAGGCCTAGAAGACAGTATTTTGGCTTTACGTTATGCTATAAATGCATGTGCACCACAATGAGAATAACACTTTCAGGCTTCACTTCTCATTCTTGTGCCAATAGGAAGTAAAAATGTATTAGATCCCATGTTAATTGTAGCTATGCATCTTAGATAAATTTTGCTGCAAAGGTAGTGGATAGGATAAATCTTAGTGACACAGTGGCAGGAGATATAGATAAATCATAGCAATGGTGGAAGATATATGCTGGTGACTCTCACTGGTATGAATGGGAACTGGAAGATACACACATGACCTATATATATATATACTGGCAACTCTTCTCAGTTTGAAGAGCAGTGTCAGGTCTTCTTATTGCCTGATTGATCCCCAACTCTCTTCAATCACCTGTGTTGTAAATCTGTGCTCTTTTCAACTTATTTCCACAAGGTAATTTCCTTCTTTTCTAATCACATCTCCCTAATTTTTTAGCTTCCTTTTCACTTTTCATTAAGTCTCTTGTCACAGCAGTCTTCTATGCCCAATCATTTCATTTTATTGCTGTCCTTGAAACCCTTAATATTTTAAAGTCAGATTACTTTCTGATCACTTTGGTAACCTGTACCTCACTGTTTCCAGAGACCCAAGTTTAACATATTTTGAAAATATAGTCAACTTCAGAAGCGTTATCTTGTGCTTGATTCAGGAAGTTCCTGAACTGTATCTGATTAAAAAGGCACAACAAGGGCACTGTATTTCTGCTCCCTTGTTTCTGCTCTTTTCATAACCTCCTGCTAATGTCTGTTGTGGCAGACATGTTACTGTGATGATTGATTTTGGTTAGATCCAGCATGAAGGTCCTCAGTTGACATTTCTGTCCCCTAAGTTTCTTGTGCTGTCTAGTTTTCTTCAAATATTTTCTTCACAGGAATTGTTATACTTACAATTTAGAAAGAGAATCTAAACAAACATCACAGCTCAACTGATTACAATTTTATATTATTTCTATTTGTGATGGACTACAGCTTTTAAAAGTAAGCCTTTAAATTTCATATGGACTGGGTCTGTACTGCAGATAGACTAAAGCAGGTTGTAAAAATATTTTGTGACAGACTGTATTCAGCTGCAGACAATCCAGTACTTAAATGAGAAATCTAGGTTAAAAAAGCTATTGTCTAATAATTGCCTTATTGTTATGCCTTAATACTTTCATTAAAAATAGTGAATAATGTTTCAGGATGTCTTGCAGCCATTTGTGGTGGGTCAAAACCAGCCAGTGTTTTCCATAGCTTTCTGAGACTCTGTTTTACATGACTGTGTCTGACAGAGGAAAACTGTCCATTTGTTATTTAATGGAGATCTGAAATTAACCACATTAGAAAAATGGTGGTACAATTGAATTGCAATGTATTTATTTTGGTACATCTGGAGAAGCCCAGTTATACTTCCAGTAAAAAGCGTTTCTTAGTGAAAATAACAGGCTGTCTTGAAGATGCCTTGTATTGAGCACTAGAAGCTTATTTGTTAGTGTGATGAAATAGAGCACACTAAAATTGCCAGCTGATGATTCCAATCATCATCTGAAAGATGATTAACATTGTTGAACCAGTTCTGTGAAACAGTGGTTTTGTCATAGATTTTTCTTACCAGTAGATATTTTGTAATGTGAAATACATAGACAACAAAAATGTTCTTCCATCTCATTTACCTGAGTTTTCCATTCATTTATTTTTTTTAATATTTTTTCTTAGGATGTATAGTAGAGCACAGGTACTAAAATCTGTTATAACAAGTCAGAATCTGGATTAAATAACTCAGCCATTCAGTTTAATCCATCTAGCATCTGTCCACATGAGTAAATCTGCTTATATGAGTATATTCTTTAAGCAAAAAGATTCAGCTACTCCTGCATACATGTGCAACTGGATCACTTCAGAAGCCTCCTTATTTCTTCAAATAATACAAGAAAGCTTTGCCTAAGTACCCGTATCTCTTGTGTGCCAAAAGAAGGAGGACTGTGCTGTTGCTTCGAGTTTCTGGAATACTTTCTTTTTGTTATGTAAGCTTTTGCAGTATAAGCCTGAAACAAAAGCTAACTGGGGAAAAAAAAAAAAAAAAAAAAAAAAAGAAAGAAAGAAAGAAAGAAAGAAAGAAAGAAAGAAAGAAAGAAAGAAAGAAAGAAAGAAAGAAAGAAAGAAAGAAAGAAAGAAAGAAAGAAAGAAAGAAAGAAAGAAAGAAAGAAAGAAAGAAAGAAAGAAAGAAAGAAAGAAAGAAAAGTGTTTTCTGGATAGAATTGTTTACAAGCGCAGAAAGGACGTTATTTTATTTTTTTTTAATGAATTTATAATCTGAGGAAGAAGGAAAGACTCGCCAGTACTGAGGTAAGGTAGAAGGACAGCCTTAAATATGGTGATGTAAACTAGAGACAGTCTCCGGCATACTTTTTCTCAATTCCTCTTTTTTTTTTTTTTTTTTTTTTAAGAGAGACTATACAATTCCTGTTTCAGTTCACTCTCTTACATAATAAATGTACTAGCTACTTTGCTGGAGTGAGTAAGAGCAGAGGATGTGCCCTCTTTCTGACTAACTGTTGAAAAATTTGGCCTGTATACCTCCTTGAAATCTTTTGCACAACTCAGAGGGAAAATCCATCAGTTTTAGTTGTCTAGAGCTTTATGCTACAGTTGCTCAGCATACTCCAAAAGTACACAGGGTAATTGCAAAGAGGTCAGTATTTTCTTGCAATTACCTTATAGTGCCATCAAAGAGCATTGTTACTTCTCATTTGGATGACAGAGAAAAATAGTTTATTAATCTATCCATCTTTCTATCTATAGTTAGTGCTGCTTGGTAATTTTTGTTGATGTTAAATTTTAATGTTTACCAAATTATATTTGGATCTTGTTTTACAATTTGGAAAAAAAGATAGGTGACTGTGGAAAATAATATGGAAAACAGTTTGCTAGTAAAGTGGGTAATATGGTAGATGGGAGAAAGAAAGCTTTTGGCAGAAAAGAAAAGAGAGTTTGGATTGTAATATTGAAGGGATAAACCCACTTCTGCCAGGCATCTTGAGTGCTATTGAAGCTTTTCAAAGTTACATCAAAGAATAAGGCATCTCCCAACATGACCTCTAGTTCTTCTGTGGGGGTTTTCTCCACATTAAATGTCAAAAAATACTGAAGAGAAGTCTATGAGTTGGGTTGCATCTGCAATATCCAAGTTTTGGTTGTCTTGGAAAGTTTTGTGGTATTCTGACATGGTAATAAAACAGTTAAATCTCTACTGGGTATCCCCAGAAGAGTAATTCAAACACTAGTTATTTAAAATGGGAAAATATTTGGACTGGTAAAGAATTTTTTCCATTCAACTGTTTTTTATGGAAAACTTTTTTTTTTTTTTCTGATGAAACTTTTTTTTCCTTTTTTTTCCTTTTTTTTCTTTTTCTTTCTTTTCTTTCTTTTTTTTTTTTTTTTTTTTTTTTTTTAAAAAATAAAAAGCCTTTAATGGAAATCAGCTGTCTGCTTTTTGTGGAAAATGTTGGCTTTTTGTTGAAAGAAGAAAGTACAAAGAAGACAAGAAGAGAGTATTTCAAGAAAGATTCCCATATTTGGGATGTAGAAGTGACTACACATTGGTTAAACAGTCTAATAGACATTAAGTCATTCCAGTTAACAAATGTCAAAGCATGTATTGTCTATAAGACCATTCAATCCTGTTCATATCTAAGTTAAGTGGTCATAAAAGTGTTGAAATGTCTCTCTCCAGTGAGCGTTCCAACTCTGCTTCCAAATAAATAAATTAAAATATTCTTATTGACTACTGTAGGAAGAGAACTGAGATCTGGGGTCTAGGGCTTGCTTGAATATGCTCTGTTCAAAGGAAATGAATGTTAGGAAGCTGACTGCAGCTGATGACTAAGAAAGGGAAATTCATGTCTGCGAATGGATGTATGACAATTGGCAACAGACTCTAACAGAAAGTGTTTTCCCTCTGGAATTTGATAACTGTTAATTCTTCATGTACTTGGCTTCTGCCAATGAACACAGTATTTTTCACTGATAAGGAATTCATATTGTTAAACTCCACATGAACTCAGAAAATATTTATGTGTAAATGCTTACCAGCAAATATGAACAGCAAATGTCAGAGAAAATTTAATAATTGAGCATAATAAAATAAGCTTGTTTTTGGAATGTTGCTTTATAAGTTTCTGAAAGACCAATCGTTCTTATGAAAACTAAGTCAAGAATGAAATGTAGAGTATGGCTAATTGGGAAAGGATCGATGAATTTAGCTAAGCCATAGGAGTTCTTCTAAGGAAACAGTATTTAAAGCTGTGTTAACAGTGTACTCTGCTTATGTATCCATCTGTCTTGTGAGGGATAGAATGTCTAATAAAGTACTACAGTAAAAACTAATTCCCAAGGAGAGGTACAGCTGACCAACTAAGGAAAGATGCTGATCTGAAATGAATGCTGACAAAACCTTATTGTAACTATAGCTTACTCTGAGATACTTCATCTTCACAAATGATTTTACATTTGTTATAAATGTTTACCTTGTTAAAATATATGAATCGTGCTATTATTGTGTCTCTTAATCTTTCTGCCTAAATGAAGTGGTGATAACTCAGCTAGCTCCAATCTATACTGACTCCCCATGAAGGAGCAAAGGACAAATGGCAACAGCTTTGGTCTCCTCTTTCATACCCAAACTCAACTTGTGAACGCAACTCACAGATACAAGAGAGGAAAGGAGGAAGTAAAGTAACACAAAGCTTGAGAAGAGCAAATAGGGAAGTGAGTATAAAGGTGGACTGAGCTGGAGACCATCTGCTTGTCAAATTCAGAAATCCTGCTGCAAACTAGGGAGGAATTCTTATCCCACATCACTTACTCAAAATCCCACATTACATCTCCTCTTGCCTGTCATAGCCCACTCACTATATTCAGAAATGTCCCACTTATGTCTCTCCTGGCTTTTATACTCATGGTAGAGTGAGAAGAACTACCACCACTACCACATTGTGCCACATTGTTTTCCCTCTCTGTAGGAGCTCTGTTATTCCAGTTACTGTAGAGAAGTCCCATGCTGTTTACATGTCATGTACCAATACTGCAGTGTAAGAAAACTCCTACTCTTTTTTCATTTTTCTTGGATTGATGTGAAACAGAAAGTTATAGCTTTCTTTACTACTCCTCTTTTCTTGTTGAAGAGTCAGTTCGGCTATCTTTTTTCTTTCTTTTTTATCCCCTACCAATACACCAAAGTAACAGGTGGCAAATATCAGGATAATGTCTGAAAAATGTGGTCTGAATGAAATCTTCTTTCCTGTAACATCTCACAGTATCTGTGGACTATAAAATTTAATCAGATGATCAAGAAGAGATGGCAAACTTTGCATTTGACATGATCTCTCTTTGTATTTTCCTTCTAATTATTTCCATATGCCTCTCATCTGAAGTATTTTTCATTTGCCTCTTCAGCCTGAATAATTCTATATTCTTCTTGAATAAAGGTGAGACAGCCTGAGCCAAAGTCTCTGTAACAATGCAGTGCTAAAAAGCATTTCATTTAGCTGTAAGGTGAGAATGCTGAGGACAGGCTAGACCTAGCTTTGAGGTGGCTGGTCACATTTTCTGTTTCTGAATGTGAAATCCAAGATACAGGATATGCTTGATTTCCATGTATCTTCAGAACGTCTTTGTGTGTTATTTCTAAATGCAGCCTAGGTTTACCATTCTTTTTTTTTTTTTTTTTTTTTTTTTTTTTTCTTTCTCTACTCTGATGAGGATCTATTCACAGCATTTCTGAATAGAAGCAAATATTGCATGTTCAACACAAGGATAGGTTACCACTGGCAACTCTCTTATAGCTGCTTCATACTTCAGTCTTCTGTAGGGTCATAACATCTGCTATGCATTTATAGAATTCCTACTAATATATTAAAAAGAGTGGATTTATTATGTGAGTGATGAATTTTGGAGATTTTTCCATGTGCTGAAACTGGTCAGTGGGCTGTCCTGAAAAAGCTAAATATAGCTGTTTCTATACTTTTTGCACATAATGGCTTGCTCAGTACTGCTATTTTGGTCACTCAGCCAAAATCAGACTGGGGACCAAACAACAGAAAAATTCCCTTTGTTTGTAGGGCCAGACCTGAAGGTAACAAGGCCAAGACTCAAACCAGAAACTCTTTTTTTTTTTTTTTTTTTTTTTCCTACCAAAGTTAACCAACTTCAAGAACTTAAAATGAGAAAAGTTACTGACATACAGACTAGAATCTCTGGTCAGGAATTAAGCCAGGCACCTGATAATTCATGACGCCAGCTGGAATGAAGGATGTACATCTTCTTTCAGGCTCTACGAATGCATTTTTTATGCATTAATGTTCCTTGCTAAGCTGTCTCATTCATCCATTAAGGTGAATGAGGAGCAAGTAACCAAACTACTGTTCCTCATATCGCGAGGATGAGGTGTGCTAGCTATTTTGATAGAGAATCCTCTTCTCACTAGCTCATCATGAAAACTTGGGTTCTTTTTGTCTACTAAAAAATGTCTGTGGAATGGGAAAATATCTTCTCATTTGTGTGCTAGTCATAACCCTTATTGAAAACAGCAAGGGCTGGTAATCCAGTTAGCTTGTGCCTCTTCTGTTATGACCTTTATTTGCCTACTGGGCGGATAGTGATGACATTTCCCTACAGGAAAGTATTAACTGCATAACCTTTTCCTTCTCTCAGCTCATAATCGTCATCATCGTCAGTGCTGTCAGACATCAGGTGCCCCAGTCTGAAGTTAGTAGATACTCCTCCTGTCTGGGCAAGCTGCATTGCCAGCAACGCCCTGGTGATCCTAAGCTTCCTGAGTGCCACTCTATGAGACTGCTAGCCATGTTCAACAAAAGGAATGTTTTTCACGTACAGCTAAGGAAATCTGTGGTCAAGATAAACAACTTCCCCCTCCTACTTGCCTGCTGCCAGGAAGCTCTAAATAGAGTCTCTTTAGTAGGGTGTTTTTTTCTTTTTTATTTATTTATTTTTTTATTACTTCACATTGGAGCTCATTTCTGAACTCTAAGCCAGAAAATCTAAGCTGTGTTGGAACTGCTGAAAGACCACAGACCTTGCTTAAGGTTCAGGTATTTCAAAGTTCTAAGAACATGTGTTATCATTTACATCACACATTTATTTGAGAGGGAGAAGCTCTACTGATACCTTCTCTCTGCCCTGGATAAGATCATATTTGCCTCTCAAAAAACAACTTTTAGTTCTTTGTTCCCACCAGAGCTTTACCAGACACACCAGTGTATGGTGAATCTTGTGGAAGCTGATGCTTCTGTCATTAAAAAGGCACTAGCATTCTAGACAGCACAGTTGTGGGAGAGAAGATGAAGATCCAAGCAGAGCACTGATATTTTGTCTTAAAAAGCTGAACCAAACATTCTGGCACTTGAAGGGAACTTAAAAGCAGGAAGGGGACTGATTTTTTTTTACGGAGTCTAATAGTAATACGACATAGGGGAGCTTCTTTAAACTAAACCAGGGGAGATTTAGGTTCAAAGTTAGGCAGAAATTCTTTCCCCATAGGGCAGTGAGGCGCTGGCACAGCTGCCCAGAGAAGCTGTGGTGCCCCATCCCTGGAGGTGCTCAAGGCCCGGTTGGATGGGGCCATGGGCAGCCTGAGATGGTGGGGGGAAGCTCTGCCCACAGCAGGGGTTGGAGATCTTTGAGATCCCTTTCAAACTAATCCATTCTTTGATTCAGTGATTAAATGATTCAGTGATTAAAAACCTGGCATTCACTACAATGATACAGAGGCAAGATGACTGTAGCTAAGAGTGCAGATTGCCCCACTGCGGCTGTAAGAAAAGATCAGAACCTGTAAAGCAACAAAGTATCTGGGTGTGAAAAGGATTTGGGGAGGCAATATGGAGTTACAAAGGCATGGGAGACAGAGTACAAGACTTAGATGCTGGTTAGGGTTTTGTGAAAGGAGAAGCAGGGGAAATGAGCGTGATGACTAGAATGATGGAGGTGAAACAGTTGGTATTAACAGAAGCAGCTACGAAAAGAGAAGTGTGAAAAGAAGGGGAAGGAAGACTAAGAACAAACATTTAAGCTTTAAAGAGGAGGAAACTGGGTAATAATATCTCCAAAAACATACAGTTGGGAAATCAGTTCACACAGAGTCCTCATTTCTTTTTCTTTCAAAGTATATTACCATTAACAGATGTTGCATATTGTTGCACAATGCCCAGATGTATTTGGTTTTCTCCATCCTATTCCTGGCAGAAATTATTTACTTCATTGTGTGAGAAAAAGCTGTTGTGTTATCGTCAGATGCCAGGAATAAGTGCTGAAAGTATGTTCCCAGGAGGGGAATAGGGATACTCTCTTCTCACCTGTGTTGCTCTGTGATCTCTGTTCACAGAACAGTACCAGAACAAGGTACATATGGAGTTTTACTTGACTGCTTTTCTTAGGATTTTCATCTATAGAGATATCTCCCAATAGGAAGCCATACTTGCTGTTATAGATTGTCCAGTTCATTACAGTATTACTTTCAGACATCCTGTTTCTCATAGACATTTCAGTCCCATGTGATGTGCACAGCACCCACAGTGTGTAAAGCTTCCCAGAGGAAGACTTGCAGTGGATTTCTTTTCACTAACCTTAACTCTAGAGTGAGGGCCCTAAGGCTGATCCAGTATCATGCCTTCCACTTTGAAGTGTTGTGCTTTCATAGAACAATGCTTAAAGCAAGGAAGAATATCAGTCTGCTAAAATGTTTGTGGTGGAGCTTTGCTTCATACCTTCCGGATCTTCGCTATTGTCTGATGCTTAACATGCTTCCTGCAGTGTCCAACACTTACAAACACTATCCTGCATACTCATGCTGAGATTTGAGCATGGCAGTAGAAAAAAAGAAGGAGCTGTACATACTCTTTGCCCAACCAATCAGTTAAAAACTAAAGAAATATTTGATAGTTTGGCAGATGATCTGTGGAGGGAAGGCTAGGACAAAAATTATTGGAAAGAAAGCTTGGACAAAACAGCTTAGTGCCAGACAGGAGAAGTACAAGAAAATCTCATGTACTGAAACTCATAGTGAATTCTCAAAGGCTCAGTGTAGGTTTTCTTTGTCAGGTCAGGTAATTATCTCCCAAAACACTCATCAAGTTGCACTACGGCCTTCTATGGAAAGACCAGGTGAATTTTTTCTTGGGAAGGGACATAAAAAGCTTCTAACATCAAGCTTAGATTGCAGGATAACAACAAATGCTGTTCTTGTGGAAGCATTTTATTTTAATTCCACAATATCCTCTCATGTAAACACTAAAACACATTGCATCAATTTTTTTCAAACAAACTTGTAAAATCAGAAAATTCACTAGCCTCTGATAGGCAGCAGCATTAATTGCCAGGAGCACAAAGAGGCATTTAAACACTGAAACATTTTGGCAAAATTACAAATGACTTATTTTCCTTCCATGCCCTTGAAAATAGCTTTTCTAAACTCTGAGCTTCCTATGATGGAGAGTTCACCATTAATCACCTTTATGACATCTTGTATGTAGGCTGTGGATAAATCCATGGGCCCTAATCAACCACTTTCCTGAGGAAATTGGCCAAATCCCGACTCTTTGAGGAAGGAGGCGGGGGATGAATCACAACAACTTTGCTATTCAGACAAATCTCTTTTCAAGTGCCCTTAAAGCTTTTTTTCATATACAGCGAAGACAGCCACACAGGAAACAATAATAGTTTAATCTCTTGAAAAATTTCCTTCCTGCACTGCAGCAGCCTTTCAGACAGGTAGTCAAAGCATGCCAAAGAAAATTATCAACAGCCGATGCCAAGAGCAGGCTGTTACGTTAGCCTTTTAGCTCTGTCCCTTTTCCTTCCATTTGAGTAGAGAACAAGAAGCTACTCATCTCTCTGACTAAACACCCTCTGAGCTACATTTTGCTGTGCATTAGTAACACTTATGGGCCTTGGGAACTGATAATGGAGAAGATGTGGAGGGATGGGTCCTGCAAACACTTTCTGTAGTATGTCTATCATGAATAGCCTCGCTGATTCATGTCCCTGGCCTACAAAGAGAACTGTGTTTGTATCCTCCTATAAAGGAGCATACTTGATGATACTATGTATCTGCTGGACTTATACAAGTTATCCATTTCAAGGTTTCTTCCCTTCCCTTCCCTTCCCTTCCCTTCCCTTCCCTTCCCTTCCCTTCCCTTCCCTTCCCTTCCCTTCCCTTCCCTTCCCTTCCCTTCCCTTCCCTTCCCTTCCCTTCCCTTCCCTTCCCTTCCCTTCCCTTCCCTTCCCTTCCCTTCCCTTCCCTTCCCTTCCCTTCCCTTCCCTTCCCTTCCCTTCCCTTCCCTTCCCTTCCCTTCCCTTCCCTTCCCTTCCCTTCATATCATCGTTGAATTTGTGTGTGCAATATGGGGAGCTTCTGTGTAGTAGCAGAAAGGGAAAGATTGTGTAGACTGAGAACCTGTTATTTGCTGGACACAAAGATGAATCCCTGTTACTGACTGCAAAACCTAGCAGTCCTCTGTTGCGTTTTCAAGCCAGTTAAGTACGCTCTGCAAACACCATTGGAAGAAGTAAGAAAGTCTTTGTTTCTTCAGCAACAGTATGCAGAACAGTGGCTTCACATCTGTACAATTTTTGCATGTTTCAGTTACATAATGACAAAAATGTAAGATCTGTACATACTTGTTATTTTTCCCTTTAATGTGTCTAATTGTACTTCAGTTAGATGTTGAAGTACTGTTATGGAAACTGAACACATTTAAAGTGAAAAACCTGACACAAATTAGAATATATGAAATATTTTCCTCCAGTATTTTTAATGCTCCTTGTTAATGGAACAAAGTGTTATAAAACTATACTTGTTTTTCCTGTACTTTCTTCTCTTTAAAAAACGTCAGCTTGATTTTGCAAGACAATGAGAAAAGAGTAAATAGCTATATTGGCCATGTCATAAAGAAAAACCTTTCGAAAGAGATTGCTTTTTCTTCCCAGAAAGAAAATGTCCTGCTGAGCAGGGGTCGGATCCAGTGCCCACAGAAGTCAGTGGAAGAACTCCCAGTTGACAGTGGGTGTTGGATGAAGTCCACCTCGTTCTCATGTTTAAATGCATAAAAATGAGTTGCCAAGTTATAATGAGTGCAGTGAAACCCTTCTGTTACATAAGTTACTTACAATGGATTATTACAACCATTAAGAAAAGATGATTATTTATATTAAAAGCATGAATTTGTCGGTTCTTTCAAGCTGTTTCCAAAGTCTACACATATCTTTCTCCACTTTGCTTTTCTGAATCTCTGTTTTATTAACAAAACACAAACAAAAACATGATTTCCTGTTGGTTGTTAAAGAAAGACTGTGGATTTATTCTTTACATGGGAAAACGTTTGGTTGCTGAGCACATGCAACATCACATGGCCTTGTTCAAACATCCTATCAAATTAAAAGCAGATTCCAGCTCAAATGTTCCAGATTAAGTCCATGGGGCTGGGACAAGCACTCTCATGAAATTGCACTGCATTAAGAAGACAGTGATCAAAGCACTGCACCTCATACAGTCAGTGAGTGGTGAATCTCTCTTATCTGAGCAGCAAGGAATAATTCTAGAGAATTATTAGATCTTCCACTAATCCCACTTATGATGGTGATTGAACAGGTTCTTCTGTTTCAGGAGCATCAACATTTACACTAAGTGCCTCAGTGTACTTAACTAGATGGTGTTAAAACTGCATCCCAATACGTGACATCTTCTCATAGTACATTTCTGCTCAGACTTGTGCCATCTTTCCTGACAACATGTGAGGTACTTTCCTCTGATCCAGGGAGTGCAGTTCTAATCCTTAATATGACAAAGGCAATGCAGGTGCTTGGTTAATGGTACTCTGAAGTGAACTGACTAGATTGTTACTCTCTGTATGTGCTCATTTTTGAAATACAGTTAACTTTCACAAGCTGTAGCTTGATTTCATGGGTATGTTATGAAACAAAAAATTTAAAAATAGAATTCACCTCTGCTGTTAACAAGTTTTGACCTTTGCTCACATTTGTTGGGGAAAGTAGCTCATAGTACCAATTAACATGAATTATTAACTCCTACATTAATAATTAATTTATTAGAGGGCTAAAGGCATCAGTCTTTGCCAGCTAACACTATTGAGAGAAAACGAAGAGAACAACACAGCCCTAATTATAACAGCTTAATGAGGATGTCTGGAAGATCTGATGTGATTCAGTCACTCTAAATGCTCTTTATTTCCTCTCTGAAGCCACAGTGGGTGCAGAGAATCAGGCTGTTAACTATAGTTCCTGTAGTGCAGGGTTTCTTCCTACTTTCTGAAGAGAGGAAGCCCACTAAGGAGAGCTCAATTTAGATATTATTAAGGACTGACGAAGGATGCCATTGTCTAAACAATATGAATGCTGTCTCTCTCAGTAATGAACTGCTCTAGTGGTGTCTGAATCACTAATGGCTTCAGTAGTACACCAAGAAAACTAATCTATCTCAGAACTGTTTTGTGCAGTGATTTCTTGAGTTCACAGGATCTTCCCTTTGCTTGAGGTCTTTCTACACATTTTGATCAGAATGCTATCGCAAGAGCAATGAAATGTAGAAAACTTCATCTAATGAAAAACTACTGAATTATTCTCCCTCACAGATGTTGGCGTTCCCAGTCCATCCTATCCCCAGCTGCCTGAGGGGACAGTCATATTTCTTGTTAGTGGAACCAGTCACATTTGTTTCTTCTTCTGCTCCTGGAAGCAGTTCTCACTCTGACGCTTAGAAACTTTCCTGAGATCCACTACTCAAAACTGAATGTTATTTCACATTTTCTCTTCCTGAGTGAATGCTGCTCATTAACAAGCATATTTCCTCCCAACCCCCATGACATTTATGGACATCTATAGGGCTGCACATCCTTCAGTTAGCTGCATTATAAAGTTGAGATCTCTTTAAATCTGCACTTGTTTCCCAGGCTCTCAACCACCCCCCTCATCTTGAAAACACTTCTTTGTGTATATTCCACTCTGAGTTTTTTTTTTTACCACTGCTCCTCACCTTCTCTTTGAGCCCACTTTATACTTTCAGATAGCTCTTCAGGTGTAGGAGTGGCAGGCATGACAGACAGTGTTACATGCCACAGTCCCCATGAGACACTGGAACTTTTGCTTCAGAAATGAATGGTTGAATTAAAAATGTAGAGTAAACTCGCAACTTTAAGCATTTCCATGAGCCATCTTTTTCTTTTAACTGAAGATTCTCCTAGTTTAAAAACTGCCAGACTATGCAATAATGTTCACTTTTTTTTTTTCTTTTTCTTTTCTTTTCTTTTTTTTTTGGGGGAGGGGGGGGGGGGGGGGGGTGTGGACGGACTTGGCCCAGACATATCACAAAGGTTTGCTGAACAAATAAGCAGTACTAGAATGACTTAGAATGACTAAGATGAACATTAAATTAATCAGATAATGCTCTTGGGGAAATCGCCACTAATTTCAGCTTTTTCATCTCCTAGAAATCAATTATTATTATGTTTATTGATATTGTACTTGTCACTACTTTCAGTATTTTTTGCTATGGTGACAAAGCCTAAGAGAAGAAATAGGTGAGGAAAGATATAGTAAATCACTTAGAGCCTTTTCCTAAGGCATAAGAACTTAGTAACCATCTACACGAGTCAATAGATTAGAGTAATAGGAGAGTTTTATACACACATGCATCTTTTTGATGAAAAAAATTTGCCCAGCTCTACTCATGAGTTGTTTGGAATACAGTTAGGACTGAAAGAGAAAACATCAGTAAACTCCATTGATTTTAGTACATGAGAGATAAAGTCATAAACCACTTTTACTGAGATTATAGTTGTAAGTTTCTACTGAAATGACTTCCTGGAGGAGTTCACAAATACTTTGTTTCCAAAATATGAACAAAACTATGCAAGAAACAAAAGGAAGGTGCAGAAATGTCAACTTGATAAGTATGACGATAATTTGACGCTGAAATTAAACTAATGAATATGCCAGCACAAAATGCAGCACCAGTGGCAACCAAAGGGAAGGTAATTTTTAAGCCAGTTGTGCCAGGTCCTCTGCTGACCATTCACTAACAGCAGCAGCTTCAGGTCACAGGGTGACAAATTCATGTTCTGCTGCACCTCCGTTTTATCACCATGAACTCTGCAGTGGCAGAACATGGTGAGTGCTATGCAGTTCACACTGGTAACTAGGCTAACTTATCTGTTTTGAACTCTTAACACCTTCTACTGGAGATGTGTTGGGCTTTAAACTGTGTAAAAAGCATAAGAATTTGGCATTTTAAATTTGCGTATAATTTAATTTATGTTAGTAAGGTTCAGGGAAAAGAAGAATTAGTGCTACAATATTGCAGTCATGACTTTCTCATTAAATCAGGGTTCCTACTTTACAAACACTTAGTTCAACTTTGGAATTCAGGAATCAATTTTACTTTAATCATAAAATACAGAAAAGATTTCTATACTTACAGAATGATAACAGCCATCACTGTGGCAGCCACTGAATGCTTCTATACATCGTATTAATGAAATACCAGTACTGGAGTCTTCCAGTCAAAACACAAGAGTCAGTGCTTCAACTTTCTGCAAGATTAAAGGTATCTAAACCTCGATGCAAGTGAAGATGCACACCAATTAGATTTAGAAATTATCATTCAATTAACTTTTATTCTTTATTCTTCTGATATATTAAAATTAAAGGGGGACCCTATGGCACTGATAAGCATATATTCTTGTTTGTTTATACAATACTTAATTTACAGTATTCCCAGTCTGTGTGATGGAGATGTGAGAAGAAAGGATTATGAAATATATATGGTTATGACAAAGCCTTCTGCTAACAGGGTTGTATGACATCTGCAACCCAGGCTATTAGCCTTTGTCTAGTACTTCTCTACTGCATGCTATGTGCATTGGCATTAGCCTGATGAAAACCAGTCCCTTGTCTTCATGTGTTGAGTCAACATGCCTAGGGAGATGAAGTTACTTATCAGCTTGGCAGGTCAGACAAAGGTGTGATCACTGGATATATTAAAATCAAGATAAAATAGCTATCTAATAGATGCTGGTTGTTTTTTTGTTTTTGTTTTTGTATTTTTTTTTTTATTATTATTTCGCATCTTCACCTTTATGCTGTTCCTTCAGATAAAATGAATGCAATATTTCTTGTTGAGATAAGGATTATTCCTCCTATCTTATTGTCAGAGATCTTGCAAAGGCATGGGTTCATTTTCTTATTTTGTCACTCATTTTTCTTTGAACAAGAATGTTTCTTTTATAGGTACTTCAGAAAGGCATCCCAGGTAACCTTAAGACCAGAAGTTTTTCTATGCTCAGGAATACCTCTGTAAGATGATGTAAACATTTGATAGGCTGAATTACTGAGTTGCTCACTAGAGTCCTGCTCTCTTAATTATACAGGAAGTAAGATGACAGTATTCTCCTAACTTAGGCAACTTGTTGGGCCTACTGGAAATCATTTCTGTGTGTGACAGAGAGAAGGCACAAAATGAGAGAAAATGGCTACCTTTCCTTGTAGGAAATGTTCTGAATACAGAGATGCCCTTCACACTTTGGAAATTCTGTAAGTGCTAGATGGCTGGAAGGAACTTAACAGGGCATAGATCTCTTTCATCTTGTTTCCATTTTTTCCAATTTTGACTTTGATTCTGGCTTTACAATGAGCCCTGTAGAGATATGCAGTCACTGTTAAAGATGCTTAACCATCCAAATCAAAGTTGTATCTTTGATCTTCCTAATCTCTGTTCGCATCTATCACAAAGTTCTCCTTTTGGGAGCATTGATGGCAGGGTTGTAGAACCACATTTAAAAACAGATGCTGAAATATTGTAGGCAATCTTAGAATGACAACTGTTTGCCTGAAATTCTCATTTCTTTTATTTTCAACTGAGAAGCCTGACATTGCTGTTGGAACAGGTTTTGCTTTTGTGGTAGAAGTTAATCAAATGCTTGAACCTACAGGCTTCTGATGTGAGAAATAAATTTCCAAAACAGTTATTTATGCATTTCTCTTGGAGGTAATTATTTCTGTGCACTGGCATTTTCTTAAGATGGAAAGTTTTCTTAGCTTCATTTGTAACCTAGACTTAACCTGGTGACTAGCCAGCTGTGCAGTTTAGGTTGGCATTACTTAATAGGGACATAGATCATGAGTGAAACAAATGGCTCTTTCTACCTACCATCAAATGCAGAACCTCCATACATTTGTTTTAGAATAGTTGGATCTTGGATAATTAACAGCCTGAACTTCTACAGTAAGCAGAGGAAAAATTAATTCTTTAGTAGATTGTGTTAAAACCTGTCAAAGCATTGGAAACAATTTAGGCTGGGTATCTTCAATATAGCAAAGCACTGGATGCAGGAATCCTAAGTACTGAAACTATTACCAATAAAAAAGAGGGGAGAAACTTCATCCAGGGCTGTCCATCCTGCTCTGATGTGGTTCAAACTTTCAGTAGGACAGATCAAAGACGACTCATATTGCTTCTCCTCTCATATTCCTCTTGAATTCTACTGTTCCTTTATGGCATGTCTTAGTAATAATGTCATTCTCCCTTAAAATCATTCTATCCCTCTGGGTAGAATCTCACATTGTGTTCTCCATCAGGACCTTAGTTCCTTTACTCATTTTCTTCAAAACATTCTGCCCAGTAACCATTCCATGAGGAATGATTATCCTGATAATTTCAGTAGAAAAAATAACACATAGGAGAACAAAAGCATTGGAAGTTGATGAAGCTGAACACAGATCAGTTACTGATAAATCCTGGAAGAAAAATATTTCCACTCAGATTTTTTACCTGAGAGATGAAGAACAGTGTATCAGAGATGACTTTGCAAAAATAAAATGTAACGGAAATAAATCACATAGGAAGAAAGGCTAGTGAGCCAAGAAAATAATGTTTTGCTTCTAATGTCACCAAATTTTAACTTTTAATATTTGCTCATAATAGAAATCAATATAGTAAAAAAAAAAGATAGGAGAATAAAGAAGTAGATACTAAGTAGTTGCTTTGACCTGCCATTTTTTTTATTACTTACCTTGATTCTTTGCTTGACTACAGGTGCAGTCAAGCAAACATTAGCCAGACAAACAAACAAAAAGTAATAGCTTGATCCAACTTAACCCAATGTGACTATGAACCTAAATAAGATGAAACATGGCCAGATACAAGGTGTTACACTTGCATCAGGTCAGTCACAGATATGTGTTCGAACTGGGATAAGAACTCATTGAGAGCAGCCCTGAAGGTCTTGGGAGTTCTGCTGGATGAAAAGCTTTACACAAACCTGTAGTGTGCACTTGCAGCTTGAAAGGCCAACTATATCCGGGGCTGCATTACAAAGAGAATAAATATTCTGGAGAGAAGTGCCTTTTCTTTGGATCACGATGTCTCAAACAAAAAGTAAGAATATTAATAGGTTATTCGGTATGGAAAGTTACAGGAGGAATAGGAGACAGGTGTCTATTTTTTTCTTTTTCTTTTTTCTCCTCTGCCGCCCCCCATTCCCTCCCGATTCCCCCCATTAAATGAACAGTTAAAAATGCCAGATCTGGATAGTATTTTTCTTCATTCAACAGAACGTGCCATATTTTTTTTAGCTCATAGTTGTCTCAGAGGTCAGCAAGAGATTAGCAATAATTTCTAAAAGAAGAAAGAAAAACAAGATCTTCCTTCCTTCCTTCCTTCCTTCCTTCCTTCCTTCCTTCCTTCCTTCCTTCCTTCCTTCCTTCCTTCCTTCCTTCCTTCCTTCCTTCCTTCCTTCCTTCCTTCCTTCCTTCCTTCCTTCCTTCCTTCCTTCCTTCCTTCCTTCCTTCCTTCCTTCCTTCCTTCCTTCCTTCCTTCCTCCCTCCTCCTCCTCCTCCCTCCCTCCCTCCCTCCCTCCTCCTCCTCCTTCCTTCCTTCCTTCCTTCCTTCCTTCCTTCCTTCCTTCCTTCCTTCCTTCCTTCCTTCCTTCCTTCCTTCCTTCCTTCCTTCCTTCCTTCCTTCCTTCCTTCCTTCCTTCCTTCCTTCCTTCCTTCCTTCCTTCCTTCCTTCCTTCCTTCCTTCCTTCCTTCCTTCCTTCCTTCCTTCCTTCCTTCCTTCCTTCCTTCCTTCCTTCCTTCCTTCCTTCCTTCCTTCCTTCCTTCCTTCCTTCCTTCCTTCCTTCCTTCCTTCCTTCCTTCCTTCCTTCCTTCCTTCCTTCCTTCCTTCCTTCCTTCCTTCCTTCCTTCCTTCCTTCCTTCCTTCCTTCCTTCCTTCCTTCCTTCCTTCCTTCCTTCCTTCCTTCCTTCCTTCCTTCCTTCCTTCCTTCCTTCCTTCCTTCCTTCCTTCCTTCCTTCCTTCCTTCCTTCCTTCCTTCCTTCCTTCCTTCCTTCCTTCCTTCCTTCCTTCCTTCCTTCCTTCCTTCCTTCCTTCCTTCCTTCCTTCCTTCCTTCCTTCCTTCCTTCCTTCCTTCCTTCCTTCCTTCCTTCCTTCCTTCCTTCCTTCCTTCCTTCCTTCCTTCCTTCCTTCCTTCCTTCCTTCCTTCCTTCCTTCCTTCCTTCCTTCCTTCCTTCCTTCCTTCCTTCCTTCCTTCCTTCCTTCCTTCCTTCCTTCCTTCCTTCCTTCCTTCCTTCCTTCCTTCCAAGTTCTGGATAGAGAATAATTCATTAGGAGGAGCAGAGAAGGAAGACCTGTCTTTTAAGGCAGAACAGAATGTTTTGCTAGCCACATGCAAGGGAGAAGAAAAGTTTTCATGCATGTAGTCTTAGAAGAAACCTTTACTTGCTCTAACAAGACCCTACACATAGCTTGAGGGCAGCATTTCGGAAGGACCCACCAAAGCAGCTCTAATTCTCCAGAGGACTGAAGCAGGGTTCTTTTGCCATCCGACGCAGAACCCCTCGCACGGGCTTGGCGGATGCGTGACTCCAGGCTCTTTCAGCACCGCCCTCCCGTGGACAGTTCCTCACCATCACGGCCACGCAGGGCCGACGGCGGTTGGTGGCCCAGAGCAGCTCCTCCTTGAAGCACTGCGGTGGGAGGTGAAAGGAGCAGGCAGAGATAATCCTATTCTGCTTTTGCAAGTGGGAGAAGAAGGGAGAGAAACAGGGATTACAAGGTCAGACAGATTGATGGCTGTGAGGAAGGAAAAGTCAGAGAGGTAGAAATGCAAGAAAGAGCAGGCAAGAACTAAGGTGCATGGGCATGCACTAAATTAGAACTATTAGAAGAGGATGGTGCTTGAGCAGAGTTGCCAGGAAGTCACAACATTTTGAGGGACAGTTTTTTTCTTAGTGAAAGAGAATTAAATTTCCCCTATGAGAAGGGTGAAGACATATTAGATGTGATTTTCTATGAGCTATCTCTTCATATTAACTCACAGGCTTAATATTATGAACCCAGATTTATCATTCTTGACAGTGTGAAGCTGGGGAGCAGTGTTCTAGTGTCTTGGCATAGAAAAGCTGGGGTGAAGAGAAGGTCTTCATCTCAGTTTTCTTCATTAAGTGTTATGAGAGCTGACATTGCCTCTCATGGAAATGGGCAGGAGTTAAGGAAAAAGTTAATCATTTCTCTTATATCAGGATCTCTACCTTTGCTATAAATAGTCTCAACACATCCTGTAGTGGATGCCCATGGGGAGATGCATGTACTTATCTATAAAAATCCAGACCCATTTTACAACCTATTGTAGCTTGAGTACTTTTAATTACAGATCCATTGCAGATCTCCATGGAGGATGAGGTTGTCTTTTTAAACAAGTTCTCATAACAAACTACCAAATCCACACAATCATGGGATATTGCCAGACTTGATTCACTCTTTCCAATGCTTGTTTCAGATTTTATCCCAAGCAACATATGATTAGGATGCACATAGAGCAGAAGGCCAGCTGCATGTCAATACTGCAGTCATATGCACTCTCTTTTCCTTTCTAGCTCTGAAATCTTTATTGAATTTTCATTCATCATTATGAGGGATTTTTCAGCACTGCAAAGGTGCCATTTAGATGTGAGCATATTCAGTCAAAGCAGCTTAAACTCTTAATTTATTGCTTGTTAAATACACCTACTTTGCTGTCAGGGTTGCTCTTGCTGAAGTAGTAGTACTGACTTGGTATCAGAGGACAGTATAGAAGACAGGAGTGGAAAGCAAGAAAATATGCTTTTGATATAAAATATCACCACTATGGAGGTGAATATACATGGTGACAGGGTGTAAAACAGCAGAGGACCACACTGGTCGCTTTCAAAGCTTGTTTCTGTTGAAAGGATGACTGTGAAATGAATTCCACATCTAGCTTAAGTTTCAACTTGCAGTTAGAGAAACTTCCAAAAAACAACTCTGGTGAGTGACAACTGTATGTTTTGCCACCGTGGGATTACTTTTTTCACCCACATCGCACACACACAAATATTTCATGAAATTCCCAAGAATTTTTTTTGAGAAAATTCCTTAAAATTATGGTGAGGCAGTCCCTGGAAATGATCAAAGTTTCCCAAAGCTCTTCACTTTTGAATGAAGAACAAAGTGCATGTAAATTCTACAAGCAGAAGCCATGTCTGACAGGGAGTGGTGCTGTGTTTTATGGGTGTTCCTTGACAGTGGTGGCCAGAGTGGTAAGTGAAGGACATTAATCAATTCCAGTGCCCATCTGTGGCTACTCCTGAGTAGCAGGAACAGTCCTCTGAGTATATTTAACCACTTCTTTCCTGTGTCACATCACTTCAGAGCACTTATAGTTGGCTTGCTTTGTGTGTGTATCTGCATTCCATTAGTTTCTCCCTTTTTGATTTGCAAAAAGGAGGCAAGGAGAAGTAGTTTTAAAGTAAGCAATATGAGACTGGAACTGAAAAGAGCAAGCACATTTTAATTTTGTTTTTGATTCCCTTGGAAAGGCAAAAAACACCTGGAGAAATTATCAATTTCTTTATTTTCATCAGTTATGACATGTTGTTGGTTATAAACAGAAGTAAAAAAACAGAAGTTAGTCTGGGTTGAAATATATGAAAATGCAAGCTAAAGGAAATATACTAAAAAATGAAATGGTTTTAACATCCATTTCCAAAACAAAAAAGACTACTATTAGCAACATATATATAACGTTTCTTAAGAGATGACTTTTCCCTGACAATATCCCTTTAATTTCAAAAATCACTATTGAAATTAAACAGAAAAACTTGCTTTAAGAAAGTGTACTATAATGCACTGCTTTTCATCATAAGATTTTGATTCTACACTGTTTGTTTTTTAGCTGCATAAACTCATGCCTGCCACCTGAACTGTTGCAGACCTTTTTGAGATCACAATGCCCTGCTCCCTAGATAGAGGTTACTGCTGTCACAGGGTCATTTGCCTGAGTTAGAAAAACTACTATGTCTATTTTGTGATATTTCTTCAGATATCACCTTCTAATGACCATTTAGAGTTATCTTTCTCAAGGCATTGTGTCTATCTTCTTCCTTTCAAAGAGGCCTGTGCATCATTCTGGGGACAGTAAATGAACGCAGAACCTTTGCTTCTTTGGATGCTTAAAAATCCTGGAGGTGATTGCTCTCCTTGCTCTGACTGTCTCCTAATTCAGCCTCGCATACACACACAGATGCACAGATACACACAGACAAATTGATCCTCTTCTTCAATGTCATAAATTTTAATGTAGTTTAACATACTGAGTTGTCACCGATTTGATTTTCTAGGTCAAAGAGTTCAGCTTCCTTTAATCACTGTGTCCATAGCTCTCCATTACACTCAATAAGCTTTTCTGTGCAATTTAAACTACCTACCATTAAGTTACAGTCTTTGCCTCCACTTTCTCTCCAGTGTTTCCTTGGATGAACTTATTACAGATTTTGGTTAGGAGTTTAAGGAGCTTTCTTCAGTCAAGTTATGGTATAATTGATGCTTTTTAAATGTTTGCAGTGACTACGAAGGAATCCCATGCTTCTAACAGGAAAATGGAAGCCAGCTTGTTTGTTTGTTTGTTTGTTTCTCAAAGTTTCTCTGAAGCAAAAGACCATATGAGCAGAACCAGAATGTGCAAATGACACCAGTGCCCATGCTACAGTGCAACTGTCTTCCAACTAGCTTGAAATTGAGTAACTTTGACATTAGGGGGAATCCAAATGTATTTTGCTTTGGTTCCTCTGGCATATAGTCATTGCTGTAAAGACCTGTTACGCAGGCAACTTTTCAAGCAGGTCTTATTGGGTAACAAGCTCAGTTTGAGTTCACACTGAGCTCAACAGTCTTGGGCCCAGCTCTTCATCATGATGGCTGAGCCTGGAGGTGGTGTCTTCAGAGTCTTCTATTTCCTGTGCACTGCTTATATACTGATAGCATTTGATTTCCCATCTCTTAAAGATAAATGAAAAGTCTCTGAAGACTTTTCCACAAGTAAGTCAGCTCGTGTGTGTGGACATGCAGGTAGTGAGAGTTCACAGCGGAAGGAGTCTTTTTCATTTCTCTGTATGGCTTTTACAAGAGGCAGGAACACTAGAAAAAAAAAGTAAGTGGGAAAGAGACAGATGATTTTGATCTGCTTTTGCTACATGGGAGTTGGGTAGAGGAGCATATGCAGGACAGGGAAGGGTTTCATACACATAGTGCTGTGTTTGTCTTACATAGGAATTAGTAAATATCAGAAACATTAGTAAGGTTTACTATTTTTTAAAATATACTTTTTACAATGGGAAACCTTCCATTGTAGCTCTCAAAAAAACACCACTCATGTCATTTTTATAAATTCCATTGGGAATACAACAGTAAGTCCTGAGAACCTTAGGGAAAAGTCTGTTATTTTCTTAAAGAAAACAGCAAAACTCCCAGTGCTCTCAGGAGGTATGCAGTCCCATGTTTAGTGAACAAAACAAGTAGCAAATTGCGTGATATAACTTTCCATCCATCTGTCCAGCCATGTAATTTTAAAGTAATGTTTTCATAATTTCTAACTAGTATAAAACAATGAAATACAGAATACAAATAAGATTTCTCTGATATGGAGTCCAAACCCCACACGTAACAGCACAGTATATCTTCATTAACAAGAAACATTTCTATTGATTTCATTTTGCAATGTTTCATATTACACATAACAAATATGTATGGTCACCTAAATGAATTATTGCAATTCAATTTGGAATGATTGCATGAGGTTATTGTATTATCTCTAGGATGCCTTAGTCTCTGGGTGTCAAAACTGTTTTTATTTAATGGAATAACATGAGAAAGTTAATCAGAGTAGGTTAACCTCTATGGAACACAAGGTCACAAACACTCAGTCTCAACTGTAATTGGGGAGCTTCCATTATTTATTTAATTGTATTTTTTAATTTGGAAAAAAAATATATGCAAGAGAAAAATACAATGTGGAATTCAGCCCTGATGAAAGTCTCATTGGGCTTTCCAGTATGAAAACTTATTTTTTTTCCCTGCAGAAAGTTTTTGTGAGGTAATTACTATGAAAAAAAGGAAAAGTTGTGCAGCAATCAGGTATTTCCCAGGAAATCTATTCTTGCTGGCACCTTTTTGAGGTCCTTTATCACCTTTGCTGAAAATGAAATGATTGTAAAATATTTGGTGTTATGCTAAGAGTACAATATACAGAGATGCTTTTCTAACTGTTTCACCACTACTTTGTTTTTTTCTTCCTTCCTCTGTTTGCTATAACTACCTTTGTCTCTTACATCAGGCTGCTGCTTTGAAACTGTGTAAGAAATTGCACTGTGATTAGTACAACCTGTCTGGGTAAGGCCTGGCATGGCTGCTGTAATAGTGAGCTGAGTGAATAGCTCTGCTGTTGAGTGTGTGTATATTACGAGTAAAACAGTTCTACAAAGAAAAGAAATTGACCTTCCAGGGATCTTAAGAAATAAATCTGATCTGCACATTTTTTGGGAGGGCACAGTTCCTTTACAGCTATTTATCACCATCTCAGTGTTCGAAGGGATCAAAACATATTAAATGCATTCCATACTGAATAGCTTTGCTCTATCACAGGTGCAGAGGGTTGGCAGGATCCTTCTGGATGGAGAATTTACAGTGCATTTTGAGTGTAGCTTTGAATTTTCCTCCTCACACTCTGGCTGAGAGTTGGGTGCTTGAGCATAGGTCAGTCTTTCTGGTTCTCTTTATGGTCACTGAGAGGGGGGGCAAAAGGTAATTTAACCTACCTTTCTAATATGGGATATATTTCTCTTTCTATAAAAAGCTCTGTTGGCCACAGAATCCTCTCTTAAAGATCTCTCATCTAAAAGACAGTGGGCCACAGGAAGAGTAGAGATTAAGGGCCGCTTCAGCTCTGTATTTAAAACTCATCATGATATGTCTGGGCTGTGTGAACGAAGTCTCACTTTGGCCTGAAACTAGTGAGGGCCATTATTTTCTTTTGAGTAACGTCCATAGGTTTAGTATGCATGTCAACTCCTAAGTGCTTGGTAACATGGGAGGAAAGAAACTAGACCATCTTCAAAGCAGCCGGCAAAGAGACAGCTGTATGCAGTCTTAAGTGTTTGCAGCTCACCAGTTGTTTCTCTAATACTATTCTTTTGGCTTTTCATACTGGAAGAACAGTGGTGGGCAGAAAGGACCATGCAAAAAAAAAAAAAAAAAGCTTTTCTCTGTTCTTCCATGCAGCACCTTATTTTAGGCAAACCATTTCCCACTTGTCTATACTCTCCAGAACATTTTATCTTCTCTCCAGAATATTAATGTTACCATAGTGGGTAAGAGAAAAAGTTTATTTGAGACTGGGATTTTGTCTTTGAGAGTGATTGGTAGCAAACACATATGGAGATCAGAGGGACTGAAAAGAGAAGGTAATCCTCCTGTGGCATATCTATCCTCCCTTCTTCTGGGGTCATCTTGACCCTGACTCTCTCTCTCCAGACCAATCAGATGGGACTGCCTGGCGTAGAGTTTGTTGAACTAAAACTAACAAAGTGCTTCTTGTTCAGATTCGGCTGCTCTCTCTGACAAATCTGCAGCTGCACTACAGCCTTCTATCTCCACAGCCACAGAGCTTTGGGTAACCATCAATACCAAGTCTTCAGCTGATGACAATAGACACAGAATCCCTGAGCTCTCTTGCAAACAAAAAGGAGCTGCTGCATGTCACTGTCACGCAACAAATGATTTCCATTCACCCAGAGGTTTGACTGAATTTCAATCACAAGCTTAAAGAGTCAGCTTTGATTTACTCAGGGGAATGGGGCTGTTTTCAGTGGTCAGCAAAAGAAAGGCCTGAACTGTTCATTAATATTTTAAAAAGGCAAACACCAAAATGACATAATGAATGATGCATTGTCTTTTCTGCCTCTAGACTAAAAGCAACCAGGAGTTTTTAGCTGGGGGTCAGTTGAAGAAATGGTCCCTCAGATCCCGGTAACTTTCTCTCCCCTAGAACCTGTGGTCATTCCCTCTATTGTTTTTTTTTTCATCTTGTCGGCCTGAAAGCCAGTGTTCCTTTGCCTACCCTTTGAACTTCTGTGCTGACAAGCATAGGTATATCTTGGAGGTGTGCAACAGACTTGTCTCTACAGAACAGAATTTGCTTTCATCTGTGCTGTTTTGAATATGAGCCCCTACATAGAATAGCAAATTCCCAACTAGAAACTTTCATGTGGATGTCAGTGATTAAAGCATCTTTACAGAAGAACATTAGCAAGAAGAAAAGTAAATGTACAAAAATACTTTCAATAAGTTTACTTAACAAAATGGTCTGTTGCTTAAAATTCACACTTAGCTTTCATACTTGTCATGTCCAGAACAAAATATCTGCATAAATCATCTGCATATCGGTACATTATCAAGCAGAGACTCTAAGCAGTCTCTTATAGTCTTGATGAACTGGATCTATAGAAAGTACCAAGTTCAAGCCCAGCACAACTGATGTGATCAAAACAGATTTTTTGCATGTATTCACAGTGAAACCTTCTATGATAGAAAATCAGAATAGAACATTTCATTCATTTAAGTTTAGTTCAGTTGAAAGGAAGCTGCAAAGATCACCAAATCTGGATGCATGACCACTTCACTGACTTGCATGTGGAAACAACCACCTTTCTAGAAAACTTGTTCCAGAGTTTGACTACTTTCATGGGACAGAAATTTTTCCCAATGTTCACTTTGAACCTCCTCTTCTGCAGATCTGTTCTGTTCCTGCATGTTTTGTTGTTGTATCAGAGCCCAGCACTTCACTCTGCACTTTCCCTCCTCAATAAGTTGTAGAGAACAATGAGTTCACCTCTCTGCCTCCTCTCCTCCAGACTGGACAACCCAAGTGTTCTCAGCCTCTCCTCACAGGACATCCCTTTCAGTCCTCTTACAAGACTCATTGTCCTCCTCTTGGATGCATTCAAGTGTCTTCACATCCTTTTTATATTGAGGAGCCCAGAACTGTGTACAGTATTCAAACTGAGGTCACACCAATGCTAAATACAGTGGAGGAATCGCTTCTCTTGACCTGCTTGATACGCTTTGTTTAGTGCATCCCAAAATGCAGTTTACCCTCTTGGCTGCAAGTGCAGATTGCTGACTCATTTTGAGCCTACTGTGCCTGAAGCCACAAATGTAGGCTAATATTCTTAACTTTTTTATATAAAATGTCTTCAATTATGTAATATTTATTTTTATTTTGTAAGACTATACTTTGAACATATTGCATTTTGTAGGGCAAAACCATAAGCTTTAAATTCCTAGAAGTATACTGATGTTATAACTGGCAGATTCAGAAACCTGACACTTCTTCCTTTTCTTGTTTAATGAGATAAAAATGAGCAGGCATTAAGATAAATGTTTCACTGAATTAGAATGATATTAATTCAATAAAGCAGTCGATGGCACTAAACCACTGAATTTTTTTTTGAGAGCATGTGGATGCCAGTACAGAAACCATGTAGAAAGGTATCTGCTACCTTGCTGTCCACCAATTTGGAGGTATGTAGAGGTGCAAAGTACGATTCCACCTGGGAGTTCCTGAAAATCTGTCATTTTGGTCTGAAATTTTAGAATAAATCTCTTATGCAACTCAAGATCTCTCAGACAATTAATGTGCTAGATAACACTTAAAAACTTTCTAGTTGTCTCCTGGTAAAATTTGATGCAAAAATTGAGATATTTCATAATAGTATATATAATTGTGTTCTTAATTTCTCATCTCTCAGGAGGTGTGTTAGGGAAATAGTTATCAGTTGCCACTTAAGGATTGGAACTGCATGCCTGACACTTGGACAGGACAGCTAGATTTTAGGTGCTTGGTTATTAGAAACTGTGTATGGAAATATTTGTTGGGCAAAGAGAAAGACTATGGAAGAGTAATGTGGATATAATTAATATTTCACTGTCACCCTCCTTGTGGAAGGCCAATGAGATCTTCATGACACTACAAAACACCCTTTATCAGTAAAAGAGCAGGTAAATTATGAAATAGAGAAACAAGGAAAGGAAGATTTTTCTGAAAATGACACAAAAAAAAGCATTTTTTTAACTTGAGGAAAACTGAAAGACTGAATGCATACAAATGAGATGACTCCTGTCAGGCTGTTTTCCTAGTGAATTTAAAGAAGAAAAAAAAATGCATAATTCAGCAAAGCAACTGAACTGTCGGCAACAACTGGAGAGTCAGCATGGAGAGGAAATTAATGGAGTTGGGGTGTAGTCTTAGTCTCCTCAGTAAATCAAAGACTAGATTTGAAGTAATTGACTTACTTATTAATTCATACTTGTAAGATGCCTCAAAGTCCTGACCTATCTGTTGGGAAGATTTATCCTAAACCACTTTTATGTCCTTACTGGAAATGTGCATAAATAAGAAGAGTAAACTGGCATCTCATCATTAAACTTTTAATGTCTATTCTTTGTGTACACGTAATATAATAATAATAATAATAATAATAATAATAATAATAATAATAATAATAATAATAATAATAATAATAATAATAATAATAATAAAAATAAAAAAGCTTATTAGGAATTTAGCCCATGCATGTAATTTTGTATGTATCAATGAACTGTATTGACTTTGATTAATAGGCACAATTTTTTATCCTGTGAACTTTTTGCATCATTGTTGTGAATTTGGATGTTGACTGGTTAAAAATTTTACTTATTGGCAAACTTGTCTTTTTGTTGGCTGGCAGAAAGTTTTGTAGAGTTCAGAGGTTGACACCAGACTCATCCATGGTCTGGAAATCCCTATCTATTTTGACTGCAGGAAGCTTTATTCATGATGTTAATATAGATCAAATCTTACAAAATAAAATAAAATAAAATAAAATAAAATAAAATAAAATAAAATAAAATAAAATAAAATAAAATAAAATAAAACAAAGTAAAATAAAATAAAACAAAATAATATATAAATATACACAAAGAAAAGAAACATCACTTTTGTTCAAAGGGATTAAAAGACAATGAATTTCAAATGGGAATTTAGCTAAAACTTATGGGTGCTGTAGATTTCATTATATAGGACTGAAGAATGCTATCACATGTAGACAAAAAGTAAATGTTTGTCCTCACACCAAAAACCCTATGAAAAGTTGAAAACAGTCTGTCTTGACAGCCATGCAGTCTACGCAGAATTTCTGCTATTATTATTATTATTATTATTATTATTATTATTATTATTATTATTATTATTATTTAATTTTCAAATTGTCTCCTCTACTTCAGTTCTATTCCCCCATTTTTAATATCTCCATCCACAGCAGATTCTTTTAATTCCCTCCAACCTTCCCCTGCTTATCCCTTCTCTGTGTCCACAACCTCCAGGTTCAGCAAGCAAGCATTAATTACCAACCAATGCGTTGACTTCCAAAAGTGTTGACACTTTTGAATCAAGGCCTAGAAGGAAGAATTCTATTAAATCTTATCTCTAGTAAAACAACATTAACAACACTGTGCCTAATATGATCAAAGTCAGGCAGCCTGGGAGAAGTTAAAATGTGGGACTCACAACCAAACCTTCCAAATGACTTGCAATACTATATAACACTGCCTTGGATTATCTCTTCCTAAAATTAAAAAAAACCAAAACACTCCACTATTTAAGGTTTTATTTTTCCAGAGTCCTTTATCACAAAACCTCCCTGACTGCTGAGGTATAGAAGGGTGGAATCTGGTTTACTATATACCTTCTTAGAATACAATTAATAAATTTTGTGGGGAAAGTCTTCAATATTTCTGTATTAACTGCTGAAGATTGAACTCTGTCCCCATTGAAATAATCAGCAAAACATCACTTGATCTGAGTGCATTGAGATTTCCTCCTTCAGTAGTAGGCCTCACAGACAGAGACAGATGAATGTCAATGAATTTTTCTGGTCATTAAAGCCATAGGGCATGGTGGCACGTTCTTCTTGTTTCTTTTTAAACCATTCTGTACATTTCTGACTTTCCAAAGGTCAAACTACTCAACAGTTCCTTCATTCCTCTTCCTTCACTTTTCCCAGAGCAGTTTTGTGGTAAGTTTCACCCTTGTGGAAAATTTCACTCCTGAAATAGAAACCTCTTAACAAAAATTCTGACCGACTTCAAAAAGCACTTCCCAGATATCTCAGCTGTTTCAAATGCTCAAGATAATTTCCTTGATTTTAATTTAACTGTTGTGCTCCTATTACTTTTTCCACAGGTTAAGAAATTTCAGTGGATGAAAAGATGAGCATCTTTGTTTTTATACATTTCCTGAGAAATTAATGGAAAGGCTTCTCAGTGAGGATAAATTGACTTATTAGTAAATATAGTGCATAGAACACTTTTTACTATTACAGATGCTGTAATCTGATGGGAATGTATATATCTGAAAACAGGAACATGATGGAGTTCCAATTATTCTGCAGTTGGAAGAGCTGATAAATGAGACTGCCCCATTCCCAAAATATGCAGAGTATCTAGCATACGTCTGATTCTGAATTTCAAATCAATGGAGTTTAATATTTCACTGGTGATCATAAATTTGAGAATAAATGTTGTTGGGGTTGGTTATACTCTCCTACTGAAGAGACAGCTACAAGCCAATGAGATTGAAAGCAAACATTCATTGATGAACTAACAGAAGCTGTTTCAAAAGTTTTGTTCATTTGTTTAAAGAATCGGATGTTAATTTAAATAGCGACTGTAGAAATTTAGATCTTAGGTTTTCAAACTTCTTTGAAAAGGAACTGTTAAGATCAATGCTTACTGGAGGAAAAAACTTCTTGTTATAGATGTTCAAAACAGTTCACTGACCGGCATCCATCAAGATGTAAAACTTCACTGAGAAAAAAATTCTTTTTTATTCTACTAAGTATGTCTTTGCTGTGATGAGCTTAAGCCCACAACCTTCCGTTCCCCAGTGTGCTTCTTTCAATGGATACTGCCAACAACAAGAAGATGGTTTATTTGTTTAGAAGAAGCACTGATGTGGTGTGATGGGCTGATCCCAAACTAATCCAAATCAAAGTATTTTCTTACTTCTGACAACATCTTCACAACTTTGTGAAGAAAGGGAAAGATTCGTCCCTGAGTGCAAATCACTTTATAATATGGAACAGAAGGAGTCTTTATCTGTGTTTTGATCAAAAGAGGAGATCATATGAGATCTACCAAGATACTAGAGACTACTGCAGAACTACCGAAATCAGAAAGTAAGGAATCATTTTACAGCTACTTAGATACGATCCTGAACAACATACTCTGGAATGCTGCAAATGCTTAGAGAGGTGAAAACTTGTATCTATGACAATCTTGCCTTCAGATCCTGAATTCTTCATTCCAGAGAGCAAATAAGAGCTTGAAGATCAATCCATTCTTGCTTTCAAAGTGACTGAACATTGGTAACCCAGAAGCTGTGAGAAATTATTGTTTGGATACACATGCTGCTCCAGTAGAAATGCCTCCTATTTTATTATTTTTACCTATGGCAGAGGCAGTTATTGGTGGTATTGCAGAAGAACTTGAACCTTCCCCAAAATATTTCATTACAGTTTGTTGTCATATGACAGATGGCAACAGAGGGGCACTCTGAAAAAATGGCATCTGACATGAAAGTGCACATGGAGCAGAAGTGTGTTACTGAATTCCTCCACACAGAAAAAATGGCACTTTTTGACATTCATGTAGACTTGCTGAATGGAGATTAAAAAGTGGATGTGAGCACAGCGAGGTGTAGGTGGTGCATTTCAGCAGTGGTGGTGACAGCGACAACAACTCACTTCCATTGGTGCAGATTTTTATGAGCATGGCATGCAGCTTCTTGTTCATTACTGGTGAAAATGCATAGATAATGGCAGCATCTATGCAGGAAAACAGTGTTTTGTGGTTGAAAATTTGCTCCATCAAGTAGTGCTACTGTGCGCTTTGTATCTTTTGTAGTTTCCATGGAAATCAATTGGAGGCATTACTTTCCAAGTGTCCTAAGTATTTCTTCAATAAATTTTCTAGCATTCTTGCAACTCCTCGGATTTGTTTTTTGTTTTCTGATTTTGATATCTTCTTCCTCTGTAAGGTAAAGGAAGCTGTTAAAAGGGAGTAGTTCATAAACTATCATCCTACTGCCACCTGATTTCTGGAAGACAAAAACTAGAACACTAATACTGTTATATCTGGAGAATACTACATATTTTTTCAATTCAATAAAATGGAAGTAAGGTTTTCTTAACTGCAGGCTATTCCGAGCTAGAGAAATTGCATTTTCTATGTTTCTGATTATTTTTTATGTTTAGTCCACTTAAACTTGAATCTACAAACAGATGCCACTATGACAAATTTTATGCATTTATTTGGCCTCATTTGAGGCTAGTAGTCCATAACGAGCCATTCCAGACACAGAACATTTCTTACTTACATCTTCTATTTTTTAATTTATTCCATAGTTAATGAGAAGATAAATCAATGGCAAAGAAAACAATTAGAAAATCTTACTCTGTGTTTAGAGTTTTTCTGAACTTGCACCCCCATTTGATCAAATGAACAACTCTGTTTCTTTTTTCACTGTGGTCAGAAGGAAAGACAGCATATGGTTCTGCATCTAAACAGTGCTTATCCTCTCTATTACCTATCACAAACAGAAAGCACTATTTCTCATTTGTGATTATGGCTGTGATATTTAGAAGTGTGCTGATGTGGTTGCTGAAGCAATATTGTCAGAGGGCTAATATTAACCCATTTCTCAGTCAAAGTGAAGTAAAAAGAAAAGACAGTAAATAAGTTTGATTCTTTCCTTGCTTTGCTTCATTTACCATGTTTCATTCTCTTTGTTGTCTTCTCAGCTCATAACTCTTCTGTTTAGCCTGGAAACTTCAAGGCTCATCTGCAGCTAATTGACCGTGACTGCAGTCCACTAGAGAATGGATAGCATAAGTATATTAATGGCCATGTGGTGCTTTCCCACAGGGAAAAGCCATTTTTAATATGTGTACATTAATAATAGTATCTATTTGTATCACTGTATAAAGATGTGACAGTCTTGATGATTTTTGACATTGGCATGGTATCTTTGCACTTGCACACATATAAAAAAACAAAATCAACCCTTGTCTATCTTTCTATTCTTATTTGGTAATAGGTAATAATTAAAGGGAAAGTGTAATGATTTTGCCAAGTCTATAGATGTGTATTGCAGAGTAGTCATATGAATGATGGAGAGAATCAGGATTAAGGCAAATAAAGGCAGGGTTCTGACAGGAAAATTATTCTGTTCTGCATCTCACCTGAGGGGTACTGTGTAGTGACTAAGGTGTTTGGGCCTCATTCAGTCGTGAGACATTAAGGCCTACCCTAGGAAGCTGAAATACAACTATCCACGCCACCAAATTGCAATCCTGACTGCTGGCATCACCTGGGTCTGGTGGAGTAATTGTCTTCCAGGCAATTTCCAGCCACAGATCAGCATTAACACAGGCAGGGTAATGCTCAAACCAAGCAAACAATAAAGAAAAATTAGTGACAGGGCACTGGGGTAGGTCCACAGAGTACTGGCAATGCTACTGTCTAGCCTTGGCTGAGGAGAGAAGAAGAAAGATCACAGGGACAGACCTGCCTGGATTTGCTTTGTTTTGTTCAATAAGGTTAGCCAAGAGTGTCACCTGATGTAGGCATGCCATCAGGAAAACAGCAATGGCCTACATTGAGAGGGCAGGGAAAAAAGTCCCTTTAACTGACTGCTTGTTCTTTAATTATCTTCAGTCTTTCCAGAATGAACTGATACCTCTTGAAGGCAAGAGCAAAAGAAAACATAAAGGACTTCAGAGACTATGACTCAGCAAAAGTCCAAAACACTGCCAAGTATCTTTCCTCCTTGGTACATCAGCTGAGTGATATCCAGTTGAATAGGTATTTTATCAAGATCTCTCACCTTATGTTTTTTTTCTAATTGGCAAGCTCGTAGTTTTTAGTAGAATTTCCTTTTGTTGGTCCTTGCCAATTTTCATTTTCTTTTGGTTCATAGGTTTGATTACTAAATTTAATCCTGACACAGTTACTGTCGATATAATCCTTGTTTTACTAACATTCTTCTATGTATTTTATTCTTACTTATTCTTTTATTCATCCTTCATTTTCCATTTTTTTCTGCATTCAGTGAATATGAAACAAAGTATTCTTTTAATATTTTATAGTTTCTTTATATTACTTTTAGTCTTTAATCTATCCTCACCACATAACTGCTGCTGCTTCTACTCCTCCCACCCTTCACTGTCTCTTTATTTACATAACTGAAGAGGTTTAACTAAACTTGGATTTTGGCAGCTTTTTCTTCATCCCTATGCTTCCTGACATCCAGGAGGCAGCTGTCTGTGTTTCAGCTTGTTCTCTTCCTTGCCCTGGAGCTGTTCTTAAGCAGTATGTCCTGAGTTGGTCTCTTGCTTTCAATTTTGTGTGCAATACCCATGTTTTCAGAAGAAGGGAGGATGAGTGGATTTCTTTGCTCTGTTATCGCTCACTCCACTTCTCCGACATCAAGTCATGCCTGTCTGGTTTATAGTGATGCAACAGAACACAACAGTTTTCCAGATACAAAGTGTATGCCTTGCAAGCATATTCACCTCATAAATTTCACCTGCCAGCACTGATTGGATCCTTAGCTTAAAATTACATGAATATGTTACTTCCAGTTGGTGAAGGCATTAGCATACTAACAGATAATACTAGCAAGCTGTTCAAGCAAATCTGAATTCCGTAACTTGGAGGAATGGTTAAGAAGCCTGACTCCACTTTCACTGTGCATCTTGTTCAGGGAAGACAACTCTTTTCTATTAGTGTATTCTGGGATGTGGAATCATTTTTACTTTTAGAAGTAGATCAAGGCTAGTGCTACTGAGGTCAGTGGAGTTGGAGGGACATTAAAGGATTATCATGATAAGAAACCTAAGCACAGCTGATTGAATCATATTAGAGCAGCTGTTTTAAAAGCTATTTTTAATGAAAAGACCCTTTCTAGATGCAGCATTTTAAAACAAGTTCAATCAGGAAGAGGTTGGTTCACTGAGGCTGGGTATAGGCTTTAGAAGAACACATGTTGTACTTTTGCTTTCAGTTATTGTGGTCAAGTGGGAGAAAATAATGTCTGTGTAAACAGAATTACTGTCTTTGGGTTTGCCTGTATTTTGGATCAGCAGTCCTTTAGACTTACACAGAAAAAATCCACTTTGGAAGGGTTATTAAATAACAAAATACTATATTGAATCAGTTTTCTATGCTTATCAGGGGGTGAGAATTATTTCGTATTTTTTATTTAAGGATACACCTAACAGTAGACATACCAATGGGCATTCTGATATTGATTCACAGATTTCCCTTTCCACAGTGGTTAACAGCCATGTCCTTTGCTGCTAACCCCATGTCGTTTGTGGCTAGGTAATGAAGACACCCAAGTGTGCTGTTGTCAACCCCCATCTTCAGCCAGGCTGTAACTCTGGAGCCCAGGGAAGACTACATCTGCAAGTCTCTGACGCCTGGCCCAAAGAGCAACCCTAGTGCCGCCAGGCAGGAAGACGACAAAATGAATTTCTATGACGCAAAAATTAGAGTTGATTGATAGGAATCTACTAATAAAATGTCACATCTTACATATGTGGAAGGACCACAGTGCCAGTGATAAAGTGAGATTGGTCAGGTCTGACAAACATGCATCAGAGCTGTATTATTGACAGTAGGGGATAGTATTGATTGAGCTGCCAAGCTTATCATATTACACAATTATGATATTAGATTTGCATTTTTAATTCTTTTAGAAGAAATTGGCCTGAGGCAATTACAAGAAAGAAATGCTGTACTGGAGCCTGCTGGTCCAAAAAGAAGAAATCAGAAGCTCTTAGGGAGGAGCTGCCGCTGTCAAAGAAAACTTTTGCCTAACAGACCCATGACAAGGAAACAATGGAAATACAAAACCAATCAAGCTTTAAAGGATTTGTTCCCAGCAGTGTTGTCTCAGGGGACAAGAAGACAAAACCGGATGACCATTAAGCCAGTGCTAACAAAGATCTAGGCCATTTGTTTCGTGCAGATCACATCCCTCCTAGAAGGACCACTTGTGGAGTTCTTGGGAGTGTGTACAGGCTTTTTATCCTCTTCCTAACAGCACAGTATGCAAAGGAGTCTCCAGACCATCCAGTCTTAGGCCTCATCTACTTGAGCAGACATGCAAACTGGAAGCTCTTTAGCCAAGCTGATGATTTAGTTCCCAGTAAGGTGAATGACTGGGACATAGTGTCCTCTCCTCACTGGTATTCTTGTTGCTTAAAATGTCTGCAGGAGTTAATTCCTTCACTATTCTCTCTTTAGGCTAAATAATTGTCTATCCCTCCATTGGCCCACTGCAAGTCATGTGAACAGGACATGAGGCTCTTGTTGCCTTCACTTTTGTACCCATTAAATAGACTCTGAACATAATTATGCTTCATTTTCACTATTGAATAGAAAGGATAAGATTTTCAAAGCACCTCAAGACATCTAGATGACATCTCTTGAGTATTAGGTTTTTGACTGTGTCCTTTTTTGGAGTACCTGATTTTTGCAAAAAACTTCTGGATTGAAGATAAACAGGTTCAGCAATGTTGTTTTAGCTGTCTCCTCAGTTCCAGTTTATCTGTAGCTAGTGAGCTCTTCACTGTCTTGTTAACGGTCAACCTTCTGATCTGGAGTTGCTTGAATATTTGTGCCCAGGGACCACTTTTCATTTTGCTGCAGGAAACTAGAGATAACAGTACCTTATGATCATGTAAAGAAAGGATGATTTCAAGGGCAATTTTTCTTTTCACAGATCTACAAAAAGACAAAATACTTCTTTGAAAGATCTGCCTCGAAAGGTCAATGATATTCCTAAGTTACGAAGGAGAAGGAAAAAGGAAGAAAGAAACATGTAGCCTCATTTAATATCCTGATGTAATTTTTGCTGTGGTTGGACTTCAGTTGCCAAGGTGAGGTCCAGAAGTTTCACAGAATCACAGAATCACATAATTGTAGGGGTTGGAAGGGACCTCTAGAGATCATCGAGTCCAACCCCCCTGCCAAAGCAGGCTCCCTACACCACGTCGCACAGGTAGGCATCTAGGCGGGTCTTGAATATCTCCAGAGAAGGAGACTCCACCACCTCCCTGGGCAGCCTGTTCCAGTGCTCCGTCACCCTCACCGTAAAGAAGTTCTTCCACACATTTGTGCGGAACTTTCTATGCTGAAGTTTCATCGCATTACCCCTAGTCCTGTCCCCAGTAACTCAAGATGAGTGTCCACAGCTGGATTACGCTTCAGGCCTACCTTTAGCATCTCAGAAAACTGGTTGAGGTATGTATGCCTTTCTGTATTTAGTGGGCAATTCTGCAAATATCGGTGGTTTGAAACAGAAGCAAGACCCTGGGTTAGGGATAAGAAGGGTGTCCCTGATCTCACTTGAGTCTTCTGAGACCATTGCATTTGACAGAAGTCCTGTGTTACCAACTCCTGTGCTGTACACAACAGCAAGAGTTGTTTTTCTATATTCAACACTGTCAATCTGCTTCTGACTTAGCTGCTGTGATACCTTATGTGTGAGTATAGACTTAGCAAGAGGACAGGTTGTTGATACTAATGAATGAGATTTATTGTTTAATGCCAACTGCTTTATGGACGGGTCAGGGCTTTTGAGACCCTCTTGAAGCAGTTCTGTTCTGCAAATTACAGGAAGATGTGCCCTCAGATAAATACTCTGGGAGAAGCTTTTGTTAGTATTAAAATGATGATGCTACTGAAATACTGTATAGAGTTGTACTGCTGCTATTACATGTAACTCTTCAAGATAAGGGACAAAGGATACAACAGTGCCTAACTAGATCATTTGAAAGAGATATCACCAACTTCAAAATAAATCCTCTATCATTTCAATCTTTATTTACTATTATGATTGAAAAAAAAAAAAAGGGAAGAACTTTTGGAATACAGACTACAATGTGTCTATTGTTCAGACTGTGTCTTTGACAGTACACTGTTAATAATGTGCTTCATGGTCATCCTTTCAAGGTATATTATTCTGCTTCCCCTTTGGTTTGCATGAGTCTTTCAGAGAACAGCATGATGGGAATACATATTGAAATAATTCCGATTCTTAGGTGATAAATTAAGGTCAAAGACATCCAGGAGCAAGGGAAGTTCCTAGAATTCGTAAAGGCTTTCTTTTCTCCCAGTTGATGACATTCTTTTGTTATCAGAATGTTAACTTCCATCACTGTATTAAAATAATTTCCAGAGTTGGTAGCTTTAAGAATATTTGATATCTGTGTATTATCCATGTTATGAAATGTAATGGTTTCTATGGTCTTGGCCTGCAGAAAATTCTTAAGCTTTGAACTCAGCAGGACTTTTGTGGAATAATGGGGTTTACATGCTTTCCTAAATCACAATCATTTCTGAAATTTCTAAACCGAGATATATGATTTTCTTTTACAGTTACTGCACAGACATTACATGCTGCAGAACAGTTATTTTGGTTTTGTCCAATGCATTGGGCTTTGCGAACAATGGAAGCAGAAGATCATAATGGAAAAATAGCTGGGATTTACTCATCAACATACATCATCTAACAGTAAAGGCTAGAAAAGTAACAGTGCATTCTGTGGCCAGCTTCTTTTATATCAATTTGGCTATCGTAGCATTTGAAGAAAGGTAATCAAAACAAAAACAAACTCCGATGGTAATCACATCATAGGTAGAAGAAGACCTCACATGGCATATTGAGAGAGCTGGGCTCAAGTGGTGTATTGATCACTAATGCAGCAACAAAGAAGGGAGAGAACCAGGAGGGGAGCAGTCTTACATGGCCTCTCTTATCCACTCCTGGGAGGTGACTGCCATTGCTCTTCCTTCATTCAGTCTTTCACAGCTGATCCACAGTAAGACCATAATAAAAGGCTACAGAAAACAGCTGCCCAAACAAAAGCATAAACAATATAAATTGAATTTGTATGCACACGCACATACAGAACACTTACAAAATAAGAACAATTCATTGCAAATCAGCTCTCACGAACAGGTTTTTTGCCAAAATTGGCCAGAGAGTAAAACTTCAGTGTCATGAAACTTTTAATTTTCCAGAAATGTTTTTGTTCCATGCTGGAATGAAAACAAAATTTGTAGACTTTTTTTTTTTCTTTATTAATTTTTGTTTTTCTTTTTTCTTTTAGTGATTTGGAATTGTTTCCATATTTTCAGATTAAAAAGCTCCAGGTTTTGGTTTAGGTCGCTCTCAGCTTCTAGTCAGAAACCGCAAGCACCAGAAACCTGTGTCAAAACCAGTATGTCTTCACAGAATATTGTGGCTTTGATAAACAGCATATTGTAATGAAATGACATTTTGTTGAAAAATTTCCAGCCAGCTTTAGCTGCAGTTTTTGTGATATTGGGCAATTGGGCATTATTAATATTGCTAAAACTTTGTTTTCAAAGGCCATGGCAGCTCTTGATGATCACTGGACGTAAGGAATTAATTTCTTGGGCTGGGGAAGATGAGAAAAGGGTGAGGGGGTTAGTGATGTGGTTTATTGGACCCAGGCTTGGGATAGTAATAAAGCTGCTCACAGTCAGGTTGCAAGTAATATCTTTTGTTTCAAATATATTTACTCAAAAAATAAAATAAAATAAAATAAATGCTCCACTCCATCAGCTGTCTGTGCATTCTCATCCCACATGAGAATTGGTGTTCCCCAGGCAGCACTGGGGCAACTTGATGTTAGACATGGGTCTGGTGCTGCCCCTGCTCTGTCTGTGGTTAACCACACAGCAGTCAAAGATGTTGCAGAACTGTGAAATCCTTGCATGCAGGGAGCTGCAGTCAAACCTATTCTCCTTCCTTTTGTGTCAGTGCTTTGAGGATAGGATGAGATGGAATGATGGCACAGTGGGAGAAAGCAACAGCTTGTGTCCAAGTTGACAAATACATTTTAAATCCTTCTCTGTCTTCACTTCCCTGCACTGCCAGTGCTTTGGCAATGGAGAGCTTTTTTGATGAATGGCAAAAGGGTGTTTGCTTGGAAATATGTGGTGTGCAGAGGAAGGAATTGCTGTACTCCCATTCTGTGGGAGGCTCCACAGGAGGTGGTCTGCAGGTGCTTGGGCAGGGCAACATGCAAAGCTGGTCTGTGTTGGGGATGTTGTCTAGGGCCAACAGTCTGCCAGAAGTGTCTCCCTCACGTCATCAGCATGATGGGGCAGAGAGATAAGAAATGTGTCACATTATATCTGGCCTCTTGTTGATTGCCTTAGTGTGTGCTGCAGACCCTGCTCATTATCCAGGTGAGAAAGCTGAGGCTGCCATGTATGGGTACAGAGGGAGGAGAAGTGGAAAAATGGAGTGGAAATTCCCAAAGCTTTTTGATCCCCTGTGAAGGCACTGAATGTGTGGTTGTGAGAGTACAGGCATGTCAGAGAAAGCTCTCACTCCTAGAGACACGGCAGACTTGGGTAATGCTGTGCAATGGACTGGGCTCTGCCCAAGTTGTTGTTGACCATAGAAGCTAAGCTGTGCATTTTTCCTCCAGGTTTGTGTTTTGTTTTGTTTATTTTCTACATAGGGGAAAATAAGAGAGAAGAAAAAAGGATCTGTAACCTTCTTTTCTGGTGTAACCATGTTGCTTTACTTGCCCTACAGAGCAATTAGTACTAAAAAGGCCATACACTTTGGTCCTCTCTTGGGTTTCCACACACTAGCCCTGATTCTAACATCTGTGCCAACAGATCCTCAGGAAAAGCAGTTTGAGTGTAGAATATAATTGGTGTGTGTAGCTTTGATCACCACCAGTTTACACAGTGAGTTCATTGCAAGACATTCTTATTAGGTGGCTGTAAAAAAACAGCGCACTACAAGAATGGTAAGATATTCCCTCTGTCTTCACTAGAAGGTAATTTGTAGGCAATTACTACATCTTGAAGCTCAGTCATTTACACTGCAGGATACAGAAGGTTTTAAAGTATTTTTTATTAATTATTGATGATTCAGATCAGGAGCCATCTTCACCTTATTAACAAAAATAACGGACCAGTTTTTATGTTCAGGGATGTACGTTGCTTATGAGCATGCATACAGATAGTTAAACCACGTGTTTGGCTAAGAAGGAGATGCAAGAAAAGTGATTGTGCCAATTACACCTTTGATTTTCAGGAGCAGAGGAGACAGGCTATTGTCAAATCTCATCTGGCTTCAAATCATATTATTATAGTGGTCTTTGTGTCAGATGAAGCATACCTATTATTTCCTGTTAATAGTATATAGCTGATGGCAGATAATTGCTCTGACAGGTTTAGACAGATGAGTCAGAGTTAAGAGCCGGAGTATTATGAAGGAAGAAGGAGGAGGAGATTGTGGTTTTACTGACAACCAAAAGTCATAGGGAAACAGACACTGGACCTTGGAGGCTAACTTTGCGCCTTTGGAAAGCTCCTTCATGACTTGTATTTAGTTCACATTTCAACCACAGCATTCAGTGAAGATCACTGTTAGTGGCTACAATCACTGTGCTCTTTAGAAATTTGCTTTATATCCCTCTGCATGTAGACCTTATGAACTTCCCATGACAAAACATAGCCCCCCCAGGAACATCATGGCTGTTCCAGCTCTCTTTATTGTTAATTTCTATACCTGGCCATCCAGGAGAATTAAGGGAAAGAGAGATGCAAAATGACTGCATCCATGGCTTTTGCTTCATGAGATGAGATTGCAAGAACTCACAGTTGCCTTTATTTGAACAATAGCCCAGGTGAAAGTGATATTTAGCACAAGTTCCATGTATTGCCTGGGTAAATGGTTTGAATAAAAATAGGTACTTAGGTGAAAAAATGTGGCGAAGAATTTTTTGGTAAGGATCTATGATGGAGCTGAGGAAGGAATTACTCAGTATGAACTTCTTACAACACTGAAAGGATAACTGACTTATTGATGAACTTAGAGATTTTGGTTTTTAGCTGAAGCTTGCTGGCTTTGGTCTTATGAGCCATGCAAAGATACATTAGTATGAAGGTAGAATGAGCTGCTCCTATATACACAAGAGAAGTTATGGAAAAATGTGAACGACTGTCAAGATAGAAAACATGACTTATAAAGTGAAATATTAGAAATTTGCTTCTCTGTTTCTTTTATGCTCAAGGTGTTTGCAGAATTATATTTGTATATGATAATCTCTATGAGGGATGATCGAATCGATACTCAAATCTGATTTAGTATCATTGCTGTATATTGGACTGATGAGAGTTTCCCCAAAATACTAGTTTTTTTTGTTCAAAACAGAAAACAGACAGACACAATTAAAAGCCAGTTTAAGTAAAGCTCTCCTCTTTCAAATACAGTGTCAAAAAGACAACACATATAAAGTCTTCAGTTGTTAACATCTAGTCAATAAGTTTATAGCCTTTCAGCTCTTCTGCTCTTAACATAACTTAAAAGCTCTGGAGTGAAAAAATAGGATAACAAGTGCAACTGCTTTAACAAGACTATTAGTTTCATTGATTTTCTAAAAGGAAAACACCCAACTAAAAATCAGGAAATAAATTAATACAACTATCTTTTAATAATATTAACTTTCATGAAATCAATATTTTTCTCAGACTACTCTGTACTTTGCTACATACCAGCCGCTGTACAAGTAATGATAATCAATGCAGAGCCTGTGTATTTACAAGGATCTTTCCAAAGGCTGGCATAATGGTCAAGATCTGCCACATCCGTGAACACTGTAGTGCCAGTTTGATACTGAACAACATCAAACTGTTCATGGAGATTTCAGGTCCTGAGGGTTTTTGTGGTGCTAGGCTTGTGATACTGATGATGATTGATATGTGACAATAAAAGTGAAACTTCTGTGCTGCAGAGGACCAGATGTAGACCCTTGTTAAAATTTTATAACTCAATTTCTTAAAAGTTTGGGGTGATTTCCTATCTTGAGTAGTGTTCACTGGTATTTTGGATACAGAATCACAGAATCACAGCTTGGTTGGGTTCGGAAGGGGCCCATGGGGGGCCCTTGTTATCTTGTGCCTTCCTCCTCCTCAGGAGCCACGTGGGCCAGGAAATAGCTTTGAAAATTTAGCTGGAAAACTTCAGATCTCCCACCACTTCTGCCAACATCATCTGTTACCAGCAAAAAGCACTTTGTAATGACCACTGAGGGTTGTAATGGGGTCTTCATCGACACAGAGAGTAGAAACTGCATAAACCTGATTGTAAATATAGGCAAATATGACATAAAAGTTGCAGCCTATCATTGAGTCTCATGTTGAATGTCTCTTAACTCCTTTCCCTCTTATTCTGAGCTAAATTCAACTAACACTTGTCCAGGATAAAATATTTCTGTGGTAAGATGTAGAGAAGTCCCAGGAATGCAGTGAGAATTTACTGTAGAAGCAATATTGAGAAAGGCTCTCATTCTTCAAAGTCTTAATTCCAATTATTAATATGTGCTAACTGTTGCTATGGGAATTTTGCCAGTGCACAGTTTCTTCAGGAAACAATGCTTTAAAGGTGAGATTTTTTAAATTATAAGAATGTGACAAGATTGTGAGTACTTATCTCATGTACCCTTTAAAACTCTTGCATTGTGATAATACAGTTTTCTGAGGAAAAAAAAAATATATCTATACATTATCTATTTGAATGCTTCTGTTTTGGATGAAAGTCATATGGCCAGAAAAAAAAACCTTCTGAGTTTTCATCAATTCTACTACAAAATTTTGTTAGTGACAGTAGCTAGGAAAGAGTCTTAAATGTCAAAGCATAGACACAATATGAAATGAAAAATAGCCCTTGTTGTTTGCAGGGACAAATCATATGCCTGATGTTAAACAGTTACTTTGGATATGAAAAGTATTCCCTTGTGTTTTGTGATTTTTTTTTTAATTTTTATTTTTTTTCACAAGACTTTCTTTTAATTATCCTATCTGTGGGAAGAGTGGCATGAGACATATGGTGAATTTCTGCCCTAGGGAAAGAGTAACCCTCTTGTGTAGAACATAGCCTGTGTCGCAATGAGCTGTCATCCAGTTAGGCAGAGTTGAACTTTAAAATGACAATTCAATGGTTTTGGAAACCCTCTTTCATTTTGCTGTACCTCTGAGTGAATCTTGGGAACTGGGAATTAAACACTGAAACAAGGTACTGAGATGAAACCCAGGGAGCTCCTGATAATCCTTCTGTAGTCTGTAACAAATAATGTTGTGATGCACTGAGAAAGGGAAGAAGAAAACAGCTGAGAGTGGAATTCATGGCGTAGTTAGGAAAACTTTTTCCTGTTCTTAATTTGTAGTCTTTTCCCTTTTCTTCCCAGTTCCTGAGTGCTTCTTATTTCTGTAGTATGGCACTGGCATCACAAACAGCTTATGGGAGTAGGGTGTGCATGCGAGGAAAGTAGTTAAGAGGAAGAAAGAGCCATTTGTTTCTCATGTGATATGGTTAGATCCACCATGAAAAATAGGCTGCTGATGTTTTCTGTAAGAACATGTTGCACTGCTTTCACACTTTGTCAAGAAAACATCAAGGAATGAATATAAATATGAGAGTAAACAGAAGCTGTTCAAACAACAAGCTAAGAGCCAGGGTCTGTAATGATAAATCTAAAAGTCTTTTAATTGCTGTGGTTCCCATTAGGATTCTTATTCATTTTTCATAGTTTTTCTTCATCTTTTTCATGACTCTGGGACCCATCAGGTCTCACCTGGGCACTCAGCATGGCTACTTTTCTTATCTTTACTACTAGGAGTAGTAGGAAGTATAAATCTTTGCTTGGTCTTCTTCAAAACCCCATATCCAACTCTGCTACACGTAGTAAAGTTCTACCTGTGACAAAACACAGCTGTGAATGCCAGGAGGTAGTGACAGGCTGGGTTTTGCAAGGCTGGTGGCTATGACTAAACAATTTGCAGTGTATACAAGCACACACAGAAAGTGAAGTTCGCTCTTTGCCCAGCTTAAAAAAGGCAGTGCTCCCCAAATGAACGATTAATGCTTGAAAAAAGTCTGAAAAATGGATATCCCTTTGACCTTTCGAAGGTTTGTCATTTAGTTGACATACCCATTACCTCAAAAATCAAATGTGTTTGTCTAAACATTATTCTGATGTTTGGTTTGGGCAACAAAGGTCAGACAGCTGACCACTAACTCGCTGACAGTGATCAATTCAGTCTGAAATCTTGTCACTTTCCCTGTTTATTCTGCTATCCATCTCTGCTTTGCCAGCCACCACCGCCACTTTCTGCTGTTGAGGCGCTTTTAAACCTAACAATAATCCAATTTAGAATTGATCAATGGGAATGTGTGGTCAGTAAGCAAAATGACAAAGTCTGCATACAACCGCTGACCACAATCTGGTGGTATTTTACATGGGGCTGATTGCAAACTTAATATATGTAAACTGCTCCCAACCACAACAGTTCCAGCAAAGAAGAGGTGGTAGGAACTGAGGTTTCAAATGTTCGGTGCTGATACTCATCTGGTGCCACAAATCTGTGCAGTCCTCTGGCTTCCATGCAACTGCCTGTGCTCATAATCATGCAGAAGCTTTCCCCACAGGTAACAACAGTGTCCCAGGTTTTACCATGGTGTTTTTCCAATCAAACTGTGCTCTGCAATGTAGCCTTGTCAGTGGAAGACATTTGTGGTAACTGTTAGGAATATCTCAGAAGAAGAAAGCAAACAACTCCACACTGAGATATAAGCACAAATTAATGAAAACAAAGAATAAGGGCTACCAATCCTCGGTGCTTATGTACTTGTTAATTAAATGAAAGAGTGGCAGTACAAAAAGAAGAAGGAGCAACAGTTTAAAAAATTACATATTTGTTTTGCACAGAGAATAGCACAGTGCTCAAATAAATGCATCCCAGATAGGTAAAAATGGTATTTAGATAAGAATTGGGCAAAAAAGAAAGCCAAAACCCACGAAACCCAACAACCAGCTCAACTTTCTAGGCATTTCTCAAAAATGCAATTCATCACTTCTGCAAGGCTCAGGAGACCCCTCAATCTTCAGACTGTAACTCATGGGACAAAATGTTGTATGATAAATGATAAAACACTGAAACACTATTGCACACTGTGTGTGACAACACTTTTCATTAGCTGATAAATCTAGCTCTATGTCCACTTTGCTTGACTGCCTGTATGATGATGTGCAGGACAGAAGAGTCCAGTCTAGGAAACATTACACCTAAGCCTTGATAGGGAAGACTGATAGACAAAATTTGACCACAGTAGCTCTTCAAAGTGTGTTTTGAGGTTTTACTGGGAAAGAGAAAAAAATATGCTGGCCTGTGTTACTGGGACAGTATCATCTCTCAGGGACAGAGACAGCAGCAGATCTGAATTTCAAAGCGGAACAGGTTGATGGTCCAAGACTTAGCTGCGGTTTCCAGCCTCAGAATGCTGGAGCTTGGTGCTGTGATGTGCCCTCTCTGTGTAGTAAGGAGATTCAAGACTTAGGAGAGCTTCTCTTCTGTCAGCAGTCCAAGGAATAGATAAGGACATGTGCTGTTGGCTCAGCCACAGACCCGAACAGGTCATGGAGTCTTTTCCAATAGCCACGATACCATCAGTGGTAGGAAGAGATGGTGTCACTGGTGCCATATTATCTGCTGCAGTTGGCTTTTTGTACCCTACAAGGTGCTACTCTTGCTGGGGCAGCATTTTTCCCCACTGTGCTCTATGAGAGACCTCAGAATGTTTCACTTCCTCTGGATCTGTGACATGGAGGTCATTCATGGCTTCAGTATCCCTGTGACTAGCTGATGCTAGTCTTTTCTTGGCAGACTCAGAGATTTGAGACTTTCTGCAGCCTACCATGGAGAATTTTGATAAGACATTTTCTGAAGGATGGTGGGAACAGTTTGGACTCCTCTTGAGAAGGTCACCAAAATTCCTCAGGGCATTGAAGACCGTTGACTCAGTCTTTTATTCTGAAACTGCCCTTTTATTGTGTCTCTGTTTAATCCTGCAAAGTTTATGAGTCAGGCTCTAGTCTCTTTCAGTGCTGCAGCCAAAACGAGGGACAAAGTTTCAGGCCTGTCAGATTTTCTCTTTTTCTATTGTTTCTCCATCCTCCTTAATTATGGTGAGGAGCAAAAGGAAAATTTTCAACAGGCATGGCATACTAACGTCAGATAAATAGGTCCTTGAGACCTTCCAAATCTCTTGTAGTTAGTTCTTTTTGCTGAACTCTGCTTTCTTCCCAATCCTCATCTCAGCTGAGGCAACCTTTCCACGACATCCTGCTTTGACAGGAAGGTGACATGTTTACCTTTGATAGGATGAAGTAAAATTAATTTCTTATTTCAGCTTTCTTGTAACAATTCAACTGCAGGTAGTATGGCTGAGTATTCTAGAAAGCAAGTCCACTGGATACCATTTGGCTAGGCTTGGGCGCATAACTTCAATATTTGAGAGTTGTCTTTTACTGTGGAATCAGTGTATCTAAGTATGTGCAGTGACATACAAATGCTTTAAGGGCAGCTCCTGCAATGTGTACATAGAAACAAAAGACTCAGAGAGTACTGCAAAACATTTTCAGCATATGTTTTAATGATTTTTTAAGTTACCTGTTCAGTCTGAGTTTGTATATATTAATGTGAACAGAAACTTAAGAAAGCAACGTGGCTTATTTTCGTTCAAGTATTCAAGCTTCTGGATTAGAACCACTGAAAGCTGGGTTTACAGCCTGATCCATTAGAGCACGTGATCAATTTTTAGTACCATAAATACTGAAATCCTGAATATGGATACTGAAATTACCATTTATGTAGTTTTAGCACCAGGAGAACTGTCTACCTATCAAGCTGGCTAGACCACAGCACAGGTAAGTACTCAGGAAAGAAAAGAGGATTTTTTTGGACAGCAGTGGAAGAATTGTCAAATTTCCAAATTTGTTGAGGGCTATTAAAAAAGTTGGATGGAAAAAACAAATATGGATATAATTAAAAGTTCTCAAAACTGATTTGCTATGTGTTGCTTCATGCAGGTTCCTGATGTGCAAGGACGTTACTCCAATAAATTTCTGTAGTTTCATGGAATGTAAGGGGGCTGTGCTAATAGATGATGATGTTACAGCTCCAAGCCTTTGTATTTTAACTGGCTACCAGGTTCTTCACACTCTCACTGTAACCCTTTTTACGTCTTCAAAATTATATTTTAAAAGTTAAAGTTTATTTCTGAGAAAAGAACTGGTGGTTAATTGTCAGCATTGGTATGTCTATGCCTAAGTTTCCAGAGACCCTGAATGAACTCTGCTGAAACAAGAACTTTTGAGGCATGGTTTCTTTTTTTTCCCTTAGTTTTGAGCATATTCCTCTGATTGGAAAAATCATATAATGCCATGGGGTAGTGGATTTAGTTTCACACCATATTTTCTTATTTAGAACTATGCTCAGAGTATACTTTCGTGCCTTCCTTCTACTCAACAGACATTGGTCTGTTATTAAAATAATAAAATATCTCAGCAATATAGTCTTTCCTTGATAGTCTGTTCGATATGTTTTTAGAATGTAATTAAACCATATCAGCGAAGTGACAGCAAATTGATGACATTTAAATTATTTCAGTATAGCTGAGTGCATAATCATTTCTCTTATACCTTGAGAAAATGCTTTGCAATGTAATTAGAAATTTAAGAGTGGCTAGCTTTTTTTGGCTTTCGTTTTCAACTTATTATCTACTTCTTGCTGTACACCAAAAGGATGTGAACAGACATATACTTTGTTCCAATGTTTCAGAGAATTGTAGAATCAGTAAGGTTGGAAAAGATCTCCAAGACCATCTAGTCAAACATCCCTCTACCACCAATGTTGCTCACTTAATCACATCCCTCAGTGCTACATCACCACATTTCCACATCTCTTTGCCTCTAGGGATGGTGACTCTACCACCTCTCTGGGCAGCCTGTTCCAATGTTTCACCACTCTTTCTGAGATTAATTTTTTTTATAATATGTCTTATTAGGAAGTTTTTGCAGCAGAATCTTCCAAAATGAAAACTATGACAATGTATATCAGATGCTTAAGTCACATGACAATGCATATTTATGGCCAATCTTGAGTTCGTACCACAGGGTGTGAACATTTAGAATATATAGTCCTGTCTGAATGACCTTCCTGAACCATTGCTGTTGAGCTGACACCTCCAACTCAGTTAGAGCACCACATGACCAGCATCGGACCAAGATGCTCATTGTCTTTTGGAAAGAATAATAGAGCAGGACTTTGGCCAAGCTGCTTTCACTTTGAATTCAAGGTGTATACAGCACAGACAGTAGCCTTGGGAATCTTCTTATTTTTCCTTTTCTGGTGCTGAAGAAGCCCAGATAACAGAATATGCCCTGAAACTTAATTTAAATAAAGGTCCACAATGAACAGAGAATTGTATGATGGGTCTTTGTCACGCACACAGATAAGAGAAATGATGCCTATTAATTTAGCTTATAAACTGTGACCATTTGACACTGATCTGTACAGCTCAGTCCCACAACTCTTGGGAAGTCAGTATTATCATGGGGATTACCACAAGAATAGTAATTCCCAGTGTAAAACACCAAGTTTATTAAACACTTTGGAGAGTAGCATTCTCAAGTACTTTGCCTCATCAGCCTTTGACCCAGTAAGGAAGTACAGAGAGAGGATTATTTATTTATTTATTTTTAACTCCTTAATGAAATTAAAGTCCGCAATTTAATCTTTAGTGGGATTTCTAAAGTCATTAATTCAAGAAAGAAGTAGGACCGCTTTATAACAAAGCACCTCAAGTGAGTGATTTTGATTTATTGTTGTGTATAGGGAACATACACTGCGTCTCAAGTAGCTTTTTGCTGGGTACACTTTATAACTGAATCTAGGTTATGATTCAGTGTCATATAGTCATATAGTGTACTTCGGCTTTGTTCTTGCTAGATTTTTTTTTTTGTTCTTCTTTCCCTCTTGGCTGTTTCCAGCAATTTGAGTGTTTCTACTGCAATGTTTATGTCAAAGATTTCCATTAAAGGCACGCCATTATGACAACATGAAATTTTAGCTTTGTTTTACGTGGTGGGAAAGGGGCAATAGGGCTTATATCAAGAACAGCGCTTGTGAACTTTTACACATTCAAAATGTAGTCTTGGAGCAAACCTAGAGAAAAATGAGACCAGAAGCCTTTCATGTAACTGCAGAGAGCACTGTATGTGAAAGGTGGCCATCTTGTTCCATTTCATTGAGAAAACTCAATGAAAAAGCAATGGTGAAAACATTATAGACTGTAAAACAACCATTTTTGAAGATGAACAGCCTTCTTCTGCATACAATTTCAGACTGATTATCTAATTCGTAAAGTTTAAGCTGTGCATTAGGCCATGCAGTGCTCTTTTGGCCAATGCAAAGATGTTAGCCAAGATGGCTATACAAGGAAAAAATTATCTCCTTTGTTCCAGTAAGTTAGCATTTATTTTCAACCATCAGCAGCAAGCTGCTCACCACAGCTCCTTGCCCAAACCAAAGGATCTCTACTTCAAACACAATCATCTGTGCCCTACAGAGCTGCCACAATTCCTAACAGATGGTGGATGTCTACGCTCTGCATTGTTTGGATTAAACTGCAGAACGACTCTATATGAGTAATATTCTGCTATGGCGTGGAACCAGCCAAAGTGGGAAAATTCAGTAACAGCGCTGTAAGCCACAAGTCACACTAAGCATCACAGCTCATGCAGTGTGGTGCATAATGTGATACACTTGCCTGAAAAACCTCGAAACAGGGAAAATGACATTAAAAATAATATTTTTTTCCAAACTTCTGAGTTTCCTCATTTTTATTAATGTTTTTTGACCTGAGCTTCTGTGGTTTAATTTCCTGTAGATATCAAATATCAGTGAATCAAGCAAGGACCTTAACCTTTAGTCCCTTTTGCATTTAAAGCTGCCTCACACTGACAGTATTTTAACTGGTGTTAATTCCCCTCCCTTTCTTCCCATCCTCCCTTAATGCTTGCTCTTAAAAATTGTACAGTATAACTCTATACTGTACACTAAACTGAGCTGCCTTTATTAATTGGGTAGCTTTCAAACATCACCAAAACAACAGTAAACAGTTTTTGAGCTATGCTCAGATATGATTTGTTTTGCACAAGTGCTCTGGGACTGCTCCCTGTGCCATTCAGAGCAGCAATTGCACTGTCTGACACAGAGGAGCCACAGAATGGCTGTTTTGCACTGTTTCACAGTGGTGCTCCCTGAGAAACTGTGCATGACATCAGGATCCTGCATTTGCAACATACTCTCCTCTGATAGAAATGTCCCCCTGCTGAGTTGCCTCAAGTCTACAGCAGCATCTCAGGGTGATCAAAGATGTCATTTTGGTGAGCTGAGGGACCAAAAAATATCCATCCTCAAAGATCAGTAAACAATAAAGGATTTAACTCATATTATGCCAAAGAAATGAAAAGAAAGCACAGCATAGCTGTATCTTTCTAACTTTTCTACTCATTTTTCTTTTACAAATTCTCTTCTGGAGGTTGCTCTGACAAATGATTCATCTGGACTGAACCTTGCCAAATTCTTGTTCTTGCTCAGGGGAGGTTTACATTGGATATTAGGAACCATTTCTTCTCAGCAAGAGTGGTGATGCAGTGGCAGAAGCTGTCAAGGGAGTTGGTGAAGTCACTGCCCCTGGAGGTGTTCAAGAGCCGTGTGGATGTGGCACTGAGGGATGTGAGCAGTGGGCATGGTGGTTGTAGGATGGTGGTTGGACCAGGTGATCTTAGAGGTCTTTTCCAACATTTTTAATTCAATGATTCTATGCATTTTTTCTGTTCATTTCTTCCTAAATAAATCCTCTAATACCTTTACTGGTATTACACCAGTAAATATTTATTTGGTTTCTTTCTCACTTCTCAGGAAATACCCCAGGAATACACACTTTCTTAGGCCAGGCTACAGCTACCATGTGCTACGATCAGTGCCAACAAACATCACTTGCTCTTTTTGCATTCTTTGATTTAAAAACTGCATCACTCATAGAAAAATATAGAATGACTGAATAGAAACATTTCTCCCCCAGGGATGGGTGCCTGGGACCTTGTCGGCTTTCCCTTGAGTGGGAAAGGTTCATGGTGTGGACCCAGTGGGTGACTGGATGTTCTTCATTCATCCCCATGCAGTGCTGCACTGCCATGCCACAGCAGCACTACACTTCCAGACTAGATAGACTCAGTCTGGCTACTGGCACATCCCCCTTACATATCCTTTCTCCATCCATGTTTGTGGAACCACAAAGCATCCAAACCCAGAAGCCATTTCAGGGCAGCAGCTGCCAGGATCAGTTTCCTGGGATGAGCGCGTTTTGAGGAATTTGAGGTTTTTTTCAAGCTATGGAGCCTGAAATAGCTTGGCATCTTCACACTGCTGGCTTTTGTTTGTGGAGCCTGCAAGCTATTTTGATGGTCAGTTCCTATCAATCATGTGGATTTTACTTTTTTTTTTTTTTTTTTTTTTTTACATTTAAATATATAGAGGGTTTGTTATTATTATCATTATTTTATACCACATTCAAAAAAGGATTTGAGAAGTTCTGGTTTTCTAAAGGGGAGTTTATACTTCCCACAGTATTTTCTGCCTTTCTTCCTTTTGGCTGTTGTCTCAACAATATTTATTTTGCTCAGCCCACCCTCATCTTGACTTTTGCCTTCGATTCTGTTGTGAGAGGTTTATACATCCAAAAACACTAAAGCTAGAAAACCTCCAAAACTCAGGACATTTTGACTCAAACTTTCAGGAATGGTTAAGCCAGACTTCTTTCCCACACACAAACAAGGAATGGTTTATTCTCCTCTTTGGTCACCTGCAAACCACAGTCTGCAGAGAGGTCTGGGCTGATGCTTGCTAAGGTAGCAGAGCTGCATCGAAGTGCTTGTGCACTAGCCTGGAGTTTAACACACAGTCTCTGCCTGCATTTCTTCTCTTGGCCTTTTGGTGTCATTCTGTGATTAACAAGGAGAGTGAAGAGCCACATAATTGCTTCTCCACTCGTTCCAGAGCAAAGCAGAGTTTGTAGCAAATGATGATATCTGCTAAAATGTCATCGAACACAGTGAATCTCTTGAAGGTTAAAGATGGAGCTAAACCTACATAATGGGTCCAGGTCCCAGAGGGCATGAAGAAAGGTGTACCCATCTATTTGTGTCAGTAAGATAACTTTGTGTTTAGGTCCATAATGCTCAGCTATAAATGAGATGGGTTGAAATGCGAAGGAGACTCCTACACAGCCCTGCCATATGCTAGAGAACATATTCTGAAGATAATGTTGGTCAGACACATGGCAACAATTAACACATGGTGTAAACTGGATACAGGGAGGTGGATGCAAATGTTGGAAATACAGGGGAAAAATTGTAGGAGTTCTGCCACTAAAAAGGAAAACTCAGAAGCTGAAATTGAAGAAATGAGATGATCAGTGTAAGGTACTGTGTGATCAGCAAACGAGGGGCAGTAGCATAATGAAAGTAGCTGGAGAGAAATGAGTTAATAGGAAGTTTTCCTAACAATTAAAAATCAACAACAAAAAAAGGCATATCTACCATGTCCTTTGATCTAAAAGAAAATACTTCAGCACTTAGAGGTGTATGCTTGTGTGTGGGAGCATAATGGAGTTTTTAAAAAGAGCTGCATCTCATTTATCGCTTACAAAATCCATATTCATGTAATAAGTACTTCAGTGTCTTTTCTTGTGTGGATGGCTGCTCATTCATAGAGCTTCTGCCTCCTTAAACAAAAGAGACTGAGAGTCCTGAATATTCTCTGCAGAATGCTTCATGTCTGCTCTGAAAGCTGAGTGAGCCCTGTCTTCTTTCACACAGGGTGACTGTTCCTCCTGTTTTACAGGAGAATCTTCCCCATCCCTTTGCTTGACCAGAGAGGCAACAGAGAGCTGCTGACAGCCAACTGTGTCTGCTGTATTTTGTTCCTGTGTTTTTTGGGGTGACTCTGTCTCAGCCACACAAGGCTTCCTAGATTTCTCTATGATATTACTGACAGGGGCTGTGATGTCATTCCTGCCTCAAACTAAAGTTTTGCACAGTTTTACTTCCTTCGTTGAAATACATATATATATGTATTCAGATTTATTTAAGGGAATAAAATTCATATATTGAAAGTGCTGGAGCAAGTACATAATGGGTGCAAAGATAGACTCAACCAATCAGTCTCTGCAAACTCAGACTGAACTCCATTTTGTGCATGCGGAGGAATTACTCAATGCTTGAGTATGTTAGGTTGAAATGTCTAATAACTGTTTCAGGATCTATAAAGTTGGGAGGCACTTGAGATGTGATAATGCAATTTTGCTGGCCAATCTGGAGGAAATAATATCTTTTCTGTGGAGCTATACTGATGAGGACAATTCAGTTTACTGTCTTACTGAGGCCTTCTCCACCAGCTAAAGGCATGGAGAAAAGCTTTGCACTTGTGGTAGAGGGTAAAAACATGTTTTCCTTTTTTCTAATAAACTTTCTCCAAAAAGTAGTTTTGCTTTCTTTGAGTACAAACCTGTATTTATAGCCACTGGTGTTGGCTGTGCTTGAATTTGTATTATAAGTAATACCAGAAATAACTTCATTTTCCTTTAGATGTTTGGTACAACTCTTATGAGGACTGGCTGAGGGAGATGAAATTGTTCTGGAGAAAAGGAGGCTCAGGGATTACATCATCGCTCTTTACAGCAACGTGAAAGGAGGTTGTGGCAAGATGGAGGTCAGCCTCTTCTCCCAGATAGCAGTGACAAGAGAGAATGGCTTCAAGGTAAGCCAGGGGAGGTTCATGTTGGATATTAGGAAAAATTTCTTCTCAGAAAGTGTGGTGAGGCACTGGAACAGGCTGCCCAGGGAGATGCTGGATTTACTGTCCCTGGAGATGTTCAAGAACTGTATGGATGTGGCACTGAAGTACACTGTTAGTGGGTATGGTGTGGATGGGCTGATTGTTGGACTAGGTGATTGTAGAAGTGTTCCAAAACTTAATGATCCTATGATTCTAAATACTTCTAGAACTTCTGAAAATACAATGAAAGGGGTCTATTTCCTTTCTTTTTCCCTTTTCCCCTTTTGAGTAAGTCTTTCTCTAGGAATAGGTACAGTCATTCAATTCTGCAGCACATCCAATTAAAAATAAATTTAAAAAAATAAAAATTAAAAAAAAAAATCTTTAAGGAACATTTTTGCTGCTTTTATTTCACAGTTTTGCTGGTTTATATTCTGCTTGTCTTGAAACTCCCAGTGCGGTGAAAAATACATATTTAGTGCTTTATAGACCAAGGTTTTATCCTTCAGTGGATGACCTGGGAAGAATTCTTTTAGTGTACTGGAAAGACATGACATTGTCATGTCCTCTGCCACAGCCAAGATGCTGAAGAATAAGTATGGATTCTGATTCCAGAGTACTTCATCACCCAAATACAGAGTCTGAGTAGATGGATCGACAATATAAAAAGCTCTTGGTATGCTCCAGAATATACTTGCAGCTATTTTCAGTCTTCCCTACTTCATAACAATGGCAGTGAGGTTTGAAAACCACTGGATTTTTTCACAGGCACAGCACTGAGCAAGCCTAAACTCTCTGGCCCATTTAAGGCAATGTCAGGGCTCTCATTAACTTCCATGATTTCAGAATTGGCTGCAGTCATTCGGGCTGGTACCATCACCTTGCACCACGCTTCTTGTCTGTGTCTGGGCTCACATCAGTCCTGCAGAGGTTGCTTGGCCCTGTGAGATGCTACAGAGAGTAGACTACAGTTTGGTGGGTGGGTGTGCTTTGGGAAGAACATACATGACTCTGCCCACTGCCTGCTGGCTCTCCAGCTCTAGGAAATGCAGGTGGCTCAGGATAGAGGCTTTGATGGCTCTTCCTAAATGAAACTTCTCTGAAGTCTTTCATCTGAGGCCTTTCCTACATCCCTTCAGACCCCTCCATGCTAATAGCACATCCACATTTGGTGTCCTATGGAAGAGGTTTTTTGTGCTTCTTTAGCCTGTATTTGAGTGATGTTCAGTCATGTTGCAGGAAGGAAAAAATGCCTTTTTAAAATCCTCTAGCAAGGTGCTGGCCTCGTTCCCTAAACCCTATTCTCCAGAGAGATGGGAGACAGCAGTACTTTTCTGAACCAGTTCTGATCTTGGAGTATGGAGTTTGGTCTGAGGTTTCATGCTGAGGTTTGGAGCGACTCACAATTTGCAAACAGGTCTCCTCAGTCTCCTAGAGTTACACCACCTATTTAAGGTAGAAATATGCAAGCTAGTTCATAATGCACACTGCCTGCCCGCTCCAAACCACAAGTTGCTCAAAAAAACCAGTGGTGAATCCTGCTGGGAAAGTTCAAAATAATGAAAGAACAGCCACTTCTTGCTCTGTTGCTGCCTATGACAGCATATATAATGTGATGCCAACTCAGACAGGGAGTGCAAAACTAGAAGATGGTTAATACATGTCTTCAATCAGTTACTCAAATGTTTTGTCAATACATTCTATCACGATTTTAGTGCTCTTGATCTCACATAAAATATTCAGCCCGATTAGAAAAAAACTTGTGTATTTTTAATTCTTTTGCTCAGAATATTTCTTTATGTTTTACCGCTCAGGACACACCTTTTCTGCCAGAAACTTGCTTTTCTCCTATGTGAACAAATTCATAGCTATTTTTTAAAACAGGTAACATGATAATACCTTTAAAAGATTTTCACATATCTCTAGATCTTGCAGAATGACAACACTAAAACATCGGAAAAACCAACAGAGGAAAGTGTAGAGCTAATGGAAACAGATGTATTTTTCCATGTTCCTTAAGAAAAACAAAAGCAGCTGCCACTTTTTTTGTTGTTGTTGAACAGTATTTCTGATTGGTCTGAATCTGTTCTGTGCTATTCTTTTGCTCTAATGGGGGCAAATGAAATATTCTTCTGCATAACCCAGGGGAGCAGTTAGCCATCTCCTCTTAATTTGAGTGATCTTTAGATTTCTTATATGAGGTTCTGAATCAGACAAAGTGCTCAGAGTCAGCTCTTATCTCTACATAGTAAATAAGGTTGAAATTTAAAAAAGGCCATTAGCAATCAATACGGCTGGGATATTTAATTTCCAGCACATGCTTGTTTTGTTTTATCGCTGTAGACCCTAAGAGTTCCAAGGGATTATTTCCTTATTATTACATTTGTAGCACTTTTCTACATAGCCTACCCTTTTCTGCTCACACTCTTCGCTGTTTGACTGACATATTCTTGTGGTGATGCTACCTTGCAGACAGAGCAAACGAAAGTGGTCTCACTGGAGCAGATAGGGCTGCACTATCCTATCGCCATGATGCCAGGGGAACTTTGAAAAAGAAAAATAGCCAGACCCCTCCCTTGAGATGGGAAGTATTCCTTGTCTGCCAGCTTGGGAGCTAGAGCCAATTCACTGCGCTCAGTTTTCCCTCCACGGTAGAAAAGCAGAAGCTGTTCCAAGTACAGCTCCAGCTCCCTCAGAGCTGTTATTCAGGGGAAAAAAAAAAATACAGCTGTGCTACATAGTGGTTTAATGATATGACATACTCAAACTGAAAGAGGGCAGATTTAGATCGGATATAAGGAAGATTGTTTTTTACAGTAAGTGTTGTGAGGCACTGAAACAGATTGCCCAGAGAGGCAGTGGATGCCCCGTTCCTGGAGACACTCAATGTCAGGCTGGAAGGGGCTCTTAGAAACCTGATGGAGCTGTAGGTGTCCCTGTTCGTTGAAGGGGAGTTGGACCACATGGTCTTTAAAGGTCCCTTCCAACTCAAATTATTCTGTGATGGTGACTCAATCAAGTTGTCTTATTTCTACAAGTATTCAAAACTTGTAAGCAGCTCCTGTTAGGCATGATGGGTATTTCACTCAGAAAAATCTATACACAGGCCCTCATAGAGTCATTTTGGCTTTATGTGTTTGGTCTTAATGTGATTTATATGCAGCATGTAGCTTTAGTGTCTACTACCTGATACTACAACATTGATTTGAGGATTAAGTATGAAAAGAAACAGTCACAAAAATGACTTCACTTCTGCAATTTGCAAGTTAATATTATGAAAGCCAAAAAATCTTACCCCAAGATTAAATTCATATCAAGTCTCTCTCCAAACACATGATGTGAGATATTTCACATACATACTCAAAAATAACCATTTTTGCTCTATTTATTAAAGTAGAATTTTTATGTAATTATCAAAATCTTCCAGAAATAGTGTTCTATTGATCAAAATCATCTTGGAAGTGATGGAAGTCATATGGTCATAGAAACAGATTTAGCTCTGTGTACTCCTAAGCCAAGGTACACATATTTTTTGCTTAGTTTGTACAGCACCTCTGAAGCATAAATTTAATGCAACCTAATATATAAAGCCTTAGTTCTGATTTGCCATTAGATCTGTTATATCTACATAGGAATAGTTTAAAACTGCACTTTATTCTTTAAAGAGTCCATAAGCTAGTTCATAATTACCTTCATATTTTAACTTTGTCAAGACCTGATAATTGAAAGATCCAACAGAGACTGTGGTGCAGTACATTCCACATGCAAGCTGAACCTAGGCATTTGCTATCAGTTACAAATTAATGCTGCTCATAATACATATGGTGCACATTGTGCCATGTATTTGCCTGGCAGGTAGGCAGCATGTTCTTTCAGCAATGATCCTTTAGTGGGTAAGCAGAAAAAATCCAACCATGATGTACCTGCACTGAGAACTTATTTATTGATGTCACCCATCCCAACTTCCAAGGGGCTTTTTTGCTGTCTGTGAGTAGCACAGACCTCAAGTGGAGCCTCAGAATTTTGCACAAAAGCCTGGAGCCTATCAGAGGCAAGGATGGACTGAAAGGGCTGGTTTTTTGGATGTTGCTTCTTGCAGTGATGATAGTGCAGTATATATCAAACATGTAAAGAACAGTGAATGTTTTAGTTGTGGGTTAAAGTGAATATTAATAGCTTATTGATATGGTTAGGAGCTTTTCCTACAAACCTCCTCAGCCAGGAATACTGTGTATCATTGTTATCCATTGGAAAGGAGAATTTCCTTTTAATCTTTATTCCCCTTTCTTGTATTTAGATGCCTTGTTAAATTATTTTATTTACACATGAAGAATTACGTGTATTCCCATAACAATAACAGTGTTTGAAAATCCATCAAAGAATCCCATGGATTATCAGAAGAGAGCTTTATATTTTTCTTGGCATGCTCTTTAAGTCTGAAGCAGGTAAGATGTAATATTAAAAAAAAAAAAAAAAAAAAGAATAAAAATGTTCTTAACCTAATTAAGGTTAATAGGCCCTAAATAGGCATGAGTAAGTAATCATCCTTAACAAGGATTAAATTTGTAGCTGATAAGATGGGAGAGGCTACAAGCATACTTGAAAGCCAGGATTAAAAGTGAACATGATCTTGATAAATAAAACAAATAATCTGGGAAAAAAAGAAAAGGGCTTTCATCTGATAGAGCTGAAGGAAGCTGCAATAAGAGCAGCCAGTTCCATGGATGGGCTAGTCAGCAGCTGGGCTGATTGCATCTGGGTGGTTGGTGCCACCCCTGAAATGAATGCAGGGGAGGCTCAGCATCTTGTGCTCAGGCAGTCCTACATGTCTGCAATGGAGCTGGTGGGCTTCAGCAAAGCAGCCTTTGGGTATGGATCTCTTGCATAAGAACAGGCAGGAAACTTGGGGCAGCATGTGGGTTTCAAAGTGCTTCTTGGGTCCAAGCATCCTTCTGAGCACTGTTAATTGTCATGAAACACAGCTGTTTTATTCTTCTAAGTGAAACCTACTGCTGAGCTGGAAGACATCATTATCTTCAGCTGTACCCTTTTCCTGAGCACAAATGGGATACAATTGTTAGGTTAAAACACTGGGTTATACTCTCATTAATTCTCGACCCCTTCCTTGCTCAGTCTGTACCTCCTCAACCTTAGGGGTACAAGAAAGGCCAGCTGGCAGCAACGTCTCGGTGATCAGCTTGTCATGAGTTTGCTGTTTGAAACAGACAAGGCAAATAAACACTGTCATCATAAAATTCATATTTTGTTTTCTCTCAATTCTCTGCAACTTTACAATATGTGAACATCAATGCTCCTTTTATTGTAGCTATTTCTTGCACAAGCAAATATAATCTTTCAAAATTGCTAAATATTTGTCTTGAGTGTTTGACAAACATTGAGAGTTCTGGTGATGTTCTACAGCCTTCTCAATTTCTCTTTATTACGAAGGTACAGTTAGCATAGACAACTGACTCTAGCAAATCACCGTCATATTTCTGAAAGAATTAAAGCTGACAACAACAATGGTAATGTTATTAATTTTTTTTTCTAAGACAAAATACCATTTTAGGCAGAATTTTCTTTGATAGAATAATGTGCAGATAGACCTGAAGGTCAGGACTCCATCGTAGAATAAATTATAAGAATGCAACTTCGTAAAGTGGTTATAATCATCATGATGTATCACTTAACTTTCTAATGCTATTTTTCAGTGATTTGGAGAACACTGAAGGAAATGTACAACTTTTCACAGGGAGAAAGATGCAGCTTCATCCTGGAAACTTAGAGATATTCCCCCAAAGCCTTTGTTTGCCCTAATATTCCATAATGTTAGGCTTTTAGAGTCGATAACCCATTAGTAATCAAGAGATGTATCATTTATTAATTATGCACCATATTAATATTTAATCTTTTGGGTTGCCGAGCATATTTCTAAATCTACTTTTTAATTACATTAAAAAAAAATAAATCTTCAAGGCAACCATTAGAAAAGTCATTTTTCTGCGCATTATGACTTCAATTACTTTGAAACAGCTGTCTGTGAACTCTTCATGATGGTACAGTACTTGGTAAAATGGCCATCTCAGCTCATCCAGGCTCTTCGCTTGTTTGAAAGCTAATTGAATATTAGAGCAAAGGGAATGTTACAAAGAATTTCCTATGAGTGCTAAAGTACTCTGGAATTAGCCCTGGAAATGTGGTGCCAACCGCCAGCCACTGCCTGCTTGGCAGTAGGGCACTGGCTGGTGGTACACAGCGATCTGTCTCTAGCCCCCACAGTGATTCCTGGCTCAGCACAGAGTGAAACAGAGATATTAAAGAGCCTGTGGATTGTCTTGGGAAGCAGAGGACTTGGAGTCAGCGGGGGTGGGTATAACAGAGAAAGGGACAGACCCTTTAGCAGGATCTGCTATGACAGAACAAGTGGAAATGGTTACAAACTGAAAGAGGGGTGTTCTAGACTGGACAGAAGGAAGTTTTTATGAAGTAAGTGTTCTGAAACACTGGAGCAGTTTGCCTAGAAAGAAAGATGCTTTGTCCCTGGAGATGTTCAAGGTCAGTCTAAGCAGGACCCAGCACTTTGATCTAGCTGTAGGTGTCCCTGTTTGTTGCAGGGGAGTTGGACTAAGTGACCTTCAAGGGTCCCTTTCAACTCAAATGATGATTCTACAATGAGGATTGTATGGTCACTCCCCCTTCTTGGAGGTGCACAGATGCAGGATGTGCAGATGGAATGGACTCACTCATATGGGCTGGTGGGTGTGTATCTTGATCATCCCTTGGAATTCTCCAGATGGCTGGAGATCTGGTAAAACCCCAGGTCCTGTGCCCTATGCCCTATGTGTAACTTGCCTGAGAAAGCAGAAGTTCCCTCCATAGCTTTGCAACATTATTAATAATGATAATGAAGTTACAGCAGACCAGTGCTCCATCAAGCTAAGTATGTGCAGAGGCAAAACAGAAAGCATCTTGTTTCCCAAAAGATCAAATCTGATGAATCATTTCACTTAAGTGCCGTTTTTCCTCAGCAGTCCTTGAACCTGTCAGAGAGAAGTTTTCATTGCAAGGCACTCACAAGAAGGTTTCTTATGGTTTCATTTGTCAGAATATTTCTTGGAAAAATGATAGAGGAAATGTTTCCTTACCTCTGTCTGTACCTTACTTACCTCCCCCAGTTGTATGTGCAAAGCATTTGCCCCCATATATGATAACCAGCTCTGACTACGTGGATAGCAATAAAGGACAGAGTTTCTTTGAATGTTGTTGATTTTGTAAGGAAACTTTCTGTGTTTATGCAATAATCTCAGAGCCTCTGGAAACCCATCATTCACAGAACAGTAAGTTCCGTACAAAGAAAACAATCTCATTGTTCTTAACATGGTGTTTTTGAGGGTTTTCAGTTGAATAAGGACAAACAAGAAAGTTAGGATGAATTACCTATAGGGCTGAAATCAGACAACACAAAAAATATACACTAAATCACAAAGGGCATATTCCTACTAGGAACATAGTGGCCTTGTTTCAGTGAAACTGCTGTTTTACACTACAGAACAAGAAAGAGAAGCTCTGAATGTGCTTAAATTAGGTGAATACACTCCTGAAATAAATGACTGTCTGGATTCTGACTCTGGCTGAAGCCCTGAATATTGCATATGACCCTGACAGCACTTAATAATGAACTCAAAACCAAACAGAAAATACAATAAAGAAGTCTAGTATCTAATTGCTTGAAATTTTTTACATTCAAATCCAGGGCTGATAATGACTTACTCTATTTTAAAACTAGATTCTAACATTATTAGTATAAACTGCTCTTTATAAAGACATTTGTGATGGGCAGCATCTCATCTATATCACCAATAGAAAAATATTCTCCCTTTACTTATGCATTCTTATGTCAGTCTACATAAAGTTCAGAAATGAAGAGGAATACTTGTGTTCCTATCACTTGCACTGAAACACTTGCTTTTAAAACTATACATATATATGTATATTTTGCTGAGTAGATCAAACCTCTTAAAAAGGTAGAACCTGTCAAAGCTGGATCGCGCTGCAGCCCCTGAAAAGGGACAATGTTTGTGGATGCCTGGCCTCCTGGGTTCAATTCTCTTCTCCCAGCCATTGGCGCTCTTTATTGCTCTCAACAACTACTCTTTCCCTCCATTTTCCCAAGTGGGCCTTTTAATTTATGAAGTGATGGTGAGTCACTTAATGATGCTGATGATGGGAAGAGTGCCATGGAAGTAGCCAAACATGATTTCCCCGGGGAGGTGAGAACAGGCTTGGGGGATGTTTCTGATGGTAGATGGGGGGGACATAGTCCCAGAGAGTGATGCTGGCAAGGCAGTGCTCAGGAAGTGCTTCCAGGAGCCTGGTAGGGAAAGCAGTTCCTTAGCACTGTTAACTCATCTCTGGATCGGTCCTCTTATGTCTTGGTGTTAATGCTACATATACCTCACAGAGGAAAATAATATTGATACGTATCCTTGATTACATATCTGATTAAAATGAAGGCTGATTTTTCCATTAAGCTATACAATAGGCAGTTCCTTGAGTTTTCTCAAGACATTAAAGGAATGAAGCATTATGAAAAAGACATTCTGTTACAAAAGCACACTAATCAATACTGAGAACATTGGTTATAAATTATTCAGATTTGGTTATAAACTACTCAGATATAAGAAAGACACAAAACCTAAGAGTCTGCAGTGCAGTCAGCTGGATGCTAAAGTGTGACTGCCTCACCTGCAAAGTACCAATATGATATTCTGCATCTTTCTGCATCCAAACAGTCACAGTACAGAAATGCCTGTTTCACTGGATTATAGGAAATAAATCACTGAGTGGCCTTGTCCCCGATAGACCCTGATCGCTGTAACTTGTTGTGCATTCTTCCTTCACCACACATTAATTTTTAATGAAACCATTTCAAAATAAAGTCATAATGTGAATCATAAATCATAAAACAGTGGTAATAAACCACTTTGGTTTATATTAGCTCTGAGCAGACAATACTTAAGCATTTCCACCATTAGCAGGGAATATGTGAGCATTCTCTACAAAACATTTCCTCTATTACTTCCATCTTAAACTGTGGAAATGTGGGAAGCAAAGCCAGTTCCAATCAACCTCTGGGTCACTATTTATTCTCTTAATTGAATGATCATATGCTAACAAGAGAAGATTTTTAGCACTTTTCTGACAGCTGCAAGCATTTTTCAGTGACATAGAATTATAGAAGCAATGCTGCCAGCTACAGCTGAGTTAGAAAATGGAATGAAGGGGAGGGATGGGAAAACATGGTTGATTGACACGAGGGCTAGACAAGAGTAAATAATAATATTTTATTATCATGTAGTGCGCAATATTGACTGATCCTAAAGTGTTACCTCTTGTTAATAGGCAGACCCAGGCTACAGATCTGTGATACAGAACATAAATAATTTATTCTTATAATTACTTTTACTAGTTATTCTGCTTCTTGATTATTTCTTCCCCATTCTGTGGACCTTAATGGGGTCTATAGTATACAGGTAAGAGGAGTAACTCAAAAGAAGACCTAGCCTATTTAAGCCAAAGCTCCTCACATAATGCAAGTGCCTGGAGTCCTAGATGTCTGGAGACTTCACAGAACAGCTCTTCATTGCTGGGCTGGCTTTCCAGACATAGATCTGTTTGCAGGCCATTTAATAGTCTGAATGTGTCCAGTAATATATAGCTACCCTGACCAGAGCAGGGAATTATAAAAGACTGATAAAGGCTATTATTTCTCATGAGAAGGCTCCTCTTGCTTAAATTTGGTGAGGCACCAAAGCTGTCAGAACAGACCTGGTTTCTGTAGAGAGCTCAGCCCAGAGAACTTAGCTGTTCTGCTCCGGTGACTGCACTTCTGTCTCCACAGGGCTACCTTTTCTGTTTCCAAGTAGACCCACCAGGAACTGACTTCACTGAGGCCCTGTGCTCTCTGGGCAGGAACTTCTGAAAATAAAAGCTCTCAGATAGCTCACTTCTCTCAGGCTTACCTCTCCAGCTAGCTATAGGTTCTGGGCTCATTACCTAATCAGGCAGAAAAATTATATGGTTGTAGTGATTTTACAACAAGCACTAAGTAAAAAAGACTGACGGAAAACAGGCTGCTTGATGGAAGATTCTGATGAAAGGTCAGAAGTCCCTAATGACATACTTTATATTTCACAAAATGATTGAAGATGGAGGGACAGGTTCATGACACTGGGAGGACCCTTTGGAAGACATCTAACCCGCCTTCCAGACTCAAAGGGGAAAAACTGCCACTTCCTGAGAGATGGTCTCAACCTCATAGTGAAGATCTCTAGTGATAAGATTTCCAAGCTTATCCAGGCAGCCTTTGCTTCTGTCTAATAGTATCTAGGAGAAATCTTTCCTTCTGTGCTTACTTTTCAGTGTGCTCTGACAAAAAAAGAGTACAGGAATTCTTTCCAACAGCGTTTTGATGGACTCAGAGACAACTACTGTGTGTTCTATCAATCAGTTCCTCTAGGGTAAGCAGTTGCCTGATCTTTCCTACATTATTTTTTTTTTTCCCCCCATGATCTTGAGGTAATCATTTTCATCAAGAGATCACTCGTGATACTATTCTCTGAACTCTGTTCTGGACCTTTCTAAGTGCTATGCTTCAGCCTGGTTCTTCCATTCTATTTGAGACTGCATAGAAAATTTACTAAATTATGATGCACTCTCCACAGCCTTTCCCAATACATGCTTACCATTTTTTTTTTTGGCCACAGAACAGTGCTAATGCAAAAGGTCTACCATACACGGTATTATTTCATTCATATACTAAACATGTTGTGCTTACTTGTGAGGTCTAGAAAATATGAATAGGAAATAATTGAGTGCTGAACTTCTGTCACTAATAATTTTATTTGAAGATGCAGTTTCGAGGGTCTCAAGTTCCTGACTCAAAGCAGTTGCTATGCAAATTTTGAATCTTCAGCTGTATACTTTCCACCTCTCCTTGGGCTACACTAGTATCCTTACCCTTCCTTGTATAAAGAACATTCTAAATCTGTGTGTAGGATAAAGATTGAAAAAAATTGCTTCTAAAGGTGGTAGGGCTCTTTATGTTTTTGAGATTACCCAGCTGGCAGATGCAGCTCTGAATAGCCCACTTCACTACAGCCAGGCCTTTCTTCAATGCCATTGGTTCAGGTTGCTTTTCTCTGGCTTAAAGAAGAGAGCAACTTTTCCTTCAGTGCACATCAGTAAAGTCATTTTCCTCATCCCTTGGCAACAGGGAAGAATCTAGCTTACAAGGTATTAGAGGAAAAGCAGTAGTGAAGAGAGTGAAACAGATTTAACAGTAAAAAGAAGGATATTGCAAGATCTGCAAATGATGACTTTTGCCTTTGGAAAACAATGTACAAAGATGAACTGGAGTTCTTCATTAAAAACAGAGAATCCAGGGCTTCCTCCAAGTGTTGGCCAGCACCGGGCACAAAAAAAGGATAAGCTGTTAGTTTAATTTGCTCTTGTTCCCTGAGAACTGGGGTCAATGAGAAATCCAGACTGGGTACTGGCAGGAACGCAGTGTTGCCTTCTCCACTCAGATTTCTTGTTGCAACAAAAACAGTCCAAAGATCACAGTAGTGTGAACCTTTAAGCTCTGTCTGGGTTTGAATCAAGCGTGGTTAGTGATATTTTAAGTGTGTCATAGTTTTCAAATGAAAACCAATCACTTATTTTCAGACGGTGGCCTAGAACTATTGACTAAGTTGTCATTTTCTTTAATGTAAACACTGAATTATTGATGTAAATGCTGAAGAGTGCATGTGCATTTAACAAAACTCCAAAACTTCCAGACTAGAGGGACAGAGTCAGACTTCTTTCTATGCTTTACCACCTGTTTTAAGTGATACCTAATATGTAGCAAGTTCAGTGAGTATGTCCCAGCACTGATAATATTTTGAGGCACTTTCTTTAAAATTATATATTTTTTCAAGATAACAATTTAGAAAATGATTGCAGGAAGGAAACATATTAGCAATTAAATTAGCATGTTTTAGCACAACAAGTAATAAACTGCTTAACACTGAGCCCCTGTGAATTAAAAGCCAGAACAGCGTTGGACAAAAGTCAAGGTTATGCTGACACATTTATTTCTCAGTAAATGAGGACTGTTTAGTTTTAATGCATTTGTGGTTAGCAATAGTTTCAAAAGATCAATGTAAATTCATTTTGAACTAGTAAATAATGTCTTAATGAGACTTCTGACAACATGCTTTCACACCTTATGGTTCCTTACCTTTAAGAATGCCCAAAGGTGAACCTATTTTTCCTGGCATTTTACAATAAACAAATAACATCATGCAGTATTTTATGACTTCTGTATGAATTGTATTCAGGGGAATTGCAGTGTGGTTTTAACACCAAAACTCTGGCTGTTCAGTTCACAGTACAGTACTGTTCTTTTCCTACAATGGCTTAATTCTGATTCAGAGTCAAAAAAGAAGTTAAATGAGCCCTTCGTTTTCTGTCACATGAAGTAACTAACATGAAACCAAGTGCAGAATTTACCATGACCCTCTGATTTTATCAGGATGTAAACCATCTGCCGTGAAGAAATTTGCTGGCATTTGTAAATGCCCATCTTCATTTTCTAACTAGAAACCTAATTCAGGTCTTGTGTAGGTCTGCCAGATACCCTCTACTGGTATATAATAGGTTGAATCAGCTACACTGAGAATCCATCACGGTGGTGCTTAACATTTCATAACATGAGCCATCATGCTCTTTAGAACATGTGCTGGTGTTGTTGCTCCCAGTATTACGGATAAAAGTATGTGGTGCAGGTTGTCCCCAAGGAGTGGTCTGTTCTAACACAGAATGGATGGATATACAAAATCCGTGTCTTGCAGAAGAGCATGTGTTTTTCAAAGTATGTCTGCAGATCCAGCTGTCTGTAAAGTCAGATGATTCAGGTTGTCAGCAGCCTTCCCATTGCTACCAGTGACTTTCTCAGGGCTGTTCACAGGACTGACATCATGCATCTGCTTTCCGACTCAGGGCAGGAGTCTGAGCCAACACTACAGATCTGAAAGGAAAACAGGAAATGTAAATCTTGCACAAATTTTAAGAAAGTTCTAAAAATAACTCCTAAACTTGCACATAATGGATTTTCAAAGCCTGACACCTTAAAACTTGCCAGGTCTATTAGGGAGTACCCTGGCAGTCAGATATATAGAAATATCTCCCTTACTAATGATATACAGCTCTCTAATTCTAGCTCTAATAAAGTGGCAAGAATAATAAACCGGATCTTAAAACTGTCGTGTCCTTGTGACTGCTATCCATCCTTGACCTTGAAGCAACATAATTCATAGGAAGGGATTGCTAAATCTGGCAGGAAATACAGATTTCTCTGGCTCTGGCCTTCTGGTGAAGCAAACTGCTGCTTCACGAACAGTTCCTGAGGGAAAACACACGTGTCCTCAAACCTAATTCGTGTTTGGTTCTCCTGTTGGTTCCTCCTCCAGGGGAGGCGGCATGTGGAGGAAGAAACTGAACTCCTTCCAGAGCACCTGCCTTCACTGGGCTATGGATGTAACACTCAGGGCCTGATAAAAAAAATTGTGCTTTCCTTAACAAGGATGCCAGGGTGTTTACAGATGTTTTGATAAGATTCTTTATTGCCGTTAATGATTTTGCGACTGGGCCCTTGTCTCTTCAAGCCATCAATCACAGTGAAGTCTTATGCTTGTTGTCAGTATGATCCAGAAATAAAGCAGTGAGGATCCAAACTCTGCAGCTTAAGTTGGGCATTTCCAAGACAGGACATTGCATTCCTTTCTTTCTAAAAGATGCTACCAGTGAAGCCATTTGAATCAGATGTATTTTACAAAGCATCTTGAACAAGCTTGGTAAAAAGGCTGCACAAGTGTCTGACTAATGTTAACATAAAACAGGTGGCTCTCTGTGGAGTTCCAGCGTGACTCCTCAGGTCTCCTAGCTGAACTCACTTTTGGGATTGCATCTTAAGGCGTGACCTACTCCTTGTAGAAAAGGGTGAGCTGTGAAGGAATTCATCATGGGTTTGTAATTTCAGTTGAGTGGAAAAGCATGTAAAAGTATTGTATAGCTGCAGACGCTGTGTGAAATGCACAGTTTTGAGAATCAAAGCCTGAAACAGAATAATTCAGTCCCTCAAAGACAGCATCACAAAAACAAACAGACAAATAAACAAAATAAACAAACAGAAACAACAAATAAACCAACAAAAAGGCAACATTCCCAAACTGGAAAGAAAAGAATCAACAAATCAGGGAGAATTAAAAGAAAGAGTCCATAAAACATTACAAGGAGCTTTTACAAAAATGTAAGGAGAAGAAAGTCTTGAAAAGTGACCAAATATAAGCTCTTCCAGCAATTATAGTTAAAGAAAAACTATCATCCTCCTAAAAGTAAAAAGTTAAACTACCAGCTGAGTTTTACAATAGTAGTAATGCACAACATGTTCAATAGTCTTGCAGAAAATTGAAATAGGTAAGTTGATGTGGCAATGCTGGGTTATTTACCTACCTTCATTTTGTTTGAGGGATTTTCTGATTTAGACCCTTAGGCAGCCTTTGTATAAAGCAAGAAATTGAGCTGTGTTTAAATTTCTTTTCACAAAAGGTTTTTACATTTTCGAGTAAAAGATTCACAATGTCTTCAGAAAATCATTCTTGAGAAAATATGCAGATATCTCTCTTGTGGTTTCTGCAGCTTTTTTGTTCATTAACTTAATTTTCCATCTTAGATGAGATTGTCCAAATGTAAGCAAAACTGTATTGTAAACTAACTAGTGTATGTATAGTGTAAAACAGTAAGAGATATTAAGCTATCTCTTGGCACTAAGGTGACAACAAGTTCTGCCTGTATGCAATACAAAATTGTTCAAGAGGATAATGAGCTGCAAAAATGTCCAAAACATATTCGTTATTTCCTTTCAGTTGCTTTTAGTGTAACTGACTGTTTTAAGTTTGATGTCATGATGATGAAGTCTGGCTTTCTCCCCAGCTTGAAATATTGTTGAAGCTTCTGCATCGATCCCTTTATACTGGAGGAGAAGGCGGCAGGTGCTTCCATGATTGATTTAATGGGGAGAGGTGCAGAGAGGCACTTTGGGATGGAAGCACTTGTGTGGCAGCAAAAGGACAGAGGTCTCTTTAGTTGCTTTTGGGGGAGTTCTGTTGTGTTGCCCACCTTGTCCAACTGAGAAAAAATAAATAATAATAAAAAAATTACCTGAACGAGTCATTGACCTAAGGGCTGCTGAGACATGTTTTATTTTCTGTGGACTTCGGTGGGTTTGCTCCAGGGACTTCGCCCCTTTTAGTTTTCCAGACCAGCTTTCAGTTTTAGTTAGTTCACTACATTTTATCTACACCTATGGAGAAGTGCACATGATCCAAGATGTTGTGTGTTTTTAGCAGCATTATGACACTCCACCTCTAACCTTGACTTGTAGGGATGCAGGATTGTGAACCTGCCCCTGACTGTATAACTGGACCACAGAGTTAACAAGACACCAGTGAATTTGCTAATGAACTTGCCCAGAAGGTACAGGAAAGGGTCAGTTCTGTACTTTCCCCGAGACAAATTGAACCATAAATTTTACAAGTTTTTGTTGACATTAATTGGGTTACACTTGTGTAAGAAATTCTTCTTTCTTGCTCATTTGTCTTGCGAGTTGTTTGAAGTGCCAAATATTTCTGCCATGCCAGTCACTCAGCCATGTGATTTCCAGGCTTAACAATTTCTCTGAGACACCACAGACTCAAGCCTCACTGTAGTTTATTGCTCAATAAAAAACAATAACTTCAGATATTTCACCAGACTGCAGTTCTCAGAGGGTCAAATCAAAACTCCCGTTTAAAGAATATTTTCTCCCAGCCTCCTCCTTTTTTATTAGTCCTTTATTCACATCTCAAAACCACTGGGCCTTGAACAAAAGGCTCTTTTCAGAACAGTCACTTCTGTTCAAGATTAAGTGAAGTGATTTATTACATTTATGTAGTGTTAGGCAGTGATCATTCAGATGTTAAATTAATGGACATTTCCTCACCAGTTCCTTGCCAGTTCCTGTAGTACTGTTAACGTACCATTTGATTCAGAGTAAATGAAATAATCCCCCTGCTAGCTCTGGAGAAAGAGCTGTCCTTTGTCGCTGTTATTAATTTCTCACAGGGTGAGTTGCTATGCCTGGATGTAGACAGGCCTAAGAAAGTCTGACATTCCAACTCTATCAAAGGCAGAGGTGCCTCTCCTGTGCCAGTCCACCATGCAGACACTAGTGTATAGTTAACAAATTTATGAGAAACTGTAGAAACCTGGGATAGAAAGGCTGAAATTATTGACTTTAGGCTGGAGTACACCGCTGCTGCAGGCTGGGACATCACTGCTTGAGCTCATGTCCTTTCATATCTGCAAACTTATTCCTCAAGGTGCTGGAAAAATGCATGCTCTGAGAATGAAGATGCTGGAGATGTGGATGGCTCCTTCATTTGCTGGAGAGGTTCACATGATATCAGTAATGATTGTCTGCTGGGAAGAAGACAGAAAGAACAGTAAATGTAATTTTAGTTACAGCTCTGTGAGTGAGATCCTGCATTAAGTAGAGCCACAAATGGGAGCCTTCTTGAACTCAGCGACTTCACCACTATACCCAAAGCGTGGTAATATTCAAAGGATCATACCACAAGTAACTGGCTGCTACCTATGGGAGAAAAGTACCACAGAGAGGGCTTATTTTTAGTTTTGTTGTTGTATTTGGCTTGGTATAAGCTTCTTCGTTAAAGCCAAATTCTCTAGTCCAATGTGCCAGACTCTTAAACGTGTCTGCTCTTAACTGGAAAAGCATGACATTCTGCCATCCTTAAAAAAAATTTGGGTTTCCAAATCTTTGTGATGTTTGTGCATGTTAGGGCAGAGCTCCAAGCAGACCAGTCTGGTTTGAGCAGTTTACCATCATGTAGGATCAATTTGTAGGAGATTTCAGCTCTTAAGATTATGTTTAGCACTGAGTTGCCATGACACAATGACATGCCTTAGAGAGTTGACCATGGCAGTCCTACAGAAGTCAGTCTGGTCCATGCCTCTGTGTGGCACTGGCTTGTGTGCCTTTGCACCCATTGACCTGCTTACCTCTTTTCGGGATTTTTTGCCCTCTCATTCTTCAAACACAATAAATAGAATTGGAATTTTATGCATAACTTGTCTGGTCTTATCAAAAAAAATCACTTTTGTTGCACAGAGTATTTGCATTTGCCAACGTGCCTGCGAGGCAATGAAGAACAGGAGCTGTTATCCAGCGATGCTACGTGGTCTGAAATATATGCTTAAATACTCTGAATTAGGTTGGTTTCCTGACTAGCAAGGCAATGCATTTAGGTGTGTGCTTAAATTTAAATATGTTGTTAAGTCCTATTCATGCTAAAGAAATCTAAGCTTGTGCTTAAAGTTGAGAAGTTTATTGAATTGTGGCAAAACTGAGCGGCCTTTGTAGAATTAATTAATCTATCTGAACTACTTTTTATGTATGTGACCCAAAGAGAACTGTATGGCTTCTGTGTGATTTTTAAACATATCTTCCAGTTAAATCAAGGATCCAGACACAAATGGTAGTACACATTATATGGATTTATGACATTCCCTGGAGGATTCTGGGTCAATAAAGCAGTGAATGGATAGCAAAGAGACCTCTAAAGTGTTTGCTTGGAATTTGCAATGAATGAATGAATTACTGTTTGTTTTATGACTGGAAAACATCTTTCTATGGATGCTACAGATCAGGCTGACTGACAGATGTAACATGCTTTTGCTGTGCTTTGAATGATTCTATTTATTGTATATAAAGCAGAAGTAAAAAGAATAAAAGAGAAGAAGAATGTTGTTGTATACTATTAAAACAATCTGGAAAATAACACAGGTTCAATGCAAATGATTATTTAATATTCAATATAGTTATTTTTTTCCCGTAGTAACTCAGAGGCTTCCACTAGGACCAGTGTTCCACTGTTATCAGACACGTTGTACATGATGTGAGAAACTGGTAGCACACGTGAATCTTATCTAAATGCTTAGTTTACACACATTTAATTTGAAAGTCACCATGGGTTTTCTAACCAGCTAGAAGTTGTGAGCCTCATACAAAGCAGGATGTTTTATCTCCAGCTCCAGCTTGCATAGAAACACTGTGTATGGATACAACCAAAGGCAAGACCTAACAAGAAAAACAGAAAAGGAACAGGAGGGAAAACAAAAACAAAACAAACAAACAAACAAACAAAACATAATAAAGTTGTTATGAAGGGTATGAGGGAAAGGAGGAAACCTCAGGTCTGTTCCACACTTTCAGCCATGACAAAGGCCAGCGCTGTTACAGCATGTGTGGTCTTCAGTCTGCTTCACTGTCCATGCAGTGCGGGTCAGCTGGGCTGAGGGGATATAGCACTGCTTGCCTAAAAAGCCAGTAAGTTCTTTGGGTTAGTTTGATTTGGGGATTGTGGAGCATAAACAGCAGGACAGCCAAGTTGTTCCCTTACTTCTTGCACAACTGGAGGCAAGGAAATTGATGCTGCCCCCATGTCCCCTTGATCCCTCTCTTGCTGGAGGCAATGGGGATGTTCTTTGCTGTGCTTGGCTTGGCCATCCAGAAGTGCCCAAGGTTGAAGAGTGATGGATAAGAGACAAATTAGTTTTCTAGGGAGACTTTTGCTTTTCTGAGGTATGGCTTATGCTACCAACAAAGAAAGAGTATTTGATTCCAGCTTTGTATACAGTTCCTGGTCCTGTGGTGAACAGAGACTTCTTGCTGTGATTTGACGACTTGGCTTTCACTTCACTTTAAACTCTAAATTCCATACCAAATTTCTCTTGGAAAGATTTCAGTGGTGTATGGTGATTACTAAATACAAACAGCAGTATTAGTTACCTTGCAGCTGTCAAAAAGCAGCAGTTTGCTGAGCAGCAATCACGTTCAGCAACCACAAGATGCATTCAGGGAATTGGTGCTGTCAGTATTTGATATTAGCACTCAATGACATAACTATAATAATTAATACATAATGATAATGCAAGGGCTAATGAATTTAGTAATGCAAGTACTATTAATATTTTGCAAGCCTACCTAATCACTTGCACAGCACCCACAGTAGTGTGTTGGGGAGCGTTAAAGCAAATGCCTCCCCTCACTACAGGAAGATTTTGTCAACTTCGAAGAACTAAGAGGAGGGAAAATGTAGGTAAGAATAACAACAACAACAACAACAACAACAAATACAAGGAAAGAATTGGAGGGCCTGTGTTTCTGATTTATCAATGTATTATTATCAGCAGTGCCAGCAAATATGTTCTAGGTCATTGAACTCAGTGCAAAACATCCAACAAGACAGCTGAATTAAATGAAAATAGAGGTTCTCTACCTTGAGTTCATTGAGCACAGACATTCAGCAGCAATGGAAAGTCCATTAAATTTTAATTTACTAGTCATTAAAGCATGCCATTCATCTGTAATATTACATGGCAAGGAAGCCCAAGTACAGGAGTGTATGGCTTACTTTTCTTAATGGTCTTCTTATAAATTTCTGTCTGTGATTATGATCAGTTCTTTCTTATCATCCATGAAATTTATGAACCAATTTATTACATCAGCTGAGTGGAAATATCAGATAATGCAATGCAATAAAAAGTAGATACTGATTTTAAGAAATCAGTGTGTCCTCCATAGTCTCCTGTGCTAGGAAAGAGTAGCTAATTACTTCAGCAGCGTTAAAAACAACGGCGGTATAATGGCGTATGGAACCATTTAATCAAAATGGACACACAACACTCTTGTAATTATACGAAAAGGTCATGGAAATCATCAATTTAGATGAATACGATGTGAAGAATATGGCTTAAAACTTCCAGTAAAACTATCTCCTGGAGATTATTTGAACCACAAAAAAGTGGTTTGTATTTCCAGTTTAATAGCTGAGGGCACAATGCCATACTGTGTGTTTTGGCTTGCAAGATCTCAAAGCAGAACTTTCTTAATTGGAACTGCTCAGATACACAGCATGGAGGTTCATTTCAAGTAACATACCTGCTGCTGGAAAATATAACTGCCTACAATTTAATTATATAAAAGTTGTGCCCTTGCTTTTTGATTGGTTCTGTGAATTTCTCTGTGGAGCTGAAATACCAATTCATCTGTTTTAGCAGAAGCAAAGGAAAAATGAACTGCTTTCAATTTCCTTTTTAGTATGCAGTAATGGATAATTTCCAGCTCTGAAAAAAAGAAAGGACCCCAGCCCATACCTGGTGGTAACCTAGTTCCACCAGGTAATATAATCTGCTTTTCTTGCTGCAGCTGAGCAATGATTGACCTTGACATCTTGATTTTGGGCAAGACAATGGGGGCAGGAAGAAAATCTGCTCTTGGAAAGAGGGAGGTGCTTTGAAGAGAAAGGGAAATACACATTTATATGACTATGAGGGTAGGGTCAATTAAAGCCTAGACATGGGATAATTCTACATGGAACAAAAAGCCTGTCATTGCCTGGGCACTGGAGAAAGAAAATAGCACTGTTATAATTTGCCCAGCCTATTACTGTGATTCTTAGGTGAGCTGAGGATCCCATGAGGATGGCCTCATTAATGCAGCTGTGTTGCTTCTGGTAGCCATTTGGATCCAGCACTGGTATCTTTGCACGTGCTTTTCCTGTGCTCTGTGTGTACGTGCATGTGATTTTTTGGCCCATACTTAGGAGCTGAGGAAGATGTGGCTATTTCTTAACTGGATCTTTTAAAAGTAGGGTCTCTAGACCTCTGGGACTGCCAAGAAATACTTACTAACCTGGTGGCAAATGACCTGCCCTAGTTCTGATTCTCACATGTGCATTTTAGCCCAGTTACCAAGGATGCCCCTGGTACTAATTCTGCCACTTAGTGAGGAGAAAAAGGGTCCTGGAGCAACTGGGGGTTAGAATTCAGTAATCTCTAGAGATCCCTTCTAAGCCCTGCGATTCTGTGATTCTGTGATTTCTGGAGATCTGTGGGATTACCCCTTAGCATGTGGATGGGAAAAGAAATTCACAGTAGTAAAAAGAAAGCTTGACCAGCTCCTTCCCCACTGAACTTTAGTGAGCATGAATGGTTGTGGCAGGCTCTTCTTGTGCCCATGGAAGGCTCATGTTCACCAATACACTTAGGGCTATGCCTACACTGTCTAACAGCAAGAGGCAATACCTACCCCACAAGTACTGTGGGACAAAATGGGGGCCAGGTCTACCTGGGGTCTGTTTTGTGTTCCTACTATCCATGCCTGCGCAGTGTGGAGCTGCTGAGTGACTGTGTCTCAGCTAAGGCTCCTGGATCACCAAGCCAGGTGAGTCTACCTTCTGCTACTTGGGAACTGGAGCCCAGCAAGGCAGCCCTGCAGTGCTGTGACAGGCAAAAAACCACTGCACTGTTGACTGAGTTTGCCTACCTCAGTGTGCCAGAGCAGGGCTGTGGTGGGCAGGGACATTTTTGGATGTAGTGCAGCATCCTCAACCCCATCCCAGAGGTGTGCCAGGAGGAGGGTACATGACCACTTATCTGTTGTGCCTGCTCTCATCATGTGCTACTCTGCCAGTGAGCAGGGTATGCAATCAGCAATGGAGATGCTGACATAGCTGACAAGGAAATCATCTCTTGCTGATGCAGCTTTGTCTGCTGCTGTTTATTGTAAGAGGCTGCCAGTTTTAGAGGTTCCTGCTGCCTATTTACTATGGCTGTGTGAGCTGCCAAGTGCCATATGCCATCTCTCTTTGAAACAAGGCCCTCCTTGCCTCAGCACCATGAAGACGTGATGGAATGACTCTGCTGTGCTATTGTGCTGGGGGCCTGCCTAAAAAATGTGGAGAAGACAGACACCTGGATGTGACTTCCCACATCTCCTAGCCATTGCCCTGTCTGTGTGGGGTCTCAGGGTCCTCATGGCTGCCTGATACCTGTCAGGAGTTTTGAGTTGCACATTTCCAAAGCACAGTTCCTTCACTAAGCCAAACATCTGGTGCTGCTCATTACAGCACCTTTCGGTGTGCCAGGGCTCTCTAGCATGTGTCTTGGCATTCTTGCCTCCCTATAATGATGGTTCTGTTCCTTAGACTTCCCTTGGAACAGCTGCTGTAGGTCCGCCCCCAGAAGCAGCAATCTAGGCCACCCAGGAATGAGTTGACACCAGCAACATCTCCTGTTTTCTGCATCTCAGTTGAGTCACGAGTGACTTCTTTGAATCCCCCTGGCAGCCATGGGACTTCAGCATTGTGTGTTCTTCTGTTCTCTACAACTGACAGGGTGACTTTGAGCCACTCAGGTGAAAAAGTTGTCTGCAGCTGCTGAGAGGCCCGTTGAAGAAATAGAACAGTGAGGGAATGCATGCCATTCTTTGGTGTGTGGGGAAGGGATGGGGGGATGCAGAGCCTGCTGGGAGGGTGCTGGAGTCATTCGCAATTGTGCAAATCAATCTTGTCCATCTGATCCCATCCATCTACAAGAAATGGTTGATGGAAGCAGCATGCCCAGGCGCTGTTTCAGAGGAGCTTGAGTGGCAGCTTCAGCAGAGAGTCTGGGAGCATGCTAAAACCTAGGTGGTATGGGAAGTTGGAAATGCTTGTGGTCCTGATGTTTTCTAGCAGCACAGACGTGTACTGCAGCTGTAAGTATACCAACAAACAAGAGAGACCCAAAGTCCATGTTCAAGTGCTAGCCTGTGATTTGTTGCTGCATACTAACTGCTATCACACTCCCTGGTCATGTTTGTGCCTGTGCCAATTCCTGTTTTTCCAGAGCAACGTTTGGAGATAACGTATGTTAACAGTTTCTTTCCAGTCTTCCTGTAACCACTCTCATCAGGTGATGAGAACATGGAGGGGGAGAAGATTTAGCCATATGGATGTATCAGCTTACTGGGCCACTGGGCCAGAGATGTGCCATCATTTTTGTTTCCTTTATTAGTACAATTGTAGGCAGATGGAATCAGACCATTTCTTTAAATGTGTTCAGCAAAGAATGAATTAGTAATCTGCATGCAGGACTGAAAGCAATTGTCCCCCTCAAACAAACAAAAACTCCAAAGAAAAAGGACATAAATAAGGCTGCATAGTCAAGCTCTCAGAAATTGCCCACTGCTTGAGATGACATGCACATACAAGCTTCTTTCTAGCCTTTATTTGTAGCCTATGTGTGCCTGCATTATGACAGTCCTCAGTCACTGTCTGCATGATTTTTTTTTCTATTAGCTTCTGTTTCCTTCAGTGTACTGTCCTCTGCTTGATGTGTGATTCCAGGCTTAACTTGTTGCACAGTGTTCAAGTCCTGCTCAGCAGATATGACTATCAGCTTCCTCACTGCCTTTCCTGTAGCAGACATGAGTTGCCTGTGCATGGACTTTGCCAACAAGAGTAACTTTTAGGTCCTAGTGCCCTTGCTGAGAGGAGGAGGAAATAGAACATCCTATTTATTTTATTTTGTTTTGTTTTGTTTTATTGTATTCTTGCAGTCACATTTAGTAGTTTGTGCATTTCATCTCTAAGACCCTGAAAAATTTTATTTTACATTCTACTTAACTTTAACACCAACATCCAAGAACAGATGCCATTTGACTTTGATTGTTACGAATTTCAACATTGCAGCAAAGCAGACCATACAGCCTTAGGTCTGACATGCAGAAAATGAGGAATGCATGACTTTTTGTGATAAATTTTCAGACCTGACATCATTCAGGCACACTGTGGTGGAGGCAAGAGCAGAAGTCAGCTCCCCCAAGAAGGCAATCAGGGTTTTCTATTCCTCCAGTCCCTTGACTCATTGGCTTCATACTTTCCAGCCTCTACAGCAAAAAACACAGATGTACATCAGACTTCATGCTATTTTACCGCACAGTCTTGGTTTACTTCCAGTGCAGGTCTCCCCTGGTCAGTCTGCAAAGCACAGTTGCTATGGAAAAGATTGTGTGGTTACAGAATGAACACGCCTGATCTAAGTGGACCCTAACCTAAATCCAAACCTGGGTTTTCCTCGTTAGACCTGTCAATAAGGAGGTATACACATAGCCATCTTCCCCACCTCTTGGAAACTGAATATTGTGGACTGTAATTTCATGACCTTCAATGTGAAACTTGGACATCTCTTACATAATCAAAGATAAATTTTCTTAATTCCAACACTCACTGATTTCAGACTGCTTGAGAGTACAAAAAAGGATAATTTCTAGTCTTTTCTTGGGTAGCACTGAGGAGCAGGATCTCTGTGGACTGGAACCTTACTGATATTTCTGTGCTTTGAGATCGGGAATGGAGTTTCTAGAGCTGATGAAGAGAGCCCTGGGGTTATTGCAGTGTCTGTTAACAACACTAGGTAACAACCCCTAGCAGGACCAGCACATGACAAGAGGTAACATACACTGAAGCACACAGAGATATTTCTGTACAGCAAGGAAATAGGCTGAGGCTCTTCCAGGCAGCTGAAGGAAGTGGGGTCTTATGAGCCCTGAGTGTGCACCTCCAACCACCTCTGATGCCCTGTTCTCTGAACTCAGGAGTATCCAAAACTGTGCTTTGATAGTCCAAGCTAGTACAGGCACTCATGGGAACACAACTGGGTAAACTTGGAGCCTTGTGGTAAAAACATCCTCTAAATAGGAAGAATAAATACAGAGAGGCCCATTTCCCTTCACTCCTTGGTAAGCATTTTTCACTAGTTCTAAAAATAAAAATGCTTTGGAAGGCTACCTAAGCACTCCAGACTCAACAAATATTTTTATTATACAAAAATAAAGAAAACTTTCTGTGGTTTTCTTTCAGCTATCATTATCTACTTAACAGACACTAAGCTAAGCAAGAAAAGCATATTAAAAAAATCAGATTTATATTAGACATCTTGCATAAGGCAGAACAGACATTTTGTTTCCTTCAGTGACCTTAGAAATCCCTGTGCTCTGGTAATTGATGTTTTGGTGTATGCATCCACTGCTGGGAGGGAAGCTTATGGCTGAAAATAAGTTTTTCATGGTAACCTAAGAAAGGAAAATAGTGCCTCAGATTGTAACCACATAGGTAGCGTGGTAGTTGGCTGATGGGGCTAATTCTCCCACAATTAGGTATTATCAGCTGTGCCTGATATCCCATTGGCAAGTCAAATTAGACCTCACCAGGTCAGCTGCGGCTTCTGAAATACTGTTTGCCTCACTTTGACTGTGCCTGGTGGCAACAGCTTGCTGCTGGAATTTGTTTCTTAGCATTACAGAGCTCTTCAATTGTGTGCCCTAAAGCAACTGTGGCCAGACAAAGGCAATCTCTTTCACACAGAGCAGAATCCCAAGCCCTGTGAACTTAGCTCCCTCTGTTTGGCGTTACTGATCCGTTAGTCTAAATATGGTACATGGCAGTTTGATGGAAATCATTTCCAGTAAGAGAGGATGTTTCCTCAGCAGTTTTCAAGCTGGCTCTGACTCAGGCATTCTCAAGGGAGTCTATTTAACTGGTCATTAGGGAGACAGAAAAAAGGCATTGAGGAATTTCGTAACAAAGATGTGCATCCTGTATGAAAGACCTCCTGAGAATCCTCCTGGCCATTGGCTCTCTGCATGCTTGAGAGATTTTATTAATGCTGCTGAAAAAGTATTGCTGTAACTAATCTATTATTTGTGCATAATTTTAAAGATGCTGTATTGTACTTGTTCCAGCAATGTGATGAGCCACTGTGCTTGTAAAATGCTGTGCTCAAACAAACCATAATTAAATGTTTAAAGTCGATTAACACCCTATATTGCAACACACTAATCGATGGTGGAAGGGTTGCAGTTACTAAGGGAATAACAAGAAGAAACATCCAGAATTTCCTAAGCAAAGTCAGCTCAAAATCTAGGAGTGAATACATCAAGAGAATAACCTACTTAAGAAAGTTAAAGTTCTGAATCACTCTTACAAAAGCTGTAAGAAGAAATATTCATTTATAACAGTCCATGATTTACATTTGTTGTTGCTGCTGTTTTGTTTTGGTTTGGTTTGGTTTTTTTGGGGGGAGTATGTGTTTCAAGAGAAGTCTTTTCCAGACTAGCATTGGTTGAGTTATTAAAGCTTTGATCTTTTAAAATCCCTGAATTAGCAGATTTCTTTGGGTGTGATGGCTGGACACCCTGGCTTTGCTAAGATTACTAACATGTTTAAAACCGAATCCTTTTTTTAGAGTTTCATTGGACTGGATCTAGTAGCTGGCAGAAGGGATGGACAGCAGGAATTTTGGTTCTTATTCCAATCTTTCCAGGTTGTGGCTGTTCACAACCCCAAAATGCTTCTAGAATGGAAGAGAGCCCCTGCAGAGGGTCTCCCATGCAGCTGTGATGCCCCAAAGCCTGTTTTTCTCTCTGAAAGTAGAAACTCTGCCAAGTCCAAATGGCAGACAAGGTTTTTCCAGGTGAGTCACATAGAGGTGGTGGCAAAAGGATGTATTCCTGTTTTTGGATCTGTGACTTCAGCCCCCTGCACCCTACAATGATCTCTGGGCTTTGGCCCAGTTTTCTGTTGTTTTATGGTACACCATACAGCATCCACCACTCCATAGTCCAGATGTAATTATGCCCCTCAGAAGTGACAGGCTGATTTCTGTTTCCTCTGATTTCTATTATATCACTAAAAAGTGTTCATGCTTTCACATAAGTCTTGGGCAAAGTAGAGAGACAAGTCTGTTGGGTGAGTAACCCAACATGAGGGGGTCTTTTATTTCAGACTCTGACACTCATGCTAAGAAAATGCAGAATGACTCTCTTACTAACTCCTCTTTATGAGGTTAGTGCTTTAGGTGGGATTTTTTTCTGGTTGATTTGAAGACACATTGATTCTTATCATGAGAAGTAAGACTCTTTGTTGAGTGCTTACTTCCAAGCAAGACTGAATCACAACTATATGTTGTTTGCATAAATAAAGAAATGTTTTCATGAGTGGAATTATCTAAGTTTTAGATCAAATGCCTATGGAACTGGGAGTTTAATTGCTAGGCACGCTGACCTGATGCTATGTGTAAGGCTAGTGACACTGGGGGAGAAAGGCTTGGAAAAGGCTCAGAAAGTCATTGAGAGAAAACACACATGACAGTGGGAGATGGAAGTAGATGAAAAATAGATTTTGTATAAAAAATTCCTGCAGTGTTTAGACTGAAAAAAAATTGGATGTACAGTAATTGGTCAGCCCTTGGTCTTGCTAGTCAAGCTACTCTGAGGGAGAGCAAGTAGCAGTCCTTAAGAAGAAGCTCCAGACAGATTCACATCAGGTAAATATAACAATTTTCTCCACCCTTTAAATTTCATTTCATTGGATAGCTGGGCATTCCCTACAGGTCTGTATTCCAATACCTTATCTGTCTGTTGTTACTTTTTGTAGTTATCGCTATTACAATGCTGTGTACTTCTGTTATTAATCCAAACCTGTTAATGCATTTCTCCTCCATACAAAGCTCTTGACTTCAATGACTCCCTGTGGCCAGGAGATCCTTACCCTAACTGGATACAACAAAAAGGTTGACCTAGCTTGCTAAGACTCTGTTTTAACCTATTGAGTCTAGCCTTACAGATGCCTAGTTTTTTAGGCAATCTTATCCAGTTATTAGGTAAGAAATCTCTGTAGCAGAATTTAATATGTAAAAATTTAGCAAAACAAACTTGCTGGTACTTGTTTTGAAAAAAAATTCTGCAATGAAAGGCATGAATTACACATAATTATTGACCCTGCAGTGTAAATACTGATGATAGGAAGCTTTTAAAATCTATGTTATTAAACTGCCAGAGTGTTTATAGCTATAGAGACATCAGTGGTTTAGCAATTAAGTATATATTTATGAATTATCCTAAATAGATATTATTAATCTAAAAATATGAGTTTTAAGATAATTAAAAAAAAGAAAAACACAATATTTTTTAGATCCAGGACACTAAATTGCCTATGATCTGTTATAATCTTTAATTTAAAACTATATAAATATCCCCCACAGAACAGCTTCTCTTACAGCCTGTTCCAAAGATGTTTAGTGAGTGTAAAGTCTTTCCACTGACTTCAATCAGCTTTGAAAGGACACTCAATCTCCTGTCAGCTTTACCTGTTCATGATTAACTGCTCTGGCTCATCTGTACTATTCTTCTGGCCCTTACAGAGTAAAGAGTGGGGTTGAGCAGTGCGATGCCAAGAAAGTCTGTAGACTTTCTGTTATTTAACCAGATTACCCTGAAGACACTCAGCTCCTTTCTTTTTCTGTTTTTATAGGTGGTCACCGATGATGTACTGTGTGAGAGTTGAAGAAAATTTAGTTGTTTTTAAGCATACAGTTGCAGCTTGCTCTAGGCTGTAATGGAATCTTGCCCCTGCAGATCTTGCTGCAGGCTTCAGAAGTGCAGCAGGAACCAGTGTGGGAAGGCCTGCTGAACACAGGGCTTGACGAGATGGCAGTTCACAGTGCAGGCTGGGCCACAGAGAAATAAAGATTTGTGACAGGGAGACTGGGTTATTTTGACAGGTAGGAAATGGTACATGGCACCAAGGTGAAGGGAAAGGCATTTTTGCCCTTTTGGTATTGTGCAATGCTAGTTTCTTACCCAACTCTCTGTCTAAAATGTGATGATACATCAAGAATATGAAACCAAACACAATGATGAGGTCCCAGTGGGTATTTTGTCTCCATCCATAGGGAGCTTGATTTCCCAAATCGTCCTTGCAGAAGAGGTTGTGGTTCGCTATTCTAACTGGTTACCAAAGGCAATTAAGAGACTGGTCTGAGTTGTAGAGATGGGCTCAGGCTGAGTCAGAATCTGAGAGTTCGAAATTTGAAATAATTTTAAATAGGTCACCACTTACAAGACTTCTTCCTTACCACCTCAGCTCTCATGTTTGTACTGCTACAGCTATTTAGATATGTGGGACAGAGCATGAGGAGGTGAACACACGTGCAGAGAAACCAGGGGATGTTGATCCTGTGAATTGTGGCATTAAGTGATCTGAACTAAAATAAGAGCTGCTGTTCTGTTTGGGTTTAGGATTTGAGTAACCTTATCTGATATCATAATATTTACCTAATATTACCCCTACTCCCTCACTCCTTCACCTCCTACCTTTGGATTTCCACATGATAGTATAGCCCAGTGAATATTCTCATGTCTAATTTTCAGCCAGGTAAGTTCAGCTGGGAACTGGAAAGCTGCTTATCCCTGCTGCCAGGCCCTTTTGGGGACTTGCCCAACCATCTGCGATTTGTTGGCAGATCTTCTGCTGACATGCAAGAAGACTAGCCTGGCAAAAAGTCCAGCTATGTGTTTACCTTTGAACAGATGGTGGGACCTGACTTCTGATGAGCTCCTGTTGGCTTTAGTAGGTTCTGACCAGCTCTGGGTGCTGACTTTCAGATTAGTTGCCCCCAGTGCAGATCGAGGGTGCTCAAGATGGAGGATGAAAAAGAAAACTTGCAATGGTTGTGATCTTTGGTTCTAAGCCAAGCAAGTTTGGCTATCTCTGGAAGAGGGGAAGTTTGAATAAATTATCCAAGTCATTGCAGAGATTATTACTCCCTCTGGGTCTTCTCTGGGAAAGGTGATGATGGGAGAGCACGGGAAAGGAAGCAATTGAAGTCTGGTAGAGCAGAGGCTTGTGCCTAATATTGGGCTGTCCTGACAAAAACATCCCTGTGAAGTGTGTACAGTGAAAGCACCTAGCAACGTTTGTTTTTGTTGGCTGCACATCTATGGTCCTTAAATATAGCAGAATCTAGTGCCAGAATACAGAAGAAGGCATCTGAAGGTTTCTGAGGCTTTCTGATGGCTTTTCGCCCTGTTACTAACAAGGGGCTTTCTAGTGACAGAGTCAGACTGGTTCTGCAGAGTCAGAGAAAGGGGCAGAACTCAAGGTCTGACTATAACCCTAGTGCCTCTTGCAAGCTGCTCTCAACAATATTAGGTCAAAAAAGACCTGCATCCCTGTATAACACTGTGCAAAGCTTCTGCACTATACCTGACTTGTTAGGTTCCCCATCGTTTCAGTGAGGACCTAATTTAGATATTCAGTGTGGCTTTTATTCTGAACACTCTGAGTGCCAGGTTTTCTGTGGCTTGTGCAGGATGAAGCATGTGGGGTGAGTGGTCTCTCTGAATTTCCCCTTGGCTCTGTGACAGTGAAGCATGTGAGAAGGGATACCAGACACCTGCCCCCCACCACACCCAAGAAAGAAGACTGGCTCAGGGGAAGTAGTGAGTCTGGGGAAAAGACTGTCCTCTGCTGTCCTCTTCAGTGCATGTGCATGGACACCCATGTGCAGTTTCTTGCCTGGATGAGTCACGGGAGCGGAGCTCTCTGTGTGGGCATAGCTTTGGCAGTGTATCATGCTCCCCTCTATGCCTCACTCCATCCCTGGGTGGGTTCTGCACGTAGAGCCCAGACAGAGGAATTTCCTTCTTTACACAGTGGGTGTTAATCAACATTTTGGGAAATGCAATTACAGGTTGGCAAGCTGTGGAAACCTCTGGGTTTCCCACACTTGGTCACCGTGGTCATCATCTATGGCTCAGCTCTTTCATTAGCTGCCAGGTACACTTAACCTCTCACGGTGTCTGCATGAGACGGGGAATGTTTGCTGAATTACTAAGGTGCCAGGCCACAGACATACATGTATGCTTAGCACCAGGGTTTTCCTAAGAGAATTAGGAACACATTTTTTCTGGGAGCCAAATGATGGTATGTTTTTTTCTTTTTTTCTTTTTCTTCTTTTTCTTTTTTTTTTTTTTTTTTTTTTTTTTTTTTTTTTTTTTAAATAAAAAGAATGCCTGCCTTTTTTGTTACTAGCTTTCCAGCTGAGCGTTTTAGACTCCTGGCACTGCTGCTGTACTCTGGTGCATATTACTCAGCTTTTGTGCTGCCAGAATGAAATGTCAATGCAAGTAACTGTCAGCCTCCCAGGAGGTGAAATGGAGAGTACCGTTCCCCCCCCTCCTTAGGTAAGTGGTTTCAGGATACATCCCGGTCAGTTACGAGAAAAGTTATGGGATATATTGCCTGAGGTAGTGAGGAGGTTGACTTGCCAATGCACAATCCTCTTCCCAGTTCCCGAGAACACCCTGAATACTGTGGAAAAAATAAGGTTTTCCCATTATGTGTGCTTTCCTGAGTCATTTTGCTAAATTATATTCCCACTGCCATTTTTTTCCGCATTCCTACACGGCTATGCCCTGAGTACTATGTTGAGTGAAAAGCTCCGTTATCAAAAGTCATAATTCATCTACCAGCTCTCAGAGGTCACCACTTATTGGACATTTATATGCTGACCTTAAGGCCTTGCCTATACATAAAGGCTGTACTGCTCTAGACTTATTGGCATAATTGGAGTAAAACAATCTCTCCCTTTCCCCCACTCCTCCTTGGTGTGGATTCAATCACCCAACTGTAAAGATATTTATACAAGCCTAAGTTACAACTGAGAAAGCAGAATGTGTTTTATCACAACAAGACATTTTTATTTCACTGTAACTGCATCTTCACCAAGCCTGATGCTTACTTAATTAGGGCTAATTTTACGCAGAAGTAGTTGCCAGAATCAGCATACTGATATACAGGAGCAGATGCATACACAGAGCTACTGTATATGTCCTAAACACATCTTGATGCAGCACTCCCATCTGTGGCAGCACAGACCCAGCACTGTGTGAGAAGGAAGTCATATTGCTGACTGAAATACACAGGAACTGTGTAGACAAGGCTTATGGAGAAACACAACTTATTTTCTGCAGTTTCCTATCCTTCTGAGGCTTCTCTGTGTTGTGGTAAGGCAATCCTGACAGCAGCTACAAGCAGCAAGATGTGTAAATTTGGTCTAAGAGATAAAACACCAAAATTATTCACTGTTTAAATAGACAGTTCAAGAGAACAAGCTCATGAATTAGTGCTTCATGGTCTGAAATGCTTTTAGTGTTTCAATTCGTTTTGAAGGATTTGAGGAGAAAATGGCCCCTGTGTCTGGAAAGAAACCTCATACTGACCTCACCGAAGAAATCTGGATGCCTTCTTCCTGCTCTAAAGGAGCAAATAAGGATGAATATAGATGAAGTGGCCAGCAAAACTTCAAGCCAAGTCAGTTACAACATATCTGCAACCACAAGCCAATTAGACCTGCCCTGGGGGTTTAATACAGTGTGCGAGACAATGTCAGTATCTGAAAGTCTGCAGTGCTTTCTAGCCCATGTAAAACAAAACAAAACAAAACAAAACAGAAAACAATTAACTGAAAACTAGGTAAATAATAAATATGTTATGTAATATATTTTTGAACATGTAATATTCGTGCCATTTCTCCAGGGTACCTCAAATCCAGGATGAGACAAGACTGCATTCAAACTCCGCTGACAGTAAAGCACTTTTCAGAGGAACAGGAATGCTTGGCAGATCTTCTGAACTCAGAAGCTCCTCGGTTGTGAGCAGCTGTACCCTGCCCCACTGACTCAGTCAGTGCTGGTCCTGAGGTCTGAACCAACTGCCCCTACAAGTCAGTGCAGCCATAGGCCTGCTGTGCCAGCTTATTTATCAGCTGGGAAAGTCCCATATGACCCATAGCAAGGCAAGGCCTAGCATTGTCCCAGGTGCGCTTTGCTTTGTTTTTGTTTTCTTACTCCTGATGTGCTCCTCCATGAGGAGGATGGGTTGAGAAAATTTGGCCTTAATCAGACATTACAGTTGGCTGTGGAAGACGCTTCAACTCCACTCTGGTGGTACAAATGGATTTCAATGGAAGCCAATGATTTGTCTGGCAAAAGTAACTTTTAGCAAATTATTTTCCAAAAACAATATCAAAATCCAGGCTGAAGTAATAATCTTTTTTTTTCTTTTCTTCAGTTGTCTGTAAATGCAATGAGAATGTGCAGCCAGGAAGTGTAGCTTATTCTGTGTCTTGTGCCCTCAGTTCCTCATGCCCTGCAGTGTAGTAAATCAGTACAATCTTTAGACAAGATTAAAATTGCTGCTTGTTTTCCTCCTACAACCCACAGTCAGGGATAAGAATTTTTTTCTCTTCCCACACACCTTCCAAACCTGTTGGCATCACCCAACCATTAGTAAAATCAATCGACTTCTACCTTTGACTTCAGTAGAAGCCAGAATTCATCAGCATGCCTGGAAGTTTCATATTTTACACCAGTGCAGCAGACTGGAAATAAACCGAACCACAGGTAATATACTAAAGTTTCACACACGTCCTGCCCATGTCAGTCAACTTTCCCTCCTGTAAAAGCACACTGCAAAAAGAAATGATGAGATAGCTTGTACTCTGAGAGATCTTGCACAGGACAAATTACAAAGCATGAAGGGCAGCAGGCAGTGATGTATGGTGTTAGGAGAAGGAGAGCAGGCCTGGGAAGGCTGGAATCGGAGGGATGGTGGGGTGAGAGAACTATGGCTATGCCATGCACTTTTGTTTGTGTTACCTACTTACGGATAGGACCTGCTGCCTATCCAAATTGCAAGATTTTACTTTTCACAACAAACCTTGGGTTGTACAAGTGATTTCTTACACAGCACACTGAGCAACACCTAATCATTTTCCCTCACACAGGGAAGTTAATGATTGTTTAATGTGTCTGGAGCAATGATGGCCCACGTTTGGCTTGCAGGTCTCTGAGGCTATCCAGGAAGTTTAACTGTGCAGTATTCAGCAGCTGAGCTTTCCATTAAATTAATTTTGGCATCCTTTTTGTATTCCCATTTCTTTTCATGTCCAAGAATTCTTTGGAAAATAAACAGCATCCGATTTTGCAGATTAAAGCAAAACCTCACATTATTTCACATCAAACATTTTCTCATGGATGAATAGAAAGGGAAACCTCCTCTGGCCTCTGATAAAGAGAAGACATGTCCCAGGGTTGACATCCTATGTAGAAAGACATTTCCCTATGGAACTGCATGTTTCTGTCCAAAAAAAAAAAAAAAAAAAAAAAAAAAACCCAAAAAAAACCCGAACAAAACACAACCCCACACACAAAACAGCCCAACAAAACAAACAGTGAGCAGCAGCTCACTTCTTCCTGGGTGGCAGAAGGGGCCCAGCAGCAATTGTACACTGGCAGGAGAAAAAAGGCAGAGAAACCAGTGATGAGGTAATGAAGGTTTTCCATGCAGACCTCCTCAGACAGAGCACAGAGCTGTTGGTGGTGTCCGTCTCATCTTGGTGATCCCTCTCAGTCCCAGGTTACACGGGAGTGATTTAGGGCACTTTTACTGGGTCAAATTGCTATAACTGCAATTTGGACATCATATTCTTTTTTACTGTTATTTGAATTTCATCCTAAACAAATGAAATCAGATAACTGATCTGCACAAAATCAGAAGGTCTGAGGTACCTGAAATCCATGCTACCCACACAGGGGGATGAAAAAGCCTTAACCAAGTTTCTGTTTTCTATGCATGAATTTCTCTGATGCTCAGTGCCTTGGAGCTATGTTTTCATTCCAGTTGGACTTGTCACAGGGGAAACTATGGGCAGGGGTAGGACTGCTTTGGGATTCTTTGACTTTTTTTGTGTGTGCAAGTCCATTAGTCAGAAGCATTATTGGCAGTGTTTGTTATTCTCATTTTGAAATTTCACATTGAGTTTCGAAGATAACATAATGCAGAAAAATGCTTTTAATGATCAATCTACAAGAGAAGAAGAACTGCTCTTCAGGAGATCAGAGTGGATAATGTGAATGCTCTCAGTGCCTGGGGATGTAGACAAATTAGGGAGAGGCCAGATGAGAGCTGAAAGAACAATAAGAAATTTTAAAAATGTGGTATGTTAGGAAAGATTAAAGGAGGTTTGGGGCTTAGTCAGGGGCAAAGCTTTGTGACGGATATATAAAATCTGAATATTTAGGAGAATCTATAGGGTGGCAATCAATTTTCTTCAAGTCCATCTAGGGAAGTATAAATCTGCTCATACCTAAGCAACCTACAGGAAAGATGATATACCTTACTTACTAGCAAAATCTTGTGTTACTGATGTTTCTCTTTTTTAAAAAAGCAGGTTACTTAAGTGGTAGAGCAGCTTGTATATAAAAATCATGGAACTTCTCAAAACGTTTTCAAGACTCAGCAAAATAATTTTCTGCCAGAGATGCCTTGTTAAATTTAACCTTGCTTTAGTACAGGGGTTTGGACTAGATGAACATAAGCTGCATAAATATTGACAAAAAGCAGCTGATTGCTTCTCTGTTTTAACAACCCACTCTGTACAGAATGACCCAGGAACTACAGGAACCCAATACAACTGAAAACAGACACTTGCCTAAGAACAACAGGACCAAAAAGAGTGGTTTGATAGAGTTTTTAAAGGGAATTAGTAGTAGGTTGCCAGAAACTAGATTTTATGTCCTTTTCTTTTTTTATTTTTTTCCTCAAGAACAGGTTCTTGGGAGGACTACAGAGAAGTTTTTTGAGCAGTCAGGGATCAGGCCAGGAAAGCTAAAATCCAGATGAAATTAAATCTAGCCAGGGACAGAAAGGAGAACAAGGAGAAATTCTACAGGTATATCAGTAATAAAAGGAAGATCAGGGAAGATGTGGGTCTTTTCCAGAAGGAAACTAGGAACCTGGTCACAAAAGATAGGAAGAAAGCTGAGGTGCTCAATGACATTTTTACCTCCGTCTTCACTGGCAAGGGCTCTAGCCACACTACCCAAGCTGCAGAAAGCAAAAGTAAGAACCTGGAGAAGAAAGATCTGCCTGCTGTAAGTGAAGATCAGATTTGAGACCATCTAAAGAACCTGAAGAATCATGGGACCCAATGAGATCCATCCATCAACTGGCAGATGAAGCTGCCAAGCTGCTATCCATCATATTTAAAAGGTCATAGCAGTCTGATGAAGTTCCCACTGACTAGAAAGGGGTAAACATAACCTAAATTTTTGAGAAAGTAAAAAGAGGAGATCCAGGAAACTACAAGTCATTCAGTCTTACGTCTACACCTGGCAAGATCATGGAGCAGATCCTCCTGAAAATAAGGATGAGATGATTGACGGTAATCAACATAGCTTCACCAAGGTCAACTTGTGTTTGACAAACTTGGTGGTCTTTTATGATGGAGTTACAGTGTCAGTGGATAAAAGAAGAGCAAGTGATGTCATCGACCTGGACTTGTACAGAGCATTTGACACTGTCCCATGCAACACCTTGGTAACTAAATTGGAGAAAAATAAGATTTGATGGATGGGCCACTTTCTGAATAAGGAATTGGCTGGATGTTTGCATTCAGAGAGTTGTGGTCAACCGCTCAGTGTCCAGATGGAGACCTGTGATGGGATTGGTGCTGGGATTGGTGCTAGGACCAGATTTAACATCTTTGTAGGTGATGTGGACAGTGGAATTGAGTGCAGGTTTGCAGATGACAACAAGATGAGTGGTGCAGTTGATACACTACAGGGAAGGAATGCCATCCAGAAAGACCTGGACAGGCTTGAGAGATAGAGCCATGCCAACCTCCTGAAGTTCAACAAGGCCAAGTGTAAGGTCTTGCTCCTGGTTTTGGGGCAACTCCAAACACAAATACAGGATGAATGTAGAATGACTGGAGAGCAGTCCTGAGGAGAAGGATTTAGGGGTGTCTGTTGATGAAGGACTCAACATGATCTGGCAACGTGTGCTTGCAGCTCAGAAAACCAACCATATCCTAGGTTGCATCAAGAGGAGCATGGCCAGCAGGTCAATGGAGGTGATCCTGCAACTCTACTCTGCTCTTGTGAGACCCCATCTGGAGTACTGTATCCAGTTCTGGGGCCCTCAACACAAGAAGGATTTTGAACTGTTTAAGTAGGTCCAGAGTTGGGCCATGAAGATGATCAGAGGGCTGGAGCACCTCCCCTATGAAGACAGGCTGAGAGAGATAGGGCTCTTCAGCCTGCAGAAAAGAAGGCTCTGTGGGGACCTTATAATGTCCTTTCAGTACCTGAAGAGTCCCTACAGGAAAGCTGGGGAGGGACTTTTTTGTAAGGGCATGTAGCAACAGGATGAGAGGAAATAGCTTTAAACTGGAAGAGAGTATATTTATACTAAATATTAGGAAGAAATTATTTACTGTGAAGGTAAAGAGGCATTGGATCACATTGCCTAGAGAAGTTGTAGATGCCTCCTCCCTGGAGGCATTCAAGACCAGGCTGGATGGAGTTTTGAAGGATTGGAACTAAATGATCTTAAAAGTCCTTTCCAACCCAAGCCATTCTATTATTTTAATTCTAAGCAGCCGTGGAGGCCTTCATCAATTGAGTTATTGAACAAGATATAGTTTGCAAACTGGTCTGAGGATATCTCAGTTTCTCTTTCCTGGGATGTTCCCCTGTACTGGTGAAACAAGATGAATTTTTACCCCTCAGTAACAGCTAGATGAGCATCCTTCTCTGCAGACTTACTGTCCTTTGCCAAGATGTTTGATTTTGGTCCTTATGAATCATCAGAGCAGCATTCACATCCTCCTTGTTGATTCAGGGAACCTGGAAAGAGTCTAGGAAAAGAACAACATGTATAAGTAGTGACTTAGCAAACATGAAGCAAGGCAGAAAGACATGGAGCATTCATTGGGGTGGGTAAAAACAAGTTCCTGGTATAAGAGTTACCCCTAGGAAGCAGTTCATGCCAAATCTAGTAGGAGATCCAGGTGAGAATCAATGCATCTTTATCTCTGTGCTGGCAGATTCTCAGTGGATGCTGTCACTTCCCTTCTCCTGTGTAGTTCCTCAGGCCTTGGTGCAAACAGAAGTTACTCTTGCCCTAAGCCTGTGTTGTTGTGTGTGTTTCCAGTGCTTGGCTTAGCATGGAGGGTGAGGAAGTCCTCCCCCACAGCAACTCATGCTCATGGGGGCCTGTGGGAGCTGCCAGAGGATTTGGTATGAGGGAAATTCACTCCATTTTGTTGGCAGAAAAATATCTTTTTTTCTGAATAAAAATGTCCTTGAGAAAGAGTCTAATTTATAGTTAATAGCTGGAAGGTTTTGTGAGAACTTAGCGAGGGCAGAAAGCTCTGGAGTCTTATGGTCTGGGATATAATAAAGGAGGATGGTTTCCATGAATACTCTGGGGTATTATTTTGTGCTGTGCATGGTTTTTTTCTGAGCTTGGTCTCTTCCTACAGTACTCAGCATGTGCTGTACAGAAGCGAGACAAGACAAAGCTAACCACGTAGGTCATGACTCTGAGCATGTGGGAAGCCACTCTCCAAGTATAAAAGTTAAGGTAAATATCTGGTGTTGATAAAAACATTGTGCATACTTACTAACACTGTGCATACTTAAGGCCACCAGTGTTCCTTGGGTGCCCTTTGTTAGTGTAAATAAGCTTCATCTTGGTTTGTGGCAAACCTCAAATATTTGACTTCAGTCTCATCATGGTTGAGCAGGCAGTATACAGTTATTCATCTGTTCCTGTGCATGATTTTTAACACTGTAACTTATCACATTAAATTGCTCTTGACAATGAAACCCTAAGCTTTTCCAAAGAAAACAATAACAAAGGGCTAGAGGATCCTCCTCTTGTTCAGCTTAAAATTACTTTGTTAAATAACCAGGTGCTGTCCATTCTCACATTCCAACAAAAATGTTCACTCTCTCTATTGCATCAGCTTTATTATCTTGGTGACCCTGTGAAATCTGAAATCTACCAACACTGTGGGGGTGTCTGGGGTGTCTTTGCCCAGGCTAACAGGAAAAAGAGGTTGTATGTGAGTAAAGATACCTGTGTCATCCCACTGTTGGGGTAATGTGACTTCATATCTCTGCAAAGCCCAGTACAGCCTCTTGAAGTGTGTGTTCTCATCACCACCCTCCATCTTTTGGGAATACAGGGAAGAGCTAGAGTATGGGGGTAACTACACCTTTGGAAAGATCTGCCCAGTGCCAGATGGATCCCAAATTCTTTGTCCCCAAGTGCCTTGAATTGTGCAAAATAGGTGGCTGCACTGCTGGAAAATACTCAGTCAGACAAAGACAGGGATTCATTGTCTCTATTACTCATAGCAATAAGCACAAAGAAAAGAGAAGTTTTAGGACAGTTTCAGCCTGATCACTCCAGATTCAGAGTGCTCTTTGGGCAAACTCTTTTTCAGTGTTCATATTTGTAAGGTAGAGCAGTCTAGAAAAATATTTTGTGTATGTGGCATCCATGTCTGTGCTCCAGGAGACACGAAGAGCTTCATTCCCATAGAGGTTTTGGGACCTATCTGGCATTGCATTTGTATAAATTCCTAATTCCTCCCTTTTGATACTCATACAAAACCTGGAATTGTAGTCAGGAATTCCTGCTCAATAGGCCATTGAGTAGGACCTTGTGGGAATGCTTGGGTCCCAGTCCTTCTGCCCATTTGAGAGCCAAGCTTTGTCACTTCAGTGATGTGCCAGCTTCAGCTCCAAGGTGAAAGCTTCCTCTCTGGAAGCACCTCTTTTTGGCAGAAGATACTTAAATATGTATCATGTTTCAGAAAAAGTGAGTTGGTGGAGTATTATGATGATGAGAATTTCCAGTAGAATGTCTTAAACTAAACCGTTGTTCCACTGAGTGCAGTGATTCAGAGGACACTGTTTTAAAAGAGGCAGCAGTTGTTTCAGTAACATGAAACGACACCCTTTGACTGGACAGGGAGTTGCCAGTTTTGCTGATTTCCTACCATGTATTAATGTTTTTGGCAACATGCTTGTGATGAAGCTGAGCTTGTATTTCTGTGTGTAAAAGTTTCTTGTTTGTTCTTTGTTTGAAGCCACGCAGACATATCTTTCTGCCAGCATGGTCTTTGCTTCATTTCTAGCTCCCTATTTTCCTCTTCCCTGGCCACTTTCAGCAGTTTTTTCCCTGCTAGCAGTCACCCGTTCTTAAATCCCGTTGATCTGAACTGCCTGGGGGTGGTGGGGGCGGGTGGTGGGGTACAGTGGGGGCTGTTCCTGTCAGTGCTTGGCTGGGGCAGATTATTTCCGAGCTCTAGTTTCTCCCCACCCACGCGGACAGGACACACTGCTCTGGCTTGATTTCCCAGAATGAGCTTGGCCAGGAAAATGCAGAAGCCTTGTCTCTGGCTTCAGGTTTTGGCAAAGTCTCCTCTCAGGAGCACGTCGGTAGTGGTAGAACAGTGTAGTAAGAGAGGCTGGATGTTAACCCGAGAGAACAGCTGACACCAAGAGAGCATCTGTACTTTTCAAAGAGAGGAAAAAGACATGCTCTTCATTCAACTGGCTGAGGTTAAAATGCCAGGTCTGTCTTCTTCCTTGCTCTTCTGGCCTTATGTCGGGAATTATGTCCTTAACCATGCTCCAGCCAACTCCTGCTCCTTGTTTCCCAATGAGGATCTTGCAGCTGAGAGGGCTGAACAGCTGCAGCTCCTTTGGAAATGCTCTTCTCCCTTCCTTCTTGGCAGGTAGATGTGGTTCTTGTACTTTCTGAGGAATTAGTTGCAACAATGCTGAAAGTCAGAGAGTTACCAAGGATGACAAATTCTGATCATGCTGAATAGTTTGTCAAGGAAATAGTGAAGGCTGCAAGCTTCTCAGTGAACTCATACAACATACAGTGGTTGATCATGACCGTGACCCTTTGCTTCTGTGAGTGAAGCAGACAGTCCTCGTCTTGCTGTCACTATTAAACTTGATGGACCTGTGCTTACCTACAGAATCTGGAGACTGAGTCAGAGCACAGAGTGGTCCTTAATTTTAAGAAACAAAGTTTAGAGCTCTGTAAGATGCACTAAAATTGAAGTTTCTGAAGATGCTACAAATGTGCAGGCCTTGCCCCTCTAGAGGGATCAAGTTTGCTCTTCTGGGATGTGCTTAACTAACTGACTACATAGCAACATTGTCCTCAGCAGAGGTATGACTTACTAGAGAAGGCAAATTCCTAAAACAGGCAAGATAGAAAGGAATCTACAGGTAGACCTTGGATAGTATTTTGCCAGGTTGGAACTACCTATGGAGTTACCAGCACTCTCACATCTATACCCATGTGAAATTCAGAAATCTAGATCTGTAGGAGAAAATATAATGAAAATCTGGGGGTAGGGAGAGCAGCAATCAAACTCTTTCTAAATTTCAGGATGTTGTATTCAATTTGAAGAAAACAGTAATAAAATCTGAGCCACTGTAAGACCAAAAGTCAGTTTTGCCTAGGTCTTAATTGTGACTAATAGCAGTCACAAAAAAATAAACAACCCCAACAAGTATTCAGTGCACTGCCAACAAGTGTACATCCTTCCAGTTTTCAGCAATGTCTGTTTTAAAGAGATGCTACTTTGAAGTTCAGTTTGCAGAGTAGTATTGGGATGCTGTTGTTTAGCTTAGAGTGGAGCAAATAAGTAAATACCCTAATTTTAGCTCAGAAAAGTTGACATCATTAAGGCATGTTTATCTTGTGCATCTTTCAGTATCTTTTTATTGTATCAGATGCAAGTACTATGATAGGCTTCGTTATTTGATTGTCTCTCCTCATAGAATATGTTGCAAACAACTTTATCTGTCTAATTAGCTGTGTAGACACATATCAGTGAATGGAGAAGATCAGGAGACCCACAGAACACTAGGCCATTCTTATGTACTGTAAGGTGGTAAGAAAATTATTATAAAGAGGAAAGAATCTGAATATTAGCTGCACTGTTCTGCCAGACTCTTTCCTGGTATACACTTTGACAGTGCACAATAGACTGCACAAGTTAAAACACCTTCAGTTTTGTAATTGCCTCATAGAAAAAGGCTATGCTAAAATTGGCAGTTGGCCATAAGCAAATATGGAGGAGGCAGTGCTTTGTTTCTGGCAGTGGCCAGCAACCCATGCTGAGAGAAGAGACGAGCAAAAAAGAATGTGCGTGGTGTCATTGCCCATGGGTACCTCCTTGGTGCAGCAATCAAGTTACAGTTTTCAGAGATGGAAAACACTCTGCATTTTATTTCAGTAGTCACTGAGGTATCTAGATGTTATTTCTCATCAAACTCATACTAAGGTGCTAAAAATTGCATACTTTAATTTGTCTGAGGACATCTGCAATTCTACTTGTTTATAAACCTCTCCAGACTGCCTGCCTTGGATTTGCTGTGGGAGTAACATATTGGCTTGATGTGCACTCTAGTTTTATCCTACTCAAATCAAGGCCATGGCAGGGAGGGTTGCAAGCCTCCATAGCAGCTGTCCATCACTGGTTTGATGGCAGTAGTGGGAGTGGCACTTTGTATGCCCCTTGAGGAACTGGGCAAAGAGAGCTTAAAATGCAACCACTAAGATGTATCGAATCTCTGTGGTTAGACCTCAGGTACCCTCTGCTTCACCCACTGCAGTGAGGCACCTCTGTGTCTGTCATCCTGCACATGTAACCACTTCACAGGGTAAGCCCAGTGAGGAAAACCACAGGCTGAATAAAGACAAACTGTCATTTCAGGATTCACACGGGAATATAACTTATCCTCTGTGTTATACCAACTCAGTAATTATGTCTGTCAGTTGGTTGATATTTTACATAGATAACGGCTGACTCAAGCAACTGGAGAGCAGCTCTTCAGTGTGCAATATGTTTATAAACAAAGCATTCCCTTACAATATTTTTCCAATTCAAGATGCCCTGAACTAGGTAAATAGTTAAATTGGTGCTCTAAATCCTCTGCCAGTCTTAGAGCTGGCATCACAGTGCAGCTTCTGGATTTTCTGCATGGAAGTGCCTTGATGCAAGAAAACACTTCAGTCAAGTTCAGTCTTCAGGGAGCAAGGTTTCCTGAGTGAGAATGGTCCTGCTGAGAATTCCTTGTTTCATGCATGTGGTTCAATTCCTTTGAACTCCAGGACTTAGATGGGATTTGAATTGTACACATCTCACACAGAGTATTTGAACGGTGAGAGAAGGGGCAGAGCAATAGGATCAGGGCCTATATGCTCCCTGTTCCAATAGGAGGGATTTCTGCAATTGAGTTAAGACTGGATCTAGTCTGCTCTGTATCTTCACCACAGAGTGAGCATATGCTTGCATCTCTTCCTGGGTAGAGGAGAGGCTATGAGAAACAGTGTGGGGATGGCTCCACAGTGAACCCTGAAACTGGATCCTCTGTGTTGCTTTCACAGTGGAGATGCTACAACAGCAAGGGAATTTCCAGAAGGTTAGCAATATACAGGAAGGATATGATGGAACACTAAATGCATCAGCCCTTTCACAGAAGTGATGATTCCTCTTACTAAGTGAATATAAAACAAAGTGTCTGTGCTGCTCCTCTCAAACTAAAATAGGTGAAAAGCCTGCTCATGTGACATTGCTAAGCATTGGTCAAACAGCTCTCTGCTCCTGGGGAAGCTGCCATACATTATATTTGAGACAGCAGCCAGGTAGATGTCACAGAATCACAGAATCCTTAAGACTCATAAGGGACTCCAGAAAGTCACCTAGTCCAACCCCCCTGCAATAAACAGGGACACTTACAGCTAGATCAGGTCACTCAGAGTTCCATACTGCCTGACCTGGAGGTGAATGAGGCATCAACCACCTCATTAAGCAACCTGTTCCACTGCCTCACTACCCTCACAGTAAAAGACTTTTTCATTATATCCAACCTAAATCTCCCCTCTTTTATTTTAAAACCATTTCCCCTTGTCCTATCAACACAGACCCTGCTAAAGAGTCTGTCCCTTTCTTTCTTGTAGCTCCCTTTTCTGTAGCTCCCACAAGAGAGTTCCTCTGCTTCTCACAGTTGTACACTTAACTCAGCAATGGCACAGTTTGCCCTGCCCAGTCTTAGCAATGCCTCAATATGCCTAGTTGGAGTGTGTTTCATCTGATCTCAGATGCTGGACTGCCTGAATTTGAGTGTTGCCCAATCTGTCTTTATAGTGAGTGGCAAAAAAGAGGCCCTTTATAGCAAACAGTCCATCTCATTGAAGGATCTATTACAAGCATGAGAAGAGTTGTGCCCTGAAGGAGACTGTCTCAGTGCTCTAGCAGGATTCTGTGTACTGACACTGTGTACATTGCCACTGAACCATTCACTGAGTTAATGACTCCTAGTATATATATCTAAACAAAAATCCTGGTTTATGCAGAAGTTACACCTTCTCTGACTAAGGACTTGTCCATTGAAGATACCTCCATGGAGAACCTTTTCAGATTTCACTGATACTGACATTCTTTATGCTTTACCTAACATAATTATAAATGTTCTCAGACATGCATCTTAGTTCCCAGATGTGTTTAACTGAATTAGTTGTGTGAGAAGGCATTGGAATTAATCAGGCCTGTGTCAACAGTATGTCATAGTTTGGTTGACATTGCACTATCATAATAACCTTCAAATCTTGGCACTGTACTGAAATGTTTTAAAATTAAAAATTTGTTTCCTTTAAAAAATGAAGAGATTGAAGTTACAGAAATCCCTGTCCTTAGGATTTTGGTGCTCCGTTAAATTACAAAATCAAATGCACTAAGTTCAGTGACCTCCAAAATTGCATATCTTCAGCAACATCAAGTTATTGCGCCAGGTGCAGTATGAACTACCCTTGTTTTTCTTGCTAACAGATGAATTGTGTCATCTAAGAACTGCCCTCAGTTAACGACACATCCAATTACATCACCTCTGGGAAACATTGCACTACTTGGCTTCCCAACCCTTTCCAGAAAACCAGAGGAAGCTTGACAGCTATTCCACATCCTTACAAAAAATACGTTGTCTCTTTTTCTAGCTTTTGCAGAAAGAAAGTGGGCTTTGAGTAACTCAGATGCTAGAGGAATTCACTTGCAAAGCCAGACTGAGAAATAGCAAAGTCATTCTTCTTATTATGTTGAAGCTACTGTTTTCCCCCCAACCCCTATTCAGCCCCCACCACATAATTGCGGACTCCTCTATGGTGACAGATATACATCCTTCCTGAGGGTAGACTTCTCTTGGAACTAAAAGTGTCTATCAGTCCCTACATATGGGTGTCTTATCCACGAACATCAGGTAAGGGAAGCCCATGCATCAGAGAACATGAGCTTTTGAGCTTTTGTGTAATATGTCCCATCACTTCTAAAAATAAATTCCTTTCCTGGATATCTGTTGCTTGTAGAAGTCTGTCTGAACATAAGAAAATAAGTGGTCTACTTTTGGTGCTGTGTTCCATATCAATAATAAATGGAATAGAAAAGAAATCTGAGAACAGTTTTTATATACAGCCGGTGTGAGTCACTCTGATTTGACTACAGTGACACTGACTGTTCCTCCTCCCAAAACTGCTCTGTAAACATGCCTCTGCCTCATCTGCCATGTGTTGTAGCAAACACATCAGCATCCTCCCTGTCTCACAGATGCCTTGTGACAGGGGTATGATTAACCTACTTAACTTGGGGTCAGAATCCCAGTTCTCACTGGTTTTCCTTGGCAAACAAACACAGAGAGTTTTCTATGTATGATAGAATTTTCCTTTTCTTTGAGTGTACTGATGTCCAAAATTCAAGATGTTCTGGGCCTAGGTTTAAGTTCCTGTAATTAGCTTTCCCTGAAAAAAAAAACAAAACCATAAGGTTAAGTCTTAAGCTTTGAAACATTCTACCTGAAAGAGGACATTTAGCTTGTTTTTACTCAGCCAGAAGTAGCTGGAACATGTCCAGTTGTCTGGACTTGACACAAGCTGCCTCTTCTGAAACAGAGCGCCCAGCAACAGAATCACTTGATATAGTCTTGTAGTATGAAGAAAAAGTGGAAAAAGTACTAGACTTGTATAAAATCTGATTTTTGGAGAGAATGTCCCATTTGCTGAAATACGCCTATTGGATCTGGTGTCATTTTTGTGAGGAGAATGGGAGGAAACTTTCTGCAATCTGCGACACAGCTCCTCATCCAGCACTGATGATTAACATTTTATGTCCCAATGTACCCTGTGCAAACTAATTACATGGAGTGCTTATGTTCTGCTTTATCCCTTCATCTTGTAGTTGTTGCAGCAAGTTGCAAAATGAGGCCCTGAGGGTGTGAGGCTCCAGTACACGAAGATAAAATGTTCATCTGCCCAGTGTTTCAAAGGCTGCTTTCATTTTCACAGCATGTATGGCTTCTGAGGGGTTCATGTCTTTGGTTTTTGTCCTGATACAACATAAGAACATAAGCTATTTGCATGTTTTTTCTCTTGTTTACTGCCTGCATGCAAATGGCAGAGATGAGAAATGGGAAATAATGGACAGGAGAAGAAACTGCATACACAGTCACGTCCTGGAGAGAACTGAAGACTGTACCGTTGACCCAGATGGAGGCTGCTGGTTTAGAACAGATACTACTCATAGGGAAAGCTCTCCACATGTATTTTTTCCTCAGTCTTTCTGTCTATGGATTTATTTTTCTTTCTCTGAATGGCGTCCTTTACCCAAACCCTCTGAGTTAAGGAAGCTGCCAGTTATCTTCCTGTCTTAATTAAGGTTAGGCTAATAAGCTATTAATATTCCTTACTTCAGTTGCCTGGGATTTATGGAACACACATACTGTGTGCAGCATATCACTTATTTTGCTGCCAAATTAATGGTATATTGCATAAAGTAAAATAAAGGGAGTCAGAAACATTGTACAGGTGTCAGGCCAAAAATGATGGAAAGCTTTTGCTACAGTGGAATGTAAGATTCTGCTGAAGACGACCCAACATCACTTTCAAGCCACATTTTTCTGTTCTTGTAAAAGTAGTTTGTTGTAAGTTGCAACAGCACAGTTGCAACTAGTCATACAGACAGGAAACTAGAAATCCCAGCAGAACTGACAGGAAGAAATTCAGGATGAATGTAGTTTAGAAAGTAACCCTGTTGATTGTTGTGTGTGTGTGTGTTGTTGTTTTTTTTTTTTAAGTTTTTTATTTAATTGAGTTTCTTTCTCCCAGTCTTAGCAAAATTCAGTAATATGCTTCTGAGATCACAGAATCACAGAATTGTAGGGGTTGGAAGGGACCTCTAGAGATCATCGAGTCCAACCCCCCTGCCAAAGCAGGCTCCCTACACCACGTCACACAGGTAGGCGTCCAGGCGGGTCTTGAATATCTCCAGAGAAGGAGACTCCACCACCTCCCTGGGCAGCCTGTTCCAGTGCTCCGTCACCCTCACTGTAAAGAAGTTCTTGCGCACATTCGTGCAGAACTTCCTATGCTGAAGTTTCATACCATTACCCCTAGTCCTGTCCCCACGCACTACTGAAAAGAGACCAGCCTCACCGCTATGGCTCCCACACCTCAGGTATTTATAAACCTGGATCAAGTCCCCTCTCAGCCTTCTTTTCTCAAGGCTAAACAGACCCAGTTCCCTAAGTCTCTCCTCATAGGGGAGATGCTCCAGGCCCTTCACCATCTTAGTGGCCCTCTGCTGGACTCTTTCCAAGAGATCCCTGTCTTTTTTGTACTGGGGAGCCCAGAACTGGACACAATATTCCAGATGAGGCCTCACCAGGGAAGAGTAGAGGGGGATATTCAAGAAAGAGCAGGCAAATTATGAAGAACCAAAAGAAGGCAACCAGTGAAAGCAATCTGTATCAAATTGTTGAATAAATAATAGCAGAGGAGATCTAAAATTAGATTTGAGAAGAAATCTGAGCTAGTCTGAATGTGGGCTGATGCTTTCCTCTGGTTTAATCATCGTACTAGACAGTCGGATTCTCAGCTGGGGCAAAAGGTTCGAAACCAGTGGTACTCTCCTGCTACTGGGCTGGTTGTAGCTGGGCAGAGATGTTTATGCTGGGTGCAGATGTTGATCTTAGAAATCCCTCACCATTTCTGGAGAGGCTGACAGGTTTTAATGTCTCTTTCATTGAATTACAGAATTGCTCAGGTTGGAGAAGATCTTAAGGATCATTAAGTCCAACCACAACCTGACCATACTACCCTAACTCCAAAAACCCTCAGCTAAATCATGTTCCTGAGCACCACATCCAAACAGTTTTTAAACACATCCAGGGATGGTGACAACCACCTCCCTGGAGAGCCCATTCCAGTGCTTAAGAACCCTTTCTGTAAAGAAGTTTTCCCTGATATCAAACCAGCGTATTGCAGGAGTAAGCTTTGTCAGCCCTTTAGTGAATCATGAGAAAGGAAGGTAGCTCCCTTTGCTATGCAAGGCCTGTCTTCTGCTTGCTGCACCCTGAAAGAGACTGCGTTTACAGGTAGCCACATGTATTTCCCATTTCCAGTCTTTAATGAAGGAGGAGGAGAAGGAAGATACCTGTTAAGCTTGGATTTTGCAAATTTAGAAAGCAAGTTTGTCGTTTTCTGGAGGAAATGACAATCAGCCTGTACAACCCTTCTCAGCAAATACCAGTCTGAGCCACATAGGAAGTGTTAGCTTGGGGTGTGCATAGATTATATAATATTAAGACATACCACTAAAAATACAGACTTGATGACTGATCACATTTACTTTTGTACCTGCTTAGGAAATGCTAGACATAGCTCTCTCTTTAAATGCGAAATTGTTTGTTATAAAAGCCAAAAACACATAGCGTGACCACTGTATACATCACCTTTGTAAAATCCTGTAATAGTTGCCTCTTGAACAGGCATTTTATTTCATTGTTGGATGAGAGGTTCTCTGTCCCCCATCTCTCTGAAGAGAGTGGATCTTGGGGTTTTAGTCCTACCTTTATCTCATTTATCAGCATGGCTGAAAGTGTGGAACTTAACTGTACAGAGCACCTGAAAGAGACTTCCTTTTCAGGCTTCTATGACTGTGACAGATGTGACTCAAAACAGCTTACGAAAACCAGTGTGTTGTTCATTCACCCAGAAATATACTTACACAGAGGAAGTAGTTAAAACAACAGACATTTATGCATCCCCAATCTTACCTAAACTTTGCAAATTCAGAAACCAGGCATATCCTCCACTTCTGGATTGGGAGATATGAGTTGCCCTCCTAACCCCATTGCTTGTTGCTCCATTTCCCCAGTAGCAGCTGACTCTCCCTCCCTTGACCTTCTGAGGCTGGAGGTTTTGGCACTGGACTCTGGTTGTTGTCTTTACATTTAGAAAAATGGGTCTGTTAATCTGCCTGGGGTCTCGTAGATACGGTCTGACCAGTCCTCTATTGTTTGCTTGAGGACTCAGTTCTTTCTCTAAATTTATCTTATCATTAGCCACCATTTCTTTTCCTACTTCTGCACTTCTTATTAAAAAAAAATAGATTTCATGTTGATAATAGGACGTTTATAGAATTTAAACTGTGTAAATAATCAATTTGTATTATTTTTCTGAGGAAAACAAAGAATGTGACAGTTGGGGCCAAATTCTAATATAATACCTAAAAATTAGTGACTACTTTAAAAAGGACAAAGCTTTTGGTTATAGCACTGAAATGAGCTGCTGCATACTGCAACTGATATTCCCTTCTCCTTATTCATATCAGTACATAAGCTATACAAAGCCATGTACCCATGAAGATATGCCTGCTGTCTAAAATCCTTGCAAAGATTCAATATATCCAAATTCTTAGCTTTAAAATAGGGCAGTTCACATTCACAACATTTTTTTTCCTTTATTTATTTATTGTTTTACATGATTTGCAGAGATTGACTCCAACTTGCAGACACTTTTAGGCCAAGTGAAACTGCATTATTTTCCTGAAAAGCTCATCAGGCCTACATATAAGTGTAGGATATATATTCTATGTTGTTCTACAAAGACAGCGTCTCAGAGGCACAGATGGTGGCTGAGCACCTCACTCATATTTGTGCTTTTACAACTCCTCTTATTGACAGACTAATCCATAATGACAAAACTTTCTAAGAGTAGTAAGTAAAGCCATTAATCCCTCTTCAGTTTAATTCCACAGAAGCTCAGATTGTTTTATCTATGCCTGACTGAAAAGGAAGAAAGTAGCAGCTCAGATGGTTCACAGAGGGCTGGGAAGGATGAATGAGTAGATGGATAGGTAGATGGATGGAATGGAATGGAATGGAATGGAATGGAATGGAATGGAATGGAATGGAATGGAATGGAATGGAAGGATGGATGGATGGATGGACGGACGGACGGACATCTCTTGCACTGTGTCTGCCCATTTTTGTCTGAGAGCTTTCAACCTTCTGCAGCTTGCAAATTGGTTGCTCCCTTGCTGGTCCAGTAGCATTCACAAACCTTGTTATTTTCTGACATTACAGTAAGTTGGAAATGTCAGTTTGCCTCAGTGTCTGCATTTATTTTTTTTTTTTTTTTAGTAGGAAAATGGGAAAACCCACTTGCTGTAAGTCTTGGAGTCAGCAACTGGACAGAGCAAACCCCAGGGCCTGACTTGAGAGGCTTTATGGAAACATTATAGGAAAGAACATATCTTGGGCCAACGACCTGGGAGGAGGAAAGGTTAAGGAAAAAGGCTGTGGTTGAGAAGGGCGGGAAAAAAGGAAACAAAAAACAAAGGCAACCTCAGTATTTTCATCTGTTTGGGTGCAAAATTGACAGTTTAAGTGCCAGACTTAATTTCTTGATTGGAACTGATGGAAAAGATTCTTAGGAGTGAAAAAAATAAAACACTTTGGAAATCATCTCAGAACAAAAGGGGTGTCTGATTGGAATGAGTGTGTAGATAAATAGAAATAAGAATTATACAAACTGGAACATTAGTATCACTGACATGGAGCCAGAGAGTTGATTTCTAACCAAAGAACTGCTTCCTTTAGCCTTAAGGACTTCAGATTGATTATAATGGATTACTAAAATGTATGACAAGTTCATTACTGTCAAAAGCAGTAGATAACTCTCAAACAGTGCAGATATTTTATTTATGAATAAAAGAATTTTATAATGGCTTATAACTAATCTCCACTGCTGGACCAGACTAAAATCAATCCAAAGTTAAAGCAAAGATAAAAAAAAAAATTGAGAAGAGGGAAACATTTTCATAATGCTGTTTTGTTTCTTCATATACTATTTTTGTCTTTTGGCTTGTTAGCTGTTGACTTAGAGTTCTCTGGTTTTATTTATGATTTGAAGGTGAGCTGAAGTGTAACAAACACAGATGATCTTTAATAAAGAGATGTGCAGTCTCTGATGTGTTTCATGGAACTTCTACTGCTTGTGGTTTTGTATATGGTTATGGTAAATAACTATCATCCTGATTTTTGTGGTCTGCCCTTTGCTGTGAGCACTTGACCGCTGGAGACTCACTTAACCCAAGCAATCCCAACTCATGCCCAGGCTCAGACTCATAACAGCACAAAAGTCAGCCCATGGCCCAGGCAAAATGAAGCCCCCAGAGGAACTCTCATGAGATTGTGCTTGGTCTCGGGGCTCAAGCATCTTCTGTCAGTGCAGGAAGGGGAGGGAGGCTCTGACAAGCCCTGCTGTGAAGAGCTTGTTAAGCCGTGGGTTTGTCACTGCCAGATCCCCTTTTCCCCATGGCTGCTTCCTGCTGACTCTCTTAATAAATGAGCCCAAGTGGGAGACAGGATGACAGGGCTGAGGCCCCGAGCAATGCTCGCTGTGCCTCACTGGGGGATAGCCACCACTGTGGCTTGACAGCGGGCACTCAGCCTGAACTGATGCTGCCGGTAGGATGGAGTGTCCCTGTCCCGACCAGCCATTCATGCACCAGCTCTGGACCTGGGGGCTTGCTGAGGGGGGGCTCACTCCTGCAGACATCACTACCCTTGTATGGCCAAATTAACAGGAGACAGACAGCAACTCCCACTCAGAATATTCCATTACAGTATGAAATATTTTTGCATAACCAGTGATTGTTACTAAAAAAAAAAATAGTTAAAAAAAATTCCTACATGATGCTTTCCCTGTGCTTACTTGTAAAAATGCTCTGTTATTCTATGTATCTATCCATCCATATACCTGTGTATTATCTAAAGGGGGACTATGAGAAAGTAGTAGACATACTCTTCAACAGAGTCTGTTGCAACAGGACAAGGGGAAATATTTTCAAAATAAAAGAGGGGAGACTTAAACTGGATATAAGGAAAAAGTGTTTTACCATAAGGGTAGTGAGGCAATGGAATGGCTTGCCTAGAAAGGTGGTGGATGCCCTGGACCTGGAGATAATCAAGGTCAGGCTGGATGAGGATATGAGCACAGGGGATTGGACTAGATGGCCTGTAAGGGTCTATCCATTCATCCGTCTATCCATCCATTCATCTATATGTTCTTAATTATACATATATAAATATATGTGTGTTTACGTATACATAAACACACATGTATAGGCATATATGTGTGTGTGTGTGTGTGTATACATAAATGTGTAAATATTTATACACACATATATATTTGGGCCAAGAACAATAACTGCAGTAATGCATTTTCCTACGTGAAAAGTAAAAAACAGCTGAGAGTGTCATAGAACATAAATGACATGCACATGGTGTAGGGAAATATCTCTGCAATCTCACCAATCTTTCTAAGGGGATGTCAGTCAGGGACGTATGCAAGCAGTGAACCACAAAGGCAGAAGCATGACATTAGCAGGAAAAGGAACTCTCTGGGCAGAGTTCCTTCTGAGCGTGACACTTTATGATTCATCTGACTATAAATCTGCGTCCATCTGAAGACAAGATTTTTTTTCTTTTCCTGTGGAAATTTCTCACATAACATTTGTAAAATCTAAGTCTTTTTGGTGTTCAGCAAATAAAGCCAAAGTTTTTTGACTTAAGCATCTGGGAGACTGATTTCCTGATAAATATAGATGTTTTCCAGGAAGTCAGATGAATTCTAAAATATATTCAAAGCAGTTTAATGGTTTGATGAAAAAAAAAAATATAGCAATAACCGCTTTCAGAATTACACTTAATGCAAAGAGTTCTGGAAACAGCAAGTAAATAAAAATGTCACCTTCTGACACTGCTTTCCTCTTCTGTTTTCATTCTTCCTTTTACCTAAATGTCAATAAGCAAGATAGAATATCTTTCTAGGAGGCCTGATTGATAACCAGAGGAGGTATCTGGAGAACAATAAGTTGCACCACACTGACTGTAGAGTGAGATTCGTGCCAAAGCTACTTTCCTCCATTTATCCTGTAACATGACATGTAGCTTAAGCTTGAATCAAATACCTTTTTTTTTTTTTTTATTCTGTGGTGGTGTTTTTCTGTCTTCCTCTTACCTACTGTCTTCCCATTTCTTTTCCTTGAAGAAAGTGAAAGAAACAGGGCTTCCAAAGAGAAGGGAAGTTAGAGCAGTGGACACTGGCAAGTGATGCAAGCCAGTTTCTCAAGGTAAAGAGATTGACTGGTTGCTAGGGGAAGCAATGCCCAAACATTGTCTGAGGTCTCAGAAAGAACTGAAAGAAGATTTTCCTAGAAGCCAGAAATAGCTGTACAGTAGTTGATGCAATTCAGAAAGCCATTGAGATGAAAAACCCATCTGTGAAGACATAGCGGGCAGCTGAGGTGATAAGTATAAACACTTAATTTCTTCCTTGGTCACTTTGTTTTCTGTGTTTATCAATAAATACATTCTAAGTTATAAACTGCCTTGTTAGTACTTCTGTAGGTTGGGTCTTCTTTGAGCTCTGTGTAAGGATAAGACAGCCACCTTACGGCTCTAGATGACTCAGTTTCTACTTTTCTTCCCAGGCTCCAGAGAGAGAAGACAGAGCACAATTTATACTAACTCTTCTAGTCTCCTTTGCAGAGAATGGGGCTGTGCTTGAGCCCAGCCATTCCCTCTCCCATGTTCACTTGTTTTTCTCATCCCACTCTGTACACAGCCCCTTACATTCTCTTCCAGCTGTTGATAAGTGAGACTGGGAATGCATATGAGCCATGTTCTGAAAAGAAATCTGTTGAACTGAGGCTAAAATTTCCCTTAAAGGAGCCAGGGGATTTTTAAGTTTGTTTTTTTTTTTTCACTTACAAGAAAGAGGCAGAAGCCAGCAAAGGAAGCCAGTGCAGCTGGCAGCAGAGGAATTTGTCTGCTGGAAAAAAGACTTTTTTTCCCCACCTCAGTTTTATAAAACTGACCAAAAGGCCAAGCCAGGATGCAACACCTAAGGAACTCAGACTATACAAAAATTTGTTTTTTCTCAGTCTTCATCCACAGTCAAGCCCAGTTGCAATTCTGGTGGCAGTAGTAGCAGGGGTGCAATCTGGAGTAACGTAAACCACGCTTTTCATTAGTCATTTCTGATGTACACACAGAGAGAAGATGACCAAAGAATGATGATGATTTCTTCCTGGTGGGAGAGAAATCACAAGCAGAGAGCTTGGTACTTGCTTTGTGCCATTTACTTATCTTGCATTACACACATCTGAGCCATCTTTGAGCAGAAGTAGCTGAAAATAGTTCCAGACATCAGTGCTTAGTCTTCAGGAAGCATTGGCATGAGGAACTGACTACTGGTAGATAGCAAGAGGGGAAACTCCACTCGCTGTCTGCTGCAGTTTTCCTTCTAGAGGTCTCATGACAAATTGAACAATGGAAAAACCATACCCTTGACTATTGTGTGCTCACTGCATCTGGGAAAGAGGCCTGGCAGCAGTGCCACATGGTTCACATTCCTGGACAAAAGTGGTAGCTGGGTGGAAAAAGGTTTTTGGAGAACTGTGAAAGATGTTTTCTTCTAAATATCCAGCACATCACCTGAAAAATCAAGGAGCTCTGACCCTTGTATCCCATTACAGCATTAGGTGATTTGTTCAGTTATCTGTCTGAAACAGTTTCCTTCCTGATAGGTGTCATGTCCCAACTTCTCCAAATTCTGTTGGCTATGGGTTTCATGGAGCAGTGTTGGAGAGCACTGGGAGCAAGCTGACAGTGCTGAATTTTTTCGTAAGGATGATGAAAGTGCTTGTTGTACAAAGGTTTGGTAAACATGACTTATTTTGAATAGACTCCTCTCTTGGCATGATTGGAATATTCATTTTCATACAAATTAAGAAACTTAGGCATATCAGCCAATAATTTAGGAAGTATGTCTTCAAACCAAACCTTTTGGATCATGTGACTTGAAGGTATTTTCTTGCTTCAGTTTTGTTACCTTATAACTGCATTACAGTTTTGCTATTTGGCATTCCTAATCCCTGAACCCTTGCAAAACACAAGGAAACAAATCAACCATGCCTGAACAAAACCACAGCTGTTGTGCATGTGAATTTAGAATCATAGAAACATACAATAATTCAGGTTGGAAAAGACCTTCAAGATCATCTAGTCCAATCATTCACATACCACCAACACTGCCCACTAACCATGTCCCTAAGTACCTCATCTATACCTTTCTAGAGTATTAAAGCATTACACATTTCTATCACTATCACAGGTCATTCCAGTAAATTAACAATTTTGAATTAAAGTTGTGTAGATAGGCGTTAAGATACTGTTTCAAAGTTTCCACTAATCTGATTTTCATATGGAATATATGGTGTCCCTCTCTTCACCGTAAGATTATGAGGAAATTATTGACAGCTTTATTCCATATTACCTCAGTGAAATATTTCTAGGGGAGCAGCATCACACCTCTCCCTTTGTCTGATGTGTTGGGCTTCAAGTTAATGCAATGTTCTATATGCGACTGATTTCTTGAAGTCATGCACTTGCTAGATCTCTCTCTCTGTCTGAGGTGAGACCCTCTGGGCCTTCTATGAAAAGAGAGGAGGTTGTCTGACTTGTACAAATATTCTCTTATATCATGAATTGTCTCATTTCTCCCATTTCACTTCCATTGCTGTGTCTTCCCTTAGACTCCCGATGTAACCCCCCCACACTTCTCAGGCAGTATCAGTGAAAGACATCCCTGGTTTTTAGAAAACAGGCTGCATTTTCCATTAAAAAGTCCAACCAAGCCATATCCAGAACCATGATCTTCTAAATTGTAAAAATCTCCAAGGCAGAGCTTGGTGGAGCTGACATGGATGACTGGTGGGCTGAGTTACTACCTTTCAGCAACTCACTCCATGTCCTCCCTCCATCTCCCACCTAAAGAACATGCTTTAATCCCCCCATTAAAGATCAGTTGTGAAATCTTCTGACACACTAGTAAATAATGGAATAGCTGGAATGAAGTGGAGCCTTAGCTTACATTTTATTCACCGGGACTTTGCAAAATCAAAGGAGCGAATTGATCTGACAACATCAAACTGTTCAGCACAGAGTGTATTAAAATGAATTTCATGTTAGCTGTTAGGAGCAGCATCTTGATTAGTATCTCTGTACAGAATGTTTTCCTGGGGCTGTGCCAATGGTGCCTCGCCGTCTGATTTTGAAGGACTGTAATTGAGTGATAATTGCAAGATCGTATTTTGAACCAACACTATCTGCAAGCCCTGATAAACTTCATAACCATTTAGCTAGAAATCTGAGAACCCTAAACAATTTATTTACAGAGAAAGATACAGACATATTTTAACATACTACACCACTTGCCTGCCCTTCACCGCAAGGACAAATGTACATCGGCATTTGGATGGCGCCAATTAATAGCATACTGTAGTTTTGTTTTGTTTTGATTTGTTTTTTATTCAAATCAATTTTTTTTTCTCTTTGAGATGTTCTACATTAGCCAGGAAAAAGCTCCTTCCTGCCTGCACAGACAGAGTAGTTTTGTGGTGTTTTTAGGCTCATGAAGCCTAGTCAAGGTAATATCTGATTTTGGCCTCTTAGGAGTTATTGCTAAGTTCAGTGAAGAGAAAATAAATTCTAAAGTGATAGATAAAGGAAAGGGAGAATAAAGCACAATGTAGAAATGTAGAAAAGTACTATTTAATATATGGCTGGGATGATGCAGCTGTTTTTCTGCTGATTTTCTCAGTTGACCATCAATGTCTCATCTCTCTGGAAGAGGCGTACTCAGTATTACATGCTGGCTTGTCCTTTCACCTCAAAATTTTGTAGACAGTAATAAGAAAGGACTTGAATATCCAACACTGTCCAGACCCACAGTAGCAATATGCACACTGCGCGGGTTTGTTTCCTGCTATGCCTACTGGATATGCAACCCATAAAATTAGTCACAGGGCTGAGTTTTCAAAGCAATGTTTTGCAAATGTCCTACAATGGTAGAAAAAAAGGGGCTAAGGAGGACTAGAAGTTTTGCCTACCAAGAACAGCTGTGCTATTCTTGACAGGTATTTCTTCAGTCTGTTCCTAGCAGCCTTCAGAGATGATGGGTCTGGTCCAGCTCAGTTGAGCCCTCATAGTGGTGCACTGTCTATAGAGCTTGGGAAAGTATATCTATTCTGTGATTACTGCCCTCCTCCCTTCAGAAGTCTTCATGCTTGCTGCGGCTAATCCTTCCCTCTAGTCTTCTCTAGCCTAAACAACCTCAGGCCTTGTACATTTTCATCAGCAGTCAAAAGGGGCTGCACTAACCTCACCTCATCCTCCATAGGCTGTGTTCCCCATGAGTATGGAGATGGTCACCCGTACAAGGGGCTAGCTCATAGAGGCTTTAGAACCATAGAATGATGAAGGTTGGAAAAGAAATCTAAGATCACATAGTCCAACCATCAGCCCACCCCCACCATGCCCACTGCCCATGTCCCTCAGAGCCACATCTGTATGGTTCTTGAACACCTCAAGGTACAGTGACTCCACCACCTCCCTTGGCAGCCTGTTCTACTTTATACCTCCTATTATTTTCTTCTTTTAGCAGTGATGTAAATTCAGAATTGGTAATTTATGTTCCTGTTTTCAGCTCTGTGCAACAGATCCTTCTCCTCAAAGCAGCTCAGCATTCCAGATGCTGGCTTCTGGTGAATCCTGTGCCAGGACAGAGAGCTCTGTGTGATTCTACAATATCTTCTGGTGGGAAGGTTTTTAAGTTTTGGAAAATTTCTGTGGCCACTTGTACACTTTGTCATCCCACTTCTGAGTCCTGCTTCCACCCTCCAGTCTGGGTGCTGACATCTCAGAAGGGACCACCTGATTTTCCTGCTCTGCTGGAGCAGTGTCCTGCTTGCTAAGCATCTGACCCCAGAGGGAAGAGGGTTAAAACTCATAATGGAAGGAAAAGCCCCAGGGCCTCAGCACCCGCCAGTTACTGCTGCTTCTGCCAGATAAACAAACTCAGCAGACAAAGGAGAAACTCAGCAGACAGAGGAGACTGACTCACCAGCTTACAGGACCCACTGAGCTGTAAGTACCCAAAACCAGAGTGAGGGTGTTTGTGTGGCCAGGATGGACACCTGAGAGCAGTAAATCCTTCAGGTGACCATTGAAACCTGTTGGAGCTTGCCTGTCAGTGCTCATTAGGTATGACCATGCTGTACTCTGTCATGAACTTGTCTCCCTTTGCTTTCATCATGACTGGAGAGCATGGGAAACCCTAGTGATTCTAATTCCTTGCTACCCACAACCTCCAGGTTTCAGTTGGAGATAATTTAGCAGGGTTATCAGCATTGGGCCATAAAGGAAGCAGTGGGCTGACCTGCTATTACCGATGCCCAGCCTGTCTGAGGTCAATAGTGCAAAAGACTCATTTTCACTTGTCTCTAACAATGCAGAAATTGATTTGCAGGTCCAACGGGCTGCATTTATCTATTTGCCCAGCAGCAGCACACTGTGTGTGTGTGTGTAGGGAAAAGCAACTCTGAAGCTTTTAAATGGATTTCTGTTATGTTCAATGCTACTTCCATGAACTGTTGCTATTAAAACATGATGTCTATTGACCATGTATTTTTGTGTACATAGTTTCAACAGCACAATTAATATGAATATCAAAGTGCCCTTACCATATAGACTGTTTTGCAGAATGCCAAACATGAAGAAGTCTCTACTTCAGAAATAAAATACAGCACTTTGAAAGGCCAAATTCTCAAATAATTAGAGCAGCACAGCTGTATGCTCACCTAGTGTGCAGCCAAACCCGAATCAGAATTCATTTGTTTTCTTTGATAGCATGTTGGGGCTCACAGCCCTAGCAGCTTTCACAATGACAGCCCAAAATGAGACAGTTTTGCTTTTGTTCTCTATAGGTTGCTCTCTCACTGGGAAGATCAACCTGCTCTTCTCCACCTGTGTCTGACAGACGAGACATGCCTGCCAGGCTGGAGCCTTGCAGCAGACGTACTCTTATAGAGCACCTCTGGGAAAGCACAGTGTATCTTTTAGATGGGATCATGAATCTCTGAGCTTTAATACTCTGCCACACATAGACTGGAAAAAGCACACAAAATAATCAATTCAGATATATTTCTTTGGAAGTGTGAGAGTCTGTTCTCCAATACCAGCAAATACATGAATTAGCTTTTAGAATAATTATCTCTGCAGCACTCACCACTCCTTTTTCTTTCTCTCTCTGTCTGAAATGACCACAATTTCTTAAATTAACGCTGAACTCACTCAAACCACAGATTTAACTGTTGCCATCTTGCCTTCGGCCCTCCTCCCTTATATCCATCATGCTGCTGCTTCTTCATGTGCGCTTGGAAACTGCTGAACTCTCAATTGGCTCTGGAGAAACACTTCAAAAAGAAAAATGTCAGACACAGTTTCCCATGATGTTTTCTTTTAGGTTTTCTTTCCTAAAAGATTGGCAAGGTCTCATTGGAGCTAAGTCAGGCATACAGGTGAAGCAGCACATTCTTGACACCCTGCCACTCTTTTACCACCAGATATTTTAATCCTAGGTGTACACATTTGTTCTCAATTTAACTCATCCAGCTTTTATTACTTTTGGAAATAGAAGAGTGGCTGAAATGGGAATTCAGAGGGTTGTGTGAAACTGTGGAAGACTGGACATAGAATCACTGAATCATGGAATAGTGTGAGTTGGAAGGGACCTTTGAAGGCCATCTGGTCCAATCCCTACAGATAGATCAAGAGCTCAGAGCCCTGTCCAGCCTGTCACAACAGACCCTGCTAAAGACGGTCTGTCCCCTTCTTTTTCACAGCCCCCCCCAGCTCAGATCCTCTGCTTTGGTCCACTTCTGCTCTCTAGAAAGCAATGCTGCACAACTTCAGGTGCTTTATCAGAAATGATTACATACTGTTTTCTTTTGGCCACTGTTTTCGGACAAAAGGATGACAACTTTTGATTAAGTCAGTAGCAATTTTTTTTCATCCATAGCATTTTCAGGTAATATTTAGTATTCAGCAAAGGTTTAATTACAGATAAAGCAGGAAAAAATCTTGCCTACCTCCTTCTTATTTATAAAAATTGGACTCATTATTTACAAACAAATAGGTAGGAATTATTCTCTCTTAGCAAGTTCAGATTAGCTCCTCTTGCAAAGCTGTGTCTGGCCATACGATGACTTTTGCTTTTAGAAACTATGGCAAATAGCAGAGTGACATCTAAGAATGATGTCTCAAAGATTTCTTAACCTTACTTTTCCCCTGAAACTTGTCTTAGTAGCAGCCAAAAACTATTAGAAGAACTATACGAGTGACTAAGGATACTGACCTATTGTTTTTCACTGCAGTGCATAAAGAGGCGTTACCTCTTTTGGCCATGTTCATGCCAAAGGCCATCGAGTGTGGTGAGATACCTCAGCTCCTCTACCATACTGTTGGGTCCTACAGCTGGATTTCAGTGCAGGAGCAGGACCACTTTGCTGCTGGTGCACAGCATCCCTGTACAGAGTCAGGAAGAATTAAATAAATACAAAATTGATTAAATGTGTAATTGAATGCATGTGAAAAGTTACATCTGTCCATCTGTACATTTATTGATTGAATACAGTGAGTTATCTAGTAAACTTTAGCAACTACACATACAGAGACAGCAGATTGTGCTTGCAGTGTGTGCACGAGAAAAGCTGAGCCATTGGCTGAGCACTCGGAGGTGGGAGCTGCTGACGCCTCAAAGTGAAAGCAGTTCTGCTTCGTGGCACTGCCTGGGCTTCGGCGAGGGCTGTAGGAAACAGTCAGCTGGAAAAGCAGAAATTCCATTTTCTTCTTCCAAACTACATAAAACACAAAAACTGCATGACAAGGTGAGACATGCTGGACTTAATGATGTAAACATTAACAATTTGGTGCACCAACTGCAAGTAATAAATGTCTTCTTAAGCAGATTCAAACACACAATATTTAAGAAAGTTCACAATTTACATCCAGTACACATTATTAACTAATAGATAAAAAGCTGCCATATGCATTTTAGTTTGATCCCAATTTCCATCTGAATGGATTGTGCAACAAATTATCGCAAAGAAAATAATTAATTATGCAGTGATACTGAAGGATATAATTAAATCTTTCATAACTTAAGAAATTAAGAATCCAGATGCTTACATTTCAAGCCATATTATTGCTTCCACTTGACAAAAAGAAGTACCATTTAATGTAAAGTACCTCTTTATCTGTTTCTCAACAGCTTCAAATAAAAATTACCTGTCTTTGAGAAAGTAAGCAAGCACACATATTGAAAATAAAGTTGAAACTCCATACATAGTGCTTGAATCACTCGAGTTAAACCTCCCCAGAACAGGAAGACATGGTTACTGGCTCAGAATAATACAGTTCTTCCTAGTTGGTGTTTTACACCTGGGGGCTGGGATCTCTGCATGGTAACTGCAGTCTAGGGAACTGCAACCCACACAGACAGTGAGCAAGGATGAGCAGCAGCAATAGCCCCCAGCCCCAGTCCAGCTCTGATGTGCATCCCCACAGCACTCAAAAGCAAGGTAGAAGAGGAGGAAACTCTGCATTAACAGCAATTAAACTAAACACAGGCTCCTGTACCAAAACTCAGTGCTGAGTTCGACCTCCAAGTTTCATGCTTGAGGTTTGTCTACCTAATTAGCCAACGAGGAAGGTCTTTTTGTTTTGTTTTGTTTGTTTTTTTGTGCTTTCCCTTGAGGGAAGCTTGAGATTTAAGTCTAAATATTGTGGTCACTCTCTCTACATTTTCATAAGAGCTGTGTTGGTGTAGCTGTATTAAAACAATTAGAGCTTTTCAAGAAAACAATATAAAACACAACATTATTTTTAATATACAGAAGCAGGAAAGATTCCCCTCATTTCTTCCATGGCAAGGCTCAGATGGTTGTGTATATACATTTATAGATGCATACATATATAAATATTTAGATGGAAAGTGTGGCTGATAATGGGACGAGGATCCTAGAGAACAGGATCTTAGACCAGGAAGAATCGTGTAGGTGCTTCAACAGGCCACAACATGAGACATGACTACACTAATGAAATTCATGGGTTGCTCTTGGGGCACATTCCTGTGCTCAGCTGGCACTCAGCCCCTGCTCAGGGGACACCCATGCCATTGCCAGGCCCCTGATGCATCTGTGCTGCAGTGTGGAAATGGCTGGGCCCTGGAAGTAGTTGCTAGACCCTGTGTTTGTCTCAGCACAGCTGTTTAGGAAGCACGGACTTTCCTGTCCTAAAAAATGACTGTGCATGGAACTTGTATCATGACAGTTGTCTTTGGACCCAGCAGGGACTTGATGTCATGGAGTGAGGGCACTTTCTGAAGTCTCAGAGTCATAGCTAAGCTGGCTGTTCACTGTCTTACACAAACAAAAAGGATCAAAAGGATCAGATATTATTTTTTGTTGTTATTAGTCATTTAACAGTGTTTTTTCAAAAACTGGAAACAAGGGTTACAGCTAGGTCAGGCTGTACGGTCTCTCAGAGCACTAAGAAAAGCAATAAACATATAGGCAACAAACCCTTGTGAAATGAGAAGGAAACTCTTGCCTCTGCAAAGACCAAATCAATTATTTTTCTGTAACAGAGTAAAGTGAATGAACACTGACTGCAGACATCACAGCGAGGACTTGAGCTCACACACAGTTCTGCACTGAACGATGTTGTGAGAGTGAGGGGCTGCCAGTGTGGGGTGGGGGGACAAGGGGAGAGGAAAGGTGGAGGCAGGGAGTTGTTGGCAACTCCAGGGATTTCCCAGCACCCTTTGAAATGAAAACAGTGCCCACTTGCTTCTTAAAACCTGGGGTAAATCCAGCATCCTCAGGAGGCAGCATGATGCTAAGTCTATGTTGGTTTGGAGTTCAGACGTTTAATCAATTACACTTGTATTGCCAAGGCTGTAAAAAGAAAATAGATGTTCAGATCTGTGCCCTGTATTTTGTCTATGTCAAACCGGCAGTGATGTTCTGTGGTGAAAACAATTTGAAGAAACACCACTTAAACCAAACAGACTGTAAACAAACATCTTCCATCCGGCAAATGATCATTCCAGGGCTTGTCTTACTCAGTGTGAGTGTAAAGAAAAAATACAGGCTAGGACTTCATGTTATTATTATTTTCAGTTCAGAGAGGTAAATGGGCTGCTTTCCTGGAGGTGCACACAGTCTTCTGTCTGCTTTCACTGGATCCACCCAACAGTCCAACCAAGTCTTCACCTCCACCAGCTTCTCACCTGTGCCAGAGCAACTTCCAGCACTTGCTAATTGCCTCTCATCTGTCTCATGTAATGCTTTTATCTTATGGTGTGGTCAAAAAGTGGATAAATAGACATGCATGTGTCAAAAGGATGTGCCTGAAAACTTTTATTTTATTTACTTCATTGTCATCATGCGAACTCAAATGCTTGGTAGAATTAATATCATGCTCCAGTTAGCAAAGCCAACTGATACACTAAGGTACTAAGTAATATGCGCCAAATTATATTAAATGTGTACGTCTTTAAAAACCCTGATGTACTGTTAAGAAGATGAATATTTCCTCAGCAGTCTTCTTCCACACCCTAGTGTGAAGACTTCACACATCTTCATAGAAAAGATGCCAGTTTACTTCTTGAAAATATCCAGTAAATGTTTACAGTACCAATTGTGAGACAGTTTGTAGATTAAGAAACCCAACAGGATGTTACCCAAACTTTCCTCAATCCTGACTTCCTAGCAACTTGTGCCAAAAGTGCTGTTCGACACATCAGCACCATTTTTATTTTCCACTGATTGAGACTAAATAAAAGCATAAATCAATGATGTGTCATTTGTAATTTCTTTGTAACAGAGTCCAGAACACTCCTAATGACTGCAACACCTCTGTCTGGCTCGGGACACATGAGACACAGAAGAAAGCGGAGTTGAAGCAGAATACTGGCAAAGCAGTGTTACAATATCCCTGACTAAAAAGCACTCTTTTCCCAGATGGAAGGCTCTTGTTGCCTAACGTGCAATAGTCAGAACTGTCTGATGTGGAAATAGCATCAGCTAACAGCAGAGGTACTTCTTTCTGTGTTGTTGTACAATGGCAAAATCGGGTTTGACTTTCTTACAGCTTCACAAATGTTGTAGAGAACATCTGGCTAGACATTGCATATAAGTTTCTACTGTCTTGTGCATCAAGCAGCTTGGCAATAATTTTAAAGGATTCCTTCCAAGATTGTTTTTTTAGGAGTTCCCACAAATATTTAGTTTGGAAAGAGCAGGAATTATTATCATATTATAAGGTAATATGTATGTTGCTGTGCAGGGGCCAGCTTTTTGCCTGGTAATAAACATGCCAGGCTGGTAAGCTCAGAGAGAGTGAAGGAGGAATACTTTACTCATACACGAGTGACTGGTACTGTTTCAGGTGCCCCATCATGTTTTCCTGGAGCCAAGCAGCTGGTTCGAGAGGCGCAGGACTTCTCTAGCTCACATCTGAACTACTGATGGGGATGGCTCAGATACTCCAAGGCACCACAAGTGACCAGTGGGAGACTAGTTAGACAAGTGGAAATGCTTAAACAACAAACTCCTGGCCCAAAAGGAATTTTTAATACCAAGTAAAGTAAAATGACCTGATTTCAAGCCTGATTAGGCTTTCATGTAGCCCTTATTTCTCAGAGTTTTTCTTCAGGGTGGCAGAGAGAATTCAGCTCATAAGGGTGATGGGGCAGAATTGGGATAACTTACCCCTCACACTTTCTGAGAAATTATTTAGCAAGAGTTTAACAGAGCCCACTGAACATCATATGTCCTCAGATAACTTCCTTTTAATCCTCTGTTAGCATTTCTGCCCTCCCTGAATGTCTGGCTTCAAATCCCTAAGGGCAAGAACCTCTCCTAACTCAGTGTTATTTGTAGACAGAAGCACTGGTCCTGAATGAGTCATGAGGTGCCAGTGTGATTCTGAGTGGGTATGAGGATGGGTCATCTCCAGGTCTGAGCAGGTGTAATTGCAAGTTTGTTGAGATATGTGACACTTCACCCATTTAAGAGTGAGCAACTTGGCTCATTACCCATGAGGAACTCTGTAATGAGGATCAGCTTGTCAGATGAGTTAGCCTGGAGAAGTTAAAGTTATTATAAAATTACCTTCACAGCTGGAAGTCACAAGGGTTTTTATGAATTCCCAACAAAGGTGACAGCATTCCAAATACTGATAGGGAGGGGAGGAAAAAAAAGATCAAGTTCTCCTTCTTACCTTTCCTGAGTGATTGTAGAGGCCATTTTAAAGCTCTGAACAGGACTCTTAGGCATTGTTTGTGGGTGCCATCCTCTTTTCACAGAAGTCATAGGCAAACTTTTCTTCTGAGAATATCTGAGACCAGAAATCAGCTCTCCTGTCTCTTCTGCCACCTGCTCTCAAAAGCAATAAAGTACATCTTTATAAGTTCATCAGGAGGAGCGCTTGGCTTTGGCCCCATATAAGACCCAACATACAAGTGGAATTGCTTTGCTGAGGAGTAATAAAGGTTCTGGGAATGCAAGAAGATCACACCCAAATTTTTATTGTCTATGGACAAAACAACAGCATTGCTAGAAGAATGGAACATACAGCCCTTGTCTTGCTGAGAAAAATCAGGTCAAAGCCAAGTCCATGCTATCCCACAGCAGGTGCACCATGTTGGACACCGGGAGAAAAAATAAAATAAAATTAAAAAAAAAAAAAGAAAGAAAGGAAAAAAAAAAAAAAAAAGAGTTTTACATGCTGCTGATTCCAAAGTGGAATCTCACATGTCAGAGAAAAGAATTTGTGTCTACTTGGGGACGTTGTGCCATTGTAATGGCAGCAGATGAAGGTCAAGCTTTCACTCCTGAGGCATGATCTTCCCTAGGGCAGTAGAACTGTGTTAGCAGCAATTGCCTGGCATGCAACTGAGTCAGAGCCATGCCTTTAGCTTGGATCAGCCTTCCTGCTCAGTAGATTTGCCTTCAGATTCAGTGGAAAGGAGCTGCATGCCAGGGGCAGTGAGTCTGGGTAAGTGGGACTGGCTTGCCCAGCTTTGTCCCTTTGATCCTCCTGTCTCCAGATCTGTGCTTAGAAAGAGCTGACAGCTTAGGTGTAGCACAGGACTCTACAGGGCTTTTTGTAATAGAAGGCCATGTACTACAGCTTAGAGGACTGACAGAGTTCCCTGACACTTATGTGACTGAACACATCAGCACTACAAAGGGTAGTGCCTTCACTGCCGTCTGCTGCTTCGCCGTGTGGTGGTATGGTCATGCTGATTTTTGTTCCAAATTCTTGAGTGTTTTCTAATGTGCAATAAGAATATTTTTTAAATTACTAAAAATTTTGCAGGATATGAGATCTTTTTCCTGCCTAGCTCTACAGACAGCTCCTCTAAATTATGAAACAGCAAAAAAAAGTCTGGTCCCAGTAATAATTCTGACTGTTATTATGATTATGCTGTAATTATCATGCCTGAATGTGTTAGTGGACCACGGTTTCTCATATTCTCTCCACTGTTTCCCAAACAATATTGCTTCTGGCTAGCTGAGAAGCAAATGCAGAGTGCAACACCTGTATGCTGCATGCAGAGCACATGTTAGGAAGAGACTCCCCAGAGATCCATCTGCTGTACTTGCCAGTGTCTTTACTGAGGGTGAACTGGAAAGGGAATCCATTAAATAGAATGGGGAAGGGGGAGGGGGGGCGAGGGTGGGGGGGGTGAGGAAATCAATAATATAATTAGACAACATTACATGAGGTAATGATGCCAATCAAAGAGCAGCAAACCCATTTACAGCAGGCTTGGGCTGACTGGTGAGGGTGAAGAGGTCCACACCCCTTTAGCGCACACATCCTGCTCCCCAGCTCAGGACTTGCCCCACTCCCAGAACTTCAGTGGATCTGCAGCTCTGCCCCATGCCTTGGTGATATGCATGACATTAATAGCAGGAGTCAAACAGGGGAGAAGCAAGAAGGAAAAATAAGGTTTGGCTAAGGGTTCCTGCACTGGGGTGTAGGCTGGTGCTTCTGAATGCCTCAGATCAACTGTGAGAGGTACACCACCTAAAAGCATCTCTGAAACAAACAGAAAACAGCAGACCCACTAGAGAAACCTTTGTTCTGCAGCCCAAGGAGAAAGCTGAGAGAGGGCAGAGCTCCTGACTGGTCACGGGTGTTGAAAGAGTGCTTTGGGAGTGTGTATAATGGTGTCTGATCCATCTGGTGTTCACTTGATCTCCTCAGCAGAAGTGTGCAGAGGAAATGCCTTTTCTTCTAATGGAAGTGATTGACAAGATCCCAAATAGCAGTGAAAATTTTAGATTCAAAGGAGCAGTAGCATACTAGGGAGAACTGCATTTTTAGCTGTTAGAGATTCTATAAAAGATCAATTTTCAGATTTCTTAGTAAACTACACAAATGGAATAAATCAGTATAACATCCAAATAATACTGAGGTCTTGGGAATGGTTTTGAATGAGCTATGCATATTGTAAACTGGTATGTGTGAAGAGGCAGCTAGGTGCATAGTAATGTGTATGAAATTTCTGACAGTACAAAACAAAAGAATGCAAGTGGATTTCTACTTTACCTTCTGCTACTTTAAAATGAAGGTCCCTCCCTGAGCTTGCAAGAAACCCCTTGTCTTTCTCTAGATGATGGTCAGGTGTGATTAAAGGAAACAGGAGTTGGCCAGAATTTGTTAATAGTTATTTTTGGAGCAGGAGCTGTTCCAGCAACAGCATTTGTTGAAGAATTTTCATTTTCCTTGTAATGCTTTTAATTGTGCTTTTGTTTTTAAGACCTTTCCTTCTCTCTGTCAACAGAAGGGATCAAATGATGGGAATCACTTTTGTGACTCCATGGCAGCTCTTTCTATTTCACATGCTGTGCAAGGAAAGCTGTTGTATTTTTGTATGAACTTTTCAAATATTTGCACTCAGCCCTACTAAGGGAGATGTGTGTGCTAACCTAACATCCCTGGCTCTGCTTATGTTGTTCAATCACTTCATGTCTGCAGGCTGAAAATCTTTGTAATGGCCTGTGTACCTTCAGATATGATTTCTTTGTTTTCATGACTACCTTGGTCATAATTGAAGTTGGCAAAAAAGTTAAAGCAATTTCAAGGTACCATTTTAAACCTAAATTCCACTTTTTTTCTCCCCTCCATCTTTAGAATATCTCTTTTTAACTGACGTCTCCCTCTCAGTATTCAGGATAAATACGTGGGTAAAGATTCATAGGACCAGGTCTTTATATAACAAACATTAAGTTCACAGAAAAGGTGATCTTGCATCTTTTGTTCGAGAACTAAGTACTAGAAAATTGTACTTTTGCCTTCTTCTGAGGCTGAGATGATGCTTCTCACCTCTTCTTCCTTCCTCACAGCCCATCAGCTGCGTGAGGGAAACCAGCACTTTATGCATTGTTCCTCTGAGGCTATTGCTACTCTCCCCGTTTTTTCCTTTCTCAATCTCGGCTGATGCTCAAGGGGGAGGAAAGCACTTAAGTGTCTCTTTTGGGGCTTACTCTATACTCCTCTCAAGTCTCCAAGATGCTAAAGGGGACCTGTGGGGGCTTACCATAAATAAAGTATGGTTTTAGTGTTCATTAGACATTCCCCTGTCCCCTCCTCTCTTCATCTCTTTGACTTGTTCGCTCATCAACAAGCACAATGAGTACGCAGCCGGTGCTGTAAATGAGGATATGATGATGTTGTTTGGAATATGTCCTTACTGAACAGGAAAAACAGTGTTACCTCTTTGTCCAAACATGCTTTGCTCAGGTTATGTTTTGTGGTTGCTGGGCTGATGGTGTGTTTTGGTGGAGGCTTTGGGGGATGTCAACATGTCTTGTGGTATAAGCTTGATAGGAGAGTGGCATGAACCGAAGCGTGGTGGCTTGGCCCTTCTTGCAGCCTCCACATGATGCATGCTCCAGCTCTGTTTCTCATTTAATTTTACACTAATTACCAGAGCTGTTCCAAGTCAGCCGAGCACTACAGGCAGGAGGTAAAAATGAAGGCATGATTAAAATAATTACTAGGTGTGGTTGGTCTTGTGGTGTTCAGGAAGCCAAATGAGCACCATGCCACACTCGTGAGCCAAAAATCAAGCTCACAGCACTTCTCTGAATAGAAAGCTGCTTGCTATGGTAACTGTATTAAGAAGGGTGTAAAAGGCAAGGTTTCTGCCTTATAGCTCAGGAAAAAAAAAGAACAGGAAAGGCATATCAAATGAGAACCGAAGCTGGTGTTTCTCTACACATACATCTTTTAATTTGAGAAGTTCTTAGCTAACCACAAGCATCTTTCTTGAATAAAGCTCCTATTTATCACATGTATATATATGTGAATGTTACTATGGCTTTTGAAATGCTGTAAAAACAAGGCAAATCCCACCTTCTTAGTGGCTGTGTCTTTGGCAGCCGTAGCCTTGTGTGTATTTTCAGAACTACTGACTCAAGCTGAATACTCTTTTGTAGAGTGTTGATTTTAAATTATTCTTCTTGCCCTGGAAATCTTAAAAGCTGGAAAGAAGAATGTTACTTGGAAGTCACCTTCTTTGACAAAGCAGTAGTCTAAGCATATGGTTTGTGTCAAATTTTGGGGCACTGAAATGTGATTAATAAGGCTGTTAGATGTGTTGCTTATAAATGGGCTGTTATAATCCAGCATACCATTCTTATCTATTTCCAGCACTAATAATCTTGCTGTAGAATCTAGGAGGGGAAATACCAGCTATCAGATCAGGAAAAAACACAAATAAGGACAGTGCTAAATTTGATGCCGTTTTGTAATAAAATTCATTCCACTCAGTTAATCAAGATATGTTCCATGGACAGGACTTCTTTCAGCCCTCCTCTTCAGCTGCAGCTCAACTGGAAGGTGAGTTTTATTAGATTTATGCCAGTTGGCTGTGACCAAAATCCAGCTTTGCTGACATTCCTTAGCAGGGCCAGTGTGTCAGAGTTTATGTGAAAAATAACACTGTTGTATATTGTTCTGTATTAACATAATGTCCTTCTGAACAAGATTGTTCTGACAAGCAACCACAGTGGTCCTTGGACACCACTGAGCAGTAAGAGCTTCTTCTGAGATTTGTTTCAAATTCAGATTTCAATCCCAGGTCTCCATGGCTGCTCTTCGTCTCTCTGGCAAAGTGAAGCAGGCACAGGCCTGGTTAAAATAGCTGGGAAAATCAATTGTGAAGAAGTTTACAAGTCTAGAAAAATGTGTAATATCACAGTGAATGTGGTTTTCTGAGTCACAGATATTTTTACAAGTGTAGTTCTAATCTCATCATTAAAAGCCGCCACCAGTTAGTAAGAAGTAGTGGTGTCAAAACATGATGTAAAGGTCAACATGAAGTGCTTTAGCCACAAGAAATGTTTGCTTTAAATTCAGTCTGTAGCACTGAATTGCCACATCATGTTGCGTAAAATTTTCTTTTTTCAGGCCAAATCCTCTTCATCCTAATGGCTTTATCAGAAAATAAGGTAGGATAAAATGAAATGGCTGAAGACACAAAGTACAAACTTCATGTCCGATGTAACAGTGTTGAAATTGGTGACTTCATACTGGATGTAAAGTTGGACCAGTGGCACAATTAGACGCTGAATTTGCAACTCACTCTAACAGGTAATATAAAAGACCCCCATTAATTTCTTTATCTATTTAGAAGACCCTGGAGTATGGATATAATGCATTCTTCTCAAAATTATTGACAAACACTAACTGAGCAGTCTGTGCCACTCTTTTGTGGGGAAGACATTATTGTTCTCATTACTGCTGAACAGAGACCTTATCAATTGCCATTTCTTTACCTGAACTCTTTCTCAAAGCTACACAAAGATTTTATGGTGAACTTTGTACCAGAACTCTTTGGTGTCTATGATCACTGTTTTTCTGTCAGTGGTTTATCTCGTAGAACCATCATCCATGGAATTAGAATTAGAAAATGCATTGGAAGCATCATTTAAGTTTGCTTTTTTGAGTACAAACCTGGAAGTTGTTGGGTAATCTTAGTGGTTCCCAGTGCCAGGACAAGAGGCAGCGGTCACAAACTGGAGTGCAGGAGGTTCCATCTGACTATCAGGCAGCACACCTGTGCTGTACAGGTGATGGATGGAGCACTGGCACAGGCTGCCCATAAAGGCTGTGGAGATCCTCCTTGGAGATCAAAAGCTGCCAGAACATGACCATGGACATCCTGCTTTGGGTGTCCCAGATGGGGCAGGGGTTGGGCCAGGTGGACCCAGAGGGCCTTGACGTCTTGTGATCCACACACTGCTGTCAATAAATCATACCCGATTATTCCTAAGCTAATGTAACAAACCTCAGAGTAATCATTTAGTGTAAGAGAAAATACTTTAACCACTCAGAACATTTCTCATGTATATTGCAAATAAATATTTAGTCTGGATTTTTTTTGGTAGTGTATGACTTTCCGTAGAAGAATACTGATTTGAAACTGAAGATCAAGATTTGAGCAAATGGATGTCAGATATGGAATTTATTGGAAAACATGGAAAAAGTGGATAAAGGCTAAAGGATCATGACAGAGAATCCTCTGCTCCATTTGTCCAAGAGGGAGTTCTGCTTTCCTGAGATGAGTGCTACAGGTCTGACACAGATGAGTGGATCACTCTCTCCTTTCTTTCTGTCCTTGTCTCTATTTTTTCTTCCTGTTTTTTGTGTACCTAATAAGAACAAAATGTTACAACGTGTTGTTTATCATTCTGATCCAGAGCAGGAAAATATTTTAAAATCTCAAAAAGTTTTGCAAGATGGGAATACCATTTCCCAGACAGGTTTAGCAATGTCTTCCAGGACTTCCAAAAAGCTGTTAAGCAAGACTGCCCCTCAGCCTAATCCATTTTGGCTATCTCCAGTTAAATGAGTCTTTTCAATGTATTATATCATGACTTCATTAAAAGCCACAAAACTGTTTCCCCAGGAAATAACTTTGAGCCAACTGGATTCTAACTACCTGCTGTATCTCATGACCCCTTAATAATAAAAATAATGGTTGAAATAAGTCTGTGCATTGTGTTGCTCACTTTCCCTAGCTCTGTAGCCCAACCTGTCATGGGGGCAATTGGGAAAAATCTGTTAAGGCTTCACTAATTTCTTTCCTCATTTCCTTTAGCAATCCTGATAGCTGCCCAGGACACTTAGTCTTCCTTAAGAGCATTCATTTTTTTTTGGCACAAGACTTTTCATTTGTATCTGTTCATAATCTATCTCCCCCTGTCATATCCGGAAATATGATCCCTTTGTTAAACAGTTAATTTGCTTCTCTTTGCAGAGGGGAGAAGGAGAGAGAGGCTGGAGAGCTGCCTAGCAAACCTGTGAGATGTCCATTCCTCCCCCCTGCTCTGAATATTTCTTACTTTTTATCTTTTCCTGTCATGCAAACCATCTCAACATTTCTATACACGTTGACAATGCACAGGAGATCATACCACCCTTAGGAACATGCTCCCTTACTGTATCCTTTGCTAGGGAAAACTGACATGATAGAATCATAGAATCATACAATAGTTTGGATTAGAAGGGACTCCAAGGATCAACAAACTCCAACCCCACTGCCACAGGCAGAGCCACCAACCTCTAGATCTGGTACTAGACCAGGGTGCCCAGGGTCCCATCCAACCTGGTCTTGAACACCTCTTGAACACCTACCTCCCACAGACAACACAGCATCCCAGTTGTACACCAACTACTCTCTGAACTAAATGCTACAGTTCATCCCACCTACTCGATTTTGATGAAATCTCAGATCTGCTTCTTTACAATTTGTTTTTTCCTTGCCTGGCTCTAAATGGGACAAAGCCTATTTACACTCATTTGTGTTATACAACTGAAATGAAAGTGTTTGAGAATTGAAAAAAAGAGCTACATTTGGCTTTGGTTTTAATGGTCAGCAGAGACAAAATGCACTCTTATTAAAGAGTGTATAGAAAGCTGTCATGGTAATAAGGTCATACTCATCGTAGTAGTCTGTTACTGATGCTTATTTGCAACAGAAGACCAATAAGTAAAATTGTGACCTTCCTTTCTGATCAATGGTAATGTTTATCAGCTAATAGCAGAGCTACTGTAAAGAGATTGGGAAATGCCCTGCAGTTCAGAGGTAAAAATGACACAACACCACACTCCTGGCAAACAAAAAGGCAATAAATTCCTCCTACCTCCCTTAAGCCATCAAGTGCCAAATTGGCATTGAATATGAAAGGTCTTGAACATGAAGAAAGGACTCATATAGTGGAGCTTTCAGTCTAAAATATAGAAGTAATGTGCTTAGAGAAAATTATTTCCCTGGTGCCTGATTGGGAAGACAAAAGGTACATTACATGATGCATTTTCTCTGAGCAGCACGAGACATTGCGCAGATTTAGTTTTCAGTCACATTTCCACTCATTCAAGCTTTGACATATCCCCTGTTCAAAATGGGGCATCTCAGGTACTTTAAAAGTGGGATTTTCGCTTTCACATCACTCAGGTGCTTCTGAAAACCTCAGATAAATGTGACTGTTGACCGTAATTAATTTCATTGAAGTAACAGGTTAAATCTTAAGAACACGTCGAACAATTCAGGATCAAAAGTGAGAAGTAGGAAACATTACCAAACACAACAGAAATGTTTTTTATTTAGCCTTGTCCCCTTGTCCTTCATTAAGAGCAGCTATTTCCATTCCAGTCCTGGGTTGTGAGAGGACTGTAGCAGGACTTCAACCATTCTCTGTTTCACAGCATCTGTGTTTTGCATGGAGCTGTTGGGGCATAGACTTACCTGGTGAGAATTTGGCTGGGAACACTACATACACTGCAGGCTTCCCAGTGGGATGATTGTTTTCTTCTTTCTTCCTTTCTTTCCTTTCTTTTTATTATTATTATTATTATTGTTATTTTGGTGTAAGTAATATGGAGACCAGACATCTACATGCCATTTTGAAACAAAAAGGGGAGAGAGTTAAAGAAATTATCTGCATTGTTAGCTTTCCAGGTTCAGATATTTTATCTCTGTATAAAGCAAATGAGAGGCAAGATGAATCATGACCTATTATTCTTATCTGTCACAATACGAATTTGAGAAGGAACGGAAAGTACAGGGTAGGATTACAATTATCTGTTGCTGAGAGATGAAAAACTCTTATATTGCAAAACTTGTAGCATGTATTTCAGAATCAACCTGCATGTTTTTGTAGTTTCAGATACTTGTCTATCACATCAGTGCAACAACTAAATGCAGTATGCTATGATTTCTAAATAGTACAAGACTTATAAAATCTCATTCTCCTGTGTATTCAGTCTCCCACATTCAATCTAATAAGTATTAGTATTCATTTTCTTTAGCATATTTCTAGTATAGTGTAATTGTGCAATTCTTAAGAAGGGACAAAAATAAATAAATGAAGGGTCTAAATATCTCATCCCAACTACAATCAGTAGAATTAATTTTCCACTGAATCCAGTGGGACAGTCCTCAATAAATGCAATGATAACTTTTTTAAAGTGATGTCAGATTTCTCTGTACTTGGAAATGCAAAAGTCACAACAGCATTTCGAGCCAGGTTGAGGCCTGATCCTGTTCCTATCGATATCAATAGTGGTACTCATACAGATCTGTTCATACTGGTCATTGGGTTTTGGAACTAGCCTTTCCTCAGCTTTAAACAATCTGAGGTGTCTTCCACTTCATCTGACAGTTCTTCAGTCCTGATATGTATCAGAGCCACAAGAAAGCAATTACCACCAAAGCAAGCTTAAGCCTGGTGTTGCCATCTTTCAAACACTGATCTGAATCTAACAGTTGTTCTTGGTCTTGAGAGGGAAAATAGATGGATTGTTTTTTTACAGTTGAGATTTTTGTCTCTGTCTGTCATGGTGGTACCCAAGAAAGTGATCTAAGGATCTGTTGAATTTCTTCGGACTCTCAGTAATCCAGCCTCACTGATTAGCTTGGATATCCCTGTTGGAAATAGTTGGATCCTAGAAGAGCGTGTTAGACTAGACAGCTTATTTTTCTGTGTCAAAAGACATAGAGGAATGTAAAATTCACACCTCATGCTTTCGCACTGAATCAAGATAAGTCCACAGCTGTGAACTATATGTGTAGAAAGAATGTATGTATAAAGAAAAAAAAGTAGCATCTAAGGTGGAGTACACTGATATCTCACACATCAGAGGGCAAGGAGGGACTATAAAATAATTATATAAATTATAAAAATAATTATATTCTTCCATTTTATTTCAATTTCTTGTGAAAAGCTGAAGGCTCTCCAAATTCTCTAAACAGGGATATACACTGCTATTAGGGAACACTAAAAAAAAAAAAAAAAAAAAAAAAAAGTGAAGTAACTCATAGAAACCACATTTTTGATCCTCGTTATCAGTTATCAATGACTGTGTGTCATTGATTAATAATCTACAGAGTGTTACTCTGTGTCTGCTTTTAGTCCAAAAAGGACAAAAAAGAACAGAGCAGAGGCCAAAGAGTGATTTCATTATACAAATGAAATGGAAAAATTCAGTGAAATTCCATCCATCCCTGAGGACTGACTCCATTTAGAGGTTAGGGGGAGCGCTGAGAATGATCTCACATTTACGGGCTCTGTAACTGTCATTCATTAGCAACAGTAATGGGATTATGACTCAGGTTAAAGCAACCAGAAGACAAAAATACTAGTTGAGAACTTGGCAGGCTACAACAAATCCCTCCTTTCTTTCTTCAGGGCCACAATTTCACCCTGGGAGTGTACACATCTGTGAGATGCATGCAAGAAGTTGTGTCTGTTAACAGCCTGAGCAGAGCTGAGCTGCCCAATGGTGAATCTGCACCCTGAAGAGATCATCAAGACATGACCAGTGGGTTTGGCATGGTGCTGGGCTCCACTTTCAGGGAACCAGCCTCTTCATGCCTGTGAGGCTGCCTTATCTGCACTTGCTCAGTTAAGAAAGTTAGCATGTCTACAAATGCACTTAATAAGTATGGTTAAACTAAGACCTAACCACAGCCTGCGGATGAGTTTTTATTGGTACTCTCTCAGGATGCTGAAGGGATATGAGATGTGTAGCTGTGTCTGCCACAGTGAAGATCCAATAGGGCTTTGCCTGGGCTGTCCCTCTCATACAGGAGGCAAACCACCCAGAATAGCTGACTTTTTGTGAACAGCTTCCTGTCCGTGCCTTGAGATGGTTGGCAGCAACTTACAACTTAGAGCAGCTTAGGATAGAGATTCAGATTTCTGCCAAAACTTAAGCTTCATACAAACTCTCTGTAAGTATCATAGAATCATAAAATCATTTAGGTTAGAAAAACTGCTAAGAACATCTAGTCCAACCATCGGTCCATGCCTGTGACCACTCTAGACCATAACCTTCAGTGCCACATCCACACAGTTCTTGAACACCTTCAGGACGGTCACTCCACCACCTCTCTGAGTAGCCTGTTCAGCTGTAGTTGCACGTGAAGGTGAACAGGCACATGCTCAAATTGCCATGTTTTTTGCTGCCCTGTGTCTTGCTGCTTGCTTGTCTGCTGAAATCCCACTAGAGACTTAATTAGCCTCTAATAAGTCCTAATTTTTCAGGTAATGTGCAGATCAACATCTGGCTAACTGATAGGCCAGTGTTGACCTTAGGGACTCTGCTGTCTGTTGCAGGTCTTTGGGGCTGTGTATGGTGATACAGCTCATGGTGAGGCCTATGAGGACTGAATCACACACAGAATCACAGAATTACCCGGGTTGGAAGGGACCTCAAGGATCATATAGTTCCAACCCCCCTGCCTAGCAGGGCCACCAAACATACACATTTACTAGATCAGGTTGCCCAGGGCCCTGTCCAACCTGGTCTTGAACACCTCCAAGGACGGGGCATCCACCACCTCACTGGGCAGCCTGTTCCAGGACCTAACCACCCTTCTAGTAAAGAACTTACCCCTAACATCCAACCTAAATCTTCCCTCCTTCAACTTAAAACCATTTCCCCTAGTCCTGCTATTATCAGCCCTTTCGAAGAGTTTACTCCCCTCCTGGGAGTAAGTTCCCTTCAGGTATTGAAAGGCTGCAATGAGGTCACCCCGCAACCTTCTCTTCTCCAGGCTGAACAAACCCAACTCCCTCAGCCTGTCCTCATAGGGGAGGTGCTCCAGCCCCCTGATCATCTTTGTGGCCCTCCTCTGGACCCCTTCCAAAATCTCCATATCTTTTTTGTACTGAGGGCTCCACACCTGGACACAGTACTCCAGATGGGGCCTCACAAGAGCAGAGTAGAGAGGGATGATCACCTCCCTATCCCTGCTGACCACCCCTCTCCTGATGGAGCCCAGGATCCCATTTGCTTTCCAAGCTGCCAGAGCGCACTGCTGGCTCATGTTAAGTTTCTCATCTATCAGGACCCCTAGGTCTTTTTCAGCCGAGCTGCTCTCAAGGACAACTCCTCCCAGCCTATACAGGTGCCTGGGGTTCTTCTGGCCCAAGTGCAAAACCTTGCACTTTGCCGTGTTGAACCTCATTAGGTTCACCCGAGCCCAGCTTTCCAGCCTGTCAAGGTCCCTCTGAATGGCATCTGTTCCCTCCACCGTATCGACTGCACCACTCAGCTTGGTGTCATCAGCAAACTTGCTGAGGGTGCACTCCATTCCCTCATCGATGTCATTAATAAAGATGTTAAAGAGCACCGGTCCCAAGACAGACCCTTGAGGGACGCCGCTCGTTACCGGCCTCCACCTGGACATAGAGCCATTGACCACCACCCTCTGTCTGCGGCCTTTCAACCAATTGCTTATCCATCTAGTTGTCCACCCATCAAATCCACCTCCCTCCAATTTGGAGATGAGGATGTGATGGGGGACCATGTCAAAGGCCTTGCTCAGGTCCAGGTAAATGACATCGGTCGCCTTCCCTTCATCCACCAACGCCGTCACTCCATCATAGAAGGCCACAAGATTAGTTAAGCATGACCTTCCCCTGGTGAAGCCATGCTGGCTGTCTCGGATCACATGCTTGTTCTTTATGCGATCAAGCATGTTGTCCAGGAGGATCTGTTCCATAATCTTCCCAGGCACAGAGGTGAGACTCACCGGCCTGTAGTTACCCGGGTCGTCCCTGCTCCCCTTCTTGTAAATGGGAGTGACGTGACCCTTCCTCCAATCATCCGGGACCTCATCTGACAGCCACGACTTCTCAAATATGATGGAGAGCGGCTCAGCAACCACCTCAGCCAGCTCCTTCAGGACCCTGGGATGCACGCCATCTGGCCCCATAGACTTATACTCATTCAGTCTAAGGAGGCACTCTCGGACTTGCTCTACCCTTACAGTGGGGAGGGATTTACCTCCTTGGTCCCCACATGGAGGTATGGGGGTGCAAGACTTAGGGACGTGAAAAAGACTAGAATCCTGGCCACCAGTGAAGACCGAGGTGAAGAACTCATTCAGCACCTCAGCTTTCTCTTCATCTGTTGAAGCCATTTCTCCTTTTAAATTTACCAGAGTAGGTACGCCCATTTTGGCCTGTCTCTTCTGGCCAATGTACCTGTAGAAGGTTTTCTTATTGTTTTTCACATCCCTCGCCAAGTTCAGTTCTGCCTGCGCCTTGGCTTTCCTGATCCCACGTCTGCAAGTTCGGACGGCATCCCTGTATTCTTCCCGGGTGACACAGCCTTGTTTCCAGAGCTTGTACACCCTTTTCTTCACCCTCAGTTCTCTTAGCAGGTCCTTGCTGAGCCATGCCAGTTTTCTACCTCTCCTGCCCACTTTCTTAATCAGGGGAATGGAGACCTCTTGTGCTGCCAGGAGGGCATCCTTGAACAGTAGCCAGCTCTCCTCAGCGTCCTTATCTTTGAGGGCAGCGCGCCAGGGGATCTTGGCCAGCATTCCATTGAGTAGCTTGAAGTCTGCTCTTCTAAAGTTCAGCATCCTGGTCCTGCTCTTTGCCAGGCCCACATCGCTTGAGATCACAAACTCAACCAGGGCATGATCGCTGGAGCCCAGGCAGCCTCCAACCTTGACGCCTTTGATGATCTCCTCAGCGTTGGTGAGCAGCAGGTCCAGCAACGCTTGACCTCTGGTCGGTCTGTCCAATACCTGAACCAGAAAGCTATCATCAATGGATTCCAAGAGCCTTCTGGAGCTCTTGCAGCTCGCCGTGTGGTTTTCCCAACAGATGTCAGGATGGTTGAAGTCCCCCACCAGGACAAGAGCCCGTGAGCCAGACGCCTCACGCATCTGGAGCAAGAAAGCCTCATCAGCAGCCTCCCCTCGATCAGGTGGCCTGTAGTATACCCCTAATACCAGCTGACCTTTATTAGTCCCATCTCTAATCCTAACCCACAGGCTCTCAACCTGTTCTTGACTGTTTCTCATGGGGAGCTCCTCACAGTTTATCCAATCTCTGACATAAAGGGCGACTCCCCCACCCTTCCTACCTCGCCTATCTCTCCTAAAGAGCCTATAGCCATCGATGGTAGTATCCCAATTGTGAGAGTCATCCCACCATGTTTCTGTGATAGCAACAATGTCATAATTTTCAGAGTGCATCACAGTTTCCAGTTCCTCCTGCTTGTTACTCAGGCTCCGTGCATTAGTATAAAGGCACTTCAGCCGGGCTGTCCGTCTCACCACCTTCATAAGCGATCCAGGATCCGCTAGAACAGTGGCATCCCCAGCATCCCCCTGCCCTACTCCCTCCTTTTGCACTCTGCAGTCTTTGCCCACGGAGTTTGGTACAATCCCTCGAATGCACCATTCAACCCCAGTAGCCCTTATTTTGCCCCCTTCCCCCTTCGTTCCTAGTTTAAAGACTGGGATGAATGGTTTGAGAGGAATCCAGAGATTAGGAGAGTCCCACAAAATGCCTAATGCTAAGAAATACTATGTTATTCATCTATGTATTTAATGCAAATAAATGCTTACCGTGGTAGCTTTCTACTATATTAATGTTAACACTAATCATTCCATCAGTGTTTGTTTTCATCCTGAAGCTCCAAATGAGCTTGCCATCAACCAACCAGTCTGACACAAGGCCTTCCAGCAGAGCAGAAGAGCCAAAAATGCCCTCAATTCCAATTAAATAATTAGTGAAACCCTTCAAGAGGTGCTTGTATGTGGTAGCAGTGATGCCAATATACAACTATTAGGATGATAAATGCTGAGGAGGACATAGAAGAGAGATCTTATAAAAGGTCAACTCATAATCTGGCTATTGTATTGTACTTTTAAAAGCATTGTCCTATGCTGTGGTAAATGGTTAAGCTCCCTTTGGCTTTAATGGACCTAGATTTTTATCCTATGTCTTTATCCTTTCACATCAACACACATGTTGACCTAGCTAAGTACTAAAAATGCTTTTTTTTGAAAACTGTAAGAAACCTCCCATGGTTTCATCTGAGTTCAGTGGAAAAAGGACTGTGGATAGATGTGAGAACTGCAAGGGCTGGCTTGGCTTTATGTCAGGTAGTGTGCACCTTTTTGAGGGTTCTCTTTGTGGCTGCATAAAGCCTTGCTCAAAGCACCGCCAGAATCCAGACCTACTGATAATTAAAGAAAATATATGTGTGAGAGGGAGAAGTGGTAGAAGAAATGTTCATGCTCTTACCAACATTTTTTTCTTGTTAAAGGACAGGATATACTGATTTTAGAAGAGTTAATGCTTCATTAAGTGGACATTTTGGCTCTGGTGGCATGCACAGTCACAGTGAGCAGCTTAAGCTGCTGTACTGTGGGGTGACCCAGCCCTGGTTTCCTATGAGATCAGCAGGAAAAGGAACAGATGCAGTGTTTAGTGCTTAACATGGGCACAGAGTCATGGATACATCCTTCCTCAGTGTTTGGGGTATTTATGAAAATGAAAAGCATGAAGTATGTCTGAGCAGAAAAGAGGTCTGCAGAGAAAAAAAGAGTAAATAAGATCTCTGCTTCTTAATTGCTCAGAACTTGTGTTTCACACTTCCAGCCAGCACAGCTCTTCTCCTGGCATCCCTTCTTCCTTTCCAGTCCCTCAGCGATCATATTGCAAACCTAACACGCTTGGTTCAAATCCATTTTTAAATTCAACATTGTAGATTCTGCCACAGAGTGGCTGCATCTGTCTCAAAAGAGAGTTGGAATGGGAATTTAAACATTGTTTATGTGGGCATTCACGTGCCTATTGGAGTTTAGAAAGAGACTGAACATGCCTGGGAATGTATAGCCAGCACAAAAGGGACAACAGTGACATATGCCACTTGGTTAAGGACAGTAAAATGTGGCTATCATGTAGGCATGATAACAAGCTGCTGTTTAATTCCCAGCTCAGCAACTTGGGTTGAAAACTGTAACAACTGTAATTATCAGCAAGTTTCCAAGCCAGACAATTGAATCACTCGTCTGAGCAGATGCCTTTGGGGAATAGCAATAGAACTGCACTCTTCAGTTTGTAGTACACATACATACTGTATAGGAGCATAAAACTCTTCCAGGGGCGTCTCTGTTATCTCTGCACACTTGTCCGCTTTTTGCCATTAACTAGAAGTTGAATAAGCTGGAGCATAGCTGCCCCCACATCTTCTGTCTGGACATTAGATGCCACCACAGGCATGCTGGTGTAAACCAGGCCTGCTGAGTGCCAAATGGGAATGCAATATGTGCTGAGGACAATGAAACCTTGGGGATCTGGAGGATTTCACACTGGGAATCCCACTGGCAAATGACTACAGGGCATGAAGAGATGTAGAGGAAATCTCCAGCATCATAGGCCTGCCCTTGACCAAGCAGGGAGGGGGAGCATACATATTTTATGATAATTGTGGTAAGGTAACAGCAGTGTTTTCAGAAGTGTCTTAAATAAACAGTTTACTACAGATAGATGTAAGCAAGTAAAGGAGCATTGAATGGGTCGATGGCTGGACTATATGATCTTAGTGGTTTTTTTCCCCCAGCTTAATGAATCTATAATTCTACCCTCTGCTTTAATATAAGACCTATCAGACTGAATATCAGTGATCAGTACATAAAGAACAGTTGAACTGTGCTTCTTTTTGCTGAACCTTGACAGGTTTGTTGCATGAATTGCAGCTCACTGAATTTGTTGGGGGAAGCTACCTTCCCTCTAGCTGTGTCTTTTGCTTTTTTTCTACAGTCACAGAGGATTAGCTTAAAGCAGTGGATACACAGGGACCCAAGGGAAAAACTTCCCTGAGTTTGTTCACAGCCTACTGCAAAGCTGACTTTTTTCCACAAGAACTGATCAAGCTCCAGAAAAAAAACAAAACTGCTGTGGGACTGAAATGGCAGAAGCCTTCCTCTGATCATTTTTCTTTTTGAAAAGTGCATATTTATTCTAAACCTTGGCAATTTCCTCTGTGTGTCTTGAGCTACAATTCTAGACCCGGGAAAAAGGGATCTTGTCGTGTTAAAGATCTCTCAGCTGTGTGACTAAGATTATGTCCCACTGTGGATATTTCAGTTTTAGAAGTGAGATGAGACCTGATAGTGATACCACATTAAACACATCTCCTATCGATCCTCTCTAACCTTGCAAAAGAGCTGCTCTGCATTAAGTACCTTTTACTTCAGCACTGCTGATGGGACCACAGATGTCAACTGCCAGGCTGAATAACCTCAGAGGTCAGCAGAGAGGGCATTTGAGAGGTCGGTCATAAAGTAATAATTTTCTGGCTAAGAAACAATAGGAGTGTTTACCCCTCTGCCCTCTAATACAGCCTGAGGACACACTAGTGGCTCACTCTGAAATGTAATTGCAATATTCATAAATAAAAGGGAATTAATGAAATATCTCATTCCCTGTTCTCCACCGTGTAGCTCTTTGAACATACCACAAATCGGCTTGGTATGTCCTGAAAATAAATTACCTACTCCACCTTTAGGCACATAGCTATAGTTGGAGAGGAGAGGAGAGGAGAGGAGAGGAGAGGAGAGGAGAGGAGAGGAGAGGAGAGGAGAGGAGAGGAGAGGAGAGGAGAGGAGAGGAGAGGAGAGGAGAGGAGAGGAGAGGAGAGGAGAGGAGAGGAGAGGAGAGGAGAGGAGAGGAGAGGAGAGGAGAGGAGAGGAGAGGAGAGGAGAGGAGAGGAGAGGAGAGGAGAGGAGAGAAAAGAAAAGAAAAGAAAAGAAAAGAAAAGAAAAGAAAAGAAAAGAAAAGAAAAGAAAAGAAAAGAAAAGAAAAGAAAAGAAAAGAAAAGAGAAGAAGAGAAGAAAAGAAGAGGAGAAAGCTATTCTGTGATTTAGACCACACCTTTTGGATCTTTGATCTCTCTCCACTGTGTGTGGACAGGTAGAGCTGGCTGTTCTCTCATCTTCTAAGATATTCTCAGTACCCACGGTGTGGAGTTTGATTTCCAAGACCAACAAGGAAATAGTGACTGGGCATTGCCGCAGAAAGGACAATAGCATCTTTGTTGATCTGTGAGCACCACATTCTGTATGGACATTAAAATGCATGATTCATTATCTTCAGCTGAAGAATGGTGATTTTTGCCAGTATGCAGTCTTATATACATGAGTTTGGAAGAATGGATCTTACATACTAGAGAAGCAATCTCCTAATATTTCCTTTACAGAGCAGCAACTCATGCCAGTTTTCTTGAAGAATCAATGGGCAACATAAGACACCTTTGGAGGATGGAGGCTGGAACATCAACATATGCTGTGAACGTATCAAGAGGCACTTGTGTTTATTGATTCATTTATTTTCAGTTCACCTGATTTGAGATATTTCATGTCTCCTTACATTCTGCTTTTGGCTGAAGCAGATCTGTCTGGCCACATTTGCTTCTTGGTTTGCTTATTCTCCTGGGAAATGATGTGCATATTTTCTCAAATTTGGTAGTTGTTTTTGAGAAGGTGATTTTTTTTTTTTAGCCCTGTTTTTATTTCTCCCTCCTCTTCTTGCTCTCTAGTAATATTTTATAAGCAGTTAAAAAAAGACATACACACACACGCACAAATAAACAAACAAAAAACAAACAAAAAAATGGGGAAGAGAAACAGTAAACCTGTTTGATACATGCAGAGGCTTGAAAATGAGGTGTGTGTGTAATGGACAGTGCATGCATTACATGAGAATTCTGTTGCCTGCCAAAACACTATTGTCATTACCATGTGTATGAGAGAAAGATTAAACTAACAGACTCATGCCAGCCATCTCTTAGGTACTCTGTGGGAACCAAGGGGGTGTACAATGTCTGGCTGAAATAAGGTATGTGTGAGTAATTCACTCCTTGAATTTTGAGCAAGACCTTAGGAAGCTGACCTGCTTGTCTGTGGCTGGGAATGGTCAGTTCCATGCAGTGGGAGATGCATTCCCGAATTCATTGGATTTGATACTAAAAACTCCCCTTTGACAACTGCTACGTAGAGACCAGCTACGTCTCCCAAAAGAACTAGGAGGATGGAAATTTTTCTTTCCTGAAATTAGGAGGAAAAACACAAGTTCAGATATTCCCAAAGCAATTCCAGTAATTATACTTTAAAAAATATATCACAGAATTACAGGATCATACGGGTTGGATGGGACTGCTGCAGACACATCTGGAGACCTGGAGTCTTCTCCAGACTGAACAGTCCCAGGTCCCTCTGTCTTTTCTAATTCGGGAGATGCTCCAGACTCCTAACCACCTCTGTGGCCCTCTACTGGACTGTCTCTAGGTGATCCCTATCTTTCCTGATATATCTTTTCCCTCTCCTCTCCTCTCCTCTCCTCTCCTCTCCTCTCCTCTCCTCTCCTCTCCTCTCCTCTCCTCTCCTCTCCTCTCCTCTCCTCTCCTCTCCTCTCCTCTCCTCTCCTCTCCTCTCCTCTCCTCTCCTCTCCTCTCCTCTCCTCTCCTCTCCTCTCCTCTCCTCTCCTCTCCTCTCCTCTCCTCTCCTCTCCTCTCCTCTCCTCTCCTCTCCTCTCCTCTCCTCTCCTCTCCTCTCCTCTCCTCTTTCCAGAACTGGACACAGTGTCCTCACCAGGGCAGAGAAGAAGAGAAGGATCACCTCCCTCCACCTGCTGGCCACGCTCTTTTTAATGCACACCAGGACACCAGTGGCCTTCTTGGCCACAATGGCACACTGCTAGTTCATGGCTAAATGCATTAATCAACATATTTTATATTGATCATTCATATATTTAAATTCTCCTTTTAGTTAACTACTAAAATGTATCACTGTAACTACTTACTTATTAGTGACTACAGTAAGCAGATCTTTCCTTTAAATGTTGTTCAGTCAGCTGTTTCTACCATTACAGGTGTAGAAATGACACAGATAGTTATAATTATTTCTACTTTTTATGGAAACAGGCCTTTGTGAACATTTGTTGACTGGAGACAGTTTGCTTTGATGAATTAGTATTTATCAGTGAATCGGTTTTTGCAGACTTACCATTAATTTTGCTATATTTGTTTGTGGAGGGCTCTTCTCACTTGAGTAATTTCTTCCTTTTGGTCTAACTTGACTTTAATATTGAACATAGCATTATTCCTCAGCCTCTGCCTATTTATTTTTCTTCCTGGTCTTTTCTGGTGGAACTAACAAAAAATCTTTTGAAAAAAACAAGTGGATGATACCCATCAGACCACCTTTACTTTTTATTATATATATATATATATATATATATATATATATATAAAATAGATAATGAAGCACTAGCTCTTATTACAGAAGCTATGCAGGTTTTGACCCTTGGGGTTTTTTTTTGTCCACATGCCAAAATGTGCTATACTTAATGAGACACTCACTGTTTCTTCAAAGTACTGTGATGGGGTTGACTGGTTTGTAATTCCTCTTATCATTTTTGACTGTTTTTATTAAACTCTAGATGTTAACACTGTCTTCACAGTCTTGAAAAGCTAAATCTGTTTTAAGCCTTTATTAAATGTCCCTATCGGAATCTCTGCTCTTCACACTTTTATTTCAGCACATTGTAAGTCTAGGTCTCTTTGAGTCCCATACAAAGATACTGAAGCCAAGATAAAAAAAAAAGCAAAAAACCTTTAACCTTTTCCCACCTACATTCCTCAGCTTTACCCTCTCCTGCATTCATATCTAAACTTTGATGGCTGGTTTTATTTGCCAGAAGGGTATCTGCAGGTTGTGTTTGGGTGGGACCTAACAACATGGTTTTCTTGGTGATGGTTCTTCCTAATAGTGGGACCTGTCAGGGAAGAGGGCAATGGCATGGATGGGAACACTGACTACAGTGTATAGTGCAACTCCCTTCCTGCTATAGCACCACTATCACCTACTTGAAAGATCAATCCCAGAAGGATGCTGCAGCTGACTATTTTGTCTCAAAGCAACTTCATGAATGGAGAGAAAGGAAAGAAATTCTCACTTTGAAGAAGTTGACAAGTCATCACTCAATACTTCCACCAGAAAATTCTTATCTTTATTTCTTTCTTGAAATTGTTTGCAGATTCTCAGATTCACAGTCCAGGTTTCATTGCTTGGAGACCCATTTTTTGCCTGGATATATGTTTGTGGTGGATAACAAGCTCAGATACTATAATAGACCGTCATCTTTTGCCAAAAAAATAAAAAAAAAAAAAAAAAATCACATCTGTGCTTCTTCTTTTGTTGCAGCTATAGCTATGCTACCACCTCTTCAAAATGTCCTCACGTCTGTAGATTTCACAGAGTAGTGACTGCAGTCTGAGAAAAAATTTTTTGAGATATTTCTTCAATTCACACTTTGATGAAGCTGATGCTCCACGTTTCTACTGTCTCATTCATTTGGAAGGCAAATACAAGCATGTCTGCAGGCTCTGACATCTGGCTTGTAGTTAAAATTGGATCTTAGTGAGCTGTAGTCAGCCTGGAACAGAGACTGAAGGGTTAGATTCTGTGAAGACTATTAGCAGCTACCATATGACATTGGTGTTGGCTGTGGATCACCAAAGAGTTTTACTGTGTATGGAGTGGTTCTTTCTTTCAAATTACCCCTTCTGCTCTTTGACAGGAAGCAGCAATCTGTGCTGGGAAATGACTTTGACCCTTAAAGCCAAGATGTTTACTGCTCAGTGGAGAGTCTGTAGAATGGGAGTGAAGTCAGTGGCCTTTTAAGGGCTCTTGTGCTGAAAGATGATTTGAGTCTGCTTAAAGGCTGTTCAACTGACTTTGACACTAGGGGATTTGCTTCCAGAGTATATAAAAGCTTCCAAGGGGAACTTCACCCAGATGTTGCATTCTTCACGAGAGCCATTAGATGTGCTCATGGCAGTACTTTTATAGGTCTGTTCAGATGGAAAGGATTTGGATTTTTTATTCAAGGACACAGGAACTCCTCTATGTTGAGAAAAGAGAGTGATACCTTTTTTTTTAATCTTTTCTGGGCAGGGGGGGATTTTATTCATCAAGGGGATAAGACAGGCAACCTGTTGATTACGATCCTTGGTGTAAGTTTTGAGTGTTTTCAGTACTCCCTATAGTTCTTAAAAAAATTGATCAAAGCCATAGTTTGCCTCTGTGGAATTCATCTCATATGTGAGATATGGAATCACATCTCATATGTGTTTTTTTTTTGTGTGTGCTGGTAGTGTCTTGTGTAACTCAACCAAAGACTAAAGTGGAGAACGCTGAAGCTTGGGAACAGGAAGCTTAAAGAAGTAATCTCAGACAGAAGTAAAAGACATTTGCTGAGGACACTCAATCCCAAATAACTAAGGCTTTAGGGTTGTTCACAAAGCTGAAGAAAAGTGTTGGCGACTGCAAACAGAGCCCTTTTTGGCCACCACTTTTTAATAATTGCTATTGAGTACTCAAAGGGTGGCCTGGATCTTTTGTTCTTTCGTCATAGTCAACATGGTTTAAACTTTACCCATCCTTCTGTGACCGCTTGTAGTGGCTGCTGTCATGTGCAGCACAGTTTTGTGTGCACCAGCAGAGGCTGAATGGCAGCTTATCTTTCTCAGTATCTCGTGTGGCTTTTGTGCCACAAGAAAAGCAGGCAGGGAAAAAAATGAAGCTGTTGTCATGAAGAGAAAGAAACAGAGAAGAACAGCAAGTGGAATTTGCTGACCAAGCACTAGTGGTCAAATTTCTAGACTAAAGAGAGCATTTCAAAAAACATAACAGCAAAAAAATTTATTTTCTCCATAGATGACCAAATACTTCTGAATATACCATTTCTGTTGTGTTCAGCCCAAAGAATTCAGATGAGTCAGAATGAAAAATACTCATTTTTTTTCCCTAAAGATTTAATAAATTAAAAATTCTCTCTTTCTCTATCTGTCGCTTTTTTTCCCCCTCCAGTTCTCTTTTACATTTCAAGTGCTAACATAATTGGCTCAAGTTTTCAAGGCTTTTTCAGGCCAAATTATTCTGTGCTGTTACTTGAGATCTAGTGCTGGGATTAGACGGAAGATATCAATCACTGAAATTCCCAATCAGACCACACTGGGTGGTGACAATGAATTTCCTTTGCAAATATTGTAATCCTTCTTTTACAGTTCATAATAAGCCAAGATATCTGTCATTACAAAGAATCTGATTCTCCAGTGTTATTTTCTGGCACCATAACACTGGCAAATCTGTGTAGCTGTGTGGAAGTCAGCAGGTTGATGCTAAACACCAAGACTTCAAACCTACTGACATTTTACCTCCTTGCTCCTTGCCATGCTCATTAGACTTGAGAGCCAAAGGACTCTTCAGGCAGCTTTCAAAAGTTAAGTGTATTTGGTGGAGGTGTAAAGCCAGTTAGGAGTAATAATGCTTGGAAAGTGTGTACAAAAATAAAGTTGCTTTCTGAAAACAGGTTGTCCCTGACAGAATACCAGCTACCCTGGCACCCATGCTTTTAGGGAGCTTCTGATTAAGTGTCTGAAGTGTTTGCTTGATAGATGAGTTTTACTTCTGATTCCATAAATTCATAGCTTGCCCTATGGTAAAAACAGAAAGAAGCTGCATTTCCCAATACCAGAGCGTCAGTCATAAAGGCTCTTTGCCCAGAGGAATAGAAAGCCTGAAGAAAAATGTTTTGTTGTCTGTACGTGAATACATTCTGCTTGTCCACATGAAGTTTTCAGTGAGAATTTCTTCTTTAAATCTCTCCAATGTGTCTATTTTCATTCTATTTCTGACTTGGGTCTTACTGGAAAGAGTGACTTCCAAATGAATTTTCAGATCATCTATAGCAAATGATGGTTGCTGATTTTGTAGTCAAGAACATGTTGAACAGGCAGACTATCTGAAATGTAGGAAACAAGTGATGGATAATCCAGGCTTCCCATTGAAATGAATAACCTGTTTTAAATTCTGACTGAGTTTATATTAAGAAATTTCAGTAGACCCACAGTCACATTTCTTCCACGCAAGATGCATACTATCAAGCGAATCAAGATCAGCATCTACAGAGCAAAGGCCTACAATTGCTGTCTTTTTTTTTTTTTTCAAACAGGAAATCTGAGTTACAGAAGAAAACTGTCATTAAATATCCTTAGAGATACACTTACCTTCCAACCAGACTGCACACCTCTTGAAACAACCTCATTTGATACGGTGTATGACCGATGTGAGGGACTACTGCTTAACCTGCTGCCCAGCATGGGTTTCTTTCTGCACGACACTCACCTGTTGTCTCAGGTCCTGTCATTTCTTACACTGAGGGACACATATCTACTTGCTCTTGTTGACTTTTTAGAATTTAGTACAAGGTGTCCCGATGTCTGAATGGTATCCATAAGGCCAATTTAAATAATAAAGGCAGTAATGATAAGAGCAAAATCAAGAAAACATAATGAATAAACTTTTAAAAGATAAGTATCGTATTCAGCTTCAGTTTTTCCATTCAGCGTTACAAACCTTAACCTATGTAATTTCCTCAAAGTCATACAGAGCATAGAAATAATATCCTGGTGACCTAACCCTGGGTAACAACCCATCTTCCTTCTCTAAACAGTTAATTGAAAAGAAAAAAAAAAAAAAAAAAGATGTATAGCTCAAAGATATGACTCTAGACTCCTTTCTTCATAGATCTAGAGTCACACATCTGAAATCACCAGTTGTCTGAGATCAGTCTTTCTCTACAGACAAATTATCTTGCCAGACCATTTCAAACAACTGTAATAGAGAACAATCATTTTAACACTTTCACAAGCCACCTTTCAGCCAAAAAGCTGAGAAAATGGTCAGTCATTTATATTGTTCTACTTGCTTCTCTGTTACTGTATTTTGCTTTTTTATTCACGGAGTATGATGAATTTCCAAGTCTCAGGTCTGGATGAGGTGGCTTTCATAAAGGAAAGAGATAGACGCTCTCGAGTGAGACGGGGGAGGAGGGGAGGGGGAAGTGAGAGGATCTTGCTGCATTAAACACCACTTTCTGTGGAAACAATTAGTGCTGTAAGTGTACTCCTGAAGACGAGTGGCTTTACAATGAGATTACTTACAAGCACCATCTCTGCTAAAATGCCCATAAAGAGTTCCGCAGTTCTGAGAAGTCATCTTCATAGACACTGCTTATTGGAAGTCACAGATGATATTTCATGCTGTACTCTTTCAAAAGTAGCTAATGTTTGGGTCATACTTAGACATCCAAATTGCCAAAATCTCTGGGGCTTTGCTGTAAGGAAACCTGATGGAGCGTAGACACCACAAATCGCTGGCAGCCCTCAAGACAGTGCCTTAAGGGGGTGTTGGCAATAATGCGAGGCTAGTCTGAGGTTTGTAAACCAGCATAGGTTCAGATTCAGGTTCAACTTTCTCTGAACCGCCGAAGTTTTCAGGGTTGTGGGTTAGGTGAAAGACTGTTTCCCTTCCCTGCCTGTAATGCATAACTTGGGATATCTGGGCTTTGTAAAGCCTCAGGAGCTGTTGTTTTGAGCCTGTAAAACAAAACAAATCATTATGTGGCTTGAACTAGAGGCTTTATTATTATTATTATTATTATTATTATTATTATTATTATTATTATTATTATTATTATTATTATTTCCGTTTTACCCCCCACATCTCACACCTTCAGAATAAAAACCTCTTCCAATAGATGTAAATTCATAAGAATCTTTATTTTGTGTCAATTAACTGTGATAATCTACTGCAGGAACCATCTTTAATGGTAGTTGACTCATCTGGAGACTGAATGTTGGCTGAGATGAAAGATTAGATCTCACATATAAATTCTTACACTCTTATGTTTGAGCTATTGCAAGCTGAGAAGGATAATAATTAAGACTTAAGGGTTGTTGCAACAAGGAAAATTCAGGAGAAGCATTAAGAAAATCTTCCACTTAGGCTGTTAAATAACTTGAGTAGATTTCTTCAGTCTTCTTCACTGAAAACCTTTAAGAACAATTAGAATAAACATCTGCCTACAATGCTTACGCTGCTGGTCCAACTTTTTCCTTCTTAGAATTTGTAAATGAAATTTAACTCTAGTTTTACTGCTACCATTATGTCTCCTTGCTTTAGTGAGGTTGTCATCTTCACCAAGACTTCCCCAGTTACCATCATGTGGGTTGAAAGCTCTTTCCAAAACAAACATTATTCTTCAGGGCAATGCAGGAGAAACTTTTAGAAAACTTCTTTCACAGGAGCACTCAGGTGTTTATTGTCATCTTGATCAAATCTCACTACTCATTCCAGACAGTCTGGTACTTCATACTCTATATTTTATGGTTAATAGCTTCAAGTCAGTTATGTATTTCTTGCCTCAATCTGTCAAAAAAAAATTGTTACTTTATCTTTCATCTAATGTTGGAGAGACTGTAATCTGATCTCAGATTATTTACACATTTACAGGCAAACTAGGCAGCCTGCTAGAATCACGGTCTGCTGAGGTCTGTGAGTTAGTCGTGGCCTTGCTCTACTATTCTTTCTCAGACAGAGATCTAGACAAGGAGGGCCAAAGCATCTTCTATCAACAATATTTGTGGCCTTGTTTTTCATGCTCCCCAAGTGGCAGCAGAAGCAAACATCTCATCTCTCCAGTGTCTTCATTCCCTTCATTCTTCATTTTCAATGCCAGTTCTTAACTTGACCTATTCTCTTCTCAGAATGGACCACGCCTCTCTTAAATCCTGAGATGCAGAAAGTACAAGTGCCAGATTATTTTGGGTAGTTTGGCTACTGAATCCCACAGCTCAGAGGCAGTTCAGCATGGAGTACATTACAGGACAAAACCTGACCCTGGATCCTTGTAGTCTCAGTTTAGCTCATGTAGACAAGCAGTTCAGTCAGGAGCTCAGATAAAGTTCAAATAAGGCCAATCAGAACTACATTTTGCAATTAGCTTCATAGAGTTTTGCTGCACATTTTGACCCAAACAGTAGCCTAAAAATAATTTCTAAATGGACCAGAGCATCTAACATAGAATCATTACAGATATTTCAGGGATTGATTTTGCATGAATAATTCAAGTGGAGTGTAGAGACAAGAGTATCTTTAAAATATGTGGTATTTTTGAGATATTGTTCAAAACAGGCAGTCTTATTTACAGCCTTTGGTGGAGTTTTTATCACAACTTAGTGTGTGTCCTCATAAAAGGAAGGATTAGGATTATGTTTCACTTGTTATTACGGTTAGACCTTTTAGAGTTTCAAAACCTAATTTACTAACTTTTAAGAAATTATATGCTCCTATACTATTCTATTCTCAAAGAGTAAGACGACCAAAACCCAAAGCTAAAAAAGCAGCAGGTGCAACACCTTAATAAATAATGTCTGTCTTCATGAAGTAAACTGTGAAAACAATACAGACTAGCATAGAAAATATGTAAAAGTAGGCTGGCTGAAATTAATCAGTTCTCTATGTTTACACAAAAATGCATTTGACCCGCAGGATTTCCCAGAACTATAGGTTTCCATATCTGTAACATTATTGCCTTTGGTGTTGTCACTGATGGCAGCAAAGATACTGTTGTGCCTGGCACTCTGGAAATCATTACTGTAGAGGAACTGGTATAATACAACCATGCAGAATCTGAGGCTAAAGAGAAAAGCTCTGTAAATATCTCCCCAGAGTGATTTCCTGTGACAGTTCTTTCAGGTGTGTGTTGTTTGCATCAAGAGCAATGGGAAAGATTATGGCCTGTCAGTTCTGAGATGATGGGATGTGGGATAGCATGTGTAGGAAAGAGATAGAGACTGGTGCTCTGGAGGTACTTCTGCTTTACACTTCACAATGAGTGGGAGCACATACAAGAGTTTCATGCCAGGCCCTTGTTTAACAATGATACTTATGTTACGTGTGTGTGATTAGCTCCATAGCCACAACATTTCAGTGTTTCATTTAAGAAGAATGAACTGTAATGGGATAAAGGCAAGAAGCACTCTCTCCATTTAGGAAATACTATATGCCATATTGAACTGTGTCATATCACCACCCTCTGTCCTGGAAAGAGGGCATAGATATGCTCTTCCTAGCAGCATATATCTCCAGGACCTTGTGTGCTGAAGGCAAAAGTTAAACAAGTGCACTAGTTGCACCTGTCATGTGGGGTTGAGGAACTGAAAGAAACAATAGTGCTTTCAAAGTGGAAATGTGATGGAGCAGAAGACAGTGCTTCTCTATTTTTCCACAATAAGGTAGGACTGAATTTCACACTCGTGTTGTGTAATACAAGTAACACTTCAACAGGAAGTGAGTCCTTATCAGAGGATCTGACTAACTGCTTTGTTCCAGCTACAGCAGAGCACCTCAACTCAATGGGAGCAGATAAAGTGGGGCTACTTTTCAGTGGCACCTTAGAAGAGGATAATTAACAAACACCGTGCCTTGTCAGATAATGCTAGCCATTCAGGCCAATACCAGAAAGACTGAAAGACACAGTGGTGCGTCTTCAGATGCCCCCTCCAAATTATTCATTGTTCTCAGTAATTCACAAGTTTCCAGCTTAGATTTTGGAAAGGAAGAGACATGAATCATAACATCAGGCTTTCATTTTGAATTCACAACTGGCTTTTTCAAAAGCCAATGCCTTTATTTGGTCTTTTAGAGTATTCTGCTCTTTAGAGCATAATAGCTAAAATTCCTGAGAATGGCATTTGCTAAGATTTTTCTGTAATCTTTTAATGCTTTCCAATACCCAGAGTCCAATTAACATTATGCCTAATGGATATTGGATATCTGTAGTATTTTCCCCCTCCCTCACCTACACTATAGATGCAGTACTTCCACAGAACCTCCTCTGGGATGCTCGCTTGAATGGCGTTTTTAATTGCACTGCCTGGTACTGGGAGAGCTGCAGCATGTCATTAAACAGATGAGTTGTGCTGCCTATGCCCATGTGAAGAGTACAACAACAATCAAACAGACTTTTAGCAGCAGGTTTTTTGATACTTCTGATTCCTCTTCCAGCAAATTCCATGATTTATCCCCTGTACTGCCTGTTCCTGCTGCAGTAACTAATAATTTTCCATGAAGTAGCAATACAGACATGAAAGATCATAAAAACTACACCCACCACATGTACACCTTGTCTAAGAAGAATCTTAAACAAAGGCATGAGGAGGGTATGCCACACGTATCTTGCTTTACCGAGGGCATGTTTTATTCTGTTCTCTTCTACTACATTTGTTTTCAAAGACTCATAGATTTGCTGAGCACTGATTGGAAGGGATCTGTAGGGATCATCTAGACCAAATCCCTGTTCAGAGTGTGGTCAGTTATGACAGGTTGCTCAGAGCCTTATACAGTAGGGTTTTGGATTATTTTGAGAATGGAGATGCTACAGCCAGTCTGGACATTCTCACGGTAAAATTTACGCTTGATTTTTTTTAATGCAACTTCCTCTGTTGCAGCTTTTGCCCACTTCTTCTCACTGGGACTTCTTTAATTTGTCCATCATGAATTTCAATATATTTATAAGATTTCCCTGACTCCATCTTGAGTGTGTAAGGTCCCACTTCTGTCAGATTTCCCTTATGTCAGATGCTCAAAATCCTTAACCACCTTAGTGGCCCTTTGCTGGTTTCACACCAGTAAGCCTGTATTCCTTAAGAATACAGTAATAAGTAATCTTGTATTCCTTAAGAAGCTGTCAAGAGATTTTCATGCTTTTGAGTTCAGAATGGTAGATGCTTATGCCAGTAAGGAAATTTAAGACTAAATGTTCACAGATCACATTCCATCATCAAAAAAACTCTTGTTCCCATAAACACCTCAGAAGAGTTATATGGTTCCTCAGAGCTGAGTCTTTGGACCACATGTTGGTCTCCATCATCTTCTTAAAATTTTGTTGTCCTTATTTTGGAATTTCCATGACTCCTGTATATTAAAATAAATACCCCAATATGGTACCATCAACCCAACAGGAATCTAAAAAGAAACTTGTTACAGTTCCCCTGCTTACCTCTTTTGACCATTTTGACATCTCTAATTTTGGCAGTCACATTCTTTGTCCACTCCTCTCTATAGTCCCTTCTCCCTTGGAGACCCGGATTTCTCCTTGTCCCTTCTTCTCTCCCTCACCTTGTTAGCACAATGGCTGCTTTCATGTAACCTGCCTCCTTTTAACAAAGACTTTCTCAACCTGATCTATTAAACTTATGTCTTCCAATGTCAGATTCCATTCGACCACATACTTGTTATTAGAGCATTTTTTGTGTGTGCGTGAATTTTTCCATAAAGCCGAGTTTCCTCTATAGGGAAAATACATATATCATATATTCCATATCTAGGCACAGATGAGGTCAACCTAAACCAACTTTTCTCTCCCAATTCTGTCTCAAAGAGCAGATCAGTCAGCACTAGCTCTGTTCTCACACTGATCCACTGTTTTGCACCATCAAAGCTTGTGGTAGCTACAGACTTCCTACCAGTAGGCATTTTTCTGTGATGAGAAAATATTTTAGCAAAGATTCAGAGTCACTGTTTCTCCTTTCTTCCTTCTTTCTGACAGGAAATAAACTAAAAATAGGTATTGTATACTCTTGGAATAGTCCCACTATGTTATAATCCAACATCTCTGCCTAAGGAAGGTGGAATATCTACCCAAAGTCTGTGTTCTTCCCAGCATACCCACCTAGTACAGCAGATATGTGATAATACACCTGCAGATTAGAGCCCAGATGCCTTGCTGTCTTTGTGGGAAAGACACATTAAAATTTGGAGTATGGCAAGGATCAGGCCTAAAGCCAATAGTGCTAATGCAAAATTATGAAATGGAGATGGGGAGAAATTGAAGAGGATAGCAAATACCACTTCATATAGCAAAGCCTGTCACATCTAGCAGATGGATGGGATTTTGTAACACTGGATGAAGCTGAAATAGCAATTAACAATGAATATGGAGAGACTAGTATTTATCTGCAGCACATCTTTGGAGACTATGTTAATATGGCTGAGATTTTTGAACAAATGTAATGTTTCTGAGAAATTGATTTGATTATATATATTTTTTAAAGGACATTTATCATTCATCTGTTTGGAATAACCATAATACAATGGAAGACTACATGGAGAAAATGAATGATCAAAGTTCTAGCATGCTTTTTTTTTTGAGACTGATCTTTTCCAGATAGATCCCTAAATCTATGCTACTCTGTCATCTATGATGAAAATGTGAAGAGCATGGAGGAGAAAGGAGTGTGAAACACAAGTAACTTTAAATGTTGTTTTCTAACTAAAGCAACACACTTCATCAAAGCACAGTGTCATAAAACAGGTTTATGCACTTCTTTTTTAGGTAACATGCTCAAAGTTCATGCAGTCTTAAGAAGAAAACATGCCTGGAACTACTCACAATCTCATCTGATATCTTTCTGGTTTCATATTATGTTTAATTAAAAAAACCCAGCACTCCTGTGTGGCTCCCTCCACTAGTTTGTCCAACCTACTCTATTAATTGACAAAATTGTCTGGTCCAGAGATTAAAATATTATTAGAAGAGGGAATGCATTACAAAAATCTCAGATTCCCTTCTTGGTTAGAGAATTCAGTTTTCCATCTGAAACACAGCATTTAAGTGCTTTTGGAATTTTGGAAGATTTGGACTTTCTACTTTCTACAAGATGCAACATGACATACTGAAAGGTCAAGTCCCTGACAAATGGACATGATGTCAAGTACCGGACTATTGCCATGAAAAAGGGAGAGAGATTTCTGGTTTAACATTAGCAGAAACAGATAAAAGGTGATTTTATATTTACTTCATCACTTTAATCTTTCATAATCATTTGTAATTCTGTTTTGTTTTTGTTTGTTTGTTTGTTTTAACATGTGTTTCCAATGTAATTAGAACACAACATGTTAAGAAGTGCAGTAAAACAATGATAAAAATGATAGTTTTGTAAAAACCCTGTCTTACATGCCTTTTCCCACCTGCCAGTGAAGAGACCAACTGGATGCAGCTGAAAATTGTATTGGCATCAAAAAAAAAAAAAAAAAAAAGGAAAACACAGTGCCTTTCAGTGAGCCCAATTATTCTCAGGCATGCAGATAGGTACTAGGGAGCAAGCTCAAAACTCTTCATCCTAACAGCACAGGAAGAGTGTTTATTCCTAGCAATAAGGATTAGATATTGCTCGCATGAGTATTATGCCAATACAGACACACTGCAGGATTTGTCTGCACTGTTCTCCGCTGATCCAAATGCTAGTGATTTTAGTGGTTGCTATAAAAATCACATTAAAACTGTCTCACTTTTGCATGTCTGATTCAGTTTGTTTTTTTTTCCACTAGGTTGTATAGAGCTTCCAACATTTTCCTTTCCTTTCATATCTTATTAGTCTTGATTAATGCTAAGTGCTCACTCTTACACTGGGTCAGTGATCTAATGCTGGAAGCTTGATTTCCAGAAACTGACCTACCAATTTTACCAATTTAATAATGACTGTGGTCTGTTAAATTTAGGAAAACATTATCCACCAAATTGATACAAAACCAAAGTGTTTTCTCTGAGTAAAGTCTTTGTCCAGCTGCACTATGCACTGCAGACCAAACTTATCCTGACCTCTCAGTATAACTTTTTTTGTGTGGCAGATTTCAGAATTTATTTTGAGTTCATACTGGAATTAAAATAAATTTTGAAACATATTTATAAAAATAGAACGTGTCAAAATACCCTTCTGGGCCAAGGCTTTAGATTTTCAGCTGTACACACCTACTTATTAGTCAATGTAACTGCATAATGGAAGCCTCTGTGTTTGAATTAGAATAATTTTTCATCACAGGTTCCTCTGAAAGAAACAAGGCCAGGTCTCAAGTGCCTTTACCACATTAAAATCTATAGGCTAAAATAGATAACTATTCTTTCTGTATCTTTTTCAGCTTTCCAATGGAAACGCCATTGGAAATAGGATTACTTCTCTGTGGAAGCTTCTGTATCCCTTAAAATTTCTTGTTCATCTCTGGTTTGTCTTTTGTAAAATTTGAGCTGCTTCTGCTTTCCATTGCTTTTTTTTGGAGCATTTCTATGGTTGATGCAAAGAAAAACTTGTCATAGTTGGTGAATGAGGAGAGAGTAAGAGTCTCTGTCATCCTCACCACCAAAGTGAAGACACTATGGTACCTCTTGGGCCTTGGTAAGAGAAAAGTATCACATTTGACTAATTCCTAATTAAAAATAATTAAAAAAAAAAGTTCTGTGCCAAATGCTACACAAACCATTTTATTTTGGCTTCAGACCTTTTTATTTAATTATTTATTTATTGCCTATTTTCTTAGAATTTGACTCTAAACATGCTTCACTTCAGGAAGGATCGTATTGGTAGCCCTCTGCTTGGGTTTAACTCATTTGGTTTAAAATCACACCTTGAGTTAAATGGGTGCAGCTGTCTTGTGTAGACAAGCCCTCAGAGGCACTTTGTCAGGCATACTGCCACTAATCCACCTACCGAGGTAATCTATCTTGCCTCAAGGGGAGCAACAGATTCCTCTCTGTTAATATTCAGATCTGTCAGAGTAGAGATACCATAACACTGCCCTCACTTAAATAATTATCTAGTCTCCAGGTACATTATATAGTCTAAGTGATTGCAAAGTAGCTTTTTGGCTCATTATATTCTGAACCGGGCCCTGAAGAAAGCAAACATCCATTTGGTTGTGTTTAACGCATCCATACAGTTACTGACCTCAGAGCAGAAGTTTTCCTGTGTGGGTCTAGGTGACTGCTAATATCCTTTACAAAAGGTTTCTGGCCTTTGGACCAGACTCAGTTTGCAAATATATGCCAGACTATAAAGACCACAGCTGTCCTAGAGATTAACCCCAGGAGCCCTGGGGAATACCAGCCAGACTTGGTGATGGGGCTCCCAGAAAAGCCCTCACTTAGCCCCACACCACTGTGCAAGTCGATTCCAGCACATACACTTTGTCTTCAAAGTGCTTAACATTTCAGAAGCGAGCTTGTAGCAATTAGTGCTTGTTGTGTGATGGAGACTGCTGTGTTGACTGAGCCAATTAAGAGATCAATTAGTGCAGTGCAGAGTGCTTAGAGAGATAGTCTTGGGTGACATCGGTCAGGTGTTCAGTCCATACTCTGTTCTGAACTGTGATCACTAAAGTGCATTTAATGACTTTGTATTTGAAGGAGTACCAAAGCACTTATGCATACTGTCTGATTTTGAAAGTAAATCAGTTTTGTGCTATTGTAGCCCATAAAATATTGTTTTACACAGGTGTAGTACTAAGTAAGAATTTCCATGAATTGGAGTCACTACAAGCCAGTGCCAAAGCTGCTAGTGTTTCTTCTTCTCGTTGTGTCTGAAATTTTGTAAAAAAATAAAAGATTATATGATCTAAAAGTTCACTCTGTGAAGTCTGTAGCAAGCTAAAGCAGTTCACTATTTTCTTTACAATAGAGTAAAATGAATTCATGACTTCATAATTCCAAGTTGCAGTAGAGCTTATGGTCTTGATTAGATAATTCTCTTTATTGGGCACCGATTAGAAGTTTTCAGATGAAAATACCAACTGGATGCAGGTCTATCAGCCCTGTTTGGTTTCCCATCCAGGCAGCTGGGGAACCTGGGCTCCTGAGCTCTGGTGATTCCAGGGCTGACTCACCAAAGCAGGGTTTTCAGGCATGTCACACGGCACTGCTAGGAACTCAGTGTTTGTGGAAGTGGAGGCCAGCAGAGGTGAAACTAATAAGAAAGTCTCAGGAAATGATATATTCAGAAACACCATGCATGTTTCCTTTTAGAAACAGTGTTTGGGGATTTCTGGGTCATGAGAAGGTCTTGAAGAATTGATGTAGGTCCTGACCAAACAAAACCACATAAATAAAGAAGAAAGAGTAGAAAAAGTATCATTAACCCTAAATCCTGCATTTTAGCTAGGTCTAGTCTTGTTCTGCTCTGAAATATATTTATATGGCTACAGAAACATGAAAAAACAAGAACCAAAGGGAGGCAACCTTTTTCATTTCACACATCCCAGTGCCAAACACTATCAAGTAGACTATTAAAATAAGGGATTTTGTTCTCCTTAAAATAACAGCAACAACAAAAAAAAAGATCAAAACAAAACGAACAAAAAAACCTAACACACACACACACACAATAAAGAAATATATAAATAAATCCCACAAAATTTGTTCTCTCTGTGCATGAAAGTTTAAACTATAACATGGAAGATTCTATTTTACTCAGGTTTCAAAAACAGGCAGGAGATAAAGATTTTATCTTTTTACTTGGCCTGCTTAGTAGTAAAAAAGAAAATAAATAAAACAGTCAAAAAAAAAAAAAAACCCAAAAAACAACCCACAATTATTTTCACATATTAATCCTTCATAACATCAGGAAGGCTTAAATGAAGATTTTAACGGATTAATGATTTCTCAACGTACTTTCTTGATGCTGCATTAACTGCACCAGCCTTTCTGTTCACAGAAAAGCACCCTCCTTTTGCTTTCCTGGAACTACTTTTCTGGGTGCATCTTCTAAGAAAAGAGAACATGAAAGAGAACATAAAGTCATACTTTATCCCAGAACCTTCTTCAGTATACATTTTTAAGCCGTTAAATAACAACAGAAATGGCAACAAAGAATCAAGGTTTGGACAACAGCATAACACACCCTGTAACTTACACACACACACACACACACACATAGACACACACACAGAGTGGAAAAACAGTGTACTTAAATATTAATAGTAATGAGTATAAGTGATTAATAAGGATGTAACAATAACCCAGGATTTTCTTTTTCTCTCTAATTAAGGAAAATAAAATGAGATTTTTGGAGATTCTACATTTAGCCCATTGTTTAAATTCAAGGCTTTTATAGACATCAGTGACAGATCTGAAGTTATCTGAAGATAACTGAGGAAGAAATAGACTTTTTTAGTGAGGTTTCAGAGTCTTATGCATAATGCTATATATTCAATACTTTCTCCAGGCATTGATGGCAGTATTTATGGGATAGGAATACTGGTCTAATCCATGTGGCTCAGGCTCCCAGTTTGTAACTACCACTTTTTCAGCACATGATTTTGAAAAACTCTTTTGTCTAGGAGCCACATAGTCATATGTAAACATCTACATTGAATCTTTTCACCTTTGATACCCTTTATAGGCACCAAAGAAAATACCGCTAAAATATGCCGCTAAAATATGGAATACAAATTCAAGCTATCTCAAAGGCAAACTATTTATAGGGGAGTTAGTCTTAAGCCATGTGGACAGCAAGCAGCCTTACCCATCTGGCCAAAGCACAGAAACTGGTCCCTGACTCTTCTGTTTGGCAATATAGGCAGAACTAGAGGGAGCTACAAGAAGAAACCCTTCTGGCATGTGTTTCCATTCACCCCAAAGTAGCTGTTTACAGCAGGCTGGATGAGTCATGCTCCTTGTATCTTGGTTTCTACAAAATGGGGAATGATATAAAATAGTATATAGTCATATTCATAAAGAACCACAAGTACTCTCTACCTGAAGAGAAGTCAGCAAAATGCAAAAGTATAAGTCTGGGGAAAATAAAATAAAATAAAATAAAATAAAATAAAATAAAATAAAATAAAATAAAATAAAATAAAATAAAATAAAAAGTCAGTGCACTATCAACCACCAGGAAGTAATTTCTTAGCTGATATATTTAGGAGGCAAATTTGCATAACTCCATTTTGTGAATCACCGGACTCCAGGAGTGAGTTTGGAGCAAGCAGTGTGGTGGGACAAGGCCGTGAAGACCAGGCCAAGGTTACAATGAGCAGAATGTGGGTCTAGACCTCATGATGTGGGAACAGGGTCCCAGGAGATGGAATAGCATTTCTTTTGCAGTAACACCAAGACCTCTCCTCTGTAATCAACATTTCCATGCAGTGCTGTTGGGAGCATGTTCATTGTATATCGCAGTCTCATTCAGTTAAAAAAATTATGTCCACAGCCTTTCATACTACATGAATTTTAAAATCAGAAAATCTGGCTTTGAAACACGTTTGGCTTACCATGAAAGTGAACTGTAGAAAAAAAAACACAAAGCAACCATTCCATGACACGCAGTCACTGGCATTTTTTTTTTTCCCCTCAAGAATCAAGGAACAGCCAGGCGTGGTTTCAGAAGGCATTTCTTATTGAATCCGGCCAAAAGATGTTGTAATATTTACCCTGGTACACGATTGTTGGCCTAAAAACTATTGTGTAAGGAGTCAGAATGGGAATACAGATTCAAATATAACACCAAATAAATAAAGTTTCATTAATGCATGGTTTAGTGAGAAGAACATTGGCTGGAGACTCAAACGGCCAATGTCTCTGTTGTCCTTTCAGGGGACATCAAAGCATACTCATGGTCCCAACCCATGTGCCGCTGGCAATGTTTCCACCCCAGCTCATGGGTGCTGGGATGGAGCCAGGCTGAGCCCCAGGCAGCATTCCCAGGGACACCCACTGCCTTGGTAGGCAGGAGCCCTTGCTGTCCCTCGAGTGCCCCCCAGCCCCGAAAACCAGTATGGAACAGTGCAATGAAAGGGCTTGTAGCCAGGCTCTCCTCAGGGCTGTATGACATGTGGCTGGAGAGAGGGCAAATGTGGGTGTTCCATGTCCCCCACAAGTTAGTTACTCATCCAAGCAGTCGGGTCCTGCTTGGGACAGCCCAGTCAGGAGGCATCTGTCAGGGCCTGTGTCCATCTGTGCAGCTGTAAAGATGAGCATAAACTCTTCAGGCCTGTGACCAATAGATGGCAGGCAAATCTTAGGCCTGTCATGCAAAGCAGCATATGATGTCCCATAGACTGCTTGCTGCAGGAGCTGGTGGGACTGCCTGGTGACCCCAGGGCTGGCCCTAGGCACTAGCGGTCACTGAGTTATTTCAGCCTCAGCAAACAGCGAGTCCCTCTCTCAGGCTCTAGCTGGCTTAGATACGACTGTCTGGCATACCTGCTTGTAACAGCATTTACTACGAGGAAAACATGCACTTGACTTGCTACTCTTCTGTCATGCTTTCCAGATTGCCCCTGTTCTACCCCTGTTGCACAGTAATTGGGGTCTAAATGGAGTGACAGAGAGAGATGAGATTGGTGTGATTCCCACCCTGTCTTTTGTACTGACTGACTGGATAACAGCTTTTTTTTTCAGCCACCCAAACATTATTGTCATGTGGCAGTTTTTCACAGCAGTGACTTTTAAGACCCAGACTACCCCAAAACAAATAAACAACCAAACCAAAAATACTGTGACAACAATATTTTCATGTTAATAACTCCCCGCTCTCAACTTTTAAGCCGAGTTAATATCTCTTAATGCATTCAGTAGCTGTTGATTGTTCCTCAGTCCCTGTTTCAGAGATCATGGAATCACAGAATTATAAAGGTTGGAAAAGACCTCTACCTACCACCAATGTTGCCCACTAAACCATGTCTCTAAGCTTAACATCCACATGTTTGTTGAACACATCTAGGGACAATGATTCCACCACTTCCCTCTGTCCACCACCACACCTTTCTCTCTGAGAAGAAATTTTTCCAAATATCCAACTATCCATTTGCTCTTGCCTGTGAATGCAGCATACAGACAGGACTGAGCAAGTGTACTGGCCACAACATTAGTGCACCTTTAGGCAGGAAGAAATGAAGATTGAAGTGGAAATTGGAGAAATAGCCACAGGTTTTTCCAGACAATTAAAGCACAATGGAAAGTTTGTTTTCTAAGCAAAGCTTTCCCATACATTAAGAAATTTCAGTTTTTTTATTTGATTTCTTAAGAGTAGTCTGCTGTTGTACCCAACAACAACAACAAAAAAGAATTAAATGTTTTCCTGAGAATGTGGCACGCCAAGTCCTTATTTCAACTTCAATTTGTTTCGGCTGAAATTTGTTGAAATCCAGACTGCCTTTTTCTCAGCATGCTATGCTGCCCACAGATGATTCTATGCATCTATAATTCTATTATTCTAAGTAGAGATGTATCAAATCTATATGTTCTATAGAGTATAAAAACAGCCCCAAGATATGCTGAAAAACACATGTTGTGTAATTATCAGCACCTCCCTCAGCCTGTGAAAGTGTACAGAAGCATCATGTTGAACTGGAAATGAAATCAGTGTTTGCTCCAAGCTGGGGCAAATCTGGGCCCAGGTTTTGCAAATCTCTACAAGGTATTTAAGAATATAGTGGAAATGTTAGTCCCAACCTCTGAGCTGGTCAAAATCCGATGTAAATTCTTGCATTTTACACCTTCTTCAACTACCAATGTGGCTGAAGGATAATCTCCTGTTAGGTACAAACCTCTCTTCGCTGCCACTTGGAAAACTAACATTGCATAGTCTTATGTAATCTGAAACATGTTTCATCAGGCAGGTGAACATGGTGCTGAGAGTTCAACAACAGTTTACCTTTTGAGGAGGAGGATCCATTCATTATGTTGCAGTCCCAGAGATAGGCCCTGCTGAAAGATGTCTCCAATTATGCCTAAGCATTACTCCAAGATGAGCCAAAAGGTTTGAAGGTATGGCTAAGGCTGTGACAAGCCAAACATTTGTCTTAGCCCCGAGAGGCAAAAACATCATCGGATCTTTGGAATGGAGCACGAAGCAGAACATGGGAAGCTTATGGTGTGCCATGCATGCGGGTGTGCACAAGCACACATAAGTGCAGGCAGGTAAGGTCACGGTGACCGCCAGGAAGCGGTGCCAGACGCTTTTCAGTACTTTGGCTCTGTCCCGACTTCTTTCTCATTCATGGGCACGGAGCCGAGACAGAGCCAGGTTTTCAGCTGCAGTCAGACTTTATGCTTCATTACTTTGCCCACCTCTGCACAGGATATAGCATTTTTAACATTAGCAGTTAGCATTATAAGCTCTCATAAATTATCCTGGGCCTCTGCTGCTGAAAATATGTTCCAGTGCATGGCCCGTCAGACCCTCTGCCTGTGAGGTGTGTGGGATGCTGGCTTTGTGAACCATGGCTGTTTCCCCACTGCAGCCTCCACTTGGTCACCGTTCACAGACTTGGAACTGGGTCCAGTGAATGTTTACCTCATGTTAATGTAGATTTCCCATGTGATGCACAGGGATAGAGCGAAACCTGCTCAACATGAGTGACTCGTTTTGTGCTCCAAATGGAAATCTGGAGGATAGGAGCAAGCGCTTCTCTGGCCAAAGAAAGAGCAAGCTCAGCTGAAGAAGAGCCATCACTGGGCATGCCAAAGGGTAATAAACACATTCTTTTTTAGAAGGAGAAAGGGAAGGGCAAGGAGCAGGTCTAGGGTGTGCAAGTAGTTTAAAGTCACTGCCGAGCTAACACCCACGCAGATGAGTGCTGGAGCACGCCAAAGGCTACCCTTCATTTTACAGCCAATTAGTGCAAGCTGCTACACATCCCTGCAGGACCAGATTCCCTACTTCAGCCACAGCCACCAATGAAGGATGACACATGAAGTGCTGTACCTCAGAAACTTCTTCAGATTTTATGACTCAATGCATACATCTTTGAGTTAAAGCTGCTTTCTTCCTCTTATATTTCCTCTTCAGGACCAGAAGCATCACCACCTCTCCCTTCAGTCACTGAAGCTCAATCTGTCTCACACAGGTGTTGTCCAGGAAGACCAAAGAAGTCAAACACAGAGTCAGTGAACAATGTAGAAAATATCATTCTCTTCAGTTATGGTGGAACAAGAGCGCTTTTGGCTACTTCTGACCTTTAACTAGATTTAGGGAAGTCTGCAGTAGAAAGAGGAAACTAAGTGTCTTTGAAAGACTGATTTTTCCCCAGAAGCTTACAAAAGGAGTGAAGGACATACTGCTCAATACTGTCTTATACTTTGAGGTGAAGAGCTGATCCTCAAGCCCATTCTGCCAAAGGAATTTCCTGCTCAATAATATGGAAGGACGCATAAGGGCTACAGGGATGGTGTGAAGATACATGACTGCTTGCTGAGAGCTTTCAAGTTAGTTGTGGGAAGGATCATATAAAGACTGTCATTTGAAGGAATAGGAAATGGGTTGATGGGCTGATGGTTGTACTAGATTATCTTAGTGGTCTTTTCCAACCTTAATGATTCTGTGACTCGCTGGTTCTATGAAAAATATGAGCAGAGTGTGTGAATGAGAAGAAACTGTGGGTGGAGTTATCCCACAATGGAATGCACAAAGCATACTTGGAAAAAAAAAAAAAAAAAAAAAGGCTCAGGGCTGCAAGAAAAGGTGCATGAGTGACCAGCTGAAAAGGGTGTGGAGGATAATCAGAATCTCTCCGGTGTAGGCCCTGTCTGCTATTTGCAAGTAAGAAAAGCTGTCAAGGAATCAATGGACTATTTACTACCTGAGTTCCAGTGAGAATAGCTTGTCTCTTTACAGTGAGAAAAAGTAAAAATGCACCTTGAACTTCTACCTCTCATGCTGCTACATCTCCCAGGGTATTTTCTGTTTTGGTCCTCAGGACTGTATCAGCAATTTGAACTCAAGACTTTAATTAAAAACTAGAGACAAACAGCCTCCACATGAGTTACAGACATTCGACATTTGCAGCAGACTTTGGTTTTCATCATATGACATGCTTTTGTAACCAGCTCAGTTAACGTTTTAATTTTAAAATATAGTTAACACTTTGAGGAGTGCTGCTCCTTTTCAAATGTTGGAATGCATACATACCCTCAGGGGGCTGTGTTTGTATTTATTTTGACCAGCACTGCACCAAAAAAAAAAAAAAAAAAAAAAGAAAGAAAAAAAAGAAAAACTTTGGCACATAAATTGCTTCTTTTTCCCTGGGGAACAGAACACAGAGAGAAACATGCCAGCAAGTCATACACCAGAGTGTCAAGGACATCCCTGGGAAGCTAGCAGAAGAAGCAGGAAAACGGGGAGTGATGATGGTAGAGAGTAATAAAGGAGAGGTTCTGGGATTCCAGAATATGAAAAGCAAAGCTTTTGGAAAGGAGAATCAGTCTGCATGTGATTGCTAGTGATGGGCTCAGAGGACAGATCCTGTGTTTTACACCCCTTTGAGGCTGCTAGCTGTATTTTTGGCACTGGCCACTTGCTCAGGAGAGATCCCAACTTTGGATGCTTAACACTTTGTTTGGCAGCCACTACCTGAAGTGCATGCTGAGGGAACGTGCTGAATATCTGGATTTCTTGTTCCTTTTGAAAGCAGCAATATACAGCAGCTATAACTAGTGCCCTGGCCATCTCTGTGAGAGTTAACTACCTCCGAAATGGGGGGAAAATAACCTCCTCCACATGGAATATGCTGCCTTGGAGAGACAAAAGACTTCATTAAAACCAGACTCACCAGAGCTTTCTTTAAAAATTTTATGGCTGTTCAAATGTAAAACATATTTAACAATGGCTCTTTTGCAATGTTATAAGCTTATTTATTAGACTATGTGTGTTCATAAATCATCCTTTTATCCTCCTTTTTATTTTTCCAAATTAACACATTTTCGGTAAAGGAGATTACAAGAGAGATGATGAAGTGCCAGATTCTATCTCCTGCATCTTTTGTGCTCTAAAAGAAAAATCATTAAAAAGAAAAAAAAAAGAGTGGGGCGAACACCACAAAGCTTTGCTGATGGTAGTGATCAGAAAGGGTAATAAGGCTGCCTTGTCTGTGCTCACACTTGTTTCCTCATCCTTTTTTGGCCAATATTCCAGCAAATAAGCTGTTCTATTTGTATGCATATAGTGTACTGCAGATGTGGTTCACCTTGCTGAGCTTCTCCCTCTGTGCAGCTACTTGGGGAAGTGTAGATGCAGCAGGCAACGTTAGATAATAGGACTGAGACATTTTCCATGACAAAACTCAAGATTTCTGTTGATTATTACTTATACACATGCTAGAAACAAGTGCTCTGTATTTCATGGTTTTCCAGTAGCAAACACAGAGAACAACAGTATCTTTAATCATTCTTTCAGCCACACAGTCCAAATGGCACACTGCTAATGAGTGAGGAAATCCAGTCCTGAGAGAAAACTCATATCACACATCTTTTGTGACTACTGGCAGGGAGATAAGTGCAACCTAATGTATGACTGGCGGCTGAACACATCTGTGAACCAATTAAAGGATGTGGTAGCCTCTTTAAGTTAAAAATCCCCCTTCTAGCTTGAAGCAGTGATGGGAGGTATCCACGATGGGAAGTATTTTGATGTAAGTCTCAATGGGAGTGTATCCCACCGTGTTTCCTCCACAGTGTGGCTGGGGTGTCCATTGGGTTGGTATACACTTCTTTTTTGAGAGGGTTTTCTCTCCCACCACCAGTATGAAGAGGACTGGCTTCCTAACGTGGTGACCCAAAGAGGTGTCAAAGTTAGATCAGTTGTCCCTACACCATCAGGACCTTAAATCTAGTAAGTAGGGATGGTGCAGCTTTTCAGTCTTTCTATCCGAAAGTCCTGCTGGCAGCATGGAGTCAAACAAGTCTGGAATAAACATCAACCTTCTACCTCCTGCTCAAGCAGGGACATCTAGGGGATAGCTTTTGGCGCAGGTGAACTCAGAACAACTTTTTGTGACACTCAAAATTACATTTGCTAACATTTACATTTTTAAAGCTACTTCTACAAAGCACCTTTCTGGTTACTGGCATAACTTCCCCAAAATGAGAACTTAGATGAGATCCAGTCAGTTAGGGGGAGCAAGTGTACTGCTGGGAAACATTGGTGGTCCCTCCTAAAAATGCAAGTCTTAACATGACCCTGAAGCATAACTGTTTTAGTGGGACAATTTCAGTACAGACTATATGTCCTGTAAAATTCTGATAGCAAACAAGCGTTTTTAATGCAGCCATACAGGCAGTTTTGTCGCTCAGTGGAGCAATTTGATGATCGATATCTCTGGCTGCTGATTCACATTCCTTTCTTTCTTAAATAATCAAGGCTACAACAGAATCCACCAAACTCCCCAGCCCAATTAGAGCTGTGTTCGTACAATTTACATTTTTGAAATGCACATTCTTAGCACAGAGGATGGGGCTGCAGCATCTTCCAATTATACAGAGCAATTAGAGAAGATCATCAAGACATTCTGAGGTCTCATTAGCGAAAGTGTTGGTTGTTACAGGCATCTTCACAGATTACAGCAGTGCCTAGGGCCTGCGCCAACCCCCCAGCACACATGCTCTTTTGGAGGAGTTAGACCATGACTCGCTTCTATTGAAAATATGGTCAATACTTTTGCAAAATCATCTTAGATTGTGTTCTTTTGAATAAAAATATTAATTTGTTCAAACAGGGAAGAAACCACTGAATTAATCTGTGTTTTCAGGTTTTAAAATTGAGCATCCTCTGGTAGGAAAAGACAGTATCGCTCTGTGCCTAATGGTGAGGAATAAATATTTCCATTATATAAGAAAAACAAAGAAATACACAATATTCCTATAACGTTGTTCATGCTTAATCACCATGTAGAGTGAGGCAGGTTTCAAACTCAAAGTAGTAAATCCTTATTTTACAGGGCTCCAATTTTTGCTTGGAGAAATACAGAATCATAGAATCATTTGAGTTTAAAGATGCCATTCAAAGTCTTCTAGTTAACCCCCCCAGCAGCGAGCAGGGACATCCACAGCTCCATCAGGTGCTCAGAGCCCTGAGCAGCCTGACCTTGAGTGTCTCCAGGGATGGGCCATCCACTGTCTCTCTGGACAACCTGTTTCAATGCCTCACTACCCTTATGGTAAAAAACTTATTCCTTATATCCAGCCTAAATCTCTCATCTTTTAGTTTGAAACCGTTTCCCCTTGTCCTGTCTATCACAACAGACCCTGCTAAAGAGTTTGTCCCCTTCTCTCTCATAGGCTTCCTTTAGATACTGAAAGACTGCTCTCAGGTCTCACTGGACAAGGTGTCTTTGATGATCCATGAAATAACCAACCTGTAAATGGTCAAATTTTCAGATCAATTTAGAATTTTAAAAAGGAATCTATGGCCCAAGACCAGACCTATCTGGCATGCTTTCCATACAGCCTTTTGATATGACAAGGAGACAAAAAAAATTGTTCTCTGAGTGTTGCCAAAACAATGCAAATTGCTTGCATAAGCTCATTATGCCTTTCTACACAAGGGTGAATTCCCCTCTAAAAGTGTAAGTTTCTTGCAGCACCATAGAGTGCTGCAGGAGCTGCTCAAGGCACCAGCAGAAACAAGTTTAACTGACAGTTGTGCTGGCTGCTAGCTGTATTAAAAGGTATTTTCCCCCCACATAAATTGGCCAGTTGTTCTGGAGCATGAGGCAGTTTGTGTGTGGCCACTTAAACAGCTGTTGGAGGAAGATCTTGTTGGAAGTGGCCAACAGGAGTCAAGCCCTGGGGTCAAAAGGAGCATCTATGAGGGTTTGCAATGGCACAGCAACATCTCACAATACATACCCTGATAAATGAAAAATCTTTTCATATCACAGGATCATGAAGGTTGGAAAAGACCACTAAGGTAACCTAGTCAGCCCATTGCCACCATGACCACTAACCATGTTCATCAATGCCACATCTTCAGTAATATCACACCATAGTTTGTGATGGCATTTTCTGTGATTAGTGACTGTTGGTATCATCAAGATTGATTCTAGACTTGACGAGCGGCAAACCAGTCAGTTTGTGATAGAAGAAACGACTTTTCTTTCCACAGCTGCCTTGAATACCACATTCTCACAAACCAAACTGAAACCAAACCCAAAATCTGACTGAAAAATGTTGTTTGAGAAAGTGTTTTTGAGACTATTTGTTTTCTAACACAAGAGCTGTATTCAAGAAGCAGAGCAACTTAACAGAGCTGCTTAATAGAAATTGTTATATATGAAGCTGCAAAGAATATTAAGTATTCCCATTTCTAGTAAAAGGTGATTATTTATTAACAGTCTACATTAATAGATATGCAGGCAGTCAGATAGATTATTTTAAGGGGCATTTCCAGAATACCTACTCAGTAGGAAGTTAATAAAATCTGAAAGAACATTTATAGTGGCATCTTTTGCTTAAGAAGTTGCTTTTCATAGATAAAAATTCTTTGTGTTTCTCTGTAATTATTTTGGTGCTCACACACCCTGCTGCTGTCTCAGGATTTGGCTGACTTGCTGTTACTGGTTGTCATGGAAAGCGCTCCACAGAGCTAGACAGTGAGGAGATAAGAGCAGAGGTTTTCAGTGATATTTTGGTTCGTTTTGGAATGCTGTTTTTAAGTTTAGGGAGCAAAATTATGGGAAAAGCAAAACAAATTATTACTGGCACTGCTCTTTTTTAACTTCAGAAGACAGAGGAATGGGGGAGTGACTCCAGACTGTAAACAAGCCATACTATCTGCAGCCACAGCCAGCACGAGAGGCATTCCTTAGGAGCTCAACCTTGAATGGTCCCCAGGGATCAGGTTTCTGGCATACTGCTCTCCTGATGGCACAAGAAAATCAAGTTCAGAAATGTTGCGTGTCTCAATGTAGACATCTTCACTTTAATCCACTCACTCCCTTGGGGGTCATGATGCACCTTCTAGCTGGTTATTTCCCAACATGTTTTTATAAGTTATCTGTATATATGGATCTTGTTTAAAAGTAGAGGGACAAATTTTGCCTTTACTTCTGAGCTGTTCTGCTGCTCTATAAGGTAGAAGCAGGGGTGCCAAGCCAGGTTCCCACACCTCTCTTGGTGGGTGCATCTGTATCTCCAGCTATCTATACTGGAGTACATCTGGATGTCATCCCAGGGAGAACTGTATGCATGAATGTATACACAGAGTAAGAAAATGAGAGGGACAGATTATTTAGATTGATGCTGACACTCAAATATACTGCTCTATCCATCCAGTGGCCTTCTAACAGGGATGGGGGTTGAAATCCTGCATGTCGGGCTTGGGGAGGAAGGCAGGAAACCTTTGGAAGTTTAGAGCAAGATCATTCTTTAATGAAATGAGCATATATTTAATATGAATCATCTCTGACTCAGCTGAGACAAAACAGAGGTATTTATTTTCCAGACTGATATCTTTAAAGCTGTCTACAGTTTTGGGTATTGATTCGTGGCCTCAGGAAGTTTTTTCTTTTCCTTCTATCACCGTGGGACAGGATTAAATTACAATTGATTTTATTATGGATTAAATATGTTTGTACTGGATTAATTGCAAATGAAAGTACATACATCTGCTTTGAAAATTTACCCTATCACCAAACTCAACCTCTATAAATTAGAATTAATGTTCTGCTGAGTATAATCCCCTAGTTTCACTCTGCTTCATATAACCTTCTCCCACCTCTGCATTTGCAGCTTTCAAAAAATAGCTGTGGATTGTTTTTTTAAGAACCCGAGTTTCGGAAAACCACCACTGCTAATCCAAAGGGAAACTAGATGACTCTCTCCCTTTGACAGCACTGCAAACCTCAGCTAGGGCGTCTTCTCCCTTTCCCGCTCTCTCTTCTCTCTTCTCCTGTCAGCCCTATTTTTAACGCAGGAGGTCAGCCCTGACACTGACAGACGTTCAAGTGCTGCAGACTTCTGGCCCAGCTGGCACAAGGAGCACATGGTGTTGCCAACTCACCTCTTTCTGCTGCCAGCAGCGATGGGCTCAGCCCGTGTCCGACCAGCTGCCCCCGCTGCCTGACCCCCCTGGGACTGCCCGGTTCCAGGCACCAGCCTACAGATGGCAGACGCCATGCAGATGGCATCACTGTATTTTGGAGGTGCCGGTGGGATTATTCAGGCTGGACAATTAGACCCATCAAAATGGGGTGTAATGAAAGAGAGTGTTATTTTGTGTCCCCAAAAATGTGCTGGCTGGCAGTGATATGCCCATGGGCTGATCTGAACCTGTGTGCAGTTTGGTATGTGAACTTCCTTCAGTGTGGATTAGGATTTCTTCAGGTCAATAGAAAAGGGACCATTATTGTTAAATAATTCCCCAAAAAGAGTTCTCCACTGAGAGAATGAAAGATACATGAGAATGCACTTTTTTCTGACCAACTTTGCAAGCTTGATGTACTCAACAAGATGTCTGTCTCTCCAGTTGATACTGAGCACTGAAGAATATAAAACAGCTGGAGCTATGTAGAGTCCATTGCCAGCCAACATGTGGCTCTTCCATGTTTTGATTTCTAAGATCTCCTTCCTTCAGGATGAAAGGACTGAGTTTTGGTTATGAAAAGATACAACAATAAGAATCACACCCAGTGCTACTGGCCAAGCTAATGTACAGTTAATTTGCAGGTCCTGTGGCTGCACTGGGTAACAGGAAGGGCTGAGTGCTCCAGTGACCTCTGCTAGGATGTTCAGGTGGAGTGATTTCCTTCTCTTGCCTGTATAAGTTCTTTCTTCATAAGCTGCAGAAGAATTTAGCAGTTACAAAGAGCTGCTGCACATATGCACACATAAATCTTTGAGAACTTTTTCAAGCTGTGCTGGACTTTAATGATACTCTCCCCTCAACTATGTAAAGATCTATTAATTTTGAGTCAAACTATTAGACAGTCACACTAGAGTGGGTTTTGTATTAAACAAAAATGAAATTAGTTCATGCACTATAATTCTAAACGCTTTTGCTGTAATGTCTGTGTATCTAGGACACGTGTTTCATCTTAGTATGAGATCTGAAGTTCGTCTCAAGTTGCATGGCTAGAATTGGAGCTGAATCTATAATAATAGTTTCATAGTCAATGTGGCCAACACACATTACTGAGAGTGGCAGAGGTTTTCTCTTGGGGGATGAAGGCTGATCTAGGAGGCTAGCTTGCCTTCTTGTTCCTGCAGCTGAACTCAGGGCTCTGTGACTGGGAAGGGGTGGGGTGAGTGGCACAGGGACATGTCATCCAGAGCTTCAGAGCCCTACTTGAGAGAGTGCTGTGATAATGGCATACCCACACTACAGTCCTTCTGCATCCTCCTAACATGCACAAGTATTGTGGGATGTGCTGGAAATTATAACCTTATCCAGCCAGTAATGGTTTTCCTGGAGAAGCTATTTTTCCATTCTTGTGACATTAACACCTCGCCAGGAGAGAAAGAAGTGGTGCAAATCTGTGCCTGTTGATTTTGCTGCGAATATCATAAGTCTTTCAGCTCCACGGTGGCATGTGATTTCTGTACTTCATTAAAATGTGCAACTTCTAACCAGTAGGTAGCTAAAGTTTCAGCCGGGAAACCACAAACCAATAGAGTACAATAAGAGTGGTGACAGGGGGAGAAGCACAGCTATATACTGTAATTGCAGTCCAAAAGGCCATCACTGCGAGACAAAATGCCACAGTTTGTGGTGGCAGTGGGAAGCCACACACTGGGATGAAAACATGCTCTTTGCAACATAGGCACCTCTGTGGCAGAGGCTGAGTGGATGCTTGCATGTTTTGCAAGCAAATTAAAAGCAAGCAGCTGATTTGACGTGGGGCAGCCATAAGTTCTACTCACTTGTTTTTATTTCCAGCGGGAGATAAAGGCTTGTGGAGTGTAGAGTTGTTGGCTTCTTCAAACACTTCCTCCAAACAGCCTGTTTTATGGAGAACAGCAATAAAAAATGTGAGGTTGTCGCAGTGGTGAATTATCACCAGTAGAAAACAGCAAACATTAAGAGTCTGATATATGTTAACACTGAATATTTTGACAAGGACCAGTAGGAAAAAGCAAAGAGAGGTGTGCATTTCACTTTTTCAAGCAGTTCTCTTAAGTCTTGACAGCAGGGCAAATATTTACATTACTCTTGTGTTTCATATGTGATGCATAACTGCGGCGTGACCCAGCCAGATGCTCTCCCTGGGATGTGGCGGAGAGGCAGCTCTCTGATCTGAGCTGAAAAGACATTTAGTCAGTGCTATGAGGTAGTTTAACTGGAAAAGTTAGCTGAAGATCAGCATTTCTTCTGAGGAAAAGTCCGTGAGAGAGCAACATGTATACACACTGCTGAGACTTCTAATGAAGCTGATTTTGAGCAACACCAGCTACTTTGCTTACCAGAGTACAGGAACACTACTGGGCAGCAGAAGGAGCAAAAAAGCATGACAAGGGAGTTGGCAGGAGCATCTGTTTTTGTGAGCTGTATGGATTTCAATAACAGTTTATGGTAAAAAAACATTTCTTTTCAAAAATCAAGTTCTGTATAAACTCATTAAAATTTTCAGAAGTGCTGAAAAAATATTGAAAAAGCATTTGAGCATTTTCTGAAAGAAATATCTTTTTTGCTAGAATGGTGTTTGAATGAAGTTTATTTCTTTCAGCTGGTCCTATTAAGCACTACAGTGAGGCCTGCACACCCAACTCTTACCATAGCCTCTATGGGTATTGTAGCCTCTGGTTTCATTAAAAGTTAAAGTCTATTTTAATGGTCTGTTTACACACACACACACACACACACACAAACACACACACACACAAACTCTTTTTTTTTCTTATTTTCTTTTTTTTTTTTTTTTGTCTGAAAACATCTGATTTCTGAAAATGATGAAAGATTTCAGAGCTGCAGGCTCTGAAACCATCCCAGGCTTTCAGTTTCTAAGGCTCAAAACATGACTTTTTTTGCAGAAGGCTTAAGACATACAAAAAAAGCTGGATAAACATCAGTGCCCTTGAAGCAATTGCAACTTCACTGTTCTGAAATCAGGCAGCACAAACTCAGGAACCTCATAAATCTCATAAACCTAATCACTAACTGTAAAATTGTTATGGATACATTTCATTTGTAAAAGCTTTTTTTTTTTAGTTCTTCCTCGTCAAACAAAAATAATTACGTGTTGCTCTCCAGTCGTTTTTAATCAATACCAGGCTGCCTATCACAGAAGTATCAATGAAGTAGGTTAAACTTAACCCAACCAGAGCAGGTTTGGCATTTCCTACTTGTTTTGTGAACTTGTCATTCCATTCATTTTGATATAATTTATATTTGCTTTAAAACACCCTTATCGATATTCTGCAGATTTTGTTCAGCCCTGCGTCCCTGCTCATTTTTTCTACAGTATTTTAATGAAGAAAAAAAAAAACAAAACAAAGGCCATGGAAGGGTCAACCTTAGCAGGAGTCTCCTTTGCTCTTTGAAACTGAGTAAGCTCAACCACAAAATAAACCACTGTAAAAAATGAATTATGAGATGGGAATACCTTTACATACATGGCACATGGGTGGAACAAACTAGTCACAAACCATCCAATAGCTCTTAACCACAGGATTTTAACACTAGTCGGCAATGCTGTTGATACAACTATTCTTAACACATTTGGAAAACATTCTTAATATTCAAATGCTCTCTTTCCTAGCCTACCAACCTCACTGCAAAAAGAACAGACATCAGTGCTGGCCTGACTGAATTTACGAGAAAATCTACCTTTGACTTCAAGGTTGTGTAGCTTCCAAATAAGCAAAAAATAGCAGCAAAGGTTTCCTAGCACAAAGCTTCCCTTGCTTCATGGTGAAGAAATTCTTGTCTCTTGCTTTCAAGGCTACCACACTGAAACAGAGATATACAGGCTTAATTTTCATAGTCTTATTTAGACAATTTTACAACCACGCTTTTTTTTCCAAATTAAAAGCAGTTCTGACTTTTCTGATGTAGATTCCTTACTTTATTAAAAAATGAGATGCTTAAAGATGAATGTTTCTACTTTTCTTTCTATAATATTCTGATATTTTCCTGTTGGTCTTGATGTAATTACAAGAGATTTAGTGTTATAGTACATTCACCTGGAGAGTTGTAAAAATGAAAGAAAAAATATGACTACAAAGTATAAAAAGGGAATGGGAATTTGCAGTTCCCATTTTTTTCTGTTGTCTGAACGCCTCCCTCCAGCTTGATGCCCTTGACTGGAAAGGCTTATCAGGGCAAGTGGTGGCATCTGCAATACCTCTGATGTAAGTGTCTGCAAGGGGTGATGTTGAAGTCTCAATGTAGTTGAGCCTTCTCCAGTCCATCTGATGCCACCCCATGAAGGTTCAGGGGACACCTCCCATACAAGGCTGCTGCATGGGAGAATGAACCACAGATGAGACAAGAGGGCACTGTATCACCTAATGTTTTGGTGTGTGAGTACAGAACCCATTTCTTTAATTTCTTTGTTCCCATGAATCCTACAGGAAAAGGAAACTCTGTGATCAGACAGTTCCCACAGCAAGGAACTCAGTAGGCTGCAAGACTGCACACACTGGGAAATGCCCACCAAGGAGCACCATAACCTCTTGTAGAATCACAGGATCATAGAATTGTGGAATGGCTTGGATTGGAAGGGGCCTTAAAGACCATCTAGTTCCAACCCATAGGCAGGGCTGCCTCCCACCAGCTCAGGCTGCTCCCCATCCAGCCCAGCCTTGAGCTCCTCCAGGCATGGAGCACCCACAGCTTCTCTGGACAGCCTGTGCCAGTGCCTCAGCATCTTCTGAGTAAAGAATTTCCTCCTAACATCTAACCTAAATCTCCCCTCGTTTAGTTTAAAAGAATTCTCCCTTGCCCTAAGAAAAAAGTTGATCTCCCTCCTGATTATAAACTCCCTTTAAGCAGTGCATAAGCAAGGTATTAAGGACCTTACATGAATGAATATGCTGCAGCTACCTGTCTGAGGTACAGTCACGCGGTACAAAAGAAACACAGATATGCAGGTAGACAGGGATGCACAGGTTCTCTTGGGTACCCTTTGCACTGCTCAGGTGAGCTAACATTTGGGACCTCCCCACCCACCTGTGATCCCTATTGCACCCATTGCACAGAACTGGTAAGGTAAAACGCAGGCAGGGAAGGGATATGGGGGGAAGGTGAGCCTCCTCCAGCACCAGCAACCCAGTCAGAAACCAGATCCCAAGCCCCACAACACCAGACTGCACAGACACTGGTCTGTATTTCGTGTGCTTTCCTGAAATGGTGATGTAATTTATAACCAATCCAGTGCAGACAAACATTAATGACTAGGAGGCTAGTTTCAACTCCTGCCATCTCACTATCAGCTTAGTTCAGCATCAGGCATGACTTTCATCTAGACTGGGGAGGGGGATGAGGGCCTCACTGCCTCTTTCTGCTCTCATTGCATACATTGTGCGCTCTCAGTGCAGTGTTAGAAATAGCATGGACATAGTGCTGTATTCCTCCAGTATCGGATAATAACCTTTGCATGCTTGGCATAGGGAAGGAAATAGCAAGGGAAAAGGGGAAATGAAAGTAAGTAGAGAAAAAATCCCACATAAAAATAGGGAGTATGTTAGTAAAGTAGAGCTTATGATTCAGTTTTGCAACCGCAATTTCAAGGTCCGTCTTGTTGAGAAGGATATGACTTAATGCTTTTGCGGGGGCATTCTTCAAAACAAAAGATCATTGCTTCACCACTCACTGAGAGAAGTATCAATTTCTGCCTTTTATGAAAAAAAGACAGATGGTCATTTTCTGTATATTTAGATCAGCAAACTGAGAAAACATGAAAGCTTAAATTCTGTTAACTATATCCTAGGGAGAGTGCCATCCTTCTGAACCCTTCAAGTACAATTCTGTTTTGAAAAGTAAAAATTCACATGCATGCTCAGCACATCTTATCCATTGGTATATTTAGAGCTACAAATAATTCTCAGTGTCTCCATTTATCTCCTGTATTGTGATGCCATTGCTGCTAGCAAGGATGCTGGTCTCCTTCACTTCACCAGTACAACTGTTCACCATTGTAAAATGCAGAAACTATCATGATGGCAACTTTAATCCACTGCTGCCTGCTAGTAGAACTGTCATAACATGCTTGCCATCTCTGCAGAGCAAAGTGACTGCAGAACTTCACCTCTAATACAGGTTGCTTTACCTCCAGCTGACAAGCAGTTGCCTGCTAAGCCTCTGCAGTGCAATTGTTAGATGTGTCCATCAAAAGTCAATGCCCACAGTCCCACCTTTGCAGCCCAGATCATGCACTTGATTACACAGGTCCTACTTTAAGCACTAGGTTTGCGGTCATGTCCAATCTTGCTCACTCAGCCCTTCTCCTGCACGTATACAATGATCAGCAAATGATTAAAGCAATGGAGAATCAAATCGCAAAGGAGGTGTTGAAGCTACTGGTATTGCTGTCATGTGTTTCTCTCAATCCTTCTTGGTCATATTCAAGAATCAAGAACCGATCAGATATTACCAGCTGCTACAGCCCTGCATCCATGGCCCAATACTATCCTTTATGGAGCAACTTAAGAGGATAGAGTGAGAAAGTAAAGGTAACTTGAGAAATATTTCTGGAAATACTGATTCGGTATGTTTGTTTGGCAGTTCATTGATTCAAAATCTGAGGGGCTTTTCTAAATCATAGGCAAAGCCTCCACTATAAGAGAATCCACAGACTCAGTTAAAGTAAGCTTGTCATTGCACTTCAAAAGCCAAAATTACATTGAAGATCAAGAACCGCACAGACAAAACTTAACTGGAACCTTTGCCTAAAAAGATGTGCAGAATTACTGTGCACATCAGCTGTTTGGTGATAGCCTCTGTCAGATTGGGTTCTGACCAAGTTACTCAGAAGAAAGTATAGCTGGGATCCCAGGAAGTCATAGGGATTGAAGTGGTCACTTGGACTGTTCCTGCCACAGCGCTATGCTTAACCTATTCCTGACAGATATCTGATTAAACTGTACTAAAATGTTCCACAGCTCAGACAAATCTATGTAGAAAAACAGACAGAACAGCATATCTCCTTTTTACCTTTCTTCTGTTTTTATTGCTTTGTGAAGAAATAAGTTTTCTTCTCTGTCAGGACTTTTGTTTATAAAACATCCTCGTATCCAGTCAATGTGAAGTTTGACAAAGTAATTAAAGCAGACAAACATCCAGTAGACTTTGAAACACTATCATATACAGAAATGGCCTGAAGGGAAGCCGTCTTTTCTGGCTCCTTCTGTGATGTCTGTGTAGGTAATATATCTGAAAAAGAAGACATTTATTGCACTATTTTAAATAAATTATTCCTGTGTGAACCCCTAAGCCTTTTCCAGTGAGTGACATTTAGCTAAGCTGCTGTATAGAACATGTAAGTTCATTTTTTCTGGCCAACTTTTACAGTCTGGCAGCAGACTGTTCATATCTGTTGTTTTGCAACTAGCTCTCTTTATTGGTTGCACAGTTGTCTGTAAAGTAAGCAAGGGCATGAAAAGTATTTTGAAATCAGCTAAAGAAGTCTTGCTACATTTGCTGAATGACTTAACATCAGAAAGTTCAGATAAATTATTACAGTCAAAGCTGTTGGACTTGCCACTGTTACTGAAGTTGGCTATACTCTTGCATCAGCAATACCATTCCTATACTCCTAAAACCTGAGCTCCTCCCAGTCTTCAAAACATGGATTTTCTCAACACCCTCAAGGAGATGACATGATGTGTACTTTTTATAACAAGAAAACTGAGGTACAAAGGACCTGAATCCAAAGTCATTCTAATCACATTGTTCTACAAGCTTGAATGTGACTTGTAGATATTCTGCATTTAATGTGTTCCATCTATTTTTGATGTCAGTGTCATAGAGACTTTTCTTTGACAGACTGTGGGTATTTTTTTCTGCTTCATATCAATAGAGTAGTACAGATAATAGGACTCATAGGATGTGTGGAGACTGTTGTGCACAGTGCTCCCTCGGGCTTTCTCCCCTAGACTTTCAGTTTGGATCTCCCCAGACCAGCCCCAAAAGGTACTCTTGCAGGTCAAATGAAAAACCTGTACAGAAATGTTTGAGCATAATTTCTGTAGAAAATTTCAGTCTTCTGACAGGTGAAACAGGAAGATCCAGAGAACTATAGGTACGAGCTGTAGGCTGGAAGACATTTCTAAATGTTGACAAAAAGGTAATTGGTTATTGTCACCATAGATTCACAAAGGGGAAAGATGCCTGACTAACCTGGCAGCTTTCATGATGATATGAATAGCTTGTTGGATGGGAACATGACAGTGAACATAATTTAACTGGACTTTGGCAGGGCTTTTAGAACTGTGTCCAGTACCATCCTCATAGATAAAGTGATAAATATGGCCCATGTAATGAACAGTGAGATGGTTTGAAAGCTGGCTGAGTAACTAGCCTTTAGGGGTTATACTAAAACAAAATATAAAATACTGTAATGTTCAACATACAGAGAAGAGCTCAGCATTCTAGATTTGACTCCCAACACAATGTCTGGGAGAACAGAGTAAGTCAGACTGGTATCTACAGAGGTCAGTGTATTGACATTCCCATACTGTCATCCTGTAGGCATGTCCTGGCTTTCTGGCTGGAGAGATTTCATCTACAAAATGATGTCCTGCAAAGCAAATATGAATGTTGAGATTCACCACGTCAGGATGAGATAGCAAGAAATTTCATGGTTCCTGGTGGTTAGGCCACTGCTTTGGCAATGGAGAGCCCTGAGTTTAGTTCTTGCAGTAAGGATGGATGAACAGTGTAGAAGTAGTCTGAGAATAGATCTGAAGCATCCTTTTGTGAAGTGAGTGCATTTATTGCTGGATCTTCAGTTTGCAGCAACAGCTTTATATATCCAGATGGCTTAGCTCTAATGAGAAGGGCACAGACGGGCCCTTTCTCTTCTCAACAGCCAATCGTTGTTGGATTTTTTTCTGGGAAAGAGGTGTATGTTTAAACCCTCTCAAGATTAGATGAGCACTAATCCCAGGTTTCTCCCTCTCCAGACGAGTGCCTTAACTGCAGAGAAGCAGAGCTACTTCTGCGTTTTCTAAAGAAAGCTGCAGTGGTTGCTGTGTTTTTCACTACACTCCTTTTCTTTGTTGAGATATGCTGAGGATGCCAGAGGATGCCTCAGAAAGTCCAGGTCTGAGATCTGGTCTGAGCTGAAGCATATGACAGAGGTAATGAGCTTTACAGAGAGATAGCAGGCTAAGTTGTGTGCTGTAGGCACATTAGAATGTGATGGACAAAGAACTTGGAGGCACGTACTTGACCTGGGAAGCCTGCACTGCCTGTTCAAGGTGCCCTGCCTCCTTGGTGACTTGATCAGCTTGCATGTGGATACATTTGTGTCTGATAGTAAAACTCCAGCAAGTCATCATTTTTACCCCTGTAAACCACCCTAAATGGCCATAAGAATATCATATATCAAATATACTTAAAATCTCAGAAGGTTTTTGCTCTAGGTTTTTGTTTTGGTTTGGTTTTTGATTTTCTTTTTTCCCAGCTGCACATAGATCCTATGGAAGAGAAGCCATGGGAAAAAGTAAAGCTTAATTTCAGATCTGGGGCTGATAGTTTTATACATCTGGAAGATGTTCACATATCCCCATTCTCTAACCAGGTTCTTTGGTTTGTATCAGGAGCAAGCCCATCAAATTCTGCTTGCAGTGCCTTTTATCCCCTTTATTATTCCTCAGTTCTAACCCACAAGACATTTCAAACATTAGAAATGGTTCAGTGCATAATGGTTTTCAGAAACATGCAGTATCTCTGTCTAAATGAGAAAAATAAATATCTAGGGAGCTTTTGCACATGTCAACAGTACTCAGTGAAGCAATATGTGTAGGCAGCGCTGGAAACAGTGACAAAGTGAGTATCTGTGCATAACTTGGTAATAATATCATCACCGTCTAGACAACTCAACAATTAGCATCCAGACATACCGAAGCCTTCTTTAAGAAGACTCCAACAATAAAAAAAAAGAAGCCTCCTTGGGGAAGAAAGCCACAGATCTCTCTTTGCTACACTGCACATGTACATTTAATTTTTGTTTCATTTAAAAGGTTGCTTTCTAAGATATGCTGCTTTTCTCAAGGCCGCTCCTGGGTGCATGTTTGCAAAAACTGCAATTGATGAAGATCTTCCTGTTAAAACATCTGTTTTAATATTCTCTGCATATAGCAGTTGCTAGGCAAAAATGTTTGATATGGCAATTCCCATGCACTTCCTGGTCTGTTTCTCCTTTATTATTTACTTTGAAAAACATTATTTTCAAAATATATCAATACTGGGGTGATTCAGGACAAAGAAAGATTTTCTGCACAAGCGTATGACTTCCAGTGGGGTATCTTTAAAGGACTTAATCCAAGACTTGACTCTTCTTTAACAGGCCCAAGTCTGTTCTCACTTCCTAACTCTTCTTCTATACATTGAAAACAGCAAATTACACTGGGACAAATCGAAGGTAAAGGCAGAATTATATCCTCTGATTTTGTTACATGGGAGTTTTATTGCTTATACTGTAGATTTTTTCGCAGTGGGGTGCAGGCAGATATGACATTAGGTCTTTCTTATTTGGAGGGCTGACATAAAAGGCATGCAGGAAACTCCACAAAATTCCTATTATTCCACCTGAAGATAGGGATTGTATTTATCTCCATTTCTCCTTGTGGCTTAGCCTCTTTATGCACCATACTGGTTTGTGGTCGTTGGGAACCCTCTGTCTATAGGACGTATTTCTGGCTGGTACCATGAACCCTCTTTGAAGGTATTAGGTATTGTGTACCACATCTGCTATGTGGAAAAAATCATGCTGCCCCAGAATGCAGTGAGGAGTCCCCATTTCACATTTAAAACAGTGAACATTTGCGTGCATGACTGCTAATGATATTAGCAGCACCTTCATTGCAGCAACTGGTAGAGATGAATGACTAAGGCATGTTTTTGTTCAGTGGTCAAAAGCCAAAGAAAACACAAATTATTTCAGTCATCACTACCTTCTTATCCCGCACAAGCTGAACTATGTTGGGAAACAGAGCCCTGAGGTGCCTTTGAGTCCCTTGGAGGGTTGCAGGCCAGCAGCAGAGTTGGATTTTAATTGTATTCATTGCCTTGAGGGCCAGCTCCAAAGCCAAGAATGCTCGTACTGTGAATCATGCTCCACTGTTGCTCTGAGTGCATCTGATGGCTTGACAGCTACGTTACTCAGTGAACAATATGAGCAATAGCCCAAAGATTCAGAAAGACCATCAGAACATGGCAGGAAAGTAATAGAAAGATGTGTTCAAGACATTTCATGTTTAGTGCTTCCCAAACTGACATAAAAAGGGAGCAGGGTGAAAAGGTTCACACTAAACCAACAGTAGCTGGCTTTGCAGCTTCTGGAACACAGATAAACTACATGAAGCCTTTTTTTAAGTCTGTCAGCATAAACTCTTTGTTCTTAGTATTGTCAGTGTCTCCAAGGTGGATAGAGCTTAAAAAATGTGACTTTTCATTGGGCAGATCAGTCAGACCGACACATCCATGGAAATGTTATACTCATGAAATCAGGAGGGTCAATAGTTGAGCTAAGTATGTCTAAGGATCATTTATGACTAGGATCAAAAACATGAAAATGCAACTCCCACCCAGAGGTCTGTGGATGACATGAACATTTTGTTGAAATGTCTTTCCCCACCCTGTGGTAAGGAAAAACATCTCCGCCAATCTTTCAAAGGCTCAGCCTTGGGAGGAGATGGAACTCACCAGCATTTCCTGTGTTTCAGCCTGAAACCAAGTTTAGGTATGAACAAGCAAATATAGCACAGCAAAAGGCTACTCATCTTCCCACCTGTTTACCCTTCTAGTAAAGCTGGTAAAATATGTATGTGTGTGTGTGTGTGTGTGTGTGTGCACGTGTGTCTATGGGGGAAAAGATCTTCCTGACCACCTGTGATAGCTAAGTGCTGATTACCTTTTCTGTAAATGCAACAACACAGAACAAAATCTCCTCCAGATTCTCTTAACATTCAGGATTTTTTTTCCTCACTGCCCAGGCCATAAGTTTCTGTGGGCATCTTGCAGTGGAGGCTCAACCCAGACCACACTAAAAGTTATCCCCAGGGTACAGTCAGCAACTGGAAGTGGTTCAGGAACAGTTACCCACCGCTTTCTGCTTTCCCATTCAGAGTGCAAGTCTGCAGGAAGAGACTCTTTAAGGCCTCATTATTTGCTCACTCACTGTTTCGTTTTGTTTTCTCAAAGGATGTCCTCTGATATGCTGTAGTGTATTTCCATCATTCCATCATATCCGAGTTTCATTTTTATTGTAGTTTGCTCACACTTTAACATGTACGTCAGTTCTCACAAAACACTGCTTTTTCTGCTCCTCAAACAGTCAGAAATGTCGCAAAATGTAATGCAAATATTGCACAGAAAACAGCTTCTGTCTTACAAAAGCCGCTTTTCCCTCTCCATTGGGTTGTGGTGTCCTGTGCTGCATTGTGCTACACAGGCTGGTGGGCCGCTGTACATCAGGTCCAAGTTCTGCCCCCTCATTCCCTCTATGTGCTTACTCAAAAGCTTCCTTATGGTTGGACATTCTTTTAAAAATCAGCTCAAACTTCACTCCTGTGAACTGTGTGAGACACTTGACCACCGCTGTGCTCAGTAGTGCTCTGAAAATGAAGGCATTATTTGTTACAGGTTAGAAAGAGGTTATCTGTGTACCTCATTAACCCGATGAACTTCACTTACCTGAGTTGCTTGTGTAATGAAGTGAAGTTAGTCTATAATCCTTGTTAGTTAAGGGAGCTTCAGGTCAGATATTAGGAAAAAATTCTCCTAAGACAAGTCATGAGGCAGTGGCACAGGCTGCCCAGGGAGGTGGGCACTGTACCTGGAGGTGTTCAAGAGCCTTGTGGATGTGGCATTGAGGGATGTGGGCAGTGAGCATGGTGGGGGTGGGCTGATGGTTAGACTGGGTGGTCTTAGAGGTCTTTTCAACCTTAATGATTCTATGGTTCTATGATTCCATGATTCTTATCTCAGGAAATTCCCTAGGACACAGAATGCCAGTTTCTCTGGGGTGCTTTAGGATACGTGGGAGAAGAGCAAATTCCAAGTGCAGTTGTCATCATTGCGTCCAATTTCGGAGAGTGTAAAAATTGAAGCAAAAAGCAGTGAGACCGTGCGTCTAACTGAGGCAGCAGATAAGAAAAGCCCTCCATGGCAGTGCTGTCAAAGCAGCCCTGGAATACTTTCCCTGCTGTCAGAAGCAGCATGTGTCTTGGCCTCTGATCTGAAGTCTTTTAAGGGAAATGCTCTAGTCTGGAAAATTATTATACTGCTTCACAGACATACTTGTGAAATAAGAACATCGCCACATAGAACATTATTTCATCTCTGCATACCTTCATACTTTCTCTCTGGACCATTCGGGAAATCCTTTGGACAATTCAGAAATATCTGAGGACCCCAAAGGATGGCAGGGAGGCAGAGGGGAGCACCACTTCCTAACTCAGAGCAAAAACAGTGGCCCTATTCCAGACAAGACATTGGCTTGAAGAAAAGAAGGAAGGAGAGATTCAGTTTTAGCCTCTTCCCCTCTACTGGGTGAAGAGCAACCAGCTGTTGCATTTTCAGTCTTCAGGGAGTGCAGTGCATGCTTAATTCATCGTGGGGCTGCTTCAGTGGGAGATCAGACAGAGAGGAGGGAGGGAAGTAGTGAAGCAATTCCCGGGCCAAGTTCTCAAACTATTGAAGCAAAAGATTTCCTTGAAAATCTCCTCATTACAAAGCTATTTGAAACTTAGCTTGTCCATGTAAGTAAAGGATGGAAAACTCCTTACTAATTCTTTCAGTGCAGCTTGGAAAAAAAAAAAAAAAGAGAAAGAAAAAAGAAAAGAAAAACAAAAAACCAACCCTCAAACCCTCATAACTGACTCATGTTCCTTTAAGAGGGGTTTCCTATCAAATCCCTTGTGAGTATGGTTGCTGAAGGCAGCAGATTCCAACAAAACTTCTTTCACCAATGGACACAATTCATCCTATTAAAAAAAAAAATAACACTGGCTGTCCTGACTGTGTAGGTGGGTGAGAAAATGTTAACAGCTGCACTCATGAATCTGTGCTAGAGGAGCAAGCTGCCAAAAATACTTGTACTGTGAACAACTGTTCTAAATTTGGTTACCTGCTTTATGTTATTCAGAAGCCAGGCTCTCTTCTTGCTCTTATCCTACTAGATACGTAAAGCGCAAACACAAACTCTTTTCCATCAGATCAAAGACAGATGATTCTGCAAGTAGTGATCAGAAAACTGGGGAATGACACTGTGAATGATACTATGCAGTCAAGTATTCTGTCATGTTAGGAGGAAGCAATGCATTTGGTGCTCAGGGAGGTGTCAATGGCAGCCCTGCAGAAGGGATGAGCCTAAAGCGTGACAGGCCCTGCCACCCAGCCATGTTGGCTCTGATGTCTTCTTGATGTTGGAGGTGGATGCTTGTCTCCTGCCCACATTGGAAGGTGGCAGAGTACCATCTAGTTTGTAGCCTGGACCTCCTCTGCAGCAGGGATGGTCTGGTGTTGGGGTGTGTGCACAATGCCCTATAACCTCTGTCCTCATCTTCAGCTGGCATCTTCTCATATTGCCCATATGCCACTGTGCAGTGCTGCCAGTGCTGAGCTTACTGTGAAACATAACTTTTTCTCTATTAAAAAAAAATGTACTTTGCCACTGAGACATAATAAGTGCTATTGCTTATGGACCTTTTCAGACTTTAGCCTGGTTTTTTTTTCCTTTGTATTTTTTTTTCTTTCTTTTTTTTTTCCCTATCTAGCCTGCAATTTTCCGGATGAAATGTTTTGCTCTCAATTAACTGTAGATGCAATTTAATGAGTAGGCCAAACGGTGATAGTTAGGCACGTAACTAACATATGGAATGTGCAGTATTAGTGGCTTAGTTAAGACACTTCAATTAAAATGAGGTCATTCAGTCCTCCTTTCTCTCTTTGTGCAGATGATGTATGTTTAATACTGAACACTTGCTGATATGTTATTAGGACCACATAAGCCGTCTATTAAGTACCAGGGAAATTGTGGCTTTGATGTGTCAGGTACCTAATGAAGATGAAATTCAGACCAGGAGCCATATCATGTCAGAGTGCAGAAAAGATCTTTCTGCAAGCTTTGCTCAGTCTTTCATATGAAGCTCATTCATTGCTTCAGTAAATACCCCTGTCAGTAACCTCTCCTTCTAGGAAAGCTGCAGAAGGTGCCCATTTAAGGAGCACCAGATTATTTTTCATACTCTAGTGACTGTTTGCAGGACCCTTTGAGCACTGCTCACCCCTCCGTAACACCTCCTGGGGAATGGAGTGCTGTTGGCACATTTCTCAAACGAAATCTGGAACTGTTTCTCCAAAGTCCACAGCACTCTTGGCCACTGATTGGTAGCTAACTAGAGACCCAATTAGTCCAGCTTGGCAAACACTGTTTTCCCCACTTAATGTTATTCTCTCCTTCCAGAGACATGACATTTTTCCAGTCCCTGAAGCACAGCAGAGTGGGCAGGAATTGACCTCACATTCCCAGCTGTCTGGAAGGTAGGTGCCTCCCTGAACTTGTCATCCAGGCTCCCTCTGTTGTTATCAGGTAGAAAGAAACAAGTGCAACTCAGTTTACCTGTCCAGAACTAATTCAGGTTGGGGCAAGCTGTCCCTTGGCAGAGTTTTTCTCTTTCTGTCATTCTCCAGACACCCAGGCCATACACACAGCTTTTAATGTGAGGTCATGTGCAGGCCACATGTTGCAGATAGCTGCAGATCAGTGGGGCAAAGAGACCTTCCTGTTGTGACAGCGTGAAGTTACTTTGAGACGATGATGGGTCTGCTGTGTTCCTGCTTTGCGCTGATAGTTCAGACCAGGAAGCTGCGTCTCTGATCCCAAAAGCAGGAGGCAATGAATCTCGTGGTATCTCCATGAGATCAGTGATATTTTGCTTGCAGTTTCACGGCTATTAGTCACTTGTGGCAGGGTAGGAAGTGCGTGTGTGTGTGTGTGTGTGCAGGAGGAGCAAGAAGAAAGTACAAGCATCATTCAGTAATTCTTGTACTCAGCAGTCTCAGACTTGTACAGCCTTATCAGTCAATGAGGTAGCCATATCAACCCAATAGCCATCCTGCTTCTGATATCATTAGCACCAGTGAGCCTCAGGAAAAACTCTAACATAGGCAGATTTGTGCCACACTGATTCTGGGGCTGATAAAAAGCATGCAATGTGCACAAAGAAAACAACATGGACATTTGTGCAATTTGCTAAGATCTGCAGCAGCTCAAAGTAGACAAGCAGCTACACCTGTGTGGTGTATGCTGTGCCTGGGTGCAATGGTTTGGGATCTCCAGACATCTCCAGATGTCTCTGAGCTGTGCTTTGTTCACCTTTTGGGACTGGAGGAATAAGGCTCAGTGTTGCATTTACCCCTCATGGCTTTTTAAACCTCAGCACTGAGGCTGATCAAATTTACACTTCTATGCCTTCAACTTCAAAGCGATATTCCAGCACCTAGGGATGCCACATGTATTTTCTGTATCCCAGCTATGTTTTAGCAAGCAGGATCTCTTAGAAAGTGCCTAGAATGAGCCTTGGCATGCCTTCACATTGAGACAAACTCTCACCCCACTTCTGCAGTTGTCTTTTGGACCACTTTGCCCTGCTCTATTATTAAAAATCTGGCCTACAAATGCAACCTCCGTGTTAGATCTATACAAGAAAACCTTGTGTTATGAATGTGTATGTAAGGCAGCAGACACATTGTCTCTCTCCTAATCCAATGTCTGTAAGTTCAACATCAAATGAAAATAACTGGCAAGAGGACAATCTGATACACACATACACATATATATGTTATTGCCTGCAAGTTACAGGAGAGGAGAAAGTTCACCCTGCTGATAATGTGGAGGAAAAGTCTGTGTTTTGCACTTGGATTTGGGGATGGCAGAAAGACACAGGGAGGCTGTGGGAAATATTGGTTAGTGGGATGAATTTCTTTTGTACTCATACCAGCTCTTGGACAAGGAGGGGATTCATTAAATATCATATCAGAATACTGCAGATAGTTTTTCAAGTGCAGAAAGTATCCAGCATTCCTAGCAGTGTTCAGATTGCCAAAATGTTTAAATAAAATCAATGGATGCAGTGACAAGTAGTGAAAAACTGGGATTTTTTTATTATTATAATTTTTCTGTTGCCTGTTCATCCCTCCTTTTTCAGTGGAATGTTAGGAACTGCAGGAGCTACTAAGTCTCCAATCTTAGATAAACAGCAGGCAAAGGCCAGAGCTGCCTTTGCTAACTTTAGAAATGCTCTTCTTTCAACTGAGGGAAAGTATTTTGGTCTGCAGAAATCCACTATGTAAATCTTTGGTTTTATTAGCTCAACACCCTGTCAAGATCCAACAGGAAAAGTCATGCTACTATTATCTATACATAATGGATTACGTGGGAGGGTGAAAAAAAAGGTTTGAAAAGGTAAATACAGACAAACATTTAGTTTCCTAAATGTCAGAATGTGGCAGTTTCTCTCTTCTGCCATGCTCATAAAAAATATGTTATTACTCTCATAATTTAACTTGTTAAACTATTTACATTCACCACACAGGCATTGTCTTCTTTAGTCTTTAACTGATCCTTAACCTCAAAGGAAATAAAATGAAAAGAAGGAAAAAAATAAAAGGAAAAACAAACCTTTCTTGCACAAGATTTTCTTGGAGGGAGGACTTGTCTGTCCACTTCCATTTCTTGTACAGGGTGAGAAACACTAAAGCTCCCTTGACAAGGAAGGGAACACCAAGAGGGAAGGGGGGAAAACAAGTAAGAACAGAAAAATAAATAAATAAATAAAAGATTTGATTTTTATTCAAGCACAAAAATCCACAACTGAAATTGTGCTTCCACCTCAGCAACCCTTTTATGGGATCTTGGATGCTTAGGGATGTTTGTGTAATTGCTTCTTGTAAATGATCTTCTAGTCTGCAACACTTTACAGTAAACCACTTTCCTTTGCCATCTGTTATCCAGTTGTTTTAACTGGGTTTCCAGTTATTTGTATCAGTCATTTACAAGAACCTTTTTAACCTCCATAAAATGAAATAATTGAAGCCTATCTTCTTGACTTCTTTAGCATATAGTTGACATGTGCTTTAAAACTGAGGGACAGAGGGTTAAAATTCAGCATATAAGAAGCAGTAATTTGTAAAACAGCACTGAACAAACCAGCATTGCCAAAAATTCTTCTTCCTGAAAGCTCTTAGTGTATATGTTTAATCGGAGAAAGTAATTTCATGGACCCAGTGACAATTTTTCATCTTTAGGTCGCTTTTTGAATGACTGCCACAACCAGCCACTGGCCAGTCAATGTAAATGAATTTAGTGACTAAAAATATGGTTTGTCAAACAAAGAAGTGCTTCGTGGCATTCCAGAAAGTTGTGTTCATTCTTGTCTGAGATGAGGGGTTAATCATCCTGTACCTGGTCTGCTGGGAAGTGACTACTGGGAGTCCCCTGTCCACTCTCTCTGTAGACCGCTCAAGTTGTGCCTGGTTGGAAGTGCTGCCTGGTGCTACCTGAAGGAGCAGCAGTGGGGGCCTGCTGGAGGTGTTCCTCTGTCTGCTGTGGAAAGGGCTCATGGGCCTCCAGTCACAGCCAGGTGGTCTTTAGCCACGCCTGCATCTGGACTTCAGCTGGCACATCCCAGCCTCAGTGAGTGGAAGAAGCCAGAGAGGACAGCAGTAGTGCCTCTTCTCCCAAGTAACAGTGATAGGAGAAGGAATGATGAGAAGAAATGGCCTCAAGTTGTACCAGGAGAGGGTCAGATTGTAAGTTAGGAACAATTTTTTCTAAGCAAGAACAGAAAGGCAGTGGCACAGACTACCCAGGGAGGTGGTGGAGTCACCGTCCCTGGAGGAATTCAAGAACTCTATGGATGTGGCACTGAGGGACATGGTTAGTGGGCATGGTGGGAATGGGTTGATGGTTGGACTGGATGATCTTAAAGGCCTTTTCCAACCTTAACAATTCTATGTCCTGCATATGTGGGAAGGAGGAAGGACTGTGTCTGTCTGGTTTTTTTTTCCACACAAACTTGCCTTAGCTCACTTTAAATGCAGTGGCAAGGGAAGGGCTTGGTTGTTCATAGGGAACTGGGAATGTTAATGAGTTTGCATTCTGCTTGGGAGAGAGAGAAGAAAGGGAAAAACAAAATCCAGAGTGATAGAGAGAAAGTAATCCAGTGCATTACAAGGTGACAAGCAGAGCAGTTGAAAAACAAACATAAAGACAGTACTAGAAGACAGGGAGACCAAAGAGAAGGAAAAGCTCTAATAATAATCTAAATTTAGTGCTATGTTGTGTCCTGGGTAGGGGTTGAATGGAAGGGTGCTTCATCCTGATTCATAGGCTTCCTTTCAGCAATTAAAACAGATTCCTTTCTTTTTTAATTGAATAATGGTTTTAAAAATGTGGACTGTAATTGACAGCAATAACAAGTTCACATACTCAAGTTTATACTGTGAACCATGAGGCTGTGGACCATGAGGAGAGCTTGCCCGGAGACTGGTATCCCCATGCTCCCATTGCCACCAGACCTTCCAGGGCTGGCAGCCCCTGCCAAGGTCATCAAACGTCAATTCTCTGCAAATAACCCAGTAAGTACATCTGTCTCCAGGAAGAAGAGGTACCTGTGCCCAGTTGTGGCTTTGCAGCACAGTGTCTGAGCCACCTCAGCCACAGAGGGAACAGCACGGGTGTTAAAACCCTGTGAACTGAGAAGAAGCACAGGTTACAAATGCTGTGAATTTTCTGAGTATTTTTAAAAGTTAAAGCCATGTCTAACGCAAAAGCACAGTATTTTTTTATTTTAGCCAAACCAGCATTTATCTAGAGGAAGGTTTCCCTGCCAATAGCAGGGGGACTGGAACTAGATGATCTTAAAGCAGTCTTCCAACCCAAACCATTCTATGACTCTATGATTCTCCTCTGTGATTTATCAAAGTATTTTGAGAATCTCCAACAATAATAAAATACATTAAGAAAGTGAGCAATTGCAAAATGTAGCATCATCAGGATGTCTTACAGGACTGCCTCATCCCCAGGGGATGCTATCTCATTCATATGCACTCTTAGCAGCAGACTGAATGTTTGGTAGGTGGACACCCAGATGCCTGAAGTCAATGGGAGGCTTGCTATTGACATCAGTGGAGCTGGAGTTTCAGTTGGCATCTGGTGGCAGATATTGTGAAATGTTTTCTAATTGTATTTGCTTGTTAAAAACAACCAACTTTTTTTCCATATACTCCTGTCTCCCCCTTGCTATGCTCCACTCCATCATCTCTGAGCTGCACTGTGTGCAGCCTTGGCTCCAGAGCAGGGCAACTCTCTCCCTTTCCAAGGCGCTGAGTCAGCACTTAACAGGAACATACATTATTGTCCTTCAGTATCCATTATATAGCTTATTTTACTATGAAAATTCATAATTTGGGAAGGAGCATATGGTTCTGATTCAGATTGGAGCCTGTATTTGATCCTGATGTAAACAGACCAGCTTTGGACGCAGAGACTCCCACCATTTGGCAAATAGCAAATATTTCGGATCCATTCCAGCTCTCCTGGGATTGTATAGGAGGCTTGCCATTGATTTCAATAGTAGCAAGCTCTAGTGAAATAGAATACTGTAGAAAATGAGATATCCCTGTAGTTCTTCAAATTTAACCATTCAGTGAAGAAAAATCAAGGAGGAGAAAAAAAAAAGAACCGAAAAACCAGAGTGCATGAGACTGTTGAAGGGAAAAGTGCAGAAAAGTAAGAAAGAATATCAGCAGAAGAAAAAAAAAGAAAAAAAGAAGAAAAAAAAAAAAGGAAATAAATAGAGAAGAACATAAGCAGATAATATTAAGTATATATGGTTGACAAGAAGAAATCAAAGAACGAGAAAGTAATTGTATTTTTTTGTCCGGAGTGAAAAGAGATAGAAAGAAAGAGGAAGTAAAACAGAGGGAGTCCCACATCTGATTCACCAACATAAATGTTAAACACATACTTATGCACATGAGTAGCTGCACTGTCAGTCCTGGAGCTAAGCATGTACTTAAATGCCTTGCAGAGCAGTGACAAAATAAAAATATGCAGAGGAGGGAGAAGTTCAGAAGGGAAGGAACACAACCCAATGCTTTTAAAGAAAAAGTGTCCATAAGAAACAAGTGAATAAAGACATCTCTTCCATATATAACAAAGAACAATTAGAATATTGAAGATAAATTAAAGAAGAAAGGTTATAGTTCTCTTTTAAAGACAGTCTTGGAGGGGGAAAAAAAAGTGGAAGAGGAAGGAGAGGAAAGGTCTCTTTATTTAACACCACTTTAACAAGAAATGTTTTAATTTCTTTACAGATGTTCATAGACTGAAGGTTTATTTGAAACTATAGCTCAACAGCAAACAAGTCTTGGGAAGATGTTTTTATTGAAATAAGAATTGTTTTCAGCTTAGCTTTACTTTGAGAATGACAAAGCAAATGCCTTCTGCCTATTTCCTACTTTGTGTTTTACATCCTGCTGAAGGCTCTTGTCTCTCATACTGACTAGAGCCAATGGCAGCCCAACTGCGTGTCAGAAAGTCCTCAGCAGCTTTTTCTGCACCTGCCAACAGACTGGTGATTCCTACCCACTAGAGCTCCATGATGGACTGGAGGAGACAAGGTGGTGGCAGCCTCTGGTCCCTTTTCTCAGATTGGTTAATAGGAAATGGATGATCTATAGCTGAGGCCAAGAGCTGCATGGGATTTTTTGGCAACAAGTAAACTCAAGAATTTCACAACCTATAGGCTTTGTTGAAGACTGTTGTAGCTTTATAACCTGCACTGTCCACATGAGAAAAATAATAGTAGAAAGAGTAAGTTATGTTTCTTGCCCATACGAACAACCTTGTCATACTTGATTCTGTGTTCTGAAAAACTTTACCAAACTATAACATAAATTCATTAGGCAGAAACAAATTGTGAGAGCCTGAGAACAGCAGGGTACAACATCCACTGTCATTCTACAGAACAATTTCAGCTTCCCACTAGTAGCACAACTGTTGTTCTCAACAACTGCTTGAAATTTCCACATACTCATAAAGTTCCTTAAAAAAAGATTCATTAGAAGCGCTGAGGAAATGGATTTGAAACAAAACAATTTTTCTCCACACCTCTGGGCTGACATTTCTTGGCAGCTGAAATTTCAAGTACTCTCAGCGGAGTTAGCGGAAAGGAAAACTAACTCTTTGTGTATTCAAAGAGCAAATCCTCACTGTTGCGGTAAAGACTAACTCCACTGCTTGGAAATGAGGGTACAGAGACACCCCTCATCCACCCAACTGCCTGGCAGTTATGGGGAACCAAGACTTATTTCCATTTTAAGTGAGGTCATCATTCTCTGAGAGAAAAAGAAAAAAGAGAGAGCCTTCTCCCTAAGCGAAGTCACACCATCCTCTGGGAAGCTGACTTCATTTTTTTTTCCAGTGCTGCCCCTCATGCATTGGAGAAACTCTCTGTAAACACCCTGAATGTTACCTCATTATTTTTATTGGTAGCATTGAAACTCCCCTTCACTGCAATGCCTGTGGAAAAATGGGCAGAGATTAGACCAATCTCATGGCTTGTGATCCCAATTGTTTTGTTATCCTGTTATTGTTTTCTCCATCTCCCTATATTCATGTGTTATATGCCTCACAGGTAGACTGAACCATCCTAGGTCAGGACCTTTCTTTTTTCTGTCTTCTTTTAACAGCTTGGGTGATTGGAGCATATGAGTATTTGATCAGGATGATTTAACAATATTTCCATTTCTTCAGCACAGCAGTAGCAGGTTGGACTATAAATATCTGCCTGACTCAGTGAGCTGGTGGATCTCTGGCTGGCTTTCCTACCCTTTCTCCTTGGGAAATGCAGTTGTGTTTGTCTGGGTGGAGTTCTCCCCAAAGCTAAAGCTCTCACGCTCATCCTTTGGTCATGAATTGTTAATGCACTGACAAACTGTAGTCACGCTGATATAGTACCACACCAGCAACTAGACTCTAAGGGGAAAAAAATAGCAGTTGCTCAGGCTGTGTGATAGGAGGAAGAATAACTCAAAAACAATATATATTTTTTATTAAATAGGGCTTTCTGGTTTTATTTTGTATTGACATAATTACTATCTGAGCAACCATAGTAGAAGTACTGGAGAGCAGACAACAATGCTGGCATAAAGCCTGTCTGTAGCACTGCAGCTTGATTCCTGCAGAGGCAAGAGTACTTTTACTACCACTGTCAGTGAAAAGGGAAAAATATTGCCCCACAGCTCTCTTTGTGTATGCCACAGACCCATCATTACAGACACTAGCACTGGCGTACATCAGCTCTGGTTGGTGTGAGCCTCCAAAAAGCTCCTAAGGAGGAAAGAAACTCCTGCACTGTGCAAGGATCTCATTTCCAGTCACCCAGCCATGGGTCATACCATGAAGACTTCAGTGAAAGCAGTGACACAGATTTAAAGCAAGAATTGCATCAGAGAATCCTGTAGAGGAGCAGGGCAGAGATGAAATTCCTTATTAAAGATAGCTGAAGTGGTGGTGGTTGTTGCTGCCAAACCCAAGCAATCTGATCAAAACCAAACAATTGGATGTTTTTCAGGCTTGAAGGGAATACCGTTGGAGATCTTTTCCAACCTTGATGATTCTATGATTCTATTACCCCAGCCAAGAGTTTGTGGTGGCTGATGAATCAGAGAGAACACCACCATGCACTGGCTTCTGTACATTTTCATGGGCAACAGGTAAAGAAAGCTAGAGTTGTAAGTCCCTAGAGTTCTGGAAGGAGGTAATTACTTCCACTGATGAACTGCATTTGTACAGCTGCCAAAGATGAGACCTAGCTTCTATTCATGCACCACACAGAAGAACAGAATTTGGAAACCCGATGTCCCTTTTCAGATGCAAATCCCTTGTGTGTTGGTCTGTCAGAGGACAGAATCCTCCTCTGGAGACTTTGCTGTCTTTCAGGATTCTAGTGTTTTTCAAGATTTTAAGGAGTTAGTCTCTTCTCCCAGGCAAGTAGTAACAGGGCAAGAAGTAATAGCCTCAAGTTGCATCAGGAGAGGTTCAGGTTTGATACTGGTAGTAATTTCTTCTCTAAAAGAGTGGCGAGGCAATGGCACAGGCTGCCCAGAGAGGTGATGGAGTCAACTGGAGGTGTTCAAGAGCTGTGTGGATATGGCACTGAGGGACATGGTCAGTGGGTACAGTGGGGATAGGCTGACAGTTGGACTGCATGATCTTAGAGGTTTTTTCCAACATTAATGATTCTATGATTCTGTGAAAATCTAGCTCAGTTAGGTTTTTAACGTAGATATTCCAGGTAAACATCTAAGCCTGAGGATCTGCAAGAGAAGGTCCTCCAAATTAGAGTGTTTGGGTTTCCAGTGTGCTAGATAAACAACCAGTCAGGTTATTTAGTAGTGAGATTACATAGAGATATGAATACCCTGAGAAATGTTGTGAAGTCTACAGAGAGAGAGCAAGATTGTGGTGAATTTTCTTATGCTGAAAAGGAGAACTTGCGCTTCTGAGGCTGATGAGTGATCATGAAAACATTTTACACAAGGCAGAACAACTCAATAGTAGAAGGAGTAAGCAAGTAAGCAAGTTAGTTCTCCCTTACAGAAGCAGAGTCAATACACTGGGAGGTAGAAGATGGAAGGAAAGGTTTACTCTTCTGGAAGCAACAGGATTTAAGTCTGTGTTTCCTTCATCCTTGTATTTGCTCTAAGGAATAGAGAGTGGTGAAAAGGGCACATTCCTCACCTCCTGTCTATACCTTCACCTAGGAAAAATTTCAGAGATGCACCCATAAAATACTGGTGGGATAGGGCCCAAACTTTGCAATTGGTGGAGATCACTCACTTCATGAATGACAGCAGTAGTGTTTCATTTGTTAGATTGTTTGTTATAGCTAAAACATAAAGAGCCACGTGGGAGTCTGTACCTCTATGGTATATGGCCTAGGTATATAAAAAATGATTGGATGAAAGTGGGGCAGCTAGTTTAGGCAGTTTTCTTTTAGAGTGGCAGCTCAGTGGGAGGTTGAAGGATTTCGTTCTTGGCCTTTGGCACACAAATTCTTTTGTGGAGCCTATGTATCAAATACGAAGGCAGACCCAATGACTTAACAACCTCTATATTACCCTGACTTTCCTGCCCTGAGCCAAGTAAACTGAAGTTTAAATTTGCTACATATAATCATAATTACACTAAATTTGAGTACTATGTGCACATATTAAAGAAACTAAAAGCAAATATTGATAGCCCCTGTGGTAACTGGATGTAAAAGCAAAAACCTTGGGCAACTGATGAAAGACAGGTTTGTGGCTATATCATGGGAAGAAATACACACCGAACTGTAAGAAGAAATTCCTAGTTGATTGGTTCCTAATGTAGTAAAACAATTCACCCAGGGACTTGTAAAATAACTGTGAAAGCTTAAAGTGATTCAAATTGGCAGTTCCAGCACAGTCCCAGAGGACACAGTACAATAACCATACCTAAAACCTATTTCTGGGTTCCTAAGAAGGCACCAGCATAGAACTGCCACAGGAGGTAGGACATGGGATCAGGATGTGTGCCGGGACTGGGAAGGGATTATCCCTCCTCTTAACCTCTCTTCTTAGCCTCATTTATATGAAGAGTTGAGAAGCTTTGCCTCCAGGATGCCCATCAATGCCACACCCTCTGACCTCCTAGGACCCTTGTACAGTTCTTGCACTTAGAAATTTCTTCCATCTAAAGACGTACTACCCCTGCAGTGTCTAAAATATGGGAACTGCTCTTAAGGCAGAAAAAGCATTCAAAATGGAAGGCCCCTTCTAATGTCTGGGTAGACATGAGAAAATAAATCAGTATAGGTCTTTGGAACTGTGGGCCATGTGACATGTTCTGTGTCCCACTGCCTCCTGTACCTACAGGACTGGATGGTACGACACAGCTTCCATGCAGCGGTTTTCTTCACTGAACTGCATTAAGCAGACTATCAGGCACCATGAGATAGCATGTCAGAACTTGACTGTGAAAGCTCTCTGTGGGTATTCAGGGAGTTACAACAGCTTTGTTAGGCCAGGGTCTGAAAGCTGTTAAGCCTGACCTCACTTGATCACCTATAGTTATGTAATGTTGGTACAAGGGCCACTCCGATTGTAATGCCTCCTGTTTTATTATGTTGACCTGTGACATCAGAGATGGATGTTGGCAGCATGGCAGTAGAGGTTGAACGTTTCCACCAATGTCCTCTTCAGTTTTGTTGCCACGTGACAGATGGCAGCAGAGAGGCAGTTTGACAGAATGGTGTCTGATACGGAAGTGCAGATGAAGCAAAGGCGTATCACTGAATTCCTCTGTGTTGAAAAAATGCTACCCATTGACATTCATCAACACCTGCTGAATATTTAACTGTGGAAGTGAGCACAGTGAGGGGTGGGTGGCATTTTTCAGCAGTGGTGACAGCAATGTTCCAGAACCAAAGAAAGACAAGCCACGTTCCAGGTAGCCATGTAGATTTTTTCGAGCACAGCATGCAGACTCTTGTTCATTGCTGGTGAATATACACAGCTAGTAATAGGAGTGGATGCCCACTCCTAGACTTAAATAATTCAGCACAAAACTGAGGTGGCCATACTGGACGACTGTCCCACTCAGTTCCCCAGATCTCTAGGGACTTGTGCACCAAATAAATCAAGAGTAAATGGAGAGATTTGGGAGGTGACGCTGCCCCTCTGTTCTGCACTGGTGAGACCTCACCTGGAGTACTGTGTCCAGATGTGGAGTCCTCAGTGCAGGAGAGATGGGGACCTGTTGGAACACATCTAGAAAAGGACTGCAAAAATAGTCCAGGGGATGGAACATCACTATTGAGAATGGGCTGACAGAGCTGGGGCTGTTCAGCCTGAAGACGAAAAGGCTCCGGGGAGACCTGAGTGCGGCCTTTCAGTATCTAAAGGGGAGCTGTAAGAAATAAGGGGAAAGATTCTTTAGCAGGGTATGTTGTGATAGAACAAGGAGAAATGGTTTCTAACTGAAAGAGAGGAGGATAAGATTGGATAGATGGAAGAAAATTTTTACAATGGGGGTGGTGAGGCACTGGAATAGGTTACCCATAGAGGTGATGGATGCCCCATCCCTGGAGGCACTCAAGGTCAGGCTGAATGAGGTTCTGAGCACCTGACGGGGCCATGGGTGTCCCTGTTCATTTTAGGGGAGCTAGACTAGGTGATCTTTAATGTTCCCTTCCAATTCCAAAGATTCTATGATTCTATGATCTCTGTATTTACTGGCCAATGCAATTTGAGGGGTATGGGATGGACAACCAAATTGGAAATATAGCTGTTGGATATGCTTTCACTCAGCAGTCAGAAGTGTGACTGCACTCCAGCTCTAATTTAGCCACTGAGGATATCAAAGCATTACACATCTTTGCAGCAGAGACTTCAGCCACAGATATTTGGTGCTCATGGAGGTTTTTTCCTGTATATGCCATAACATTATATCTTCCGTGTTAATGGTTCATGACCTAGTTAGTATAAAGCTTGGTTTCAGAGCAGCAGTCATGTTACCTCACTATATTTCAGGCGCAGCCAGAGGAGGAAAGCAGCTAAGGAAAATCTGCACATCTAAGGGTTATTTCTGTGGCATGAGATTTCCCCTGGTTTTTCACCATGTTGGTGTGGTTTCCTTACTGCTCTGCTCAGGGCTGTGCCAGGAGGCATACACTAACCCCAGCTTTGAAATGTCACAAAGCAAAGAGGTGTGCCAAGACACGTGGGGCAGTACTCACCGTGGAGGAGCTGACCACAATACACTGATTTCCTGCACTTTCATCCTCACCAAGTCAAATGTTATTTTCCAGCAGTGTAAGAGTGTCATTGCAGAATTATCAGAGAAACAGTAGCTCTTTGTGTCCAGAGCAAACAGTTTGGTGGTGGAGATGTCTACATATAGACTGATGCAATACTGTGTAATTAGAGCTTGCATGCTTCCACTCTTCGTTTAAAGTTCTATCGAGTTGGACTTACAAAAACACCTGCAAGACCCAAGTGATTATCAGGAAAATGATCAAAGTCTTTTTCACACAGCACAGAAAGCAAAGAAGGCAAGTTTAGTCAAGGCCAGCTCTAGCCTATTTGTTTTGCTTCCATCATTGTAAACACAATATTTGTTCAGTACTTACTGTACCTGACCAGAGGCTCCTACCACTTGCAAGACATGTCATGCACCTTATTGGATAAAGATGAGAAGTCCCTGCTCCCCCAGACCCCTAAGAAGAATGAGATGTGAGTAACATTGAAGGATAACTTGTGGAGAACTGCAGAACTCATCTACACTGCATTTCTCCTCCATGAAATAAGCTAATCACCTTGAAAATAAAAAGTCAGGCCACTGTCTAGTCCAGCTGCCTGTGTAGTGCTTGGGGCAAGACTGTGTTAGATTTAAATGGTAGATTATGGATCATAGCGAGCATTTCAGCAGCTCCACGCCTGGGCACATTCAGCTCATTCTTACTGACACCTCATTTTGAGAAAGCTTCTTGGACTCATCCCCCAAAAAGAAAGATTCAAGCCTGAAAACCCTGGTGAGTAAAAGTGGACACAAAGCTTTCCAGCTGTGTTCTCACCTTCCCTAAGCAATGGTTTACACCTTAAGTCATCTATCAACCCCCATGACTCTCTGGCAGACTGTCTGCATGTGACGTGTTTCAGAAATGTTTCATTTTAATTTTTATGCCTTTCAGAAGTTGCTTTGCAGAATCTCTCTTGGCTTGTGCTGTTACAGCCTACTTGTTAACTTGCCAGAGCACATGATCACTTCTTCCCTTATTCGGACACATTTTATGGCACTGGGACAAAGTAAGAACTGTGACAACTTCACCTATGCACCTCCTTGCACTTCCCACACAAACAGGGTTCCAATCAGATACTATCACTACTCACATGCGGACATTTTTTAGAACTGTGCAATTAAGAGTGCTTTTTTCTTTTTCTTTTTAATGATTTCCCCCCCCTTCTGCAGAAGATGAGTGAATGATGTGTTTTTGGAAGTACTGGCTATTCATTTTCCAGAGAAGTGCCTGCAGAGACACTTTAGGCTGATGTCTGTAGTGTTAAATTAGTTTGCTCCCTGTTTCACACTAGGCTTCTTGATGCATCAAATCGGGGTTAAGTATTTAGTATCTTTGGCAAGGAAAACCAAGAACTGCTGAAACAATAGTTCACTGGTCATACAGTCAGCAGAGATGGGCTGTGCAGGACTTGGCCCCCTTTGCCCTAGTCAGTCTCTGACATTAAGTGCTCATACAGCCACATGCCTCCTCAAGATTGGTGCCTGTACTCAAATTTTGATGTCTGCAAAATGAGTGTGAGGTGTGAGGATGGTCCTGTGAAGTCAGAAGTAGCTTTGGGAAATGTCCTAGCTCCCTTTCCTCTGCCGTGCCCCATTCACATGTAAATGAGTAATAACTCCCTTTCTAATCAGCAACATGCTTTTATGTTTTGTTATTGAAAAGGTGTGATGAACCCCATCCCATAGACAGCCAGCAGCAGAGGCCCTGACCCTGGGCCCCAATCTGTTCTGCTCCAGAGGAAGCTCGCCTGGGCCTTCCACCTACTTTGTGCCTGGCCAGTTACCACATAGTTACCACATAGGCCACCTATGCAGCCTTGTTTTCTGCAGATTTATTTAGCCCAGAGAAGCCTATTGTCTGTCTTAAAGCTGAAGAAGCTTTTTTAATGTATGTCTTCACGTTTTACATTAGAGTGACTAGGCCATATGGGGTTGGGCACTCTCATGAAACGGGGAGAGAAGGTCTACAAGGTCTCCCATCATAGGTGTTCTCACTGTGTTTATCAAGTAGTCCCAAAAAATGACAGAATGACAGCCCTTCCAACCATCATGGCATGGCATGACATAGTATCATATGGTACGGCATGATGTGTCAGAGCAAGGCAAATCAGGAATATGGATGGTTCACAGATACTACAGGAGTGCTGTCAGATATTTTCTTGACTGGAAGGAGTTTGTGCTGAATAACCTCACTGCCTTGTTTGATGGACAACACTTTTTTTGTTTGTTTGTTTGTTTGTTTGCAGAATGGTGCTGCAGATCTTGAACATCAGAAAGCCCATGTCCCATAGTTGCCAATAGAATGGTGTAAGACACAGAAAATACACAGATGTGAAGAGCTGTGTGGTAAAGCTGTGCTTAGGTATAGTCTCTGCTGTTCACCACCTGGCCTGTGTCCAGGCTGCTGCTTAGAGAAGTGAGAAGGCAATCAGTCTGCCTTACCTAGTCCAGGCAAAAAGACCATCAGTACACTAGTTCTCCTTTCTAACCTCAATTAAGGATCATTAAGTAGTATTTTCCTGTGAAAGTTTGCCCACCCTCCAGGAAATGCTGCTAAAGAATTGAACTCTTAAGGTGAGCCCTCAAGATGTTGTCTCCAATGTCCTGGCTTAAAACTGTTTTATATTCCTGTAATTAGAGCCACAAAGTGTTAACACTCTGTAAGGTGTACATTTCCTGAAAGTTGACTTTTGTCAACTTTGCCTTGAAGAATTATAATTAATAATGTTCTACTATTTTCAGTTTAATCTGAATTTTTCATCTTTGTCAGAAACTTCAGTCCTAATTCCCTCTGTTGCAAACCAGAGTACACACAGAGTAATTGTTCTGATTCAATGGAGTTGCAATAGCAAACTGTAACCGGGAACAGTTTCTGGCTCTTCAAACCAATTCTACAGTTGCTTCATATATCCCCCCTGCAATGCTATAAATATTGGTGCTATTTTAGGCTAATGGTGTTTCTCTCTATAAGCCCAGCCCCATCGGAAGCCTCCTGCCCATATTTGGATATGTAACAAAGGACAAATATGACCTTTTTTTTTTTCTTTTTTTTTTTTTAATTCCTTTTAAGTTGTTAAACTTCAACAATAATAAAGGTATTATGTGGAGTCATCTCAAAAATATATCCCATATATCATCCCGAGATAAAGATCTTCGTCTGAGACTTTGTCTGAAAAGGATAATGTTTCACTCCTGGCGCCTGTGAGTCTACTCTTTCTAGCATAATACATATTTGTTATACAGTTACTAGACCTGCCTAGGTACAATGCCCAAAAATCAGTTTGCACTTTTTTTCTTTTTTTTTTTTTCTTTTTCAATTAACAAAGATCATCAGCCCATTGCCTTTTTTCTCTCCATGGTGAATGCTTACCAAAACATTGGGAACTGGTGGAGGCAGTAAGAAAGAGCCTATGTCCCCAAGTGCTATCCATGGAGCACAGGATTGCCTGTAGTCATAGAGCAATTTTGGTATGCTTTAAAATACCCACACAGTTGTTTGCTTTGGTAGAAATTAGGAGAATGGAAATTAGGATGTGCCTAGGTCTTGCAGGAGAGTCAAATGAGAAATCGGTTTATGCAGAGGTTAAAGCTCTGTTGGAATTCTCCTTAAAATTTTCTTGAATTTAGTGTGAATGGAAAGCCCCACATCCCAGCATTCAGACAACACCGAAACATTGCTGGGTGTGTTCTGGGTAAAAAATATTTGGGCGTTTTCATTTCATGTTAAGGTGTTTTCATTTTGGTGTTTAAGAATTTCTCTCAGACACCAGACATAAATACGTACCCTTGTATGTACAAAATAAAAGGGATAAAACTAGAGCAAGAAACCATAGGACTCAAAGGCCTAACCCAAAGATATTCAAAGGGAGTCCACTAAGATTTACTCTTGCAGCCTCATTGGCTGACATGTCCCCTGCAGCCATTGCACTGTCGATGAAATGCACCTTCCAATTGAGGATGCTCCTTTGGGACTGAGGGGCTCTGGGGGTGCTGCCGACAACCAGCCTCACACAGTCACTGCACCAACTTCATCCCATGAAATCCAAGCCCTGTGCTGTGTCTGTGGTGTGGCTTGCCTCTAATCTTCAGCCAGATCCAAGAATCATAAATATATAAACAAGGTAAAAATACAGAACATATTAAAGCAGTCAAATGTGGTATATACTGAAGCTAAGATAAAAATGGTAGCAGATTTTGCAAGTTAAAAAAAAAAAAAAAGTATTAGAGGTTTCTTGTTTATCATGTATAAAGTGCACTATTTGGTGAGTGGTTTCCAAAGCTAATAGCTTTATTAAACTCTTTATAAACCAGGTTGCTTATCTCCTTTATGCTAAGGGCCAGATGGTACAATCTGATTCACACTGCAGATTTCTGCAACTTGGCTTCATTAATGTGGCAGACAGCACTTTCCACACCTCACAGAGGTATGTTCTCATCTTCCAGAAATGGTGCAGCTCTGGAGCCATGTGACTCCCCTGTTTGCATTGGAAGGATCCTTCACAGGGGTGTGATTTCAGCAGAAGGAGGCGAAACAAGCCAAAAAAATTAAGCAGCATGATAGCACTAGAAAAAAAGCAGATCTGGAGGAAAAATTGAGCTCAGGTTAGTGCTGACCTTAGCTTGGAAAATCATATGCTCTCCAACATCCACATCTATACAGCCACTAGGGAGCTGCCTGGTTACATGTGATTTTACCCATCTGTTATTTAAATCACACGCCCTAGCACAAACCCTGGAGCTTGCAAAAATGATGTGGATCAGTGTCATCCCATGGATACTTTTTCTATAAACAGCTGAAAGACTTGGATCAGGAAATTATCCAGACAGAATTACACTCTGACTCCCTTGGTCCAGAACACTGTCTCCAGAACTGGGGTGATGAATATCTGTTGGTTTCCTTCTCTGCCTCGAAAAGTAGCCAATCACTGTTGCGGTGCTGTTTCTTCAAAGGAAACCTACTTCCTTGCTCTCATAACAATCTCTATCAGAGCTGACTTGCAATAGTTGATCTTCTTTAGTATGTCATGGTAAGACTCTCTAAAAATCTGGAAGTGATATCTGACTTAAGCGCATCAGGGAATCCCCTGTAATATTTTATTTTCCTTGTTATCTCTCTCCACCTGCATTGGCTGCAGTTTAATAGCTAGGCAGGGAAAGAAAAGTGTCTTACTAGGTTTCAGTCAATTTTCTTTTGAAGGTAAACATTTAGTCAAGTGTCTTGTTTATCTCCAAGTTCCTTGTACTTTTTTTCTACTTGACTTTCTTATCACTGGGTGTTCTCAGACCTACCAAGTAACTTCTCTGAGTGTTCGCTAAACAAAAGCTGAAGAAAGTTATTGTTTAAAACAAAAATTTTTCTTTTATGTATTTATTTTGGCAGGTGTTACATAAACTATTTTTAAAAAATGTGAAAAGCGTGCTTTTTGTTTTATCAAAAAGATGTGATTTAGAATATGTTACCAAGAAATTTGGGCTTAACTGAAGTTGCCTTTATTCCGTGAATATAAAAAGTTTTTAGCCCTCAAACACAGCAAGCTCACTGCAACAGATGACAGTGGCAGGATAAGATTGGACGTTGCTGTTGGCTTGTTGATGGGCCTTGACAGTGTGAGGAGCAGGATCCTGTTAAATGTGATTCCTTGGAGACTGGGGAGAGGAGAGTTTCCTGTAAAGTAGGCTGGGAAGTCGTGATCTGACTTGTAGAAATATCACCAGGAAGCCAAGGTTCATTATAGGAGAGGGCATAAAGAAAGAAATTCTGAAGAAAAGGGAACTGGGATCTGGATGTTAGGATGACTGAGACCCTTTTCATTTATATTTTTGTCCTTGATATATGTCACTAGCTAATGTGTCAAGGTTGCAGATGTCTAACAAAAGTCTCGGTGCACCTGGAAATCCCCTTAGCAACTGCCACAGTGGGAGGACTCTTCATGGTGCTTGATAAGCTGATGTGCTTTAGTCCACTGGCACACAGTTAGCCCAGAGAGAGGCTGCTCTCATCCAGTATTGTCCAGAGTGAGGCACTTCTGAGCTCAGCCCTCCTCCCAGACCTTGCAGTCCCATTTATTTTTGCAGCTGAGCAAAGAGCTGTACATAACAAGCTCGTCCAAATGTGGAACTGTAGTGCAGCTTGGGCATGCATAGCAGACCAGGTATGGTTTCGTGATTCCTGGCCTGGTTCTGCATGGTTTTAGCTGTCATGGTTTAAAGAAAACCCTTTGGGTGTTTTAATAGTGAGACAAATATTTTACATTTCCTTTTCCAGAGGGAAACTGACATCATATTTTCCTTTCATCATCGAAGGAATATACAGCCATCTCTGAAGTTGTCCTTACGCAGTTCTGAACATGGTGAAAATGAAAAAAAATATTTCTCTGTGAAAGGTAATTTGTAGAGGGGCCACTTCGGTACCAAGCTCTATGGGGAGCATCCCTGGTTGGATTTCAGCCTGGCCACCCTCACCAGGCATTGGCCCAGCGTGGCCAAGTGGGCAGCACATCTGATAAAGACTTGGACTTCCTATGTAGGTGAACAGCACAGGCAAGAAGGCTGATGTGGGACCTGCTGAGAGCTGGGCTTGTTTCCAAGCTGGAGACTCAAACCAAGGCTATGTCAACTCTGTATAAAAACATCACTATACTGCATGTTATCAGGGACTATCAGCTGAATCAAATAGATCTTATGGGAGCTTTAATGCATGCTGGCAAGAAATATTTCTTACCTTGCTGGAAAAGAAATCCATCCCCCTGCAACTTTTCTTTTCTCTTCCATAAATTCAACAATTGAAGCAACACACTGGTCAAAACTTATGAACATGCAGCTCATTTTCCAGTAAATCAAGGTTACTGGATTTTGCAGGGGGACTAAGTACTGAGACATCATCATCTTGGAGCCGATAAAAAAAATATAATATAAAATAAGGTGAAGCGTGAGGACAGTCATGGAGGAGTGATTATTCCTTGTAACGACTCATGAGGAAGGGGATGTCCAGTGACTAACAAATGCAGATTTAGAACAAACATAATGAGGAAGTATTTCTTCTTGAAAAGTTAGTTGTGGAAATCACTGTAACCAAATTATTTGGAAACTTAAGAGGATATTGTGGGCATAATCCTTATAAATAAATACATACATACATAAATACATACATACTTTTTAGGTTCTGTAGTTGTTATTGAACACAGTGTACAGATATAAGCTTTAAGACAATAAGTTTTTGTGTGGCAGAGATAGAGAAGGTGATACCAGGCAAATAGTTGCTCTACATTGGTGGAGTTTTTTTTGTACTAACTCTGTATGGCTGCTGTGGTGTTACAGACATTTCAATTATATTAATACACGTGGAAGAAATGCCTCAGTGACCTTGACTGGTCCGTTTAAGTTGAAGGAATATTCTAGCCATGTGAGAAATTTACATCCCTGTGGAGTAAATGTAGCCATATAGGAGAGGGGAGATGGTGCTCAGAGTACACTGAAGAATAGACAGGTCAGTCTACAACCAGATTTATGTATGGCCAGTAATAACATCAGCAGGTGAAGTCCTGTGCTTTGTCAGGAATGATAACACCATGAACAGCCTCATAATCTTCTGCATGGCACCCTTCTTGCATGCTCTTAGTGTTTCCAGGCTGCCCATCCCTGCTGGCTGTTGTCTGGGTGCTGTGCAGGCACTTTGAAGAGGAGAAAGGCAGCCAGTTGGGAAGCACTCCACTCACCATCCGGTCTCATCCTCTGGTGACTCTTGGGGGAATGGCAGCCAATGAACTTGCTGTGAAAGTTTTGTTTTAAGAGTATTAATCACCACTTCATCTGAAGCAACAGCACTTCTGTACGTGATGTCCTCCATGTCATTGCCAGTCCTCTGAGTCATCAACTCACGGAGGAAATGACTTTGTTTTCTTTTGGCTCTCAGCTAAGCATCCAACATAAGCACTTTCTTCTGGTCCACCTGGCCTCATCATAGCTTTATTTAAAGTTTTCCCAAGGGCTTGTTAAAATCGTGCTTATGTTTTCTTGCCTTATGTTTGTGTAGGTGCTAGGGAGCAGAAATTTCCTGTGTATGCTTTCTTTTTTTTGTAAAAACAACATTTAGAGAATCATGGAAGTGTTCTCTTACCTTAAAAAATTTTTCTCAAGCTTTCATGTAGCCTAAAGAGAACCACAGTGAAAGTATATTAAAATAAAAATGCTTCCCATTTCTCTGTGCCCATTTACACTTTGAAGAGATGGAGAATGATTGTTTGCCTGTTCAAAGACTTCTGATTTTGCTAGTGCTCACCCTCTTGGTCACACAGCCTAATCTTATAGGGCTGCTGTTTTTGAAATTGAAGATGTTGTCAGAGTAAGTTTCAGTCGGTCTCAGACAAGATATGTGTCTCTGAGAAGTTACAGGCTGTGTTACTATCAAGGTGCTTCAAGATCAAGTACTAAATTTGAAGACGGACTGATCAACAGGGGAAAGAAATAAAATAAAGCACAGCATGCGTTGCTTCTGTGTGGAATGAGATCCAAACGAAAAGAGGAAGATCTATCATGGATTTTGTTTATGGGGATGTCTCAACTATGTGGTCTGTAGTGAGACTTCATCAGTCAAACAAAAACAGAGGACGTAAAACCACTTCAGGGAAGTGCTTAGTGTGTGTTTAAATCTCACATTTCCAGCTAATACAAGAAAGACACTGAGGCCCTGGAGCATGTCCAGAGAAGGATAACAAAGCTGTGAAGGGTCTGGAGCACAATTCTTATGGGAAATGTCTGAGGGATCTGGGATTGTTCAGTCTGGAGAAGAGGAGGTTCAGGTGAGACCTCACTGCTCTCTACAGCCACCTGAAGGGAGGCTGTGGCGAAGTGGAGGTCAGCCTCTTCTCCCAGGTAACAGTAACAGGATGAGAGGTAATGGCCTCAAGTTGCACCAGGGGAGATTCGGGTTGGATATTAGGAAATATTTCTTCTCAGCAAGAGCAGTGAGGCAGTGGCACAGTCTGCCCAGGGAGGTGGTGGAGTACCTGGAAGAGCCGTATGGATGTGGCTCTGAGGGATGTGGACAGTGGGCATGGTGGGGAGGGGCTGATGGTTGGAATAGGTGATCTTAGAGGTCTTCCCAAACCTTAAGGATTCTGTGATTCTAATGGTAAGTTTCAGTGTTAGCCTGGATAGATATCATTTAAAGAATATTCTTGAGCTTTTTCTAATTTGAAACCTGAATAAATTATAATTATTTTTTTTTTGCTAAGTTCTTCAACAAACAAGATTCTTTTCTGGGTTACAATCTGTAAGTCTTACCACTATTTTCAGTGTTATAAAATAAATACAATCTGGCTTCAGAGTTCAATCTAACATTTCAAAAGTAGTTTGGTGGTAAAGCAGCTTTTCCTTTCTGTTTTTCTTTTTGAATGAAATATTAAATGCTTGAGAACTGGGACAAATGACTGGGACAAATGTTAGTCCTTGCACCATCTTGTCTATCACCACTTCTTCCAGAGTTACAGAGACTTGAAGAGATTGGTTTAAACTACTGGCATGCTGTCACTCCACTTGTTTTTGTTGGCCTGACAAGTCACCAGCTGCTCCAGTTTGTTGTCATTTCACAAGCATCTCTTGAGGTATTTAAACAAGATTTTTAGTAATTCAGCACCCTGGCTTTTCTTAAGTTACTAGGGCCTCCAATGTTGTGATGATGGCCCACAACATCAGAGGCCCATGTTGATAGTACAGAAGTAGGGGTTGAACCTTCGTACCAATATTCTGTTCCATTTTGTTGCTGTGTATGTGTGATGGTAGCGGAGGGACAGTCTGACACAATGGCATCTGACATGGAAGTGTGTTTGAAGCAAAGGTGTGTCACTGAATTCCTCCATGTAGAAAGAAATGGCATCCACTGACAACTCATTGACAGTTGTTGAACATTTGTGGAGATCAATCACTAGTTTGGTATATGTCTGCTGGGAAAGGACATGCTGGGTCATGGCAGCACCAATCACTGCATCCCTTGCAAGGTTGCTGCTTTGTGGGGACCATAAGTAGCTAGGTTGCAACTAAACTTTAAAGCCATGATCTACACATCATGCTGTGCTAAGATTTCCACAAAACCACATATGATGATCTGAACAACAGATAACTTATTAAGAGAACAATGGCTTCCCCCATTTCCTCAGTAATAAATACAGTCATTGAGAAGTACGGTGCCTCAGTCTGGAAAAGCACTTCACTTACTTGGTAAAGATAAAAATAACGTTGTCATTAGAAAATATTCCCATATTTTCTTCAGGCACTTGCGCTGACAGCCCACATACAGCCTCATCCCCTGCCATGGTTTGGTTCCCTGTGCACAAAAGCAGAGGATGATAAAAGACCAGTCCTACATAATTATTATATTTAATCTGATTTGATTTAAGAAAGCCTGTGTGTGGTGGAGTTTAGGATAATGAGGCAACCATTCAGCATTGACTGTGGAGGCTGGTGATTTTGAAGTTAATCATGTGCCCCATGCCAAGAGTTAGAATGCCGAAATTTGGCACTGAGACAGCAAAAGCCTTAAAAGACTTGGGCTGTTTTACTTGCACTGCAGCTGGGTCTATGAAAATTCACTGTTCACACCTGGCAGTTGAGATAATTGTACTATCTCTTGCAAAAATATAATAGGTGCATTGTTTGACTTTTGAAGAGCAGCAACAAAGTGTAATTGCTGAACTGAGATGTCAGCATAAGAGAATAAAAGTATTGAGGTGAAGGCTTTGATGTGGCGGAGGACAGTGGCACAGACAGCAAGCATTGGACTCCATCCACTTTCTGCCTCTGCATATATTCTTTACATTGCAAATCTCTGTCTTAAATGCAAATAATGCACATTCTGTTACATTGCTGCCTGATGAAGCTGAAAACCAACACGCAAAAACAGGTTGCACTTGTAAAATATACCTTTTCACATCATAGAGAGATTCAGTAGCAGTGGTTTCTACACTTCCAGAAGATCAAATACTCATCAGGTGTGTTGTATGTAACACTTGCAGTTCATTTGCCAGGCACAAATAAAAATGATGACCAAAAAAAAACCAAAAAAGGTGCTTTCTTTCCCCCCTTTCCCAGCCCGTGGAAGCCACAAAATAAGAGACAAAGCACTTGGCCACCACTTGCTGTGATGGTTATGATGTCTATGTGGCAGCACCTGTATGAGAACTATGTGCTGTGCTGAACCCTGTGCAAATCTCAGCAGACTCTTACCCAGAAGATTTATAGTCTCTGAACTTCAGTAAGCAAAGCTACACCTATTAAAGAATTATTTTTTTTTTCTCAAAAACTGGCTGTAGTTCAGTGGGTACAAAAGCTGCGTGGGGGTTCTCTTAATTATTTAAATTCAGTGGTAAAATTATGAATACAGTCTTCCTGGTTGTAAGCCAGGCTCCAGCAGAATGAGGTCTGTCTACACAGAATTTTCCCTCAATATCTTTGAATCGACATCCAACGTATCCTTTCAGTTCAATTAGCGTTGCCTCTTTGGCATATTAAATGTCTGAAAGAGGAATGAAGGCAAAGGGATCAAACAGAGAATACAGTTAAATAATATGGTAGATATGACAGAGTTTTTTTGCCAATGGTCTTTTTACATCTCTGTGAGTGTTACAGTCTGGCAGCAAAGGGGTAGGCAATATTAACATTCGTATCAATACATGCATTTTCCAGTCTTCCACTTGATGCCTGGCAACGAGTCTCCAACCTCTTTTGCAGTGTAGCCACATGCACCTGAAATACCACAGGGACACTCCATACATCAGCCACCACCTAGGTGCTAGCAGTGCACCCGATCTAATACTCAGCCCTGTGCTGGAACAAAATTTTTACTTGTAGCACATGCAAGCTAAGAAGGTTTCCAACATGTAAGTAACTAATCTGTGTGCTAGAAAGTGGGCCTGCATTTCAATAACTGCAAGGCAACCACTGGGTTTTGAAGCAGGAGAGGATTTAGAAAGACTGAGTTCTGACAAGTATCCTGGTGAGGAAAGGAATTCAAGGCAGTTGTGAGCTATAAATATTCATCTCTGACTTTCCAGGCATTTCAGAAGCTTTTCTCTGGGAAAATCCTCAATGGGAGAAAGCTCCTTCAAGAGCCAACATCACCAGATTCACATTGCACAAATATGTGAGTTTTCAGGATGTTGAGCTTTAAAACATTATATATGAGAAGATAACTACTGGGACTAGAACTATTTTTGACCAGCTGGTAATGGAGATAAAATGACTGATGTCAGCAACTACTTTAAAAAGACATATGAGTATATGCTCACTTCTAACAGCCTACTTGTAATAGTCTAGCACAGTCACCATGCTAATCTCTGAACACTTCAGTCAGAATTTTACTTTCATTTAGCCCATCGGGACGTTACAAAATCTATGCATCAGGAAGATGTCTAGAGTAGAATGGGCTTTGTGGAAGTACTTTTTCATCTGCTTAGGAGCTCTGGTTCATGGTAGTACCTAGCTCGCAAGAGTGAGCAGTGGTCCAGCTGTCCCCAGCTGCCCGCTGGCACCCAACCTGAGCAGGGGTATCCCAGCACCAGTAGTGACACTTTCACTGCACTGGCAAAGAGGGGGAAAAAAACAAAGGCAAATATAAAGCAAAAGTTAATTCTCTGGAAGCATGTCACTACCATTTGGGGTGGGGAAAAGAGTAGGTGGATGGCAGGAAAGGAACAAGTGCTAAAGCAAAATTTACTACCAACAAAGATAGCAGCAGATATAGTGTAGTTTAACCACAGAATCCACAGTACATAGCTACTGAGAGTGCCTCAGTTATAACCACAAAATACAGAATCTTTAACCACAGTAATCAGATGATATGGCCAACATTCAGCACAAGGATCTACAACGAGCACCTTGAACAGTGAAAATCAATTTCAGGGACACTCGTTTCAGATGTTTGAACACATCTGCTCTGAGCAGTGCCTCCTCACCACATGAACAGCCGAGCTGCCTTTTCTCAACAAAACTTGTAGCAGATAAGCTTATGGTCTGTGGTGCTGCAGAAAAGGATCAAGACCTGAAGCACTGCATTATGAACAACATATGCCTTGCCACAGGGGTTGCTCTGAACTATGAACTCTCAATCTTTTGGGGAATACATGTGCTTCAGACAGACAGCTGGTCAGAAATAATGTCCTGAGGTGCACATCTGTCCTCAGGTAATTAACCTGAGTTTATTCTAGACCCTGTTAGAGACTCCAGTATGAGTAGGCCATGAGTGAGCTTCAGGTTTTGGATCATGAATTTGGCCCACAGGCCCCCTTCACTACTTTCTATTTGTCTTTGGCCAGACAAAGCTCAGCATTCAGCTCTGCTCCCACCTTCAGGGTGGACCACTCTACCCTCTCTCCATGCTGGTTTTGTGCTGCATTTTCTAGCCACAACGCTCTATTTGAAATGATGTTCCTTGGGAACACAAGTTTGTTGTAGTCAGCAACAGTCAATGTAAATATTTTAAATAGTAATGGGAAGCTTTTCATAGTCTTCAAAGCACTGATCTAAAACTTCCAGCTGCAAATCTCATGTGGTTTACATTAGAACATGATGCTATTACAAGTTGGAATGTAAGGTTAGTTTTAGCAATAAAAGGACACCATTTCTACCTATTTAAAGCTCACTGTATCTTCTTACAGAACAAGTTCATCATTGTTCATAGTGGATTTCTGGAACTCATGTTAAAGAAGTTTGGGCCTTTCATGACCTTTTCTTATCTGAAGCAGAGCACTTTCTGAAGTTAAAGGAGAACATTACTCACTCTGTATCCCAGATATCAGAAATGCCAGATATTGCTTTGTGTATTCTTTGTTCTTTTCTTTGGATGTATGATTTGTCCTCACATGTCTCAAGGCAGATAACAAGATACCTGGAAAAAACTGAGCAAAATTCGTTGTCAAAAAAAAAACAAAACATCCACTAGACGTGAAACTTAATGTAAAAGCTGAGCAGCTACAACTTAGGATAACTTGAGAGTCATTTACATGTTTGTTGAAGAGTCCACTGAGATATTTGAGCTGTGTCTGTATCTACAGTAAACCAACCATGATTCATATAACAAATCAATAATGTATGTTTCCCCTCTCTCCTAGTCCATTGCTTCAGTTTCTGTGACCTGCTGCCAAAAGAGTTTTAAAAGGATGAAAGATGCTTTGTAAGTTAAGAACTATTAATGAGAACTGGAAATGGGATAGAACGAAAATATGTCTTCAGATGCTTTGAAGAAAAGGTCATCATAGTGGGAGATCCAAATTAAAAACAAACCTTCCTCTGGGCCACAGGCAGCACTGATCTGCATGAGGCAGGTGAAGAAACATGTATCTAAGATGCATCAGACAATGTGGGAATTTGTATTGTGCTAGTCAGTGTGAATGACAAGAAAGGATGGGGTGCTGCAGCATCTTTGCCCTCCTTTCTCACACAGTCACTTGGGACATTAAGTCCCCATTAAGACATGAACTGCTGTAAGTTTACAGTTAAGCTCAGTGAGATTGGCACTCAGTGAGCTCAGGATCTCCATTCATCAAGGTAGACTTTGTCCAAAGGATGATTTGCCTCTGTTTGCATACAGGTGAATTGTCAGTATTGTTTCTGAGGAAAAACATTTTACCAAGAAACTGACAGAACAAAGAAGTTAAAAAAATGTGGGGAAACAGTCTTAAGCTGCACCACTGGACAATTGGTGTGAATTTTAGGAAGAATTTGAATAGGTTGTCAAGGGAAGTGATGGTGTCCCCATCGATGAAGATCTGTCCAGACCCATTTTCCCAAAAGTCCTCCACTCCTAAAATCTTTGTCAGACTGATTTGAAACAGAAAAAAATAAGAAAGCTTCTCTGCTCCTCATTTCATCAAGTAAAAATTTTCAAATATTCAAAGGCAGTGTTTTATCCAACACCTAACCCAGGTGGGACCATGGACTATGGTAAAAAATAACCAAAAATATACATCTCAGACCTTGCAGCTTGATTTCTTGGCCAAAGCGCTCAAAATAAATTTGGAGTCAAATAAACACCACATAAGCACTCAAACTCACACTCACTTCTCTTTATTTTCCTAAGGAAAGGGTAAAGTTCAGCTTTCAGAGCGCTGCCAGGCCCTTGCTGAGTCATGTACAGCTGCACAAGTGGATGTCAGGCGGGTGCCAGACCCTGCCCTGAAACTGGAGATCCTTCCGCACAGGTGCAGCAGCAAGAGCCAGACTGAGAGACCCCAGTCCCCTCCCGGCTGCCCCCACCAGTGCCTGTAGTGCATTCAAGGCAAGTACTGCCTTTGGCAAGCCAAAAACTGATGTTGTGTCTACTCGTGTGAATGTGTAGGACTGGGAGGAGATGGAAGTGAGGATTAATGCAGTCCTTGACCTCTGCAGAGGTCAGAAAGCATAAAAGATGGGAATACTGGAAGCAAAACACAACACAGAAGATACTCTTGCTTTGCACAATCAGTGGGCTTCAGCTCTAGTGATGATCAGAGCAAATGGTGTCTGTTTTTACATAGAATTTAACTATGTGGACAAATGAGTGTATATACACATGAAAGAAACCTAGTTGATTCCCCTTCTCATCATTATAAAGCACTTCTACTCACCACAATGGCCCTTCATTTCAGTATTATGGACACAGCTGCTCACTGCTACTGTCCATTCCAGTATTCAAAAACTGAGAATTTGGGTTAAAAACACAGAACTGTTCTTTAAAGAACTAAAATTTCATATGCTTCAAAGAAATGTCTTTCTCCTTTTAACACTGGATCTGTTTTTGCTGCATTGGCAAGACACGACAGTGTCTGGAAACATCTGTTGCTATGTTTATACTAGCAAGTAATTTGGTACAGTAGAAGTATGTCAGTAGATAGAGCATTTGGTGCTGAGTCACATATCCACAATGTGCAGTTAGGGGCTCTTCTTTGAACTATACTGGGTCTGGTTCTGGAGACCGAGCATCCCTATCAAACATGTGGTTCAAAGCTGTCTATGGGACTCATTCTGGGCTTGACTTCTCCTGACCAACCAGGGATAAGAGCACATTTGGTACATACCTGAGGCACAGCTTCCAGATCAGTTGCCTCTGAAAGGAATCCAGCTGCATGTGCTAAAAGAGTCCTGTGAACCAAAACAATGTGCAGCAAGTGGGGATGATGAGAAATTTGCTTAAAAAATAAAATAAAATAAAATAAAATAAAATAAACTTAAAAATATAAACTCATTTTTTTTTTTTTTTTTTTTTTTTTTCCCAGTTGCCTGTTATTTAGGTTCATCTATTCAACCAGTGATGGTCTTTGAGAATATTCTCACTATTCAAAGAAATGGATTTATTTCCATAGTTGCTGCTCTCACTGTGGCTCAGTACTTCCCTGACAAAGCTAGGCAGAGATGTGACACTCCTTGTCTTTGAATTGAGTAAAACAAATAAATGCTGGAGTCTTAGTGGGAAGAGCAGATGGAAAGAGCTACAACAATAAATGAGGAGATGGGAAACAGGTTAGTGCAGTTCACTGGAAATATTCCAAGCTTGCTAGCAAATTGGTTAGTAATTTCAAGATGAAGTCCCAGTATAGTTCAGCGGCGAGGCGCTACCACATTTACTTCCATGTTCAGGCACTGGCTGTTCTCACTGCTCTTTTACCACCTGGTTCTTCAGCTGGATTCCCCACCGACCTGAAAGGAGAACTGAGTTGAAAAAACTGACCCCCAGAAGACTGTGACATTCATTTTGTTAAGAGGATGAACGACTCCTTTCTAATGGCCATCTTATTTCCTTCAGGCAGTTCCATCTCCCAGATTTACTTTAGTGAAACCATTTAAATAAAGTTTAAATCCTCCCTCAGCACATTTGTTCATCTTATGAAAGGTCAACTATTATGTATTCAAAATCACTAGTTGCCATTATTCAGAGCCACTCCATCTGTTCTTCTGCCCTTTCTCTGCAGTCACTGTCAAAAGCATTGTGCTGTGTTTTTTGCCCATTTGGCTTTGTTTGGTACAGATGGAGATGGTGAAAGCAGTGTCTCATGCTTATTTTCCAAGTCTCTTATTAGTTAGTAAGAAATCATTCTTTTACTAATTTTCTTTCTGATTTGAAGTCATCCTTCAGCAAGAAGGAAGAGCTGATGAATTCTGCTAATGAAGTTGTCCTCTTGATTCCTGTGGTACACATGCTCAGACCTGGTGTGAGAGCACAGGATCACCTACTCCACAGTCAAGTGCCTGTCAGGAGGGGAAATTCTAGGAATTTATGTCTCACTTCTCCTACGTGGTGTCTTTCAGAACCAGGTTGAATGCTCTTCAGTGTGCACCTTTACTTTCACACTTCAACCACACTACTCCAGTTCCTGGTCTTAGGTCTGAGTCACAATGTACAGCCAAGTCCTCACAGAAAAGCACACATTAAAAAAAGCAAAGTTTGCACTACTTCTGTACAGCAGTGTAATGATCTGACCAGTACAAAAATCTGTACCTCACAGATTTTACTTATTTTCTTTCTCTTTATTTCATCACTGATGAGTTTGGATGTTGTGGCCATTACTAATAAAGGCAATGACTGCAAAGAAGTGTAGAGGCAGGAGTAGTGCTGATGTGATGAGCAGCCAGTGCAAAGTATTGTAGTAAAAAACAAGGAAGGAAGGGAGGAAAGAAAGGAAAGGAACAATGGAAGGTAATGAAGGAAAGGAAGGAAAGAAAGGAAAGGAAGGGAGGAAAGGGAGGGAGGGAGGGAGGGAGGGAGGGAGGGAGGGAGGGAGGGAGGGAGGGAGGGAGAAGGAGACTCAGAGTAAAATATTTATCTTTTCCTCCTCCATTTTGCACCTGTTTATCTCAATCCTCCTTTCTTGGCTTGTAAAACCTAATGCTTTTCCCATAATATGTGAACAAAATCAGCCTTTCTCAGTTTCTGAGAGAGGATGAGAAAGGGAGAAAGTGAGTGACTGAGAACCACAGCCAGGGTGGGTTTTCACTTGTTTTCGTAGGGCGCAGTAGAGAAAATGAGACTGGCACAGTGCTTCAGTTTTGCCTCTCTTTTCACTGACAGCCTCCTGTAGCACAACACATGGAGCTGGTGGAGCCAAGGGGCTCATTGTTTCAGCCACTAGTGGTGCTCCTTGGTCTGCAGCCTCAGGTGAAGATGTCCTCAGCAGGCAGTGCTGGCAGGGTGCCAGTGGGGTCAGTATGTTTCTATGCTGAAAGTCATGCTCATGGGCACTTATGGCTTTGCGGTCTCAGTTTGCAGTGGGGTTTGCAAGAGGAGGTGTCTTTTTTCCGTGGAGAATGGTAAGTGCAAGCAGAGGCAGCTGCTTGCTACTTGAAATAGCAGCAGAGGAACTGGTATCTTGAGATGTTCAAGTCAACACAAGTTGGCCTTGCAAATTTTGAGCGCCAGCTTGCAAGTGTAAAATTATCCATCTGACGCAGGAAGTGGATCACCCATGCCAGTAAGTGAAGTTCAGTGAAGGTGAGATGACTCAATACAGCACACTGAGACCTGCCATGTTCCTGAAGAAGTGGTTTCTTTTCTGCCTCCCACCCAGACAAGCCAGGACGGTCACACTTTACAGTTAGCATTTCCAGCAGCTGCTGCTCAGTGCTACTCAAGCCTTGCAACAAGGAGAAAGAGAATGAAAGAGAGAGAAAGAGAAAGAAGAAGTGCATGCACTGCCCTGCTCCTTGTGGCAGGTGTCAAGGGAGAAAGTCTTCCATTGTGCCTTCCATGCTATTGGGAGGTTTTAAGTTAGTCATTCATGGTGATATAATTAATTAAAGGGAGAGAATGAGTAATTTTTAGAAGCTGCTGGGTATGCTAGTAATGACATATAGCGATTAGAAATGAAAAAGATTAGAGGAAAAATTGTGTAGTCTGTGTAATCACTTTCACTGTTGGCTTTGAGTAGTTACTCAGTTCCCCTTATTTATTTATTTATTTGTGGGAATTATTCATGTGTCAGAAAAGAAAGCATGACATAGTTGTAAATATAAGAAAATATGATAAAAGATACGTCTAATTCCTAGTGGAGTACTTAGGTGAAGACATAAGAGATGTCTAAAAACATTATGTAACTGAGATGAGCCTTTTTTCCATCTTCTGTCTTATATACTGAGTTCTGATGAAAGAGTTCTGGGCCATCTTCTCTGCTACTGATTGGGCTGATCTGGCAGGTGCTTTGGATATCACACATCAGCTTCTGTCTTTGAAAGGACCCATCATTCTTGTAAGTACAGTCTGGCTGGTGTAAAACGTAAAAGTTTCTTTGCTGGCACTACATAAACAGACATCTGTACTGTAGATCTCTTTAAAACCTAATAGACATTGAGATGTGGGGAATATCTGAAACACCTTCAGGGGCAAGTAAGCCAGAATTGAGGAGGGCACTCTGGCAACAGGTGTGACTGTCTGAAGCTTCCTACCACAGCAAGCAGGTATGAAAGAGTACTGTGAACGGAGAGTTTTCCTCCTTGTGTTGTGGGCTTTTAACTCAAACACGTGGGAATATGGTCTTTTCTCTCCACTGAAAGCAAGAAACAAGACCTCAGTTATGAGGGACACCAGCATGCAATCCTCTGCATTGTAGTCCAGCACAGCAAGTTGCTAATGCGGTAAGAAATGGGAATATCCTGCTGCCTCCTGGACTTTGGATGTTGGGAGATACCTGTTTATAGAAACATCTTCTCATGACAAGAACGTGCTGGTTTGCATCAGTCTTCTCCCAGTGACAGGGCAAGACACCCAGATATGAGAGTGTGACACAGGGTGAACTTCATGGGCAGGAATGGCCCCATTCCTCGAAGTATCTCTTTTCTAATGAAGACACTTTCACCTTAAGCCTGACCAGCAGAAAGAATATTGGACAATTAGGCCGGAGGGTCAGTAAAAGGCTGGTGGCTGTCCTTTTCCCAGTCTCTGGGATCGTGCAGGATACTTCTCCATGACTCAGAACATTTGCCTGGGTCAGCTTCTGCAGGCACAGTCCACACAGATCATAGACCCTCTTGAGTCAACAGGAAGTCTTTGTTATGCCTTCAGTGCAGGCACCAACCTTTCTGGCCCACGCTCCTTGCTCTTACATTAAACTCCTTCTTGGGATTCTAGGATTACCAAACCTTCTTTCAACAGAACAAAGATTTTCAACATACTCTGCCCAGAGGACACAAGTTTACCTTCCCATGGGGACTTCTTTTCTCATGCTGAGAGAAACAGAAATCCGTTATGTCTGAGTTAGGAAACACCCATTAGCCACTGCTGTAGCCCATTGGAGAGTAAATGAAGTGTAGACACTTCAAGAGGCATTCTGACACTTTTCAGCTGATGTTTGAATGCTGGACATCAGTTTGTCCCTTGCCCAACTCATCCTCTCTGTTTTCAGTATTCCATTTCCTCTCTTGTTTTCATGATCTTCAGATCACTGTGTATATTTGTGGAAAATAGGAGGTTAACATCAAACTAAGACTGAAAACTAAAGCAGTTTGTGTTCTGAATATTTTGGTAATATTTCAATCTGTGTGGGGGCTTTCCAGGTGGTTTCCTATGGACGTCAACAGTATCACAGCAAAAGCTGATTGCTTTTTAACACGTGTGTGACTTCTCATCACTTTTTATTTAAAAGAATGGTTTGTTCCTGCTAGACTGTCTTCCATGGAAATTATGCAAGATTTTCATTAAATAAACGCCTTTAAATCTGAGCCTTATGGACCTTCCCACTCATTCATTTTCTCTCTCTACTTCTTTTTTTTTTATTATTATTATTTATTTTATTTTTGGTAAATTACTTAATATTAGAGCTGCTCTAAAGATTTTTCTCAGCCTTCCATCCAAAAAACCCTGTTGCATCTTCACACCAGACAGTTCTGCCTGCTTTGTCAAATGCCTATTTTGTTTAGTACTGCTCTGAGCTCAGAAAGCCAACTGGTCTACTTGGTTTGACCACTTTGAAGGAAAGTATTAGTAGTCCATACATCAGCCTGTTTATAAGCAGCCCTTGCTTACTTTATAAAGTACTTTAAAAGAGTTTTTGGACTTATGGATCCGGAGATGAGAATAGTTAACATACAGAATGCCTGTTAGAAATAAAATTTGACTTTTTATTCTAGAATTCAGTAGTCATCAAAAATGTGGCTTTCTGTGTAATGTCATGAAACACAATCAAACCACAACTTATGTGAATCAAGGGATCATCAACTGACTGTTGGCCTATCAATGGTGATAAACGAACAATTCCTTTTAAAACTGCATTTATATTCTAATAGGCATATTGATTTTAAAAAGCCCACACCCCGGTGCTACATTTGCCTGAACACCAAGAGGAAGCTCAGGGGAGATCTCACTACTCTTTGCAACCACCTGAAAGATTGTGGTGAGGTAGGGGTCAGCCTCTTCTCCCACATATTAGTGATAGGATGACAGGGAATGGCCTCAAGCTGTGTCAGGGAGGTTTGGGCTGGATATTAGGAAACATTTTTTTCTCAGAAAGCGGTGAGGCGGTGGCACAGGCTGCACAGGGAGGTGATGGAGTCACTGACCTCAGGGATGTTCAAAGAAAGGGTAAATGTGGCACTGAGGGACATGGTCTGAAGTGGTCACAGTCATGGGCTGATGGTTGGACTGGATGATCTTTAGTGGTCTTTCCAACTATAATGATTCTGTGATTCTATCATTCAAAGCTTATGGTATAGATCTGTATTTTGCATCCTCATTGCTTGAGGTGTTCTTCTATCCCAGCAAGACTTGGGACACCTTGTTTCCATAACAGCTCTAACGTGAAAATATTTGTACTTGTGTTAACCTCAGCTCGTACATGCCTCTCTGAGGTAGACTGTAATGCTCTTATCTTCTCACCCATCCCAGATCTCAAACCACAAACTGAATTGACTCAGGCTCAGAGAGAGTGCTGTGACCAGGAACAGGGTGGTGACTTGGTCTCCGGTCTCTAGGGAAGGAGATGCTGCTCCACACTGAAATTTCTGTTGTGCTCAACAGGCTACAATACATCTCTGTTTTGCCAAAAACAGTGTTCCTGCTCAGAAAAAAAAAAGGTAGTCAAAATGAGAACAAAAATCTGCTGTGTTCTCCTATTCTTTGTTTAGTCTATGCATATGGTTTTACAAGATTTTTAACTTGAAGTTGATGATATTCTGCTGAACTGTGAGGGGGAGGACAGCTGCAATGCTCTCACTCCCTTTCCTACCCTCCTACAAGGCACCTACAAGGCACCGTGCATCCAGCTCCCAACAAGCATGCAGCAGTGGATCATGGCAGCATGGCATGTTATTGCTGTGGAGCAATGATCCTCTGGCAGCCACTCCTGGGACCAATTACTTGTCCTTGCTGCAGGTGGGTGGCTGCCAGCTCTCTGGGGCTATGTTCGACAGGGCTCTGCAGACAGAAGCCAGCCTGGTCCTCCAGACACACGCACATGGTTCCTCATGTCAGAGCTGCTGCTAATGGCACAATTAACTACCCAGGGACTACTGAGGCTCTTAATTAGGTAAACAGCGCTCTGCAAAACAATGAGCACCCGGTTGTACGTGCAACAGGTTTGTGTCAGGCTGCAGGGAGGTGAAGCTTCTGCCTGCGAATGGAGGATCTGCTGAAGGTCTAATTTAGGTGGTGGAGCTGTAACTCTGCTGGGAATTCTAATTCACACAGAGGTTAAAATAAGTGCTAGAAACAGCTCAACAGCTCTCAGAGACACCCTAGGAATGTTTTAAGTGTTTCATTGTGCACAGAAAAGATGACTTCCTTAACTGCTGTCTAGTTTTAAGTGGAAATCCTTAGAGACAAAAACCAGGGGGAAATTACAAAGTGTTCTGCATTTTTTATGTGATATAAGGCCTGATGAAGTGTATGACACTAGTAGAAAAATAATATAAAATCCTGCAGCCCCCTCGGAACTGCCCTCTGTTCTTGGTACTGCTGAGGTCCCAACTTGAACATGGTGTTCAGTTTTAGGCCGCTCTCTTTAATACTTGGAGGCTTGGGAGCGTGTACAGAAAAGGACAACAAAGCTGTGAGGGGTGTGGAGCACAAGTCTGATGGAGAGTGGCTGAGGGAACTAGAGTTGTTCCATCTGGAGAAGAAGAGGCTCAGGGCAGATCACATCACTCCCTACAACAACCTTAAAAAGAGGTTGTGGCAAGGTGAGGGTTGGCCTCTTTTCCTGGGTAGCATCAATAGAATGAGAGGAAATGACCTCAAGTTGTGCCAGGCAAGGTTGGATGTTAAGAACTATTTCTTTTCAGCAAGAGGAGTGATGCAGTGTCACAGGCTGCCCGGGGAGGTGATGGAGTCACCGTCCCTGAAGGTGTTCCAGAGGCATGTGGATGTGGCCACTGGGCAGTAGGCATGGTGGGAGTGGGCTGATGGTTGGACTGGGTGATCTTAGAGGTCTTTTACAACCTTAATGATTTTATGATTCTGTGATTCAATGATTCACAGATGCCTCCTCACTATATTTGGAGAAATGAAATCCACCATCTTAACTTATTTATTTTACCCCTGTAGTCTGCTATCACTTAATCCTGAGTGTTGAAAGAAACCCCACAGTGTTAAGCTGGTATTGGCTGGCTGAAGTTTAAGCTGAGGTTTTAATAGGAGCCTGAAGGAGCTGAAGATCCGATCATCAGGATTTAAGCCCCCAGCTCCCAGAGACTTCTCTTTAGTTAAGTTTTGGATCTTGTTTTGTCTATATATTCCAGGGCTCCTTTTTGCATCTCCCACACATGGACCCCCACAAATTCCTTCTCTGGATACCCACCTGTGCAGCACCATGAAGCAGCAAGCAGGGCAGGGGTGATGGAGCACAGTCTCTGTTAGAGCAGCGCCTCTGGCAGATAGGAGAGCTTGCTGATGTACTGCAAAGTGTTCCACCGTGTGCTGCTAATTAAAAGAGAATGTCAGGAGCACTCTTGTCGTGTGTCAGAGGTCAGCAAACAGTATCTCTGTGGTACTGAGAAATTAGAAATCTCTTCTTTCTGAGTGCTTGTTGCTAGCAGGTTTTACCATCTCTTGTCTAGTCAAGTTTTATTTTCATTAAGCACATTAAGAAATTAGTGGAGAGTTCAGGTAACTGCTCTGCTGAACAGAGCAGTTTGCACCAGGCAAACTTCAGCAGGCACAGATGCAGTTTGGAAAACACTGTAGAGGTGCTTTAGCCAAGCCCCAGGATGCTTTGCTATTTGTTCTGCATGCCTACACAAAATTCATGTTTGGTGGTGAGACAGAAGCTGTATTATTACATAGGAACCAGATGATTTCAGTATACATCTCAAGTTTTCCTTTAGGGGCACAGGAATTTTACAGAGCTGCATTAAAGCAGCAGTGTTTTTTTTTCTTTCTTCTCTGTTCTATCCTGTATCTAACAATGGTAGCACTAAGAAACCAGTACACCAAGTCCTGGAGACATTATTTATAGCACTATCTGTATGTACGGAAACTTCCTTTCCACTCATGTCAGTTAGTCACTGGTGCATGCTCTGAAGGATATGAAGTTAACAGAATTCCCCTCCTCATATTCACATACTGATTCAGATTAATTACCTCAGTGTAAGAGGCTACTATTTTTCAACATGAGTTCTATTAAGTTTGGAGGTACCTCAAGACCATGATACACATCTCCAGTGGCACCTTTGTTTAACAGAGAAAAGGAAATGCTGGTTTTCATTTGCTGTATTTGCTGATTTGTTCTTGGAGAAAGGCATTAGCTCAGTAAGAGGAGGCAGAGAAGCACCTCACCTACTGTGTCACTCATTCTTAAGTATTTCTGTTCTCTTGGTCCTGTTATTTCCATTGCTGACAAACTGCAACAGAGCATCATCTTCAGTATCTGGAAAGAATGGCCATAAGGAGGGTATCTCTCCATTAAATTCAGATTTAAAAAAAATGTGGTAGAAAAATCTTCAGTGTCTTTATTAACCTGAATTAGCCCAGTGATTTCCCAGTGAACAGTCAGAACACTGTTTTGACTTCAGTTTTTGACACATGTAAAAACGTTTTTAATTTTGTATGAATTTGTTGAATATTTTGGCCTGCTTTCTGTTTGCATTCTCTCTTCACCCCCCTGACTCAGTTCCTCTCTCTTCTATCTTTAGAACTTACCTGTTTGTTTATGCTTTTTCTTTCAGCTGCACTAGCTTCAGATTTCCATATTCTGGTGCATGCCAGCACAGTTTGCATAACCTCTTGAACTCTGCCATTTAATCCCATGTATCTTGTTTTATTTTTTGACCATTGCTTCCTTTTCAATTTAGCCGCATACCCACTCCTATGGGCTGTGCAGGGCATGCACTCACCCTGCTGAGTCTGAAGATTTTAGTTTCCCTCTTTTTGACATTAGGGTCTTTCTCAACAACTTCCTCCATTTTTAGAAATCCCCCTGCTCAAAGTTCACTGCTACTAATGTAGTTTTGGGGGATGATGCTTCCCTTCCAGAGGTAGTACTGAAGTATTCTGTGGTTAGATAATTTTTGACTTAACTGGAACTGCTTATAAAGCCAAAACTGGTTGTGCCATAGAAACAGTTTTTCTGTGTAGCAGCTCTTCTAGATATATAAAATTTCCCCTAGAATTAACCCGATATGTACATGGACAGCTGAAGTCACCACACTCTCTGTTCTGGTTGACTCATCTGCCAAGTCTTCTTGGACACTACAAGTTCCCTAGTCCACACTATTAGTGGGATAAGATAGAATCCATTTATCGGGGCTGCCTTGGTGTTTAAAAATGCATTTTGGGGGGGGGGGGGGTGGGGGTGTGGGGAGTGTAACAAGAAAAAAAAAAGTCTATATCTATATCAATATTGATATCAATACAGATATAGATAGTTTCCAGTCTTGTTACTCCATCTAGAGTTGGCCTTGTTGGAAATTTTCCCAAGTGACATTTTCTTGGCCAAAAACAGAAACAAAATGAATGTAGCGACCAAAATGAAAGGAATGGAATGACATTTCTTAATTGAAAGCATCCTGTCCAGAGAGAACAATAGGGTTCTTTTCTTTCTTGCTGTTTTAGCACACTGTCTGCTCCTTTAGGTTCATAAAGGCAAAGAGTGTAAAAGCAAGCGTCCCCCTCATTTAAACATGTGGAAAATCTCTAATGAAACAGAACAGCTCAACTTAATTAAGAGCTGGTTGTTGTGAACTCTACCTGTCTTCCTCCTTCCTCTCTGTTGCAAAGCTGGGATGCATGCACAGTGCGAGGAAAGTCCTTGTCACAGGGCAAGCTTGCCTTTCATACTCCAATGGCTCAGCATTGGGGAATTCAACTTTGGTACAGATTAACTCCTGTACAGATGCAAGTAACAGAAAGGCATATATGCGCCTGCTGACTGCATCAGAGTTGGCTTCTAGAAGCTTCTCTGCTCTGGCCTAGAACAGGAGGAACCTCAGAGCTTCATCAGTGATAGTTTGACCCAGGGAAGTCTGGAAAGCTGGTCACTTAAACCCTGGCTGAACAAAATCCTTCAGCACACACCTTGTGGTAGGCTGAGTTCAGTGCTGTGCTCAGCAGGGACCAGAACATCACTTTCATCCTCACAGCCCTGCTAAAGCAATTCCTCTGTGGTCATCAGTGACAAGCTGTGCCTGCTGCTTTGGCTGTCTGTAAGTTTCAGCAAATCTTTCCATCACAACAGTTTTGTATCACGGCTGCATATCTAGGCTGGAATTGCTTCAACTATGAAAGTGTGAGCAGTTTTCCTCATTATTTCGGAAGGAGAGATTATTATTTTTTTCTCCTTTAAATGCTCAAAAGCCATTGACTGTGCTATGGCTCTGAAACCAAAACCGCAATTACAATGTTTATTTTTAGGACCTTGGCTTGTGTCACCAATTTAGAGAAGATGTGGTTAAGCTAACAGTCACTCCCTTCTATTGCTTGCAATTTTGTTTCACATTTATACAAAGCCTATTACCAGAACAACAGAGTGTTTCTGTTCCAGCACTATAGATAATTGATAATTTGGGAGGAAGTCAGTGCAACTTCTACATTTCAGTTAGGTTTTTCTCACTATTTATGAACTAAATGCAAGTAGATTCTTCCTTCTAAAAAAGATAAAAAATCCAAATAGGTAAAAGGGGCTTTTTAAGACATCCCTATGAGCAATGACCTCTTGACTTGGCAGAGAAACAAATGGCCACAGAGAGGGTGGCTAACTATGCATGTTGGCCCTAGGCGGGAATGGTACTACTTGGCCTGGCAGCCAGGCTTGGCACTGCAGCTGGGCACAGAAGGTTGCAGCTACAAAGCAGTACTGAGTCTTGAGTGTGCTATTTAAAACCATGCTGCTGCCTCAGAAGTTGATCTGTGGACTCTCCCAGCTCTCTGAAGCTTTGAAAATTTTGCCCAAGGTTGGATTCGATGGCTCTGCTCAGTGCTCAGCCATTTACTCATTTAAAAAGTGAACAGAAGACTGAGCTACTCTGATCTGGCAGTGCTCTACACTCATTTTGCTGAGGAGCAAATGACTAACCAGCAAGACTGAAAAATCCGGTCTGCTGTGCAAGGATGCAGCTGAGAAAGCCTTGCCAATTGTACCACAAAGTGGTACATCTGAGCATGCACAGATTTTAATGTGGTGTTTCTGCATCACTGGAAAACCCTTATTCACAACAGCATTACTTTTAGCTGACAAGAAAGTGGCACCTCATGTCACTTAGCAGCCATCGTGGAAAATGTCTCAGTCCTATAAAGCAAGTCCAATTCAGAAGGGTAGCATGAGATAAAGAGAGAGATGCTGTATGATTGGCATAGAAGCACAGACCCCATTGGTTGGAAGGGGCCTTTAAAGGTCATCTAGTCCATTTTCCCTGCAATGAGCAGGGACTCCTACAGATGCATCAGGTGCCCCATTCAGCCTGACCTTGAGTGTCTGCAGGTACGGGGCATCTACTGCCTTTCTGGACAACCTGTTCCACTGCCTCATCACCCCTATTATAAAAAAAAACATTTTTCTTCTATCCAGTCTAAATCACACATAAAGTATTCTAAGGCATCCCAGTGTCTGTGCTCTGCTTAGCTTGAGGATAGTCACAGGCAAACTTTCCAACACCAGAGCACATTTTTGAAGGAGCCCAGTTCACACCCAAGATTGACCACAACTGACAGCAGTAATTCATCCAGGGTGTCTCATTGCCTTTGGCTGTCAGCTCCAGAATGGCAAGGATGTGTGCCTGCCCAAGTGTTTGTCCCTCTGGCTGCTCCTACCCTGTGCAAGCACTGGACCCTAACATCCCAATCCACAACCCATGCTCTGTGAATGGTGACAGCAGTTGGTGACGTGTCCCAAAGGACTTGCTCAGCTGTCTGCGCACCAAGTGGATGGGAAATGGTAAAAGGGTGGTTTTGTGGCATTCAAAAAGGGAGAAAACGAGATGCAAGGTGTAGGTGGCTGTGCAAGTGGCTGAAAGCATACCGCTCAGAAGCACAGAAAGTCTCTGCTGAGACCATGAGGACTGAGAATGCAAATGAAGAGGGTTGAGGTGAACCAGCAAAGTCTATACAATACCCAGGACCCAGAAAGTTACTTTAGCAAACAGAAGACAACAATTAAAGAGGCATTCACTGGAAGGGAATAAGTCAGGAAGGAAACCATTCTCATTAGTATTAGATAGCAGGCAAGAAAAATGTAATAGAAACCAAATGAGGGATAAAAAAAGCTGGAAAAGAATTAAGTTTATGGGATAGACACTGAAAACAAACTACAGAAATTCATCCATTATGTTTGGGAAAAAAAGATTAATGGTTATGTAATTTATAAAGCTGGCGAATCTTTTGTAGTGAATTATTTTGTGAATGTGGACTCATTTTCTGCTCAGAAAATGTCTGCAAGCAGGTTGCAAATTACTTGACATGGATTTGCCAACTGTTTATGAGTAATATTTGGTACAGTTTGTTAATGTGCATTCTTTGGAAAAAGTAATCTTTAATCTGCTCTGGCTCTGGTTAATGAAGCAGATGACTTATTTCTGATGTTTTTTTTCTTTCCTTGCCTGCTGAGCATTGTTGCTAACCCAGTATGAGAGACTCAATTAATGACCAAGCCCAGCCACTAGTGTGCCATTTTCAGAACATGGAGTTTCCCAACTTGAGTGATCATTAGGTGGCTCAAGGGCCTTCTTGCTCTTTCTGCAGATGGCAGATCTCAAGGTCAGAAGGCATTTGATGGCATTGCTTCATCAGAGGTTGGGTAGTATGTGTTGGATGTGTATGGATGCTCCATCCCTGGAGGTGCTCAAGGCCAGGTTGGATGGAGCCTTGGGCATCCTGAGCTGGTGGGGAGCAGCTCTTGCCACAGCAAAGATTGTGGCAGTGTGGGATTTGAGCTCTCTTCCAACCCAAACCATTCTATGATTCTATAAGCCCATTTCTGAGCAAGAGGTTGCAAGATCTACTGGGTTCCCTATAGAGGAGCAGGGCTGCTAACACATGCATGGACAGGGACAAGTTGGCAAGCATCAGGGCTGCCCTTAGCTTGCCAGCTAAGGGGGTCAGCTGGGACTTCCAGATGCCAGCTCAGATGCCAAAGGGAAAAAAATAACCTAGGCATCCATTTCTGATCACACAGCTATGTTCTTACACAACATGAAGAGAAAATCTAAAGCCACAGCATTGCCTATGAATCTCTTTGCACCATCTATGTAATGAGAGTTAGCCAAAACATAGGTCTACAAGGGAAGAGGAGATGATGGAAAAGGGAGGCATAGTCCACAGAGCATTCCTGCATGTGTTGTACTCTTTTACTCTTGCATTTTGTATAGAACTTTTTGGTGTGAGACATTTGTTCCAGCACGAGTCTTGGCATGGAAACAATGGCAGAGTCCAGCCTTGCGATGGGTCTCCCTTTGTCTTCACTGAGGAGTGCTTAGGTACAGCATTAGGTCACATTCTGACTGAGAAAAAATGTCTGCCAGTCTCTTTGGGTTACAGTGATCATAGAGGCTACTGCAATCCAAAGCTGGTTAAAGCACCCACAGTGGTTTTAAGTAAACTCTGCCTCTTTCAGATATCTCAGTTAGAATCTAAAATCATATCCTGAAATATTTAATTCTAAATGCATGCCACTATTTCTGCTTCACTGCAGTACTTGTCCAATTAAATCTAACTTTAAAAGAAAGAAAAAGCACCACATGCATTATATTAAATGACTTTCTTGACATATTTGGGAATTAACAAAAAGCGAGAAGCCTATTTAACAACTTGCAATGTATATGATTTTAACAGCCAAACAGAATAGCAGTCCTTTCATCTATAAATTAAATGTATAACAAAGCCATAATTAAAGACCTTACTGGCAAAACTTTTCAATAGTGTGTTCTTTGCAATGGACTTTGAAGCACCTTCAATTGGAGCAATGGGAATTCTTCTGGACAATGCTACAAGCTGCAGATACAGCTTAGTTAATTACAAGCAGAGCTTTCAGTATTTATTCCTCCTGCCAAAATCCTTATGCATTGCAACAGAGAACTGTTTTTCCCCTGTGCTTGCTTACTAATGCTGCTAGAATGTGAATATAAAACAATACCTGTCTGTCTCTCTTGATCCTAGACATGATTATTAGGCTTTCATGCTAATTTCCCAGTCTAAGGAGTTAAGACTGGATTAAGGAGGCAGAATTTCTATGTGCAGTAATGGTTCCCTAAACATTTCAAGGCAGTGCTCAGCAAAGGATGGTACAATTCAGCTGTAGTTGAAACCTCGGGTGTTCTCCACCATGAGAGCCGATGCTGACGACCAAAGGAATGGAAGCTGCTCTATTTTCATCTCAGCTCTCTTCTCCACAGAAGCTGTATTATTTATTATTATCTCTCCATTATTTACTTGTCTGTTTGTTCCCTTTATGAATTATCAGATTCAGACAAACAGCCCCAACTAAGCCAAAAACGTGCTTCCAACATACAGTTTCCTGGCTAAGGAGTCACAAGGGATATATGTGAGGTGATCCAGGGAGTGGAAATAAACTGAGCATTGACCACTTGGCTGTGGCACCAAACATATTCAGTATCTCAGCTTAGCTTTGAGCTTGATTAGCTGTGCATTCACAGGAGGTGTTGGCAAAACAAAGCCATGATCTGACACAATGAGCAGCTACACTGAAAGGCAAAGGATACAAATTTACCAGCATCTAAACAGTGGACATGTAGAACAATGGACATGTAGAACTTTTGATTTTTATAATTTCTGGGTATAAAATCCTCTCTGCGTTGATACCACCCCCCTTGGAAATGAGCAATAGCATCAGAACTGTGCTTGCTGTAAGCTGCTTACAAATGCCAGCTTCCTCTTGCAGAAGGTTGTGTTGCCTTTTCCCCTCCACGTGTTCAAGACACACACGATTCTACCCAAATACCCTAGTTCTCCTGATTCAGAAGTGCTGGGAAGAAGAGGGCAGCACCAGCCTCACATCATTTCTACTTCCTACCATCCTTTGGCTCCCAGAGAAATTCACGCTGGTACCCAGTACTCACCAGTCTGGATGCGCTCTGTGCATGTATGCATGTCTCCTAAATGATTTGGCAGTTTTATGCTCTCCTCCATTTTCTCTGTTTTAACTAATTTCCCCATAAAACAAACTATCAAGTGCCTGTCCTTCTAAAGTCCAGATAAATGAATTCTACTGCATTTCTGTAGTCTGCAAAACCAGTCATTGTCAAGGAAAAAGATATTAGTCTGGAGTAATTTAACTTTGGTAAATTTTTATTGACTTTTTCATTTCATTTTCCATTTACTGCTATCTTTAACTCACCAATAACACATAAAACTTCAGTTCAGATGCTCAGATCAGATTAACAGACCTGTGGTTACCTGTCTGCTTTTTGCCTTTCTCAAATATAGGAACTACATTTGCAGATTCCCAGTCCAATGGCTCTAGCCAAGCACAAAAGAGTCATTACAAATCTGTGCTGCAGACCTACAGTTTCACAGGCAAAATTCTTTCAGAGATGAAGATGGAGAATTGCCAGTTCCCCCAGTTAAAGGCTGTGAATTCTGTAAGCTGGTTCCATCTCATATGTGACCACTTCCAATTCTACCTTTTCCACTCCCATTTGCCACCCTGCTCTTGCCACCACACTTTGTGTTCACACTGAAACACGAGGTACAACACTCACTAAGTTTGGATGCAACTGCTTAGTGTAGCTGTGATCTCTAAGTTGCCCTCACTGAATAGTGTCCTCACTTCTTCTTTTTTGTTCTCTTTTTATTTATGTAACTGAAGAACGTTAGGTTACTCTTTTTATCTCTTTTGAAAGATCTAAAATGGCCTGGTCCATGACTGTTTTCTTTCTGTGCATTTATTTATGTCCTCTAAGATGTACTTTTCCTTGCTGATGGACCCTGCTTTTCATTCAACATTTTTCATGTGGTTATTTGCACTGAAATGAGTATTGCCTTTTTCTGCACTGGGCCCCCATGCCACCGTCCATTTTGCTAGCACCTATTAGGCAAATTTTAGACTTTACATGGGGTATGAACTGCTCCGTCCAGATGGCTTCAATCACTAATTCCCTAACTTTATCAAAATTACCCTTTTAGATCAAGGATCTTATTAAGAGAACTGAATTGATTCCTAGTCATTCCTAAGGTAATTTTCTACAGTCATACCTTCCAAAATGGCACCAGTATTGATGAAATCAAGTCAACAATCACATATTAAGAGATCCGTCAACAATCATACCCAAGGACATATGAATCCTGCTGTGATTAGCCTACCTCTGAGAAGCTGAGCTTTCCCACACGAACAATTTCTGTCATTATTTGCTGCTAAGAACTCTGTAGAGATCTCAATCCACGTCAGAAGGGCTGCACAGAGGTCTCTCAGCTCTTTTTTTTCCCCTTCATCTGGTCAATCGGGGCTGAGACTCCCTTCCCACCCATCCTTCATCCATCTTTTCTGTTTACATTCAAAACTCTTGGGGACTGACTCTACTGCCTTGTACAGAGAACAGTCTTGATTTTGTTTGGTCCCCGGACACTGCCATAATTATTAGTCATGTTTATAGAACAATCCTGTATCATCAGGTTGTTATGACACGTTTTATTAATGTGTTGGAATCTCTTTGATGCTGGGTAAAGCTGTGAAGCAGAATTATACATCCCCAGTAATGTTTGTAGCAGCAGGGTAAGGCACACAGGGCTGCTATCCCAGCGTTGTCTATACTCCTTGTGGAACATGAGACAGTTGTTATTCTAACCATCACATACCTCATCCTTTTCATTTAAACCAGTATCAGCACAATGGCTACTGCTAGTCCAAAGTGTTAACAGCTGTGTTAAGTGGCAGCCAACCAATTTCCTGTAACTTGTGGTGAGGTAGCCAGATGCAGAGCATATCTATATAAAGACATCTTTTTGTGTGTGTTTGTGTGTGTGGAGAGGAAATAAAAAAAAGCCCCTTTTACATTTGAATTCAGTTTCCACATCTTGGCCAAGAATAGTGTGAGGCCAAACAGCAAAGGCCACCATACCAAAAAGCACCACAGGGAAATGGGATGCAGTTTACTCAAGGTCAGCCTTTATAAAGACTTTGTGTCCCTCTCAGTTGGCAGCAAAAGATCAGCTTATCTTCTTTTACTGAGCATGACTGGCTTTGTTGGCAGTAGGTGTTTACTGTCACAGGAGGCATGTGCCTCAGTACTGTGGGTGCCCTGAGGTCTGTGCCACGTCCTCCCCTTCCTCCCTCTGGTAATCTAAAGAAGCTGCAGATGCTGTCAGAAAGCCATACCCCTTGGGCAGGGGAAAACTGCACAGTGGGACAAGGAAACCAGTCTTACCATTGGGTGGGCAGCCATGTAGCTGCACTGCATTCTCAGCGGCTGCTCACATAGCAGAGAGGAGTGAGGTTAGGTGCTTCATTTTGTGCCACCAAGATCTCACTGAGACATAACCTGAGGGTCTTGAGCCTACCCGCCTTGGTGTCACATCTTCTGTGTGGACCATGCCATTTGACAGCCCAGGATGGAGAAGCAGCTTTGGGTCTGTGCAGAGGGGATGGCTGCAGGACAACCCAGATCAGAAAGACCAGGAGTTTCCCCTGCAAGGCAGGAGGTACCTCACGGAGGTACTTCACCCCAGCATTTGTAGCTCTCTTCACTTGCACAGCCCATCCTCCCCTGCAGAGATATGGCCAGCAACAGAGGTTGGCAACTCTCTGAGCCAGGTTCTGGGATCAGAGCTCAGTGAGACTTTCAGTGCTTTGCTGAACAGGCAGGGGCTCTGTAAACTGAGAGGCTCCTGTGCTTTGTGCTGCAGAGATTGCCTAGGGCTGAGACTTCCCTCCCCAATGTCTGAAATGCAGAGACTTGCTTTATCTATGTGCATGCTGAATGCGTACACTTGCATGCACACATGAAGGATTGTCTGAAATCTAGAAGTCTGGAGGAAGGAAGCAGAAAGCGGTGAACAATACCATCACAAGGCCTTATCCACTTAAAAGCAGGTCTGTCCCTAATCATTTAGGACAGCATACAATTACATCAATATTAGGGAGCAAAGGAGGGCAGAAATATAGGCGAGAGGGAATAGGAAGTTAATGAGGACTCATGCTCCTACCTCTACAAATGGCACTACAGGATCTTTAATGACTAGACGTGGTCAGGACCTCTATTTTTTGTCTTGTCTGAGCAACTTCCAACACAGCCCCTTTTAAAACCGTTCTGGGGGTATTGGTTTTCTCTTGACTCAGAGGGAAGACTGCTGCTTGAATCACTCACAAGAATTCAACAGCACCTGGGTTTTCATTGGCAGTGAACCACCCATGTATTGACCAAGTGGGAGGCAGTTGGAGAACAATTTCCCACCATCCGGGGGAGGAAAAAAGCATTCACTGTGCCACACAACTGTCTAAAATCTGTGACACAGTTGTGATTTCTTATAGAAAAATCCTCTTATTTATCTGGGAGGAGGGAAGTAAGGCAAACCCAAGACCCTTCCGCAAAGGGAAGAGTGCTGTTTTACTGAGCGTGCACATTTGTGTGAGTGTGTGTGTGTGTCTAAATTCAGTCAAACAACATCCCTGAAAATTTCCCTAGAGCAGCTGAAAACATGAGGGAGACAGCAAAGTGCTGCACGCGTATCATGCAGACATCTGAACTTTGCTATATTGGGAAACAGCAGCAGATGATAACTGTACAAACAGCCTTGCACCAGGACACTGCCTTGGGGCTCCTATGGTACCAGAATCCCTTCAAGGTGCCCAGAGTCTTGTAATTACATAGCTTCACACACTGCTTGCTGCCTTCATCACAAAGGTTTGTCACCGTACCTGTGAAATAAACTTCTTAGAATTGGAAGGTTGGAATGATAATGATAGCAAAGTTACCCTTCTCAAACCACACACAGGGAAATTCCCAATGACTGTGAGTGCTTTGTCCTAATTCTGAGTTCATGTCTTGTCCCTTTCTGAGCAACATCCTGAAGCCTGATATGCCTGTGTTACACACAGCCAGGTCCTCCCAGAGATGGATGTGGTTAAACAAAACACAGCCTTCTTTATTCAGTTCACTGGATGTATCCACATAAGTATCTGTACTCCCAGTGTGACCAAATAATATGTACAATGGCAAATACTCATTCTGTCAGGAAAGAAGTGTCCAACTCTAAGGCTGTATCTGCTAGCACAGAGTCTGAGTAACAAAAAGCCAGCTATAATGTCAAATGCAGATCTCTGTACCTAAGAGTTTCAGTTCCCACTTGTCTGTGATTATGGAAAAAGGATTCACTTGCCCATTTCCAATTAATGAGAAACATGTTTCTTAGAGGCAGCATGCTTCCTATGCTTCAGCGCATATAGAGGCTGTTGGCTAGCCTACTATTTCTGACATGCAGCTGTTACGCAGAAACATCTGATAGTTTCTTTTCTTTAGGCTCAGTTGCTGTGGTGTCAGGAAACAGTCTTTGGTTTCAGTTCTTGTAAGACATGAGCAGGTATGGGAGGCAGCGTGATACCTCAGTAGCACAGAAAAACATCCTGCAGCTTGCAGAAGAAACTAGAGGCACAGGAGCGGGTAGGCCGAGCAGTTCCCAGTTCTCATAGCTGGTTTAAAAAATCAGAAATCATATTTGTATATAAATTTATTTTCTACTGTAAGACTGAAGGATGTGTCCTTTGATTTACATGGCAACACACCAACGCTCTGCATAAGAGTAGCCCCGAACAAAAAAAACCCACAAAACTAAACTCTAAACCAATGAGTAGCAAAATTCAAGATTTATTTGTTGGCATAGGGTAAAGCTATTCCAAATCCACCATGCTATGAAAAGTAAGCAGGGAACTGTAAAGTTAAATGAAGACCTGCCTTCTAGTGCCTAGAATGGTTTAGGTCAATGACTAAAGCTTGGATATCATACAACCATAAAATGGTTTGAGTTGGAAGAGAACTTAAAGGTCACCTAGTTCTAACTGCCTGCCATGAGCAGGGACATTTTTCACTACACTAGGTGGCCCAAAGCCCCATTAAACCTGGCCTTGAACATCTCCAGAATGGGACATCCACAACTTCTCTGGGCAATATTGATTTAAAACAGACTGTAGGAGAACAGACAATATTATGTCTACTATCAGTCATCGTGTGGAGACAAGCTCTTTAGCTCTCACAGGGACAAGCTCTCAGGGACATGGACACTCAATATACTATGAAACACAAGTACCAGTAGCAGAAAGAGACAGAAGCAGATCTTTGAGCCTGTCCAACATATCATAATCATCTTCTTTTTTCTTTGAATCTTGGCATTAACAGCAATGGTATAAGTTGTTTCCTTTCCTCCCCACCATGAGAACGGTGAAGTTCACACTTCAACCCTTGCTTTGCAGACTGCAGTGGGTTATGTTTATGGGTTTGGGGGAAGGTTTTGGGTTTTGTGCATTTGTTTTTTTTCAAACCTCAGCTGACAAGAGATATAGCAATGTAGTCCTATATCACGCTTGAAGCCTTTGGCTCCCACAAGCTGTGGCTTACGCTGTGGAGAAAGAAAAGGTGAACATCCTTTCATGTGAAGCATTTTAATGCTGAAACTGTAAAAACTTCAGAGTGAAAACGTGGCAGAACTTCTTGCTTTGCACAGCAAAGAGCCTAAGTAAGTCAGTCACTGGTCTGTTGCATTACCTGAGCTTGTGAGCAGATGAAGTTTTCCTGGATCAAGATGATGGAATGTGATCATCCCCTACTGCCTATGGCAACAAGCCATTACAGTGCTTGTATCTTCCATAATATCCTTCTTTAAAGTGGAGAAGTGAGCTGAGAGTTCTGGCCAGGATAACATTAGCAAAATCAATTTTCACTTTTAGGAGATGTTTTTCACCTTTGCTTACCGCTGCAACCTCCTGCCACAGCTCTAGGGCACTGGCATGTGTAGCTGGTGGCTGCAGAACCAGTACAGTAGCAGCACAGGGTGAATCAAGGTGACTTGTTCCCAGGGTGTATTGGTGGCACATGTGCTCAGAGTCCACTGAGTGAAGTTTTAAATGAGCCTTGAGTGCCCAGATCTGTGGCCAGCTCCAAACAGCTTTAGTAAGAGGCTACTGCTGTCATGTCTGTGGATGTTTCAGATCAAAATTTGTCAGCTCTGGCACAAAACCAGCAATAACAAAGAAGGTTTGTGACTGTTTCCTCTTGCAATCCAGTCTAACAGCTGCAAGTGACCAACCACTGAATTTGAAAAGGTGCTTGGGAAGGCCCTGGTTTATGTTTTACCATGCTTTCCCAAAGACCATTTGCTGACTCTGCTCCTGGACAGAATTGTCTTTTCACTTACTTAGTGTCACTTTTTTTTTTTCTGTGCTTTCTGACAGCAGAAAGTGCTCACTGCTCCTGAGGAGGCCCCTGGCACCTGCCTGGGAGTGAGGCCACCTCCACTGCACAGGAGTGAAACCATCCAGGACTGGTCACCTCTCTGCCCTCATATCCCTGCACCCACCTTTCTCTTCAGCATGGGGCAGCTGGGTGAGGATGCTGTCATTACCGTCTAGAGCCTCAAATGCTCAGATCATGCTAACAACTACCTATCGTAGACCTGTAATTAATGTCTGCCTGTAACAATGGGAAGGAGTAGCAGCTTGGTCCCTGGGTAGATTTGTGCATACTGATCCACGTGTTAAGCTACTTTTGTTTTGTCTAGCTCTACATCTCCCCGTGTCTTTAAGAAAAGGAAATCCAAATCCTGGATATAAAACAGAAAGTTCTCGTGATTTTAAAAAGCTTCTGAAATGCACAAGCTGAAGTAATTTCTACATCCTTTTGAAAAGCAACTGGTTTCTTTTTCTTTTCTTCTCTTTTTTTTTCTTCAATTTTTCTTTTTCAACCATTTTTTCCAGCATGACAAGAAACTGCTTGCTGAAAGAAGAAAACGGATATAGTTTATTCTCTTTGGACTACTCTGATCCTGACAGAGGCAAACTCTCTTCCTGCAAACAGAGCTAATCCTCTTTGTCTGGATATTTTATTAGCTGAATTTTAAATCCTTGAACCCTCACTTTATCATGTGTTTCCCTTTAGTGATGATGTCACCTACCCACCTCCATGTAATGAGTTGCATATAGCAGCCAAACATAAGTGCTGGTAGGATATAGGCCTTTGCCAAGAACTTCAGCGTCCTAATACTTACCTTATTACTTGATGAAATAGGGATATAACTTATATACACGATATCCCCTGAAACACAAAAGAGGTCATTGAGAGCCTACAATTATCTCCTAATTATAGGAACCCAATGCAACAGGAGTTGTTAGCAAAGTGGGAGGGAGAACTGATGCTGGTTCTGCAGTATAACCAACGACAATTGGGCTACTTGAAAATTATTTTCTTCTTAAACATTTCCATATGACATGCAGGTATAAGAATGCCATTGTAATGCATCATTGCCCTGATGCCTTCTTCCAAAACTGAGAAGAAATACACTGGGAATTGTGTAACTGGTGACATCGCCATAAGAAGAGAGCACTTTCATGTCTGAGACCCTAAAGAACAAAGTAACAAAGAGAATGGAAAAAACGAAGAAGTAAATCAGCCAGATGGAGAGAGCAAAGGAGCTGGGCAAACCCCTGCAGGACGGATGACTAAGCTTTCCATTCCAAGTCAAACAGCTCCATTTTGGGACAGCAACAGGTTTTCATTTAAACTCCCTGCATTTCTCGAACATGCTCTGTGTTCCCTACAAGAATGTGGCTACTGTCTGTGTTTGAGACTAGACAGGCAGCCTACTTTTTCCACTTGGCTACCTTAGCACAGTATGTCAAAAAGCTTACGTGGCTTTGATAGTCATACTTGCTCTTGGCCCCACTGGATATCTGAAATTGGCTCTTCAGAGTGAGCATAAGCATTGCAGGGTCTAGACCTCCTAATTAAATAGTCATGTTTGGGACCCGCCCAATAGAACTGGACAAAGTCTGCTCTTGGAGCTGAAGGAAGGAATTTTCCTAAGTGTTTCAGCTTTGCTCCTAAAGAAACCAGTGAGACCAGTGTTAGGCTGTCCTCTGAGGACAGCATTTAAATTCCAGTGTCCACAAGGAAGTGTGTCAGGGAGGAATTCCCATGTAGGATGTGCTTGCTGGTCCTGTTTGGCTGGGCAGGGCAGAGGTTTTTTCAGAACCTTATGATTGTAAATCTCCACTATAGCAGCAGCAGTGGGAAGTGACTGCAAAAGAGAGGGAAATGTGGGGCCAGTGAAATCCTCCATTCAGAATTTTTGAGGAAAATACTGAAATTCAAAATGAAAGAGCAGGGAATCCACAAGATAATATTACAGCCTTTTCCGTCAAGTTCATAAACATACACTAAAAATAATAAAGATTAATTAACACGAGTAACACTACTAACCCAGTAGAAATGGGAATTTCTATTTCAGTGATGTTGGTTTCTCTGAGTGGGAGGTATAAGCTGTCCTTCTTTTGTGCAGTGACAGTCAGGGAGAAGGATACTCACAAAAATAAATGAATATATAAACAGATATTGGAGAGGCAAAAAGAAAGAAAGAAGAAAAAAGAGCAGTAAGGAAGAGCCTGAAGAAGCAAAGCTTCTCCATACCTATTGCCTGACTGAGATCTGCTTTTCCTCAGCTCTTGTAATCCCAGCTGAAGAGAGTGAATGGTAGGAGCAGGAGCACAGCCAACTCCCTGCTATGTTTCCATCCCATGCTGGGCTGAGATGCTGCAGGGAGGAGAAAAACAGCCATTCAAAATGTCTGTGACCCTCCTGAACCCTCTGAACTCCCACCTCCCCTCCCTCAGGCTTTTCCTACTCTTTCCTCTTTGCCAGCCAACCTGCTTCTGTCCCTTGACTGACTGAGACGTGGCTTTATATTTGATTCCAAATTTGAAATGAAGGGGTTGGCTGACATCTTCATGATGTAAGCAAGCCAAGTAGATGATGGTGATTGCATTCAAGAACCCAATGAGCTGATAGGGAGGAGTGGGGTGGAGTGAGGGGAAGACCAGTGTAGACCATCACTAGGTTCTGGGCAAGGTCCCACTGGAAGCAGAAGTCAGCCACTGAGTCAAAGCACAGCTGTTATGGACTGATTTTCCTTTTTTTTTTTTTTTTTTAAATTTTAGTTAGTTATTTTTATAATGCTGCTTGGGATTATTCTATTACTATTTTTAATCTATTAATCTCTTTTTCCTTCTTTCTTTCTCCTTGCCCACTCCACCCCCCTTCCCCCCTTCCCTCTTCCCCCTTCCCCCTTCCCCCCCCCTTCCCCCCTTCCCCCTTCTCCCTTCCCCCCCCCCCCCCCCCCCCCCCGAATTTGAGTCTGCTGCTAAAAGCCGGAGGCTGCTGATTTTACTATTAAGAAAAGCCCAGCAGCCAATTGGAGGGGTTGCTGTGGAGGAGGCAGACTTTGCAGGTGCTGAAGGCTCCCAGCATCGACACTGCAGAACCTTTGTGGTCAACTTTATGGCTGCTGTCGTTGCCTGAGCTGCACAGCACTGTAAGCTGTATGATCTGAAAGAAGCGACCCCAGAGCTGCTTTATAAATCAGAACCGCCAAATAAAAGACAGGCCAAGAGATATGGGAGAGAAAGAGGTGCAGTTGCATGGCAGACTTGAACAGCTTATCAATGCTCTTCTGATATAATCTTTTAGATGCATTTTCAAGGCAAGGGGAGGAAATATATATATGCTTTACATATACATATATATATATAAAGTAAATACATTTTTATATTCATTGCCAGAATTCATTAGCAAGTTATTGCAATGGAAGTTTACATGGGCTTATTGAAGTTATGCCTGACTGTACTTGTGGTAGTAATAATGGTGCTCCAGGATGGCTTAGGAAGATCCCACACACAAGAAAGCAGAGGAGGTACCACATCTGACATGTCTAAGCATCTGCTCCTGGTCATGCTGGAAGTTACCAGGCAGAAATCCTTAAGTCTGACCCTGTATGGCTACACTTACATTACCAGGGGCCCAACGCCTCGGGAATGAAACAGGTTAGTGCCCCCAAGATGGTATCATGAAATCAAGTTTTCCCACAGTAGGGAAGAAGGAATTACAGAGGATGAAGGGGAAAGACAAAAAACATGTGGCTCATTTATCAAGAATCAGATTTGCTTGGAAAGGTTGTGGATGCCCTGTGTGTAAGGCCAGGTTGGATGGGGCCCTGGGCAGCCTGGTCTAGTATTAGGTATGCAGGCTGGTGGCCCTGCATGTTGTAAGAGGGTTGGAGCTTTGTGATCCTTGGAGTCCCTTCCAACCCAAGCCATCCTATGATTCTATGCTCCACAGAGGCTGGTGCACACCAACCCTGATTCAGAGGTCATTATGATATTCTCCACTGTCCCTGAGAGACTTGAGATAAAGCTCATAGCAGATGGGAGAAAATGACTGTGAGATAACTTCAGCTGTGGAAGGCATGGGTGTGTGCCACTCGTCATGAAGATGCCTTGCAGATGTTCCTACAAACCCATCTGCAGTCATTCTTTCCCTCAGTGACACGACTCCCACACTTTAGTTTCTTGTACACACATCTTTCCCATGAAACCAGTGGCTATTTCAGATTTGCCTGCAAACCCCATGAACTCAGAAGCCTACCTAAACAGACCTATGTCATGGTCTTCCTGTATGCAGTTGTCAACCTGACTGATTAGAAATGAGAACACCCCTGTCCTGGAGACAATTTGCTACTTGTCATAAAGATCTCGCAGAGAGCACAGGACCCAAATGCTCTTCACACCAGCACTGTTTCTACTGACCTGCTGCATCTTATACTCTGGGAATGGGTGACATGATGCACCCTTAGCCTCTCTTTATCTCTTTTTCACCATGAAAAAAAGGAAAGGGGAAAGGGAAAAAGTCACTGAAGTCCAGTACCCAGGCACTAGGACAAGTTCTGCACCTAGCACCCAGTGCTGTTGCTGCTGCTGCCAGGAATGGCTGCACGCAGGCAACACCCCAGAATCTGGGAACTGCCTGTGTAAGGAGATTCTTGTTTTGCCTTTGATGTACAGAACCATTGCCCACCTAAGCAGCCATGTTTTCATACTGGGAATTATGTTTAATCCTATTTCTCCAAGAGAATCCTGTTTCTCCAGGAGAAATAGGATTACTCTTTGAGTTCATCATTATTAAATTCATTCAGTAAATTACTTAGGAAAAAAAAATAAACATACAGAGTAATTTCTGATCCCGTAGTGTGAGATAGAGATGCTGACTGGAAATGGCTGTTCTCTTCAAGGTTTCATTTGACCATGCGGACCATTTGACCATTCTCTCATCAAGTGAACACAAGTCTGCAGATCAGGACATTTTTTGTTCTGAGACCATCTCCCCTAAAAGCTGTGTTCACAGTGCTTTGTTTTTGCTCTGAGAAACCATCACTCCTGATAGAAAAAGTCTGATAAAACCTTTGAATAAGTGTAAGGTATGTGACTTTATGAAGAGCTGTTTACATGTGTATTTCTCCTCACATGGCCCCGGCCACCCATGCTTGAAGGAACTTTGCTTCAAGCTTTTCCCTTTTGAATTTCTTTCTTTTGGGTTCCACTCTTTTTATTTCCAGCCAAGTTGCATCTCAACAAAGTTTAAAAGGCCTTTTCTCTTTTGTGATTCTGATTACAACAACTTTTATTTTTCCAGCATCTCAGCTTAGATTTAGAGGATCTGATGCCAAAGATAATGATGGCATTCCCCTTGATACTGAGTCATCTGGTTCTGTAAATTGCTAAATTCATGCTGCTAAATTCAGGGTGCTTTCTGTGCTCTGTTCTAGCATTATACATTTGGTCTGGCACAGGTAGGCATAGACACATAGCTGTTCGGCAAATACTGCGCCTGGCTAGGAACGCAGTAGGGCACGGCTGCAAGGCCAGAGTGCCTTTCGATAAGCCACTGGGTGAGCCATAAACTTTGATTTCAAGATCAGCAGGGCAAGGAGTGTCTCTTTGATCTGGGCTTGCATGGTCCCCAAGGACAGAAGACATCTTGCCCCTTGACTGCGAACTACTACAGCAGTACAACACATAATCAGTAGCCCTTATTATGGGGGGCAGGCCAGTGCGTTTGGATTCCTCAGGTGGTTCCCCCATCCCATAGAAGCTGGTGGCGTGTTTCCCATCAGCTGCTGTGGGGCTGAGATGTGGTCTTTCCTTTCTGGCCATGTGCTGCTTTGCTAATGGAAAAATGTTTGAAGTTCTGTGCCTCAGACTCTGCTTCCTTTCTGCTCTAAGAACACTTCACTCCAGCCAAATGTTTCCTTTGTCTCATAGCCTCAGAAAAAAAAAAAAAAAAAAAAAAAGAAAAAAGAAAAGAAAAAAGAAAAGAAAAAAGAAAAGAAAAAAGAAAAGCTTTCTCCAAATAAGAACACGAGCAACAGAAGTGTTAGGAGAAATGATACGCTTACAATCCAAAGGGGAAGAAAAAATTTTTTCCCACTGGATGTCTGGATGTCCCAGTCAAGGCCAAAAGAAAGCAGTAAGCTTTGCCAGCAAAATCCTAAGCAAAAGAAATAAATGTCATCCCTCATGCGTCCCTGAACATACTAAGTATCCGGCTCTGCTGCTGTGCTGCTCCCCTCCTTCTTCCAGTGCAACAGCTGCCAAGTTTGTCCTGTCTTGTAGGCATAACACATCTAACTCAGGGAGAAACCAGGTGCTGTGATGGATTCAGTAAGTCCCACAAAGGAAGGAGAGCAGTGTGAAAGAATACACAGCCACTTCTAGGACAAAAATAGATGAACACACACACAGGAACTGATAATCCCTCCATTCAGTTTGCTCTCTCTGTTGGATTTCTTTTTATTTCCCCTCTCCTCGCTGCTCCACTCTCCCATCCAAAATGAACAGTTGTGTTTCCCATCATTGCTTAGTTCTACTTCAAGGCAAATTATTTTAAACTTAAAAAGAAGAAGAAAAAAAATAATATTTTAGGAGGTTTTGTGTGTGTGTGTGTGTGGTTTTTTGATGGTTGTTGTGTTGTTGTTTTTTTTTCCCAGTGCATAAAACAGTGACTCCCTTAAGGAAAAGCTGAATATTTGACTGCGCAGTGGAAGCCTTTCAAAATCAGGTTTTCATTTCCGCCAACTGCTTTGAGTAGAAAACTTCATAAACATGAATACATATGGTGCACGCGTGCATGCACACACACACACATATATATATACACATACCAGCTCCTCAGCTGCTGAATATTTGCAGCTTGACATTGCAGCTTAAGCAGAAGAAGTGAAGTTTTGCCAGAATGGATCTTAAATTAGGAGATAACATGAAGATAAATGCTTCCTTGGCACTGCTCCTCCAATTCCACCAGTTGTGTGCACGCTTTCTGCTCTGTAGCCAGCAGCCCTGAGTGCTGTTTTGCTTTTAGACGCACGGCTCTGAAAGAAAAGAGGATGAACCGCTGGCTTTCATCCTAACAAAAAGAGGGAGGAAAGAGAGAAAGTGCTGTTTATTGCCTTAGAGGAAGACGAGCAGAGGGGTGCGTTGGCTGGGTGGGCTGCCTTCCTGGATGCACAGCAGCTTTCACACATTGCTACTACGCTGCCTAGAAGTTGGGCAGCTCTTATTTTCTTTAAAAAGTAACAAAAACTGAAACAACAACAACAACAAAAGGAAAAGTTCTGACTTGAAGGAAACCAGGAAGCTCTTTCTACCAGGAACCAGAGGCCGGGTGCTGCTATGCAGCCTACCCCAAGCCCCCCCGGCCCAACTGCGGCCTATCTGCCGCAAGCATCACAGCGGTGGCCGTTTGCCCAGAAATGGAGTCAGCAGCCGGAGCCCTCTGACGGAAGGAAGCCCCAGCCAGCCCCAGCTAGTCTGCAGGGACACAGGTCCCCCCCAGCACTGGGGGAGGAAAGCAGGAAAGCAGAGCCTGTCAACATCAACTTCGTGGCTGTTTTGTTAGGTAACGAGGCTGTCCTCTGCTTCCTGCCATCACAAAAAGGTGTCGCCAGCTCCTGCTGAAGGCACAGCTATATGCGTGAGCTGAGTTAGAAACGGGGAAGATTATTTTGTTCTTGGTGTTAAGATAAAGCCAAGAAGCTTTAACATTTTGGTGTTTGGATTTGAAACTCTTCTGGGTTGGCACCCTGCTGCTGTAAGGTATGATAGGGAATGGTAAGGACAAGTAAATCTTGATGGGGCTCAAATTTTTGTCTCTCCCCAGTACTGGAGAAATATGGCAGAGCTGCAGGCTACACTTACACATCTCACTTCTCTTTTGCTCCTCTGTTACACAGTATTTTCATCATCATCCCCTGTCTGTATGAGATCTCCCACGTAAGACAGACTCTTTAGTGGGGTCTGTGATGATAGGATACAGCAAAATGGTTTCAAATTAAAAGAGGGGAGATTTAGTTTGGATAGATAGAAGTTCTTTACAATAAGTCAGTCATAAGGCACTGGAGCAGGTCACCCAAAAAAGTGGTGGATGCCCCATCCCTGTAGACACTCAAGGTCAGGCTGGATGGGGCTCTGAGCACCCAATGGAGCTGTAGGTGTCCCTGTTCATTGCAGGGGAGTTGGACCAGATGGCTTTTAAGGGTCCCTTCCAACTCAAATAGGGTCTTCAAAACTTTCAGAAGTTAAAAACTTGGAATGGATACTGGAGTCTCCAAACAGAAATTGAGCAAAACATTCAAGAAGCACCACAGACACTCAAATTTAATCAAGCTGGATACCAGATTCTTCTTTTTAACCTGGAGTTTGTCAACACTGGCTGCATCCCAATAACTGTATATGTGTGATTATCTGTGAGTGTGCAGCAAGTTGCTTCTCCTGCTATTTCAAAATTCTGCAAGAGCACATCACACACAGTTAGAATTAAATTATTTATTTCATGGAAAGTGAGCTCTGAACCATTAAGATTTAGGGTGACTTTGCCTAGGATGTTCAAATGTGGGAATGAGCTGAGGATGCTTCAGCTCAGAACTTACAAATATCATGACCAAGGGAATGGTGTAATATGCTGTTGTGCTCCTGTGAAATTATGATTTCTTCCTTTCCCAGATATTGTTGGTGTTTCTCCAGAGGATGTCTCAGCAACTGGCAGACACCAAGGGGTGAGCTACCTCTGGAAGGGCAGTCATCCTCTGGATGGTGTCAGAACAGTGATGGGTCTTAATGCAAATCCTTCCAGATTCACTGATGCCTTGAGTTGAGGTGCCATTTGTTCACCCCTTAAACCTTCAGGCTAGGTGAACTGTCAGTTTATAGAGGACCTCTGCAGTTCTCTTGGTCAGGCTTGTGTGCTGCAAACACAAAGAGTCAAAGGGGTTTCAGAGAAATCTTGGTTCCTCTGCAAGCAGCTGCCAGCCATGGGAGTGTTCTCTTCTTCCCAAGGTCCATTTGGAGATGCATTCCTAGGAGATGCAGTGGGCCCCTTTGAGATGTGGCCTGCTGCCAGGGGGCATGGCATGCTCCCGGGTTCTGCCATCTGGGCGACAGTATTGACTTCACTCTGTGATGGTAATGGCTCTCTGATGGAGACAGCAAGTCTGGAAGCATTCTTCTTTGGATTGGTGTTGTTTGGCCATGATGCCTCATATAGACACAGCTCCTAAGTGAGGCCTCATTCTTGCAAATATTTATGCCCATGAGTAATTTCAAGAGCATTAGTAATGAGTGGAGTGGGTTGACTACTGGGTTCATAGCACACACTGTGAAAAGCAATCATTTTGCAAGAGGGGTTTGGGTATATGCTTAAATGTCTTTTGAAGTAAGAATGGATTTAAGTAAGTGCTTAAGTTCTTTTCAGAAGTGAGGGATGAGAATTTCCCTACTGTCTGCCTTTCATTTTATTTGCTGCCTGCAGACAGATATTTTGTGAGCGTTGCCCAGACTCTCAGTGTAAAATTAATGTCTGAATGATTTGATATCTGATTGTATTTGCAGTTATTTCTCCCTCTAAATATAATAAAAACCATTACAACCATTACTCTCTTTTACATTTGTTGCATATAAAAGCACATTCCAACACCAAGTCCTGAAAGATTAGCTTTTTCCTAAAGCACATTTTGTCTGACTTATAAAAGTTTTACTAGTTATAAAACTCCTGAAACAATAAGTTTCTGATGGAAATGATGACCAGGGCAAAAGTAACAGGTGTTGATATGATACCCCTAAAATCAAGAGACATGGAAATCTAGCTCAGTTAAAAATATACATATTTTTATTTCTTCATATTACATTAATACCTCAGTTCTTCAGTCTGAACAGCAGCAAGAGATCACATGAATCTCGGGTGAGTTTTTGCCATGGCTTGTGAGATCTTAGCAGGCAATGTGTTTGTACTTAGGACTAAGCAACTTCCTTGAGAGCTTGCACTGCATCCTCAGCTGGTGTAAACTGGCATAGCCCTAAAGAAGCTGAGGGAGCTGATTTAATAATATTAAAACACAATAAGACACATCTCTGTTTTGAATTTTGTAATGCAGTGCAGCCTAATGGGAATTTATTGATGTGGCATTCCTTATGTGTACTGTCAGGCTATAGGGAAAAAAAGGGCAAATCCCCTCAGCTAACCTGTTTAGGCTGGGTTTGCTCACCCACTCTTTGATCCCTTGAATCCACATATTACTGAAGACTGCATTTAAGACATAGGCACATGGTCAACTAATTACACTGGCACCAAGCCTAGGTTCTATCTCCCACAGGCTGATTGCTGTCACTTCCTTAGATCTGTCCCAAGACCTTCAGACAGAAAGAATTTGAAAACCATCCTGGGGTACAGGGCTCAGCTAGAGTGTGTGGGTCTCCCATTTAGCCAAGTACCCCAAACACAAAGTGATATGATAAGACCTGGTGGTGCACAAAGGCGCATCCAACTTATTAATGTCCAACCAAGGTGCTCAAGTGAGCCTCAGCATCCTATCGGTCCTTAGGACCTCTTGTTAGTGGCTTTACTTCTCAGATGCCTGCCTCTGCCATGGCTAATGGGGGAACTCAGTGTAGGCATCTAGACAAGACACCTGAGGTTGGCCAACATGAGTACCCCTGCTGTGCTTTTTTGCCTAGACTCTGTCTTCCCTTGCAGGGTACACCATATTTCATTATCTCTTCTTTCACATTCTTCTCACCATGTCTTCACTCTCCTTGCTCACAAACTGCAGAAAACTGCCCTAGCTGGATTATTGTAAGACATGAAGCTGAGACATATACATATATATATACATAACACCGTTTGCTCTTCCTGAGCAGAACAAGGACTTCAGATTCTGCTCCCCTCACACTCCAGCTGTCCAGGAAAGCAACACAGCATTAGCCAGGCAGCTCATGTGCCCCAGGGACTTCTCCCTGGGCCTCATTTCCCTGCCTGCTAATGAGGACCCTCTACATTTCTGTTGCGTTTGAGGCTCTGAGAAGTACTTCCCCAGAAGGGCCAGCCTGGCTGATTGTTGTACACTCTTCATAAGGAGGAATATAAATACAATAATGAACTACAAATAAATATAATCAGCTAAGAACTGATCATTTCTTTGATTTCTTTCCTAGTTGAATGCATCCAGCTGTGACATCCACTTTTTTTTTTAATCCAAGACCTGCATATGACTCAGCAACATCCCAAGAGATTGCTATTGGACCCAAATCCTCTGTTTGCAGCTTTAACTGTTTGTTCTCAACAGTTTGCTGTGGAAATTATTTTACAGACCTGGTGATAGATGATTCAGTGCTCTGTAAGGAATCCCCTTGAATCCCCCTTGGATTGACTCATCTCACTGCTCATTAGGTCCACCTGCTTGGGGCATAACTGTGGTGTAACTCCACTCTCTCTTAAATGACTGAGGATCCCAGCTGGGCCAGCACATGCTGCCTGTTGACACTATGGAAGTAGGTTGTTGTCCTTAGTTTTGTATTTCATGACTTGCCAGTTCAGAGCAGTTCTAAATAAGTGTTAATCTAGGAGGTAGCTGAATTGCTTCACCTCTCAGTAAAGTGTAATAGACAGGAGATGACACTCAAGAGTGACTTATACATGTGAGCAGGTAGATGAAGTACCCTTACAAATGAAAATAAATGGACTCTGTCATGATTTATTTTAAAAATATCCTTCCATTCCAATGAAGGAAGAGAGGGAGAAGGAGAAGTCAAACAAGAAGGGACATGCTAGATAGCTAAGAAAGCAAAAAGTCAGATTTCATTGCTGCTGGTAGGCATGCTTACAGAATCTATTCCTCTCAAAGTCTGTGCTGTGAGATTTCTTTCATTTATTTTCCTTTCCCTTTATTCTTCTCAGTGGTGCTGATTTATTTGTATTTACATAGGCCAGTGGTGGCAGACTCTGAAATTTCTGTATCAGTCAGGGGTGATGATGAGGTAGTTAGATGGCAACTGTACTGAGAATTGCCATGAACACACTGCAAGAAAAATCAGCGATTCAAAGCAGGAGACAAGACTCTCCAGCTAAGGTTCTTCTTTCTACTCTCAAAGTCCAAAGGCAGCATTATAATACATAGCAAGATGGTGATTTCTGAGTGAGATTTGTGTATCTGAACTGTAAAGTGAAAATCCTAAAAAAGCAGTGCAGTGGAAGGACAGTTGTTGGGATGGGATGATGAGGGAGCTGTCTACAGGACTGACTCACTAATGTATGCATGGACTTTACCGTAAGTTTCACCTCTCAAATACTGTAATAGTAGGTCGTATTTGGGGACAGTTCATGCAAGAACAAGGTTTATGGCTGCTGGAAGAATGAAGAAAGGAAGAAAGAGGGAAACTCAAACTTCTATCCTGGAAGACAGTCAGATCAACCAGTACAACAGAAAGGCACAATCCAGAAAGACATGGTGGCAGCACAGTACATCCAGTTTTCAATGGATGTAAATAATGCGTTGCAGGAAATGTGGAGTCTTCCAGATGTTTCATCTCTAGTTTTGTCTAGAGGTATTCTTCAAAGACCTAGAAACTTGAGGCTGAATCTGCAGGGCAAAGTGAGATTCCTCCTGGTGGTTTGCCTAGGGTCAGACTTACAAGACAAATCTTGGTATCAAGAAAGAATGGGGATTTGTAGGTACATGCTGAAACTTTCCTTTTCTGCTCATAGGAATGATGTGCCATTGGCAGAAGCAAAGGTGATGGTACATACCTAGAGTCCATCTGGAGCAGACCAGGTTCCTCATATGGATCAGTGATGGGAAGCATGCCTGAATCCTACAGTGTGAATGCGTCCCTTAGCAGCTTGAGAAACACTGACTCTCAGTCCTCCTTTGTGGCTGATGTAGTGATTGCTTTTGTGCCTGTCAATCACTCCCTCTTGTGTTTGTGGCTTCCCAGAAAAGGCATTTTTTCTGGTATGTTTTGAAGCACAGAAGAAAATAAGAAGAAAGCAGAAGATCTATTGCAACTAGCAAGTATATACTTATAATGACAGGGCAGGGTAGCAAGATCTGAAATACCATTTTTCTTTATCAAAATCCCAAACTGGTTGAAAATTTAAATAATTTAATAATTTAGAATGTGAGTGAACTTTTTTTTTTTTTTTTTTTTTTTTTTACATTCTAGCTTTGGTCTAATGTTGAATGTAAATTAGGGAAAAACTCCAATTGACTTCGATTAGGCCAATGCTGAGCAGTTTTGAAAATCTCACATGAAGGTCCCTGGGGCAGGGACTCTGTCATGCTCTGACTCCATGCCTTCCCAGCATTGCTGTGGCATTACTTGAATACATTCAGTGTTGTGCAACGTGTTTTTACATATCTTTGGCAGTCCCTCTTTTCAGAAAGTCTGGAAATTAGAGGCAGAGGAAGCAGGTATGCAGTTGTTCAAGGCTAGGACTTTGCTTTCTTTTGTCCTGTTCATTAACTTTAATTTAGGCAGTTAAGTGCTGCCATAACCAACCAAACTCTTAAGACTTCAGTTTCATAGCACATTTAAATTAACAAATAAACCCTTCCTGGTAAACCAGGGCTTTCTCCACATAAAACAGAATATATAGAGGAGCAGGAGGTACCGCTGCAGCATCAGGACTTAGACACCCCCTCCAGCTCAGTCCTAGGGGGCTCAGAGGTAGTTACGAGGATCTTGCAGGTTTTTACAGACAATTGCAGGACTTTAAAGTCAAGTGAAGGTTTTCCACTCCCACTAAGCTGCAGAAGCTAAATATATCCTTCCTGTTTACTCTGTGTGATTTTAGACTAAACTCCGTTCTATGAAACAAAATGCATCTCTGGTGTCTAAGCCCAAGAAGGAGCTGCACAGCTCTGGTTAGTAAGACAGCATCGTCTGACCATCCACCTCTGCCAAAGCTGGCAACAAAACCAGCTTCGAGCAAGTTCAGGGGCAGCTGGTGATATCTGGATCAAATCAGTTCTGTGGTTTAGCTCAGACTTAAGGGATAAGGCATATGCTAATAGTCTTTCTCTCCTTTTTAGGTAAGCATTTCCATTTGTAATAACCGCTGATCTTGGAGGCTGCAGTCTGGATTCAGAGAGAGAACTCACGGAGTGCATAGGACATGTTTGGCCTTGACAAAGTTTTACATTCCAGCTTCTCCATTTGTAGTGGATTGACAGCTGGTTTCAAATGTCTTGTATTTTTCTTTCCTGTTTTTCTTAATCTGTGGATTCTTTTCCGGAACTTTCTGTGCATAGCAAAAACCTGTAGTGGTCCAGTGAGACCCTCAGCCTCCCACAGTGCAGAATCAGAACCAGTAATCACGGATGCTATGTTTTATTCTCTACCCAAAACAGGCATCTTTTGAGAGGAAGGCTAACAGGATGATGATTTCTTTTTGTAAGCAGATGTGAGGAACATGAAAAAAAAAAATAAAAAAAAAACTTAATAGCCAATCCAAAAATGACCAGAGGCACTATTTTGCAATACAGAGTCTACGACCTAGTAAATCCAAACCTCTCTAATGTAACATAGCTATTCTTCCCTACCTCTCTTTTTGTCTGAAAAAAAAAGGTCAATTTTGTATTTAAGAAACACTATCAAAGATTTAATGATTGTACCATTGGCCATAGTTCAAACAATACAGGCAGGAAAGAATGTACAGCTGTCAAGTGTAAACAGAAATGGGTACAGCTCAGAAGTGCTTCAGACAAATCATTGTATGTCATCGGCTGGTTTTAATTAAGAGCAGACCAAATATTCTCTCTCTCCCCCTCCTTCTTTCTTCTTTTCCTTTTTCTTCCCCCTCTTCAGTAACTTTAGACAAAATTATTTGTAGCATATTGCCTTATTGGTGTCTGTCCTTGTGGAAGTAAGCAAATGAATATGGAAATATCTTGACTAGAAGTTCAAAGCATGTTATGACATCCCATGGAGACCACAAGATTGTAATCTTAAAACTGCAACAGTAATAAGCTAGGCTTGCACCTTCCCACTTTCTGCATTTCAAGTCTTGCTTCAGGAACAGATTCCCATCACGTTGTTTCAAGTTCTTATTTAAATCACTGTCTTGGAAACAGATTTCAGGTTGATCACCTCAGCCATATGGGTTCCCTTTGTTATGTTCCCAGGTTCTGGCAGGAGGGAAACTTCTTTGCAATATATCCTGTTTTCAGAAGTGACACATTAACCAATATTTAAACTCTTCTGGGTGGGCCTGAGCCAGAGGCAATACAAAGGAACTGAGGAAAGGAGATGTGACGCGCACAATATTTGTTTCTGGTTATTTATTTTACATTGGCTTCTCTGGATTGCTCCACTTCTTTCTTTTGGTGTAGCTACTACTATAGATCTCTTCTGATGCTGAGACTTCAAAAAGTAGAATTCATCTGTAAACATTTTGTAGTTAAGGACCTGGAACTGAGGAAATAGATGTAGAGTTGTTCCCCTCTAAGTGTTGCAGCACAGAAGCAGTTAGTTATGAATGTACTAAGCAGCAGATTATTGTGTTGCCTTGCACTGTATTTTGGACAACATTCATTGAGTTTGTTTTCAAGCAATGAGATGACTGTATCCCCAGATTAATATTGATGATGGCTGTGCACATAATGTAACCATTTTGAAGGGTATCCAGAAGAAGAAGAAAACATGCTATCGCTTTCCTAAGTGAAGCAGGCTTGATCAACAATGAGCATTTCAACTCCAGGGTGGAGAAACTCATCTCCACAAGGAAACAAACTGTGGTAGATAGGTTTACTTGGCAGCTCATTGTATTTCTCTTCACTGTGAAGAACAGCAATAATGGCAGTAATAATCATACTACTGATGCTCTATCATGAAAAGACTTTAAGAGGCAAGGTGTGAACAAAACTTACATAAATGCCTATTACAATTACAACAGTGTGGACATCTTGAAAGACTGCACTCCCACACTTGAAGGATAAATATGTAGTCAGTGCTCACATAACCTGCTCAGTGCTGCTGGTGCTGAAAGTCTGATTTTTCTGGTCACCAGACATTTTTCTTTGCCGCTACCCTCAACCAAGCTCTAAAGGGTGCTTTTTGGAGAGCAGTTTATAGCTTCCCACATAAAAAGAATTCTTGGTATACATCATCCTGCATGTTAACGACCACAGAAAAGAGTAGATGTCATTAGTGAATGCAGTATCAGTTATTTCCATATTTGCTCATGTTGAAGAGGCAGAAGAAACAAGAGAAACTCAAGTTAACTTTTGCCTACCAGTAGCTCCATACCAGTGCTAATAAATGAAACTGTACCCAGGCTTCAGCTGCATAAGACTTCCAAAACCATTTTTGCTTTTCTAGTTACAAAAGTGTTTTCATTTAAAACATTATGGAAATAATAATCTCCAAATCACCCAGAGGACAAAAAGTTTCCCATACGTTAGTTGACATAATATTTCACAATGCTAAATTTTAACTAAAAATCTGTGACCTAAAGTGTGCAAAGTAATTCTTGGTTTTGGACTGCATAGGTGAACAAAGATTCCAACCAAAGCTGAGATAACATTTTTTCTGGATGTTGGCTGAAAGTGATGGTACAGGTTCTTTTACTTTGTAGGATATGTGCTACAGCTGTGTAGTTACTGAAAGGCCATATGCCTTTTGATCTGGCCCCTACAGTAGTTAGCCTAGGGGACTGTGTATTTGTTTTTATTTACCTAAACACTGTCAACTAATACTAAGTAAAGATCCTGATTCTCTGTATGAGGACTAAACAACTTTCATATTTAAATTTCCTTTTCCATTTGCCTTTCTCTCCAAGAGAGGACAGCAATCACAAAACAATATTGGAGAAGCAAAAAACCTTGACAATTTTACTAAGGCAATGTGGAGAGACAGCATATCAGCCTTGACTGTTTCTACAAACAGACTAACTCATACCAGTTCTGAAACAAAAAGGAAGAGAGAAGAAATGCAAATGGCCATGGAAACATGAGATGAATTAAGACATATGGAGATCTTCCTGAAATATGGCCTCTAAATTTACTGGGAAACATGTTTCCTATTTGCTTCACACATTCAAATGTCTGTTTTGGATGCAGCAGAAATAGATTTACTCAATATTCTGTGCAGGGTCAATGTAATATGTATATTAATTTGCAAAACATGACTCCACAGTGCACGTGTGTATTTCAAACTTTAATTATTATAGCTATGTATAATAAGGTTGCATTATATATTATGTTTATGGCATAATGCTTGTATCGAGTTTGGTAAGTAAGGCAACATTTCTACTGAGGAACACAGGCAGAGGCCCCCCAGATGGATCAGGGCTGCCTGAGAAAAGCCATGCTATTTTACAAGACTCAGAAGCCCAGTAAAAGTTCTCTACATCCTCAAGCAGCCTCCCAACAGAAAATAAAAATCTGTTATTAAGTAATGTAGCCCATTAGGGAGACATATATGACATCATCCGAACAAATGTATTTGATGAATAATGCACCATGACGCACCACTCTGCAAGTGTGATTATGGAGCTCAGTGTGTGGGAGACCTCCAAAATGGACAAGCTTTCCATTTTAGTTTTCTTTTGGAAAATAGCGAGCATCTCAGGTTTTCTGAGAAAGAAGAAAGGTGTGTTCCCCTTTGAAACTAACAGGGCTCTCTGTGTGGGAAGGTTTGCCCTTACACACTTGGAGAGGTATTCCATTACTTTCTAAGATATTTTTCACTTTTTTTTTCTTTTTTTTTTTTTCTTTAAGAATCTATTCCAACCCAAACAAAGCAATATCAGTACTTGGGGGAGATTAAATAAAAGAATAAGTTAGCTGTAAGTCATCAAATTCTTCTTTCTCTCTCTCTCTCTCTCTCTCCTCCTTATTTTATTAAAGTAGAATGTAGCAGTTACCATGTTGCAGAATTAAATCAACTTAAATACAGAAAATCTCTTCCTTTTCGTTTATCTAAATAAACGAAATATCAGGGAATTTCCCAAAGCCAATCAACATTTTGTTTATTGTTTGTATTGGTTCAGATTTGTATCTGAAGCTATATTTAACAAGCTATCCTGAGAAGGCTAGATAGTCATGGCTAATGGCAATGGAAGCAATTTCCCCTTGTGGTGTCTGAGCTGGGCTGCTGTTGCAGTAAGCCTTGAGCTTTGATGTCTGCCTGACACCACTTAGGAACATTACATTAATTAAGAATATAAAACTGGGAAGTATTGCCACATTAATTGAAAGCTCCTACTGATGCCTGCTGGAGGCCCACCCCCCAGCTTTCTCAGGCACTGCAGCCCATTTCTTCATGATGAGTTGTAGTATTTGCAGAAGCTTCAGTACCATGTGATCTCTGTATAGAAACAGATGTGAGGAGTAGGCTCATTCCTCCAAGCTGTACCAAAATTTATGGCACATGACCCATGCGTACCTAGGTCAGCCTTGCGAGTCCATCATTAGCACTCCAATTAGGTCAACTCAATCGTTTGTCATTGCTTTGTATATTGCCTGTGATCTGATTCTGTATCCTTCCTGCACAAGCTTTGGTTGGGATGGGTGTTTCCCATGCTCTCACTCTACACCAACACATGGTCTGTTTCGGGGGCTGCTCTTGCCCCAAAGCCTGCCTGGAAGACAGCATCCCTTGCCTTGCAGCCCTAGGGTTTCAAGAGCTGTCAGATGTTTCCTAGGAATATATGAAGGTGAATGCTGTCAGTCCCTTGGACTTCTGTAAAAACTGTACAAGGTTATCGGATCCCCACCTCAGCTCAGAGTACTCTGTGCCTTCACTCAGTGAAATAGGAAGAACTTCTCTAGCCATATTCACAGTAGTCAAGTTCTCAGTTCAGCTAAAAATGCAAACAGAGGAAGACTGAATGGTTCTGAGGTTTCAGTACAATGTACTGAGTTACCGCGTTGCACAGTAGTGCACTACTTAAAAGCTCACTAGGCTCAGCAGCAACCAGCTGGAAGATTTTCCACAGTGTGTGTGCAATGGGTTTTAATCTCCAATCTGATTTTAATAGATGATATATCAGCGCTGAAAAGAAATGAAAAGAAAAAATGCTCCCACTGTTTCTTTGGGGAAGAGATCAACAAATAAAACATGCAGGAACGCATTGTACTGAGAGGTTTTTTTTATTATTGTATTGGGTTTAAGATGTAATTTAGAAAATCATTCAGATCACAGCCTTTAGAAAAAGTACTTCACCAGAAATAGAGAAAGTGAGGACAAGTGGAAACTTGTGGGGCCACTCCTGTGGCTACTCCAAGTAATACATGTAGGATATTTTCTAAGTCCTCAGTTTCGCTGGCATGCTTGCGTTATCAAGGGTGAGGAAACTCTGTGAAGTTAAAAGAAAAGAACCAGATAAAGCTCCGAAGTTTGAAAGAAAAGCATATTTCAGTCAGTAATATTCTGCTTCACAGTCAAGCTGGTTTGATTGCCCCGTGTCTTACTTTAGCGTACGTGAGAATTTCACAAGTAGGTTACCATGTACCGTGATGCAAGATGGGGGATTTCCCACCATACACCCTGCCCCCTCACCTTCTTCTCATTAGTGGTGTAAGCTGGGAGATGCGGTCTGGCAAGGATGTCTAGTCAACAGTTTATTGGAAATGAGGAACCTGAACTACCTATGCAGCTGAAAACATTTTGCTCTTTCTTCTTTTTGTCCTAAAAAATTATTGCTATTTAAAAAAAAAACATAATAAAAAATTTTTTTAAAAAATCATTTTTACTCTCACTAGTTCAAAGGATGTGGCTGCTGTGAAATCCTATTATATTTCCATGAGACTCAAACATCGTTATTACAGATAAGAAGCAAAGTTTATGGGCGCTGACAATGAGTAAACAACAGTCATGTGTGTTCTCTACACACCAGCAGTCTAATGAAAAACGGCCAGAAGTAGTTATGCTTCTATACTTTTGAGGGCCTAGATTTATTAGAAAAGATTTGGTTAGAATCTACAGAGTTCTATTCATAAAGAGCCGTGTCCTGTTTCCAATGGAATTTTTGCTCAATTTACTATTTCTATGCAATCCATCAAAAGTGTTCTACTGTCTTGTAAACAGTTATTTTTACTTAATGCATTTTTTCTGATCTTTGTTTCTGTGACTTCAATTACATTTCTAAATTCAGTCAGCATCATTGGCCTCCTTACTCAGACACCAAGCAAAATCTGTGAAAATGGATCACGTCACATTCCAGCTCCACTGAAAAACAGCATTTACTGAGGGTAGATAGTGCATAGCCAGGCTGAGGACGTGGGTCCAGAGCCAGCAGAGGCATATAATTGGATGGACATAATGGGCTGCTTGATACATTCAAAAGCTGTTTCCCTAAGGCAGAATCCTCAGAGACCGGAACTGGTGAATGAGAGCCACCTAAGATAGTCTGTAGGAAATGCTGTGGCCGCAGCTACTGCTACTCTTCCCTCCCCTTGGGATCTGAGGTCGGGCTGAACATCCAGCTGAGAATGGAACCAGTCCTTTCTCAGAAAGATAAATAAGGAGAAAACAGTAAGGTTGCTCTTACCTCGAGTATCTACTTGAGATAAGTAAATTACAGGTTCAAATCTCATGTCTTTGAGACTTGGTGTAGGATCATGGAGTCAATTCTCTGCTCACCCCAAGGCTGTGGAGTCATCATTGGATTCTTTCTGACCTAGTGAATAACAGCAATTCAGAAACTATCATCTCAGCTCCTTTTAGAAAGAATATGTATATTTAATTCTACATGAATACAGGCAAGAATGACTTCACCCCTTGCCCTCACCAAGATAAACTGTTTTCCTATCTGGTATATTCAGTCTAGCCTTAACATTTAGTTCCTATACCTTGCTTCCTCTCAAGTATCTTGCAACATAAAATGCCATGCAGGGATTAGGAATTGATTAGGTCTGGAGTTCAGCACACACAATTCAGCTGTCAAGTTAATGTTATTAAATGGTTCTTCTAGTCCACCAGGAAGTATTAGGGGGTTGAAGGTTAAAGAGCTTTTACAGTTATCTAGTGTTTAATTGAACAAGCCACTACGTGTGTCACTGAGACATTTGTTGTCAGATTAAGTATTAGCATATGCTTTTACATCAAGGGCATACAGAGTGCCATGTGCAAGTCATATTTAATGTGTTAATAAATGTATAAAAGCGTATTGAATTCTCATATTCATAAAGGTGGTTGGATGGAAGGTGTCTGCTTTGTTTAATACACTTTACAAAGCGGTTCTTAAACAATCAATACTTAACATGCCATAATTGCACTTTACATTTAAATTGAAAGGTTCTTAGGAGCAAACTGGAGTGGTAGTAAAACTCTGGCTCTCGGCTAAAGGGGCGCATTAGTCAGGGTAATGCTGGGTGATGACTAAACGAGAATGGATACTGGACTTGCAGAGCAGCCATGTGTCTGATGGCACCACTCAGTGGAGCTGCCAGCATTGGACACACTATGCTTCACACTGAGGCTCCTGCCCATACCCTCTTCCAAAACACAAGGCAGCTACCTTTCCTGGGCTAATCCCAACCCCAATGAAGTTATTTCACTTACTTTACTCACCTTCAGGCGGGAGTGAGCTCTAGGGTCAACTACAGGTAAGAGCAAGAGAGTGACTTCAACTCACTTCTTATTTTAAATGCTCATCATGCTGCATTCACTGACTGCCTAACTCAGTCACAGAAGAAACTGTAGGGACCCTTTCATAGGTTTGCTTTGCATTAGGGTGACACCGGGTTATTCACAGCAAAGTGCCCACTGAAATTTCAAAAACATTACATTTTCTCAACAACAACAAAAATGATGCTCATTCAGAACATGCAATTGTAGAGGAACATTCAAGATATAGCGCACAACATCACAAGTAGGATATTACTTAAGCCACTCACACGGCCATAGCTGGAGCCTCTCTGACTGTAACATCTGCTGTTCTGATTTGTTGAAGAGTTAATCCAGTAAGGATACAGAAATAATGGCACATTGATTTGTGTAACTGACTAACCAGTGCACAGCTGAAATTAACAGTTCTGCAGATGAAAGCATTAACTACAATTTCAAAGTATTAACAAATAAGGAAACAAACAAACAAAAAACAGCCCTGGAAACTCAGTCAAACTGAAATTAGCTGTTGGATTTAGAAGAAAATCTGTAAATTTTTCTTCAGTTATTCATTCATCAGCAGTAACAAGTTTTGTCACAACTCCAGTGATAAACGTGGCACCCTCACCGTGATATTTAAACAAGTCACAGGACACAGATGACTCAACCGCAGTTCAAAGAGCCTCTCGTTTGTGTCAGACTAAAGCCAGTAACATTCACACAGTCTTTCTCATGAGAGAAATGCCAAGATACATTCGGTTGAGCCATCGTGGGCAGTTCTCGCAGCAATCAAATAGAAATATTCTCTTGTTAAGAAAGCATAGGGAATATTATCAGGACACATTTTAATTGGGAAGCTCTTCTTGGCCCCATCTCAGGAAGGATGCACAGAGTGTGGTATGGATGAGCACCCATACAGAGAATAAATAAGCTGTACACTGGGATGCTGGCAGTTGGAAAGGTGTGATGGAAAAGGGACATGCAGTGACGCCTACAGCATATGGAAATATGGGAGGAGGAGCTTGCCATCACGTGAGAGCTAGGGGCAGCCTCCCATACAGCCAGCCACCATAGGTTGGTGTGGGATGTGCCAGAGGAAGCACTCTTTCCACACAACTGCTTTCCCACACCTTTTTTTTAAAGCTGTGGAAGTTTATTTTAGTGTTTGTTGTGGAAGCCAAGGCCTAAAGGGAACAAAAGGCCATCAGGAATGAGGAAACACAATGGACCAAGTGCAGCCTCCAGCTCAGGATCTCCCTATAGCTCTGATGGCCAGAGGTGGAGAGGAGGGAGAGGATACAAGAAGTATACACACACCATCACTGTATTTCTCATTTATTTCCCCAGTTGTCCACTACTTACCATTTTTTAAAGCAAAGTAGTGAGTTAAAGGACCTCTGCTCCATCTGCTGTGACTGCCCTTCAGTGCTTATTATAGGCTTAAGGAGTAAGCATTTACTTGGAGATGTCCTACTACACTTTAGGACAGCAGCTTAGTGTTAGGCCCTGGTCACTCAGACTTACATGAGAGTGACTTCACACATATAAGTAGCCCCATTAAATTCTCCTGGACTGCTCAAGTGCATAAAACTAGGCATGTGCGAAAATGCTTCCAGGTGCAGGGACTTATAAGGCACTTACTGCGGCCCCAGTACAGCAAAGCACTTCAGCATGTGCTTAAGCTCCATCTAAAGATATTTGGTGTATTTGGCTGAGTAGGCACAGCCTCATGGCCACAGTAAACCAGTGATTTACTAACATGTAGCATGCAAGCAATAAAATCATGTTATTTGTTTAAAGTCTGATTACATGAACAAACATCAGGGTACAATGTATGGCTTACACATTGCAGGTGCCAGTTTGTGAACTCAACTGACACAACAAGAGAAGAATAAAACTTCTAATACAGACATCTATTTCTGATCTTTCCTCACACTGGGCACATTAATTGGGAAGAAATATTTTGTGGGCATCAAGTTGTCATAGTCATGACTGTATGCAGCTAACGTTTTCCTTTCTAAAATCAATTCCAGATCAATAGGATTAGGTGAGACTCTCGTCTGAGTACTCTGATAAATAACAAGAAAAACTTCAAAACTCGCTGACTGCAGAATGGAGACACTTAAAACAGAATGCAGTGTTTAGCCCGAGGCCTTGGCAACGATTGAAACAAAATGTTTTGAAACAAAGCAAATTGGCATTTTGCTGACTTTTAATGTACTGTCTTTCCAAGCAAGACACCTGGTTCAACTACACAAAACATCTATTCAGAATTATAGTCTGAGCTTTTGTTATGCAAAAGGTAAATGAGAGCAACATGAACTCTGTGAGAGAGTCAGGTTTGGTGTTAGCTTTTTTTTTTCCCCCTAGGGCAATCTGTCAAGAAGATACTGGTTGCTGACAGGAAACCAGGAGTCTTTTGAGGATATGCTGGTTTCTTTTTTGTTTTTGTTTTGTTTTGTTTTGTTATTTATCTATTTATTTATTTGGGAGGTGGGAGAGAAGGAGGGGAAGAGTCCAGAGTTAAAAAGAAAGACTCCAAATGCAGTAAAATGCACTGGCTGAATTAACCACAAGAAATACCACCACATTTCGATGTTAAGCTTTATAAAAATGATGTGTGTGGATGTGTGCATCCACGCAGAGCATTCCAGTATATAAGAATGGAGATGATGGCATATATGAAGAAAGTTGAGTGTCACAGCACTATTACTGTGTTACATTAATTCTGATGCTCTCAGAGGTGTTTCACGAGCTTCCTCCCGCATAGGGAGGGATTTATATTGTTCTGTTTCCTTACATGTCTGTTGAATTTTTGTGAGTTCCTACTGTTCAAATCTGATGGATCATTATTAACTGTAAAGACTGACCTAACTCAACAGTAACTGAAACTACAATCCCATCTTTGAACATTAAACCTATGGGAGGCTGTGAAGTGAATAAAATGCTTGCCTGCCCGTTCAGGACAATGCTTTCATCTTGAAATTCATTTTGAAGGGCACAATATGCCATATTTCACTGTGAACTCTCAGTCATGATGATGAGAAGGCCAGAGAGTTTGAGCTATCACTCTTCATATTCCTATAGCTTTCAAACAAAGTGCCAACATTACAACAACAACAAAAAACTCAACCTATATTTGGTCATTTCATACATCTAAAAAAATTGAACAAAAGGGTACCCACATCTTATTCAGCCCTTATTTCAGGCTTTTTGGGGGTGTTGTTGGTTATATGCAACAGTTGGATATATGCATATACTGTACTGTATTATAGTGGGTTGATCACTGCTGTAAGTGGAGTTCCTTTTACTGCTCAAGCACAGAACCTTCCACGGACCAAAAGCCAGAACAGATCTTCTTGGGAGTGTATCAACAGAAAGAATTTTGTTAGAACTTCTGAATCAAAACCTCTCAAGAAAGACTTGGCCGAGACAAGTCCTCCTCGAGAAAGGTACTGAAAAAAATTAGTAGTAGTTTAAAAGTCTCCCTTTGTACTTTCAAAGGAAATTTTTGGGTGGGGGAGGGAAGTTCTCTTTAGAAGCCCTTTTCATTTTGTAATATAAATAAAAAGCAGAAAGCAAAATGAAAAAAAAAAAAAAGTTTGAAAGTCATTAAGTGAAACTTGGTTTGTTTTGTTGCTTTTAATTAAAACAAAACAAAAGCAAAAAAATACCAACTTGATATTTTAGCTATTTGTCCTGACTTCAATGGATTTTCCTAATTCAAGATAGTAATATGCAAAATATTTTAAATTTCCCATGGGACAGAAGAAAAGGAAAAAAAAAAAAGAAAAAAAACAACATACCAAATCCAACTCTAAAAAAAAAAAAATCCACAGTAATCACAGTAAGAAAAGACAGTCCTGACCTTATGTCCAGACACAGGTATGGTGAACACAAAGAATATGAATGCCACTGTCATGAATGCTTCAGGAAAATCAGATCTGCTCTGGAAAATATGGGCAGCAGATTCAGGCTGCAAGATGACATGTCATGTAGCTTCTATGATTTTGATCCCTGTGATAAAGAAGATCTTACCATGATAATACACAAGGGGTAATATTACTGTACTCTTCAAATGGTTATTAATAAAGACGTAAATTCCAGTCTCCTTTTCTGATGACTGCCTCTAATACTAATCCTTAATTATAATCGTGAGAGTGCTTCAGAGTGCTTCCTTAGAAAGCTGCTATTCTGCATTTCCGACAAGATGGAGAGAGGGGTAGAAGTAGGATGGGTAGTTCAAGCATTGTAACAGGGCTTCCAGCTCCAGCCTGGCTGCCTCCTAAATATGCCCTCAAAACTTATCCCACTAGCCCTCTCTCTCAATGCTCCTCTAACTCCATTCCTGTCTTAGGGATTCCCAGACTTCCCAAGTTATCCTCCTACTTCACTGAATTACAGTCACAGCATAGCTGGGACTGGAAGGGACCTCTGGAGGTCCTTGCTCAATCTCGCCCAGGATCCTGTCTGGATGACTTTTGAATAACTTCAAAGTTACCTCAAATCTTGTGCGTTTAAATCCTCTGCCCTGCCATAGCAGAGCCTCCAACCCTGGGCAGCTTCCCTACTTCAGGGCCACCTCATGCCTTTCCCCTCATGCCTCCACCCCACTCCAGTATCATCCCTCAGGGCCCACCAATCTTCCCCTGCCCCCAGCACTTAGTCTTTCTCCCCAAACTCCCTGTGTCCACTTGTATGAGAACCTATTTCCCTTTCTCCAAGCTCTCCCCATCCCTGAAGCTGACCTCAAATGGAGAAGATTAAAATTAATATAATTAATTCCAGTCTTCCTGTGGTAACCAAGACAAGTGCAGGCACTAATTCATGCTCCTACCTCCTTGATGTAATGCTTACTCTTGGCTCTCCACCCTTATCCCCCCCCCCCCTTACTGCAAGGTTGTTCTCTTTTCAGCCCCTCTCCTTAACCCACAATCCCACCAGAGACCCTTGGGATGTTGCTGTGTGTGCAGGGTTCAACCCAATCCCACAAGCCACAGGCTGCTGGCCACTTGAGCCTGCCTCAGCCAGCCAAACCGGCGTCCTCCATTCTTGTGGAGCCAGCTGCCTGGGATCTTGGCACTGATTTCCTAAATCCAGACAGGAGCTTCAGCTAGTGCTCCACCTGCATTGAGCCTGCAGGGAAGAAAAAGCGGACACGTCTGGGAAAAAGGAGCTTTATGGTAATTTCTGCAGCAGGCATCCAGACTTTTAGGACGGGAGCTGATTCTCCGGAGACTTGGAAGGGAGTGGGAAGCCCAAAATCCACAGGCAATGGCAAGTGCAAACACGTGCAGAGCAGAGAGCTAGGCTTGTGCTGTTCTGCCTGTTCAGATCCAGATCTCTGGCTCTGACTTGGGCATCCCTGAGGCATGCCAAAAACACCACTGAGGACATGCGTACAAAAGACAAGTGAAAATTAAACAAAATAAAGACCAAGGTAGAGTCAAGTGCTCTGAATGCTAACAAACAAGTGAGAAACGTCACTTTCCTCAATCAAGGCAGAGCTGATGGGTTCAACAGGGCAATTGTGAGCAAGTGAGGCCTAGGATGCAAGACAAGCCAGTCATACAGGGTCCACCAGAAAGCCATGACAATGGTGGCCATCTCTTGTGGTATGTGGTAGCTACAGCCCCATCACAAGGGATGAGAATGGACAAGGAGAACCAGGTCACATGCCAGAGGCACACTGCCTGCACACTTGAGGAAAACCATCTCAGAGCTTTGGGCTGGGTTTATTGTTTGGCAAAAATGAAGCTGATAATATCTGCCTCACAGGGGAGTTGTGAGGTTTATTAACGCTGCGCCCAGTGCTTTGAGATCCACATAGTGAAAGTCCTTTATGACTATTTTATTGTTATTGTAGGGAGATCAAAGTAGCAGCTCTAATCTAATGCCATCCCTTTTATGTTCGTACCACCCACTTATGTGCAGAAGTCAGCCTGGCTGCGTAGCGTCTCCTCTGCCTGCTGGCCTTCCAAGGTGATGAGACTTGTTTGCTGCGGAGGTTTTTCAGGGTAACTTGCTGCTAGTCAGCCAGGGCTTGAACCTTGTTAAAGAATGAGGGCAGACACCATGTTGCATCATTGTTTAGCAAGGATGGAATTAACTATTTAGCTCTGTATTTTCTTGAGTTACTTGGTATGTTGAAAAGATAGGTGTGGCCAGACAAAAATGTACAGTATAAAGGCGGTGCTCTATTTGAAAGTATTTTTAATTCACTGGAATTCAGTCTTTGGTCCTTTTGCTATGTGTTGGTGGTATGGTAGGCACAGATGTACCTACAGGCATATATATATATATATATATACGTTTGTAAGTCATGGAAGTCTGTAAGTCATAGAACAGGAGAGAGCAAATAGGCCACTCAAGGATTTTCCTCATGCTGTTTGATGGAGTTAGTGTGGGATTCTGGTCTAATCCCATATAAACTTTTGTTTTCCTGTAATGGAAAGCTACTGCTGGGAATCTCAATTTCTTAAGAGTTTGGATTTATTTCTTCTTGGACATTAATTTCACAAAGTGCCTTAATGTGTGAACTATACATAAAGAGTCTAAGATATTGAAGGGTGACAGTAAATGCCCTTGACAGGCAGGAGACAGTGTAGTCCAATTATTATGGGGGGGAGGGGGAGAAGAAAGAGAAAAAAAAAGAAGAAAAAAAAGTATGCAATTTCATGTTCAAACATGAATGAAAAGAAGGAGCTGAATAGAACAAGTCATGCTTCCATTCTTGGAAGAAGACCAAACCCCATGGCAGATATGTTTATTTTAATACTTCTATTGTATTATGCATTACTCTAAATCTGTTCATTTGAAGTGTAGAACCAGAGGGTAGAGCTCCTGCAAACAACCTAATTCTTCACTTCTGTAGCGATTCACATCTGCCTAAGTATGAGGTGTAGTGCTGCCTGATTGATGGAGTTTTCTCTTTGGTGACTGAACTGAAAGGTCATAATAACAAGGATTTAAGAAAACAAGTTGTCTCACAATGGAAATGTCTTGAACTTTGGCAAATCCAAATGCAGCATATTTTATTTTAGATAAATCTCTAAGATTCTGCTGAGCCAAAACTAAGTGTTTAGGAGAGGATAGTGTTTTCTTTTAAGTTACTTTGCACTTTGTTGTAAGAAACAAAGGAGAAACAAACCATTAAAGCATCAACAACAAAAAATCTTGTTAACTGTTCAGTTAATAAGATAAAAACTTGGAAGTTTCTCTGCAGAAGTGTTGAAACAATGCACACTCTCTTGAAACTTTTTCTCTTGCTGCTTTTTAACCTCCTCTAAAACTGGCCACTGAATTCAGCTCAAATTTATGAAGTTTCAGACTGACCAAGCTTGTTCTTTTGACTCATTTTTATTTTATTCTAAAGAGAAAACTCACATTATTTTCTACCGTGGAATTTATCACTTACAGCCTTATCTATCAAAACAACTAGTCCCTACATCATGAAAAAGCAAAGATATTAACATATCCAAGAGTCTAAGGAGTGCAGGCATGCCCTGTGAAAACACACAGGTGACAAAAATCCACATTTTCCACAGAAGAGTAACAGGTAGGGTTGTTTTTTTTTTTTTTCCTTCTGTTTGTAAACCTGTACCAAAATCTGTGCATGATCTTGACATGTATGTGCAGTAAGTGCTCATAAGGAATAATACACAACACTGCCCTTATGTGTATACAGCATTTATCAAGTAGTTGATCAGAGTGGCAGAATTATTTTAAGGATGATTGTGGGATTGCACCACAGAAACTATTTTCCCCTTCAGAGGTGGGTGGTGACACTGATACGTGATAAGCAAGAAAGTATCTCTTTTTGGTTCTTTCTGATGTAGAGTTGAATAGATTTGTCAGCAGGCAGCGTCCTGGGACTGCCTTATCTTTAAAAGGAACAGAAGTTCATTTTTGCTGTGGTTTAGCAATGGAACTTGTGTATTTGTTTTTCATGTATAAATATATTTTTCCCAAGGGTAGCCTTCTTATGTGCTAAAAATGTCTCATCATGGTAAAACACAAAACAAAACCTTCCTTAAATTCCACCCCTTCTCTTGGGGTGTTTGCCTCATCCAGTTCTTTGGAGACCAGGGTGACTCATGTAAACTGTATCAAAATGGTTCATCTTTCTTTTTCTTTTTTCTTTTTTTTTTTTTCCCTAACTTAATCTTTAATGCTTGAAGATAGAGGAAAATGGTTGAAAAGCATTTGAGGGTTGCAGCAGGAGGTGAGGAGCTTGTGAGAAGATGAATGCCAGCCCTACAACAAAGGATGTGAAAAGTCAACAGTATCTTCCCTATTAAGGCACTTGATACAGCATCTGTCTGCATCTGCTTATTGTGAAGTGCCCTGGGTAGCTATTGTGAGAGTGGTATTATGCCATAGGTGTGTGGGATCCCTTCCACTCACTTATCTATTGCTGATAAAAGTCCCCTGTGTGCCTTGTGTTGTTTTCTGACTCCTCCAAGCTGACAAATTCATCTCACTGAAGATCAGACTGCCCAAGCAAAATTCTGTGTTTGTGTCCTTGTATCTATGTAAAAACGTACATTACAGCAACATTATTCCTCATTGAGCACAAGTACCTCTGGGAAAGCAAAACAAAATAAAAAGCTTATTTGCTTTCCTTCAGTCCAACATCTTGGACATGTTCATTTCTGATAGTTTAATGGATGAATGAAGTAGACCTAAATCACAAAATGGAAACGAGGGAAAGTACTCGTGAAGATCTAAGAAAAATGTGGCCTACAATCCTACCTGGGAAAACAAAATAAAACTCTTTATTTTCAGTGTCAGGTTTATAACATTCTTTCTCAGACTGACAAAACTTCCCTTACCAGGTTTACAGTTTCCACATTGTGAAACACAACTTGCTCTGACTCATCTGCACAAATCAGTCATTTTTAGATCAGGGTCTCATTTTTTGGGATCAAGTTGCAGTGAAGCAAAATCAGAGCCCTACAAAGAGTCAGCCAAGACCTTTCCCAGCAAATTAGTCCTTGCAGATTGTCAGCTAGACTCGGTACTGTATACTGAAGTATACACATTAGGTGCATTCAGTTCTACGCATTTCTTCATGAAGCTTTTCTCTCCTTTCCCAGCCATCTTCAGCACAGGGCATGGATCCACCACTGTCCAGCTTGTACTGTTCCGCTGTGCTTTGTGTCATCTTTCTCTGCTATGCTGATGGGTTCTGAACCAACCAGTCATTCTTTGCATAGAAGATGCTTGACTATGCTTGATGAACCAGGCTGTCCTCCTGTGTGTCCTTACTTGCCCCACGATGGACTTTTTGCAAGGAGCAGCAGGACTGCTCACAGCATTCTAGGCAAACCCACACAGGGTTTTTATATAGGCTTGTAGAGACAGTGGTTTGGTGTGATTCTTCCTTTCCCTAGGCACGGAGCTGGTATTTCCACAGTACTGTTGCCCTAGGAGTCTGTTCCTGGACAGCTGCAAGTGACTCAGAGACCAAGCTCTGAATATTTAAAATTAGGAATTTATTTTTTTTCCCTGTGGTGTCATCACTTTACACTACTGAAATTCACCTTATCTTCAGTTTACCTTCATTCTGCAAAGTATGACTGATTTGCTATCTGTGTAGAGCAGGGAGAGAAGGAGAAATGTTCAACAGTGCTCACCATCACAATGTCTTAGAAATGGGCTGGTAGTCATGCATTCACATAAATTAATCCCTTCCATGCCCTATCATCAAATGCAGAGAAGCGTACTGCTTTCAAAGCCAGAATTTAACAGAAACCTCACCAGTGACCATTTGAGATCTGGGGAAGAGGAACAAATAATTAAAAGCAATTGATCCCAGCTCTTTGCCTGTGAGCAAAGCAAATTATGCACAGCACATTATCTTCTGCTTTGAAAATGTGTGCACAGGGGAAAAAAAGTCACCCTGGAATTCTCAGGATCATCAGATCATTTAAAAAAACAAACAAGCAAACAAACAAACAAACAACAAAAAAAACAAAGGGGGATGTAAGAAATAAGGGAGACACTCAAAGTCAGGCTGGCTGGGGGCTCTGAGCACCTGATGTGCTGTGGGTGTCCCTGCTCTCTAAAGGGGATAGGATCTGTATGGATCCTATTCTTCAGCCTTCAAGAGTCCCTCCCAACTCAAACGGTTCTATGATTCTACATTTTCTTAGTATTTTTTGAAGTTTTGTTCACAGCTTTTTTCTTTCATGTGAATTTTTGGAATTTGTATCTTAGAAGACATCATAAATATTTCAGATTCTGAAATCTTCCGCCTCTGTATCCAGCAAGGGAGAAAAATAATGCATTCTAAATTCCAAGTATCTGTATTTGCTAACAGTTATCTTGAAACTGCCTACTAAATAAATAAATAAATAAATAAATAAAATGCCCAGCACTCTCAGAAAAGACATCATGGAGTGAAAGTCCAGAGGAACTGAAAGCAGTTTCTGGTGCTCATGAGTTGAAATAGGGCAAAGTCATTGCTCACCAAGTATGTGCCTGATGATGAATGGAGTAAATAGCTCGAATAGGGAAGATACTTTTTGATCTTCCTTGAAATAATTTTAAACTGAAGGAGTGGAGATTTAGGTGAGATGTTAGGAAATCCTTTCCCCAGTGGGCGGTGCCCCATCTCTGGAGGTGCCCAAGGCCAGGTTAGATGGAGCCTTGGGCAGCCCTGAGCTGGTGGGCAGCAGCCCTGCTCACAGCTGGGGTTGGGGTGCTGTGGGCTTTGAGTCTGGTTCCCAACCCAAACCATTTTGTGATTCTATGAAATCAGCAGTGCAGCCAGCTTCACAGCAAAGCTTTTTGTATATGGAGTTGAGCACTAGGCCAAGGTCAGCATCATCCAGCTTTAACCGCCCTGAGTGCTTGCAAACCGTATGCAAGATTAAATAAAATTTACTGTAATTCAAATATTGTCTCCAACTTGGCCGCCCACACAGGAAACTTCTTGGAGCAGGTGGTCACTGAGGCCTACTGGTTGCTCCGGCTCCACTCGCCCTGCTTGTGGCTTCTGACTCACCACCAAGCTACGAGCCCAAACAAAAGGCATTCAGATCAGCTTAGCTGCATGAAACCAAGGAAGACAAGGTGAAGGAAGAAGTCCTCAGAGCACACTGTCCTCAGAGTGTGCAGTGGATGAGGAGCTGGTAAGAGACAAAATGAAACAAGGCATTGTAGTGCTGGCCTGTGCTCCCCCAACTTGAACCCAAAGGGTGAGTGAGGCAACAATGGCAGGCTGAAGAGAAGATGGGCACAGCAATACTGCACCTTCACTTATCTCACTGTTGCTCCGAGGCTTCCCTCTGCAGTGGGGGACATTGTGTTTTCTGCTTTCTTACCCAAATGTAAGGTCTGCCGTCACCCTACTGATCCCCTAAGGCTCACGGTCAGCTCCAGCTTCCAGCCAATGGCATTAATTTGGTTTCCATTTTCTGTATTGGCAGGTCTCCACCTTCTTGTCATTTCTCTTGCCACTCTCAATAGCATTCATTTTATTACCTCCTATTTATCTGGCTCATTAAACCCCCACGCCAACAGTGCTTTTGATTTCTGTTGAAAAAGAGGAAGAAAGAGTCACATTTCCTGAGTTTTCACTCAGAGAGTGCAGAAGACATCAAAAGCGTGCATTATGTGTACTGGATCTGTTTAGATGAATCACCGTGGTTGCCAGCAGACATACCTGTAACAAACACACACCCTAAAGTATTATAAATTAGTCTAGTTGTCTAACACACTTGCTGAGTGCCTAATACTGCTGGTAAAAAAATGTCCTGGCTTTGCTAGCATGGGAGGATTCTGTAAGATCTGATCTGAAGCCAGCTTAACACAGCGAGCTTCACATCTGGGTTTGGATAGTGACAAAGTACTCCAAAATAGCTTTCAATCAACAGTGGGCTTCAAACTGCTGGGACACATCTTTTCGTGACTCAGATGGGGCTTAAATATGCTCAGTGTCAAGGTCTGTACAGTCAGTTGCTGATTCTAAGAGCCAGCACTTTCATTCAAAGATTCACCTGGATTCATCCCATAAGTGCCTGCCAGGGCAGTAACACTGTTTAGAAGCGCAAAATCATATGCATTTTTATACCAGAATGGTGTGTTAGCTGAGATATTACAGGAAGAAAAAAAAACCCAAAAACAACGCACAAATAAAACAAAACAAAGCAAATGAACAACAACAACAAAAACCCTGAATCTATAGTAGGAGATTTTGGTGGTATTACATTGTTAGAAAGGATAGCTCCCTTCCTACCGTACAGTTACTGTGGCAGATCAGGACCACAGAATCATTTATTAAATAAAAAAATGTAGGAGGCCTAGTGCTAATCTATAGCAAAACGGTGATAGCAGGGAGCACTTTCTACTGTATGTAGTGTGGATGGAAAAAAAACATGAGGGCTTTCCCTTTAGAAAAAAGGGCTATTTTTCCAAATGCTCGCGTTTTGTAGTTCAACTTCCATCAGCTACGCAATGTATTTTAAGTCACAAAGGTATCATGCATCACTGCAGAAATCTCTTTTTGATTTATTCATACATCCTGCAATGCAGCAGGAAACTTTCAAATGATCTTTCCAAACTCCCCAATCACAAATTGCATTGCAGCCTGTAAAACAACCATCCATATGCTGCTTTCCAAGAACATTTCACATCACACACTGTCAGGTAGAAGGCTATTAGTTGGAAGCCTGCGTGCATCAAGCATTCAGCATTCAGTCTTTTACATTTTGCTGGAAACTAACTTGCTCAGGTTTTATTTTCACTGACTTCAAAACCACTCCTGTGCATGTATGCTTTGCTACGAGCAGCTGGCAGAGATAGAAAATGGGGAACTGAAAGATTTCAGGAACACAGATTTTCACCAACAGTTATATCACTTTTAAGGCATCTGTCAGATGCTGTTTACTCGCCCACGTTCCTTAAACCTAGTGTAAATAGCTTACTGCTCAGCAAGGCGGGATTGGCTGTGGTTACATTTCAGTCACAACCAGCCAGAGTTTGAAGTGTTTGAAGGCACTTTGAAGCAGTCAACTCGCTCAGCAGAGTTTTTCCACAACCATGCCAGGCTTGCAGAGGAACTGCCTGATGCTTCTTGAGCGCACCTCATACACCCAGCAAACCACATGCTACTGTGAGATCCAGCCCTGCTCTGGTACCAGCTGAATGCTTTAATTGCTCATGAGCTTCTCTCCATCCCACTGTAGCAGCTGGGATAAGGCTCCTCTAGCCTAATTTGGCCCCCTAACAGGGAGGTGTGTGGTTAACCCTCCTGGCTCTGGCAGCTCATCCACAGCCTCCATCCAGAGGTATGCATCATTCAGGGAGCCCAGCTAATTAGCTGGGACTACAGCCTCTCTCTACACAGCTGAAGTTGGGTGAAATCAAACCTGCCCTTCATGACTTCTGAGACTGCAGGACCTAAGTGGTTCCAGAATTGAGACTTTTCAGTTCTTTCTATATCTTTATTTCCCCGCTGTACCCAAATTGGAAACACATCGCAGGGATTGTGTGGGGCATATGTTAGTGTCAGATCTGTGCTGTGAGTTTCTGAAATTTGGTATTCCCATGTTTGTAAGACAAGACAGCAGTTTCTGCATAAAGTTTTGGCTTTGATATTTTGATGCCGTCTCTGAAGCAGATGGGTATTCAGTTCCATATGTCATCCGGAGCTTTGTTTTGAAAACACCAGGGGAAAAAAAAAAACACAACCCAGCAACTTCAATCAGATTTTATCCTGCATCTCTGACCATCGCTAAAAAAAAAGAGAGATATTTAATAGTTTTGTGGGTGAGTTTGAACTGGAACAATGCATCTTCCAGGTATATCTTCAGAATAAATGAGTAAAGAAATTCATCTGAAAATCTTTTATTGAAAAATAAATGCCGTGAAATTCTAAATTCTACCAGGGCATTTATGTTGGGTTTGCCACATTGCTCATATCTAAGATGAATTAAAAGGCTGCATGATTATAATGTATCCTCTTTGACATGACTTCATTGTAACTGCCTTTCATTATAACTAAAAAACATAAAACAAAATAATTTTTAAAAAGGATTTCAGATAGGAAAGAGTTCTCTGCTTCTGGGTTGCATGAATGGAGCTCATAATACAAAATATACAGTTTTAAGGAGGTGGTTGAGTCACCATCCCTGGATGTGCTTAAAAACCATTTGGATGTGGTGCTCAGGGACGTGATTTAGCAGAGGGTTCTTAGAGTTTGCGTAGTATGGTTAGGTCATGGTTGGACTTGATGATCTTTCAGGTCTTTTCCAACCTGAGCTATTCTATGACTCTATTCAATGATTTTAATTTTTCAGACCAAAATCTCTCCAGTAAATTTTGGTGACATAAAACTTAGTCTCTCTTCATTCAGTATATTTTGAAATTGCCACAGAAAGGAAACATCATTTGTTCCATCTTCTGCCAAAAATGTATCTATAGTCATATGTTCTGACTTCTGGTCCCCACAGTTCCTACGTTCATTTTTTTGGCAACCATTTCTCTTTGACGAATGGCCGGGGAACCCAGCTGTACATCCTGCCCCACTGCAGGAACAGCTGAGCTGCCAGTGAATCAGCAGCACAAACGCCAGATTGACAGAAAGATGGATTAAGACAAATCCTCACCAAATTTGCCTTTCCTGCTCTGACAGCCGGAGCCGATCCCTGAACCTCCCAGGCACCTGTGCAACAGGAGAAATGGACAGCTGAGTATGGATACTCATCCAATGCCTCTGGTCAAGCCTTGCCTTCTCACTGCTTGGTTGTTAGCATTGGCTAACAGAGGTGTGATTATCTCTTTTTACAGGGTTGTATGAGGCCCAGCAATGCAGTGTTCAGATTTTAATATGAGTGAACAAAGCATGCTTTTAACACAACTGGATCTGGAGGGCAGAAATGCAGCTCAGTTGCCCAGTAATCACCCTGCTCAGCTATGGTCTCAACTGGGAAGAGGTAGAAGTTTTAATAGTTAGCTTTTAGCCATGAGTGAAAAATGCATACATGTTTCTTTTAAATCAATAACTTGGTGAGAAAACCGAGAGCTGAAAGTGGTTTTCTCATGTTTTAGTTTGTAAAGACTAGTTAAGGATTTTGCACACATGCACACACAGCACACGAATTTGTTTTAATCGTTAATCCAGACAAACTGAAGATTATGTTGTTGCATTAAAGGCTAATGTGATGAAAAGATCAAGACATTTAATGAAGTGCAAAATTCATCCTACTTATGAAAAGAAACGTTGCTCTCTCTGGGGAAAACTCTGTACAGAAAATGTGGCTTTTTAATGAAAGTTATTTGTGTCTGTTTAATATTCTGGACCATGAGAAAAGATTTGTTGTTGTTGTTGTTTTGGCATGTTAACAGCATGGAGTGCAGTACCACTTTTCTAACAACTTGAACTCTGGCAGACAGCCCCATGCTGGAGTGGATTATCTCTTTAGTTTAATTGGGTAGTTCATTACAAGACTTGATCATGTAATTGGGAAGGATAGTAGAAAAAAAATAAGAACTTCCTAGTTGCTGTACGTTAGGCTCACCTCCTGTTGAGTTCTGGGAACCCAGACCCACCACAGCTTCTGAAACACTCACTTAATTACTTTCGTTCTCTGACTGATTATTTCTGTCCCAGCATCATCTTCTCTGATGTTCAGAACTTCCAAATGAAAGCAGGGGGAGATTTAAAAAATCAAAATCTTGAATGGGTAAAGATGAGCTGTGTGGCACTTTTCAAGCTGCATAATAAAGATGAGCTACCAGAGTGCAAGGAAGAGCAAAATCCCACCAATGAAGATAGCTATCCCTATGACTGCAAAAGCTGTGTAATCAAAGACTACAAAGGAGCTTTTACAGTAGTTTGCTTTACAGGGATTGCTCTTCCTGACACTTATAAGCATCTTGTAACACTTAGATGCAGTGATGAAGTGAGCAGTTCCATACCACACAATATTTTACTTTCAGACCAGTACCCCTATATTCCCCCCAATAAACTGCACAGAGCTAAATTTGGAATTCCTTGTCAGGGGGATTTGGACAAGAGAAATGCATTACAGATGAATGCTTTCAATAGTTTCCACAGATTCGGTCTAAAGCTAAAAATCACCTGTTTGATTTCCTAAAGTGGTTTTCCCTTACAGCTGAGATTTGCAACTGGTGGTATCCTTATAGTGAGTGACAGTATGAAGGTATTTATTTCCAGCAGTAAGGAAATTATATATTACATTACTCACAAGAGGCACTGTGTGTTCTGTTCTTGGAAGTCCATACTCATCTGTTAGTTTGAAAGGAACAAGGCTGTCAGAAGCTCTGAGCAATGCTGGCCCACTCTTGAAATCAGCACAAACTGGGGATTTACTTATAGTTATCAGAGTGTGATGACAGCTTGCTCTAAGGAAAACCTGAATTACAGGAGTCGTGCAGCAGATGTGGAAAGCTTGGACAACCTCATCACAATTGTCTGTAGAGGAAAGAATGCTACAGGAGACTGATGATTATTTTTTAAGTTCTAAAACATTCCTAAACCTGGGGTTTGTGGGAGCAAGGGAGGAATTTTCACCAAGCCACTCTCACAACTTTGTTATCTCAGAATAACTGGAGCTTTAGAAAAGCATTCTCTAAAACTGACATGCTACTTTTGCAAGCCTCTAGACCAGGTCAAGAAAATATAGGTAGGGTCACTGGCAGTAGGTGGAAGTGAAGTATGGATGACAATCTGCAAAATATAGAAGTATGAATAAATAAAATGTGAGAAACTGGTTGAAAGATGCCCCTGCTTGTGGAATCATAAGAAAATATGGTGGCTGCACTGAGTCAGAGAATAGCAATACATATTCTGACTGTAGCAATTACTAGTCTCCTTGGGTAGACATGAAGAAGAGGCAAATGTAGGATGCAGCCTCCTGGCTGCCCCTAGACTCCAGCCGTTTTCAGTTTGGACAGTTCCAAGCTGGGCAGAACACCTATGTACTCAGCAGACCCTGCATATTTATGTGTCACCAGCTTTCCCAGAGCCACACACCCTTATAGCACTGATGATGTCCCCTGACAAGACGAAGACATTACCAGGATGCTTATGCTGTTCCCACTTGCCTGTTCCACACTTCAGGGTAGCAGTGATGGGGCCAACAGTTCACAAGTACACATGACATCTACAAAAAAAAAAAAAAAAAGAAGTGGGAAGAGAGAAGAAGAGAGGAGGAGGCGAGGAGAGGAGAGGAGAGAAGAGGAGAGGAGAGGAGAGGAGAGGAGAGGAGAGGAGAGGAGAGGAGAGGAGAGGAGAGGAGAGGAGAGGAGAGGAGAGGAGAGGAGAGGAGAGGAGAGGAGAGGAGAGGAGAGGAGAGGAGAGGAGAGGAGAGGAGAGGAGAGGAGAGGAGAGGAGAGGAGAGGAGAGGAGAGGAGAGGAGAGGAGAGGAGAGGAGAGGAGAGGAGAGGAGAGGAGAGGAGAGGAAAAACTCCATTTTACAGCTGAACTCTGCCCTTCGAAACATGTAATCTCAGAGAAATCAATGCCAAGAAGGGTCATTCTGCAAAACCATAGTGCCCTGACACTCTGCAGGGCTCTATACAACCAGTGCTGCTGCAAGATAGATACCTCTTGCTCAGGACTTTTCAGGCTCTGAGGTATTTTTTACAAGAGAAGTTGTGGGCACTGAAGGAAAGGATGAAACCTCCCTAGAAGTTCTCATGTAGGAAAACAAACTTGAACACCAACAAGCTTTGGTAACCAGCTTTGGTGATGACAGCTCCAGCAATGCTGACTAGGTCATATCCCTGAGAAATACCCAAGTTACTCAGTGCTGGGAATCCCACCATCCTGAACTCCCAGACCTCTTGGTACTGACTTGGCCTCCTCATCAGGGAGATCAGGACAATTCCACAGATTTAGGTCTGCTAAGACTGATGTCACTGAGTGACTCAGATCCTGTAAGGCTCTAAGGACAGCAGGGAATTAAAACTGACTTACTGAGAAGTCTGAGATGGCCTCAGTGGTTCTGGGTGGACTCTCTGCTAAGATGTAAACAAACACAAAACACTCAGTAGGTGTTGCCTACTGAGCAGTGAAAGTTCATTTATTAATTTTAGTATCAGAAGCTGCAGTTTCGATGTTGCTTGCTATCTACTTAACAAATATTGCAGTCTGAATAAGAGGCACAAAAACTAACTAGTAATATTTGTCCAGAGTCAAAGACAATATTGATTCATTAAAACTGAGATGGCAGAAACACGAAAAAACTATTCTATAATAAAGTTATATTTATTGTAGAGTACCTTCCACGTGGGGAACAACATAGAATAGTTACAGAACATCATTTCTGTCCAGAATATTTATTATGGTTAATCTCTTTCCAAGGAGAGAGCCCTATGACACTTTCCCAAGGAGAGGGCCTTATGACAAATATTTAAAGGTAGAACATGTTTGATGCAGAAGGAAGGTATGGTTGGGTAGGAACAGATTTAGTACAGCTCAGAAATAAGTGTGTTTATATATTAAAAAAAAAAAAAGGGAAAAAATGCATTTAAAATGTTTAATTTTAGAACTCCACAAGTTTTCCAGTCATCAGAAGAAACAAAACACTCTTAAAATGAGTGGGAAATACAAACATTCTCCAAAGCAAAGCTGCCTATTAAACAGCTATTACTACCACTAGCACACTGACTACTTGTGTTGAGTACTGAAGTGGATTGCTTTTACCCTCTGTACAAAATATATATAAGAGATTGCAGTATTTCTAGTATTTTATTAGAAGACAGAGATCAAAGCCATAACATGACTGAGGAGATCCAAGTCACAAACACAAAGTAATGCTTGACCAACCTGCTTGACCAACCTAGAGGCCTTCTATGATGGTGTCACTGCATCAGTGGACAAGAGAAGAGCTACTGTTATATATCTGTACTTCAGTAAGGCCTTTGGCATGGTACCTCACAACATCCTTCTCTCCAAGTTGGAAAGATATGGATTTGGTGGGCAGACTGTTCAATGGATGAGGAACTGGCTGCAGGATCAAGCCCAGAGAGCGGTGGTCAATGACTCAGTGTCTGGATGGAGATCAGTGACCAGTGGTGTCCCCCAGGGGTGACAGGACAAGGGGAAATGGGCTCAAACTAGAAGAGGCGAGATTTAGGTTGGACAGAAGTAAGTAGTTTTTTACAATAAGTGGTGAGACACTGCAACAGGTTGTCCAGAGAAGTGGTTGATGCTTCATCCCTGATAACCTTCAATGTGAGGCTGGATCAGGCCTTGTACAACCTGATCTAGCTGTGATGTCCCTGTTGTTGCAAGGGAGCTGGGCTAGATGGCCTTCAGAGGTCCCTTCCAACTCTAAGGATCCTATAATTCTACAATTCTACAATTCTAATGGTGTTTTGGAAAACATCTACCGAGGGAGGGCAGCAGCCTGTGGACTGTCCTTTGGTTGCAAAAATAAACCTTCAGTCAGATCAAGTTTACATTTTGATGGACAACCCAGTTATTAGGCCTGCCAGTAAATCAGATACACAGATCTAGTAACCAAAAATATTAGGACGGAGGCTTTTCTTTTGTTTTTAATGCATTCTGTATAAAATCTTTTCAGATGTTCGAAAAAGAAAATGTCTACTTTAAATGGTCAGGGTGCTGTCCTCAGGGGAAGCTGAAGATGTGCAAGGTAACAAAATAAACAGTGGAGAGAGGAAAAAAAAAAAAAAAAAAAAAAAGGGTCATGCTTTATTAAAGGATTTCACAATAACACAGATCTTTTATTGAAGTGTTAAACTGTGTCTTTGGTTTAGTAAAGCATAACAGTGCATCAACAATTGCGGCATTCAGGAAATCTGTAATTTATTAGCCGTGATCCTCTTTCATCAGAAGTCATTCTAAATAAAATTGTGGCTGCTTTTTATTTACTTCATTTCATAGCATTCAGTAAGAATGATCATCTGGCAGGTGAAAGAGAACAGCAAAGAAAAGTGATGCAGATATTTCAAAGGAGGTAGAAAGTGAACTGTACAGTATGAGCAAGGGTTTCATTTTCTCTTTATTTCCATTTGTGCATAATTTCATAGTCAAGTCATGCTGCAGTGTGGGCCTTAAACCCAGACTTAACTACCGATAGTTGTGCTGGTGGGAGTGCTACCAAACACATTGTGGGCTACTGAGGGCCTCACACGCACTGGAGGTCATATGTCCCTGATGTGGGAACTCCTTTCCAGTAGTGAGCTTCTTCATCCAGTGCAGAGACTCCCAGAGAACTGGAGTACCTGATAGAGAGCAACAGTGAGCCTAAAAGAGGCGTTTATAATTCAAGTACAGCTGGAGGTTCAAGGTTAAGGCAGAAATTGATGCCTTCGGGATTTTGTCACACAGCAGAAGTTCTTCTCGTGAGAAGTAATAGCTGCTGTTAGGAGCAGAGCAGAGGCTCAGCCTTCCTGAATCTATTTTTAATTATCAGCTCACTTTCTGGGAAATGGACTCTCAGGGATATACCTCATGTAAGGGCAGCACACCCGTCCCAACATGCCTCAAGAACCACTTGAGGGAATTACCTCAGTTTGAAAATCTTCTCTATTTTTTTTTAACTGGCAGGCTACCAGTTTTTCTGAGACACATGGAAGGAGAAAATCATCACTAGTTTTGAGCTCATTACACCCCAGAACAATCCCAGTCTTCAAGGAAACCTCCTGACACTCAGGGAACTGTTACTCCTTGCATTAGGTGTGTGGATTTCTAAATTCCCTGCTGAAAATTAGAGCCTGGCAAAGATAAAGGTACATCCTGCTTCCTTTATCCTTTCATTTGTGCTATCCACGGGAGATCTTGCATACAACTTTCCCACTTCTCAAAAAGCTACCCAGTCAGGTAACTTCCTTCATTCTCTATGTTTTATGGTGAGAGATAAAGGATTTTCACTTTATTTCTTCAGGTCTGAAATATGTAAGAGGTACATGAAGGGCATAACTTATTTGCTGCACAAGTGGGCCAGCTGCAGTTAAAGATACCTCTTTGATGGAGATATAGGAGGGACAATTTTCCAGTACCGTCTTGGTGAATATCTTATCTGACCATGAAGGCTCCAGTTATCCTCATGGAAGATGTAGCCTCCATTCCAAAAAAATTTCTATCTCAATTAGTTCACAGTAGTAAAATTTGCACATGCAGCAAAGGAGTGAGGTGCTAAATGAAGACATGGAATCTTTGTTATGAACGTGACAGGGCTTTTAATGCATTTTTTCCTCTCTCTTTATGTCTCTTTCAGACAGACACAATTTGGTTTGTTCATGGTCTTAGCTATGTATTCATAAGCTGACTGTGCACTGGAAACCGCATGGCTGTGGTTAGTGTATACCATGCTCAAACTTGTAAACTGGACTAAGAGGCAGGATATAGTATGTTGGGCTCCCTGCCACTCTAATGTATCTCCATGGCATCCATCTGGTATAAAGTGCCGTCAAGTTATAGCTTATTTTTTCCTTCAAAAGACCATTTAGCTGCACTTTTGTTTATCTGGCCAGTTCTTGAGGGTTAGCTCTGGAGGTGGAAAGAAATAAGATTTGGATGTTCCTCACCTGCCAGGCAAGGGTGAGGAAGTAATCCTATGCACTGTTGTCAGCTTGAAAGAAATGAGGATCAGGAGGAAAATACAGTCAAAACAGTCAGGTGGCACAAAGGCAGTAGAGAAATAAAGACTTCATTCATCCAACTGTGATAGGTTTTATGTGGTTGTAGTCCCCATATTCTGGCTGAATAGATTGAGATAAGAATGTATCGCTCACTGCCACAGACAGGTGGCACAGACATGGATATCTTGAGCAGATCATACCTTTTATATTGCCATCCACAACAACTAGCCAAATCCCAAAGAATATTTGGCAGATTTCCTTATCCTCTTCCTTCTTGGTTCACACCTACAGTGGCAGCCCTCAGTCATGTCCCAGTCCTGCTGCACTGAGGTTCCATGGTAGGGGATACCCCTGTCATCTTAGCATCAGCACCTGCTAAACCCTGTTAAAGGAGATGAATGGGAGTCAGTGAGGGAAAATTTCCCATCCATTTCCTATCCGTTTGCCCTGGTCATGGAGGTTTGTAAGATTTGGTGTGAGAAAATTACTAAATGAAAAGTCAGACCTGTTGTGTTGGCTTCATCAGCATTGGATAATTCTGGATATGTAGGAAAAGAAAATTTGTCTAGACCACAAACCTAATGGAAGCAGAACCACAACGATTTTGGTCTCCCCTTTCACGCCCTCCTTCATCCACTCAGTTTCAGTCCTTCTCAAACAGCTGCTTCCCATTCCTTTCCCTCCTGTTTCTCTTGAGAGCTTGCCTCATGACTGTGGTGTGTTTGATGGAGAAGGTCTGGCTGCTTTCCAGACTGAGCCATCATGAATGGCAGCCACTGAATCACCTCTGTTCTCAGGTGCAGAACATCCAGTTTGTATGTCTCTGCTGAGCGGGGGAATAGAGCAATACTGCAGAAGTCAAATATATCCCCTACAGATCACTGTACAGAGCAGGTTTTTTTAAAGGCTGCCATCACAATGCCATAGTACCTCCTGACTTTCCTTTAGAAACAGATCCAGCAATTCATATAAGTCCTAGATCAAGCTAGAGGATGAGAGAAACATTCAGTTTTAAACTATTCTAAGCAGAGAGTTCTCTGAAAAGTTATCTGGAGCTGGACGCTAGAACAACAGGGAAAGGAATGGAAAGACGAGGCAGGGATCCCCACAGGCCTTGCACTGGGGAGCTGCAACAGATTCCTGCACATTCAGTTAGTGGGATGGAGACCAGATTGGAAACAACTACTGTTGCTTTAGCTTGTGCTGAGCAGAATCTTAGCCCTACCCAAGCTGTTGCTCAGATGTGAGCCAGAGTGACCTCCCCAGAAGGTATTCAGGGAAACATCACCTCTCTCATTAGTATGTAGTTGGCCTGCAGTTTTCACAGTATTTTTGCAAGTGTGGTTCCCTGGGTGCAAGTGTGTTAAAAAGAATTGTATTTGTCCTTTCTTTTTTTCTTTTTTTTTTTTTTCTCCCTGACTGCTTTGTGACTCTATACTAGCAATTTATAATTTCCTTAAGCAAAATGCCTAAGGTCATTTGCATCATGACCATGCAAATATGTGCGTAAACATCCTGCTTTCTAACAATACTTTCTTCTGTGTTGGAGTTTGGTTGTGAAATTCTGACCTCTATTGTATTTGTGTTTGCATCTCTTTCATCAGAGACACAGAAAGAGCCTGCACTAATTCTTTTCATACAAAAAGCAGAGCAGCAACATTAAAAGACAGCAAAAATTAGAACACATCTTATGGGAAGTCTTTTGGTTATAATCTGGTGGCTGTATGGACTAAATCCACTGTGTCTGTCAAAGCTTCAGGTAGCAACAGGAGGCCAGACAACACAGACAACAGTCTGCTTCACTGATAGCTTGCAAAAAGTCCTGTCAAGCTGCTTCCCATACAGCCACATATTAGCGGTTTCCTCTCTTTTTGCCTCCATTTCCTCCACAAAATGTGGGTGAGTACTTCCTTCTTTCTCCCCTTTCATTTACCTCACATGGCTACAGTACCGGTTCTGCTTAGTTTCTCTTCCTATAGACACTGGGCCCCAGATTTTTCCTGAGGTTGCTGACTCCTACAAGCAAATGAGATGGAAGAAAGGCTCAAGGCAAAGAAGGGGGGTGTGCAACCTGAAAATGAACCTGGAAATGAAGAGGTAGCAAATTAATTGGTGCTATAACTTGCCCCAGTTCTGTTGACTTGGTTATGACTGACTTCTTGAATATGCTCCTCTCAGCCTAAGGATAGAGAAGTGATGCCATTAAGGCAGAATCTGGAACAAAACTGGACCTGGTGAAGAACAGCCAACTGTAAGTGTAATCCCAGCAACACAAAACAAATAATATGACCCAGGCCGTAACCAGAAAGATCTCAGAGGAAATAGGCTGCCAGGCAGAACTTGGAGGACATGAAAGTGAGAAGGGGTGCAAGCTGAGAAATGCCAAGGTATTTGAAGAGAGAAGAGCATCAGACTACAAGGCACAAAGCTGGTGCTGAGAACCAGGAGATGACTCAGAAAAACACAGCAGACTATTCTATATAAAAGATCTGGTGCTTCTTAGAGATGTGTATCATTAATGTACATCACCCAGCACAAGATGAAAATGATTTCTCCTTCTCATGAACTCTTAGTCATTTTTGGAGGAGACGGACAGACAGCAGAAAAGGATATGCATATGTGAATGTACATTTATACAACCGTATCTATGTTTGTGTTAGGACCTTTAAGTTGAACAGGACAAACCATTTCTGGGCACTTCTCCATATTTAAACATACATTTTCACAATTCAACTGAATAACAACCAGCCATGTATACTTCAGCCTGACAACCACCTTACTTTTCTTTATTTGTCATGTCTCCCCATAACAATGAACTAAGCAGAACCTAGGAACTTGCCAAGGCAAGTCTCCTTGCAGTGGTGCCCTCCACATCCCCAAGTATAGATCTAGTGATCTCTGTGAAGAAGCAAATCCCAAAAGAGTTCATTCCTGAAGCAGGAACACAGGAGGGAATACTCCTCTGCTGCAGAGATTTCAGACACATGGTTTCTAGCCCCCATCTGGCACACTCAGTGTGTTTCAGTATATAAGTGATACAGTTGCACTTTCTATAAGATAACCTTTATTTATCTATTTATTTTTATATAACTTTCTCATTGCAGAACAGATCTTCCAAAGGCAAAGTGCAGTATAATTAGGTTGCCTGGAGCTCATGGATAACATTAACTGAAGTATTGGGAAAGTATGAAATCGCCCACCCTATAATCATTCTGTAGTGCTCCCTTAAGTGGAGGTATTTATTTGAGAGGATCTCTCAGACCAATTCACAGGTTTTCATCCCAGCAGATGGCCCACCACAGAAGTTTGCCCCAGACAGGATAGAGGTTGATTTAAAAAGAGAAAAATAAACACATAACTGCAAAGAAAAGGAAACGGGAGACCCACCAGAGGAGGAAAGGAATCTAAAAGTAGGACAGGAAAGAGGGTGAAATAAGAAATAAAAACAAGATCAAGAATTTAAGGAACATGAAGACTGCTTTGTCAGGAGAAAAAAAAAAAAAAAAAAAACCAATCTTGATACACCTATGTACTGTAATTCATGAGGACACACTGCTCACTGGTTTGCCCTCTATCCCTGTATTGAAATGCCAAAAACTCTGCAAAAATATTCATTGGGCTGCACTTGTGATTCAGCTCAGGCTTTTCTAGATTGCAAAAAGGCAAGGAGAAAGTCTCTGTAGTTTACAACTCTAGGCAAGGAGTGGTTTACAGCAATAGTATTTCCTGCCTGCAGCTTAAATGTAACATGATGGCTGTCTTAGAATAAAAGCAAGACAAAAACTGTTTACAAAAAATTGCCTTTAACACCATTTCAGTAATGACTTCTCCACACTGGTGACAGCTTTTGTATAGTTTCATTATGAGAGAAGTGCATGGTTTCCCAGGAGCTTCAGGGATCTAAAAGAAAATCTTGGCACTTGGGAGGCTGCTTTTATTCCAGTAATTGCTTAAAGAGTTCAAACACGAGTTTCCCTCTGGCCTTTAGCAAATCGCTTCCTTTTCTCTTGGTGGGATAACTTCTACATATCTCACAGAGACGTGGAGTAAACCAATTTGTAAAACACTCAAAGTCACATGCAGGCTTTAGGTGTTAAGATTGCTGCATGCTGCATACTGCTGCCCTTGGACACCACTTGCTGAAAGCAAGCAGTGCTGCTGGAGATGCTCACACTGCCTCACTTTCTTCCTGCACACCATCATAAGAAAGATGCTTAGTCAAAGTAGTCACATTCAGATAACATTAAATGTCTGGTTATCCACAAGACAAGGCTCTGCAATGTTCTGTCTTAGAATTCATCTTCATCCCACTCAACAGTTTCATGAAAGTTAACTGACTACAAGGTCAACAGAAAATGCTTTTGGGTCTTCAATAGATATCTGCATACCTCTGCAAGAGAGGTAGAGTGATAAAGAAACGGGTTACCTTTGGAGAAGTAATCCATGACCATAATGCTGGTGGAATACAGTGATACCACGATTTTAATTAAACACCTATAAATATGGGGTTTAATTAAACACTTAAAATCTCATGGATAACCTGTGTGCTTTTGACCAGATTTTGCAGATCTCTGGTGCACTATGGAAGAAACATAACACAGTTTCATAGCTGAAACAATCTGTCATACTGCCAGTAGAGCCATCGTAGCTTTGCAGTTCAGTCTGCCCCCATAGTATTTTCCCTTGCTGTAAACATTACACATGCATCATTTAAAATTAATTGATTGACAGGTAATACATAACACCTGCAGCACTTTCCAGGTGAATACAAATGTATTTCCTGTATGAAGCAGAAATATTTGCAGTCCTTATCTGAGTTATGAAGGAGCCAAGACAGAGAAGTGGAAAGGCTTGCAAGTCAGCATAGCCAATGCTGTTTTACGTTAGTCTGGTAGAAAATTCAGCCCTAATATTTTAGCTGTTGTCTTCTATATGAGCGTCTTTTGCAGTTTGGCACAGGTGGTGGGAGAGCTGGACTCTGTCCTTAGCCATGCATTGAGCTTTCTCCCATGCAATTGCTCCAGCTCCAATGTGAGGGTAATGAAACAGGTGTTTCTGTGCTTTGACATGTACAAAGGATGGCTGAAATCTTCCTACTCTGAATACCAGACTGTCTCATGATGCTCTCTTTTGTACATGTCAATTTTAACTGTTCTGGTGTTTTTTATCCCATCATCTGTACCTAGTCAGAGAGAAGATTTAGAGGAATGTAAATATATATCTGTAAACATATGAACAAACATGGCTGTCCGCTGTCGAGTGGGCTGTTGGATGTGCTGACACGATCATGCTGTATTTTGACATATTTTGGAGCCTAACTGGTTTCACTCTTGCTTTCACTGTCTCTCTGTCACACATGCACACATGAAGTCTCATTCATTTCAACCGTGCTAACTGTGCAGGCACTGTGTTTGGCTGTGCAACAGACAACCCAAAGCTTCTTTAACCTGAAGTTAACCAGTTAATGTTACATAGACAGATGGATAGATTATTCACTTGCAGGTCACCAGATGGGTAACATACATTTGCTTTCATGCAGAGATCTGACAAGTGGAGTCAATTGGGATGCTGCTGGTGTGCCCTGCTCCTACAGCTTTGTCACCCTGAAAGCTGTGAGCACAGGGACAAGAGTCCCTAGAAGTCTATGCCAAAAGGCAGGCTATCAGAAGGAAAAACAGACTGGACAGGAGCCTCTGGTGTGCACATGCTGGCTAATATATCCTTGAAGAGGAAGTGTAGTCAATTCTCTGCAAGCGGTCATCCATACTACTAGCCAATAATATCAGGTGCTGAAAAGTCCCTCTGTATAAATTATCCCCTGTCATTTAGCCATCCACTTGGCTGGCCAGGGAAGCGGCAGTATGCTTGCCAGCTGTTCTACCAAGTTTTCCTGAGTGGCAGCATCTGCATCATTGCTCTGGAACAACACGGCTGCCTCAGCGAGATGACACGCTGTGTTCTGAGGAAGAGTTTTACCCAGAAAATGCGATAGTTCACTGAATTCTCCGGAAGCGAGAAGATAACCAGCTTCAAAAGACAGGTTTTTGTTTTTTTCTTCTCCTCTGCTTTTTCCCCTCTCTTAAAAACACAGCAATGGCTGTGAACATCATGTTCTTGCTGCTTTTCAGGGATGTGGTTTTGCGCTCTTAATAAAAAAAAAAAAAAAAAAGAAAGAAAAAAAATAGAAGCGCTCAATGATTTCTATTAATGCAGAATGAGGTGTGAGAACAGCAGAAAAGAGTCATTTTAGAGAGCTTGGAGGCTTGTTTTATATATATTTATGTATATATATATACGTATATACAGTAATGAGAAATGGAAGAGGAACGACTGTTTTGAGGGGGAAGTTGGGGGTGTTTTTAAGCTGCTTCCCAGGGCCTAATAAAGAAAAGCTGAGTGGGACTGAGTGGGAGTGAGAGAAGAGGTATTTTCCTCAAACCTTTCCAACCTTAGTGGTTGAATCACTAACTTTATTTTGTTATCTTTTGAATGCAGAAAAATGATGAATTCCCAGCTTTTCTCTGCTTATCCCTCGTGGTTCAAGCAATGACAACACTGTGTTTGAAGCTACTGTCTTAGTTCCACTTTTTACCGCTGGAGACCAGGAGAGTTTCAGATGGTACCAACTGCTTAGTGGTGGGAGAAAAGGCAAGTGACCTCTGCAGCCCCATTTACCCATCACTGCATTGCAACCAGAGTCAGTGCAGCCTCTTCCGTGGTTCTGTGGTATGCAGGCAGGAGGTTTGCAAATGTGATCAGCAACCATCTCTATCATCCATGTGAGATGACAGAGGGAGTACATGGAAGATACCTTTTCCTGAGGGAACTGGGGATGCTTCAGGAAGTCCCTGGGGAAGCCAAAGCTTTGGCCAAAGCCAAAGGGCACAGCTAGCTTCAGTGATGAGTAGATAGGGGGAGGAGGAGGGTAGAAATGCCAACAGAAACATTACTGCTGAAATCTTTGCCATCTGGCTTTGAGAAGATGAACATACAACGTTGGTTTGTTATTCGATTGTTTTTTTTTTTCACAACTGACAGCCAGAGAATTTTGGTGGTTTTTATGTTTCTGAAAGTGTTTTTTGTTTTGTTTTGTTTTGTTTTGTTTTAATCAACACCATTACAACAGCCTTCTAAACTCCAGTCTTCTGCTCGTCCCCTTCTCTTGCCTATTCAGAGCCACTGAAAGCTTATAATGGAAATATTTCTGCATCTGTGTAGTGGAAAACACCCATCCAAACCGGATGTTTGAGATCACAGGGACTGACCCAGAATCTGCAGTGGGGCAGACATGAAAGCATGAAAATTTCATTCACAAAGGTTTTCTGGGACCAGCTCTTTTCTGCCTAAGCGGAGTCACGCACATACTGGCTCAGACGCTCCCACAGCACTTCCAGAGCAGAGTTGACTGCTTTTAAAGTTATGCAGGGCTACATCCTTAATGGACAGAGGCCATGAGCTCGACTGGGAACAATTACCAGCTGAATAGGATGTTCATCTGCAAGGGGTGCACTTCTGCCAGCTACTACCCTTGGACGGCCCAGGGAGCGAGAGGCACAGTTGGTCCCACGCCTACTTGTTTTCCTTCCCTTCACTGCCACAGTTTCAACTGATTTTGATTACCCTGGCGCCAAATAAATGAAAACATTTCATAGACATATAATCACCCGTCACTGCAAAGAAAGGAAAAATGCTTGTGTACTGCCTGTTTATAAATACACTTAATGAAAAAGGGAGAGCTCTGCCCTTCCCAGCCTCATGCGGCTGCAGCCAGTGTAGCTGCATGTCCTGTCTGGAAAGTGCTGTCCTGATGTGGCCACTGGTGTAGATGCCACTGGAAGAGACATATCCCTACCCTCTTCCCTGCTCACACACCAATGATCGGTGCAGGCTGAGAAGTAATCAATGATACCAGGTTTTCCCCAGCAGCAGTGCAGCACGTGGGAGGTGGGATCACAATGACTTGCAGGTAGAACCTGTTGCAACACGGTCAGGTCAGCCCGGCATGGCTCCCAGCAGAGCAGAGTACTTCAGTGAGGCCAGGTAAGAGGAGGTGCTGCCAGCAGTAGTTTAGTGCTCTGTGTGCTGCTCCCATGCTGGGCAGCATCCAGCTTGAGACAGAAAGTTTTGATGGATGCTCTTCAGGAAGATCTTGTAATGATTTGGCAGTGGGTTTTCTTTATTTATTTATTCATTTTTTATTAAGGGGAGTGTTTGATTTGCCTCTGTTCTGAAGTGTACATGCTTATTTTATACAACTAAACACAACTCAATACAAGAATGTCATACCCCAAATCTTTGAGAAGGCCAAATACTCTTCTGAAACCTCTACTCTTATGTAAGAATAAAATAAATGTGCAAAAATGTCATGAAAAACTGCCACTGAGACATACCCATTAAGCTCTTTTGACCCATATTTTTCACCTACCAGATCTGCTGATAGTTTACTGTTTGCATCTGAATTGGATCCATGAACACAGGAATAGTGCTAGCCTTTACCAGACTTTTATCTAACTTGCAGTTTGTAGAAATCATTCATACCAAGCTTCTTTTCCTCTGAAGGCCTTGTGAGCGCTGAGTGGAGAAGAATAATAAAAATAACCAGATATTTATAGAACACAGTGGCAAAACATCGTGCCAGGTGTTTGTGGAGATGGATGCTGCTGCAAGAGCAGCTAAATTGCACTGCACATGCAAGAGCAGTGTGGGCAAAAAAGGAAAGAGATGAGATTGCCAAATGATCATTCCAAGTTGCTACACCTGGGCACGAACCCTTTGAAATAGCAGAGCGACGCAAGTGGTGTCACTTGTGATGGAGGATCACTTTCAAAGATTCTTCTCTTTGGTCATACTTCAAAGCCTGCCCTGCAACCATTAAGAGTGTCCTTGTAATACTTGAAGATTTCAGGTACTGTACAAACACCACTGCAAAAGCTGCAGCCTGACACAGATGTACAACACCATTATGCCTTCCGAAATGGAGAATGATTTTTTTTTTCTTCTGGAAATCAGGACACCCAGTTCTGTAACTTCTCCCTGGGGCTAGGCTGGCCAGCAGCACAGACCAGCTCTACAGAGGGAAGGGTAGGCTAGGCTGTGTCGTCTGATAGAAACAGAGATGGAGACTGGCAGGAACTTGGGAAGTCATCATTTCAATCTTCAAAATGTAAGCAGGACCAGCTCTATCAACAGGTAGCACCAGTATTTCAAGCATTCACAGTCTTCAAAACTTCCAGCGATCATGATTTTACAGTCTTCTTCCTAGTCAGCTTACTCTAGTGTTTAATAATCCCAAACAGTAAGATTTTCCTCTTATCTAAGTCTCTGTCTTCAGCTGAAGACCATCAATCCCATTTCTACAATGAATATATGGAGCACAGCTTATTCCTTTCCTTCTCGTTGGCCTGTGATGACTTTGAATACTAGTATCAACTCTCCCTTGGAAGACTGTGAGACAGTCTCAACTGAATCCACCTATAGACCGCATTTTTCAAGTTTTTCTCTGACATTCTCTCCAGTTTACCCACATTCTCAAATTGTGATGGACTGTGGAGGGCTGTGTCCACCAGCTGGGGTTTTGTTAGTGACAACTCAAACAGAAAGACTAAGTTGCGTGACTTGCTCGTGACACTCAGCACTTGCTTTTTCTGTAGGCAGATAACATATTTGCACTGTCAACTACCAGCCCCATGTCTTCCTCTGCAGAACTTCTGCTGAGCTAGTGTTTCTCCAGCTGGTGTTTGTATAGCTGATTATTGCTAAATATAAGACCTTGAACTTGCACTGACTGAATTTCACTTTCTTTATTCACACTGTTGCTCACTGGGTCAAGATCATCCAGGATTTTAGTCCTATCTTCCAATGTGTTTGTGGTTTCCATTGTTTGGGTAGCATCAGTAGTAGTGTTGTGTTTCCTTTCCAAAGGCCTTAACACAGTGGGATCACACCTGATGACTGTTTTCTTTTTCTTTTAGCTGTTCCTCCACACCATCTTACCTTCTATGCACTCGCAGGTAGATAGACCAGGAAAGCATCAGGGATTCCCTGTAGCTAGCTTCCCTCTTTTCCAGACTGCTGGGAATTTATCTACTGTCATAAGACTGCCAAATGAGGCTGCTAACAGTCCTAGGATAGCTTCAACCCATTGCCAAACCATCCAGGCATGCCCCAATAGCATTTCAATTTGATTCAGGAGCATGCTTTCGAAGCAAGTCTCCTGTCCGTGACAGCACTTCGGCTCATACCATAGAGCACAGACAGGATGTGTGAACACAATGACTTCCAGATGACACTAAAGTGGGAGGTATGCTCTGGTCCCAGTCAGTCTATGGGTCAGACTAACAGAAATTTGACCTAAATCCTCCTGAAACATGAATGATGTAGGGGTCAGATCCTTAGCACCAGCCATTCCCTGGCATTATTACTTCCAGTAATTCCTTTCTATATACTCTTGCCTCACTGACAGCAGCATAGCCATGTAAGCCAGCTCCTTGTATTTGATCACATCCATAAAGACTTGCATGAAAGATATAACATATGATGTGGTTTCCTTGGTTCATTCTGTTATCAAGTTTCCCTCCCCAGTGAACAACAGACTTACTCTTTCTTTGGAGGGCTAGTGTTAGATTACGACTTGTTTGACACATTTGTGCACAGAGTCTTCCCCCAACTGTGGTACTGCTCCTCCAAAACACCCATTGCAGCCAGGCATCTGGCTGTCATTAAGGTACAACTGAACTCTAAGAAAAATCCTTTCTTCCCTATTTCCATCATTAAACATAGGGAGGCTGAACATGTCTGCAGGAGTCATCACTGGCATGTATTACTTAAAGGGTTCGGAGAGGACAAAAATATTCTGCCTGCACTGACGTAGAAGTGACTGCATGCTTCCTAAAACCACACCTCCACTCCCAGGAAAGGCACTCATCTGGTGACTTTTAAATGCTGCCAAAGTCTCTTAATGAGCCTGAGCAGGTAACTTAAAGCAGACAGACACTTAGGAAAGATATATAAATGAGTATTGATTTTTATTTAGGATATTGACCCAAGTGGGTTTTCTCACATATTCCTAAACTTAGACAATTTCAGGGCTGCTGTCCAGGCTCTGATGTCAAGACATAACTGGCTAACTGTGCTACCCTCTGGAAATGCTATTTGAGGTTTTTCTTACGATATTATGTCATTGTCCGTGGCATAATATTTCAACACCACATAAAGGACGTGCTTTATGCATTATTACCAAATGATACAGAAATGCACACAGCTCCTAAGGAATACAGGAGGAAGTCTGTTGTTGATCAGTGCTGCCCAACTTTGATGCAGATTGTTTTAATACTTTATTCAATTAGCATTTACTGTGCTGCCCGTTCAACAGCTGCTTTTTTCTACTGAATGCCACAGAAATGTCTGAAGAAAAGACTAATGAAGCTAAAGTAATGGAGTGTCTTGTACTTTGCACTCATGAGTAAGATATGGTTGTATTTTGCTAAGTATGAGTATTTTGCTTTTTTCAAAGGCTCATATGTTCAAGCTCTCAGCAAATTTATTCTCTGCTCTGAAAGAGAAAAAAGGGAATAAAGAAACAACCTGCACTGTACAAGCAAACAAAAGTAAAATTAAAAGATAGAGCTCCAGTCTATCACAGTAGTTGCTTTCTACTTTGTAGAGCCGCAGATCAATTTGCATTTAGGGTGAATTTCTGCTTCCTGCTCTAGCGTTTCTTCACTTTGCTTGCTGCCCTGGAAGCCAGGCAGCATTTCAGTGGTTCTTGTCCAGTTGCCTCCAATGATGTGTATTAGCTCATCCTGTGCTGCTCTTTGGAAGAAGACAGAATTGAAACATCCTTTGTTTTATAATCATTAAAAATCATAGAAAAGAAAACAAACTGAGACGCTTATTAAGAGCAGACAGGGAAAGCAAACTTAAAGGAAAAGGGATGGCATTTATTTGGCCCTTTTAATGACAGTCAACCTCTAGAAAGCTGGTTTATTCTCAAAGCAGCTGGAGTAGAGCTCAACCACTCTGATGTGGGGGTTTTTGGCCTCTCTCAGATGTCCTTAGCAAATTGCTGCCACTTTCTACGTCACCATCTAAGCCTGAAGGGAAGATCAGTAGTTTTGTATACCACTGAGGCTGTGAACTGTTCAGAGCACGAGCTGAAACTTGCTATGCAGTGCTATGTACAGTGTGTAACTCCCAGAGGCTGGCAGTGCAGTTTCTAGGAATACACAACTACAGAAATGCATCACTGTCACTTGAGTGGTGTTCCCCTTTTATTTTTCTTTTAACTGTTCTTCAAGGCTCATTCCTTGGTCTCTATGTTTCTGTTGTCCCCTTCCTGTCATCTTTTGCAGGTGTATGAGTGAACATTTCTGCATGTCTTGACACTTTTTTCTGCACTCCGCCATATGCAAATCACAGGACAACTCTAACTCTGTCCCTCTTATCTCCTATAAACAGCATAGCTGTAGGGGTGTGTTTGTATAGCCTCCATCTCGTCAAGTCATAATTCATGTACATCTGGAGTTCTTAAATTGTTCCAAGAGCTGAAAAGTGGCTGGGAACATCAGAGATGCCCTTCTGGAGCTGTGCTGGGAATGGGCACCATCTCCTGAGCAGATTCTGGTTCTGGACTCCTGAGCAGGGATGTGCTGTCACAGCTAAGGGCTTCCAGAGAGCTCAGAGTAACTTAGCTTTAACATGTGCAGCGTTAACTGAGCACCTTTCCTTTGCCTACCACAGCCAATGTCAAGTTTCTAGCCCCTTTGGTTCTAGAGAGAGATTTAATGCTGAGAGGTTATTCAGACAACATTTCTCAGTAGTTTAACTGAAAACAAGAGGAGATAACATGTAGAAGCTGATATGCTCATGATAAGCTGACATGTTACCCCTCCTCAGACTGTGCTGAGGAAGAAATGAAACAAAACCAAGTGACAGCAGCTGGTGAGGTTTTATGAGGATGGAAATGAGCTGTGCTCAGTTCCTGTGGAAGTTCCAGGATTCACTGTAAGGAACAAAAATCTCCCTTCCCTTGAATGTGTGCAGGAACAAGGCATTTGTTGTTTGCAGCATTTGCAGTCATATGACCTCAAAGTCAGATAAATGTATAGATAAGGAGACAGTCCTGGTATTTAAAGGGGCAGAGCAAAACCAAGGACATGCCAGGAACTCATGAAGAATGGCAGCTCTGTGGGTGGGTTGTTCACAGCACCGTCATGTCTGATAATGGGGACAGCCACACAAATCCTACAGAGCAAGCTTCAAGCAAATAAGCTATTGTCAGCACTCAAAGAGAAAATCAATAAACCTAAAAATGTGTTTATTTTAAGACTATGGTTCAAAACCCAGCAACTGGCTTCCAATGACATTCTTTCCAGTGAGTTCCGTAGGTATTAGGTTAGGCCTTCAGATGTTTGAAACCGTGATTTCTGCTGATATCTCAGTTAGCAGCCTCCTTTCATGAGTTTCCTCCTGCTGGCATTTTATCCATCTGTGTGGTCTGCTCTGAAGTTCAGCGTGCTGTGCTGTCACAATCAGAAGAGATCCAAGGATTCCCCAAATAGTTTCCCTTGAGGGTACTTGGCATGAGACCTTTCCAGGGAAAGAGAACCTTTGAGTGCTATGTGGTTGTACACCTCCAGAGGTGAGCAAGCAGCAAGTAGGATACAGAGTTCAGGCTGGGGATGACATCCCTGCTCGGTTTACTGCAGCTTCCCAAACATGCACACCCACACCTTAGGCTGACGACTTCTCAGCTATACTGACAGTGCTGGATTTTTTTTTTCCCCAAAATAAATCCCACGAGAAGAAACTTTTATGATGTAGATTGACAGCATAATGGATTTTATCATTTATCCACTGGCAAATTGGCCCAGAAAGATGGCAATATCAACTTGTTCCAAGGGATTTGCTCCTGTCAAGCAAGGTGAAGTGGCAAGATCACTCTTTGAAACTACTGTTGATAGAGAATAACATGCAGACATAACAAACAGAAACAGGGCTCCAGGATATCCAAAATTTCCAGTGGTCAAGCTACTGATTGCAGCAGGATTTGGGAAGATTTCTTCCTCAAGGATCCAATTTTTCATGCCAGGTCTCTATTCCATTTTACTTTCTTTTCATCCAGGTCCTGGCAGGCTATGAGACATAGTAACCCCTCAAGCAAAATGGAAACCTCTGCCAGCTTTTACTTGATTGCCTTGATTGCTCTCTGAAGCTGAACCGGTGGGAACCACTTTTTAAATAGAAATGTGTGAGTAGTTATTTAGGCAAGCATATGCTGTTGCCACAGTTTGTATTACAATGCTATTGGGCACCAACACTTCGAAAGAGACACTTCAAAAAATGTGATATATGGGTACACAATATGTCCAAGATTTTCAGAACCAGGTAGATGTGCTGAGTGCATGAAGCCACATCAGAAACTGTGAACCAAATTGAACGAATGTAACTTTCATCTGGGTCCAGACCTCTTACTACCAAACGATTCCATAAGCTCACAGTGAGGGTGTAGAAAACTGTCAATCACCGTTGACGACTTTCACCATCACATCTATAGAAGACTTTGGTACTGAAGGGTTGTTTTAATAAGACCACCCTCCCTCCCAAACTGAACGTAGTTGCACATTTTTCCTACAGGTGTACTAAGGTCACAGTGCTAAACCTCTGTCAACACAGAAAAGCAGTTTTGCATACTGTTGCTTTCTGTGTTGTGGTACGATCTGTTTTATGTACTTGCCTGAAGCCTGGGGTAAGAATGTTCTGGTATGGTATTTCAGGGAGGGATCTTTGTAATTTCTAAGACTTCTGCATAAAAGGTTTGCAGACACAAAGGTGAAATTCTGTTTTCGGTAACTGTAAGCTTCTAACAATATCTAACAATACAGTTCCATTGGAAATGAGGCATTGGCCTATATTTAGATGCTGAGCAAAAAGTAAAATTTAATAGACAGGGTTGAAGAGGAATCAAGGGTTGTAAAAACAGAATAAAACTTTTCACTTGCAGGTTTTCCTCCCATTCTGGTGCCTGCTTTTTTATTGCTAGAAACTACCTTGAGGCTACAAGGAATCTTGTACAGCTGTCACTGTATCTTTGTAAGTTGGCCAACACATGACAAGCTTATTAAGTGATGTGAACAGAGTGCTATTGCTCGTGACTGGACCTCTCATCAACCCAGACTCCCATCCTGTGACTCACCAGTACTTCTTTCCGTTAGGAGCGAGCCTTAAAGGAAATTCACATCACAGTTAATTCTCACTGGCTTTCTACAGCATGCCTCATCCCACTTACAGACATTCATAAACTGAGAGCACTTTTTAAAGACTAAGAGAAATGATACGTTTATTACAACACCACCACTGCATCTGCATTATCAGATAAGCTTATTATGAGTGAAAGTCATAGCCCAGTATAGGACAATCAACACATACAGCAAAACCAAAGCTACTCTTTAAGGAGAATCCTGACTATATCCTGTTCTTCTTTCAGTATTTTAATCTGTTATGTGGGTAAAGATGTGGATGTTTTGTGGGCAGGAAGACAGTAGTCTCTAGGAAAACAAATGCCTTCTCTGCTCAGCACAAAAGCAAACCTAATGCAAGCAGCTTTGGGCTGCTTCGGAGCAGCCATTTTCAGTGGAGCCTGGATTGGCCCCAATCATGCCTGCCATGGAATGGTGACTTGTGGCAGGGGCCTGCCTGTCTGCCAGCCTGTCTGCCAGCCTGTAGGCCTTCAGATACAGGCAGTCTCCCAGACACAACAGATCCTATTCCAACCAGAAGAGAGTACAGTTTTGGGTCTTGAGATGTGGTTCTGTTCTGACAAGGTCCACCATGATGATTACAGCAGATGTGCAGGTAGAGGTGTGCTGTGACTGGCAGCACAAGAAACTCAAACGTTGTTTTGCAGGATGAGCCTAACTCTCAACTGCTCTCCATTTTAACTTAGCACACATCTAAGCCAGTAATGAAGACATCCCAGAATTTCATGTTGAGGAAAGGAAAAAGCCACAGACATTGCCATGAGGACTGCATATGGAAGAAAATGCAAGTGAATCCAGCATGGAAAAATGAGGCAAACAACCCATTTGACCCTTTCTTCTTTTGTTAAGCTGTTTCCCAGGATGCAGCCTTTCCTCAGAAAGTCTAAGAAAATATCTCTTTTGCATCAGTTCAGGGCAAATTGTCAATTCCACTCTCTTTCATTTAAGGTTGGATGAACAACAGCGCTCTTCTGCTTTATTTAGTGGGAAGGGCTCATTTATATGAAACTACATACCTTTTTCATGAATGTCTGCCTCTATTTTCTCTAACACAGTCAGTCTGCCCTTGTTGCAATGCCTGCAAGAATCACTCACTGCCCTGATCAGTCTTCCCTCTCTACACTCATCTTTGACATAACATTTACTGTATCAAGTGCATTGCTTGTGTCCTCAGCTCCATGACACTTCTGAATTCTCCTCCCCTCTCCTTCCTTCTTCCTGTAACTGCTTTTCATGCTGTCCAATTGCTGTTGCAAATGAATGCTCCCCAATCTTTTGTTCACTATTTTACACCAGTTGTCTTTCGTCTGTATTGCCTCTTACATCCCAAACATCCTCTCAGATCCTGCTTTTTGGGCATCTTCCATAAGGCAACAAAGGCCAGCCAGGGGCAATTAAGCTTGTTAGCAGTGATTTTTAGTGAAGACATATAAATTTAGTGTGCATTTTTTAGCCAGGTTCCTTTAGCAACTGGGCACCCTTTGTACAGCTTTTGGAAAATCTTCTCTGTATATCTTGTTTCTTACAAGGGATGCACTGAGTGAACATTCATCAGTCCTTCATACTGGATCTGACAGGAGCTCAGACTATTTTGGCAGAGGGCAGTTACCAGGTGCAAGTCCAGGCCACTGGCTAGCTCACCCTGAGCTACCTCTATACATGGTACCACACCAAAAGAGGATGCAACAGCTATAAAGACAGCAGCACTCTCTGAGTACCTATTACCAACTCCAGGTCTGTTGTATCCATCATAAGCAATATGTTGATGTTCTAAGAATGAGTGGTCCCTAACCATCAATGATGAAGTATTTTCTGAGCAATTAGATGGAATAAGGCATTTTTTCTGGGATTCCCTGTGAAATACAGATGCCAAGCATTATTCTGTGAACACATATCTGAAAAGTGATTTGTAGTTTTATTGCTAAATTTCTTGCGTGACTTCTCTTTTAAACTAGCTCATTCTTATTAAATAGTCATTTACTTTCTCATTCCTACTGAAGTGCCTAAAAACAAGAAACCAAAGAGATGGTGAACCCTTAAAAGTTCTCCCCAACTCATGAGTAATCCCATTGACTTCAGTAAAATGATTCACGTGAAGAAACATGAGTGTCTACTACCTGTTTCACTGTGCTTGCTTTGTGACTTTACTGAGAACACAAATCCAGCCCATACAGACTCCATCCAAGTTCAATTCTTGCTACTGGTTAGTGTCAGGGCACTATTGAGCCAGCTCAAGTTGGTTCTCTAGTTTATTTTCATCCAAAAAGTATTTTGTTGATGCAGAAACTGAGACAAAATACAGTGGTGACACATGCCAAGGTGAAGGACAAGCTTGAACTCTGGCTGGAATTGCTCCCCTTGTAGGAGAGAAAGGGAAAAAGGAAAAGTCAACTTGTGGTTACCTCTGGGCATCACTGGTGCTCTGTATGTCACAAGAGAATAGCATAAACCTGAAACTCATTGGTTATCACATGAAGTTCTGGGGTATGGAGGACAGATTTGAACTGGGGCTGGCCTGTAATGTTTGCAAGCAAGTTCAAAATGCTTCAAAGTTTGATGCCAGCTTCTATGTGTTAGCAACCTTAGGTGCTTATCTGGAGGCCTTATTTGAGGCCTGTCCTTTTCCTCTCCTTCCCTGAAACACTCTTAGTATTTTTTTTTCCCTACTTTTCTGTCTTTTCCTCCACTACCCACAAGCATTCAACTCATACAACCAGTAAAACACTGGTGAAAAGACCTCCAAACTCTTAGTGACAATAAATTACTAGAAAAAAAAGAATAAAGGAACTCCCGTATGGACTAGAAGTGATGGAGTGATAGTGGTGAGGTTCTGCATATCAGAGTTGCTGCAATAGAACATTCTGCAGCAGCACTGATGTAGCATTTTTGGTATAGCTGCAAAACAGGAAGACCAGAAGGAAACAGTTCATTTAGGTCAGTCCTTTTTTTCTTTTAGCTTAGCTATTTAATCTGGGTCACTTTTGAAATGAAAGACTAAAGCATTTTGTTAAACTGGTGGACTAAAACACTTGGGTATTTAAAAATGTTTCCATGCTCCCCTCTGCTACGTTGACCGACAGCCTCATTTCAGCCAGATACAGCTCCTCTGAAACTACATCCCTGTTCTCTTCCACATTTAAATATTATCAGCATAGATGTTACTTTATTCACAAGGTTTTGGGAGGCCACTGTATAGTAGAGCTCCCTGATGATGGCACTACCAGCTTACTAAGTCAATGTGTTGCCCAGTGACAAGCGGTATGCTACCTTGAGCCTGTTCCATGCTGTTCTCAGCCTCTCAGCATCCACTCAGCACATAGTTCAGGCTCAAAGGTCTCTAACCTGGGTTGTGTGGTGTGTGTTTTATTGTTGTTGTTGTTTTGCCTGTTGGTTGGTTGCTTTGTTGTTGTTATTGTCGTTTTCCAAATGCTAGCAACTTTATGAGATTCCAAATGAGTTCTATTGACTGAGAGTATGACTCTGGTGTAGATAAATGTTTGGTTTCAAGGTCTGCTTTCTCAAGGTTATTATCCAGTCAAGGGACCATACTCAGCAGAACCAATGTGGAAAACAAATTTCTTAGCATCCCTGAATGTCTGACTCCACTACAACAAAGAGGACTACTGGCACAACACTTTGATCTCTCCATCATCCAGTAGCTTCTTGTTAATTTATTACATGATGTGTCAGCTTCTAGGTCTGAGAGCGATATTACTTCCTGGAGGTTCACAGTTTTCTTGCATTTTATTCATTACAAAGCAAAGAATGTCTAAGTACCAGCAACACAAGTTTTTCCAGCACTTTACACTAACAACAGGACAGCTTAAAAAAACAAAACAAACAAGCAAACAAAAAAAAAGGGACTGTCATTAATGATGGCACAGCTCACACAGCAACATTTGGACTCAGTCGCTGGGACATGAACTGTGAAATGATCCACTTTATTCCTTTCCTCTGAACAATGCCAGCTATGTGTGGCAGTAAATTTTGACACAGATTAATTGCATGGCTGCAGGAACAGCTGATGTGCACCCAGCAGAAAATGGCACTGTGGTACAGTCAGCATCACGAGCAACCCCTGCCATGTTAGTGGGTTTCACAGCTTCTCTGGCATGTGTAGCAGTGGTAGGGATAAGTGCTGTCCATCCTCTCCTTTGGGTATAGCACAGACCCACATAGCTCAGACTGTTCCTTGAAAACTTGAGGTGGTCAAACCCTAATGAAGTGTATTCCTGCATGCTATTTGAAGCTGACTGTAGGCAGAGCAGAGCCTGGAGTGGCAGGCTGCATGTTGAAACAGTCAGGCTTTTCCCTTGCATCATCTTCCTCAGCTACGACAAAAGCAGCCCAACTGTTGCTTCTCACATAGCACAGCGATGCTCAGGCCTTCAAGGCAGATGACCTGGGTGAAGTACAAGCATTGCTGACATTCACTGGCACTCTGCTCTCTGCCCACAGCAAAGCGGATTTCTGCCTCACATGCTCTGCCTGCCTGGGCATCCGCCTCCACTCTGGCAGCCTTCCTGCCCCTTGAGTATTAAAAGAAGAGGAAAAAAAAAAAGTGATTTAAAAACTCCAGTCCTCCCGCTGGTGCTCCCTCTGCCGGCACAGACTAGCCAGGCCTGGCAGGCAGTGTACCCCCAGATCTCATAGGCAGTAAGCTCTGATCTCTAGTGGGCACAGGGCCTGGGCCCAGTTCTCCCTGTTCTAGCAGGGGAAGGTTTTTATCCTTTGCCTGGTGATCTCTGAGTTATGTTGCCACAAAGTGAGGTTTATCTCAGACTGAAAATTGGTCATATCTTGGGAGACTCTGGGAAGGATAGTCAGAAAAAAAGCCACAAAAAAGCCAAAGCTTGCATAGTTGAGGCATAGCAGGAGTGTAAGCTGGGCTCACAGCATCCAAGCAGAGTGCCCCTGTCTTCCAGTCCTCGCTGCCCAGAAATGCTCTTTGTGCAGCTTCAGCAAATTGAAGTTTTCTGTGGAAACCTATCTATCTCCCATGCACACACAGCTCCCCCACTCACTCTAGAGGTAGCCAGTGTGTATACTGCACTTGCACTAGAAATGAAAGTCAGGAATTCAACTTCCAAGGTTGCTATAAGTGGAAGCAATGCATGAAGTGCCTAATTTTGCCAAGGGCTTGTTGGTCTCAAATACCAGAACAACCTCAGAGTCCCACAACATCCAGCACCAGGAGTAACCTGCGTGGACTATGCACTGTACATCACTGCAGTGTTCTACCTACCAGTATTTTTGTTATTACTGTATCACTGCTGACCTCCGTCCTGAGCATTTTACTAAGCTTTTCTCTTGGGAAAGACTCTCTCTGACAGGAGCAGCATTGTGCTGAACAGAGATTACTGGACTTGAACCTATGGGAAATTTACAGAGCTGTCTTGTGAGCTCGCAGATACCTGTGTCCTTCAAGCACTCCCTCAGAAATTACCATCATAGACATTCAAAATGATGCCTTTTTCTCAATTGCTTATTTTTTCTCTCCTCTCCTTTGATCTCCTCTTTACTCTTTCTTTCTCTCTTCTTTCCTTCCTTCCTTGCTTCCTTCCCTTCTTCTTTTTCTCTCTTTCTTTCTCTTTCTTTCTTTCTTTCTTTCTTTCTTTCTTTCTTTCTTTCTTTCTTTCTTTCTTTCTTTCTTTCTTTCTTTCTTTCTTTCTTTCTTTCTTTCTTTCTTTCTTTCTTTCTTTCTTTCTTTCTTTCTTTCTTTCTTTCTTTCTTCTTCCTTCCTTCCTTCCTTCCTTCCTTCCTTCCTTCCTTCCTTCCTTCCTTCCTTCCTTCCTTCCTTCCTTCCTTCCTTCCTTCCTTCCTTCCTTCCTTCCTTCCTTCCTTCCTTCCTTCCTTCCTTCCTTCCTTCCTTCCTTCCTTCCTTCCTTCCTTCCTTCCTTCCTTCCTTCCTTCCTTCCTTCCTTCCTTCCTTCCTTCCTTCCTTCCTTCCTTCCTTCCTTCCTTCCTTCCTTCCTTCCTTCCTTCCTTCCTTCCTTCCTTCCTTCCTTCCTTCCTTTCCTTCTCTCTCTCACACCTCTCTGCAGTGCACTTTCCTCAGTCAGTGGTCTTCACTACAGCTGATTCCTAATGTTATACAGGATGATCCTGCCCCAGCAGCCAACTAATACCCAGCTTTGAATTACTATTGAATAAGCAGCAATGAAATCCCTATCAAAATAATCAGTAGTTCCAAAAACCACAAACAACAAAACAAGCAGCGTTGCACCAGCTCAGCACGCCCGCCTGCTGCACTGCACACGGGCCGGTGAGTCATTTCTCTTTTCCCTCCCTCAGCAACCTCCATGGCTGCCTCGCTCAGCCCCGGGGAGGGCAGGTGGAGTGGGGTAGGGCATGACTTCAGAAAGTTAAAAAAAAAAAAGAAAAAAAAAAAGAAAGAAAGTTGACATCACTCAGGTCACGTGACTCAAAGGGACCAATGGAGGCAGGTTATGGAAAGGGGAACAGTTAAATTTGTAATTTTGGTTGTGTGAAACACTTCTTTGGGCCTCATAAACAACCACAGAACCACAAGTTGGGTACAGAGGCAGTCACACAAGAGCGGGTCTGGGATATTGGTCAGCAGGCAGGGCAAATCGCTTTGACTGCAAACCACAGAGTTTCGTAGAGTGGTAAGCATCATCAACCACAACCGATCCGCTATTTTTTTTTTTTCTTTCTTTCTTTTTAAGAAACAATTTCAGAGTTCTTTTAGCAAAAGAACCCTATTATTTGCTTTGGGTTACTCAAGAGGCACTGGGATAAAGCGGAGTGATGGCTGGGCAGAGGGTGGTAACAATGACCGTTCTTCGTTTTTCACTTCCCAAGGTAGAAGAAATCATATATTCCTTCACTGTAAAGAGAAAGTGAGTTTTAAAGAGGAAACAATGGCTTCAAACAGCGTATTTGATTCACTTCCTTCTTACCAGCACTTCTTGAGAGGTAAGTGCCATTCATACTTTCTAAATATTCTTTTCGCTATCCCATACATAAGCAAATACATGTCTGGAAAGAATTTGAGGTCTTTCTTGTAGTACATGCTTTTACCTACTTCAATTTTCTTCAAGGCGTTCTTGTTGAAGCTAGTATCCGAGTTCATAGGAATACCACCTTATTACTTATCATCCATTAAGGAGGTTAGAACACGGGCTCATTTAAGCTGTTCAAACAGGCATCGCATACTTGTGAATTTTCTCTTCATAAATCAAAGTCTGTTTGAGGAGCTCACATGAATTACAGCAGATACAATAGCAGTAGCACAAGCCCCTTTTGATTCCTTTTGGCAGAATTATGACTTTTTGAGCCACGGCCGTGAAAAATGACAGCCAGCTGCGTACGACACCCATTACAGGCTGCACCCCCGCGAGCGAGCAGCAGGCTCGTGCCGGCAGCCAGCGGAGCGTGATGCTGGCTCACTTACACTGTGCTGTCAGCCTGGGTGAAGGCACACTCGCTGGGGAGAAGCCGGGAAAGCTCAGGAACCTGCTTAAAGTTGGCTGCAACTCACATGGCTCCAGAGAAGCGATGTGGGTAAACTCAGGGTTTCTGTTGATGCCGCGTGGGTCTCTGATGACTGTGAATTATTGGCTGCAATCAGTCCTAGAGAAATGAATTAGTCCTGTACGGTCTTGGGAGGGGATTGGAGTGCAGCCCCCAGCAATCTGACTTGTTTCACTGTGACCAAGCATATTCAGAGGCTTGCTCAGTCATGGATTATTCATATGAGTGAGCCTGGGACTGGCATGAGAAACTTGTTCACTTTCTTGTAACTGCCTTCCCAAATAGCTCATGATGCAGCTGAACTTTTCCCCTTCTATGCACACCCTCTGAGCATCCAAGCCCCTTCTGCCGTGCCGTGCCTGCCGGATGACGGCGTGCAGACGGCTCATCAGACTTGGCCGGCACTCTGCGATACAGCAGCGCTGTGTAGCTCTTTATAACTGCAGACTACAGCTTCCCGGCCTTGCCGCTGCTGTCAGCGTGAGTCACGCGTTATTCCTATTAATATGCGAGTTGGGAATGCGGAAGGCTCACCCCTGCTGCTGTGTCACAGCAACTCTATGAACCCTGCGCTGCTCCCACCAACCGCTGTGGGATGAGGGCAGGGTGCCAAAGCGCCCACCATCTCTCTTTGCTTTCTTCTTTTTGCCCCACTCCTGTGATGAAAGTTTTTCTGCCTCTCTCTTTCCTGGTGCTGGCGGGGAGCTGAACACAGCGAGCTGCGCGAGTCAGGCAGGCTCACAACATCCTGGCTCGCAGCATCACCCAGCCTGTAAGGGGAGATGCCGGAGGCTTGGCAGGAGGCAGCTGGCTGCTCCCAGCACTCACCGTGCTAATGTATTGCCAGCTCCGCTTCCAAGCAAAGGAAGCAATACTGTTAGAATAGCAAGAAGGATCTTCCTGCATTTCATCAGCTCTTTTTGGTTGTGTTTTTGTTTTGTTTTGTTGTGTATGTATTTTTTTTTAAACTCACTCAACTGCTTGCTGTTTAATCTGCAGTACAGGAAGACTTGAGGAAATTCTGTACTTCTGATAAAATACAAAATAGTGAGCCTCACGGGACAGCCCTTGCAGCGTGCCAGGACACAGCCAGCCCGTGGGATGGGCTGGGGACAGTTGAGGCTATCCTGCAGGTAGAAGCCCCTAAAGTGCAGGGGAGCGACTACATGTGGACCAAGGGCTGATTCTTTCTCATCTAGGTTTGCTAAGGCTGGTTAATCCAGCCAGTGGATTACCTCAGTGTTTCACTATTGGCATATTATTATCTTTCTCGGTACTACTTGCACTCTTACTGTTAACACTGTAGTAATTTGTGCTCCTTCATGGATAAGGTCTCCATTATATTAGGTACTTTAAGGTACAGATCCTGGTAGGTATCCAGCACAAGTGAGGTGAAACTGCAGCTGTACATTGCAGGAAGAGCTTGGGCAACAGCGCTTTGGTTGGGTTATAAAGCAGATGCCTCATCGTTGTGAAAGAATATTGCGTTTAAACATGGAAAGCTGCAACGTTCCTTTTTTGTTCCTGTCTTTGCTCAAATGAACTTCGGACAATTTCAAAATCCTGGGTACAAGAAGAGTAATGGTCGGGCCTCGGAGCAAGAAAAATAATCATCCCAGGGCAGATTGTTCTCAGCCGTATTTCTCAACAGTGTTTACACAGACCAGCCATTAGAAATGTCCCAAACCGTCTCTTCTTTCTTTTTCCCGCCAGAATTTACTGCCTTTAACTGTAATTTGGAGGTAAAGGGAAAAGTGACACGCTTTCTGCTGTGGATTTCACTTTATCAGCCCATGCAGTTCTCTGAGAAGGAAATCCATTACTGTTTTTTTAGTGTGGTACTATGTGAAAATTGGGAAAAAAGAAAGGGAATGGGGAAGCAGAACCATTGTTCCAGCCCCTGTGAGCAGTGACAGACATAGAAAACCTGACATATTAATTGAATGTGGTACACCACAAAGGATATGGCCCTCTTTCTATCACACCACACCAGGTCCTTGCTTCTGCCACTAGGTAAAGAAATGAGGATTGCACTGAAGCCTCCAGTGGTGTGCTCTGCATGCTGAACGCATTTACATGTTTACCAGCTCTGCTTTTAATGATGGCCTCATTTTCCTAATGGCCTCTTTCAGTTTATGGCCTGGGCTGCGTGTTAGGAGTACAAAATGAGAACCTTTTTATGGTTGTTCTGTTGTGGTACAGCCCTCAATAAAACATCACACCATACCTTTCTCAAACCTGGGTCCGTATCGGCAAGGCTTCCATTTCAACCTGTACACAAGCATGGTCTGTAGAATGAGGACAGGTTTGCTGGCTTTATTAGGGGTTGGGTGTGATTTCGTGTATAGACTGGGTCACAGCAATGGTATCTTTTGGGTAGGACCAAAGCAAGACCCATTTGGAGAGTTTTGTGTTAAAGAGTGAATGTACAGTTTATAAAAGAGGCCTAGATAATTACATGATACCACTAACCCCATAATATCTTTGTTTTTCTTAGAGACATTAGGCTGTCCTGTAAGGTTTCCTAATGATTTTGCCTGCAAAAGAAGACAGCATAATTAGTCCTTTTACAAAAACATTGGGTTTTGTTTTTGTTTTTTATGGAGTTCTAAATATTATGAAGCATAATATTTTCCAGGAAGGTACTTTCCTCATTTTCCCTTTTGCTACAAGGTCTAATTATTTCAGTATGCAAAGAAGGTTGCTCCTGGTTTTCCCTTTGTAGAATTTTTGTGTTGATTAATCAAGGCAGTGAAGCTTTGCGGTGCAGCATTTTCTTGGTTTCTTATCAAATGGAAATAAACTCCATCAGAGCACTTTTATAGCATGGAAAAACACACCACGTGTACTTTATTCTTAGTTTTAACACTGTAGTGACCAGCCATCGTGGGTTTCCTCCTTCGCACGTGCTAAATAAAAGCATTGCAAGAAGCTCCTCCTGCTTGGAAGGGCTTCTATGCCTGGTTCTTTGGACACCAATATACAAGTGTATTGTTTCTCATTGCACTTGGGTTGCTCTGGCTTGTTTTGTGATAGGATTTATGCAGGTAGGTTGTTCCCAAAGCCCGTGAGTAGGAAAATGAGCTGTCCAGAAGCTCCCTGCTATTCATGTCTGGCTCTACAGGTTCACACCCTCAGCATAGGCAACCTCCCTAGGGTGAGTGCTTGTCTGCAGAGGGTGCTGGTGGGGGGCAGGATGGTGTGACTGCTCTTCCCATCCAGGGTTGGCTTCATTCCTCTACAGAGCTCCCTCTGTCTCTGTGATCCTTCAGCAGGGTGTACTGCCAGGCTGAAATCAAAGCAAGCATTCACCTCTGTGCCGAGTGTTTCCACTGTCAGCTTTTGTGTGGTCCTAGTGGGACATCAGGCACTGCAGAAAGACATTTACTGCAAGTACAACTTGTGTCGTCATGTCTGGGTGTGTGACTTTGGCATAAGTAATCATGCTAGAATCAGCTCTGTGAATGACATGTTCCTCTGGGAGATGCACAGCACTCGGCAGTGCCATGTGCTTGGAAAGGCTTTTCTTTCCCTCACCCAGGAAAAGAAATAGCTCTTTTTGCAGCAGCATAGGCTGGGTGGTGACTGTGTAGAGAGGGAGTTCTTCCAGTCTGTATGCAGACTGCCTGAACTGTTGCACAGAGTCAATTTGTGTCAGCATTAAAAAATACTGTGTCTTGTGAATAGGAAATTGAACTAAAGCTCCTAAAAACCTCAGCTTACTGGAAGAAAAAACATGAACATTGTCAGATTTACACAGCCTTCTCTGAGACTTGTTCACTCAAAAGCCTTGAGAAGCGCTGAGATACCCAAACCCAAACACAGGAACTCCTGTGAAGCACGTGGTGGGGTGAAGTATCTGGCAGAGATGAATACATTGCTTAGGTAAGATCAAGAGATTTTATCTGAGACCAAAATAGTGAACTGTGTGTTTAACCAGTAGCACTCAGCTTAGTGATGGACTGTGATGTTAGTCTCAGCAAGGATTCAGGATTACAACTGGCTTGCAGATACCCAGGATTGGCATGCCCAAATGTGACCTTTTTCCACCAATAGAAGAAACTCACCCCACTGTGTGACCCCACTATACACAGCAGGGCCCCACTGGTCTCAGCAGCTGCACTCCTAGAGGGGCTGCCTGAGTTCTGGGCAGGATATTGGAACCAGGTCCTCTCATGTGGATGTGGAGCACAGAAGTGAGATTCAGAGCAGGTTCAAGAGCAAACGGAAATGCGTCTTGCTAGTACTCTGCAGAAGCTGCCAGCTGTGATACCTCCATAAGGGATAACATGAGGTTGATCACCCCTGTGACAAGGTATGGAACCGGTCTTCCTCCTACAAGTGACAAGGGCTTGTAGACTGAACATGCCAGGCCACATGCCCCATGTAGCTAGTAAGACCTCTGTCAAAGGCTTGAGACGCATGTGCTAACAGCTGGGAAACGTATGACACCATGCCTTGGGAGAGCTCAGGAAAGTTCACACCAGGGATGTGATGCTGATAGATGTTCTGTACTTTAGCAGATTGCAGTGTGCAAATATGTCTCTACCCAGTTGTTTTATTTGTAGGCTCCCCACCCCCCCACCCCCTTAATTTTGTTTATTATTATATAATATATAACATATATTATTTGTGTTTTCTGTTTTTTTCTAAAACAACTGTGGCAGCCAGCTCACCTGTTCCAGTTCCTTTCTCTGTGCTCAGTCAATGGAGCAACGTAAGGTAGATGATTACAGCCTAGGACTCATTGCCATACAATGCCATTAAAACCAAGAGTTTATTGGGATCCATAAGTCAACCAAGTCTTTAAAACAGATAACAGTTTTTTGATATGTACCAGCCAGGTAAAAAGGAAAGAAGCTTTTGTAAGGTTAATTTCTGCCTTCGTCTCTCGCTGCTGTATTTCAGAGCAAAAACCATTCTCTGCTAAAGCTCGGAGAGAAAGCTTCCCATGTGAGCTGGTCTGTCATCTGCAAAATGAGTTGTGGCTTCCTCCAAAACATCTGGTACTGGCCGAGGGGAGAGACAGGCCACAGGCTAGGTGACTCACTGGTCTGAGAGAGGGATAAGAAAATATTGCAGTACCTTCGTTACCTCCTCTGTCATCTTATGAGAACGGATAATATTTGTATAAACTTGAGTCAGCTTCCCAAATAATAAATGAGCAGCCTGGATATCTCCTCCATGAAGTATACTGATGAACTGGATTGGTAGACCACTGTGCTGAAATTTAAAGCAGCAGAGCATCTATAATGGTCTGCAGTAACTTGGAGAAGTCCATGAAAGCACTGACACATTCACAGTGACACTGCCTGCAGGACATGCTATTCTAGGAAAGGAAAGAGAGGGAATAGAAGACCTGGCTGTGAAAGCAGAGCAACAGAGAGAGACAGAAGACACTACCTGGTAGAGTTTCCAATTCATCCTTAATGCTGTCTGCAGGGCTTGCCACTTCTGCTTGTGAGTGAAACTCTGTGAAATTGGGTAGTTTCACTTCACAAAGATCTGTGAGAACATTTTCCCCGCCTTTGATCTGGCTGGACTTTTCAGCCTGTGCTTTTTGTTTTGAGTTTCTGATTCCAGTGAACCCAAAAGCAGCCCAAATCAGGGGGTAGGGGCTTTTTCTTTTGCCTTCCAAGTATTTGCTTTGCAGAGTGCTTTCTGTTGGCTGGTATCAATCATGCTTAAGCTGTGATACCGAGACATGCTAGGAAGCTGCCCTTTGGCAGAGTTTTGGCTGCCAGTTGAAAGGCTGAACTCTCATACAAATCTTTTCCATCAGTGCAGCATGAGAGAACTCGCAACCTGATGGTTTGGATGTGATTTGCTATAAACATTTCACTCAGCTGTACTGAGTCACCACTGTTGAAGCACAGAGTTGTCCTCACCTTCAGCAAATGCATGCAATGTGAGCAAACCGAGCAGCTGGAACAGGGTATCACAGGCTGCACAGGGGACAGATGAGCCTCCTTGCCCGTCAGCACTTGGCTGTCTTTATCTATGTGCTGTGGTACCAAAAGGTAGTGGAAGGCAGTCTGGCAGAGTGAAATGAAAGCTTCCCTCCATCTCGTGCGGTGACACTGACAGATGCAAGTCACCACCAGCAAACCCTCAGATGTGTAGGTGTGCTGAGTGCTGGTGTGTGGGGGTGGCAGGTGCACCTCTGGTTGTCACTACTGTTATTAGCCACGTGGAGAGGTTCAAGGCAGTACTGCTTTACTCCCACTTGCCTGCAGCTGCATTTCCACCTGTCTCCATAGGGATGGCCAGGAGCAAAAAGCAGTTCTTGGGATAACATCCTGCTTCCTCCCAGGCAGTGACAAAATGGCCACCAGCTGTGAAAGGCTGGGTCTGTCCCCCCAGGGGCAAAGACTAATTCAAGAATGAAGTCATGAATAACACAGGAGGTGTACTCTGAATGCCACTGCTGACCTAGGGGCTAAATAAAACATTGCTTTGAGGTGCAGGTGTAATTCATATGACTCCACTTAGCAGAACTGTAACTACAGAAAGTTTTTGTCTCTTTTACCTTGGAAATATTGGTGTGTAACAATGGTTTATGGCCTATTACACGTGGTTGTGGAAGGAACTCTGTGTCAGCTGGGAGTCTTTTTCTGGTTGCATAGCATGTATGGCAGGAGTGTAAGAACGGATAAGCGGTGCATTCCCTCTTGAAATAAGGAGAGCCTCTGAGAGAAGCACTCTAGCATGTACCATCTAGTGGGACAGGACATACATGTGTAACCACAGCTTGGGAAAGCAGCCCTGAAAACCATTTTTTCCATAGGAGGCAGTGAGGAGGAGGTCTCACCTACGTGGTCATTCAGCCACTGTGGGTGCTGACAGTTTGACAACACTGCACATCATTTTTAGCAGGGTACTGGTACAAGAGCGCGTACTGCACCCAGTTAGTAGGAAGTACAATTCATTTTACAACACAGTTACTAGATAATATCAGACTTCTGTAAAATGCTTCTGTTTTTCAGGACCTATGTGTAAATGAGCTTGGGGTTTTGCATGGGCTGGGTGTAACAGAATTCATGGCTAGAAGGTACATTCAAGTTAAAACTTTGTTAAGCTCATTTGCATAGGGGTCAGTGAATCAGTTGTTGCAATACGGGGTAGTTTAATTGCTCTTCTATATTCTGCACTTTCTACACATGCACCACACACTTTGCAAAGAGATTTACTGCCACTTAGTCCATCTGCTGTGGAGGTCGTGTCGTATCATGTGGGGTCCTCCAACAAGCTGGTAGCATCTGCAGATGGACCGCAAGACTCGCGTCTTCCACACAAACACAGGATTATTCTGTCTGTACTTGCTTGTGCTGGGGAAAGCGGTTTCCTTTCCTCAATGAAATGGGCTGTTTTGACTGCAGTGTGTTGCACTGTTGTGGAAGCTAAAGAATTATTTGCCTGGATGAAAGGAAAAAATGATAGAGTAAACCTCTTAAGCTCCAGAGTACTGAAATAAACCACTGACATTTTATTGTAACACTCAGAACTTTTATTGCTGTGTTCTATTTTAATAGGGGTTGCAAAAAAATTGCCATTTTTTTACAATTTCCTACACAGTCCAAACAATTTCAAGTGCTGCTTTTGAAGGGTGCTGCTATTTGTACTGATATTTTCAAGTCTATCTGTTTTACACTATGTAGCAGCACAGCTCCAGTAGTCCTGAAGTGCTCCTTTCTGTAGCGCACAAAAATAAGCTTTACCAGCATTAACGCTTTTGTACCTATCTCTCTTTTCTAAGGTTCCTTTCTGCCTGGAACCCTTAGCATGCTCAGGTCTGAGCCCTTCTTTTTGCAAGGCCTTGCTGGATTATTATTTTATTCCTGCAGCATTAAAGAATGCCTTATTTGAAAACTGCTGTTCAAAGAGAGATTGAAATAAGATTTAGGAAAATAACTTATATAAAAGCATTAGCCGTCCTATTTTAGGAGATAATTGGCTGTAGCGTAGTTTCCCTCTCTTATTTCTCCTTGGTGAGAAAACAAGCTACCTTGTCATTGAGGTTTTTATAAAATGCTGCTGTTTGCAACATTCACCACGAGCACATTAACCCAAACATTTCTAGTGCATGACTTGTTTTGCTAACTCTTCTCCTAGCCTTCCTTTTGGCATCCGGACACCAAAATGTCTTCAGTTATCACAAAATGGAGGAGAAAAAAATGTTGGATTGTGTGTTTGATTGCCAAGGAGTATGGATACAAAAAGAAACAAAATAAAAACTAAAAACCATAGCAAACAATGAACAGAAGCCAGCACAGAAGAGAGGGTGAGGAAGTCAGAACAGAGAAAAAATGGGTTGATGGGCTGATGGTTGGACTTGCTGATCTTAGTGGTCTTTTCCAGCCTTAGTGATTCTGTGACTAGGGCGAGGAAGAAGTGTTTTATTGTGCAGTAGAATCCCTTGTATCAGCAGAGCTTCTCCCCAGCAAAGCTCTGGGTCTTAGGGCTGTTTTCACTGGGAACTGCATTCCCTTGCTTACGTACTGCAAGCAGTTGTAGCCAGTGTGATTTCAGGGGATCGGTAGATGACAGAGCCCACAGCCCCAGCTGCTGACATCTGAGCCCCAGGTGCTGTGCTAGCCAGCCTCAAACCAAATAACGCACTATCAGTCACTCCCACAACTTGTGCTCCCAGAATAATCCACTGGCACATGTTCATTTTCTAAGAAGCAGAACATCTGAACTAAGTCTCCTATTGTTCATACCTCCACCCTACCTGCTTATTAAATCATCAACCTTTTCTTCCCTGGTAGCTTTCCACATCGGTTAGAATTAGGTGGATACAGGTGGCCAGAAGACAGCCTGCTCTGTGCTTCACACCTGGTACCAGCCCCCTTTGATCAGCCCTTCCCCACGGATACAGGACAGAAAAGGACGAAAGAGCTGGCTGCTTTTGGTTGCTGCTGGGCTGCCCTGCTGCTGTGGGTAGTCCTGGGACAACAAATTGTGTATATTTCATCTTTTCTGTGTGCACAGTGAATACACATAAAAGTTTCTGGATTTTTTTCTGAAATCTCAAGTTTAGTATGTTGCATCAGGTGCCCACGGGATTGCTGGGTTTGCGTTTCAGTGGGTTCTTGTTTGCCTCATTCCACACTCTTCTGTTCCAGAAGGCCTCTGTATGAGACTTAGCCTACAGGTACAGTTATAATAATGCCACAAAATCAATGCAAAGCTGAAAGGTGGGAGAGAAAGAAGAAATGTGAGAAGAAGTATTTCTTGAGTAGTTTCAGAGCCTTTTACATTTTCACGTTTAGCAGATACTAATAAATGAGAAACTTGGTAGGCAGCTTGTGCCAGGATTCTAATACAAGTTATACCATGGTGAATAGGCAGCAGAGAGAATGTTAAGTTGAAAGGCTTGTTCAAGTACTAATATACCCTGTGGGATTTATTTTTCTATCTTTCTTTATTTTTCTTTTGTCTTTCTTCAGCATCACCTTTCAGTGTGCCTTACAACAAGTATGTAGACCAATAATCGTGCTGGCTTGCATTCTGCAGGGGACATCAGTGCACCCAAATAGAAATTCCTTGTGACATCAGTAGCTGCTTTCTGTGCAAGCATTCATGTCGGGCCTGTGTCTCTGTGCCTTACCCCACTTGACTTCATGCTGCTAGCACAGGCCTTTTGTAGTGTTGTTACTTGGGAGATAACTGGAAATGGGGTATACTGAGGCTGCCTCCAGCCAGGGCAGATGCTAATAATGTGATCAGTGACATCATTAATGTTCTTATCATGTTGCTAATGAATTGCTGGGGCAGCACTTAGGATGAAGATGAATAGAGATCTGCTTCAAACAGCACGGGAAACTTTGCTGTGTATATTAATTCTATGAAATCCAAATGCAGGTTGTTCATGCTCTCTACAATCAGGTTGTGGAAAACTTCTCATTGTAACGCGTCGTGTTCTTTCAAGGAAAGTCTAGTTTGGTGCATCTGAAAAGATAAGTCATGCTGTCCTAGGCAGAAGTGCTGACTGGTTTCCTACAGACATAGGTCTTGCGGCTGTGTTTTCTGACACTTGATAAGGTTTTAATCTGATCCAAAGTTCCTCTCTTCTCGAGGAATCTCTGAAGTCTCTCTTGGATGAGTGATTTGGAGCAGGGAACACCACCAACCTTAGCTACTTCCCTATTTCGGGAAAGTTGTAGTAACTTAAGGCCACTACTGCTCTATGGAATTTAGTTGAAGTTGGCCCACAAGACAGAAAAGTTAGCAGAAGCACAGAGGGAGTGGGAGCTATCACATAAGCTCTGTCTTCACAGAAAAGCAGTCTGATAAAAGCTTTGCAGTTCCGTTCGGCATACACTGGGCCAAAGTGATACAGAGGCACTAATCAAATACAGTCATCTCCAGAAACTGCTTAAACAGCTGCGGGAAGAGCACGATCCTCATTTTCATGGATGAAGAACCATGAAAAAGGGTCATATCAGAAGTCAGGGGAGAGCAGTGGAAGCAGAACCTCATTTTTATTCTTTTTTTGTCTTGCAGTTCTGAGCCAGACTATGCACAACATGATCTCCTGTTCACTTGGATTTGTACATTTGGCCAGGCAGATGTTTTTGTCAGAAAGATGCCTTAGCATTGTGCTCATTCTCTCAGGGCACAGTTACCGTACATCTCTAGCCACAAGTGGGCCATCCAGCTCAAATAGCAAACCATGAAGAAAATCCAGGAAAAAAAAAGAGATGTTTTCCTATGACTTTTTTGAGCAGCAGGCTAACTTGAACGTGTTATGAGCTGTTTGTGGGCAACTTGGGAACAGAAAAAGAAATAAGATTAGCTGAGAAACTGTTTTGTGACACAACATTTGTTCAGCTCATCAGAATTTCAACTCCAGGAAAAGCAGAGGGTTCAGGGTTTCTCCATCCTGGCTTAGCACCATCCTGGCAGTTAGTGGTGCTTGGTGCCTCCTGCGCCTGCAGAGCGAGGAGGGCAGGAGCAGAGCACAGGCCACCCCAGCTGGAGACTGCACAACTTGGAGACTGCCCAGGAAGCTCCAGGCATGTAGCAGAGCTGGAGGTTGCTGTCCTGGGAGATGTGTGGAGAAATGATACATCAGTAAGTCTGTGCTGCTATTGGTGTGGGCTCCAGCTCTGCTGCCAGAGGCTCACCTTCAGCCAAGCAATTACCAGAGCAGAGTCAGAGAGGGTTTTGCTTTTCCTGCATCTAACTTCTCTCCAGTGTAGGTCTCCTCACTACAAGAAAGACATCGAGGCCCCGGAGCGTGTCCAGAGGACAACGAAGCTGTGATGGGTCTGAAGCACAGGTCTGATGGGAAGTGGCTAAAGGAACTAGATTTGCTCAGTGTGGAGAAGAGGAGGCTCAGTGAAGACCTTATCACTCTTTACAAACACCTGAAAGGAGACTGTTGTTCCTCTGATTGCATCTCCATCTAAATGGTTGTGCCTCACACCCACGATCCTGACTGTGGGGGACACGGCATAGCAATGTTATTGCACTATGCCCCTCCCTGCAGCCACTACACAATGGGAGATGGGCTGAGAGGAGGCAAGTAGCTTGGATGTGCTGAAACATTTCACAAGCATTACTGTAATAACTGCTTTTAGGTGAAATAATAAAAAAGTGAGCAAGATGGAAGCTCAGACTTCCCTCTCCAGTACAGCCAAGCCCACACCACATGCCTCTTGTTTTGCCATTAGCAGGGGCTGCAAGGAAAGAGATAGCTCTGTGCACTCTCCCTGCACTGCTGGGGTGCACCTGAGTCCTCCCCCCGGGGACGGCACGGGGCTGCCCCTCACCTCGAAGCACGGGGAAGCTGCCAGGCGAAATGGAGGCATCCTGTTTGTCAGAAAACAAGCGACGGTTGCAGGAGGGTTGCGAGAGCGAGCAAACCGCAGCCCCTGCGCGGGGCTGATAACAGCCTGTGCTACGCTTGCAGCAGTTCCGTCCCTGCTAGGGGGGCGGGGGACACACACACAAAAAAAGCTTGAGTGTCACTGCCGCTTTCCTGTTTCTCGCTTTTCGACTCTGCTGTTTCTTTGCTGTTCAATTCCAACACACTTATTTCTTTTTTTTTTTTTCCAGTTTCTTACTTGTTTTCCCCTCTCTCCGTATGGCCCAAGGGGCTGCTCCGTCCGAGGGGTCGGGTGGCTCTCCCCCAGGTTGCTGTTGAGGAGCACAGACCTGCACCAGCCCTGCGTGTACATGAGGCTGTGGTTTGCGTGCAGCACCTTGGCCCTGACTCTGTGCATGTGTGTGGACGTGATGCTGCTCATGCCTGCACAATCCTGCGCTCCTGTTGTAGGCTGTCAGCCAGTTGCACGAGCTGCAGTCGTGCAAGCTCAGGGGTGCATGGTTGCAGAGGTGCTGGACATGAGTTGTCATGCTAGGGCGTTCCCTGAGCTTAAGTACAGTTCCATGGCTTAAGTACTCTCAGATTTGGGATGTTTCAGCTTAAGAATCAGCCATGCGCTAACATAGATCAATTTCAGTTATTTACCCCTGATCAGAATGCTCAGTTCAACAGAAACGGGGATTTCTTTTTGGAACCAGAATTGTACTTTTCTTGAGCATTGCATACAATTCACGAATATTATCAGAGTGCTCTTAGTCGCAAAAAATATCTAGGGACATGCTTCTTTACTACTGCTGGACCAGCACTCTTATCAGCATCAGTCACATAATCCCCATAACTTATTCCTTTTTATCAGGCTTTCATGATTTCAAGGGAATAAAATGCCAACACACTTTATTCTAAAAAACTAAAGATAATACAAAGGTGGACAGCACATTAATTTTAAATACTGCCTAACTAACATTAGAGTTTCACAGTTCTCCCTATGACTCCATGCTTTTTGTTTCACTCTCATGCTCCAAAGCTGAGTCTACTGTGCTGGGAGCTGTACAAACATTAAGGAGAGCACCCCAGAGGGTTTGTAAGCAAGAAGTCAAGTGGAAGAAAGGCAAAGGGTACAGCACATGGCCTTGCTCTATCAGTATTTTCGAAACTTTGCTCGTGAGAAGCGTGAAATGAAACAAAAAGATAAAAATGGTTTTGGCAAGAACTAACGTCAATCGCAGTGGCGCGGGGAGGAAGTTGGAGAGACCACTGGCAGGCAATTCTGCCTGAAGTCAACTCACGCTCTCTGCTGCGACTCTCTGCCCGTGCTTTTTCTTCTCTGCAGCTGCAGCAGAAGTGATCCTGTGTCTTTATACTTCCAGCCCTACTGCAGCCCATCTTGCTTCAGCCCAAGGCCTGGGATCCCTCAGCTCTTTTCTCCCTGCTCCTTTCCAGCATGAGAAGTTTCACAGCACTAGTCCCTTGCTAGGGCCCCTCTTCTGGAAGGGACGCAACATCTCATCCCCCTCCAAGGCCACCCCTGACCTATTATCTTGCGATGTGCCTGCTCTTTCCCCCTCCCCTCAGGCTACAAGTTTTCTGGGATTGTGTACCCCAGCCTATCCTGCTGCCCTGTCCTTGGGAACATCTGTGATATTTCTTCATCTCTTAAGTGTGAAAGTCACAAAATCTTCCCGCATAGCTCAGACTAAACTTTTTTAATCTTCACATGTTAGCAAGCTTAGAGACTAGGGCTTTCATAGAATCACAGAGGCACAGAATGAGCTGCCCCTCACCAGTTCAGGCTGTTCAGGGCCCCATCCAGTCTGGCCTTGAGTGCCTCCCGGGATGGGGCACCACAGCTTCTCTGGGCAGCTGTGCCAGCGCCTCATGGCCTGGGGAAAGAATTTCTTCCTAACATCTACACTGAATCTCCCTTCTTTTAGTTTTAAATAGTTCCCTCTTGTCCTATCGTTATCAGATTGTGTAAAAATTAAGTCTCCCTCCTGTTTATGATTTCTTTAAGTACTTGAAAGCTGCTCTCCTTGGAGCCTTCTCTTCTCCAGGCTGAACAAGCCCACCTTCCTCAACTCTTCTTCTAAGAGAAGTGCTCCAGCCCTCTGACCATTTTTGTGGTTTTCCTCTGAATCCACTCCAACAGCTCAGCATCCTTTTAGTGCTGGGAGGCCCCCAGACCTGGACATAGTACTCCAGATGGGGCCTCCTGAGGGCTGAGCAGAGGGGGACAATCCCTTCCCTTTTCCTGCTGGCCACCACTCTCATGATGCAGCCCTGAATACTGTTGGCCCTCCAGGCTGCGAGCACACACTGCTAGCTTATGTCGAGCTCTTCATCCACCAGAATCCCCAAATCCTTCTCTGTTGGGCTGCTCTCAATGAGTTCTTCTCCCAGTCTGAATACATATCTGGGATTGCTCCAACCAAATCAAATCAAGGCAAGACACCTAGACCATAGAGCAGCCTGCACATCCAATTGCCAGTGACTTCCAAGGCTCCCTGTGGTGCTCTCAGTACAGCAAACTGTGATCAGAGAATGAAGCTGGGTTTTTTGAGAGCCTGTGGCAGCATCAGAGTTACCAACATGAACTTATTTACTGTTTCAGTCTATTTTTGTGTGGCAAAAAATGAAAAAAAATCTATTTCCCCGTGTCATTTATTGATAAATCATGGAAACATGCTTCACCTTCTGTGTTTTGTAACCCATCTGCATTAGTTTCTTTTGAAAAAAGATTGTATTAGGATACAAAGTTTCTTTTCTAAATTTCCTTTCTGTGCCATGGAGCGTATCTGTACAGAGTGATCAGAGTGAGCAGTGAGGAGTTTAGTCATTGGAAACAACAAAATCTTCTGAGAAGGGCTTCTCTCACAGTTCAGCAGCTTTCCTGGGCCAGCAGCATACTCGTTGCAATCAGTTCTGAATGCTAAAGTAATATGGATGCTTTCCATCCCTCCCCCTAGGCCATTCACTGGGAGAATGTCTGGTTAGGGATTTTTCCATAGCATTCAGCAACTTTCCTTTCACATAATTTGCCTGGTTCTTGTAGACTATTATAGTTTATGAGTGCATGTTCATAGCATGCAAGATATAGGTATATATACACAACTGTGTACACCACTTAGGCATGTCCATACATCACTTGCACACACACTGTGCTCACTTACTTTATACCTTAATGCCTCTCCTGCATGACACCCTCTGAGCACTTGTAGGATGTGCTCACCATACCACGTAATTACTGCTTGCCAGCTGTCCTCTGATTTCTGCTCCCCCAGCACCTCTGTCCAGGCAGGTGACTGTGCCCAGGGGGCCTGAGACCAGGGTGGGCTAGACATGGACTTTGCACAACTCCCAATAACCTGTTTTATGTGCCACTGTTCTTCACACCTTCTTGTTCATTTGTGTCTACTTTTCCAAGACTGGAGCAGGTCATCATTGTGTTATTCTGAACTCAGAGCCTAGGACAAGACCAGGTCTCCTTGCAGAGCTAGGTTCTGCATAAGAGTAGATGAAAGAGAGCAACCCTGCCTCAGCCAGCTTCTAGGATAAAAGGGAAAACACAAACCAGCCCAGAGACAACAAATGGACGTGCAGGAAGGAGAGGCAGGCTGCCAGCAATACTGGAGCTCCAATGCAGCAGCCAGTGCCAAGTTTTTGTGGGTATGACAGTTAAGGAGGACGCAGAGAGGGGAGCAAGACAGCATCACAAGTGTGCAGGGAAGGAAGAGGAGAGACATTTGCTTGAAAGCCAGGTAAGCAGTTGGGGAACAGCAGGGACACACAGGTGAGGTGGGTTCAGCCCTTTGTTACTAAAGTCAGGTGGTAGGCAGGGCAGGGTAGGGCAGGCTGTGGACTGGCTTTGCTCCTCAAAGGAGCACTGGGGATCTGTGTGGGGATTAGGACAGCACCATATGCCAGGTACCACACTTTTAGCAGGCAATGTGAATGCTTTTCCTCATTTTCCTGATGGCACTGGGGCTATCCAAGGCCATGCCTATAGTGATGTAGCAGCCAGGCTGTGCGTGGGTACTGCCGGTGCCCTGAGTCAGAAACTTGCCTTTCCACTCCCCTACAGGAGTCTGCTGGTGTCCTTATCTGTTGCCAGCATCAGTTCAGTTTGCTTTTATTCATTCTCTACCAGTGGAGGAGGCTGCTCTTTAGAAGTCAACTGTAGTCAGCAGCTTCACTTTGTGGTGCTTTGATTAGCTTTGATTTCATCTTGTAATTACCAGAAGCGTGAGTGCAATGTTGCTTGCCCCAATGAGTTTCATAGAAAGTGAAGCTGCAGAAAGCACTAGGTTTTTTCTTGTGGGAAGGCAAAAGCCACGTACACCACTAATTCCACCACAACCATTCCTTGGTTGCTGACGATAGGCAGAATGGAGGTATATGAGGCTCTCTGCTAAGTCGCAGATAGCACTAGCTGACCTCATTTCTTCCAGCAATACAGATTTATTTTGTCTTACTCCCAACATGTCTTCTTTACATCCGACAGAGCAGCAGAGAATTGCAGAGGTGCCACCTCTCAGCTCCCAAAATCAGCAGCTCTGCAAGAGGCTGGGCTGGAGAGCTGACAGTGAATAGGAACAGCTTGTTTCTGCACTTGTGTATTTGCCTTTTATTATTTTTTTAATTGTATTTTCTTCCTAAAAGTCTTTATATAAATGCAGCAATGGGGTTGCAGAAAGGTGTGACAAATCTTAAATGCTAAAGTTCAGACAAAGCCTGCTGTAAGCAAAAGAAAGCTGTGTTTGCTTTTGGCCACGGTGTGCTGTTCATACTACAGTTTTGTTTCATACAGATCTATCATGCTGAAAGTGTTTCTGAATTTGACCAAAGTCCTGCATCCCAATGGCTGGATTCATCTCTGGGGGTTCAAGATGGCAAATTCAGACCAGAGCTTCCACATAAGCTGTAGGGAAGAAGCTGCAGCTGGTGTTTAGGCTACCAGAGAAAAAAATGCTTAGACATCAACTGTGGACTTCCATCAGTAGGTTTTAAAACAGACAAAGTGGTGGTTCATTTTCTACTCCCTACCATCTAATTTGCAATACAAATGGATTTCTCCTGATAAGGGCTTTCCACTCACAACCACAAAAGCTACTGTTTGTTAACCTGAGCTTCTGTCAAAAATAGGTCTACTTCCCTTGCAGGACCAGCTAAAGGAGAATGGGTGTCACAACTGTAATATGTTCTGCCTAAGAATATTTTATTTTCTTAGCAGAAAACTATAAAGAGGTTGACTTGTGTTAATGACCAGCATGTGAGAACCATTCCACAGGGACTTCGTTATAATCCAAGAGGTATAATCTTTTCTGAAGAATTTGTCACAAAGACTGTGCAGCAGTTTCAGACTGTTCCTTAAAGGACAGTAAATCCCTCCTAGACTATTTGCAGGTATCCCTGGTTCTCTACATGCAAAAACACCCCTGGCAGACTATGTCTGGGGGATGGGTACATGTGGGATATTGGGCAGCTGCTACAGACAACTCTTCTAAACCAGCTTCTCAGGGCTCTTTGGTAAAAAACAGGGTGGATGGATCCCTTCTTCATTTATTGAAGTTCATTGCAGTGTATGGGAGCCACAAAGATTCTGCCAGCGTTGGCAAACCAGGAAGTCCAAATCCTCTGTGTAATGAACAGGTGAAACAGAAATGGCAAGTGTCCATCCCACACCAGACAGCCCAGCTAATGCCTTACTCACCAACAGGTTGTTCACAGGCCTATTCCTTGCCATTTGACAAGCAGGCTGTGGGTGAGAGTGGAACCAGGCAAGCTCTTGGTTGAGAGGAGGTGATCATGAGATAAACTATGAGCTGCCCAGCAGGCATGGAAAACCCACTGTTCATGAAGGATTTGGGGCTCACCCTACTGCTGTCACACCTCAAGACTGGGGCCTATGGAGTTGTTTCCCTGGAATAACTGATCTGATGACATCAGCTGGGTTATTGAGCATTTCTCCTGTTGTATAGGAGGAAGCAGCTGGGTGCAGCCTCATTTGCCTTCAGGACAGGTGCGTTGGCTTTGTTCAGGAATTGCCTGCCTCATTCATGTGCTCGCACTACAAAGCAAAGTGTTGCAGCGAATAAAGAGGAGGGTCATATGTTTGTAGCAGAAAGAGGCACAAAAGATGTAAGCTGAAAACTAAAAACTGGCATTCCTACTTTAAAGCTAACAAACAAAAGTCTGTCTGACCTCCATGAAATGGTTTTCCCACTCTGCTGAATTAGCTCTCTTTTCTAATATTTCAGTATGAAATAATTCCTTCCCTAATGCAAACAACATGCTTGCTATAAGAACAACAAATAGCTGTGAAGCTCACACTGCAGAAGTTTCTGTAGGATCAGCAATTCTGACATGACTCCTCCGCTTATGAATTTGCGGGTCAAGTCTTCGGGTCAAATCTTCATATTCACTTCTTCAGATTCTGCATTCAGAGTAGAAGAGAAGCAAGCTATAAACCCGAAGTGGTAAAAAAAGCAAGTGATAGTGGCTGGATGAGGTGGCTCGAGCAAAGCTTCTCCTCTAAATGAGTTCCTGCTTGGAAGAAGGTGACTGTGTAGAGGCAAAGTGCAGAGAGGGCTTTGTAGGGGAGGAAGGAAAGGGGGCAAAAGGAGCCCAGCTTTAACGAAAAGAGATTATCAGCAGAAGAGAGAAAGTAGATATGGGAAAGGTGGGGAGGAGAAGAGGGAAGAAACTGCTGAATGAGGACCCCAGAACCAGTAGGGAGTCAGGGCACACCTTTATGCCTTTCCTCTTGGCATCTCCAGCACAAAACTTCCCCTCCAGGCTTTTGCTTCTTTGAAGTTGGAAGCCTGGCAGAGCGGGTTCGTCTGCTCCAGCTCTGCCGCTACATAGAAATGTTGGTCTTTGCTGTGACTACAGGGATCTTGGTGAGCTTTTAATTCACAGGTCCTCAGCTATGGGTTTGGCATGCTTATACTGGCAGGAGATAAGTACCTATTATTCTACCACTCTGATGCCATGGCTTCCTAGCCCTTACAAAAAAAGTGGCATCCCGTGTTTGACAGAGATGTGCTACTGCTTTCAGTCCATTTCTCTTTGTGCCAGACAGTAGAAAAGTAGAAGAGCCTTTGTTGGAAATCCCTTTGAACATGGGTTGGGATGTTTCCTGCCAAAACCAACTGTTGTGCCAGCTGAAATATGGAGATGTTTTTGTTGGGGGAATTGACAATGCAGTGTCCCAAAAGGTATTCAGAGTTAAAGTGTGCTATTTCTCAATTACATTCCAGAAAATAAAACTGATCTATATATATTTAATGAAATACACACACACTCAAAAAAAAAAAAAACAAAACAAAACAAAGCAAAAAACTCTGCTACAAGATCCCGGATCCCTGGTAGGAGAGAAAGAGGATTACAGGATTACACACATGATATTTACTTACTTTGGACAAAAAGCTCCAATTCAGAACTTTTGCATGCACCCTTTAATCCAGTAGCACCTGCCAAAGGACACCCAATAACCCCCTCTTTAACTGCAGGGATGTGCACAAAGGGAGTTTGCTGAGTGGGACTCATGTTACAGGCCAGCTGCTCATTCAGATCATTAGATATTTGTATATATAAAGTATATGTAGGTGCAGAAAAATAAGTCTTAGTTTGTAAGCAAGCTGTGAAATATATAAAGTATATGTAGGTGCAGAAGAAGAGTTCATTTGTAAGCAAGCTGAGAAGAATGTCTGGACTAGATTTTGATTTTTGCGGTTAGGAGCAAATGAATCCTGATACATGCTCTCTCTGGAGTTTTTGTCAGAGGCATCATATCAGTCCATGAACTGAGCACCTTGCTACTTGAAAATAAATGGCAACGCTGTTAAGGTCAGTGTACAGTGACATGTTCTGCAGAAAACATTGAAAAAGATTAATTTATGTATATTTGCTGTTAATAAATGGCAACGCTGTTAAGGTCAGTGTACAGTGACATGTTCTGCAGAAAACATTGAAAAAGATTAATTTATGTATATTTGCATTAGTAGCTTGAAAATAAATATTATTCTGAACTTCAGAAGTACCAAGAAGTACTGAAAGGAGCAACAAACTCACCTGTGTGAGAAATACGCTTCTTTAAGTACTTTTTCTGTTGTAACTTTTCATAATAAACACCCTTTAGATTTATTTCACAGGCCGTTGCTTAAAAATGAATAATCACAGCTTTCATACTTTGGTCTTTCTGTCAGGTAGAGAGAGCTCAGGTAGCAGATGCTGCAAATAACTGCATTTTGTGGCAAGAGGCCAAAGAGGTTTTGTTGCTCTAGCTGTCAGGTAGCAACACAGTGCCAGTGTGAGATTCAGTGGCCCAAAAGTGCTCCCCATGGTTTCTCCCATCTGGCCAGAGCATGTTGACCCTCATCACAGAGACGTGTTGTAGATTCACAGAATAACTTGGACTGGAAGGGACCTCAAAGCCCTCCCAGTCCCAGAATTTTATTTTCTTGGCAGAAAAACATAAAAGATAGAATCATAGTGTTGCTTAGGTTGGAAGGGGCCGCAAAGCCCACCCACCCCAATCCCTGCCATGGACAGGGCCGGCCCCACCAGCTCAGGCTGCCTAGGGCTCCATCCAACCTGGCCTTGAGCACCTCCAGGGATGGAGCACCACAGCTTCTCTGAGCATTTGTGCCAGTGTTAAAACAACTGAGGACAGCAGCTTTACTAGAAAGCAGTGTGGGTGCTTTCTCACTTGCATCTCATCCCTAGTGTTTCTCTCTTGAATTTCTGACTGTTTGGCCTAAAAGAGTTTGCATGAGGTAACTGTGCAATCACAGAGGCAAATGAGCAAAATTTTCCTTGAGTCTTTGTTACAAATCTAACTGTTGAGGCAAACCGGTCCAGCCAAACTGGCATATGATTGCAAATGCAGCAGCTTTTTTCCCTCTTGTAGATCAAGTTTCCATCTGATGCTCTTCTATGTTCTTCAGAGCAAGCTGGAAAAACCACTGATAATTGCCTGTTATTCAGTGTACACACGACCAACTTTCCCTTCAAGAGCCATGCATCTGCCTCTCAATTACCATCATCAAATTTATATTCTTATTTGGACCAGTGACTCCTTTTAAGTGTGTGTGTATTTGATGTCCTAAAACAGTGAAACTTCATCTTGCCCTCTAAGCCTACCCTGTTCATAACTATTAATTATCACACCACAATCTCTAGAGACTGTTCCTTTGGTTCAACAGCAAGTGCTTGTTTGCTATTTGGAGTATGCACTAATTACATTATTACTTTGTGAAGAATGGGTACTGATGTTGATGAAGGCTCTGCTGGCTCTCAAAGGGGGATGCTCCTCGGGAAAGGAGCAGCCCAAGAGGAGCAGGGGTGACAAGAACTGTGGTAAGCACCGTTGGTTGCAGTGGGTGGTTCTGCAGCCAAGAAGCTAGAGGCAGGGGCTGGAGGTGTATGCTGGGACAGGGAAATAATAGACATCTAACATTCTGCTTATTTCTGTGCAAGGGATTTAACTCCTTTTCCCTGGATGCCTCAGAGATGGGGGCCAGTGGGCTCAAGAGTCTGTTCCCTGTGTGACAGGGCTTTAGGACAGGTTTTATCTTGCAGTGTGGCCACTCAGACAGTGAGTGGCAAGCTGGACCTGCTGCCTCCTACTTTACTGAAGGGGAAGTGAGATAGAGAGGATAACTGCCTTCTGCAAAGTCATACAGGAAGTTCGTGTGAATCAGAGAGCTAGAGCCAAGCTGCATGAAAAATAGACTAAGTGTTCAAATCCCTCTCTTCTTTTTAATTCCACTTCAGGTTGCCCAAGCTGTAATGAAAATCCAAGTGTTTTATATAGAATCTAATATCATATTCTATTTCTTTCCACCGAAGCAGAAGTAGAACTTCTTGAACGTGAATGATACCTTGAACTGGATCCCAGAACGTCTCTCATGCACTCAGGAACACCAAATAATAGCAAGACCCAGGTGCAGAGCAGGGGGTGATGTTGGGTCTGTTCTGAAGCTCAGGGCCACAGACTTGTGCAGGGTACAAGGGGAATACTTCTTGCAAGCCCTGACTCAATGCTGGATGACTCCCTCCCAGTCAGCTATTAAGTGTACGGCTTAGAATTTCACACTTGGGTTTTTGTTTGGTTTTCCAATGAGCAGCTGAAGTGTAGGCAGCAGTCTGCACAGGCAAGGTTAGCCAGAAAATAAATAAATAAATAAATAAAGAAGAAAAAATCATTGGGAATCATCAGGAGGCTTTAGTTGCTCTGTTTTTAAAAGAGTGGATGTTTTGCTCTTGGCCTCGTCTTGTTTTCACAGCCACTTGGAAACTCAGCACTGCATCATCTGCAGTGAGCCAAGGTCCCCTGCTGCCAGGGCAGGATAGTTTCCTACTCTGCCTTCTTGATCATTTAGTCCTGTGTAGTTATAAGTGACTCAAGCTATGGTGCTTCCTACCACTTCCCTGGGGAGACAAGTTTGCAGTCTAAATAGGCTATATGGTAGCAAATTTTCCTCCTATTCAGCTTAATTTTTTTCCTCTCGTTTTCATCCCATAATGCCTATTCCAGACAGAGGCAGTGTTGTTGGAGCAGGGGGAAGCAGCTCACACCAGCACCTCTCGGTGATGGAAAATGTGAGTGCAGGTCATAACACAGGTGCATTGCTTGGGTGCGAGGATAGCTCCGGGCTGCTCCCGGGTATGGAGGCTGGGGCTGAGTGTTGGCAAGACAGCAAAAGCCAAGCCCCCTGCTACCCTCTCATCATGAGAAAGTAATAGAGAGCAAAGCCAGGGCTTTCCCTACCACAGTCTTGTGTTCTCTCCTTCCAACAGTTTCTTTTCCTTCAGTCATGCAAAAGGAAGCCACTTCGCCTCTGTGCTGTGCATTGGCCTCCAGCTTTTAACTACCTTCCTACTATGGATGGCTTTCCCACTGCTTGCCATTTCAAACACTGTGCCACTCCTCCATCTGTTCTCCCCGGCACATCACCTAAACTCAGTACACCGCTGTTGTCATATAAAAAAGTTACTGTAGGCCACAGGTACAGCTTTCTAAAATATTTCAGCCCAAGTGAGGGGAAAGGAAGGGTTTCTCTCCATTCTGAACTTGTCAAATTAAAAAAATTAGAGAGAGAGAATCTGTCTGAACTGAAAAGGAGGGGGTTATTGCTTAGAAGTGATTCTCAAAATGGTTGTCTTACAGCAGGTTTCATGCAAATTGTGTGTTCTGTGCAGAAAGCACATCAGTGGTGTGAGTGCACTGTTAGTACTAGATGGAGGTGGCCTCAGACAAGGGCTTTGCCACTCAGAACTAATGCAAGCTTGCTGCTAGCTAACAATTCATTTTATCCCTGATGCAATGTGATAGTATTCCGGTGCATATTCTGTGCTAACATTCACAGAGCCACAGAATAGTAGGGGTTGGGAGGGACCTCTGGAGATCAGCTAAAGCAGGTTCCCTGCAGTAGGATAGAGGACACTGTGGAAACTGTCTTAGGTAGAAAGGAAAGGATGAAAACTCCACAATGACATCCAACATATTCGTGGACACCCCACAAGTGCCCACAGCTACCCAGCAGCCAGAGTGAAGGAGAGAAGCCTCTAAGTGAAACATGAGATAAACAACCATATTATCTCTAGGCCCAGTAAGTAACCCAGTGGATATTTGTTGTAAGATGTGAGGATTTATTTTTTTTCTTCCTTTTTTTTTTTTTTCTTTTTCTTTTTTTCTTCAGATGTGCAGACTAATTAAATTACTCAGAGAAGGGAAAAAATCAGTTTGATCTGACTTCAATTTGAGTGAAGTCTGGAACTAAAAATGTGGTGCTTTGAAAGACAGAATAAGCAGTTTCCTGAGTCATAAATTGAGTCACACAGACCCCTAATGGTGTTTCCAGGACTGCAGACAAGCTGTTGCTCTTAAGACAAAAAGTAAAACCTTTAAAAATAAACTAGATTTTGTGGCAGATTTCCAGGGAGATTTGTAATGTCCTGTGAGAGTCACTTCAAAGCCCCAGAGCCCCTGGGAGCCTGCATCTCTGCATGAAGAGAGCGAAGGGAAAGCTCTAGCTGTGAGCAGAAAAGGGAGCTCCAGAATAGCAGTGAAATGCATCCGGGGAAGCCCAACAGCCGAGTACATCACTATAAGCCTGTGGAGTGCTTAAAAATAAGGATGTTATTTCCTGAGTGGCTGATGGAATTAGCTGCGCTTCAAATACGCAAGCCATTGCACATTTGCTTTTGCACGTAGTAATACAACTAGGCAAAGCACCCAGCACGTTTCTTCTGGCTCAGTCTGCTGCAAGCTTTCCAGCAAGGGACAGAACACAACTGAATCATAGCATCACAGAATCATTAAAGTTGGAAAAGACCACTAAGATCACTCAGTCCAACTGTCGGTCCACCTCCACCATGCCCACTGCCCACATCCCTCAGTGCCACATCCATGCGGTTCTTGAACACCTCCAGGGATGGTGACTGCACCACCTCCCTGTTCAGCCTGTTCCATTGCTCCTTGTCTGTCCAGCAGATGTTTCCAAATAAGCAATCAGAGTATGCTGGACAAGGAACAGTAGCCATCACAGCTATGGTGTGACTGGTGTGAGGCTCTACAGCTACAGTGTTTTGGAAATGTCTGAGTGCCACAGGCTGATGGCTGGATCCAAAGAACCTCTGGAAGGAGTGGGCTGCTTCATGTCCTTGCTGTGAATCTGCTCACTCACTGCAGTTCCAGCAGAGCCTTGGCTGCCTGCACGTCTTGCCGCGTCTTCTCTTGCCTCTGGAGCCGGACCTTGCAAAAGGAAAGGCATTGTGGGGGATGCTGAGTGGGAGATTTGTTTGCTTTCCCTTTTGTGAGGATTAACAGAGGATCTCAGTCTCCACGGCTATCAGTGAGTCACCCTTCACAAGCAATAAATTCACGCAGCCACAAGAATGCTGCTATATATTAATGCTTTGGTGCCATTGTTGATGATCTCTTACTGCAGCCTGTGCCAACACCACAAACATTCTTAATAATATGGGAGCTTCCAAGCCATCTGATGGAAAGCATTTAAGATAAGAAGGAGAAGGAAAATGCCAGAATGAACCCAGAGACTCCATTTTTAATTAAAAAAATACAGTTAAATAAAGCAACTCTCACACCTCGGACTAACCTATACTTTCTGAAACAGATTTGGTCTTTGCTGTTGGCTGTAATTTCTTACTGGTCATCACAATTAAACCCCAGAGTGTCTCCATGGTACAGAAATAACCACCACCTCATCTGATTTCACATACATCCCATGCATTATCCTCGAGATCATGGGGAAAGTTTATTCTATGGAGGAAGCTCCAAAGAAGCACCTGAAATATTGTTCTTCATGCTGCCTTGTGCTCTGGTGCGTGTCCATGATGCAAAGGGAACTTTAGGTCTTGCAACTGGTTCCCAGCCATGTGCTGGCTGTTACACCATGGTGTGCCTTACTGGTATCCAGCCGAGGGTCCTTTCTGATCTCCCTCTTACACTTTCACCACTACGTTTTAGTCATCACTGATTACCCAGCAGCTCTGGTCTGACTATGCACAGATCTCTCAGAGTACCTATGGTGTCTGGGTATCAGGTATCAAGTGCAGCTTGCCTTGGTTTTATGCCTGGAAATGGAAATCCCAACCATAATGTAAGGGGTTTCATTTTACTTCCTTGAATACACTACACCACTCTTTGGCAAGAGAGAACACTCAGAGAAGAGCAGACTATGCACATGGATGGGGACCTGTCATAAAATTCATTTTAGTTTCCAGTTGAAATTACCCCTGCTAAAAAGATCTTGTTACCATGCAGTCTGACAACATAAAGCCATGTAGAAGAAAAGGGCCACCACTGGAGGCTGAGGTGAGGGGAGGGGAATATGACTAGATAAACCAGGATTCTTGTTTGCTCTGTTTACACCAAACTTCTACCATCTCATGCTGAAAATCACATCTACTCTATGGCCCAGGATATGGAGAATGGTCACACTGCTGGCATTCTTTGCATGGAATCAGAGTACTTAATACACGTATGCCTGGCCTTGCCCTCTGCCATGTATGTAACTTAACCAAGGTCTTACAAATGGTTCTCTGGCAACTTTCTCTAGAGACAGGAAGGTCTGTGGGAAAAAAAAGACAGAAGTGGACATTAACCCCCAGGAGGCCCTGTGTTCACTGCATTAGAGGAGGACAAGACTGGAGATCTGTTTCTCCACTGTGGTCTTCATCAGTCCCAAGTCTGGTTTTGAAGAACAGGGTCACAGAGGAAGGAGATAATAGTGCAGCTCCAGCCCCAGGGCAGTACATTGTGACTTCCTGCCCTCTGCTGTGCAGCACCAGGAAAGGACACAGGCAGCTCCATGCTGGGGACAGGCTTCCTCCCACAGGCCCAGGTATGCCCCATAGGCCCTGCCCAAATGCAGACATTTCCCCAGGTGGCCATAGTGGCTGTATGGCTGTAGCATATGTACTGGCAGATATTCCCTGTTCAAAAGCCCTGAAACGTGGAGTGGTAGCAGCGTGCAATGTGCCAGTTGAGATGGCTGGCACCTAAAACCTGAGTTAGCAAAGGCCTTTAGGAAATTATCCTAATGATTTCTTTTTAATTTTCACTTGTATTTATGATTTGGTCCCTAAATTTGCGGTCACTTAAGGTATTTCAAGATGAACTTGTCAGATCCTCTGTTTCTCTGTGGGACACACACTCCTGGCTTTGCAGTTACTCTCTGAAATGCTACTCATGCTTTCAAAAGGAAGATATACATTTGTCTCTGCATGATTCCAAGGTTCTCACACTATTTAGGATAGAAATATCAGCCAAAGCAAAGTTGGGAAGGATTTCCTGAACATTTTGGGTGATTCTTTCCATGCATAAAAAAAAATAAAGGAAAAAACAAAACAAAAAAAAACAAAAAAAAACCAAGGAGGAAAGGTTGGATTTTTTTTTCTCAGGTATGTTAACATACCATATTAGTCCCTCATTTATTTCCGTGTCTATTCATGTCCCATAAATAGGTCATGCCTGGAGTTCAGCATCCACCAGTTCCACCCCAAGTTGGCTGTGTGCCTTTGGGTGCAGCTGATGGCAAAGTCATGACCCTGACACTTATTAGAAATGTTTTTAAATATATTCCTAACATTGGTGATGTCATGCAGCAACTCTCTTTCATAAGGGTGTGATTTTTTCTTCTTCTTCTTTTTTTTTTTTTTTTTTTTTTTTTTTTTTTAAGAAAAAGAAATGGATGAGTAATTTCTTACAGGCAGCTTTTTCCCTTCTTGTTCACTCATCATCAAAGTGCAAATCATGGCTTAACTATGTGCAATTGTAAATTGGTTTGGCATAGTTGTGTCTACATCTACTGAGTTTCCCACTTGTGGGAGTCTCCCATTACTCTTTCTCCTCTCTGACTCACTTGCATGTGTACCAGTGATTTCACTACCAGCTGTCTCACTGCTCCAAAAGGTCTAAAATGGGATCTGTGTATATATTCCCTGAATTAGATAGAGATCTCTGCCATTTTGACATTGTGCGTATAACCTAGGATACACCTCAGCCTTTTGACATTTACTCTTTTAAATATTAAACTTGGGTGCAGTAACTGCTTCTGCAGAATGGAAAAATGATTAGGATACTCATTTCCAACGAAGCATGTGGAGCATTAGCCATGCAGTTCCCATTGACTTTAATGGAGGGCTCATATTTAAAGCCTTGTGCAGTTCCTTTGGAAGATTTAGGGGAATTTATTACATTATCTACTGGTTGAGAAGTTATGCTATTGTTTTACTAGTAGCTGTAATCACCATGATGAAGTTAAGCCTTAGGAAGAGAAGGTCAAAAAACAAATGTCCTCTAGTCATTACATGAAAGCTGTTAGATTGGTTTGTACAACTGCTGGGGGAGAAAAAAATAAAACTAAAAATAAAAAGCAAAAAAAAAGAAAGCATGATATGATAGTAACTATCTCAGATTCAGGCCAGTTCTGCATGTCTGGAAGCTGCACTCCACATCAGCATGTAAAAAGATTGCAAGTTCCAAAAATGCTTAGGAAAAGGTGACTGCTACTCTGGGAGACGGATAAAGAAACAAGCTGAATGGAGATGTGGCTCATCTCACCTATCTATCTGTCAAGCATCTAGCTCAGGTTAATCTTTTCTGTCTTCTCTAGTTCATGGGTGGAAAGAAAGTGAGAGAGATACCTCCATATAGGGTTGGTTAACAGCAAAAGATAAGTCTCTAAGATAAGTAGGTTGAATCACCCTCTGGCAGTGCCTTTCTAACATCCAGTGACTATAAAGGGAGCATAGTTTAGACTGGCTTAGACAAGACAAAGCTAAAATTAGGTGAGATGAATCCCCACCCTAAGTTCTGCACCCAGACAAATTACTGTACATCAGCATGATTAGGGAATCTGAGACTGTAGGTTGGGACTGCTGACCACTTAGGTTCCATACGCTGTCATCCCTGAGCTACCATCTTGATCGTGGAGTTTTGCCCTACCCAGTAGAGGTCACAGGAATCCACTGACTACTAAATTTGAATCAAGACTATGATCCTGCTTAATAAGTTACATATGTAATTGTTCTTTCAACTGGGAAAGCTATGAAATGTTGGAAAACAGGATTTCAATAGGATGATCATAAGGATTTTTACCAGTGTTTTCCCCTGGCTTTCAAAAAAAGGAAACTTTGGCAAAGATACAAAAACCTTTAAGATCAGATTGGTCCACCTTCTTTCTCTCTCATCTTATCTACTTCTACCCTGCAGGCAAAATGCATAGGATTCCAGAGATTGACAGTTCCTGCGTAGTTCTAGGAAAGTAGTTAATTATCTAAATCACTTCATAATTGACTCACTTCCACTACTACTACTTCAAGAGAAGCCATCCCAGAGCGGTAGAGTTGGAGCACTAAGATGTGAGGAGTATAGGCAGGTAGTGAAACTTGCCAATTTATATCAGTGTGCTTCCAGGAAACATATCTCTGTTCACTGCTTGGCTTTGTGACTTTTGTTCTCTCGTTACTGACTGCTATCTTCTGGACTAACACCCTTATGAACTGCAGAACTTCTGCCAGTATGCAACTTTGGTTACACTTACAACAGTTTGTTTCTTAGAACAAAAAAGTGACACTTGAAATGTGTCCCTTTCAGTGCCAGCAGTTCTAGAAAGCATCTTGTTTGGGTACTTCATTCCCCAGCACTTCCCACGTCAGGAGGGCTCAATGGTCTGTGACTATGGGTCTGGCACCCTGACTATTGGTCTGGCAAGAGCTCTCCATCCAGAGTTGTGCAAGCAGCAGCAAGAGCAGTTAAGATGAAGTTAATGTCAGCTTAGTGCAATAGGCTCACTCACACAGTTAGAAAACCTTTTCTCTGCACTTTCTATTCTTGAAATTTTGCGGAGCAAAACTTTTATTGCACGATGGAAATTCTATGTTTTTCTTGTTTTAGATCAAAGCAAGCTTAGAAGTATTTATAAGATGTCAGCATTTCTAGCAATGAAGTGTATTCAGCACAAACTCAGTGAATCTAAAAGCAGTATTATTTGATTCCTCATGCACAAAGCATTCTCATTTTTAAGATGCTACTTTTAGGAAACCCTGGGAAGAAGGAAAGGATTTACCATCAATGTACTATAAAAATGCCTAGTTGGTTAGAAATTTCTTTGTAACTAAGTGTGGTGGTGGACTGCAGCAATAACCACTCCACTTTGGAAACTCTGTATTTTAATCTCAGGTTTTTTAAACAGTTTCCATAGTTGGCTGGTGTTTGTTCTTTTCATTTTGACATTATAAAAAGAAGAGATACAGCATAACTTCAGATTTATTGTTACGTCCACATTGAGATTATTGCAGTAGCTGTTTGAGGAATCAAGCTATTCGTTACAAAGCACCATCTGAAATTGCTGTGTTTTCTTCAGTTGTGTAGGTACGAGATAGCTGTGCTAACATGACAACTGCCCAGTTGTGTTATTCCCTTTTTTATCTTTTCATAGCTGTGCTCTTCTCCCTCTGTGCTAAACCCCATTTGCAGAGGAGGCACCATTAGGGTAACTAAGGGATGCGTTTTCATCGCATGCTGAAATGGAAGCAAGCTGCCTTGCCCTGATGTCCAATGAGAGCATCCACAAGAAGAACTTAGTTTGAAATAACATTTCGTTTCTTGATTGCTTTGGAGTTCTTATACAAAGTCTGAGACATGTTTACTGTGAAACAACAGCAGAGACTTTATAATCGCTGAGTTATCTAAAAACTTTTGGTGCTTTCCATTTACCCTTGCATTTTGCGATATGATCTCATAAACCATACTCAAAATGCATTTCCATTAGTGTAAGCTCATTAGCAGGATGACTACAGTGTATATATCAATAGCCTACTGGCTACCAGGGAGACTGAGCAGCCAATTGTGCCTGTCCATAGAGAACAGCTCTTTTTTGTGGCCAGACATTTCTTCTGAAGGAAAGAAAGAAGTCTCAGTCATCTGGATTTCCCTGATCAGTTCATCTCAGTGAGTAGTACAGGGTGAATTTTGTAAAGCTTATGGATTTCATACTCAAAACAGCCATTTAAATAATTAGACTCCAAATGTTTTGAATTTTCTTTGTATTTATAAAAATAAAAAGACCTTTTAATGCTTAATGAGAGTAGGTAAAGCTTTCTTAACACTTCTGAAAATGATTAAAAGGCTTTTGGATGCACTCTTCTTAATTACAGGAAATGACTGGCATTTCCTTAGCTTTGCTCAGATCTACATTTTGACTGAAGCTTCACTCACTTTCCAGATCAAGATGAAGGGGTTTGCTGTGTGTTTAGGAGTTAGATCCCACTCTCTTAGCTACCACCTTTATCCCTACACGATATCCTAATAGTTAGTGAGAGGTAAAACACTCAGACTAAATGCTTCATGAGTTAAACATTATCAGGAGAAAGTTTTTGGCTAAGGGTTCCTGTCCAACAGCTGCTAGATGCCCTGATTTGTAAGCTAACACAGAAGCCTGTAGGGACAGCATCAAGTATTGAATTGATATATTTAGCTTATTGGTGGACTCCATTCTGGACATCTCTGCTGAATGTTTTAATGAAACTTTACAGGATGAGAGAAGATTCTTCAGGAGGTTTCAGTGTGATTAAAGAAGGTGATGTATAGGCAGCTTCATTTTTGAGAATGGCCTTGAGCTTCCCCTGCTCAGGATCACCCTTACTGAGTGTGACTGGGCTGACCTTGGCAGTGCAAGGACGTGACACCTTCCTTTCATTCTGAGATGAGCAGGAGGCCTGCAGTCGGGGGCCTTGAGGGGGTTTTTCTGTCAGGAGTAGATGCTGGTGTGGGAGACAGATATTTGTTTGCTATAATCCTGTTTGTTTGCAAACAGCAAGGAACGCCTTCTTTCCCTGAATGCAGCAAGAATCAAACAGGCCATGGTTTCTTTGATGGTGGCTCCAAGCCTCTCTGAGCCTTACTGGTTCTGAAAGCTTTTGTGGGTTTTTTCATCGCAGTGCTTTGCTACTGCTTCATCTCCTATAGTCCCTCCTCTTCTGGCTCTGGGCTCCTCTTATTTCAGCCCTAAAGGAACATAGCACTGTCTTCACATTTATCCTGAATGAAAAGTTACTCCTAAGCTCTCTAAGGAAAAAAAGATCTCAGTGTCCAGTTTGCATTTTCCTTCTGAGACCTGCCACTGCACAGCCCCACACTGGTTCTTCACTGCTTTTAGGGAACCCTAGGGCCACATTGCTTGCCCCAAGTCTGTGTACCCTGCTGAGCTGGGGATGCCTTTTGACTCTGTCTGGATTGACATTGGCAAGCCCCAAGGCAGGGTAGAGCAAAAAAGGGTCTGTCTGCACAGGGGTCATGTAGACATTCTTTTTGACTACTCCAAAAAAGCAAGTAATTTTACCATGAACTTGTTAAGAGAATTTCTTGAGCAGCAGCATCTTTTTTGTTTTCACTAAATGGAGTTATTTGCTGGCAATTATTTCAGACCAGAATAGCTGGAGACTGTGAAGTTGTATTTGCATTTTTGTTCAAGTGCCTGCACATGTACTGCACACTGTGTTCCTTGCGAGGCAGTCATTTATTGTCCAAAAAACTTTGCTTTCCACATCCAAGTGCTAGCGCAGGAAACTCTCGGGCTGACCTGACTTTGGAGTACAAAACCTGAATGGCTGTGCTTATATAGAGCTACACTTCATTATTATTACGTTATTTTATTAAGCAGGCAAGCCCCAAACCTTCTGTAAAGTGGTTGTTTTCCTGCTTTTCTTTATTGCTTTCCCTTAAGACTGTGTGCCAGTCAGACTGAAATCTGACCTGAGCTCAGGACCAGAAACTGGTTCCTGAATGCTGTTTCTCTCTCACAAATCCAATGGTGGCTTTTACATCCACCTTCTCCCTGTACTACTTCCAGGAGCTGCTGAGCTCCACGAAGGCTGTTCAGGAATCAGACATGGCTCACACTGCAGTTGTTCCCCAGTGTTGGCTACAAGTGGCCCTTTACAAGCCTGAGTGGGTACTGGGCACTGGTCTCGCTGAAGCTCTACTCAATACCCCAGTTACAAAAGCAAAATGCCTAACTAAAGTCCTACCTATTAATTGTCTAGGAAATAAATATGCAGTAGGAGAGTCTCCTGAAGACTGTGGCTGTGTTTTCCTGTTTTGATTTTTACTCTGCCAAGTTGCATTTACTGCTGCTAGTCAGTGCCCATTTTAGAAGAAGCAAAAAATGATCCAGAATGAGGGTCTTCAACCAGAGTTCACGGTTTGATTTAGTTTTGAATTGTTTGGAGGGCGGGTTTCAGCAGAAATGTTGAGCTTGCAGTTAAAAGACACACATTCTCAGTTGAGCTGGGTCCCCCCTCTCTTTACTAGAGTCACCACTTTGAAGAAATAGCGCGGAGATTCCCTCCTGTGGTATGGGAGTTTCCAAAGGTAATCCCCCCTGCTCAGGTCAGCAGCCAGCAGTGCACCAGCCAGGCTGGAAGGCTGGAAGGCGTCAGCCCCTAACCTGAGCTTCCTCATGCAGAAATAAACATTTATATTGATCCGTTTCCAAAGCACATTCCTAGGATGTCAAATCAGCGCCTCCTGGTTTATGGGCCTGACAAAGCATGGCATTTACAGTTCCCTGAATGAAACAGAGTGTGTTTGTGGCACGAGGTTGTCGCACGGGAGGTGTCACCTCACACACCCTAGTGGGGTTTCAGCAGGATGGGTGGAGCAGGGGTTGCTTAGGGTCAGCTGCCAGAGGGATAACCTCAGAAGGTCAGGGTGGGTGAGCATGCCTGAGGTACCTGAGGTGCAGGGGCAGCTTTAGATGAGCGCTTGTTTCAGTGCTGTCTTTTTGGGGCTGTTTTCCAGCTGTCAATTTTCCCTGTGGCAGTGCCTGAGAACCAGTAGGGACACTTGCAGCTGCAAGGCAGGCCAGGCTGGGATACTTGGGGTCCTCAGGTGGCAGCGTGCTCAGCACAGACCCCACTAAGACCTCATCTTATCTCCCTGGGGAAAAACAGAGCAAAAAAGGATGAGGCACGAGGCAACTAGCCTGGGGCCATGTATAAACCATGGTTCAGCGTGTGTTACCGGCTACAAGCTCCTTCTGGGGGCTGGGACGAGGGGAGAAAAAGTTCCAATACCTGAGGTACTTGGGCCTGTCCTGGTTTTCTTTCTCCCTGATGCAGGCTGCAATAAGTCTGTGCTCCCTTTTAGATCTCTCCCTTTGGCTTTCTGTGGACCGTAGCGGACTTCTGTACAGAGCTTGCTTGTACTTACAAGCCAGAAGAGCAAATAAACTATGTTGGTACAAAGCTACGCCTGTAAATTTTTCTTCTTGAAGCTTTTTCTTCTCATTCTGCACATATTTTTTTTCTTCTTCTTTTTCCTCCTCCTTTCTATGAATGCATTGTGGCTGGCTTGCAGCGAGCTGTCCAAATTGGCCCTCTGTAGCTACCCCTCTTCAGCCTGAAGTCTGAGCTGCCAGCTGGTAGCCAGCACCATTTCAGTGCACATGCTTTCAGCAAAAAAGACTCATCAGTGGCTTAGAAGTGTTTTCTTCCCTGTTTATCAGGGTAGCTTGATTCTGTGCATCTCAGCTTTGTGTTATGGGATGTGAGGAATCAAACACACCAGCTGTGGATCCAGGATGAGCAACCGAACCAAAGGCCCACCCCTTCATCACAGCCCCCTCTCCACCCACTCTGCTGAACACATGAGCCTGCTGATAGTCAGGAGCGGTCAGATGTGAGAGAAAAAGTGGAGTGAGCAGCAGCACCCACACAGGGAGCTTGTGCACACTCGTAATGGTGTCGGCACTTGCTGCTGGTGCACTGTGAGTGTACTGGAGCCATGCCTGCACTCCCCAATGTGTGTGTGCATTCTGCTGGCATTGCTCTGTCCTCACCTCACTCTTCAAGTCATATCCAGAGGGTAGATGATGTCTGGTCTGCATAAATACACTGGAGGGGCTGAGTTTCCTGCCCCTTTCTCCCCCTCCAAGAACATCTGTGCCGGAAGGAACCTAATTTAAGCCCCGTGTCTCTGGCACAAACAAATGGGAGCTCAAAGCCCTTGGAAAGAGTGAACTAACTGAGTACATCAGAGGTGATTTTCACACATTTTCCCTTTAAATTCTTGTTCTTCCTTGTGGTTTCATATCTCACTGCATCTGACAAGGAGGGCAGCAATCGTACTTTGAAATGATTTTACTGTAGTGGACCCTGATTTGGACATTATGTGCAGCTTAGCATCTTGCCATTTGGGATGCGTTTATTCACTGAGCAATCACTAGGATCGCTCCAGCCCATATATCGATCAAGTGAGCTTGCCATGGTTTGAAGTGGGTTTATCTCAATCCGCAGTGTGTGTGGCAGTACATTGGTGACTCATAAAGGCTCAGTCCTGCAAAAGCACATGTTTAAGCACATGTTTAACTTCCAGCACATTATTCTATCTCACACAAGTCAGTGAGACAACTCACTTTCTCAAAGTCAGGCTTGTTCTCAAGCACTGCTCGGGGCTGGAGTCAGGGAGCCCAGCACCTCACAGGAGTAAGCCCATAATGATTTCTTGCCTGCGTAAGTAACATTCCTGAAGAAAGACTCTAAAAGATCAAGTTCTGTTACTGTTGAATAGCGCATATTAACAGATAGTCTGGTTTTAATCAATGGGTGGATGACTTTGAGCGAATAAGATCCCCTTTCCTATAACTCAATTTCCCATGTGTAAAGTAGAGATAATGATGCTTGCCTTGTTTGCAGTATACCTGCAAATTTACTCAGAATTCACTCTATAAGAGAACGGGTCTGTATTTGGCTCTGAATAAATCAATATTAACACATTCTCACACCAGCAAGTACAGAAAGAGGTCTGGAAAGGTATTTTCTGCTGTTACATAGTTGCTGTCTCTCTGCTGCTGGCTTCATGGGAAGACAGAGAAGAGACAGGGTGAAGTATTGGAGCATTTATTTTAGTACAAGAGTTGGAACAATAGGGAGATAGATAGGTTCTCATTCTCCCTGCCTACATACATGCTAAGGGTGTTACCATAGTCTAAGCAATTAAATGTGAGCCTGCTGTAAAACAGTAACTTCTATACTTGTGATTGTCAAGCATAAAATTCGCCTCACACCTTTTCCATGGAGAATAATAATTGTAAGGGATAGCATCCCTGCTGTTCCTGGAGCCTGAGCCTCTACACAAGAAATCTGGACTTCCTGGTGACTGGGAGCGGTTAAATGTGCTTCCTACTTCACCTGAACAAGGCAGAATGAAACCATGCCCTGTATCAGCGACTAGGATGGAAACACATTGATTTGTCCGAGCTGAGGATCTAGTTCTTTACATTTAATCGTGAACGCATGAGGTTTTAAGTAAAAGGAAAGAACCACAAATGAAGTGTATTTTAAAAAATGGTGTTGAAAGGATGACATTGCTACTACATAGTCTAATGAACTGGCAGAAAATATTTTCCAGCAAAATTCGCCTTTGCATCTTTTCAATGACACCCACACCCTTTTGTTTAACCTCTAGGCTAAATTTAATCTGAATGTTTCTGAAATACTTGAGTTTCACTCTAAATTTTTGAGTTTTCAGTTATTAGCATAGGGATGATTCTGGCTTTCCAACCTCGAAGATATAACATTGGTTGATTATTAAACCTGTAAGTCCAGTTTCTGTATTTTCCACATCTTTGTGTTTTCTTTTCAGTGGAAATTCTGTCTGCCATGTAAAACAAAGTGATTATTCCATCCTAATCTTTGGAAAATTCTGTTCTCTGGCACAGTGTTGTGTTGTCTGATACTTTATTTTTTATTTTATTTTTTTTATTTTACTTTATTTTATTTTTATAAAGTTCTAAATTTCTGGAAGGGAAATCCTTCCTATGAAGAGATTTAAGTTTCCATCAGTCATGAGGAAAACTGTTCCCTCTGGAATATTAGAGGTAAGCTTGGAAGACAGCATTAAACAGAAACAAAATTGCAGATTGTTTCATTTTGAATTTCAGCCCTTTTTCTTTGGAGGGGTTATTTTTTTGAGAAAACACCTTGTTTTTGAAATTTTCTTGGCCTTTTCAAGTTTAGTGCATTGATTGTAATAGCCAAGAGTTCTGGATATGCAGCAGACAGGAGAAATGTGTAGCATCAGTCAAAAGATAAACATATACGTGTGTGTTATGTGGAACATAAAACCTTGTGTTGTACAGCTATGAAAGCAAAGCAATCTTTAAATGTTACAGTACTGACTTTCCCTCTCAGTTGTCTTGCTTTAAGTGAAAGAGGGTTGGGGATTCTCACAGAAAGTTGTTTCAGAGATAGTTTGTGAGATAGATATATTTAGAAAAGTTTCATGCAAGTTCTCTGCCAGTTTCACAGTTTGGATAAGCTTATCTTCTCCCCATGGTATTTGAACTCTGTTCCTGTGTCCACATAGTGTGTAGTTCAGGCATAGGCTTATTCATTCAGATTTATTTTCAGTGAATCTGCAAATTGCATTCTGATCTTTTGCGAGACTAGCTTTCATTCCCTTGAGCTTTAGGCAAAAGTTTCTGTTCTGCTGCGGGGGCATGGAAGTGTAGCTACCAGTGACTGACTATGTGTTGTCCAGCTGAAGCTTGCATTCAACATACAATAGCTGACAGTGTTATAAATTACTCTAGGGGATGGCTGTCTCTATATAAGTATTTCCTAATGCTACCAGGCTCTCAATTCCGTCGTGTATACACAGACATCTGGTGCTATTTAAGATGCCCTGGAATCTTCCAGTTGGCCTCCAGTAGCCACTAGGGATGGCTCTCTATGTCATGGTTCCCCATGGGTAATGTAGGATGTTTGCTTTATGCCATGTGGACATCATGGACTCCTTAAGGCCTCTCATAGGGCACAGCTGTGGTGGTTCTCTAGACTAGTCCTAGTATTCCAGCATGGTCAACTGCTGTCAGCCAAAGACTTCATGGAGACACAAGGTTCAAAGAAAGAGCTCTTCTCAAGCAAAGGAATTTATGTGGTAAATGGCCCCAGGCTGGAGCCTGTGGCATAGCAAAATTCCAGTCATCTTTACTTCTTCAGGTAACATGGAATATTTCATGCTGTTTCACAACAGCTTTGCTTTCTGCAGCTTTGAAGTCACAGTGAAGTATCAAACAGCGTAGAGGGGGAACTATACAGCTTCCCTTATGCAAGTGATTCCTGGATATTTGCTTTGGAAGAAAACAGTCCTGTTGTTCAGCAAAAATGAAATTGTAATATATTTCTCCTTTGATCAAACTGAAGTCAGTCAGATGACGGGAGTGCTGCTAACACACGCTGTGTGACTGCTTTTGTCTATTCCCACTAGGCAAGCAGAGCTTGCTTTCAGTAGCGAGGTATCCTAGCGCTTGGGCGTGGTACAGAGGAGGGTTCAAGTAATGAGCAAGCTCTCGTTTCTCTCAGAAGACCTGGCAGAAGGCCCTGTCTGTTCTTTAATTACATTTCAACAGCTGTTTTTTATATATTTGTGTTTCCTTATTCAAACGTGGCTTATGAAGAGAAAAAAAAAAAGCAAATGATGAGCATGCTTTCAACCGAGAAACACAATACTCTGCAACACAAGAAGCTGTCTCAGACTAGCCAGAATCTTTCCAAGAAAAATTATTTCCTTCCCAGACCCACGTCAGTGTTGATGCCACTATGGATGAGGTGGAAAGAAAGCAGAGCAGGTTGAGGCTATATTAAGAGCAAAGGCAATAATCCACGCTGACTTGCAAAGAATCATACATTGTTAGTTATCAGTCAGTCTTCCTGATGGCAAAGTAATAGCTCAGTATGTTGGTACCCACAGAGTGAATGAAGAATAAGAGCTTTCCACATCATGCCAGGGAGACCTTATCCTTAAAGAGCAGCTCCTGGATTTTAGGTGTAAAGCTGTGCTCGCTTTCAGATGACTCAACTGCAGTACTGTCACACATGCACGTTACATCTTCCCTGAGACATCTGCTTCCAGCTCAGCAAAGCCATGGTGGGATGGGGAGCTGTAGCTGTTAGCATCACCTCTGCTCACAGGGCAACCCTCTGTCCCTGCCATCAGAGCCCACATTTCACGTCCCCTCAAGACTGATGCCAGGCCACCTGCCAAGAGGTCTGAAGGGGCTCCAGAAGTTTTCTTCAAGACTAGTTGTTGGGAGACAATTCTGTGTTAGCTTAGCTGTTGTGAGCTAAAGGGAAGATTTCCCTACTGGTGGGACGTGATGATAGTCTTTGCTCTGGAAGGAGTAAAACTGAAAAAGTTAATGTGAAACCCAATGTGCAGAAGCTGACTTCTTATCACTGAAAAGGAAAATTCTCCCTCTTTGGTCCAACTCAGACTGTAAGAGTAAAGTGCAGGACTGATCTTTATAGCTTTGCTGAAGCCCAAGAAGTTGTCTCATTCTGTACATCACGTCTGTCTTATCCTTTCTTCACTGCCCAAAGCTGTAAAAATCGGTATGTAGTGATGAGACAAGAGAGCCATCTTGTCTCCAGCTGTGGTTAGGAGCACATGCTTAAAGAGGTCTGTCTGACTTGGCACTCCTGGCCCTTCACAGCTTCTAGCTGTCAGCACTGTAGGGATTTCCTGGGCTGGAAATTGTATGTAGACTGTTGCACTTAGCAGACAGTAACAGACCTTTACTTCCTTGGGTTCACCAAACATGTTCTTTGTGAACATGTTTAAACCTTTTTGAATTAATTTATAATTTGGCCTCTACAGCATCCTGTGGCATAAGTTGCACAATTTCATTATAAGCTATGTATAAATCCTTCCTTAGCTCAGCTTAGCTTAACATATGCACAACTTTCTCTAGTCACCAAGAATATGAGTGGAATAGTTAGAGCAAGATGCTGTCCATATCTCTTGCGTATACAACTGTGTAAAGGGAAATTATAAAATCGAGAAGGCTCAGTTGTCGTTGTTGGTAAATGAAGTCAGAGCAAAGAAGCAATACGTTTCAGTTCCTTTGAGATTATGTAGGCAAAACAGGAGGATGGAAATTCCTGGTCTCTGTACAAAAAGATTATCTGCAGAACAAGTTTGGGACCAAGATGGCCAAGTTCGGACTAGATGTTTCCTTCTGAGGAACGTGGTGCATAATAATACAGACCACTAGAAGTGGCTTCCAGCCCAAAGGGAATAATAAATGCAAGAATATTGTTGTCTGTTGAAAACAAAGCTGGTACTACGCTCAGAAACATAGTTGTTGATGAAATGCATCAGGACTAAAAATAACATAGAAACAAATGTGCGAAAGTGTCAGAATCAGCTGCTGAAAAACAAGTGCTGGCCTTAAAATCAAGTGTATTTTTTTGTGGGAGGTAAGTGAGTAACCTCATCTTAAGAAGAGCCTAATACAAAAACTCTCCGCAACATTTGCCTCTGTTTTTGTTTAAAGGGATATGCTTAAGCACAGTTAACTTACAGTTCTTTTCTTTTGTTTGCACAAGTGAAAGCCACATATGTTATTTTATGAACTGCCGGACATTGTGGCACAGGAGCAAGATTTACCCCCACACTGCAGAATGGAAGGGGCTCCAGTGTTTTCCAGTGATACCAAAATTGCCAAAAGGAGATAAAGTGGAGGACACACACCTTTCAGGACACTTCCTTTCATCCAGCACACAAATTCTACTGCACCCTTAAAACAAACAGTTCCCGAAATGCCACAGCATAGAGAAAGGTGAGGATGCAGGCCTTAGTGTTTGAAAGATATCACAGAGCAATGACTGCAGTTCACCATGGGTGTTTTCAGGTTAATTTCTATAACAGATTTAGTCCCTGAAAAAAATGCCTAGATATCCAGAGCAGATTTGGATCTGAACATTGTAAACTGTTCATTCAAAATAACTGTAATGGATTGCTTTTGCTAACTTAGCATGACACCAACCTTTGGACTTTCTTTCAGTTCTCATTCCTTTTTAGCTTATTTGTGGAAACTTATAATTAGATTTTCCTCTTCCTTCTTCTCCCTCCACCCCAGCTGATAAAGTGCCATAAATCCTGGACATCATCCATGAGTGCAGTCATTTATGAATTTTGCTATTTTTTGCACATTGCACCATATGTAAGACAAACTAACTTAGAGGCACAGTTTCTTATTCCTGGCATGCAGGAGAGTCACTGAGAGATATCATATGGTCTCCTGGCAAAAGTACAAAGTGGCTCTTGTTGTTTGATCTACTGTCTTAAACTTAAATGCAAAATCTGATAATTGGGTCAGGCAGGAGAAGAACCGTACTAATAAAGCTCTTTTCATTTCCTTTTCCTATATTTCCTCTTTTCATCTTTTCTTTCTCTCTTTCTTGGTTGATCCAAGGACCTGGAATCAGCTGTTAGCAAAAGGGTTAGAAGCAGAGCTTGGCTTATGGAATTGCATCTTCTCCTCAAAATCCCCCTCTGCCTGTCATCCCTTAGCATAAGCTGCTTATACAGATTCCCTGCCAGCAGACTGACTTTCCTAGACTTGCTGAGAATGTCTTCTTAGAAAAGTCTCAGACTTTACAAAACTGTAATCACTGAACTTATCGTAAGCATTCTCCAGAATCACGCCTGATTTAAAAACAACAGTCTCCTTTTCATCCAGGCGTCTCTTCTCTGTTATTTGTTACAAAGACAGAGGCTTACGCTCCTAAGGATACACCAGCTAAAAGGACCCTGAACTTTCTTTGCAAGCCAAATGTCTTCATAATACAAGAAGCTGAGACCTGAGCACTCACTCAGCTGAGTGATTTTTAAGCAGTAATAGAGAGCTTTTGTTCCCTGCTAGAAATAGCACAGCAAGAACATTTCGTGGTTGGTTTCATGGATGGAATTAGATACTTCACAGTTGCCCATGTAATTCGATTTGCTGCATTTCCCTCAGTGATTTTGTGTAGATTTCATCCAAAAATATGAAATCTCCATTTTGAAAAACCTGACAGCACATTTTGGAGTAGCCCTTGAGATTCTGAAGCAACTAAACACCCATGGCCCACTCCTCTGTAGTAAGCAGGCCTCCAGCCCAAGAGGTACCTGACGGCAGCTCTATCTGCTGGGTGGCCACTGCTCCAGAGCCATCAGTCCCACACGATTGCATAAAAGCACTTTAAAATGACAGAGGAGAGAGCTGCAGGAGTGAGTGGTTGTTGGCCAGCAGTAGCTGAGTAAATGCCTTAATTGATCACTGAGCCCCAGCTGTAGCATGCTTAGCGCATGGGCTGAGACCTATGGAAATGATCAGTTTTACCCTGCTCCTTCTAATATAATATGAACTGTCAGTCAACTTACTACACTCTTAGACACATGACTTTGCTCCACATTTCATCTCTGAGAAGCTTGGGAAATCTTTTCAGTGTCGAAAGCTGATTTGACATTTGGTGAAGAACAAAAGTAGGTGTTTGTTTGTTTTTTCCCCTCAAATTCTGACCACAAACACAGAAGCTCCCCAGCTATGACCAGAAAAAAATGCTCCCAAAGCTCTTTCTCTCTGGTCAGAGACAGAGCAGCAGAGGTTTGGTGGGTGTAGCTGTGCTGGCGCACAAAACTGTATCTTGACCAGAGCATTTATGGGAGCAATTGCCATTGCAGTCCTTGCAAACCCAATAAGCTTGCTAGTTAAGAATTCCCAAATCATTGCTCAGGATAGAAACCTAGTTTAAAAAACAACAACAAAAGCAACAACAAATAGCCTTTAGAATACACACACTAAATAATGTGTATTTTTAGCAAAGATCAGCTGCACAGCATTTTCACTGTGCATTCCAAGTTCAGCCTTAAATTCTGCTTCTTGATCTGCAAGAGGTACTCTGGAGCAGCTGGGTGATTTCATAAAAGAAAACATTGGAGACAGTAAATACAGAATGTGTGAGTGGAAAATAAAATCAAAAAGGCCCTGTCAAGATAAGTGCTGAAAATGGAGTTCAGGAAAAACAACAGATTTTGCAATTGTTAAATAAGACAGCAGAATAATACTGCAAGGGGCAATGGAAAAGTCTGATTGTTCCCAAAACACTTTTTCCCTTGACTTTCTCTTTTGGTGAAAATTAGACAAACTCACACAATGAGATGATAAGAACACAAGCAAGGACTGTCAGCAGAGCTTCTGGGTTATTTCTTCTTTTGGCAGATATAAGAGCGTGCATTTCCTTGTCTGTTTCATGTACATAGGCTTTTTGCAGGTTTGAGTATTAGGTCCTGGGAGCAGATCATAGTATCATTTTTCCTCATGTGTCAATGCAAAGGCAGCTGTGTTGATCCACTGTCAAACCTCAGCACTGCACGCTACTGAACTACAAGGGCGGTCAATTGCCATGACATTACACATCATTATCGGCCCGCACTTTGCATTCTGAGTCCCTTCTATTCTCACTTTGATTGTCATTATTTACTTTTCATCCCTTTTGTAAAGGAATGGACAATCCCAGTGATGAGTTGAGCCTACAGCAGTAATGGACAGCTACCTTGTAGTGTGCCTTTTCAGTCATTTTACAAACTGAATACCTCAAAGTAGGTCATTGTCAGTTCTGGATGAATTCCTATGGGCAGCAGAAGATGCTGGTGCTGCTCTACAAATCCCTGTGCCTTTATCTTTGACAGATTTATTGTCTTCATCATTTGAGGTTATTACACTGTTATTAACCTCTCCTCCAACTAAAATAGCTGTATCATTATTGGCAAGATGAGCAACACATTACCAGTGCAGACAGATTAGTGATGGCTGGGGCCACACCCATCAGTCAGGCTTGGTGATCCTCAAGTATGCATGTGAAGTGAACCAGAAACCCAAACCTCCATGGGAGCAGTACTTGGCATTTTAGGCTCCCAGGAAAGCCTGGGAAACTTTGGAAATCTTGCACATCCACCCCAATCTGCAGGCAGAGGCCCAGATGTATTGCATGTAAGAGAGAGACTGGTGGGCTTGATTCTGAGGACAACCAAGTGCTGCCATCTTTCCAGCTCTAGTTCCTGGCACCTCAGGGAGAGAAATAACTCATGGGCACCCCTCCATTACATCAAGGTTTTGTGGCAATGTGTAGGGTTGGCAGTGGTGGCACCTAGGGAGGGCTGACCACAGGTGCTGTGAGGCTTTGTGGCGCAAGGGAGACTTTGAGGGAACCATGGGCCAGAGAACAGCAGCTTCTCCCTTGCTTCCTTTGACATTCATCATCCAAGTCCACAGTATCACTGAGTCAAAAAGTCCCTTGGTGGTCATCCAGAAGGGCAGCAGTGCCCATCCAGCTCTCATTGGTTTGCTGGGCTGCAATCACTGCACCAGTGGCCACAGGCAGAGAAGGAAAGAGAGACAATAAAGTTCTCTGACTTCCAGTCTGCCAGGAATTGCATGGCTTCAATTATAACTGGTTTGTTCTGCCAGGTTTGTTTTTGTATCTTTTCATTGTTATTATTATTATTATTATTTATTATTTATTATTTAGCACCAAAACAGATTCACTGTTTTGGTGCTAAATTCTATCCAGAGCTTTCTTTGCCTGGTTACTTCTTGCAGACCTGCTGAAGACTGCTCAAACTTTTCACTTGCATGTGTTTACTAGCTGACTTAAAAAAAAAACACAACACCACAAACAACTTTTACATGAAAAGTCAGAAGTAGTTAAGAGTGGTGTTTTAGATCAAAAATAAATGTGAACAAAACTACTCCTGACAGTTAACAAATATGAAATACTCTTGACTTCTAGGCTGTTAAACAGGAGCAGCCAAATGTTCCCAGCACTTGCTTAATGCAATTACTTGATTAGAGAAAGGCATTTCATTTCCTAACCACTACAAGAATAAGCAATATAGCTGTCGATAATTTTGCAGTGAGGGCTGAGAGCTGGTGGTCAGCCTTAGACCACATCTTTGCATGGTCATTAGCACATATCCATCAATGCACCCAGCACAGCCTTAAGATTCTTGAGGGATTTCAGCAGTATATGAGTGACCTTTTCCTTCATCAGTTTCCAGGATGTTTTTCATTACTGAATATGCAGCAAATCATAATGTTTTACATCGATTCTCCATTTAAGTCATATCACATTATTTTGAGACAGCCTACAATCCTGGCTGCCTTTTACATTCAGGGGTTGATGAGTAAGTGGGGTGATTCTCCATCCGAAAGCACTTTCAGTGGGTTGTAAGGCCTTCAAATGCTTGTACAAAATATGCACTCTAACAAGAGAGAGAGGGATTTGTCTTTCTTGTGACTGGTGTTGCAGCAAGGACATAATGGAGAGGTGATGGTCAAATAGATGTTGTGCCCAGCTCCTCAGGCAGTGCGGTTCAATTTCTAAAAAGACAGCTTTTTGTCCTCTGTAGTGTTTTCTACTGGGCAAGGATGGGACTTAATGGGCATTTTAGTGTGGTCAGTATTGCACCTTTGAAGGGCATCTCTCTATCATCCTCCATCACACTGTGATGTGTGTTGTGGAGTGGTCTCAGTGAGAGTGGACTGGGACCCTTTCTACTGAAACACAACTGAACAGTGGAGTCCAGGGAATCAGATGGCCTCAAGTGAGCACTTTAAAACATAAACAGTATGTTTGTCAGATCTACAGCACCACTGGTTTCTGCCTGCAAACCTAGTGCTGTTGCCTAAGCTGGCTTTCTGATGCCAGAAGAACCAAAGTACATACTGAAGGCTATCTTTGCCATGAAGAGATGAACTTTATGTATCTAAAATGATACACATGAAACCTTCATTCTCCTTGCTTTAAAATTATCTACGGAGTGGTGAGGCTGAATCCATAGTCAGAACAGAAAAACAGGAGCATTTTTATTTCCATAGAAGATGAAATAGTTTCCCTCATCCATCAGTCATACTTAAGCCATATTTCTAAGTACATTCTGTCGGCGGCACTAAAGAAGACGTTTTGACCACGTGTTCTAAGTACAGACTCTTAAGTGTACTGTTGTACATAAGTATTGTCTGCTACATTCCTCAGCTTTATATTGATGTCTTTAAGATCATTTATGGTATAAATAACAATGCTTTCTTTTAAGTGGGCTGGTTCCTGGGCTGAGTAATACACATGCATGGGTTTATTGAAAGGATGGGGAAGAATTAAAGGCAGATTTTTTCTCATCCCCTCTCAATGTCCAGGTCACACAATGCAGGAGGAAACAGCCAGATCTGCTGTAAACTCATCTCACAAAACTCTAGCACAGCTGAAGTCATTCATTCATGGATGGCTTATGAGTTTGGGAGTTAATTTCCACATTTAGAGAATACACAAAGAGAGAAGGCATTGTAGCAAAATGAAAAACCTAAAAAATACTAATCCAAGGGAGTGAAAAAAATATATTTATTCAATCTGAAAGTAAATGGTTTGGTTTGGGTTTGATTTACGAATCTTTTATAATTTTTCCTTTCATTTTCTTAATGTGGACTCGTCTTCAAACAAACATACAACAGACAAGCAAAAATTACCAAAATAAGGAGCCAAAGTATTCATTTTAAAAATGCCTCGGTGACACTTTTAAAAGCCCATTTTAAAAATGTCAAAATGGAATTAACCACTTCAAAACAATTTCCCCATTTTTCTGGATTGACTCTATATGCAAATTTCATTCTAATTAGTGAACTGTGGTTCACTCCCGTGAAGTACCATCTTGCATTGGAAAAAAAAATTGTCTTCAGAACTTTACCATAATAATTTCAGAACTGAGGGTGTTTCATGCCATTTGCGCATCTTGTTGCACACTGACACTGTGAAGTATTAAGATTTTGAGTGAACTCTCCTTTAGAAAAAAATTGTGGTTATCTGTAAAGTACAATTTTTCAGTGTCCAAGCTGAAGTATATGGTGCAGATCAGCTTTGGCTAACAATTGGGAAGTTTTCTGTTACAAGGACTAAATGCAGCACAGAAGGATTTGGATTAGAAGGGACCTCAAAGCCCACCCAGCCCCAACCCCTGCCATGGGCAGGGCTGACCCCCACCAGCTCAGGCTGCCCAGGGCCCCATCCAACCTGTCCTTGAGTGCCTCCAGGGATGGGGCACCACGGCTTCTATGGGTAGCTGTGCCAGCGCCTCACTGCCCTGAAGAGGAGAAGGCACTGATTCACACTCCATGGGACTGTTTGCATGTTCAAGTAGCTGATGTCCATCAACAGGTAGCGAGCAGTGCTGCAGCTGGCCTCCCAGCCCTGCTTCTCACCCTCCTGCCTTGTCCCTATCAGAATTGCTGAATTACAACACACCTGGGCAAGTGCAATATAGGGGAGCCAGGAGCACCTCCACTGTATTCAGTGCACTGAGACAGTGAGTGCTGAGGGGCATGGGTGACTTTATGAAGCCTTGAGACATGGAAAAGCAAAATCACCTCTGCCCTGACAGTGTGTGCACTCACTGCCTTACCACATGCTAGAGTTGCTTTCTAATTCCACTTCAAAAGGAATTTGAACACATCTATTGCCACAGCCAGAGAGAAACAGAATTCAGGAATGCTTTCCTTGATGTGTTATTCATTCTCTTACTTGGTGTATTGAGGGCAAAATTCTCTCTCCTTTCTGATCCTAAGCATAGATCAAAAGGAAAAGTAGATCCCATATTTGTTGTTTGTCTTTTAGGAACACAGCCTCTACATGCACATACAGTAATGCTTGCAACCTGTAGCTGAGAAAACGTCTATTCATTTGCAATAGCTAAGAATTATGGTAGAACTCATTTCTCTAGAGAAGCAGTGCCTGGGGTTGCAGCCTTGGCTGTAACATGCTGCTAAATGGCCTGCTGCAGTGGGACGAAGGTCTCTGCATTCATTACTCCTGAGTCAGATATGACAGTGGTAGCAGTGTCTGGGTTTTTATCTAGCATAAGTCATTTCTAGGAATTTGCTTTTGTACATAAGATATCAAACTCATATCTTGTATTCATCACCAAGTGCTGTACCTCATATGAAACCACTGGGGAATTCAGCTGCATAGTATTCTTTTCTCATAATCTTTCTAGAAATTTTGCTATGTTATCACAGGCTCTGGTTTCTCTTTTTCTATCTTTCTGGGGTTGTGCGTATTTATGCATACGTGTGTGTATTGCATATAGGTAACGTGTGCTTGTCCAAGGTTGTACACACAAAACCAGCAAGACACAGTCCACATCTATTTTTCATCTGAAATTGTGAAACGCCACTGCCACAAAGAATCATATATCATGGAAGAGGAAAGCATGCCAAAGGAGACTGAATTCCATGTTGCAATATCTCATGTATTTCTCAGCTATTTCCATTGCAAATATGAGACTTGCCATGGGAGAAGATAAGGCTCTGGGAGAAACCTCACTGATGACTTTCAGTACTTGAAAGGAGCTTATATGCAGAAGGGGAACCAACTTTTTATGCGGTCTAATAGTGATAGGAAAAGGAGAAAAGTCTTTAAACTGCCTAGAGAAGCCATGGGCGCCCCATCCCTGGAGATGTTCAAGACCAAGTAGCACAGGGCCATGGACAGCCTGATTTAGTCCTGATCAAACCCTGCCTACAAAAGGGGAGTTAAAACTGGATGGTCTTTAAGGTCCAACCCAAGCCACCCTATGATTCTATAATTCCCTGTCGGCAAACGTGAGGAAAGCTGCTTTATTTCCATTCAGCATGCCTGGGTACTATGCACTGAAACAGTACAGTGACTGCATGTTAAAAGCAATGGAATTCAAAGCTGGTTTCCAGTTGGAAAAGTATTCCTTTTGCAAACAAAAAATTTATTATTATTATTATTATATTATATTATATTTTGTTAAGATATTCTCCTAAGGAAATGTCCCCTTCATTTCTGAAGCTGGAGGTGCTTTGGCCATTCCCTCTAGGCACTGTAGCATCCTCCCCATTCATGGTACTGCTTAGAGGTCCTGCACTCACCTCCCCCCAACCAGCGTGGCAGCTCCCTGCCCCAAAAAGCAGGCAGTACAATGCTTTTGAAGTGCTGAAGCCCAACCCATTTCAATTGGGGAGGCTTTTCATCTCTGTCTTTCAGCTTCAGGCATGTGGTGGATCTCCAAACACAAGCAGCAGGGTGGCCCACGCAGGAAGTCCCCAACTCCCTGTATCCCTCCAGGGGCTCAGTTCCCAATGTGCTGCATGGTGTCTGGCAGAGAGGAGGATAAATGTCAGAAAAGAAGGAGGCAATATGCAAGTGCTGTAACTATACAGAGTAGTTTCCATTTGGGGAGGAAGGAAAGGGGAAAAAAAGAGATCATTCCTTGGGGTACTAGTTTTAAGCAGAGCAAATAGGGAGAGAAAGAGGATGGGAGAGAGAAAATGAGCTAGAAGCCTCACATGCGGAAATGCAACGGGATGTCAGAGCAAGGGCTTTGATGTCGCTGGAGGAGATTAAATGTCCACATAAAGGATTGGACTCATGTGGTCTGTGCTGTTTCCTCTCACATGCACCACCGTGTGACAATTGCTTTTCAAACATTAGCAATTTACCATGTTCTAAAGCAGAATGAAGAGGGGGGGGGGGAAAAAAGACCTCAAAGAAGAGCTTGGCACAGTTGGTACATTGCACAGCCCTATTCTCCCTGGGCTCCCTGGCCATGGCATGATGCTGCTTGCACTGCCATAAGAAGCACAGCATAAACTGTACTGCCGAGACACCCACATAGCGACATGTCCTCAAGTTGCACCAGAAGAAGTCAGATAATATATGAGGAAATATTTCTTCTCAGAAGGAGTGGTGATGCAGTGGCACAGGCTGCCCAGGGAGGTGTTGGACTAGCTGTCCCTGGAGGTGTTCAGGAGGCATGTGGTTGTGGCACTGAAGGACATGGTTTAGTGTGGTCACAGGCATGGACTGATGGTTGGAATGGATGATCTTATTGGTCTTTCCAACCTTAATGGTTCTGTGGTTCTATGAAAGTGAGTCACTGGTGTAGAGCCTTGAGCAATAATGTTCTTTGGGACAGCACTGTGCAGCACTGCAGCTTGGAGCTGCCTTAAGCCTCTTCTGAAGTCAATGAAACCTTAGCACATAATTCATTTTTACTCGTAAGTGCTCTGCTAGGCTTCAGCCAGAGTCCCCACTGGTTTCCACGAAGTCTTGATGGTTCCAAAACCTCAGGAACATCTGACCATAAGGGAGGATTTACTAGCCTATTATCATTATTATTATTCCTAGAAGCAAATCATCAGGAACGTTAACTCTGTAGACACAGGCAACCTAAATTCCTTATTTCCTGAAGTTCAACACAATGCACAGAAACATGCAGGGTGGATAAAGCCAGTGGTTTCCCCATTGGTGTCACTCCTGTTCATGACAGATTTGAACGTAGCCTTGTGCCAAAGCATGCTAAATATGGCTGAGTTAAGACAGAGGATGTAAACAGGGAAGGTCTTATTGACTTTATGGGCTTTGGATCAAGCCTAAAAGTCAGGAAGAATGCACCACGAGTGACAAATTGCAAATGCTGCCCACTGGGTGCTGTGGGCGAAGCCTTTTGCCAATTAAGTTACGGTTTAGACTTGTAGTCAATTGGTTACTGTGGTTTCATAGGCTTTCTGCTGTGGTCAGCAGTTTTTGTCTGCTTGGACTACAGAGGCATTTGCAATTTGTGAAGACTCGGGTAGGGATTTTTTTGCACTGAGTAATCACAGGATGATATTTACTGTCATTCCCTCAAACATTTTTTACTCCAGTCACTTTACTGTGTTTTTCCTTCTGCACCAGTTTTCTGTAACAATCCCTAAACATTGCACTCACATATATTTTGATAAAGAGGAAGTATTTCCACTCAGGAAGGTAACGTAACAAAAATCTTGTTGATTTTTTAATGCTAGATTCAGCAGAGCCGTGGAATCCAGCCAGACTCTCCAAGCTTTATCAGAAGAATGCATATATGCTAAGTATGGCACACGCACGGCATTTCAAATTAATATGCTGAAGTTGTGCCACAAAAATTTAGCATCAGTACATAAGCACCTCATCATCAGGTTGATGAACTCATTAGAAAATTCTGCTCAGGTAATGTAATCCTACTGCGCTTTCTGTGCAATAATGACTCTTGTTGGTGGACTTTCACGCCCTACGTGGACTGACATCCCTATTTTAGTCTCTACCTTCTCTGCTCAGACCATAAGTCTCTAATCCTGAGAAGCCTCTGTCTTTACTAAAACAGAAAGTGAATGAGACTGTGAAGATGGAATCACTGCCTTTATGGTAACAGGACTATGGACAAGTGAATGGAGTGTGGTTACTGTGGTAATCAGCTGATATTTTTGTCACACTGATGACAAAAATCTGCGAATCTCCTGAAGAGTAATGAATGTTTGCTGATATTTGCAAGTAGAATAGTTGGTACCATTTGATGTATAAACTCTGTAGTCTTTCTCTCTTTCTTTCTGCTGTCTCGAGAATGGGTAAGATAATTGTACTGCATGGCTCAAAATACCATGCATAAATCAAAGGATTTAGCATAGTTTTGTAGGACACAGAGACAGTCTTAGCTTACTAAGCTTAAGTTACTACATGTGTTTTTCATTAAAGAATCCAATCCCTGATCTTCATAAAAAAACACCAAAACTCATTGTCTATAGCAAAACATCAAACAATAAAATTATCATTAGCTTTCTAGACCATTACGAAATGAGAATCCCTGCATTAATCTTGCTGTTATTTGGTTTTAGTAAAGTGACCTTCAAAAAGAGTTTGGGTGAATAAAGCACTGAAGCATTTGCAGCAGAGCAGACAGCCTGACATTTAAGAGAATTCTCTTGTTTTACTGTAATCAACATAGCATCACACATGCAGAAGCAATGATTTTAAAAGTAAGCCTGGGAGATAAAAAGGTCTGTTCTCAGGGGAAAGAGCTTGAAAACATTTAAGAAAATGTCCAGAGTGTAGTGGAAAACACATTGGATCATCTTAAGACAGTAAAGTCACCAAACAAAAGCATACTGGTGAAAATGGTTTGTGATGAGCATGGAGGCAGAAGCATATCAGCTTTGAGGTAACAGCACCAGGGCTGTGGACATGGGCATTTCTGCTCTTAATGCAAACAGCCTCCCTCAAGCTGACCTTGGCTTTATTTCCAACCTGATTATTTATTGCTTCTGATTATTTTTAGTTACTAATGGATATATACAATAAAAGGCGGTACTTCTGGTGTTTAGATATCTTTAATGCCGAACACATTTAACAAGGACATTCAAGGACAGGCGAATACTTAGCACAAGGCAGACCACATGTTATTTTTTCCTTTCATCTAAAGGACTTGGAGCCTAAGCTAGAGTGGGTTCTTCTTTTTTCTTCTCTCTCAATTACATCTGGGCTCACTGAAATCCTCACATTCATTGGGTGTTCTCAACTCATCAGCAACCTCTGCTTGCCTGGGGCACAGCCGAATGCTGGAGCCCTGAAGCAAGTTGCCAGGGTACCGTCCTTTTGGGTGCTGCCAGCCCTGCCCTAAGCCTGGAGGACACTGCAAGAATAGTTGTGTAAGGGACTGTAGCAAAGAAGGTTTAATGTATGTAAACACTGGGGCACACTGTGATAGAGAGAGGATTGCAGGTATTTTATTGCCTGCAAGCCAGGGTTTCATCCTTTTAGCTAATCCAGGCAAAGGCTGCACTCATGTGAGAGTCCTCTGATCTCTTATACAGTATGTGGTTTTGCAAGTGCTTCAACGTAGGTCTTGAAGGAGCAATGAATGTGCACTGAGCTCACTGGGCCACTGCCTTCAACCAGCCCTGCTCCAGGGACAAGAAGCTGCCGCCGCCGCCGCCCTCAGTTCTCCCCACAGGTTGCTGGGTGCTCAGATGTGGTTGCACTTCTTTGGTGGGTGAAACTGCACTTTGAAACTCCCTATTATCAGAAATGCTCAGCAGAATTCTTTGGGATGAAAAGAGCTGCGTAAAGGAAAAGTTGTGTCTATTTCCGTGTATACTACTAGAGTAGTGAGCAAAGGATCTTTAACTTTCAAAGGTGAATAACAGGGTGTAGAAAATACAACCTATATTGGCCAATGTAATTTTCTTTTGAATGCATGTTCAGGACATAAAGCAATAGCAAACATGCACAAATATAAAATTTGCATATGGAAAGAAGCAAAGTTGAACGAAATGTTCAAGAATTTACCATGTTTTACAATCAACATTATAGGATTCATCTCCAGTGAGGTACAGTTCTGTGCTGACAGCTTTTTTGTTTTTTAATTTACTCGTTAATTTGGAAAATAAGATGGATGTGTACAGCTTCATTCCAGGTTGAGGAAGCGAGAGTGTGCACTGTGAAGGAATCACATTTCTCCCTGTTCAACAAAGTCTGCTGGATTCAAATTGAAATGTGAGTGTAAAATAGACTCAGACTTACTCATGCAGCCAAATAGGAATAATTTTCCAAGCAGAAATTTAATCCTAAATAATTTAATAATATAACCTAATTGCTTCGTTATTAGACAGAACATGAACCAAACTCAGCACCGGTATGTACAAACTTGCCTTGACTGGAATTCTACCGACTTGCTGAAAGAGTTGGGTTTGGCTGCACTATTTTTTTCCCCCCCAATCATAATATTAAAAAGTTGGTGTACAGAAAATATGGAAAGCTGAACCTAAGCAGTGAGAAGCAAATTCCCAAGCCTTGTTCCCCAGGTTTAAAAAGAGATGAGGATTGTGCTAGATTTAAGCTTTTCAAAAACATCTCCTAGTCTGAGAACAACACTCAGGGAGCCTGTCACATCCACAGCATGGGCAAATCCTAATTCCCTTCATAGGCTCGAGTGGTTTACTTCCAGAAGTGCCTCCACTTCTGGTTTGGTTTCCATAGGCTAGTCCTATAAGGCTTGCTAATATACCATATGCCTGCTGAAGAGCATGCAGTGTTTGACCTCTGCAGTCTTGGAAACTTCTGGCGTGACCAGCATCATGCTGGTGGCTCTGCACTGTTCCAGTTATCCAGGGGAACACAGAGAGATATATCAGTGTCTGCTGGAATGCATGAAAGCACTCTGGGCATGAGAACAAGGAAACTCTGTGGCTTAATCTTCCACTTAAGTGCAAGAAATATCTGTTCAACCTTGGAGGGGTGAAGGGATTTTTTGCACCCATTTAGTCAAATAAATAAACAGCATCCCAAGCAAAAGAATATGAAAGAGGAGAGGAAATTTCACTCCAGATTAGTCTCTGTGAGCATGGTAGACTGTGCAAGTGCTGCAGAGAACAACAAATGTTGACTCACACCTGTAGAACACTTTGCTTGCTTGTGTGGTGGGAACTGGTCCTTGGTCTGCCCTTTGAAAGCTCCCCTCTACTTTTCTGTTTCTTCTCTTCCATTGGTGTTCACTGCAGACATAATATTTAAATCCAATTTATTATCTTTTTTAAAGTTTAGAATACGAAGGGGAGGGGAAGTGGGAGGAGAGAGGAAACCATATGTCAAGAGAAGTGAATCAAAGTGAAAGTGGTGTGTGTGTGTGCGCATGTCAAAGGGGGCTATGTTTGGCCTCATGTTTTCTATTTTGACTATTGGAAAATTTTGGTGAGATATGGGCTTAGTGTGACATCTGTTCAGCTTTGGGGAGCATCTGCGTGTCTGTGTGTGTGTGGCAGGGCCTGATGTCTTTGTGCAAGGCTGCACGGTATCATATGGAGATATAAAGCACGAACACCCACTTAGAAAATTCACGCAGTGCCTGTTGAGCGGTATTTCATCTCCCTTCATTCTGGTGGCTTTAGCTCGTGAGGTACATACACAATAGGTCTTTTTCACCATCAATAAAGTGCTTAATAAAGCTCTGCACTGGTGGTGTTTTGTGAACCAATGGTCCAAAACCGGGATGTTTTTAAAGCCTCTTTACGATGAATTCTTCCTAATGAATTCATTCAGGCTCTGAGAACACATCACAAGAAGCATCCAGGCTTGGTGCTGTGTGGCTCCCATCCCAGACTGCTGCCTGCCTAAACCAGCGGCAGACATGGCTTGAGCTGGCTCACTGCATGTGTTGGCCCTGAGAATCAGGCACACGTTTTCCCTTCTCACAACAAGAAAAGTGGCAGCCATGCAAAGAGTCAAATTATTGGTGTTTTTTTTCCTAATTTCTCCATATCAGAAATCCCAATGCTTGTTTATAAAATAGGGAGGATGAGTGGCAAACCAGTCTTACTTCAACAGGCTTTATAGTACGTCACATTTGGCTCTACTGAAAACAGAGCCCAATACTTCAAGAGTAATCAAGTGCCTGCAAACCAGCTTTTCCACCACTGCTGGCAATAATTAGCCATTCAGACTGCACTAAAAGCTGCCTGAAGGCGCAGAGACATTTTTAGTTCGGGGAGCTGTTTTAAAAAAAAAAAATAAAAATCTGTCAATATTTCTCACTGCTGTTTTTCTTTAATTTCTTTCCATTTTCTATGACGTCTCTGCACAACCTGGAAGTTTGTGTTGCCCAAAGAGCAGCACGCAGTGTTTGTCAGCTTTTCAGGCACTAAAGCGTTTGACATTAGTGTAGTTTCTATTTTTGTGTAAAATCCCAAACATCTGTCCCACAGGAGTGGGGTTTGCTACCAAGCACTACTGTTAGATTTCTCGCCAACAAGTTTCATTGCTTCATGTGGTTTCTGTTTTGTTCTTTAAACAGTTAATTATGTTTTATTCTTTCTTCCATAAAAGCTAAATTTAGCCAAGATCTTCTCTAATCTGAAACATTTTATGGAAATGACACTGTTGTTAAAAAAAGCATTCTGGGTAGAGATTACAAATGTATAAAATAAGTGAGCACAGTGTCCCTTATATCATATCTCTGTTCACCACCCTATCTTTGATGAATGCGGGCGAAGGCTGCTATAAACCAAGATCAAGTAGTCTGCTCTGCGTACACATGTGTATGCTGGGATGCTCACACACGCCCGTGGACGTGCACCCACACACATGCACACAGTGGTTTATATACTGCTGTCAGCAGCCAGCTCTGATTCACTGAGCTGGGAGAGGGGGGTCAAAACCCAGCCGATGGGATTGATAAGAAAGTTTCTCAGCATCTTAAAAGAGCAGAGCTGGAAGAGACCTCAAGAGGTCACCCCATCCATTCCCTGTCCCTTGAAAGACCAGCCTCACCTATATCACTTTCAGGGGATGTTTCTATAACTAGTCCATGGAGACAGAATGGGGTATTGTGCAGTTGCTCCTTGCTGTAGTATGTGTATGTAGTATGCCTTGCGTGCATCCCCAGAGCTGCCAGTGACACAGGAACCACCAGTTTGAGCCACCCTGAATATCCCTGGTACGTCTCTGATGATAGAACATCACCTCAGTGTGGCTGGAGCTTTGCCATTCATGAAAATGACTTCAGAATTTCAGTGTATGTATTTACCATAGTAACATGCATGCAGGCACAAACTCAAACACAAATTGCTGCCGAGAGTCCTGGCAGCCTTACTTATCTGTCCCTCAGCTTTTATCAAACTGAAAGATAAACCCTGCTTACAAGAAAACTGCTGAGAAATCAGACTGTAACGTGCATGCGTAAAAAACCTCCCCAGCTCCTCCAGATATTCAGTATCTTTATCTTAGGCTGACTCCTGTGTGTTTCATATTTTGCAAGTTTTCATCTTTCCCTCTCTGTATGGATGCAATTTAATGCCCTCCTCATTCCTAGGATGGCAAAATGGGCAGCAACCACTTTTGACAAATTAAATGCAGGTCCCTCAGCTTCAGCCCCATCAGTGCACAAGTTCCTCCTCCTTACCCTGCTTTTGACTGTGCTGCTACCTTGCTGGCAGACTGCACAGTGCTGTACTCAGAAGCAGAGATTCTCACTACAGAGCTTTTCATACTGATTTCCAGAATTACGTAAGTGAGGAGTATTTATATGGAAAACCTTGGGAAGCTCCCTGCTATGTATAACCTGGAAATCATAGAATCATAGAATGGCCTGGGTTGAAAAGAACATCAAAAATCATCCAGTTTCAACCCCTTGCTATGCGCAGGTTTGCCAGCCACCAGACCAGGCTGCCACATCCAGCCTGGCCTTGAATGCCTCCAGGAATGGGGCATCCACAACCTCCTCAGGCAGCCTGTTCTAGTGCTTCACCACTCTCTGTGTGAAAAACTTCCTCCTAATATCCAGCCCTGTCTCAGTTTAAAACCATTCCCCCTTGTTCTATCACTATCCACCCTTGTCAACAGCCATTCCACCTCCTCCACAAGCTACAGTCACTTGTGCATACTCTGTTTTACAGAGATGTGCTCAGTCACCGTGGCCATGAGCACCAGATGGCCCTCACCCAAGACCACCACCACCATCGCTTGCTGGGAAGGTGGTATTTCACCATACCTCCACAGAAGCAATCATGGTAAAAGAAAAAAATGCAGCAAGAAAAAAACTGGATAATGTTTTGCTGTGCCCAGCCCCTGCTGGATTTTGAATGGTTATTCTCACCAAGGAAAACATGCAGAAATGCTATGGATACACATGTCAGCACCCTGTTTTTGTTTCCAGAAGTGCGATATTTCTCTCTGCTTCCTCTCTTCCTTGCTTTGGATGTGACTGCAAACTCCAGCCTCTGTCTTCCCAGGAATTCTGCAACACATCTGTCTGAACTTTCTGTTTGGCACTATCAAGCTTCAGCCTCAGGAATACCTGTCACTTCCTGGCTCTAATTTCACTTGGGCTATAAAGTGGACCACCCAATTGGAGGAGGAAATATCGCTATCACCACACTAATTCCTAAATGATTTTCTTCAGTACTTTGGCTCCACTGGAAAGGAGCCAAATGTGTGGTAAAGTACAAACCACCACAATCTGAGCAAAGACCACCAAATATACCCATCTACAGGCAGCTTGTCTGCAAGATGAGAACACCAAGCAGTCTGCCTCTTCCTCACCATGCAGTTGTTGTTGCTGGAGTTCAGCAGCACATTTCCAAAAATTCTACATAGGGTCGGTCATTCATCTTTCATTCAGCGCTCAAGTATCTGACATGGCATTGCTCGTAGAGAGCAGACTTCCGTGTAAAGTCGGCAGTAACTGATTCCTCCAAGCGTGCTGTGAACTGTTCCTGACCATCTTCACTTTTATTGCCTGGCTCTGCCTTGCCCTTATCTCTCACCACAATGGTGCCAAAATCCCCAGCTGCCCATGCTGCAGATAAGCTTACCATTGTCTGATACTGCTGTCCTGGGGCTGGGCCAAGCAAATCCCTTCCCACACAAAGCAGTCAGCAGCATCCCTCCAGTTTCTGACAGGGCTCCTCAGCCGCTTGCCCATAGGAGTCAGTGCCTCCATTCACATCACCCTGCCTGGTACATTTCAGCACAACTCCAGGCAGTCGAGATGTGTAGGGCACCATAAGGAAAAAGTCTCTTGCTCCACGTTTCTATCCAGACATGTCATTTCCACTAAAACAAAATTTCTGGTGAAATAACTCAGAAAATAAATACGAGGTGCCACTCTTACTTATCTACTGTTTTTAATGCTAAACCACTGAAAATACCGTTGTGAACCTCATTTAAAAATATTTCCAACCAGAAAGAATGTTTCCTTTCTTTAGAAATAAGGAAGCAGATTGTCAAGTGTTACCATTTCAGATTATTTTCAAAATATGTCAAAGAAGACTGACTGAAACAGATCATTTTTGCCACAAGAAGACCAAACTTGATAAATCACTGATATAAAAAGGTGCTGCACTGAAAAAGTTAGGCTTAACTCTAGTATGGATCATCATCTCAAGAGTATCCACCAAAATTTTGGAGAGGAGAGGAGGAGAGGAGAGGAGAGGAGAGGAGAGGAGAGGAGAGGAGAGGAGAGGAGAGGAGAGGAGAGGAGAGGAGAGGAGAGGAGAGGAGAGGAGAGGAGAGGAGAGGAGAGGAGAGGAGAGGAGAGGAGAGGAGAGGAGAGGAGAGGAGAGGAGAGGAGAGGAGAGGAGAGGAGAGGAGAAAAAGCACATCACTGCAGTCTCCAAAGGCTAAAGCAGGGGCTTAGCATCCCAGCTCTTGGACAGCAAGGTAGAAAGGGGTATGTAGTTTTTCTCCCATACAAAGTGACATAATAGAAAAACATTCCAGCTTTTGGTACTTGTGTTGATGTGGAGTGAAAGAATTTTTGTATGTCTTCCTTTGAGTTATGTGTTTGAAATAATAAACCAAGGTAAAGGCTTCAAAGGTGCTCAGTTTTCATTCTGGCTGTTGCTTAGGCTGGCAAGGAAGCCCTTCTCTTTACACTTATAATTTAAGAGGAGAGAAGAAAGCGGTGCTTTGAAAGAATGAGACCAGTTGTGCTCAGCACCCCTGTTCTGGCTGACGGGTGGTGAGAGGAACATACAAAATTGGGTATCGCAGAAGGGTGAATTGCTTTGAGATAAAATGACTGGAGCTGTTCTGCCAATGCTAGCTGTGGAAAAAAAAATCTGGAAAACCTCAGGAAATGCTCTGTTCTGAATTGGCTCAAAGCAAATCATTAAGAACTTTTGGCAAACTGCTTTGAAAAATTATTCTAGAACCAAGCAAAACCCCTCAGATCAAAGTCTTCAGCTGCCAAGGCTTTTAAAACAATTTCAAAACGAAGTTGAGAGTGAAGTGTTATTTCAGGTAAAAATATTTGATTAAAAAAAATTTCATTCTGAAAATAACTGAAAAGTATTCTATGTGTAGACTTCCAATTTCTTGAGCAAAACACACTGAACAGCAGGCATGAATTCATGAAATACCTCCCTAACTTAAATTTTCATTAGGTTAGAGAGCAAAAGAAGATTCTGTCCTTTTCTCCTGCCCTATAAAGCAGGATTTCTTCTGTCCATTTTCCTTTACTCATCCTGCAGCCCCATCATTTGTTGCCTACTAGTCCGACTCTTTCTTCCCAGTAAGTATTAGTGTGGGCGATGTAATACAGAGTGATCAATGGAGCCGTGCAGCACTGGCAAGGCGAGAGGAGGAATGCCATTTAACAGCAGATCGTATATCTGACACCACCCTCCAAGTGGCTGCTCTCGCCTCCTTTCAATTGTTGTGTCAGAAAATCAATCCGTGACTTCAGCAAAATCTTGACGCTTTCTCCCATCAGCAGAAGGGACCGTTAATAATTCACGACTGCTCTTCTTCATCGAAACTCGTTTATTCCAAGCCTAAACGCCTCACAGCATGCTCACTACTGAATCCACCCTGGTTCTTGCATCTCTCATCTTCTAAAGCTGAAATAAGCCAGAACAGGTACTTTTAATGGCCAAATCTCAGAGAGGGATTGATGATGAATAATTCTGAGTGTTAATATCATTACAAAGTGTGGGACTCTGTTCTGTGCCTTGTGTGCTAAGTCAGCTAATACTGCAATCGCATAAACAGGATGGTCTCGGTGAAATTAATTTCCTGTAGAAGCTTCTAGATTTTGTGACAAGAATGAGTGGGTATCAACAGTGTTCTCATATTCTTGACAAATAAAAGATAAAAATAGCAGATTTTCTTGATGTAAATATGGATATAAATAGATGAAGAAGGGTTTGTGCACCGGAAGGCTTCTTGGTTTTCTCCAATTTTTGCAGCAGATGCAATAAAGGCACCTATTACTTTCCATAATTTTAACATACTACATCCATAAAATATCTATAAAAAAAAAAAGATGTTTGAAGGAGAACTGGTTTGTTCTTTATCTGCTGCTTCTTTGTAGCTCTTTTGTAGCAAGGGAAAGAAGGGAAAAAAGTCTCTTTCAGAAGAGAAGCAAAAGGGTGTTCAACACGTGAAGCATTTTGGAACATACAGAAATCAGGGATTTGACCTTTTGTATTATCTGCAGTGGGATTACCTATATCAAAGCAGAGGTCACCAGCAAGGAAGCTCATACCCTCTATAATGAATGAAAATATCTCTAGTAGTTCCTCCAAGCACTGACTACCCAGGTCACAGTTTTCAAGCCTAAGCAATTAAATAGTAGATTTCTAAATCTTTGAGTATGGAGCATGATAAATGCTCACAAATTCTTTAGAAAATTTCATGAAAATCAGTAAGAGGTGGACTTCTTTTGTTTAGTTATCTGACAGAATATGTCCATTTTGAACATTTTGACTGCAGTAGTTTATTTAACCTGCCGTGGCCACCCAGACCTGGAGGTCATTAGAATCAATGACTTACTGTAAAGATAAAATGCTGTATATAATACTGTTAATCTCTAGAATCAGGTTCTGTCGTTTTGCCTTCCTGCTCCAGACCCATTCATATACATGTCTGTAGCGCTCATGAGCTTACAAACAGGGTAGGCAACTTATTATGGGGTCAGGAGATGCTCCGGTGACCTCTTAGCTCAACCGTACCTTGGCACATGGCACACTTCTACAGACTGCACTCATCCTGCAGCTCAGTGCCATTATATCCAGCTGACAGCAGCTGTGTTTTCATACCTACCGGATGTTCTAAATTTAAATACTGTTGGCCCATTGTAAATAATAATGCAATACTTTACTCTGACAGCACTGGAGGCAGCATATGGATTCAAGTTTTAGACAACACTGCATGTAAAATGCCTTTCCTTTTATAGCAGAATATATTTAGAGTCTTTTAAGCTCAGCTACTGAACTGAGTATGATGCATCTAGTCATCCAGCCCAATCAACAGCAGAATCACAACTTCATGTCAGTGCAATACATTGTTAACTGATATGTCAGAAAATCAATTAATTACTTTTAAGTAGCAGTTAAGAGTATCCACACAATACTGCCATGTGAATTATTAAAGAAAGCAAGGTTGAGTTTTCTCCGCAATTGAAACCCTGTCTTAGAAGAAAGTGCAAAATGCTGCTTCTGCCCTGAAGCCTAATCAACATTATTGGCAAAGCAACGGGAACCAAAAGAGTGGTGGAGAGCATGAAAATGGAAGGATGCTGAATCCCAAAGCACAGGCACCAGAGTTTGCAATGGTTATGGCTGAGAAGACTGACCAATAACCCATTCCTTTCACGGAGCTGCAACAGCATCCAGATGAGAAAAATGGCAGTCACAGTTAGCAGAGCAGTGTGAGAAGGGCAGAAAGGACTTTCTGTCTCCTCCTGCAGGGCACTTCACCAAGGGACCTGCTCAGACTGTGCCTCCCATGTCACTGTCTGTTATAGATTTTTGCCTGGGACTCTCCTCTGGCATGCTAAAGGGAAACATGTCCAGAGTGGGACCCTGACATAAAGCTTTCTGCTTTCTTCATGCCTTGGTCTGTTGGAGATGGTACATGGGTGAATAAATCGGTGAAAATGGAAAGGTGACTTTGAGGTGGGATTTGGCCCAGCCTTATGATTTTCTGTGTTGTGGAGAGGAAGCTCCTCAGAGGAGGGTCTGGCACGCTCAAGTAGGCCTAGCTGGTGCAAGCACACCAGAGGACCATCCCACTGCTGTCTACCAACTCTGCTCTTGGTTCAGTTCGGAGATACATTTGCTAATGTATCTCATCTGAGTGTGTGAAGGACATCCTTTGCTTTCCTCCTCTTCCTTACCCTTCTTCTGCCAGGAGCTGTAGAAACAATTGGGATGTGGGCAAGGAACATTAGTGTGCTTGGACAGGGTTTTCTGGTCCTGCCTTAAGACGGATCTCCAGTAGCACCTGAGGCCTGACCAATACTACATGGAGATCTAGGAAATACGTTTCTCTGAAAACCAAGAAAGTGTGACATCTCTGTGGTGCCTTTTTCCCTTGTCTGCCTGACCCATAGGGATTCTTGCTTTGGAGGCCTATGTTACAAGGAACCTGGGTTTGGTGATTTTCAGGCAATTGGCCAGCACTGGAGAAGTCTAAGAGCTGGCTTCTAGACTTATGACCTCTACCTGTCAGGACAGTCAGTGGTGCTTCTTTGACTCCTCTGGTTACATCTATTTTTCTGGCTAAGATCATAGAATCATAGAATAAGGGAACCATTTAAGTTGGAAAGGACCCATAAAGACCATTTGGTCCAACTCTTCTGCAGTGAGCAGGGACACCTGCAGCTCCATCTTCAGAGCCCCAGAGCCCCATCCAGCCTGACCTTGAATGTCTTCAGAGACGGGGCATCCATCGCCTCTCTGGGCAACCTGTTCCTGTGCCTCACCACCCTAATGAGAAATGGTAGGGTGCTTTTTGTTCTTGTTTTTTTTTATAAGAAAATATCCATTCCTCAAAACTAAAGCATTTGACAAAATCATGTGCAAAGATTTAGACCAGAAAACACCACTCAGCTCCTGAGCTGGGAGATGTCTGGTCAAACCAGAGGCTGATCAATCTGCTAGGTTTCTAGGTGTGGATTTTTTTGTCATGTCAGCATTTTGGCTGTACGATGGCACACATGTTGCATGTAGTCTGGTATTTCAGATTGAATCAGTTTACAGCTGTCAGAGTCCATGGGCTGGTTTCCCCACTGATAAAACACCAGGGAGAGAAGAGAAACTGAGCATCGGTTCTGCAGCACTTCTGGCTGGGAGAGCATGTCTTAATGAATTTCAGTTTTGTCTACAGCACATGGATGGTGGATCGGGGTGGGGGAGTTAATATCGGTCTCACCTCTTCCCCATGACAAAGTAGGGTAGCTTTAAGCAGGGGAGAGAGACAGAAACTGCTGGGCAATGTAGATACAGTTTGTGTAGACAAAGCAGGACATAGGCCCAAGCACATGGAGTGGATAAAGAGTTGGCGGTGGGCCATGGCACCAACCCATTGGGTTGCTATTGTGCCTGTATGACCCACCACAGTGCTCCCAGGAAGAACCCTAGGAGCTGAGCAGGGCCTGCAATGACTCTGCTGTTGTGGCAGTGGCTGAGTAGATATGGCACTGGTTGTTGGTGTGGGGCAGCACCCACCACTCTGCCACCAAACACTGGTCTTACTGCTGGCAATGTATTCCCTGTTTGCAAAGGTCTGTGTTTGTCTAGAAGCACTTCACAACTCTGCGATCTCATTTAAAGGAGGCCGTGATGGAAGGATTGTTCACATCAACAACAAAAAAAAAGATAAACATGCTGCTTTGACAGCTTTCAAATGTCTGTTAGGCAGCTCCAAAACAAATGAAATCTTAGCTGTTGTTCCAAAAGTCTCACTAGGTTCAGTTTCACTGCAGAACACATCCAGCTTCAGCATGGTGAAAGTGCATGTAAATATTATCCTTATCCAGAAAGAACTGGCATTCGAATTTTCCCAGTAGCCACGTGAGTTTCAGTGAAATCCACTCTTGTCCACTAGTTTAGCAGTTCCCTCGGATACACAGGCAAAACAGTGCCATTCTGCTTCAAGCAAAACTTGCTTTAGGAGGGGTTTGCTAATCACTCTGCAAAGAGGATGTCGTTCTGCAGAGCAAGTTAATGATGATGTTGTATGTTGAAAACAGGACGTGTGCTCCATCCTGTTTCATTCTTACTAGCCTCTTTTTTTCTTCTTTTTTTTTTTTTTTTTTTTTTTTGTCTGTGTTATGCTGTTTAAAATATGTCAGTCATTTAGCTCTTTTCTGAGAAACCTAAAAATACTTTCTTCATAAAGAAGCAGAGCTCTCCGTGTTTATTAGGTAATCTTCCTGCACAGTCCGAAAAAAGAGATTGACAGAGTTGGATCTTGAGATGGGAAAGAATCATCACATTGTGTCCCCTTCCCATGTCTTGTAACAAGCCACAGAATCATGCCTACAGGTAACAGATACCCTTGTGTTATCAAAGCTTTGCAAGGTGCATGAAGAGATGACGGACACATGTGGAAACCCACTCACTTCACAGCATCCCTGTCTTCCATGCTTGGTGAAGCGAAGGTTTTGCTGTTAACATGAAGTGCAAATGAAGTGCTTCTCTTGGCTCTCTTCTCTGCCTCCCACCACTTCAGTCTGTCATACAGCTGAGAAGTGGTCAATTGGACAGGGAATACTATAAAAAAACAGCTGGTATTTTGTCTGTGTGTTCATTAGGCCATCTTTGTGTTGTGAGTAAAAAACAGCCCCTGAGGACTGCTAGCTTTACCTGTAATGCCAAATTAAAATAAGAGGTATTTTAAGAGGTAGAGGAAGTCTTTTGTAATCTCCTCACTTCTTTATCAGCTAAAGTATTATATTAGAGAATATCCCAAATCCATCCCAGCCTTTGGTATGGCTTTTCTGGGAAATCCATTCTTTCTCATGTCAACGTATAGATATTTTGCATAGCTCCATCATTTGTTATCTTTACATAAATGTCTGCAAGGTGCTCACGCTCTGATAGATGGCCAAAAAGCAATAGGAAAAGGAAGGTGAAAACTGATAATAAGAAGTCATGAAAGAGTCGGAGACTAGAGGTCTGTACATTTCAAAAGCTCAAATCTAGTGTGGGGTGGAGGGATGGAAAGAAGGAACCTCCTCGGTGTACTTAGCATCTTAGATAGTGCCTTGCAGGGTGCTTTATCTGGCCTGTCACAGAGGGGCTATTGCATCTCCGCCGAACCACTGTCAGCAAAGCCCAGGAAACACCTTGCCTTGCAACTGATGAAACACTTGCCTGAAGTCTCTCCCAGTCCTCCTGTGGCGGTTGAACAATGTCATAACCCATGGTTGTGCAACATCTGCTGGAGTGGTTGAGATTGTGCTGCTTCATTCCAGAGCACAGGGCTTTTTGTGGTTTGGTGTGTTGTTTTTTTTCTCTTTCCCTTATTGTCCTTGGAAAAAGGACTACATTTCTGGTGTGGGTCTTTCTCTATTTGATGACACAAAACTCAAGAAGAAAGGAAAACAACATGCTGCTTGTTTTCACATGTAGTACTGATGGACCAACAGCCCTAAATGCCTTCTAGATTAGGCTTTCCCAGAAGTACAATTTTATTTCATTGTTCCTTTTACAGAGGCTGCACTGCAAGGTTTCTTGTGATCCCAGGAAATTAGAACCTGCTCTCCCAGACATACAGTTTTGGCCATCCCTTGAACAGCTTAAGCATGCTCATGATTTTCCTCACAGGCAGTGTTATACGTGTTGAAGTGTTTGTAGGGCCTATAGGTTTGTGGCCATGTGCTGATGAGTGAGAATATAATGTTTAAAACCTTAACAGTGGCCTTTGCTTGAAAATGTTAAAGTTGGCCAGCAGCAAATCCCCAGTAAATCTCACAGCCTTTTGTTTCCACATACATTGCCTGATTTCATTAGAAACATCCTATCACGGAATCTGGAAAATACAAAATACATCACATTGGCAGCCATACATTTAAGTAATATTTCTTATTGTCTGCCCAGGTGTAACTGCCACTACTTGATTGTACTTCTTATCTCTGTCTATAAGCCCCTGTTTTCCAAGGAGAAATGGATTACGAAGTTTGGATTACAAAAGTTGAAGGAAAGGCAGAGGAAAAACATTTCTTAGAACCATAAATCATTAAGGTTGGAGAAGACCTCTATGATCATCCAGGCCAGCCATCACCACCATGCCATCATCACTAACCATGTTGCCAAACGCCATCTCTTCTTTCCTTTAATTGAAAAGAATAGAGAGGGTGTTGCTATGGGAATCACTGCACATGCAGGATTTCTACAGCACTGCATATAAGGGCTGTTTGGTAAATCTGCATTACACACTGAGGTCTGCATGGTTCCCAACTTCTTGTCTCTCAGGGACTGCAGTACTTTGTTATGCTTTGGAAAACAACTGGACTAAACTCTGTAATCTGGTATAAACTTTCAAGAATCTCTCTACCTATCTATCTATCCATCCACCCACCCATATGCCCATTCATCTCTCCCAGAGCTCTTAATAAAATTGCAGAATTTCTCACTTGGTAACAAATGTGGTAGGCTTTTAAGTAGTACGTAGCTCCTAGGAAAGATTATTTCCTCTTAAATACTAGAGAACCAAAATGCAAATCACTTCACCTACAGAAGAAATTCACGCTTAGCAGATACTGTTTCACGTTTGCTGACTTATCAGAGCAGAGCAGCTGACTCATGTCACCATTTCTCATATGCATCTCCATGCTGGGGAAATCAGTGCCATTATTCCCAAGTACAGAAGTTGAGCTAAAACCATCCCATGTATTTACTGAAAAGAAATATCTCCTTTTTGTAATCAGGGGGATTCCCATGGTACCTCTATATGTTGCTAGCAATTGTAAAATACCAGGAGCAGAAGTCTGAATCATTACCGATATCATCATTCTATTTACTGAAAGTAGACCCTCATACCTTTGAAACAGAACATCAGCTGAAACAACAGGAGAGCAGCCCACTGAAGCATCCCAACCTGTTTTCTAACAGCAAAACTGTGATCTTAAATCCTCATCTGCTTCCACTCTAATTGGGCAGAGGAAAATCATCTGAGAAGCTAAATGAAAATTACTAGTCTATAAATGCCCGAGGCAAAGAAAAAGAGAGAGAGGAGAGAGAAAAGGATGGGAGGTCTCATGTGAGTTTGGTTAGTGGAAAAAAAAAAAAAAGAAAGAAAGAAAGAAAAAAAAAAGTACACGTTCTAAGTATGGCTGCATGTCATTTTTCAATTTGCTCATGTTAAATAATGATCTCTAGGGCAGAGAAGGAGTGGAGTGAAAAGGAAGAGCTCTCCCCTCATCTTGTTCAGTTTGTGCTCATCTTTTGCAGTGTCTGGCCACTGCCTGGCTCTCATATAGACTTAAACATGAACCACGGGCAGTTTGGTGTGTCGTCTTCTCTCTCCTGGACCATGTACCTGATGAGGAAAAACAGAGCAGCCCCTGGCTTTTTTGGTAAAGAGTTCTTTATCTTCCTTTTCATCGTTATTATTTTTCTTTTCATTATAATGCAATACAAATCTTGTATGTAAAGTAATAGGAAGTATTTAGTGGAGAAAACATTTAAGGCAATGTAGCTTCTGTTGGAGTGAAGTAAGGAAATCCATCACTGCGTGCATGCGTGTGTGCATTAAGTTCCAGGAGACGGTTGAATTTGTAAGGGAGCTTTCACTGGTCTGTTAGACATGTTGCAAACCTCTTTAACTGAACTGGTTTCTTCAGAGGAAATACTTCAGAACAGTTTCCACTGAGATGTTCAGCATGGAGGTGGAGGCAGGAGGGCGTCCTGCTGCCGAGCATGAGGGCACAAGGTGACGGCTATTGGATGGCACCTACTGCTCTGTGCTCTGCAGCCCCACAGAAGCGAAGTGGTCATGGAGGACAAGGTAGCGTAAAGGGATGTTGTCGGTTGGCTTGAGTCAAAGTGTTAGTTGTGGTCAGTAGTGATGCTGTTTTGTGCTAACTGAGGGCTTGACCCATATGCTACGTGCTTTTTTAATACCTCAGAAATCATGATGTTCTCATCAGAAATCCAAAGATGACTTTTTATCCAAAGAAATTGTGGATTAAATAATGCACCCAGTTGACCGCTAGTATAGACCCTGCTGCAGTCTGTTCCCCTGTGGCTCCATTAAGAATGAGACACGAGTGTTTAGGAAGCAGCATCCTAAGTCTTGGTCAGTGTTTGAGCACTGTGTAGCAGCAGTACATGAAGGCAGTTCAAATAAAAGTTAGAAAAAAATACTGTATTTAAGACTTTGTTCTTAACAGATGCATATAATTCTTGCTCTGCAGGACACTGCAGAAAACTCCCTTTTGATACTGTAATGCGTTTGTAGTGGTTTGTGTAGTGCGTAAACCAAAAGAGCAACTATTTTTGCTTAAGATTGTCCTGTGTATACTTGATTTAGTGGTATTACTTCACACCTAAAAATAATGTGAGAATGCATTGTCTTATCTAAGAAAGGCTTAAATATATTGCTACTTCTATCTGTTGCCAAAAGTAAAGCATTTACAATCCCTGATTTCCTAATTGTGTAAATGAACTAGAGGAAAAACAGATTTAAATAGCCTGTCGTCTTTAAAATGAACTCACCAGTTTTCAGCACATCGTGGGCAACATCTGTAGCTGGAATTGGAATATTGGAACAAATATATAACTAATATATATATAACTAATATAACTAATCTTGCTAAACTTTGCTCTCTTTATAACAGATTTCCTTTTAGAAACATTGTGTATGTTAGCTAGTGTTCAAGAATATCTTTTCTGCCTTGGAAAGAATGTTTCACGCTCTCAGGTTTTCTGTAAGGTATATTTCAAAACAGATCTGCAATGAGACTGATGTTAAAGGCCTGGACCTACAGCTTTTCTTCTCACCTTCCCTGCCACAAGCAGGGGCCTTGCAACTAGAGCTAAATAAGCACAAGCCCATCACCAGGGAAGGCTTTGCAGCTTGGGGAGATGGGAGATGGGGGGTTCTGCTTGATCATTACCCTTTCCCCACCCCCCCACATGACATATGGGACCAAAGAGTCCAAGTCCAGCATTGCCCCTCTGAGAGCTCAGAGCTAGAGACACACAAAGGGGACTGGACCACCTTTCCTGCTGCTTAAGGCAGAGGCCTTACACTCTATCCTACGCACCTGGTATCTTCCTGCGCCCTGCTGAATAGCTGCGGTGGTGTCTCCACGGGCTGATTTTGGCTGCTCCCTCCCTCTCCCCACAGCACATGCTGCTCTCTTGCTTATGCACAGATCTCATCTCAGGCAGGTGAGCATGGAGGCTTTGATATGAAGTTGTGCCTTGTTATGACCTCAGGGAGATCTGTGGTTGAGATGAAAGCTGGTAAATGACATACCTGGTAAATTAAAAATGCTTAAGAAAAAAAAACCACCCAAGAGGAGCAGCAGTGATTTCCATTAAAACCAAGTACTACTTTTGTAGCAATTATTTACATGTGTTTCAAATCCAATGACTCGATAAGTGCTAATGGCCTTAAGTTGCACCGGGGGAGGTTCAGGTTGGATATTAGGAAGGATTTCTTCTCAGCAAGAGCAGTGATGCAGTGGCACAGGCTGCCCAGGGAGGTGGTGCAGTCACCATCCCTGGAGGTGTTCCAGAGCCGTGTGGATGTGGCACTGAGGGATGTGGGCAGTGAGCATGGTAGGGGTGGGTTGGGCTGAGTGATCTTAGAGATCTTTTCCAACCTTAATAATCCTATGATGCTATGACTGCAGGTGAGAGGTACCAGACTGACATCCTGGGAAGCGCTGCCTTGTCTCAGCAGTGCCCATTCCTTCCATCACAAAGAACCCCACAGATCTCCCTTTGCAAGTGTTTGTGTCACCCTGAAAGTCTCCTGAAACAACCAAATTGTAGAAGTGTTTTGTAAAACAGTTCAATAGGTTTAGATTTTAATTGTAGTACCAAAACAAAGTGATTTGGGAAAGTACACAATAAATAGAATGAAACAGTTTGGAAAATGTCATTGTTCCTCAACTGATAAAAATAATACTTAGGAAAGGTCTACGTACTAAGAGTGAGACGAGGAATAAGCCCATAGTGGTGCTGGTGCCTTTGGCTCTGGGGATGCCTGGGTGGTCCTGCTTGTGACTATGGGGTTTGACTCCAGGTTTTATGGCTAATCAGGCTCAAAGTCATCCGAATATTTTTTCCTATTGCTGCCATCCAGGTCTGTACCTAAAGGGCTTGCAACCTTGTCTCCCTCACCAGCCTATCCCATCCATCTGACAGCACCATGCGGGTGCTCCCTGCTGGGCACACGGCTGCTGGAGCACAGCGTGCCCAAGCCCAGACCTGCACCGCATGGGTGGAGGCAGTCACAGGTGGGATGTTAAGTGGAGGAGAAACAGTTTATGAGATTAACTTGTGGCTTCGTTTGTGGCTGTGAGAGTGCATTAGCGGTGCTGCGCGTGGTTAATAGTGCCTTGGCGTTTCAGCCAGCCTTTCCTTCCTGTGCCCTTGAGTGGTGTTGCAGTGAAAGTCCCAGGCAGGATTCCCCTGTAAGCAAAATCCTTTTCTGCATGAAGGCATTGCTGTATGTTCACGGCAGGTATGATGAGGAGTACATAGTTTATATGTATACATTGTATATATATATATACAAACATATATATATATATACATACAAATGTAAATTATACATTTAAGTACAAAGCCAGTGGTCAGTGACATGGAGGGGACAGCCCAGCTGTTGGCTGAAGGCACCCACACCATATCCTGCTGCTAAGTGCAGCCTTCTGGCAGAAGCCTGGTCTCAGATGAGGAACAATTTATAGACAAATAGAGACAGAAATAAGGTGCCTGGGATTTAATACTCCTACTCACCATGGGACGAGGAGCTTCATGAGCTCTCAGCAGTTAACCCACCAGCCTTGAAGGGTTCATCAAGGGGAAACAGGGAGAGGGACAATCTGTCCTGGCCCTTAAAAACAGGCACAGGAGGAACAGAGAATCCATTCCTTCACTGAACGCCTTTGCCAATAATACCACCCGCCGACACAAGTGCTGCAATGTCATGCTGGGAATAATGTCATTATTTTCTTTTCACCTTCCTGTTTCATCATCCAAGCCTGTCACAGTTTCTAAATGGTGAAAGTAATGTAGGAAGAAGAAAAAGGAAGCAGTTATCATCCTTATTTCTAGTTGGGTGTTTGTTTTTTTCACTCCAGTCCAAAGTCAAAGTGTTGAAAGAGCACAGCTTTACTTCTGGCAAACCTGGGAGGAAGGAGCCTCCTTTGGAAGCATCTTCCTCTCTGTTACATGCCAGAAATTCCTATGGGAACTTCCCTATAGGAACTTTGGCAACCATTTATCATTCCTTCTCAGTTTTGACTGAAAATGAAGCAAACCAACCCCAAGCAAGGCAGACCCATGCCACACTGTTTGCACCAAATGAGCATTCGTGCCACCTCTACATTTTCCTTATTACACAGTACCTGTAGTGCATTTTTGTCCCCCTAGACTGAACATATTCAGTGGCCTGATTCTGGCTGGTCAGTCACCACTAATTGCAAGAAGAAAGTCTGGGGGCACAGGAGGGGGAACTTTACCTGCTCAGCATCAATCAAAACATCAGCAAGGCCTCTCCAACAACAGCCTGACTGTCTGGAGAACCCGGGCCTTGCTGACAGCCCAGTAGTGATGCTGCCCCATGGGCATGTCCCAGTGGGACAGGTGTGGGGAATATAACAATTACATTAATTCAGTGCCATCAATAGTCTCCTCCTTATGGCAGGACTGTTCCCTGCTCTCCTGCAGGTTAGATTTACTGTTCCTTTTAAGTGTCCTGGAACAAAAGGGATCTGGAGGTTGTCTTTTTTGTTGTTGTTTTTTTCCTATTATTTTTTTTCCATTTGCTGGTACAAGGTATCCATAGTGTTCCTACCAGAGCAGAAGATCAAAAGCCCAAATGTTACAATTAGTGCTGGAGGTTGTTATGATGTGAACCTGAATATATAAAATTGTGCAGAAAATACAAGGTGTGGGTGATGTTATCTGCATTAATCTCGACATGTAATGAGCACGGTATAATGGCACACAGTGCGTATTTTTTAAGTCTCCACACCAACGAGTACTTATACCAGATGGCAGCTTTTCAACAATCTCCATTCCCTTCTCCACCCCATATTCCCAACTGCTTCAAGTAATTGGCTGCTTCTCTAGGGATTAACCACAGTAGAACCATATTAAGTGACTAATTTTCCTCACTTACCCTTTCTCTTCCCACACCCCTCTTTTAATGTTGAACTACGCAGAGAAAGAAATCATCCAAAAGCTCTGGGTTCATGTTTGTTTTTCGAAGCCCTCTAGAACAGCCTCAAAATCATTTGGACTTTTAGGTCAGGCAAGACATCCCTGCGCTTCTTGGCTTTGTTTCTACTATTTCTTAAACTTTCCCCTTCAAGGTGCTTGTCAAGCTCTGACTTGAAAAGTTCAAGCGATGTTGATTCTGCCGCTTCCCTGGGAGCGTTTTCTCCTGCCTATTTGATCTTGTGATCAACGTTGCCCCTGCTCTTAAAACTGAACTCGTTTTACTTCAGTTGGCATCTGTTATTTCTTGTCTTATCATTTTTAAGTAATGAAAACAGTTCCTCCCCTTCCTCTTTATAGTTGTCTTTCATGTACTTGTAAACCGCAGTCATGCTGTCCCCTTGGCTTCCCTTTTGCCCCAAATTATATGTATGTATTTAATTCCTTTAATCTTTCCTTATAGGTAGTTCCTTCCAGACCTTTAATCAAAGCAGTTGCCCTTCTCTGTAATCTCTCTCATTCATTGATATATAGCCAATAACACTGAGGCCAGGACTAAACCCGCTGCTCTCACTGGGATTCAAGCTCTGGGAAAATAAGCCAGCCTGTTCCTTTGGCTCTGATGTGACCCCCTGCTCCTGCACCTCGGGGAGCCTCTCCTGTCTATCATGCACCTCTGCACTGTGTAAGCAGCTTTCATTCTGAGGAAGGCAAAATGAGATGGATCTTAATGTCAGAGTCATGCACTTTACACTCCCAGTCCACAGGTATGGGGAAGGTACCCAAGGCAAACCACTGAAAGATATTTTTGTAGTGGAAACTTTAACGCAGTCCCACTCCTACTTGCAAGTTTGCCAACTGCTGCAAGAGCAAGGAGTGAAGTTCATTCAGTCGTAGAAACACAGAATGCATGGGGTTGGAAGGGACCTTAAAGATCATCTAGTTCTAATACCCTGCCATGGGCAGGCACCAGCTCAGGATACCCACAGCCCCATCCAATCTGGCCTTGAGTACCTCCAGGGATGGGGTATCCACAGCTTCTCTGAGTGAAGACAGCAAGCTGGTTTGCTGGCCCTGATACAGCAAGAACTTCTAAAGCAAAGAGGTTTTGAAACTTTTCAGCAAAGCTGAGCTGGCCTGGCTATGTGGCATAAGACAGAAGGGGCATTGACATCAGCTGCTGCTGCAGTAACTTCATGGCAATTATTAATCTTTCCCTTGAGGAAATGGGGAAGGAGGAAATAAGGCGTGATGGAGAAAAGCCTCTGAGGCTTGGTGGTGCTGGTGGGATGCTGCATTGGTCATAAAGTTGTGACCCTATGCTGCTGGGTACGGCGATAACATCTGTGCTAGTGAGAAGAGCTGGCCAAATCATTTCCCACTGCCCATCCTTCTGGGACTCTGCTTGCTCTGAGCTCTTCCTTCAGCTGCTGTGCCTCATTTGTTCTCCCAGCAAAGCTCTAGGAAGACTTGCAGCCACCCACAGGCTTGCAGATCTGGGCTTAATGCTGGATGCAGATTCACAGTTCAGCTTCTCATGAAAGGTGTCTTTGCTCCCTGCCCATTGCCCCCACCAGCTGACAAATTGAGTTCAGAGAGGTGCAGCTCTCTGGACTGCAGTTTCTGAAGGTCCAAGGAGGTAAAATGGTGGAAGACAACTCCCTTTTATGTAGGTCCATGTCCTCACATCCTCAGAATGGGAGTCCTAGAATCATAGAATATCCTGAGTTGGAAGGGACCCATAAGGATCACTGAGTCCACACAGGACCACTCAAAAATCCAACTATAAAATGACTGATAAAGCATAGAATCAAACTAGAGACATGTTTCAAAGAGGGTTTACAGACTGTACTGCACGTCTACAAAGGAACATTTTACTTCTGTCGGCATAGCTGTCTTCTGTGGATGCTGGAAGTTGTAGTTGATTACCTTTTGCATATACATCTTTAGCAAAGACTCAGTCCGTTCCATCTCTGTCCACCCTCTAAAATATTTAGAATGACAAGACTATTGAATGTTCAGTCTATTTTGAATGGGAAATGGCTCACAACTTCTGTGAGCTCTGTTACTACCACAACGTTCTGAGGAAGACAGAGTCCTTTTCCAGTGTTAAAGCTGGGTCACAGGTAGTTAGGTGCCCAGACTAAAGGTACTGAGTGGATACATGGTATGTTGTCATTCATCCCAACCCCTCTGTTTAGCATAAACTGAGCTGCAGCCAGTTCCCCTTTTTCAGAGCAAATATTCTCATATCAGCTAACAGAGATTAAAGAAGAGATTGCCGGAGGGGCTCAGGCACTTCCCTCTCTGAAACAGAGAGAGATCACACATCGTGCACCTGTGCAGTGCTGGCCCACAGAGCCAGGCTCCCCAGCATGATGCTGGCATCTCACATCTCATTCTCAGTGGCAACATATGTATGCTTCATGTGCTGGGTGAAATATTCAGATTTCATTGTGTGAGAGATGAGTGCAGGAAATAAGGAGCACCGACCTCACCTTTTTACTTACAGGCAGCTGCATTTCTCCGTGCGCTGGAATAATGCGACATGATTTAAAACAATTTAATGCATCGCCGTAGTCATTGCTTTCATGTCAGTCAGTGGAATTACCCACGACGATAACTGTTATGCAATAAATACTTGCAGGGGCAGTTCAGAAGCCTGATCCTACAAATCTTATTTACAAGCATTAACCCAGTGATTCATTGCCACTACAAGTAAGGCACACTCACATCATCATAAATATTTTCAGGACGGCCTTAATACATGTATTTTCACTCAGAGGGTGGTGACGCACTGGAACAGGCTGCCCAAGGAGGCTGTGGATGCCCCATCCCTGCAGGCATTCAAGGCCAGGCTGGATGTGGCTCTGGGCAGCCTGGGCTGGTGGGTGGCGACCCTGCACAGTGCAGGGGGTTGGGACTGGATGATCATTGTGGTCCTTTGCAACCCAGGCCATTCTGTGATTCTATCATTAAAGTCATTTGGGTGCAAGAGGGAGGAAATGACACACTGAGTAAACCGTTTGCCTGCAGAGGGTTTCCTTGTCAGCACGGACTCGCAGAGTGCTCGGGTTCTCGTTCTCCTTTTGCAATTCGGTGTGTTGAAAATTCATCCCAAAGCTGTTGCTCCCCCCTCGCAAATTTCCGAAGCTTTTGCTTAAGTAAAAACTTTGGTGCTTTGTGGTCTGCGAACCCCACACAACAGAGGCAACGCGTGGCAGAAAGAGAATCCGTTGCGGTTTGCTTATGGCTATAAAAAAGAAATTGATGTCAACATCTAAATGGAAGCGGTGCTGCATGTGAACGGGTCAAGTTCCGACTCCAGTTGCGATTCACGCTTCAAAGAGATGCTGGCACAAAGGAGCCGCTGTCCGAGCATGAGCCGGGGCGTCGGGCGCGCTAAAAGCCGCAGCGGGAGGGAGGAACGCTGACTTACAATGCTGTCCCTCGCTGCCTTCCTTTGCTTAATAATCGTGGGTGCTCCGGCTGCTTCACTCGGCAGTTCTTGCTCTTCCAGAGTGCACCCAGAGCACAGTAAGGGGTCGGCAAACCCCTGCGAGAGTCGCTCTCTTTGTCATGTAAAACTAAACCCAGGCTGGATGTGGCTTTGGGCAGCCCGGTCTGGTGGCTGGCGACCCTGCACATAGCAGGGGGGTTGAAAATGGATGATCGTTGTGGTCCTTTGCAACCCAGGCCATGCTATGATTCTGTGAAAATCACAAGGGAGGTGGTAGACTGTGCTAGATATGAAGTACAGAACCCCCCGTGTGCGGTCGGTGCTAACGGATAGGGACCATTCACTGCTCGACCTGAAGGAACACCATCACCTGCTGCCAGGATCAGCCATTCAGCCGGCCTCCATGCTGGTGCCCGGTTATAGGGACCGGGAAGCGTGGCGTTATTTTACCCGACTTCTGTAAAATAGCGGCGTTTCGTTTTGCTGCATTGATTGGGGTTTTTTGTTGTTGCTTGTAGTCGTTGTTGGGTTTTTTATGGTCGTTCGCATGTGTTTATTTTGCCTTTCTGTGAACTGCGTTTAGTTTGCTCTTATAGAGAGGAATTGGGGTGAAGAGAGGGTGCGATCCGTCGGCCGGAATTCAGCCCCGTGCCTTCATTTATTGAAGCACAGAAAGCTGCCAGCCGCGGGGCTGGGACAGGAGAAACAGCAAAGAAAAAGAAGGGAAGAAAAACCCCTCAGACGCTCTGTGCGTACTTTAACGTGTTACACGATGTGTGCGCATCGCTAACAGAGCCCTTGCGATCTCGGTAATGGCTGTAAAAAGAGACCGACCGGCCACAGTGCTCCCCAGGTGGCTTTAAGCGTGTAACAGCGCTTCGCCCGTATAGTTTTCGAGTGCGCTTTTGTTTTGCTTTGTTTTTCTTTTTTATTTTGTTTTGTTTTTCCTTCGAGCGGTAGAAAACATCCCCACGGCAATTTAAATTCGAGCTAAGTTCATATAAAGAACAACTCGACGGGAAGTGACTGAGGGAGGGAAGCAGCCGTGCGGGACGGGCTTATAGCGAGCCAACCGCACGGGCGGGCATAGACACCCCACGGTTAGGAGGTTACCCCACGGTTTAACCCCACGGTTAGGAGGTGTCCAAGACCAGGTTGGACGGGGCCCTGGGCAACCTGATCTAGTAACTGTGTATGTTTGGTGGCCCTGCCAGGCAGGGGGGTTGGAACTACATGATCCTTGAGGTCCCTTCCAACCCGGGTCATTCTGTGATTCTGTGTGATTCTGTGATTCTGTGAGGTGCCACGGTCAGGGGATGCCACGGACCCGGTGTCCGAGCGGGAGCCGCTTTATCGGGCCGCACGGAGCGGGCGGCGGGGCGCACGAAGTCGCTCTTTTCCCCCCTACACGCTGCCCTGCTCCGCAGCAGATCTCACCGCTTCTCCTCGGCCTCCTCACCGCTTCCAAGCGGCCGCCGGCTCCTCCTTCCCCCCGCCCTCCCCGCGGCGGTTCCCGTCCCGCAGCCGCTCCCCGGAGCTGCTCCGCGGCCGTCGGAACGCCGTCGGCGGGCGGCGCGCCCCCTCTGCCGGCCCCGCGGCGGAGCTGCAGCGGCGGCCGCCCCGGGGCTCGGAGCCCGCCGCCCACATCCCCGCTGCCGGGCAGGAAGGAGGGGAGTCCCCGAGGCGACCGCGGGGAGGGGGCAGCCGGGGGTGGGGAACGAGGTGGAAGAACCGCAGCGGCGCGGCTCGGCTCTCGGGACGGGGAACTCCGGCACCGAAATTAGGGGGTTGGGGGGACGGAAAAAAGAACGAGGAAGCCCAAACCCATCCCGCACGGGCAGCCACGCCTCCACCCGGCACGCCGCTGCCGCCCGCCTCGTGCGGGGAGCCCGGCTGCTGCTGCTGCTCCCCCGGGGGCCGATGCGGGGCAGCCCCGGGGCGGCCGTGCCGGCTGTCGGGGCTCAACCCTCGGCGGACGAACCGCAACCGCACTCGGAGCCGCTGCCCGCACAGTAGCGGCGGCCACGCCGATTCCAGGAGCCCCTGGCCCGCGGCCGCGCCCTGGCTGCTCCCGGAAAGGGCTGTGATTGGCCGGCACCCTCCCCGTATGCAAAGCAGCCGGGGGGATGACATTCCTCCGCACTCCGCCCGCCGCAGCCGACGCGCTGCCGGCCGCCTCCATTCATCCCGGCGGCGGCGGGCGACGAGCGGACAGCGGAGCGGAGCCGGCGGGACACGGTGTGCGGTGTGCGGGAGGGCAGGAAGGCAGGAAGGCGGCTCTCCACGTGAAGACCCGAGGGCTGTACGCCGTGGAAATGTGCTCTTCTCCGCGTGGCCGTCCGGGCTGGAGGCTGTGAGCGCCGAGCCCGGCTGGGAACTTTGCCTTTGGTCATCCCCGCTTTTTGCCGTCCCCCCCACCCCCCACCCCTTACCCACTTCGACCCCGATCGCCCGTTTGGCGGAAGGGAAACTCGCAGCGACTCGACGCGGGGCTGTTGGAAACGGGGGCTGAGCGCTGCCGGCCGGTTGCGGGGTGTCTGCGCGGCTCTGCGCGGGTTTTGCGCGCTGTTCTCCCCCCGACCCCCGCGCTGCAGGCGGCGGAGGGAAGAGCCGCGCTGCCCCAGGCGGGGCTCCACCTGCTGCGGTTGACATCGTGTTAAGCAGCCTCTCCTGCGGCCGGGAGAGAGGAAGAGCGCCTCAGATACCGAAGGGAAAAAAACAAAAACAAACCAACAACAACAACAAAAAAAAACCCAAACCAAAACAAAAACCCCCAAAAAACAAAAAGCAAACCGAGTTGGCAACGAGTGACGAAGTTGTTGCAGTGTGGGTTTGAGTGCTGAGGGGAACGGGAGTGAGAGAGAGGGAGCGCTGTGGCGCACACCGACCGCAGAGCGCCCGCAGCCGCACCGACACCCTGGGGTGGCCTCAGCCGTCGGCCGCGGCTTTACGCAGAGCGCTGTCCCAAAGACAGACCTAAAGAGGGACATCTCAAGCCATGCATTGAACTTTATATCATTATTATTTTTCTTTTTCTTTTTTTTTTTTTTAAATTTTTACGGGAATTATGGCGAGGCCATGAGCCCTCGCACATCGACGCGAACCAAACGACCGAAGCTGATTTTCGAGGCTGCTTTAAAAATATATAGAAATATATATCTTTAAAAAAGCAATCTAAACAAATAGACCAGCCGGGCCTCAGAGCACTGATGGATCCCCGCCGTGTTTAAGCCCCGGCGGATCGAGCCGTCAATACTTTATGACGCGCTGCGCGTGTGTGTGCGCGCGTCCGGGGCCGTGCGCGCAGCTGTGCCCGGCGGAACCCTGAGCGCCCCTCGGAGCCGCCCTCGCGTCCGGCTACAAACTACCAGCGGGCACCGGCATCCCAACGAGTTGCCCCCGGCTCCCCGCCCCGCGCCCGTGTATGTCGCTCCCCAGAGAGCGGCTCGCCGAAGAGTTCCTCTCGCTTCGCTGTTTTGCCCCAAGCCCTCGGAGGTCCCTCACTCAACAGGCTTGTTGTGATGCGTATCCCCGTAGATACCAGCACCAGCCGCCGCTTCACGCCGCCCTCCACCGCGCTGAGCCCGGGGAAGATGAGCGAGCCGCTGCCGCTGCCCGGAGCCGAGCACAGCGGAGCGCTGGCCGGGAAGCTGCGCGCCGCCGACCGCAGCATGGTGGAGGTCCTGGCGGACCACCCCGGGGAGCTGGTGCGCACCGACAGCCCCAACTTCCTCTGCTCCGTGCTGCCCACCCACTGGCGCTGCAACAAGACGCTGCCCATCGCCTTCAAGGTACGGCCGCACCGGGGGCGGGCGGGGAGGGCAGGGGACGGGACGGGATGGGGAGAAGGAAAGGGACGGGAAAAGAGTTGAGGTGGGGACGGCGGGCGAGGAGGCGACCCCGCTATGGGGAACACGGGGCCGCCGCGCACAGACCGACCCGACCGACCCGGGGAGCTCTGCCCAGCCGCTGCCCCGCGGCAGCCGGCACGGAACCTCTGCGGGAGGAGGGGGGGAAAAATAAAGGGCCGAACCCGAGGAGCACTAGCAGCATCGAGCTGGGGTGCCAGCGATGGGCGAACCCTCAAAAAAAAAGAGAAAAAAATATTAAAAACAGACTTCAATCAAATTCCTTTTTTATTTTCTTTCATTTTTTCCTTCTTTCTCTTTCTTCCTCTTCTTCCTTTCTTTTCTTTTTCCTTCTCTCTTCTTCTCTCTCTCTTTTTTTTCCCCCTCAATCCCCGCTCGGAGCCCACACAAAGCCGCGACTCAACACGGGGCTCCCATCCCGGCTCTCCCCCCGTCCCCACTGCCACCGGGCCGGCACCCACGACACGGGCGCGGAGCTCAGCGCTGCCCTCCCTCCCACTCCCGTCCCCGCTTCCCGTTAGCCGACTGTAGGCAAAACTCTCCCCCCTCGCTTTGCTCGTTTTCTGCTTTTTTCACTTCGGCCTGCCGCAGGCTGAGCGGTTTTCGTGCTGCTCTTACTTATCCCCTCAAGGCAGGAGCGGTCCGAAGCTCAGAGTTAGGATGGGAGATCAGCAGAGCTCCGCAGAGCGCTCAGCGCCGGATCCCCCTCGCCCCATCCCGGTCCCTCAGGCGGCTTTTGGGGGCAGGCAGCCGGCGCGGCTCCCGGGGCTTCGGGAGCGTTTCACAAAGTTCGTTCATCGCTGGGAGCTCTCCTGGAAGGCAGAGCTGCGCGGAGCCCCGCTGGAGCCGCGAGTTAAAGCTCCTCCGAAGAGCCGAAAGCGCTCGTGTCGTGGTTTGCCCTCAAAATACGCAAGGAAAGGAAAATGAAGGGGGAAAAAAAAGTAAAAATCACCAAAACCGGGAGGGCGTTTCCGGACGCGGTGAAGGCACCTGCCCGCCGGGCAGAAGGCTTCGGTAAAGTAGCGATTCTTACGGTTATTTGGGACTAAGAGAAACCCGAAAACACAGTTGTTTCCTCTGTGTCTGATGTTCTCATCCGACACAAAAAGCGCTGGGTTTTATTATCTCCCATTGCTAACAAACATTGCACCGACATAAAGGAGGCAGAGAGGTTTCTCCTCACGTTTCCTCAGACAAATCGTCTCCTTACATTCGATCTGTAGGTTTGGGATATTACTCCCAAAAGCAACGACCTTTTCCATGCATGTTATTATTTTTTTTTATTTTTCCTGAAGTAAGGAAGAATTCCGAGAAACTTAGAGAAAAATACACGATAGCTCTCACAGATAGCCATACATATTCCTCGTCCAAACGCGGCTTGGAAATCAGCTCAGTCTTCATTAAAAAGGGCGATTTGGTTTGATTGCTGCGCCAGCAGTGAGCATTTCGATAGCCGGCGGTGTTGCAGCGCTGCTGCTCCCTTCTCTGGAAGCAAACGTCTTTTAGGAGCCCAGATAACAGCAGCCAGCAAGTCCCAACTTATCTGTTTAGTCTTTTTGCCCCATCTAACGTCAGTGTTTGTATTTCTGCTTCTATTGTTTGTGCCTTTTTACCTCTGGTTTCTTTTCTGCACCGTGCCTTTCTTTTTTTTTCTTTTTTTTTTTTTTTTTTATGCATGTTTCTAACGTTTTCTTCGCATTTCTTATCACTGAGGCTGCTCGCAGTGTGCTTTAAAAACGGTGCTTCTCAATATTGGTGCTGTAAGAGCCGACTGATCCTGGATTCGGGAAGGTTTTTCTCCCTAAAAATGCTGGCAGGTGTTTCCTTGAACAAGCCAGCACCATCTGCATCGCGGGGAGCCAAGGGTGATGCCCACATTTCCCCTTTCCCTTCCTTCTGTCCTTACTCTACGTGCATGTATTCAGGTTTTCTGATCACTTCATTAGAAGTGCATGTTTTGACTTCACAGCTGCTGCTGGCTTAAGCTAGCCCGACTCATTGCACAGCGCTGTGGAAAGAGGAAAGTTTGTGAGGGGACTGTTTGATGCCAAGATCGGGGCTTTATGAAAGGCACAATGCTGAGTGCAGAGCAGAAACCAGAATAGGCCACAGAGACAGCGAGTGGCATGCGGAGGAGAAGAAAAAACAAAAGCATAAGCCGTGGAGGAGTGGGAAAGAGGAAGCTGAAATACAGCCATAAAGTGGGAATTTTGACTCAGTGATTTTAACTTTGTATGTGGAAGTGAAAATAAGGGTGATAGGTTGACAGAAGGGAGAGCACTGAAGAGAGAAAAGTGGCGCCCTGCGTCAGGAAAAGCTCTAAAATACCACTCCTGTCGTGCTGGGGGGAATGGTTGTTGTTGGAAGGTCAGCATCAGAGACAGAGTGAGCAAAGGAGCTGCTGGTCTTGTTTGGAAAGAGCAGTGTGAACAGAAACTAACAGCGGTCAGCCCAAGCTATGACTAGCTGGAGCCCATTATAACTGCGTGGACATAAGCTAGAAAATGCTAAGAGGAAGGAAAAATATCAAATAGCAACTCAGAGGACCTGCTGCAGGACTACTTCCTCCTAGAGTATGTAAAAGAGGAAATAGAAATGAACTCGACTTTTTTTTTCTCCACTCCTAGTCCCCTGCTTTATTTTTGGTTGCAGTCCTGAGGTCACTCTTGTAGATTTAACTGGGGGAAACATCTTAGCAAGAGCAGCAGGTTCTTAAAACATTGCAACAGAGGACCTATTTCGAGCTCTTACTTTTGCCAGAGTCAGTCAAGAGACACACCAGACATGCATTTGATCATTGCAAAGGAAAACTGCAGTGAGAATTCAGTCTTGATGAGGAAGATAAGATAAAATACAGTTTTTGTTAGTGTAAAAGTTGTGAACGTTGCAGGTACGAGTCTGAAAGCTTAGCGTTAGAAATGTGTACATCTCCCAACGTAAGAAATGCGGATGCTGTGTTTCTGAATATTAGTTTAAAGATACTGGCACTGGGGTGCTACATTGCAAACATTTAGGATGAGGTGAAAGCTTCTGAGCTGTTGCAGGTTTCCTTTATTCGGGCTGCAGCTTCCACCCATCAGATTGCAGGTGAGGTCTTAAGTCAGTGATTTGCTTTCCAAAGGTTCAGTAGGTTGTGATTGAGCCCTCAGTTGAGGCCTGCTTCTCCATGGATTTATTCTGAATTTATATATTCAGATCAGTGGGATGAACAGAGAGGAAATGGATGCACCTGTGGGCAGCCTGACCCTCTGCATCCACGAGGCAGTTGGCTTGGGTTTGTTTTCTTTCAAATGTTACGTTTAGATGCTTGTGCTGACTTTGCTGTAGCTTAAAAGTAAGGCTGCTGAAGTAAATCAGATCAGAATCAGTTCCTGTTACTTGAATTTATACGCTGCCAATTACAAAAATATATTTTGGAAGGCTTATTTTGTACCGAGGTGCACATTATGCTTTGTATTTTGGATGCGGGTCAATGAGAAAATGTAGCCGTAAGTCTGCATGGTTTTCCCCGAACGATTTCTAGTCTGCATTTGTTTTTGTTGCTGCTGCTTTTTCCTATTTTGTCGCATCACTTGTTGATGTTCTATTCCCAAAAACACACATCCCGTGAGGATGCTGAGGTTTCTGTGTTTGATTTGGTAGGTGGTGGCTTTGGGAGACGTACCCGATGGGACGCTGGTCACGGTGATGGCTGGAAACGACGAGAACTACTCTGCAGAACTCAGAAACGCGACGGCTGCCATGAAAAACCAAGTGGCGAGGTTCAACGACCTTAGATTCGTGGGTAGGAGTGGAAGAGGTACGTATCTGTTTGCAGCCACCGTTCGGTCATCTTTACCAGCTGTGTCCAGCTCTGGTTCCGGGGAGAGAATTGGAGTGCTATGTGTTGAGCTTTCTGCAGTGGGGATACCTGAGGACAGTTTAAAAGGTGCAGAATCAGCTGTGTGTTTTTCTCGGTTTATTCTTTAGTCATTCAACATTTATACCATAAGATCTCATTAAAAACAACTAAACAAATCACAGTCAGTGAGGCTCACTGTGACTCCAGAATTCTTCCCACCAATTTAGGACCTGCGCAGTATTGCCCATGTTTAAGTTTAAATTAAAACACATTTTCAATTTAAAATACCAATTCTCCAAAGCTGATCTCTGCAACGGTGTGAGTCAGCCTATGCTTGCAAACAATCCCCACATGGTTCTGAATTTTTATCAGGTTTTATTTGGACCTGACAAGTGTTTCTCTGGCTTTTCTTTCTCTGGAGTTGCTGTAGAACTATACACAGTAGTCATTATTTAATGTATTACAGGGTGCATAAGGGTGGGTTAGTACAGAGCAGAACTAAATGGACGAGCTTAATATTGGCTTTCTGCGATAAATGAGAATTACTGATACAAATAGAAACGTCTTAAGAGTGTAAGTAACAAGTCAAAGCTGACTTAGACTGTATTTATGAAGACGGTTGTTGGAAAGCTCCTGTGTGTACAAGTAGGCATCCAAAGCTTGGTCCAAAAGCTCGTCACAGCAACAGAAGGATACTTCTTAATGTCACTCTTCAGCTCAAGCCCATAATCTTGAAAACCATGGCTTTGAAGCAGTCATGTTTCTGTTATGAGTTCATTTGAAGCACTCCTCCTGCATTACTGCCCTTGTTCCCATGAGTTGAGCACCTTGGCATGGTCAGGGTGGTTAGAGGAAACCCACTGGAGCCAGTGAACTGTTGGTTAGAGAAAGTGCAGGGAAACAATCAGCCTCTCAGGTTTAAGGTCAAGACCAAAAATCATCGCATCTTTCATGTGACTTCATACGCTATTTGCTTATGTATTTTCCTTTTGTCTAGTTCATATCTTCAAGTAAAATCGGGACATAATATCATGGGGTTCTAAAGACAACATTGTTACCTAAGGACAATTCAGTTGCTGTAGCATTCACAAATCAAAACGATAGTATCTACAGCACTTGCGTAGGTTTCTTTATACCATCCATTTATTCGGAGCATTTTGTGAGCTGCTGCTGTCCCTCACAACCAGATTGAATAGTCTGGGGCTCACAAACCCCTCCTCACCATTTTCCCCTCTCATATGGGCGCTCCTTTAGCACGCGGGCCATCTCTGAATGCGTGGTGGTGGCACGTGCAGCTTTAAAAGCACACGCTGAGCTACAGGCACACTTCAGGAGAGTTCAAAGGTGACCCACTTCTGCTCTCTCTCTCAAAATCTCTTACTCGCAGTGGCAGATGGGTCAAGCTTTAGGCTGAGGAAGTCATTCTGATTATACACAACAGCTTCTATTTGCCTTTGAATTCAAATGCATTTGAGGGTGTTCTTCTAGTGTAAGTACAGCCTGCAATTTTAGAAGAACTTGGTCCTCTTGAAACACGGATGCAAGCAGCAAGTACATTTTAAGTGTAAAATCCCCATCCAATCCCTCTGTATCCTGCAGCATTTTTAGCTGAGGGTACGAAGGGTGATGTCTTTTAAATCATGTTGTTTAGGCCGTCTTCAAAATGTACTTGGTGGAAAACACCCGCAGCTGAGAACATAGCTTCGTAATGCTAGCAAAGAATAATAATAGGGTAATGCAGAGAAAATTATATCCATTTACTGAAAACATGAGAGATGCTGTAATGTCTAAAAGTATCAGTCATTAAACATGTTCATTTGTTATATTAAAGGTTCCACCTTTTCAGTAAATGGAATTTGCATTATGATTCAGAGATGACTGTTTAGAAGATTCAAATGAATAGCTGGCAAAGTGGCTGAGAAGCTAATAAAAACAAACCTGTAGTTCAGTTCCTGGCCACGGTAGTGAAGCTAGAAATCATAACAGTGAACTGTGGGATTTTCAAGGTCAGAATTCAGCAGCAGAGGGAGAACAGTGGCTATTCATTCAGCAGGCTTAGCAGAGAGCCTCTCTGAGCCCCTTGCCTGCTAGGTGCCAGTGGCTGGAAGCTGTCACTCATGGACGTGTGTGCATGTGGACGTGGATGCTGTGCACTGTGACACCCAGGTGCTCGGGATCATTTCGGCCATAGAGTGATTTGGGAGCGTTGCATGCTGCTAGCCAGTCCTGTAGGTTAAATCTCATGAACCCCATTGGCTGTCCATCTTTGGAGCCAGTGACTAATGTATGCTTGTGTTTACTCCTCCAACAGGGGATTGTTTTCCAAAGGTGTGGATTGTTTGCATTTGGTACATGATTTCTGAGGTGCTGTTCTGTTGAATTTGTATAAAGCCTGAAGCATAAGGTGGCTGCTTCAAAGGGCATTGCTGCCTTTGATACTTCGGTAGAGGAAAATTAACTGAAACTTTGTTTGCTGTGTAATATTTGAGTTTGAATAAGTTCGGTTGCCACCAGTGATAATGAGATGCCAGAAATATTATATGAATAGCCATTGAGAGCTCACATTGGTTGCAGGTATAGTGGGCATTATTTGTGTACCTGGGTGATTTAAAATCACTACTGGAGAACAAGGAACAGCTTTGCTGAGTGACAGTCCTCTTCCATGCTTATATTTCACTACACACTAATTCTTGCTCAGGTGTAAAGATCCCCATTAAAGCCTCACTGAACTGTCAGCGAGCCACTTCCCTCTCTCTTTTAAAATGGGAGAAAATTGTCGCTCTTGACATTCCTGACAAATAGTTCAGTTTTTCTTCTGTGGGCTTTCAGTGAGGTCTGGCAAGGCAGCCAGCAGTTGCTTCACAAGCTCCTGCAGAGGACCATTGTCCCATCCCAATAAATAACCAGCTCCGCGGGAGCGTTAAAATTCACTCCATCCAGAGACCTGATCCTGTGCATCCGTGAAATCACACCATGACCAGATATCAGCTGTACCTCAAAGAACCGCATGGCATTTCAGCACTCATTCCATACTGAACGGGAAAGCACCGGCCTTGTGCTGCTCGGGCTGTGCCTGCAGTTCAGGATTAAAAAGTCACTCTCGTTTTCGACACCAAGGATGGGAGCTGAGAATATCACACGTCTCCCAAAACAGAGATGCCGTATGAAAGCAATTTGGCTGGCTTTCCCAAATAAAACAGATTTACATTGGAATTGGCTGGGGTCCAGAATTGCTATTCCTCACCCTGGTTTGAGAATGCTACTGGGAAAACCTGCCTGTCTGGCTTGTAAACTCCAGTAAGTAATTTCTGAAAGAAAAATGTCGCTTAAAACTTCAGCCAATCTCAGCCCCTCGTGCCTGCTTACCTATTTAAAAAACACTTTTTCCTCCCTCCATTCATAAACATATTCAGCTTCAAACTCGCTGCTAGTGCAGAGTGCCCTGTTTTCTCAATGTGTAAGGAACGAGTTTGTGTAACGATGGTGAAATAAATCCAGTGCAAAAAGCCTGACACCATGGAAGTTCATTGGATAAAATTAAAAATAAATAGTTATTTTGGAGAGGGCAAGCCTCATGGCTCAGTAAGCATTACATATTTTCCTCTTGGAATCATTAATCCCAGTAACTATCTTCTTTGTAGAATGTTGCAGTAAAAACAACAACAGCAACAACAAATAAACATGTTTTCCAGATGAAAATGATTATTAACAGGTTATCATAATAGTAGCTAATGAGGAATTGTCTTGGCTTGCCATAGAAGATCTCAGTTTAAATCTGGAATCTGTAGCTGGAGCTTCGTGATACAGCGAGCTTTCCAGCAGGGTCCTTTTAAAAACTGAGTTTTGGAAAGGACTGAACACCGAGACTGCATATATGTTTTCTGCCTGCTGTTGGGATTAAGCTTGTCTGAATAAATTTCACAATCGTTTTCTTTGGAGTTGAGAAAAGTACCCGTTTTTCACAGAAGCAGCCGGTAGGAGAGCACAGGAGGTGGGATACCAAGCAGAGTCGTAAGGTTCTGCCTCCAGAAGTCTTCCTTCTGGATATGATTTTGGGGAAGAAAAATCAGTTTGAGCTGGAATCTCAGAAATAGTCCAAAGACAAGAATTACTGGCCTGGATCCTGAATTCAATTATTTTTATTGCTCTTCTGAAGTCAGAATTTTGCTCCTTCTGTGTAGCTTCAGCTTGTGGTTGTGTTATGTAGGCACTTAGTTAAAATTTGTTTTATTTTTACTTAAGCGCATTCAAAATTACAAAAGTATGTGCAAAACAGAAGAGGATGCTATTCAGCAGGATCGTAAAATCAGCATTAAGCAGCCACACGGGTCTGGGTCCAAACCATTGGAATGCTTTAGGGGATGTGGTATCAGATACTGGAGTAATGACTTGCCACGCTTGCCAGGCAGGACAAAAATAGAAGAAACACAGCAGCAATCAGAGCTGAAAAAGAGTCAGTTGGTAGAGCTGAAAAACAACTGGTTATCGATACCTCAGGCCATGGGTGTACAGCAATAGAGGATGTGCCACTGAGAGGTGTTTGGTGCAGAAATCCTCACCCTGCTTTGGTTAGATGTAGATGTGTATCACAGGGATCTCCACTGCCATCCTGTCTGACCCAAGTGAATTTTTCTCTAAAAGACAGGGACTGGAAGTGGTCATTTTGTTCCTGAGTGACACATGGGTGCTTGGCTGCGTCATTCATTTCATCGAGAGCTCTGTGTGAATGATGCAGCCTTGCCAGCATTCAGCGAGAGGACTCTTGACCCTAATGCCCACGAGTCAGAGCGTCTTTGAGGTCAGTCAGCACGGGTCACGGTGAGACTGCTGAGCAAAGCCAGCTCTTTAAGCACAGCTGTTCCCAGCGCAAGCCCTGGACAGGGGCTGGCTGAAGGAGGCAGGGGAGCAGGCTTGCTTATTGCCAGCATTCAGCCCCAGTCGTCGTGGGTGCAGACTTAATACGTGCAGCCGTTTTTCTCTGAATTGCTGATTGTGTAAGAAAGTATATGATACAGCTCAGAGAGGGTGTCTGCATCGAAAACATCATGTGGTCTGCGAGGCTGAGCATGACTGGGGATATCTTTGCCAGCTCACAAACACTCTGCTGGGTTACTTAAAATTTGGTCTGGGTGAAAGAGCTCTCAATCAGAAAGCGTCAACAGGAGAAAAATAATGGCAGAGTGATTTTGAGAACTTCCTGTCTCCGGGAGCATTACTGCTGTAAACAGTGACCATGCCAAGTGCTGAACCACTGCCCTCATTCCAATAACAATAAATCTATTTTTTGGTTGTGCAGAGCTGTGCTTGTACATTTTTTAAAGGCAGGGTAGGGATGAGGATGAGGCAGACACTATCCTCCAAGCATTTTCTTTTTTTCTGTGATGATAAAAGAAGTGGGGCTGACCAGGATACTGTGTCAGGAAGACAAAGGATCTCTCTAAATGAAGAGGTTACATAGTTTCAAGTGATCTACTTGCCCTTGAGCTCTTTCTTCTTACTTTCTTCTTTCTTTCTGATCAATTTTTTTCTGCTTTGTGTTTTAGCATGCCCCCTTTCATTGGTTGTTCTGGTCAAATAACATGTTTATTTTTATGTGTAGGTAGATAGGTACATATGCAACCCAAGTAACAACTGCTGTTTTGTACTCAGAATGAAGTCATTCTGATATTAATTAGAATCTTGGCTTCAGGGCTGGCTAGGGAACTTCAGATGACTGTCCTGTGGCAAGCACTTCTTGTCAGCTCACTCAGCCTTAGCAAAAGTGAGGATGCTGCAAATCAGTGGCTTACAATTGCTGTCAGCAGAGCCTTCTTTTTCCAGCATAGTCATGTGCATAAACCCTCAGCACTTTGAATCAGTCTCTGTTCCCTTCAATAAGTCCTTTAGCAACAGCAAAAAACAAAACAAAACAAAACAAAAAACAAAAAAACCCCAAAAAACAACAAAAAACAAAACAAAACAAAAAAAACAAAAAAAAAACACCCACCAGTATTTCTTCTACCTTGATACTGGCTGACTCACTACTCTTTTGCTCCCAGCCTGCTTCGCCCAGTTTCCCCATCATACTATTTCAATACAGTTTCTTAGCCTCTTTTTTTTAAGCTTCATTCCTTTCATCTGCATCCTGCATCCATCTCCACACCATATTCCCCGTCTCCCATTGGTGCCTGTCCACTTTGAGGCAGTCAGTCACCAAGAGCCCCTCACTGATGCCAGGGAGGCCAGGTCACATCCAGCTGTGCAGTGCCTTGAGGTGCTTTTGTGTGTATCATGGTGGTGCCTGCAGGCAACAAGCAAGCTGGGCCTCATGCTTGTACAACCAGAGCCAGGTTTGACCTATGGTGTGGTGCTTGGATGGATGTTTGATCCCCTCCATTGCTCTCCTACACGGAACTGCCCGCCCATGCCATGCAGTCTTTGCTGGTAGAGAGGGCTGAGGGAAGGCAAGGAGAAAAGCAATGTCTTGAAGGCTTGATGCCATCAGTGCTCTTCAGCAGGGCGGTGCTTGGAGCAGAGCATACGCACATCAGTTCCCTGAAGTTTAGGGAGGAACTGAAGGAAATACTTTGGCAAGGCTGCAGTGTTTCCACAGGCCAGACTTTATGCACTGCAGTTCTGACAAAGCTGTGTCCATATCTGAGGCTTCAGAGGCCGTTCTGCTCTTGGAAGTTGTCCCTGGTGGAGCTTGGCAGGTCCCAGTTTCATAATGGCAGTGTTATCTCCCCATCGCTGACTGCACGGATATCCATCAAGTGACCCCAGACTTCTGCTGAGCTCTTAAATCAATGCGCATTGCATTAGCGTAATGACAGCACGGAGGAGTCCTTCCTCTAAGAAAATGAGTGCAGAGTAAACAGTCCCCACGCACACTCCCAAACTCAGGCTGCTGCTGGAGAGGTGACCTGTCAGGTTGGCTTTCCTGCTTGAGGCCTCTGCAGGACCACGTCGCCCTTGTTGAACTGGCAGTGATGATCACAAAGGGCTCCTCACCTGCCGCATTCAGAGCAGCATGTTGCTCTTCCAGTGAACCCATGCCTTTAGTGCTCACTGTGCCTGCAGCCTCACCATCATCCTTCTTCTTGTGCAGGGCAAGGAATGTGCTCGGCTCAGGCCCCAGCAGCAGGCTAAAGCACCTAGGTGTGCCAGCATCTATCTGTAGAGGAGGCCAGGCCAGGTAGTGGAAAAAGGCAGAGGGAGCTCCCACAGAACTTAGATATCAGAGGGCTTATGGTACCATGAGATCTCAAGGCTCATGGGACCATGCACCATGAGGTGAAGGTGCCTCAGAATAGCATCTGCCACAAACCACAACAGCCATTACACCAGTGGTCTCACAACCGGCCACGCCGAGCTGTTCTTCCCCAGGGACTGAGCTTGTGGCTACAGAACAGCAGGGCCATGCAGCAGGGGAAGCTCTCTCAGACAGAAGGTGCCTGGACAAGGACGCCAAGGGGTGTAATTTGGGGCTGAAGCATTTAAATCAAACCCAAATCCCACTTCAGGCAGCTAAATCCTCTTGTGAATCTGGCCTTCACCTTTTCATGTCTGTCTCATCCCCTCTAAAGTGTGGGTGATAATTTCTACCTTAAAAAGCTTATTAATGGCTTGAAATTATAGCTAAGTTAAGGACTGTTATTAGGCTTAAGGATCCCAAGGCATTTTCAGTGAGAAGGTGGTAGGTAGCTTTGCATTTAAGTCATCTCATTTTGAAGTGTCTTTTCCATTTTGAGCTCCCATTGCTGTTTTTTTCCCTGAACTGTTGGGCAGTGACACAGCACTCGGCTTAACGATGGTGGTTTTGTTCTACCAGAGCTGGATGTGCTTCAGGAGGCTGTCATCTCTGAATGTATGTTTATGTACAGTTACCGTAGGCTCTGAGTTTAGGGAAGCGCTGTGTTTAAAACTAAAACGATACCGCAGTGAAAAAAAAGAAAACAGCTCTTTGATATGTGGTAAGCCACAACTTGAAAGCAGAAGTTCACTTTTTGGTGTGGCCAGTTCAAATGGAGTGTCAGAAATTTATATTAGAGTCATCTTAGGGGGGAAAAAAAATAGCTCTTGTTAATTCTTACTGACACTTTAATTCCACCCTCTCAAAACCTGTGTTCAAACATTGGCGGCACATATATTTGTGTAAATTGTGCGTACACATTTCAAGTCTTAAAACTGTAGCAAGAAGCCCTTTATTTTAAAACTCGGGTTGTAATCTCTCTGAGCTACAGCTCTGCTGCAGAGGCCAAGCACCCCATAGCATCTCATTCTTCCTGTGCTGTAATTATTGTCTCCACCCAAGTTCATAAGAATTTTATAGTGGTTACTGCAGCAACTCCACTTATAGTTAGAGGCTGCTTGGCTTTTCCATTAAAAGGTCTTCTCTCTGCTCCCCCCTCAACCCAATCTTTTAATGCTTTAATCCATTTTGCAAACTTGATCTGCAGGCTTTCAATCTAAGAAGGCATCCCACCCTCAAGATTCAGTTAAAATAGGTCACTCAGGTCATCTTTCAAAACAGGATGGAAAAATACTTTTTTGTCTTACTGACAGATGTGGTTGCTATTCTGGTGCCTGCACTCACACACACGCATGCACACACAACCTCGGTCTCAAAGCCTGAAAGCTGGAACATACATAGGACATAAACATAACATTTATGCCAGCCAAATGCCTACCGTAGTTTGAAAGAGTCACTTTTCAGAAATCAGACAACATCACAGTATAGGGGAATTCCTGGTGGTTTTGTGTGTTTGTGGATTGCTGACACTGCTGTACAGAAGTGACTAATGTAGAAGCTGCTATTGGTAAAACACCCTGCCTTCAGAGACCTCTTTCCTAAAACCCAGGTCTTAAATCACTTGGCTGCATGTTTTCCCTCTTCAGTGAGTTTGATTAAAGCTCAGAGATGTCTTCCAGATAGGAACATATCTTCTGCAGCTCCCTTCCTGATAAATGACCATGACAATTTGGTATCTATACCTGGTATCTCCTACTACTGAACTACCACAGCTTTGTCTCTAAACAGTTGAAATTGTGCTTTTGTGGTTGTCTGCTGAACCACACTCCTTATATTTGTGTGATGAAAAAATAGGATGCAGGTAGTAGAAGTAATGACTCAAGGGAAGGAACTTGAAGGGATCAAAATTGAGACTGATTACTTGTATGCAACACCATGGACATCAATCCCTGAGCAGAGCGGGGCCACCTTGCAGGCTCACAGTGCAGCAACAGCAGTGGTGGTGGCTGCACTTTTACACACTTTGCCAGGCTGTTGAGGATGGGATTAGCATGGAGGCCCCTGCAAGGCTGCAGGAGGTGGTGTGGATATCGTGATGACAGCAAGTGGAACTGAGAAGTGAAACCCATCGTCAGAGCAGAAGTGAAACTAGCTGCACACAAACTCATCAAATTAAAATGTAAACAACAGGCCAAAAAAAGAGACTGTCCTTATCACCCAGATACCCAGTTTTAGAGTAAATGTAGATGTTATAGCACCTGCTGATATTGGCAGTTCCTCTATTAACATTGCTCAGATTTCAGTTATGTAATTTTGGTTGCTTAACGTGGTCCCTGCGTTGCCTTGGGTTAAATGCCATGTGTACACTTCACCAGAATAACGCCTTGAAATGATTTCACCCCAGATAAAACCTCCCTCCAGCCTTCCAGCACAGGGAATCAGTGGTGAAAAAGGGGTTGGAGAACAGGTGAGGAGAAGCAGAGGAGGCACACGTCCTTCCTCAGTGCTGGCCTGTACTGCAGGAAGTTAAGAGGGAAGCAGACGGGCAGGAGCCCTGCAGCGATGCCCTGCCCAGCTCAGCAGAGCTGCTTGCAGATCTGACAGCAGCTGTTGTGCAGCAAATAAAGTTCAGCACTGGAGCCAAGCATGTAGCAGGACCCTTTGGGCCATTTGCGTGGAGGCTTAGTCTCACATAAATCCAGAACAAAACACCTACTGATGTATCAGGATCAAGTTTTCATTCTGTGCAAGTAAATGCTGTGTAAACACAGATAGGAGAACTTCCTGGAGTGAGGCACTTGACAGCAATGCTCAGAAGTGCACCTTCATGCTGACCCAGTCTGGTTTGGAAGGTGAATTTCCCATATCTCATACTTGCTTCACACACACACAGGATAACCCCGCAAATATGCAAAGGGATCGGTTGTCCATGCAGCTGATTTGCATGCACGGTCCCTGTGTTGCTTTGGGCTACGACCCTGGTTTGCTGCCATTTCCCTGTGTGCTCATTGATACATTCAGTCTGTTGTTCAGTGGTGGTCGGAGTTTGCAAACTCTTTATAGCGCTGCAGTGCGTGAGGTTCATAACAGGTTTTACTTATATTTAAATTCAGCGGCATTTGCGGTACTGCTGGTAAACAAATGATGCTCTGTTTTCTTTATGCCACCTACTTCAGCTGCAGTGCTTTCCTGATAGAATAGCCACTGGACCAAGCGTAACAGGCAAAGTCAAAATATGTTGGCCCTTTTCGCCCTATTGATTACATTTGAATTATTCAAGTTATAATGTGCCTTAAGTGAGAAAAATGGCAAAATTTGGCCCCAGTGTACAGCAGTCAACTGTTGAGAGTGAATGTGTGTGCATTGCTTCCTGCCCAGGGATGCTGTCCGATATGTTATTAAAGCACAGCAGGTATCTTTACTTTGGCAGACCCCCAGGAAGATGTTGCGAGAAATTGTAAAGGTGTGTTCAATGGATTGTTTAGTGTGGTTTAATACAAGGAAGTGCATAAGTACTAAAAAGTAGAAGCTGAATGAATAGTCCTATAATCTCCTTTACAAAGATCTAGAAGTCTCTCACTAATATCATAGAAACGTCTGTAATATAATTTGCATTGCATCTTTTTATTTCATATTTTTCCACCCATGCCTTTTGTCTTTATCAGCACAAGCATTCTTGGCTTCTTTCCCTTCTCATTCTGTTTTATCTAATATTTTACCATAATGACTTACAATGTATATCACAGTCATAGAATCACAGAATGGCCTGGGTTGAAAAGGACCACAATGATCATCCAGTTCCAACCCCCTGCTGTGTGCAGGATCACCAACCACCAGACCAGGCTGCCCAGAGCCACATCCAGCCTGGCCTTGAATGCCTGCAGGGATGGGGCATCCACAGCCTCCTTGGGCAACCTGTTCCAGTGCATCACCACCCTCTGTGTGAAAAATTTCCTCCTAATATTGAATCTAAACCTCCCCTGCCTCAGTTTAAAACCATCCCCCCTTTTCTTTATATATATATATATATATATATATATATATATATATATATATATGGTACATCTATGATCGGCAGTAAAAAATCTCCAAAGCAAAGTGCAGTAATCATGATCACAGCATTTGTTGGCTCCCTTCCACATGGACAAACCTCTGAATCCTTTACTCTGTTTTCACTCTGTCCTCATTTGGTTAACCCTTCTTCAGTGGAATCAATCTTTTTTGTAGGTACGGGATGGATTAAAGTGAAGGGGTAGGTTTGAGGAGTGGACTCAACTATCTGTTCCCATTCCCCCTTGCATCTGCCCATGCAGCCATTGATTTCAAGAATGCCTTCTCCTCCCCGCCACCCCCGCAGTTGCATTTGGCCATGACACTGTTCAGAGTTGACTAAAGCAGCGCACACGAGCTTCATGTGACCATGCTGTCACTTAGGATTCATTTTTTCTCCCTCATTTCCTCTTGGACATTCCCAGGGGCCGTTGTTTACAAGCCTATTGCTCCCTCTAGAGCCCGTCAGTCCAGTGCAGGACTGTTCTGGAGGACGAGTGACATAAATCCCTCTCCCTGCCAGGTGTGAGCTCATGGCTCTCTTTGCTTCCAGACTCAGACAGATGTGATGCAGCTGAATGCAAAGTTCAGGTCGCTGTGTTGCAATGCAGCATGAGCACAACACCTTCATGTGCCTGGGAACCAGAGGCTGATCTTTGCCTTTTGCTGGTCGAGGAGCGGTATTGCTGAGCAGGCATTGGCTGGCATTGCGCTCTGCACTTGTTCTGAAGTTCTTACAGCTTTGCACAGCATCAAAAGATCTTGTAAGCAATCCTGTGAAGTAAGAAGCTGGGGACAACTGATTTAATCTGACTGACTTTGGCTGTCAAGTCAGCAGCCATTCTTGAAGGCACAGTTTACAGTCCAGTCTCTAACCAGCGCTTTGACAGTTTCCAGTCTCTCTTTCAAAAGTGAGTGCTGTATTTTAGCCAGAACTGCTACTGTTTCCATTTTTTTTTTTTTTTTTTTTTCTGAAAGAGTGCTGACTTTAATGCTCCTGCAAAATAAACATTACCAGGCAATTTTTCCTATCCTAGTTATGTGGAAGAGTCGATGGAAGCAGTGAGTCTCGTGCTCTTTCCTTACCCATGTGAGGGAATGTGTGATGTCTGTCAGGAGGGTTTTCAATGGCAGAGCTCTGTCCTACATAAGGAGAATTAATCTTCGGGCTCAGCAGGTGCTCTGTGGCTAATAATAAGTGCTACTGTGGGCGTTATGGAGAGCAGCAGTCTCTGAAAGGACTCTTGCACCCAGCAAGGTACTGCTTGGCATGGACATTGCCTTTCAAGCGTTCCACCATCAGCAAAGACTCCCAGAATGAGGGCATAGGGATTGGCTTAAACATACTGAGGCATATATCATGGACCTGAAATAAGCTCTGCGGGATTTCCTGGAGTTTTATGGGACCAGAGGCTCTCAGATTTTGGTGTTAGTCAGTGAAGGGCTACATGCTAGCTTGCTGTCACTACTGGACCATAACCAAATTGTCATTGTGATTATTTGAAGCATCTGAGCCAGGCCAGCACTTCAGAAGGTCTTCTTGCATTGTGAGACCCCTCTCTACAGTCTCTGTAGAGCTTAGTCCTTCACTCAGGCTGTCTGACAGCCTTGGAGGCACCTGTTCCTTTATAGTTTATAGATGTGCTATAATCCCAAAGCAGGTACATCCATAAAACACGTTTCACTAACAGTACCTCCAATCTAAACCTACCTTTGTCAGCCAGACACATGAATGAATAATGTAGAAGCTATGAATAAAAATAATAAAACCACTTAATAAAACTAAATGTAAATGAAACAGAACCACCAGAGAAAAACACAGCCAGAATTATTGGTAAGCAGCAATGAGTGACACATAGGTTTATGGTTATATAGTCCTGTGGTTAACCAGTATGTGGTTAATGAATACTCTTCTGTCAACAAGAAGTACGCTAAGCATCTTCCTGCTTTTGCCAGCTTGTATCACAACCTTAAACTGGTTCTGAGATCCTGTCTGCTCTGTAGAAGATCTAGAAAGTAACGTCATTCCCCTCTTTTTCATTCTGGTCTCATTTGGTAATGTGTCCTCATTTTCAAGTTCAGTATCTTAAGATCTTCTTTTTCTGTATTTTTTTTTTCTATCTGGAAGGACCACGAGGGCCTTTGAAAAAAATAAACTGACTACATATTCCAGCAGAACAGCAGCAACCCCTTACCGACTGCATCAGCAGTTGTCAAAAAAGAAAACTGGGATCAAGATGAAAATGCTACAATTAGTAAAGGGAATAATATATATTTTCAGAGTTTTTTACAGCCTTGGTGTTCTAGGTGTTGCATATAATAATACAGGGAGTATTTTTTTGCTAGAAGGAAGATCTACAGGAGCCTCTTTGATATTTGTTAGGCATAATGCTATGAGTGTGATTAGAGTTTTTTTAGAAGGAAGCTTACTGAACTTTACTTATGATACCTTATAGAAGAATCTGGTCTACAGGTGGAAAAACAGCAAGAAAGCTTTATCTTGTAGTTTAGCATCTATAAATAGCCAGGAGCATGGTGATCTTTGGTCTTGGTAGATGTAGGACCCAAGAGTTGAGGGCTAAGGACCCTCAAACAGGGATCTAAAATTACTTCTGCTGCTGTTGCAGTTCTTTTGATCTCAGGGAGTGCTTTCTAGTGAGGATGTGGAGGTGGGAAGATAGTGGCCTGCAGTCCGGGAGGGTTGTGTTTCAGCTTCTGTTTTCTCAGGGCTGTGATTCAGGATTATTGTCGGATTTAGTTGCAGCAGCCAAAGTGGTTAGCATCGCTGGCCACAGGCTTCCTGTTAGATCTTGGCCAAGACACTTTATCTCCCCACAGTTCCTCATCTGTAAAGTGGGGAGAATACCTCTCTAATTCACTGGGCTGTGATGAGGACACTTTCCAGTAACAGTTATGTGTGTGTGTGCCCGCTGCGATGTTGATGCAGACCATTAGCACCAAAGTAGGAACTGCATTAAGAGAAGTATTGAATTGCAAGTAAATGCACATGGTAGAAGCGGGGAGGCGGGGAGGTGGGGGGAGAGGTCTGGGGGGAAAGAGCGTGTTGCTGCTAGAGGCAGGCATTTATACTTGTATTTACAATTATATTTATACAGATAAACCAAGCAAATTATAAAAATGGGAGGGCTTTTATAAAGGAAGAGACTCAGCTTTCAGGGGGGCTGGAGTCAGGCAGTGAAATAAACCAGGCAGATCTGTATGTGCCCAGAGGAGAAGAACCTGAATTTTCTTACAACAGTTCCTGGTAATCTAACTTGGGATGATGGCCCTCGTTGTCTCTGACTGATAATAAAGATAGCAGTATCTGAGACCTCCATGATGCTGAGATAAGGATGTTAAACCTGCCAACAGCCAATGTTTTTATCGCTGTCCAGGCCAAAGCCATAATAAATATAAACACAAGGTCTTATCAAAGATAAAGAAAATTACTTTTGTTTCTGAAAAAGATGCCTGAAGTTGTGCTGGTGTTATCCAAAACCAAATCCAGAGGCAGCAGGATTTGAATGCCTCATGGTCACAGGGGGATACAAAACCATCCGGCCTCCCCAGCAGCCATCCAAATGGGCACTTTTCAGAACTCAGAGCTGTGGCATGCGCGCAACAGTTTTGAAAAGGCTTTCACAGTTTTCTTACTGAATAATAGAGAAACTGAGCGTAATGCTCTGCTGTGTCTTCATAAAATGCTTTAATTCTCTGCGGACAGGCTGTAGGGATTTTTTAATTTTTTCCATTCCCTTGTTTCTTGGCATTGCTGGAGCGGATTATTTTTCAAGGATTCTGTTTCATAAGATGGAATCGATCTAATGCTAGCTTCAGCCACAAAGCATGGAATCTTACGATCCGCCTCGGGGACATGAGTAGCCAGTTCTCTTTAATTTTAACAAGCACTGTTGATCAAATTCCCGTGGCAGTTCTGGAAGAGTCGACTACAATTTCTAAGCCTCTCTGAACTAACCGCCTTTCAGAAGTTCAGATAATGCACCAGTAGTCTAGTAGATCAGATAAACTATAACTGTTAAGGGTAACCTCCTTATTTTGCAAACAAAGTGTAGAACATTTACATATAAATTGATTTTTTTTTTTCCCAAATGCTTTGAGCAGTTGCCATGAAGGGAATGCATCCAGCAGCAGACAGTAGTGAGCCCATGCTGCCTCATATCTGTCTGCAGATATGAACAGCTAGTGGTTAGCGTCATTTGGTGTGTTCTGATTCTGTTTGAAAGGACAACATGTTCTCAGTACATATGCTCAGTAACCTTCTCTCTTGCAGGGAAAAGCTTCACACTGACTATCACAGTCTTCACAAACCCGCCACAAGTAGCCACGTACCACAGAGCCATCAAGATAACGGTGGATGGACCACGCGAACCCAGAAGTAAGTGAACTAAAAAGAGCATTTGCAGAAGGTCTTGTTGATTACTTAGCTCAGGCATTCCATCACCAGCTGTATGCAGTGCAACAGCACCCAGTGCATGTGGATCAGTGGATGTGCCTCAAGCCAAGGCTGTCCTATGAGTGGTTTTAATTATGCCTTCCTGAAGGCTTATTTTTCAGCTGATCTAGAACGTGAATTACTTTGCATTTATAAAGTATCTACCTAGAGATGGTTTGGATCATAACCAAAAGCTGACAGAAGGCATGCTGGTAAAAGGTGGGCAGCATATACCTTATGCATTATTTCTTGCTAGTCTCGTCTTTCAGATGTTAAGAGGGTTTTAAAGTATTGGAAACCAATACGTCATCAATCTAAGTTTTCAAGCTCAGCCACAATGCAGAAATAAATAAATGCCTGAGAGGCAGCACCTGGTTTTTCCTCTGTAGAGTTCACTGTGCCTCATTCTACTGTACAACTTGGGAAAGCAGTAATTGCTGAGAGCAATACTTCCAACAAGCGAATGCAGTTATCACAGTGGGACACCCATTTTCACAGATGGGCAGTGTTCCCTATTTATTTTTTCTTTTTTAAGAATGAAGCTTAAGGAGAAGTGGAATGATTTGATATCCCAGGGGAATATTCACACCGTTCACACATACGGTTGTTTTCGTTAGGTTAGAGGGAGAAGGTTGCTTTGTTTTGAGGGAAGTGAGGATTGCACAGGTAGGCAGATGTAGGTGCTTCTCTGGCATATGCTCTGCCTGTTACCACAGGCAATCTTTAACCTCAGAATGTGGAATTTTCATATTTCTATCAAAATGCCCTGATGTAAGTTGAGGTTTGTGGTTAGTTTTTCACTCCTGCACACTTGGCAGAAGTTCTGGCTGTTGCTTAAGTGGAGTCGTCCTGGGAGAAGAAAGCAGTAAGATTCAAACACCCACTAGGGAATGAGACATGCAGCTCGGGGCTACTTTAACTGAGTGGTGCAAGAGAAGAAGGGTTTGAAACTTGAGTTTAAATAACTTAGAAAACGGTTATCTTTCATATGCATTTTGTAATGGAGCCTTCATTTGCCTGAGTTGCATCATGATGCTGCATGTATTTAATGGAAAAAAATCTGATCTACGTGTATTTTTTAAGTGCTGCCAGGATAAGGCTTCTTCTTTAGTTTGCATTTGTGGATTTTGTTTTGTTTTTTTCCTGAAAACTGATTAAATTGTCCCTGAAAAATGTCCCTCGTGAACCAGGCACCAGGTTCACAGCTGTGCACATAAAACAGATATTTGTATATGCAAGGTTTGCATATACAATTACCTGGTTGTGTTCACAGTTTGCATACAACATATAAGCTTTGTTTTGTTTTTTTTGAATATGAGTCTGCTAGAATAGTAGGACACAAAATCATCCTGCAGGCATACCCTACTGTTTTAAATCAATTCTTCAGTTGGTATAGTAGTTAATATTTAATAAGATTCTGCATTTCAAAAAGGAAGTAGAAATATAATACACACTGAAGCAACACTCATATCTTCCTGACTCAAATGTATGTAAAAGCTTCCTTGTAAATGATTTCACTTTGTCGTAGGCAAGCCAGAGGTACAAAGGAGTTCCGTACTCAAGGAGGCTTTACATGTGCCAGGAGCAGAGGTCAGCTCCCCTTGGAAGGAGTGCACAGCTCCATTTATTGCTAAGTCACTCATGACGCAACGTCAGAAGGGATTCTGCTCCTTTCACTCCTAAGTGGGCTGCAAGGTCCGCTAGGCTGACCGGGCTCAAGCTTTGGAACTGTGGTGGTTGTTGTAGTCATAGAATCACAGAATAGTTTGGGTTGTAAGGGACCTCAAAGCCCACCCAGCCCCACCTCCTGCTGTGGGCAGGGCTGCCCCCCACCAGCTCAGGCTGCCTGGGGCCCCATCCAACCTGGCCTTGAGTGCCTGCAGGGGTGGGGCAGCACAGCTTCTATGGGGAGCTGTGCCAGCGCCTCACTGCCTGCTGGGGAAAGGATTTCCTCCTAACATCTCACCTAAATCTCCCCTCTTTTAGTTTAAACCCTCTTGTCCTATCACTGTCAGACCATGTAAAAAGTTGTTCCCCCTCCTACTTAAAATCTCCCTTGCAGTAGTGGAAGGACACAGTGAGGTCTACCTGAAACCTTCTCATCTCCAAGCTCAGTATGGTATCTGCTGTCCTAATTCCACATTGGACTAAAATGCCACATGGCTCGAAGGGATGAAGTGCTACAAAGGAAGGAAAAAGCAATACCCAGACCTTTCTCCCTTACGTATTCCTCACATGTTTGGAACAACCCTGACCATAGCTCAGTTTTCCCAGCTGTCACCCATTCACTACTTTTTAGTAATTAAACTCAGAATTAATTCTCTCAAAATAACTGTGATGTCTCTGAGAGAGACCTGCAGTTTGGGGCTATACGTGTTTTTTTATCCCCTCTCTCAGTGGGTGTATGCTGTTCTGCGCTGCTCTGATTAGATCAAGGTACATTTGTAGCCTGTACCAAAATAGATAGCACAGCTGTTACCTGCACGGGATTTGTGGTTGAACGTATCAGTACATGCATGCCATGTACTGAATGGATTTAAGATGATATCAGCCTTCTTGCATGCAGGCTAGAATCAAAATAAAACTGGGAGAGAAGTGCTTCTAGATCGCTGATCAATATTTGGGAACTCACATGCCTACAAGGGGGAGTGGTTTTAAACTGGGACAGGGGAGGTTTAGGTTCGATATTAAGAGGAAGTTTTTCACACAGAGGGTGGTGATGCACTGGAACAGGCTGCCCAAGGAGGCTGTGGATGCCCCATCCCTGCAGGCATTCAAGGCCAGGCTGGATGTGGCTCTGGGCAGCCTGGGCTGGTGGTTGGTGACCCTGCATGTAGCAGGGGGGTTGAAACTGAATGATCATTGTGGTCCTTTTCAACCCAGGCCTTTCTGTGATTCTGTGATTCTAAGATACGGATTCATAACTCAGTCTCTCACCTGAGCTGCAGGAATTACAGAAATACTGACCTGTGTTTTCTAAGATATCCTGATTGAAAAGAAATGTGGGCAAAAAAAGTGTTAGGAACAAAATTAGTTAATGCTGTCTCGCAGACCTCTGGAGAAACCATGCTTACCTCCAAAGCCAATTGCAGTAACAAACATTGATTCATTTACTTTAAGTTTGTAGTGGCTGCAGATAGGCTGGATTCTAATGAGCATCTACATGGCCTGTAAAAAATACTGGGAGGTAAGATGCCATTTCTGAGATAAAAATTAGAGTTTTGTAACCAGGCAATTTTCAGTGAAAATAAAAGATCATAGAAAAATCTTTTTTTTTTTTTTTTTTAATTAAAAAACCCCCAAATCTTTAGAGCGATTAACTTCAGAAATAACAGAAACACGTTCTTTTGTCTTTAGAGATTGACGAAATAAGAGCAGTTTTTGTGCCAGAATTAAAAAGGGTTCTAAAATATGATTTTTAATGATACTGGACAGCCTCTTAAGCTATGCATGTTTGGGAGAATAGAAAAAAACTTCAGAAAGTAATGCAGAGCAGCATTTGAAGCCACTTTTTGGCAAGCAGAAGAATTCTCAGACCAAGGGCTCTGAAGGCAAGCATACAAAGCACAGACTTTTTGGCTCACTCTGATGTGTGGAGATGTCACGTTAGGCGACAATAGCACAATGTGTATCCTTGTGCATAAGCGTCGCCCCTCTCTGAACCAAGTCCTGTCTCTGGTTTTCAGACCCTGGATTCTTGCATGTCATGCTGTACATTTGGTCAGAGTGTACAATCTACAGGCAGCTCCTTGCCCATCAGCCTATTCACATACGTATCGATATAACTATATATACATCTTGGGCGCGTTGCTTACAGCACTGCCTTCTTTTTTTTTGCCACCAAATTTCTTACTGTGCCTATCCAGATGATTCTTCTCATCAGATTGTCAGAGTTTCTAGAGAGAGCCAAGGTACTTAAGAATCTGGCTCTTCCTCCACTGTCTTCATTATGTATTTTGAAGATCTCTTCTAAACTTTGTGTTTTCGTTCTCCAGCTTTACAGAAATGCTTATTTTCATTTTCATTTTCATTTCTTTTCTTTCTTTTTTTTTTTTTTTTTTTTAATAGAAAGAAACATTACTGCACTGTCAGAGAGAAGGGCAAGATGACCTAACCCATCATTTTCTTCTCCAACTTCTATGATTCTATGATTCATAAAGCAATTTATGTTTTTATGAGCTAAGTCCATGGGGAAAATCATTAGCAGTAACCAGATCAAGAGTAGTGCTCCTGATGAAAATACTTTTGGTTAGGAAACTTGGTAGAAATAGTATGACTCTTAAATTAAATATTTCCCTTAGGCCATTTGACCTACTGTGTATGTCTGCTCAAAAATTAGGTTTTTCTTCTTTTGACTGCTTCTTTCTGTTTTTCTCATTGAATTGTTTTAACCTACATAGCTCTGAAAAAATTCACTAATGGACCAGGTGCCTGAAGACTGTGCAAAATGAAAGGGCTGCACAGATTTTGCCCCAGCATCCCTGAGCTGTCCAAGGTTAAGCTGTGCATTAAATGCGATTATCCCATATTGGATCTGTGGTTTTCCCGAATGCTTTTTTGGCATCCTTGTATCAAACGGCAGGATACTGTGAAGCAGACGGGGAATAATATTGCTAAATAGGGTTGGAGAAGGAGCTTTAGGGGCTGCTGGCTAAAGAAATGCCTTTCATGGGACAGTTGCTGGCTTTTGCCTTCTGGCAGAGATAGCCATGGGGATGCATAGCTTTGGTCTGCCACAGCTGAGGGCACCGTCAGACCTTGGCTGGAGTGGTCTTGGCCCACTTGTGCAGTTCAAAAAAGAAGCTCCTGGCCCAGATCTTCTCAGAAGGAGCATCTTTGCCTTCAGCCTCCTCCTGCAAGAAAAAGCCAAGCAGTTCTCCAAACCTTTGTTGTCTCGGTGACCTGAAATAGCATGAAACGCCTTCATTTCTTGGTTGTTTGCTGCTGCAGATGCCTCCATCTGCTGGAAATTGAGACTATGTGTACCAAAGAGTTGTTTAGAAACCATGAGAGAATGAACCATCACATCACTGAAACAGACCCACCATATAAATTCAAATGATGGCATTTCAGATCCTTTCACTCACCTAGAGATGTACAGTGCTTAAAAGCTTCTTGGCAGAAAGTGCATAGAGGAAGCTGTGACATTTTTAAGTTCCTTTCTATATAGCAAAATCCCTGTACTGAAATGCGAGTGTGGCTGTGACTCTTTCCCTTTGCTAACACTAGCTACATGTCACAGACTCCATGGTGTACCGCCCTCTGAGGATAGGAACCCAAACTTGCAAATCACTGTTTAAAAATCTTGGCTTAGACACTTGCCCCCGAGAGGTTCCAATCTAAATAAATCTTGTATAGACAAAAGAAAGGGATGGGCTGCAAGAAGAGCCGATGGCTGAGCAGCGCTGATTCTCTGAGTGTATTTGCATCCCTGCGTCCCATTGTCTTATTGACACTGCCTGATGAGTGGGTGGATGGGTGCTTAAATTACAAGCATGCTCTGGAGGCATCATAGTCAGCTTGTGCAATGGCAATGTGCAAGCCTACAGCAGCTGTGTGAACGAACAGAACATTCTAGCCAAAATTCAAGCAATGTGATTGTCTCTTAGTGGGTGTCAGACATGCCCTAGTTGTTGGGACATCATTTTTATCTCACTCATTATTAACCTTTCGTTTTATATACCAGCACTCTTGAGATTTCATGGTGCAGATCCTTCCTTTCCACCTGGAAAAGAAGGACTGAAATTATTTTCCACAACATTTATCAGTCTCGCTGCTGAGACAGTAGGGAGAGTTGATGTTGGGTGATGGGGGCAGTGAGTTGGTCATTTTAGTTAAATGAAATTGCCACAATACTCGCAGTACAAAATCTTGTGTTAAGCACTGCTATACAGTCGTAATTGTTGAACAGCAACAAAGACGGTGGTATTTTTGTTTATCTATGTTTGCACAATGGAATTTTCAAGTATATCTACCGTTGGTGTAGTTCTACTGAAGTCAGTGGGAAAGTCCTCTGTAACTATGGCAGAAGAATTAGATGAATGTATATTCATAGGATCAGAGAATGGTATGGATTGAATGGAAGCTCAAAGCCCACCCAGCCCCAACCCCTACTGTAAGTAGGGTTGCCCCCCACCAGCTCAGGCTGCCCAGGGCCCCATCCAGCCTGGCCTTGAGTGCCTCCAGGGATGGGGCACCACAGCTTCTCTGGGCAGCCCATTCCAACTTAAGAAATGCTTCCAAGGCAGCCAGTAGTTCTGACATTCTTTTGTCAAGTGCACTTAACTACAAAGAATTTATCTCTGTTGTGATTGATAGACAAGTTTTTTTTGGGGGGGGGGGGGGGGGGGGATATTTTTTTCTGTAGAAACATGCATTTGTGTGAGTGTGTATGTGAGAAAAGCACTGACATGCAGTGTGCTGGCAGGTAGGTTTGTCAATGGGAATGTGACTGTCCTTGTCCCCTCTGAGGCCCTCACTCACTGAATCTCAGTCAGACTGTCCATACCTTGGTGCTGCATGGGTCACTGTAAAGCATGAGGGAGAGCAGTGCTTGGGTGAGTTTGTGTCCACTGATCTTCTACACTGTAGGAGAAAGGGTTATCTGTTGTACTACAGCACATTGTGCTTTTTAATGACTAAAACATACCCTCAGGAGCAAGAAGAATGAAAACACGGCCCTTGCCTTCTTTAATTGTGGAGTAGATAAGAAACAGGCTGTGAAAATGGGAGGAGACATGAGAAAGAATTTAACTGGCCACAGTAGTAAAGTCTAGTAGTAGAGTTCATACAATTCTATTTTTTTTTTTTTTAATGGCTTCAGCCCTTTGTTCTTCCCTGGCAGAGTGATGTTGTTGGAGTCCATTAAGCACTAAGCACACCAGGCTGCCTTCTCCGAGCTGACCAGTCAGGAGGAGTCAGACGGTGTCATAACCCCAGCACATAAAGCTGCACAAAACTTTTGATGACCGTGTCGATTTAATTATTGAGGATTCTGTTTGTCTGAGTCTCTCTGCCTTTCCTACCTGCACCCCGCATTATGGGCTGTTCCTCATTACCTGCTCTACCTATCTTTGCAATCTAGCCGCAAACAGTTTTGGTTGACCACACCACTTCCCTCTTGAAAGTTAATACTGTTTGACTCATTCTGCACTGCTAACACCAAGCCAAAGAAAACAAGCCAAAGAATAACCTGCTTGTATGCAGTTTGGAAACTTCTCAGAGGCCCTGCTTTCAAAATGCTATACAGTAGCTTACTATATCTCTCTGCAGCTGCAAAGAAAACGAGGAAAACAAAAAATGGTTCAAGAACCTAAAATAAAGACGCAGCAGAACCACATGAATTTATGAGCTTTCAGTGAACTGCAGTCTTTTGTAGGCACAGTGGCACATTAGTACAGAGGAGGGACTACTTAGTAACCTACAGATAAAAAGATTCAACCTCACTTCTTTGCAAAAGCAGGTATTCACAGCTGCTGTGTGAAAACACTACCCACTGGCCTTAGGGGAAGGTCTTTAGTTCAAGTGAGTTCCTATCCTTCAGTACTACCGTGTTGGTGCAACTCACTGTTCCATACATTTGGCCTCTCAAAGGCGCACAATGAGAGCAAATGCATCCCCACTTTGCACAGCCTTGGCTTAGAGGGCAGGGCTTCAGCTTCATCCCAGCTAAGTCTGTGCATTTGATTAGGAGCCTCATCCCCTTAATTCAGTGGGTGTGCAACCATCTTCAGAGGGCTGCTCAAATGGTGGCTCAGTCCTTGCAGTCTGAGACTTGTGTTTCTGCAGCTTTTTCCTTGGACAGAGACCTATTTTTGTGCCAGTGTTTTTCTTGGTTGCTGGTGTACTTGTTGGTTGGCTGGTTGTTCCTAATTCTGCACCTCCTCTCTCATCCCTATCTTCAACTATTATGTCTCAGCCCATGTCTAGAGGGTATTCTTAAGGCAGTTTGTACATGTGGGAAGATGCAAACTATAAAGAAACAAAAGAGGATTTTGGCAATGTGCTGCTTGAGAGTCATTAAAGTTTTGTCAAGGAGTCAGGATTCTTGGAGCGTATACATCAACATGGGGGAAAGGAAAAAGAAGGCAAAGGGTGTAATTTTGCAGACTAATTTAACTTCATGAGCAACTTCCCTCAAAACTCTCAACTTTCAGTTCCCTTACTTTTACTTCACTGAGTCTCTTCCAGAGAAGAGCCCGCTGAATAATTGCCCTTTGACAACAAAAATAGAGGACACCTATATGTCATGTTCATTAGACGTTTTGGTGGACACATGTCAAGCAAAATAGCTGTGCAGTTTTGGTATGTTTTTGTTTCTGCTTTTGTTTTAATGTGTGTTAAGATTTAAGCAGAGGTGTGTTTGTGCTTTGCTGTTTGTTAGTACAGCACAGGCTGTACCAGCAGAGCTGGAGGGGAGGAAGCATCTTTCCTGTCTTGCAGCAATTTCCAAGGTTGCTTTTTCTGGCTGTTGCAATTCAGGATGAACGTGAAGCTTTTCAGGTGTTTGTCAGGATCAGAAAGGCCTGTAGTTGTGCACTCAGCATGCTTGGCTGGAAGGAGAATGACCAAAAGGTTGTGGCTTTTTTCAGGAAGGGTTCACTCTTCAGCCCACCAACATTCATCTCAAAATGTGGACGCTCCCAGTACAACTGGAGAATTAAATATGGATAGAAATGGAGAGAGAAGGGCTCATAGCTTGTAATTAGGGCTCTCATCTGCAAAACAGGAAACTGAAGTTCATTTTTTATTACAGCCCAGGCAAGATGGGCTTGATTCTGACTCTCAGATGGGGGTACTAATTTTAAAAAGAAGTAGTAAGAAAAATAGCATTGCTAGGAATATTTAACTCCTATTAAGGAAAAAAAAAGGCATAGGAAGAAAGTGCCCCAGCTGCTCAGCAGGAGCTGCAAGTTACTACTGTGTGTTACTCCTCTGTGATGAGTGTGGGGTGAAGAGCCCCATCAGAGAGGCCATCAGCTGCCTCACATTTCCCACAGAGAAGGGTCTGCACTGTTGAAGCTGCTGGAGAGTGAATGTGCCACATGAATCCTTGTTTGCCTTCTTGGCATCACCAGACACTTGCTTAACACACAGCCAAATTGGATTATCGAGTGGAAAAATTAAATACAGAGCAAAGGATGACACCTGAAATGTCTAGCTTGTCTGCAGTTAGTCAGAACAACAAACAGATTTTCCATAAAGGCACGGAAAGTCCAAGGTTTGCCAGGGAGCTGATAGAAGAAACACAGCTGGAAAGATTTCCTGTTGTCAGCCTGTCTGTGTTTGGCATTACATGGTGCTGGCATTACTTGGCATTTGGCTTTTGAAGGACATCTGGATGTTCATTGTGCCAGGAGTGGTGCATGTGCATAATGCCCTGTCTCATTCTCACGTTTCCCAGTACCTCGTGCCTAAGGTCACGTTGGGTCTGATGACCAACACTGCTTCTGCTGGTAATTACAGACACAGCACAAGAATGTTTAGCATAATATCCTGTCTGCCGTGATGTTCCTACTGTCTGGAAATAAGGCTTTCCTTACACGGTACTTAAGAAAAACAGCCAAAAAATATAATTGCTGATGAGTCTACTCAGCTCTGTCTACCATTGCCCTTATTTCTCCTTGCTGCAGCACTTTTTTAACAGAGGAGAAGGAAAACATCCTATAGTTTGTCTAGTTCCTCTACTGGTAGCATTTTACACAGTATTTATAATGCTGTACAAGAGGTTAGTGCGCTTCAGTGTGCTCCTGCAGCAGCCTCTGCAATCCCCAAATGTGATGTAAGTCCTTTCCAAGTGGTGGAGGCCCTGGAGGAAACCACTCTTCAGTCTGATTTCATTTTCAAGTGTCATTTTCTACAGCCCCATAGGCTGCCATATCAGAACAGTTAGTGAAGTTGTGAAGTTGTAAGCGAGTGCATACCTCTGTACATGATCAGATCATGTCTGATTTAACATACAGTAAATGGTGCTGCATTGGTTGCTGTAAAATTATGTAAATTATTTTATGGAACACTTGAGACATAGAAAAATATTATTCACTCAGACATTATTTCCATTTTTAGCAATATACATATATATATATATGTGTGTGTATATAATTTATTTTACAAGCAGAACAGCTGATTTTCAAACTTTTGCTTTACCCAGCTTTGTCATAGTGTGGAAGTACTATGACACATTTTTGTTTACAAGACTATATATTTTTTACACTAAAAAGCGTGTGCTCTCATGCCAGAAAAAAAGTGAAATAATATAGTTTCTTCTCAGTCTTCACTGCATACAGAATTATTGAATATGTTTTAACTCCATGGTAAAATACATTTCCCTATTTATTAGCTGGGCACAATGAAACATGGCTTATTTTTTACCCAGCTACAGCTGGAGCCAAACCAAAGACGCTCACACAAACAGCCCTGTAAAGTGAAGGTGCCTGGATCAGCTTCCAGTGCAGTTCTAAGGTGGTGAGATGTCATTGGGTCTGACTGGACCTCCCTGCTTCAGCAAAGCCTGAACAGACACTTTTCCTGTGTATTTCCACTTCTGGGTTGCACAGGGAGTGAAAAGCCTCCTATTCCATCCTGAGGAAAGAGATGCACAGTGAGGTGTTCTGCTCCCTCTGGGGACAGGGGGCTGTGGTCAAATTCATTGCGGCCATCTGCTGCTGAGCACCCACTGCGATTTAGGTAGCTGCAATGGGCAGAGCAGAGCATGGAGACCTTCACACCTCCCCTGGATGTGTGTGGGATGAGGGCTGCCCAGACACATCATTCTGGTTGCTTCCACATCCAGCACTCTGAGCTGGTGGCTGCTGTCCAAGCTGAGCACTACGCTGCCTCTTGAAGTCTATAAAACCGAGTTTCCCTCATATAAAGAGGAAAAACACTTTCATGTTGTGTTGATGTAGAAGTATTATAAAAACTAATGTTTTCTCTTGATTAATATTCTGTGTTTAAAACAAAAGTATCTGACCTGTCTGAGGCAGTATTTTAAAGGGATAAGGAGAAAGAAAAAAGTCAAGAAGCCCCCGATGCTTTAATTTAGCCAAACAGTCTGGATATCCTGTTTATTGTAAGCAAAGGCTCAAACTCTACTTCCCTGAGGGAGAAAGAAGCAAAAATGCCACCAGCTCTTCTCTTCACCCTGCATGGTTTTGGGTGTGCTGTTACTGGGGTGCACAGCAGCTGAGGGAACGGGGGTTGTTCAGTGCGGAGAAGAGGGAGACCTCATCAGTCTCTACAACCACCTGAGAGGAGGTTGTGGTGAGATGGAAGTCAGGCTCTTCTCCCAGGTTACAGCAATAGGATGAGAGGGAATAGCTTCAAGTTGCTCCAGGGGAGGTTCATGTTAGGTATTAGGAATTTCTTCTCAGTAAGAGCAGTGCTGCAGTGGCACAGGCTGCCCAGGGAGGTGGTGTAGTCACCATCCCTGGAGGTGTTCAAGAGCCGTGTGGATGTGGCACTGAGGGACGTGGGCAGTGGGCATGGTGGGAGTGATCTCAGAGGTCTTTGCCAACCTTAACGATTCAGTGATTCTATGGCTCTGTGCAGACTAGTGGACTGGGCACAGTGCTGAGCTGAGAGAGGTAGGCATACACCGCAGGTTCACTGTCTGACCATGGGCAGGCCACCTTGTTTCCCCGTGATTCAGTTTTCCACTTGTAAAATGGGGATAATAATAGACCTGTGCTTTACAGAGGTGAGCTAAGGACAACTTGACTGCTCCTTAAGCAAGTTATTTAGAGGGTAACTTCAAAGTAAAGCTAATAAACACAAAAACACAAGTCACCCTAGCAAGCCACTGCCTGTGCATTTATAGTGGCTTGGGAAAACTATTTATATTTGTTACATTTTTCTGACACGGCTCTTCACTTTCCTACCACAAAAACAGGTTCTGTGCTGCTACCTATAGCAACTGGCAAAGGAGAAAAGGTTGGATAGCTCTTCTGACCGGGAAAAAAAAATAAACAAAGGTCACTTATGTAGCTACATCTGAGATGACAATTCCCTGATGATATCTGTTGGCAGTTCCCACCACAAAGCCACCACATATAGACCTAAATAAATAGCTGAGCTGTCCCGAGGAAGAGCCTGCAGGTGCTGATTCCTTGACCTCCAATGACACAAGTGGGGTTTTCATGCAAGCCACAAGCTGAGGCACCCTCTGTCAATACCGCAGATAGTTAAAATCTGGGGCTTTAGTTGGTGGATGGGCAATGAAGAGACTTGTAGAGGTATGTTCAGGAGAGGGGTGCCCTGTGGTAACCCCAGGGGGATGCTGCACCTTTGGTTAATTTAATTCAGACACAAATGCAGTGCATCAGAGGGGAAGGCTGATTGCTGCCTGGTTGGCCTGAACGTAGCCTGTAGGACCTGCTTGCCTGTGCATGAGGCTGCTGGGCTTTAGGATAGCTTGGGGCCGTGACAGGAGCTGCAGCAGCCTGGCCAGGAGAGAAGAAAGCAGGGTACGAAGAGGTCAGGCTGCTGACTTAACAGCAGAAAATGGCTGAATTGAATTCAGGATGAGGAGTAAATTACATTGGGGGTATGAATTTGGAAGGATCTAAATCTTGGCTCTGCAAGACCTCAGGTCAGACTGCTGAAGCTTAAGCTAATCCAAATGCATGAGGTATTTTACACATCTTGTATGACTCCATGTGTTCACATTTAAGTCCAGTGTCAGGAGCAGCATCCAGCTCCGTGCTGCTGACAACTGAAGTGCTTGCTCTTGGCCCACCAGAATATCCCATAGAAGTCTTTTTCATCTTTCTCCCCTCCCTCCGCCGCCTCCCTTTTTCTTTTTGGAAGCCCTAATGGGTCTCTTAAACAGTGAAACCGCTGCTATATAATATGTCTTTTTATATTTTAATTTTTTTTTCCCCTCTTGGGATAATTTATAGCACAGTGTGGAATCTGAGACAGTTCATGCTGTGCCAAAGGGCCTGGCAACAGGAAGAAACGCCGAGCCACTGAGATTTGGAACCATAATACGAGTTATAAAATTTAATTTTAGAAATGCAGCTACTGGGAACTGTTTTTGAATGTACATTTTCCCCTTAGTGCATAAAATGGTCTTGTGTCTTGATTACGCTTTTAGGTTGGCATGAAAGAGTGCTCTGTAGAGTAAAGGACATACAGAGCTTTTTGTTGCTTATTCACCGATATGCGAAATTGGAAGCTGGGTGTTTATAAATGTTTAAATGTTAAATAGTATGGGAATTTGTGGATTATTTGGAGACGTTTTGTATCAGTCCATTTCACTGCTGATGCTTTGAGCTCAGGGAGGACTTGCCAAAGGAGCACAGGAGGTAGAGAGGCAAAGGAGGTGGAAATGCCCAGAGAGCTGCCAAAAGCAACCTTTTATTGCAAGATGATGAAAATCGGGAGCAGACAGACAGTGAAATATGATATTTGGCAAAAACTGTGGATAGCACCACCTTCTTCAATGGAGCAAGTAGAACTGAAGATGTCCATTCATTGACCTCTAGGCTAGACATTTGAGATATATTCACATCAGGACAACATGCTTTCATGTAGAAAAGAAAGGGAAAGAATAAGCAACAAGATTCACAGGGCAGCTGATTTCTTGAGACAAATGCAAAGTGCAGATTTGAGACTGGGGGGAAAAGAGGGTTGATGGCATCCATGTGAAGGTCCAAAGCAGAAGGTGCTCTCTCTGGAGCTGAGGATCCTATTCCACTGACTGAATACAGGTGGGGTTTGGGTTTCTCATACTGCTGCTGCAATCAGTATCTTGCTCTCTGTTTCAAAAAGCATCTTTGATAGGACAATTTGTGTTTCATAGACAATCCTCTTATGGTCTTTCTGCTAACAGCTTGTTTCCTGTGAACTGTAAGAAGAAAAAGGTGATAGGTTAACTCCTAAAAAGGTGCAAATGAGGATAGAAAATTTATGTTTTCATCGTGCCAAACAGAAAGCAAGTGCTGCAGTGGGTGAGGTATCCTTCGTGTATTCTGTGCACATTGCTACTGAACAACATTACATTTTGTGGCAGCATTACACTGAGGGTCCCAAAGCAGAGAGCATTGATGGGCAGCAGTTAGAAATGCATTACCTTGCATACTGCTCATTGCTCCTAGTTAAAGCTTATATTGAAACCAGTACTGCCTGTGGCAAGACAGATCTCTGCTCTTCCGGACAAACCTGGATGTACCCCAATGCCATGCTGGAAGCAAGGCCTTTCCAGCTCCTTTCCTGTCCCCTGGCAGCCCCGTGAGGTCATGGCACCAGAGTGCCATGGGGACAGCATTCCAAGGCCTACCCTAGGCCAGGCCCTAGGCCCTGCTCCTCCCTCATGGCTGAGGCCAGTGCCACTGTGCTTCATCCTATTCTGCCATGTTAGGGTCTGCTTTCTTATATTTGGATGTCTGGTGGGACCTCATGTCTTGGAAACTCCTAGTGCTGCTAAGGGAGACATCATGACCTTGAAGCTGCAGTTCTGCCAGCTACTGGTGTTTCTTGCCTATTTCTGTCTGGAAAGCAATTGCTAAAGAGTCCAAAAATGAGATTTATTTGGGTTTGTTATTTTACAGCCCCACAGTACTGAGTACAGTACTTTATGACAGTCTAGGGTTGCATTTCAGATGAGTTACTCTGATGCAGGGTTAGCACAGGGACCAGCACAAGTTTCCTTCTGTTATTCATCCTGTCAGATGTTACTTCTTCTATAAAAGCCTCCTCTCCCAGAGTGAGTTGTAGTAAGGAGGCACTGCTGTTTCCAGTGGGCCTGGTTCTTCAGAGTACGCCATGTCATGGGCTGCCCTATGATATGGTTTCAATGCACTGTTTGTTTCTCCTGTCCTTGCAGAGAGGTATTTTCAGTATAACTTCAGATAGCCACTCAGATACTTCTCCAGTGGATGAGGGGTTTAGAAAGTAAAATTGAAAGAAAAGTCAACAGACCTCATGTATCAGTGAGATTTTCTGATCTTTTTCCCCCCCCTCCCACAATAGGACATCGTCAGAAACTAGATGAGCAGACAAAGCCCGGGAGCTTGTCCTTTTCAGAGCGCCTGAGTGAACTGGAGCAGTTGCGTCGTACGGCCATGAGGGTCAGCCCACACCACCCAGCCCCCACACCCAACCCACGAGCCTCCTTGAACCACACCACTGCTTTTAACCCTCAGCCTCAGAGTCAGATTCAGGGTAAGTACCCAAAATCCTCCCCTGCTCGCTCAGCACCCACCCAGCCCTGCTGAGAGCTCCTGGGCTCAGAGGCACTTCCTGCCTTGTTCCCATCTCCCTTTTTTGGCTGTCCCAAGACGCATGGACACCTTGCAAGTCTTTGTTTTCTTGCAAAGATGCATTATCACAGGCTTTTTTAATATTTATAGGTGTATTACTTGATGGGTAGTTATCAATTAATTGTGTGCTTGAATGAGACAGATGTGCTGTCAAGGCCTTTATTTGACCTTTCAAGGGAGGCAGTCACAAAGTAAGCTTTAGGCAAAGGACCTTAGAGCCAAGACCTGAATGTGAGAGGGCTGGTTTGAACTTATTTCCGGGGCTGGTGGTTATCCACTGGGTTGTATTTGATTGAAAGCTTATAAAATGATGACTCTGAAGCCCAATTTCCTCTGAGATGGAGGTTCACATATGCCAGTGAAACCAAGCAACCCAGTTGGAAACCTTATCTGCCTCCGCTGGATCTGAATCTGTCACTGCTAAGATCAAATCTGCCACCAAAATCTGTTGCAACATAGTAAGCAAAGGATCAGATCGCTACAGTCAGCTGATAACACAATTTGCAAAATGCATATCAAGATGCAGGTTACAGTGAGATGCGCCAAAGGAAGGATGGAGCATGGTACTTGTTACAGTGAGAGTTGTTCCCAGTGTAGTTCTCCTCTGCTCTTCTGCCCAGAATGAATCGGTCATAGTTGAGGTTCTATGCTGGTGCTCTGGGGAGAGAGATTTCTTCAACAGGCTCTTTTTTTGGTATTCGTTTTTAAAGTCGAGGTTTACTTTTGTGCATACATAAAATGTTATTGCTTATAGAATATAATGCATGCTGCCTCAAGGGAGGTCTTTGTCCCACTGACATCTATTGCAAACCTGCTGTTGACTTCACAGGGAGCAGAAGTGGGCATTTTTGAGAAGTATACATTGTTGTAAAAGGCAGGGAAAACAAACAAACAAACAAACAAACAACAGAGGAGGACCTCAAAGCACCTTCCCTCCCTGGATCTAATCCTTCAACTTGCCATCCCACAGCTCTCACCTCCTTTGCCATTCTGAGCTGTAGATCAGTCTGTGCTGTGGACTTCTGCATACAACTCAGCTCCTGCAAAAGCTAATGCACATGCTGCTGTGACTTCTCAGCCTGTAGCTCTGTGTGTGGAGGTATCAGTCACAGACTTGCATTCCTTGGCTTCTTCGGAACTCTATATGCTTAGCAGAGTATCAGGTTCATCCATGCTTATCCCCCTTCCCTTGTTTTGCATGGAGGTCCCTTGTTGGGACAGCTTCTCGCCTTTCTGGGGACTCAGCTGCTCTCTCCAGAAATACATTTAGTATGTTGCTCTACTTTACTCTCCGTGAATGTGGTTTTAATACATGTCACCTGCAGATGTAGCTCTGAACGCGGCAGCAGTTGAGCTGGTCTGGTAGCGTTTCCATATTGGTGCCGTCCTCCAAAACTTCCTCTGGGTTCCCCCTAGTTTCTGCGTCCAGAATTGTATGTTATGCTAGGACCTCCTTGAGCAACTTGTTGAAGCTGCAGTCTCTGCTGGTGATATAAACTCAAGTCCAAATCCTCTGTGATGCTGGGCTCCTTCTGTGGGCACCTTTTGGCTGTCAGGGCTCATCTTTGCCCTTCTGTAGCAACAGGGCAAAGGGGCTGGATTGTGACTGAGCTGCCCCACCACTGTATATTTGTTAGTGCCGAAAGCAGGGCTGGCTGTCAGGCTGGTCTGTTGGGGGATATCTAGAGAGCTGGGGTGTTTCCATTTGTATTTTTTTATGTTTCAGAACGAGATGCCCAAAATGATATGCTTCCTATCCTTTGAGAGCACGGGGTGCTTTATATGTGGGAAGGAGGCAAAAAAGCCCGTGCACTGCTAGTAGCAATGGAGCAGTGTCACATCGTGCTTTAACTCACACCATTATGAATCACAGGTTACTCCTCTCTTCATTCAAGCCCAATTGTATTTTTCAAAAAAGCAAAACTAACTCAAAATAGACGTCTCAGAATAGTTTTTGGATTTAAAGGGGCAGGTTGCCATGCCACTAAACCACTGTTTATTTGTTGAGGTTTTTGTCTATAAAAGGATTGAGGTTAATTTTAACTTCCTATTTTACCCAGTCTTGAAACTGAGCATAAAGCTGCTTGTGTCATGGATACAAGTCCAAGCAAGTAAAGAGACCATAAATCGCTATAATCGAGTTTTATGCTTCTTTCATATCACAAGGAGCAAGCGAGTACACCTGTTCATTTAAAACTTCTAACCATAACCAATTCACAGACAAAAGGGGAACAAAAGGGGAGAGAAGGCTTCTACCACATCACACATGTTTTAAGTTGAAAGATTACTTTGTGCAAGTACTGAGCGTATCATGTCAAAGGCTTTGACCCAGCTCACAGCATAAGGAAATGCAGTTAGAGCTCAGACAGCAGCTAACACTTCATCCTTAACTCACCCCTTCCTTTGCTCAGAGGAGGAGAAAATAGAGCTCTGTCATCTGGGTTGGGTTGCTATTTATGAAAGTTTAGGCAAAACCCTTGCAGAACACTGGAATTTACACATGCAATAAATGTAAATCTTTATATGTATTATGGTTGAGTTTCTTCTAATACCTGGTCTGAACCAGACGGTAAATATATAATTTGTAATTTTACAGTGGTTAATGTTAACTAGAGTAGGTAGATCCATAATGCAGGAATTTTAAGAATATGAATTCATATGGTTCCTTTGGAGTATGATTTTTTTTAAGGGCCAATAGAAATGTTTTATATCTGTAAGTCATCAGCCTCGGAAGGTATTCCTCTAAGGCAATAACACGGAGCTAATAAATAGCCTAAACAAATTAGGAGGTTAGGAATGTCATCCTAAAATGTCTGCAATTAAATTACTTCAACCATTTTCATTTTCACATTATCCCAGTGAATGCTTCCAACTAGTGATTTGTTAATAACCTGCGAGTTGGAAAAATAGATGGAATAAAGCTATTTTTCCTGTCTGTACGGAAGCTGTATGCTTCTGTTTCTGTTTATGCTTTTATAGCCCTAGAAATATTTGAGCTCTCTTGCTCACTCTTTCTTTTTTTTTAAGGTTTGTAACCTTATATGTTAAGTTTCAGCTGGGACCGTGTTTTTATGAGCAAGACTCAAATCCCTGGAAACGAGAGTCTGTAATAAAACTGCTGACAGATCTTTAACCAAAGCAGCAGAACCTGCACCGATGGCGAAGTAACAGAGATCGTGTTGAGATCAGCTTTTTGAATTAGCAAAAAACTTAACGATGGAGAGATTATTTTGTTACAGGCCAGCCTTTTGTCTTCCTCCAGGTGCACTGCGCTTTGTTGAGGAGACATTTCAAGGTCTTTGCTATCGTAATCTTGCTCTACTAAAAACAGCCTGAGTTTATCTGGGTTCCCATGAACGAGGGAAACGCACTAGTGGAGTCAAGGGCGGTGTTTAAGCGTGGGGAATTAAGGCAGCTTTGTTCTTGCTATGATTGCATCCTGCCCCAGTTCCTAATATTTCCATTTTGAATCAGCTCAGCAAGCTGCAGGTTAGCAGAGTCAGAAGCGTGTAAAAGGCAGCTCTCATCCAAGACAGATACATGGCCTCCCAGGATCCCAGACTCGCCAGCACTTCCCCCTGTGCAGTATGCTAAATGCCTGTATTTTCACATCCAGTGGAGCTGTGTCTGCCTCTCCCTGCCATTCCCTCAGCATATCATCATCGTGTTTCCACTTGATTAACCACCTGACCTCTCCATCCCTAAATATACTCAGGTATCTCAAGCAAGTTCCACCAGAACTTGGCATCCTGCCTATCAGCACCTTCCCTGACCAGCAGGGCTGTGGCAGGAGGCCATCCCTGATGTCATCTCCCAGCAACACAGCCAGCGATGCAGTGCTCCAGTGCTTTTTCCTGGATGCCCAGAGCTCACCTCCCCACTCCCAGAGCAACATTTCTGTACCATAAGCCAGGCTGCTTGGATTCTGTGAGTGGCCAGGGCACATCCCTTCAATGGAGACACTGGGGGTGGGCAAGCAACATCCTGGAAGCACAAAGCAGGAGAGCAATAGGTGAAGGAGAGGTGAAGCCACCCTGGTGCCGAGGACCCATAGGCTTGAGTGCCAAGACCACTGGGAGGTCAGAGGAAATTTGGTGAATGAGTGGTGTTTTCACAAAATACTTGCAAAGCAGATCTATTTAGCTGGCTCTATCAAGGGGAGATGTTATAAGGAGAAATACCTTTTCACTGAAGTACAATAGGTTTTGTTGATTCATCTTTATGTCTCGACAGATAATGCTTTAATATTGCCATGAATAACCTCAGCAGCTTTTCTCTTTAAAGGATACAGTATCATTAGTAGCAGACTCACCCTACTATTTATTTGCTGTGTCATAAACCAGCTTCCATGTGAAGGGATGAGCAGAATGGTGCATGAACCATGCATGAACCATGCAAATTAGCTTACTGAAAGCCATTCTCCTCTCATTCAGTTTAATAGAATTCTACTCAGGGAAAAAAAATCACTCCTCTTTCATGACCCCTACTAACAAATCTGTGTAAACCTCCTTCTGAAGGGTGCCCAAGCCTATCCCATAGTTCTGAAGGCACAGGTGTTGTTGTTTTTGTCCAGAGTTACTCATGTTGACCAAATTGGAGCATGTTTTACAGAAGTTTGCTTGAAAGCATAAATTAGAAGGGAACATCATTAATATGACTCTTTGCCATTTGCTGAAGCAGAAAACTAAGTTGTGCAGCACTTCTGGCCAAGCAAGACTTCTCATTTTGCTGCGGAACTAACACCTTCCATATCTATATCTTGGAGAATGTTTGTGAAGTTGTAGTGTGTATAGAATGTATTCTATAGAATGGAAGAAGATGAGTTGTAAATATCTCTGCTAAAGATATAAGCGAGAGGTATGTAGTAAATAACCCTCAGCTTCATTGGGTTCATTGTTTTTTGGCTCCAGCCCTTCACATGGCTTTTCACTTTGCCATTTCATCCTTTGTGGAAATAGGCTCCTTGCATCAAGATGTATGGCATTCATTTGATTTCAAAAGTTCTTAACACCTGTCAGGTTTTTTCCAAATATTATTAATTTTGACAGGGATAAAATTTTGTTACCTGCTGAGCCTTTGTTTGTGTGCAGGGCTGGTTCTGTGTGACATAAGAGAGATGTTAATAGCCAGAAGTTGCTCAGAAACAAGAGGTCTCAAGGAATTCCCTGAGTTTGGCATTAGAAACTTTAATTCCACCATCACCTCCCCATCATCTTCTCACCTGTCTGAAGCAGGACCCTGTTTTGCCATTTTCATGTACCATAGGTGGGATGCTTCATTCATAGCAAGACAGAAATGTCTAGACAAATCTCATCTGCGGTTTGATCCACGATCACCCAGAGTCCAAGAAAAATTAAGCACTGAGTGCAAAATGAACTACTAGAATGATAAGAGGAGCACAGAGCTTACCCTAAAGAGATCAGAAGTTGGGTTTATTGAGGGCATCAAAACAAAGGCTGTGAGCAAAGATAGTTGCAGTCAGTGAACACAGCAAAAGGGCTCTACACCAGGGACGGGGGAGCCCTGTTTGTGCTGAAGGACCACGCTGTCTTGGGAGCAAGTGGTTATTCTCTACGTTGGCCATCAATGAATTTAGGCAGGAAATTGGAAGATGGTTCTGAGGTATTTGTGCAGTGCTGGCTGCCTTCCAGGGAGTGATTAGAGACAAAAAGGTGTAATTTAAGACATATCTTAGATCTTACTGTTATGTAAATGCACAATATAGGATGTGGCTGGACTGCATGACCTCGGAGATGCTTTCGGGGCTTATATTTTGTTCTGTTCAATCAATTCCCTGCACCTGTGGCTTCAACAAGACCAAATGAGGAACAGTTCATTCTCTGGAACAGGCAATGGAAGACTCAGGAATGTTGTCAGTGCTCTGTTCAGTCACCTCTCAGAACTGAGACACAGTCTTTGCCTGTAGATTCCCAGTGTCTTCTTGGCTCCCACCTTCATCACCATGTCTCCAGCAGTCCCAGGACAGACCTCAGCCAGCTCCCCAGCACCAGCACTGCATGTGGGTAGCCAGGGCTGCAAACCTTGTACCTGTCCCACTGAGGAGAAGACCTCCCCCAGTCCTGTGGCAGGAAGCCATCCTTGAGGGTTTGGATCCCCCAGCCACATATCAGAGCCTTCCCAGCTTGTTAGAGCTGAGGCAGCGCTAGGCGAGGAGTTGAGTTCCTCAGCCCCAAGCAGCATGCACAGCTGCAGGGCACCAGCCTTGCTCTGAGTCCCTGCCTGCCTCTTTGCATGCAGCTCTCAAATAAAAAAAAAATTAAAAAAAATAGGTCTTGAAACCCTTTTTCATCAACTTAACACCCTAATGGAAAGAGTTATGTAATGATGTTTAATCCAGAAGATTTCCAAGTGTCGATATATATCAAAGATACCGATCTTTGTATTCCAATTGCCTGGCACTTCCTGAGGTTATAAAAGCAGTAGATAAGGCAGCAAATATGTTCTCAGTCCCCAAACAACATCTCCACTTACACGAATTTTCCTTATGTTTTTTCTTTTATATCCTCAACACGGCACATCTTAAAGCGCACCTTTTACTGAAGACATGACAGCCTTGGTTTTTAAGCAGAAGGAAGGAGCTTAATAGTGTTCTGTTGCTGTTGTTGTTGAAGGTTTTGCCTAAGGTTTGACAGAGTCATTCTGCATACATTCTGGCAAGCTGTTTGGAACACATAAACTTTAAAGAGTTATTAGGAAAACTCATCACATCAGAAAGGTGTCTTAGCAAGATTTTAGTTAGGTGGCCGAGCATCTTGGACCCAGAGAAATCAGTGTCAATGACAGAGATACCTTTGGAAATGCCCCTATCTGCCTCACTGAATCTTTTGGGTGGTGATTAAATTTGGCAGCCACAGTTCTGTTTTTCATTAGTCAGTCCACTGTCTCTTGCCACATGATAGCTATGTTGAGCTGATGGATGCCACTAGAGAAACTGAGCTTGTGGGCAGGAACAAGTATCCCCATTTCACCTCTTCAGTTTCACAGCAGATCTCTCCGTTTTACTTAGTTTTGCCATTTCTGAATCACTAATCCAAACTCCCCACTCCACTGCAAAAGTGTAGGCACTCTTTAACATGGTACAAGAAACTTGTAGGTACATTACTATTACCCCATGTAAGTGCTTTCAGTGGTCACTGTGATGGTCAGAGACAAGAGTGAATTCCTTGGGCTCATTTCTTGCTTCCTTCACTCCCCCATGGCACAGCAGTGCTGGAGACACCTTTCTGAGCTGCTGCCTCTGGGTCCTCTTCTTGGTTGCTCACTTCTGGGGCAGTGGAGAGGCTCAGCATCCTTCAGGATGGCAGCTTCCATCCAGCCTCCCCTGAGCCATGCTCTATTGTACCTCTGTGACATTTCATATCTACTGATGAGCTGTGTCACTGAGCTCTCTTGATTTTCCATGGGAACATCTTATCCCAGCTCACCATTTCTCTTCCTCAGCAACAAAGGCCCACCTGTTGCAGCAATATGCTGAAGCTATCTAAAGCAAATATCCCTGCTTGCCCCACTGCCCTGAACCCTGGAGGGCAGAAAGTGGCTGTGTGCTTGACAGCATTCTAGCATTTGAGGCAGATGCTTTTTGTTTTTTGGGATTATTCCTCACTAGCCATCGAAGGAAATTCTTGGCCTTTGAATAGCCCAATTGTGATGAAGATTAAAAGCACTGATTGCAAAACTCTGGTAAATAAAATCTCTTAGTTCTTTACTGACAAATCCAGTTTCTTTCCATAGCATTCTTCTCTTTAATCCCCTCTTGGCAGAACATGACATGTTTTGATACCAGAGCTCAAATTACCTCCCATGGTAAATAAAACAAACAAGAAAATAAATAAATAAGAACTCCTTACCCTAAAAACAAACACCCACTGAAACCAGCTTATTATTCAGCTGCTGCTGCTGCTGCCTGTGTGCCAGAAGATATTGCTTTGATTTAGTAATTGAATGCATTGTTTTCCGTCAAATACTGTATTGAGCCTTTCCAAACCCAAAATGCTACAGTGTCCACAGGCACCCCCCAGACTTGCAATTTAGAAAACAAAGAAGGTAACAGATGAGAAGACTAACACACACATTGGTCCCTGTGCCCAGACAGATGTGAATCCACCAGACCTTCTCATTTTTCATCTCAGTGACTTCCACTCCACTCAGTATGCTGGATCTCTATGTGGACCTCATTCAGGCTGTGGGGCTGAGCCCTCCAGCTCCAGTAGGATTTCATCCATAAAGCAGGGGCTCCCTCAGAGCATCAAGTGCAGGCATGCCCTTGCCTCTTCCACTGCCATGTCTTTAAGATGGTGTTACGTCAAGCCACTCTTCTCCAGTAATCCCCTGTGTGTCAAGGGTTCACAGGGCTCTTCTCACATGACTGAGTACACAATACACCCTTAGTAAACTTATTCGTGGGTTTTCCCTATATGCATTCAGTATATTATAACCCCTACAAATGGAGATTGTTTGCATGCGGAGAACAGTGTTCTTGGATATGCTTTGTAAAATAGTATTGTGGGGAAGCCACACTGTATAGTCAGTAGAGGATTGCTTCTATCTGACATTTTGTTCTGTATATACATCTCTTCACTTAAAAGCACTGAAAAACATAAGCATGGGAAATTGATCCATTAAAAAATTGTGGGTTTGCTCTGAAGGTCAGCTTGATTTCTAACTGTAAATATCTAGGTCTGTTTCAGAGGTTAATCTATACTGAGCAACATAATCAGTTCAATATTGGTGATTCTGAGAGCTTGCAGGTCTTGGGGTTCAACTCCAAGCACTTTCAAGGAGCCTGGATTCCTGAAAAAGGGTAGCTTTGAATGTCTTTGATTAGGTATCTAAAAATGGAACTAGATCACTAGGCATGCTTTATAATATATACCATTGTGGTTTACTTCCTTTGTATTTTAAAGTAAGTACAATTATCAGAGCTTTTAGGAATTACTTGGCCAGCTTAGGTTCCCTCATTTCTTGATGATCAAGTTCAGGTGATGAATGAAAAATACCAAAGCCAAAATCCATCTTATTGAAAAAAATGTGTATATTCACTGCTTTATTCATTTATAAGTTCCCGGTATTCAAAGAAGTTGCTGTAAATTGGTATGTCCTTTGAACTGTAGAAGAGACAACATTTTGTCAGCAGTGATGCTTTTTATTAGTATAATGATGATTTATAACTAGCTGAACAAGTATGGCATTTATCATGATTTCAGTTCTCATCGCATAAGCTTACTGAAGTGCATTTAATTTGAAATCTCCGAAGTCCAAATGATGATCCTCATTCAGCAGTAAAGCACAAGAACAGCTGCTCAAAAGAGCAGCCTCTTTGACATCCTTGAGACCTACGTGTACACGAGCAATTTTACACGCAAAACCACTTGCAGATTCAGACCCTGTATTAATGACTTTATGGGGAAAGTATCAACCAGAAAACTGTACTATTCTACTGTACACTGTAAAAGTGAACACTTGTATTAACTTGAAAAAGAACCACATAAAAGGGACTTTTCAGGTGAGTGCAAATGAGGATTAGCCAGCTAGCGTTCACCTAGATACAAATGGAGTGCTAGCAAATTGCCTCCTCTGCAAACATTGTTCTGAAAACCCCTCTTCCAGCTTGTAAGCACCTACCAAGGCTATTGAGCCAAGCTCTTGTGATGGTGGCACTCCCCAACCACCACTCCTGCAAGCCCTCCCATTGCCTAGCCAGAGGACAAGATTACAGATGGATGTGGCAGGGAACCAGCCTGGGACCTGCAGCTGTGTCAGGGCCAGGAGCCAGCCCAAGTCCCAGGTAGTCTGTCAGCAGACTTCAGTTGGCAAGAGACTGTGTTGGGAAATGCAAGAACTGAGTGATCTGCTCACAGGACAGAGAAACTGGTGATGCCTGAGATGAGTGCTTGCAGCCATCCCAAATGGGCAGAGCAAAGCCTTGGGCACAGCAAGAGGGCTGGGCCTGTGCTGGGTCACCCCTGGGTGACTGAGGCTGGGGTGGCACGTGGGATCACTCCTGCATGTGGCTGAGCCATCAGCTGCACCTGCACTGCCCGCCCATGCCCTCATCGGGTGAGTAACACTGCCAGACACAGCACAGGGACTGCTGGGATGAAACGGGTGAAAGAAGGAAAGGCAGAGAGCACAAAAACAGGTTTTCCTAGAGAAGTGAAGGAAACATATCCACGAAACAAACAAAAGAAAAAAGAAAAGAGAACCAGCTGTGCAAATTCTTGTGCTTGTTTGATCATGTTCAGAGCCTCCTAGACTCCCATGGAAGGGAATGGTTTTGTTCCGTGAGGGTGGTGCAGACTGAATGCATGTCCATGTGATTTTTGTATTTGTACATTAAACATTTCCCCAAGTTGTAATTCGTTCCCTCCTGCACTCGGAATAAAGCGACTTTACAAGAAGTCCCACCTCCAAACAGCAAGCAAAGGAGGGTTGTTGGGGCAAGATAGGGCAAATGTAAATGTGTCTGAGCTAGCTGCTCCACCCAGCCTCTCATCTTTATATGAGAAAAAAAAATAAAAATGTTTCCAATAACCGAAACAGGCAAGGTCTGATCTGCACAGACGGTCTGCAGGCATCTGCCCAAGAAGCTGACGGTTGGCTGGTACATCCTCATCTGATTTATGTTGTGTGTGTGTTAAGCCTTAAATTGTTGAGTCTCTGGCTGGCTGCAGTGGTATTACTGGATGGTTGGTGTATGTTTTCAGCTCACAGAGCTGGCTCTGATACTGGGCTTGTTGGCGCTGAATCAATTCCAATCTCACACCTGTCTGAGACAATGAGGGCCTTGTTGCACACATCTCCACTAAAGGCTGTCATACGACTTATTTTTCACATTTGAAGGAGGAGGAAAAAAAAATAAAGGGAGGGCTGAGGACATGCTGTCTCCTCACAGGACACAGTCCCAGTGCTTTGAGGCAATCATGCCCTTCTTTTCTTCAGGGGAAAATGTATTTACAAAACAAAGGCAGTGAAGTGATTATGAAATGTATTGCTTGGTCTTGCCAGTTAAATGTGACTAAGGTTTGCTCTCCGAGGACTTTGGCATGAGAGATGGGCACCTTCACAGACTCCCTAAGATGTTTCCCTTCAGCTGGGTCAGCACTATTAATAGCTTCTTATCAGTTTGCCTGGAACCTGTGTCATTTACCCAGTGCTTTGTGGGCATTTCTTGAGATCTCAGAGGTTGTGCAAGGTGCTGGGCTTGGATGCCATCATGGCATCCTCTACGTCCTGGCACTGAAGCGGCTCAGCCTGGGTGGAGGATCAGCCTGGCTCAGGCACCATTAACTCCTGAAGTGAAGTCAGGAGTCTGATTTTTGTCTTGGTCATCTGCCCTTGCTGTTATAGTCTCCCTACATCCAGTCTTCCTCCTTGCTCAGAAACCTTAGATGCGCATCCTCTGAAAACTGTTGTTGGTTATCTCTTTGCCAAATGTTGTTTCAAAACAGAGTCAGATTTGGTTTTTAGTTCTCTTCTGGGCAGGTGGTACTTGATTCTATGATTCTATGAAACTATGATTCTATGATTCTGTGATACTTATGGCCCTAAGCTGGAGCCTCTTCCAGGCTCTCTTGTGTCCTTCTTCCCACCAAGGGATGTAGGGTCCTGTCCCATACAGTTTCTTTTTCCACTGAATCATTTAGTAGTAGTTTTTCCCAAAATCAGAGAGGAAGCATTTGGCTGAGTTTTTCATTCAAGCAGGAGTTTATTCTCCCCCCAAGTGGCTTTCCAGTCTCTTTCCACATATCTGTTTGCCCTGTATAAGTAAAGGCTTGCTGAGCTTCCTCAGCTGGCAGATGTGCACCATGCAAGCTGTCAGTGACTGATCTGTCCCTGCTTGGGAATGGTTGATTTATATTTCTCCCCATCTTGTCTCTTACATTTCTTTTCCCCAAAACATCTTTTGAGGAGGCAATTAGGAAGGAAAATGGGCAAGACTTCTCATACTCTCTGAGTTTTGAAGAGCACAGAGGCAGACCCAGAGACAGATCTCCATCGAGGCCAAGCTGATGTTGCTTTAGCAAGCAGGCCGACAGAGGATCTGCCCTCACACCTTGTTGGGGTGGTCTTTGGCATAAAAATAAATGATTAACTGAGCAACGAGTGAACATAAAGTCAGATGATAAAGTATACTTCTGTTGGTACTTGCATGCCTTTGTTTCAGAGTACAGAGAAAGGCCCTGCGGTGATGAAATGCAGACAGGAGCGTGATGTTATCTCACACCTATAAACCTCACTCCGAGTCCACTGGTGGCCACTATCCAGAACTGCTGAGTTCAGACGCACTCCATTGCACTAAGTAGAAATGGCGCTTTCAGTCTTTAGTAAACAGCATTTTTGCCCAAGGGCCCTAATCCTTCAAACATTTGCCTGGGTAATTGTCTGTTTTTGCCTTCTAGTGTCTCATCATCAGCTTATCTGTAAGTTCAGACCCGCTGAATGAGCATGTGAGGATGGGGGAAGAGCTGCTGGAGGATGGGGGAATAAACCATTTCATATTTAACTCACTGGTAGGAGGGACTGATGCAAGAACAGTAGGTGATCATTTTAGGATCACGTCAGGGAAAAAATGAGTAATACAGCATATTCATTTGAACAGATTAAAGAGCTGCATGCCTAAATGGAAGGGCTTTTGTTTTGTTTTGTTGTACTGGCAGTTCCAAAATGTCAACAACTGCAACAACTTTCTTCTGACAAAGCCAGTGACTTATAACCTAAAATAACTTCCTTTCTTGCCATCACATTGGATTTTTTAGATTAAATGTACGTGTCGTTGTTTGGTTTATCTTAACTGGTGTTCTTTATGAAAGAAAACAATAGTTATTTCATATTTGATTGCTAACACATCAAGGTTATGTTTAGCTTTGAGATAGTTTCTGAAATGGAAAAAAAGCTCTTTTTTGCTTATAGTAATGACTGCGGATCCTACGCGCTGTGCCACAGTTGTATAACATTGTTCAGCTCAGCACATGCAATGGCCTTCAGCTGTGTTTAGCTCCATTTCTAGAAAGTTTTGGACGTGCCACTATTTCATAGGTTCATACCATTCATTCTGCTAACAGGGAGAACAATAATTTGATGTGATATTTCTCAGCAGACAGGTTGGTCACAGAATCACAGAATCATGGAATGACCCGAGTTGGGACCTCAAGGATCATGTAGTTCCAATCCCCCTGCCTAGCAGGGCCACCAAACATACACCTTTACTAGATCAGGTTGCCCAGGGCCCCGTCCAACCTGGCCTTGAACACCTCCAAGGACGGGGCATCCACAACCTCCCTGGGCAGCCTGTTCCAGGGCCTAACCAGTCTCCCAGTGAGTGGTCACATGTTGCTGTTTGACAAGAGGTTATAGCAAGCTGGATTTGAAAGTATCCAATCCAGGAAAGGTATAATGATTAATTTTTAAGATGTTTCATGCAGAATGTGAAACAAAGCTCTTGTTTTTATCAGAAGTCATTCACTGCATTTACCCAGAAGGAATCTTCTTCAGCCTGGCAACACAGCAGCTGTTTGTTCTAATACTGCAAATTACTTTTTTATTCCGTACTGGGCCATTTTGCAACACTTGACATGTGTTGACACTTCTTTTCTGTACCGGATCAGTTTTCCTTGAACGTCGTTCCTCCTTTACCCCACCCACTGGTAGCACCACCTGCGCATAAACCTGGGGTTACGGTCGGTCTTTCACAGATGTGGGTGTAGATTTGCTGTGCTGGAGGAGGCAGGGAACTTCTGGTTGGCATGGGAAACACCTTTGGTTTCACAGCTCAGGCTGCCTGTACTGTTTGCCATTTAGGTCTGGATGCAGCTTGCTCTGAGATCAAGCAGTATAACATTTAAATACAGCTCATAGAACTCACATGGAGGTTGAACTAAACTAAGCATATGCCTTGAGCTCTCCAGACAGTGGAGAGAGGTTGAACAAGGAGATGAGACTTTACTTTCCTTCAAATCCTTCTGTAATGTGTGCTCCTCCAGCCTCCCAGACTCACCACAGGGCCAGGCCAGGCCAGCCGGTGCCACAGCTTGTGTAGGATTTGTGCCGGCTGCCGGTGCAGGATGATGCATTCCTCGGCTAAACAGGAAGTGCCAGGGGATTTCATACAGGAAGCAGAGCATTTCTTAAAAGGTATTTTAAATGCATTTCTGGACTGAATGCCCCCGACAATCCAGGGACTTGGGGCTTTCAGCACATACTTCTGGGCTTAACTCATTTTCCATTTCGGTTTTGCAGATCTCCTCAAAACCAGCTTTGACAGTTCAGAGGAGCGGATCATTTAACAGAGTTACCATAAAGTCCATTTTGGTTTAGTGCTGCAGTGAGCAATAGTTTCTTAATCACCTACTTTAAAAAACATATAAAAAAAATAAAATATAATAATGCATTTTTCTAAATCCAACTCGCTTTGCGAATATACATTCACATGAAGAAGACCTTAGCTCACCTTGTAAATCAAAGCTTCACTCTGGAGAGAAGTTTCATACCATGGGGCTCAGTATCATTTTTCTCAAGGTGACCGCAGTTGTTGAAGTATGAAGGTTGCATTTGATATGTCACTTACTTTCTCTAAGTCAAAATAAATGAACCCGTGTCTTTAGATCATCAGAGATCCGCTTATGACCAAAAGTTGTTTTAATCCTGATTGGTGTTGGCTTTAAAAAGAATGCAAGCAGATTTCGTTTGCCGCCCTGAATAAGAGTTTGGAGGGTGATGCTCTGTTGCGTGTGTAGAATGCCCCTAGATGAATTCCACTTTATTAGTTTATAGGCTTTCTTCTGAGCACTTGGGATGAGATCATGAAAGTGTAAATGGCTGTTATCTTCAAAGGCCTCTTTTATACTGACAGAACTCCACCTTACCAACTTGTATTAATAATCTATTGCAATCCTAATTAGTTCACGTCAAGGTCAGTGTTTTGTGGTGGATAAAATGACTGTAAACTCCAGAGAGTAAGTTCTTTATTCTACTACTTTCATGTGGAAAAAGGGGAGGGAGCACTGAAAGTACAGAAGAAGAGATTGATGAGGACTTTTTGTTTATCTGTGGGCTAAAGAAGTTTTAATATGGTGTAATTAGTCCACATAATCAGGAGCAACTTTTAAGATACCTGAGGCCATGCTACAGTCATTCCTTTATCACTCCCATGTGACTGTAGGGACTTCTTCATTCAATTCTGCTTCTTTATTTATGGCACTTGTTTTCCAATGGGAATAATCCACTTTTCAGCCTGATACTTAATTGTCTTGAACAGTAGACAGAGAGCAAGGGAATGTTTTGCCGTGCCACAAACTTATGACCATCTTTTTGAACACCCTGAGGTAGAGTCCAGTGTCGCAAGGACTGGACATCAGGATATTAGTAGCCTAGGTCATGGAGGGCATTGACCTGGAGAGGAGAGGCAGGTAATCTTGCAAATACTGACTCAGTGTGACTTCCAGGTCCTGGCCCAAGAAATGCTGTGCCACTTCCTCTCACCTTGCTCCACCCATGAAAGAGAAACTGTGGAGGTGTAAACAGGGTGGGATTCATTTCACCTAGCCTGAAACATCCATGTGTTGTATGTCTCCATCTGACACAGTTGTCTGGAATCTTTGAGTGGAGAGAGAAACAGGTGTTCCTTGGGTGTGATTCACCTGGTTTGGCTTGGATGTCTCCCTTAGGTTGCAATGGCTTGCACCCCACCAGTGTCTCTTTTACCCTGTTGGCAACGAAGGGAGTCTAGACATGTAGCTCAGAGGTAGACAGCTACACTGCACATCACTCAAGTGGGAAGAATCCTCCCCCCAGGACCTGAGGCAACAGGAGATAACATGACATGCTGTACACAATTAGCACCCTGCTTCTACATCTGGGCTTCCAGGGCACGACCGAGGGCAGACTGAAGGCAGCTGTTTCTCCTAGCAGCAACAGAGGAGTGTTCATGGGCTTCTGCTTGAGCACTGTACCCCACCTGAGCCCTGTGCTTCAGGTAGACTCCTTTCAGGATAACTAGAATAAAGTGGATACATCTCCCCCAAGCAGTTTTACAGGTTAACTTTCCCTGCTGGGGTGACATCAGGTAATTCACATGTGCTCTGACTCAGCCAAGTGCTGTGCTGAACTGCAGCCTTGCTTTTTGTGTGCATTGGTTCTCCCTTTGCTAAAATGAAGGTTGTAATGCTACCCTTCCTCAGGGGGCAGTGTGAGGATCAAGTAATTAATTAGCTGGGAGGCACTCACATACCAGAGTGGTTCAGGGAAAGCAAGGAGGAGAGGAGCAGCCAGGATCTGGAGCATCAGATTGGAGAAGGGAGCAGGCAGAAAGGATAGGAGCAGGGGATCTCTGCTCTCAGATGGGGTTTGCCATATGGACAGGTTAGGGATTCCCCTCCAGGCTTGGAGATTAGATTTCGAGGTGTAGGTTTATCAAGAAAGATAAGAGAGCAGTGACCCTCCCAGCAGTTTTCATCCCTGCTGCCTGTCTGAGTCCCTGAAGATGCCATCCCAGCAGCTTTCTCCCTGGTGTCTCTGGAGCTCCAGGAACTTCAGTGATGCACAGCAAATAAACAGACAAGTGTATGTTGCCCAGAGAAGCTGTGGTGCCCCATCCCTGGAGGCACTCTAGGCTGGGTTGGATGGGACCCTAGGCAGGCTGACCTGGTGGGTGGCAGCCCTGCCCATAGTAGGGGTTGGGGCTGGGTGGGCTCTGAGTCCCCTTGCAACCCAAACTCTTCTGTGATTCTCTGTTTGTCTGTTCCTGTGTGCATGCACATGTGCATGCGCATAGGTACAGATGTGTGCATCCATGTATTGTCACCCTACATGCCATCCATCTTCCTTCAGCCCTCTGCATGGCATGACCTCCGGCTCTGGGCACACTGGGAGGAAGGGCAATGTTTGCTCACCACCAATACACACGTTGTATCTGTCCCTGATTTCCTCGCCGTTTCACTTTGTGCTTTACCAGAGTGCTTAGAGATAGGGGAGAGCACTGCAGCGGCACCGAGTCTCGCTGCCTGTCTGTAACAGAGGAGCCAACAGAGTGGAAGGTCAGGGCTGAATTGTTTCATTTCATTCCTTGTAGATGCAGGAGGGAGGGAAGAGGAGGATGGGTGGGGGGAATGGAGTCTCCCTATTGAACAAATAGCTGCAGCTCTGCGGGGTGACTCATACCTTGCTAGACAAAGAACAATGCATCCTTAATTTGCAAAACTCAGCTTTCCACCTAATGGGTGTCACTGGTACTGAGAGACTTTGCAGTTTGCCCATAACGCCATCGTGTTCTTCAAAGCAGCAGTGACGCCAGCCCAGAAGGAGTGTGCTTACTCAGTAGGAGAGATGGTTTATATTTCATCTGAGCAGCTTATGTACTAACCTGCTAGGACAGCACATATGCTGATTGTGAAATCAGGGTTTTCACAGTTTGGTATTTGGAGCTGCCTGCACTTCCTGATTCTGACACCAAGTTAGCTGTGAGCCCAGGGTTGTTTTTTAGGATCCCCCTCCTCACAGTTACTTACTATGACTGTACTGCTACCTGCTGTTTCTTTTTTGTGCATTGTGTAAGTGCAGTTTTGGATCTAGACAGTTCATTAGGGATGCTTTAAACCTGAAGCAATGTGTATTTCTCCTCCTCCTGTATACACAGCTAAACCAGGTACCCTTGGTAGCATTTCCAGGCATCTTAAAATTACTGGAGTTCTTAATTTCTTGACGTGGACACATAGAGTATGAAGGAAATTCAGATGAATTATGAGGAAGCAGTGATTTTTGTTTCTCCCCTGCCATTCATTTCCAAATAAAAACTAGCAAAAACCTTATTGGTAGATTTCTGCTCTGTCACCACATTCAGCATCGATACACTCAGAAGCTCTGTATTTTCTTCCTCGAGACCCCTTCTGGCACAGTGTTGGAAAGGAGTGAGCTAACTTGCTAACAAGGGACACATAGAGCAGTGGGAGGTAGGTTGTCCATAGAAATGGAATGAGAAGGGAATGAAGAGCAGAAGTGGCGTTCTGCGCCTCAGTGCCTGCTCACATTGCTGTGTCTGTAGGTTTTCATGGCCGTCAGTAGTTAGTCTTTCCCAGGGCTTGGCATCTTTCTATATGGCTGTGCTATACCTGGAGTGCTGTACCCTGGAGAGTGTTGTATCACCACCAAACTTGGCAGCTAGAACCAACAGCGACAGCAGCTTGGGAAATGTTGCTCCTCAGGGTTCATATTTTTCTCTTACAGTTTGATGCCTGAGTGTGGGGAAATTCTCCCACCCTCCTATCCCACAGCAGATGTTTTGCTTCCAGAACTTCTCTGGTCTTCGTCATACTCCACGAAACCACAGTAATATTGAACTAAAATGAAAGCAAACATAGGTAGGAGATCTCTGCCAAAGATCTGTCCTCCAGTGAGGGGGATCCCAGGTGGGGACTTGGGTGGTCATTTTTCCCCTCACCATAGCTTAGAAATTTCCAGGCAAATGACGTATCTGTCACTGTTGTTCTTGACCGAATTAAGTTCTGCCGCCGTTAGCAAGCCAAACAGGACTTTTCAAGGCCGCGGAGAGGAGAAAGTGCTCATCCCCTATGCATTTCCAGTGGGAATTAGAAGGCTTCAAAAAACTTTCCCTGGGGGCAAAGCAGAGTTCGCACCCACCTGGGTGCACACTGCTCTGTGACAGCGGTTTCCTCAGCCCGGCGCGTGGAGGGAAACCACCCTGCGGGCTGCAGTTGCTGCCGGTGGAATTTTACAGTTTGCTCTGTAATTTTCCAGCTCCTCGTGTTCCAGCGCTGAGAGGTATGAGAATACCAGCCTTGTGCGGCAGCCGCGGCTGCCGCTGCTGCTGCCAGGGATGAACTTGTCCTTTGGAAAGTCCCCCTTCTTTGTGCTCCTGACTAATTCCTTCAGCTGCCGGCGGATGACACGCCTTTTCACGGTGCTGCTGTTCGTTCAGCTGAGGATTTGCTGGCATTTGAGCCAGGGAGGGCAACTGAGGGGCCCGGTTGAACTCGAGTAGAACCACCATGCGCTGTTCAAACCATCACCTGCAGCCTCTGGAGCTGGGGATGGGCGAGAGAAAGCACGCAGGAAGAAAAGACAGAGAGGGGCTGACAGGAAAGATGCTGGGAAAGGGGTGAAGGATGAACAGCAGCTTTTAGGCATCCTTTTCCTGAGCACAAAGTATTCCTGTGCTCACAGTCCCTTTCCCCTGTTAAGCAAGATGCCTCTCTGAATGAACAAGTCCAGTCAAGACCATTCCTGCCTTGCACTCGATGGGAAAGTCACACTATAAAAACTGTTTCCCTTTGGAAAGATGAGCAAATCGGGGGGGGGGGGGGGGGGGGGGCGGAGCGGATGAGTCCCAGACTCAAAAAAGCCTCAAAAAAGTTCAAGGATCCTGCTCTTCCCTTGTCTGCCTCCAAGTTGACACCAGGAAACTAATCCCAGTTTTCATTCACCCCATCCCTTCTGCCAGTTGGTGCCTTTAAAGTGCTCACCAGGATGGCAGAGGAACTGCAGAGTTCAGTGCTGTGTGATTTGGGGCTTTGTTGCATTTGACTGACAGCAATTTTTGCAACTTGAGAAAAAAGCCTGGCAACAGGAGCAGCCGTTTCGCAATGCTGTCTTCATCGCGCTGTGCTGAGAATGACAGGATCCTCACCGCTCTGGCTGGTGGCTTGTCACCACCCAGCACCTGGAGCGACTTCTTTAGCTCCCTGACAGTGGCTTTATAAAGGGTGGTCTGTCCAGGCAGCCGTGCTTCTAGATGGCAGATGCCCTCTGCAAGGGAGAGCAGTGTGTGTGGCACCGCAGCCTGGCAGCCAGGGCAATTAGCCTGCGGGGCCTGGCTGACTCAAGGCGTACCTGCTGCCTCGCACCCGCCAGCTCCATCCTCCTGACTCACATCCTGCTGCTCCTCCGCAGCTCCCAGCAACGTGCTGCATCACCCCAAGCTTTGGCCACGCAGCAACCAGCTGGCAGCTGTGTCCCAGCTGCGGTGGTGCACAGAGAGCTGCCTACTCTGCTGTGGGACTGAGGGCACGTTGGTGGGTGTGTGGGATCCATCCCAGAGCATAGCCTTTTTGGCTCACAGGTGCAAGGAGACCTGTTATCTGGATGGAACTGGAAGCTTTAAGCATTACTTTATGAATAGCGTATCTCACTGCTCTTTCTGTAGCTGTCCAGGGGGACAGGGGCTAGGTGACTGTGAGACTGTGACATCTAGGTGTCCCTTCCAACTCAAAGGATTCTATGCATCTATGAATATGCACAGAGGGAAGAATTAGGTTAGATGTTAAGGAAGGTTTTCACTGAGAGGGCAGTGAGGCGCTGGCACAGCTGCCCATAGAAGCTGTGGTGCCCCATCCCTGGAGGCGCTCAAGGCCAGGCTGGATGGGCCCTGGGCAGCCTGAGCTGGTGGGGGCGGCGGGTGTTGGGGATGGGTGGGCTGTGAGGCTGGGGCCGGACTGCGGGGCTGTACGGAGCTCCGTGCGGGCTCCGTTCCGGGTTCTGTGCGGCCCCGCACCGCCACCTGCCGTCCGGGCCTCGCCCCGACACTGCTCTGCCCTTCTCCCCCCATCGGGAATGCAGAGCTCCGGGACCGCCAGCAGCATCCCGAGAGGGGGAGAGCGGCCTTATCCCGAGTCTCACACCGGAGCTTTCGTTTCTTTCAGCTATTAAGCGTTATGCAACGTTTGTACAGCTTAATTACAAGTTTTTTAAAAGGAGTCGAGCACAACCTTTTCGTGGCAATAAAACATGACGAGGCATGAAAGATGGTTCCATGCTTTCTGCTTAATAGCTTGTTAGGCATGAGGCTGGAGGCTGAAGAGCTAGTGACTAGGCAGCAAGGTGTGAATTATTGCACCATAATTCTCGCCCTGGAGTGCTTTATTGCAATTAATAACTGTTTTCATGTTTTTAAATACATTTTCTCACACCATAAAAAGCAGAAATGGAAAGTACTTGCTAATGGGAGAAATACCGGGAGAACTGGGCACAGCTCACCGACCGGAGCAACCTCTTTGGTTTCATGCTATTCTGATCTGCTTTAAAATGATTTTGGAGCTCTAAGACGGTGTGGGCCTACAGCTCTGTCGCTTCCCGTTGTTGAAGAAGCTCTGACTGCAAGTCTTTGCTCTTAGTGGGAGCTGAATCTGCCTCTTGGTGCTGAAATGCTGCCATAAAAATGCTACTGCCTGGAGCATCTCCTTTATGAGGAAAGGCTGAGTGACCTGGGTCTGCTTGGCCTGTAAGAGAGAAGGCTAATAGGGGATCTCATCACTGTAAATATCTAACATGCAGGAGTCAAATAGATGGGGTCAGGCTCTTTATCATGGGAGCTCAGCAACATGACAAGGGCCAATAGGCACAAACTAGACCATAGGAAGTTTCATCCGAACATGAGACAAGAACTTCTTTGAGGATGACGGAGTGCTGGAATGGGCTGCCCAGAGAAGTGGTGGAGTCTCCCTCTCTGGAGATACTCAAGACCTGCTTTCCTATGTGACCTGCTGTAGGGCACTTGTTTTAGCAGGGAACTGGACTCAGTGCCCTCCAGAGGTCCATTCCAACCCCTACAATTCTGTGATTCTGTGGTACCCTTCTCAACAGACCTGAGAGTGACACTTGGGGTCAGTCCATATAACCTGCTTTCATGTGTGTGAAACATAATACGCGGTATTAACATCGATGAATAGATTGCTGCTTAACCAACCTGATGTCAGAAAGCTGATCTTTAGTATCTAACAGCAAATACAGGGACTGGGAATACAGGTAACAAGATGTAAAATTGATTAGTAGAACTTTCACTTATGAAAGACTTAATGGGATTGTGAGATTAATGATGGGGGTTCTCTGGCTGGCCGTCACTGCTGCATATACCCCAGGGGTTGGTAATGATAGCAAATGGAGAAAGCAGGTCAGGTGTCCCAGTAGTCTCTCTCTGGATGTTAGCAGACATGTGTTTGGTTCATTGCTCAGTTTCTGGATTGGATATAGCACGAGGCTAATTGTAGTACCACAGAACGAGGAGAGATTCTGTTTTGTTCTGTCCTCACTTAATAAATCTGTGACAAGGTCTTGCTTCCCTTTCTGCCACTACAGCTGCTCCTGTGGCTTTTCCTGCATCTTCTTATACTGTCAGGGTGCTTATTGCACCAGGGGCTGTTTTATGAAGTGGGAGCCATGCTGAGCAATGTACAGGACAGATCCATAGCCCTGTCCTGAAGAGCCAGCAACAGAAAAGACAGAGGAAAATTGAAGGGTAGAACTTCCCTGCCAGTCAATGGAAACTGTAACAGAAGGGAATAGGCAGTGTGTCCTCCCCCACGCTGACAAACAAGGGTGGGTGGCAGTGACTTCTCCCCTCTTTCCTTCAGTGCTGGGAGCTGAGGACCTGCGAGCAAGTGATAAAACATTTCCAGTCAAAGGCACTCAGCTGCAAAACAAACAAGAACAAATACTGGGGACACGGCCAACTTGGGATGTGCTCCACAACTCCTCACTTGAAAAACAGCTTCCCCGCCACAACGAAGCAGGGAAAACAGGAGCTGTGCGGAGTGCTCTCCCTCCTGACAAGGCAGGAAAACAGAGAGGCCATGGCCTCAATGGGAACCTCCTGCTGCAATGACAGCACTGGGCAAAACCCTTGGAGAGAGGTGATGCTGAGCAGTCTTGGCTCCCACAAGGCCTCAGGCAGGGACTGCCTCTGCAGAGCCTCCATGCTGGACCAGTTGCCTCCAGCACATGTATCACAGCTCTAGCTCTCAGCAGAGCTGCTGAGCGGAAACCAGTGGGACTGATGCTGAAGTAAGGGAGTCATAGAACTATTAAGGTTGGAAAAGACCTCTAAGATCACCCAGTCCAACTATCTCCCACCATGCCCACTGCCCACATCCCTCAGTGCCACATCCACATGGCTCTTGAACACCTCCAGGGATGGTGACTGCACCACCTCCCTGGGCAGCCTGAGCCGCTGCCTCACTGCTCTGAGAAATGTTTCCTAATATCCAACCACATTTAATTAACCCCACTTTAGAACTAAAATACACAGGGTCAGGCCATTGAAAAGTTCACTGTTCCAAAGCTTTGTGGTATTTATTCTAACACTACCCCTAGAGACTGAATTCCCCTGTCTCTTTCCCCGTCGTCTTTAATAAGCACTGGCCATACATTAACAACGAGGTGATGTTACAGTTCAGAACACAGCAAGCTTTGTGCCTGTGCCCTTTTGTTTGTTGCTACTAAAGTCTGTTTAATCCAATTGGATGTTGCTTTTAAAACAACATGAGTCAACTGAATCTGTTTTTAAGGAAGTCTGCCTGAAAAAGGAAAAAATTAAATATTAATAATATCTGATTTTGAACATGTTACTCAGCAGGGAAATCTTTATCAGACTTCGTTTTATTCTGTAACTGCCTTTGCTAGCTATTTTTGAAAGGCTCTGAGTTTTGTATAAACCTTCCTTTCTAAACGGGTGAAACAAACAAAATGTAAAACTCATCTCCATAAAGCACAACAAAATAATAATTTCCAGATGGGCTTTCTGATGGAAGATCAAAGTCCTTCATCTCAGACTTGGGAAATTTCCCTTCCACGCTGGTATCAGTTTTATCTGCATGCAGTCCGTCCCAACATTGGCTTCTTTCAAGAAGACAATTAGCTATAGATGGAGCTGCAGGAGACTGCGCTTAGTGCAGAGGGATATGGAAAAAGATTTTGCTAAAAAAAAAAGCAAAAAATGCTGTGGGTAGGCGAGGGAAGGAGGAATCTTTCTCACTTTGAGTTGTGCAATAACTAGACATTTCTATACACTCAAAAATGCCAGTTTCAAATGCAAATATTAAAGAAGCAAAAGAGGGCTGTTTCTACATTGGCACAACTGCTTTGGACAAACTCCCAGCTATGCATCTTTGATTTCAAACATCTCGAGGCTAGAAAATAATAGCTCAGTGGTTTTCCATATTTAAGTAAATGTTTTATGCATCTATGCAGTTTCAGATTTTTCTTCCAAGAACCAGAAGTTTCTCCTGAAATTCTGTACGTACCGGGCATCTGCACTTTCAGCTTTGCAGTTCCACAGTTAGAGCAGGGGTTCCTCTTTCTAAAGTTCAGCCATTGCTAGTAGATGCACCCATCCCTCTGAGTTGCACTTCTGTTTTTTATACATAATAAATACCAAGAAGAATAAAAAAGATGAAGAAAATACCCCTTCATTTAATCCAGACTGAGATTTTCAAAGGATGAAGGAAGTCAAATTCCCCAGTCCCGTTCCTCCAATTAGGAATCTGCCTTCTGGAGGAGATGAGCTTCACTCCCTCTTTCTGTCTCTCCCACACTGGCACATTTCCATCTTGTTTTGCTCTCTCTACTTAGAAGCTTTCACAGAAGCACTCCCAGTACAGCGTTTTTGTCTTCATGGTGCCATAAAGGACGTGTCTTTTTGGCAAAAAAGGGCTGTGAGTGCACAGTCTGAAATACTAATGGTGCTCAGTAATGAGCAGGTTTTTCACCTGGCAAAGCCTTTTCCATGGCCTCTTTTCCCAGTGACATGAAACAGTAGAATGCTTTGCTAGGAAAAAATCAACCAGTCAAAACTCACAGATGTACAATGACTATCTGAGGAAGCAATTCATCTGCAGGTCTCTTGGCAAAGGGGATTATGGAACCGAAATGTAATTGCGTCGCCATTTAAGTTTCCACATCCACCAGGTGGTTTGGTTCACATCTTGGATATCGCAAAGTTTTATCGTTCAAATCAGCCTATAGGTCTCTTTCTCATTGCAGACACGAGGCAAGTGCAGCCGTCCCCTCCATGGTCCTACGACCAGTCCTACCAGTACCTGGGCTCCATCGCGACTCCCTCGGTGCACCCTGCCACGCCAATATCGCCTGGCAGGGCCAGCGGCATGACGTCCCTCACCGCAGAGCTTTCCAGCCGCCTCTCAGGTGAGCCTCTGTAAATCATTAGTGCTGGGATGCCCATGCAGCAATCACTGTGCCCTCAGATGCTGCCGCAGCTTTTCCCTGCTGCTGGTGAAGCACATTCTGAGCCTTCTGCAGAGAGCTATTTCAACTGGTTGACTGGGATTTGTGCAAAGAGTGAGGAAATAAGGTTTGGGTCCCAACGTGATGTTCTCAAAAGAGAAAGAAACAGGAGAAAGTGGCTACTTCGAAGATGTCTGAAACTATAAAAATAGTTGAGATAGCTGGGAAACTGTCCTATCTGCCAAGAAATTAATGCCACAGATACTTTGGTTCTGTTTCCTTCCTTCTCTCAAAATTCAGACCAGAGTAGAACAGGTTATGGGTGGACACGCTGCATGCAGGTTGGTGTTTTTTGACATGTTAAGTGTTACACTGTACTGTCTTCTTACATCTTTCTGGAATTATACTACAGAGCTTTGCAAGCCAACATAAAGATGCAGTGTGGAAGTGAAAGCTACCTCCCCTGGTTTGCACCGTGCTCAGCTGACCATCTGCTTACTCTAACCCCACAGATTGGACCAATATGTGTGTGTTCAATAGCAGAAATTTTCCTAAAATGAATGAGTGGCTTTTTCAAAAAGCATATTCTTTGGCCATTCATATTACTCTCATTTGGATAATCAAGGCAAACTATTTCATTAAGGATTTTACTTTAAGAATTCATGTTTCTTGTCTAAACAAACAACAGGTTGCAGGGTTTTTAGACACGGTGCCTCAAAAGACAAGGGATATCAGGCATACTACTTGAAACACCTTGACATTAGCTTCTGTCATTCTGCTTTTTGCCAGACTAGGCGGCAGAAGCCCTCCTCTGACGAGTGCTGTGTCTAGGCAGTTTTAAGAAGTTTGATTTCTTTCTCAGGAATGAGGTGTTGGGAGCACCATTTGAAATCTGGAAGGTTATCAGATGTCACCTTTGGCCTCGGCCAACCTCAGGCTCCTACCGGTCCACACCATGGTCTGTCTTATCATATTAAATCTAAAGGTGCCATGGTGTGGAGGAAGGAAATGCGTCCAGGGGTCCCACTGATCCAGAAGTCAAAAAGACAGAAGACAAACTGAAAAAGGAAGCATGCCGCATGCGTCAGAGCTTTTCTAAGAAATTCATATAAATTCATCAAAGAGTGCTGGCTGTGCAGCTGACGAGCTTTCAGAGCTTGGCTCTGGAGTGTGTCTGCTTTAGCTTTAAAATTGGCCAGAGCCAAGAGCTTTGTTTTCCCTCTTCTACTTCTCATGAGTATTTCCTTCAGTGTATGGCTCCTCTTCTGCAGACTCCACACCTTGTCTGACAGAAGAATTTGTCTTCTGGAAACATTTTTTCTTAATTATGATTGTAGGAATTTTAATCACACATAGCTTCTAGCTCTAGGGACTGACACCTTCCATTAATGTGAAGTTCCTTTCTAGAGAGGCCATTATCTGCTCTGCTTGTTTAATCTGTGCACGTCAGGGAAGGAGATGGTGGGACTGGGCATCTTTTCACTTGTGTCAGACAAAACAGAGCATAATTTGGTCATCCTATAAAAAGCTCACTTAGGATGAGAAAGATTTCTAGTACAAATGAAAAGGGGAAAAACAGCCCAACTCCCAAATGTAGCTTTCTGCTCTCAAAAGGCATTGCTGTTGTTATCCCTTTTTATATACTTACTAGAGCCAAGATTTTTGGAAGTTAGTAACAGCTATGTAGACATTATATGAAGACCCACATACAAAGACCTCAAATGAACCTGATTTTTTTTCTGACTTTGGTAGTGTCAAGAGTCAGTGTGGAACTGTGTTGCTAAGTGCTAACAGCTGGGCTAAGCCTGTGTGTGTAGACCTCGCCTGTGTATTTTGAAAGGACAGTGTGTGCTCAAAGGAGCTTCCCATTTGAGTCAGCAAATAAAACTGGAAGCAAGGAGAGACTACTCAGAAGCTGAGCAATCTGTATTTAGGTCCTGTCGGTGTCTGTGGTGACTTGTGATTCTAAGCAAGAAGGCTGAGATCCGCATCCATGTTCCCCACCCACCTGCTGAGGATGAGGGCACTCTGGAAGTGAAAACCTCATGTGCTGTAAGGTCTCTGTGAGCAAGCACATACACCTACAAAACATGGTGAGAGCTTGGCACTCCTCCTTAATTGCTGCTTTACTGCAGTTATACCAAAACATCCAGACCTGCCAGCACTGTGTGTTAGAGATGGGATGAGGGATAGCTCTTCTTCCCGTGGCAACGCTACTTTAGTTAATTGTGGAATGGGGTTCTGATGTTGATTATTGCCTTGCAGAGGTGAATTTCTGCTCTGCCAGTTTGACGGTCTCTGCCTTCCTTTCCTGCAATCCAGGTGCTTCTGACTTGACGGCATTCAGTGACCCCAGAGTGGGGATCGACCGCTCCTTCTCTGCACTCCCTTCCATTTCTGATCCTCGGATGCATTACCCGGGAGCGTTCACCTACACGCCAACACCCGTCAGTTCAGGGATAGGGATCGGTATGTCTGCTATGTCCACAGCCACCAGATACCACACTTATCTCCCACCTCCATACCCTGGCTCCTCTCAGGCCCAAGGCAGCCCATTCCAGACCAGTTCACCTTCGTACCACCTCTACTACGGAACCTCTGCCGGGTCCTATCAATTCTCCATGATCTCAGGAGGAGACCGGTCCCCCCCGCGCATCCATCCCCCTTGCACCAATGCTTCCACAGGATCGACACTCCTCAACCCCAACCTTCCTAACCAAAGTGATGTGGTTGAGGCAGAAGGGAGCCACAGCAACTCCCCAACCAACATGGGTACCACGGGAAGGCTAGAGGAAGCGGTTTGGAGGCCATACTGAATCCATGTTAAGTAGTCGTGGGCCAGGACTAATGTGCTTTCGATGTACCGATGCCTGTAGGTATCCCATAAACACCTGTCCTCTTATGGGCCCTGCCATGTTCATACGTCACTTCCAGAAGCAAACTCTCCAGAAGTCAGCGGTCCCAGGAGCAGTGGCATGAGTTGGGCCAGCTGCGGGGCTGGTGAAGCGATGCCACGCCAGCAAGGTACCCTCCGGGGGCTGAGCTTCTGGAAAGGAGGACATTCAGGTTGGTGGCCTGTAGGTAGTGAGGGTGGGTAGGAAGATATCCAGGCTGTTCCCAGACCTGTGGCTTTCAAACATGCCCAGGTTTGAAGGTCTCCACAGCCCTAAAGAGAGTTTCGGTTCACTTCTGTTTTTAAGACTTAAGACCTAACAGAAACTTAATGAGTTTACTGCATCTTATGGACATATTAACTATAAGGAAGTATAGGAAGATTCCCAGAGGGAAACTGTGAATGCTTCTGTTTTAGCAATGCTGTGAATGAGAGGTTTTATATGTTGGACTTCAGTTTTTCCTTTTTTGTTGTTGTTGTTTTATGTGTGTGTGTTGGTTTTTTTTTTAAACCATGTTGCATATTCCAAAGAATATGGAATTTTTTTATTGCTGGTTTGTTTTGGGTTTTGTTTTTTTGGTTTGGGTTTATTTTTTATTTTATTTTATTTTTTTTGAAGGATGCAACTCGTCCTGCTTTGCATCTGATTTGTTTAATTCCTCTTGGCACCTTATACAAAAAAATAACAAAAAAACAAAAAAAAAGAGAGAGATTTTACTTTTTTTGTTGCAGTTTTACTCAACGCTTGCTTCTTTCTTGCTTTGTCAACTGAAAGAATCGGCCCCTTTTTCAATGAGTTAATTTAACTTTTTTTTTCTCTTGGACTTTTTTTTTTTGTTTGTTTAATACAATGGCTACAGCCTTGGGTCATTTTCAACTACTGTACTACTTTGATGATATTTATGCTTGATATTTAGACTTTTCTTATTTGTTGATACTTTTATTATTTAAATATGCCTATATTAAAAAAGATCGGTAATTGCCTTTTTTAGTAGCAGCCAAAGTCAAATTTGTCACATCGAAAAAGGCTGGAATAACGATGGGTAAAGGGACCTCCTAATTACCTAGAAATGTTGTTTACAATTATCTCCCTCTCATTTTACTCAGCTAGGTGAGCCCAGAGCCTCACAGCTGTTTAGATGCCCCACTCTCGCTGAAACAATTGAGGCACCAGAGTCCTCGTGAAGGCACTCGGCCTTTCTCCCCAGTGGAGTCATCTTTCCACACCCCTTCCTCATTTTTCCATAGTCACCAGAGGCAATGCTCAGGATCAGTACTCAGGAGGCACCTATATCATAATGCAGTCTTTTGTATTCCCTCGACTGCATAAGTCCCCATACAGCCCTGTTCTGTGCTGAGCTTCCCCTGGCTTCCTAACAACTCAGAGTCTTCACAGTCTGTCAAATCAAGAGCCAACACACAGCATGGCAGGAGTGAAATGAAGAGGACTGTGATAGAATCAGTGTGAGACTTGCTCCCAGCTCAATGGAGCCAAGATTTCTGTGCAGTACAAGAGCCATGTTCGAGAGTACTGGAAAAGAAATCAATTCTTGCATCACAAAAATAGCTCAGACTGAACAGAGTCAAGTTCATCTGGAAAGCAGGTCAGCAAGGAAGGGGCCTTAATGGTTCTTCCATCACCATATCTTGAGGGAAGAGGTAGGAGATTTAAAACCCATGCACAAACTCTTTGGTCCTTTAGCAAATATGGATGGCTTGTACTAGGAACATGTTAATACAGGGTCGTCATCATTGCCCATCGTTACAGCACAAACATATCAGATGTCACTGTAAAGTTTATGGCACTATTTTATTTGAGGGTTTGGTCTGAACGCAGCTGTTGTACTACTCGTTAATTACAGACTGCTGATGTTGACAAGTGTGCGTTCCAAATGATCCAATTATTATTTAATGTACGTCTTAAACGAGTGAAACAATTGCAGGTCAACTCAGAGAGTATTTGAAAGCAGGACTTCAGATCAGTGTTTGATGTTTTAAAAAAAATAAAATGAAAAGGATTCAAATTAAAAAGATCCTTGGCTGCAGGCAGCAGAACAGCTGGACTTATTTAAAACCATTTGTTTTTCAAATTTTCTTTTCTTTTTTTTTTTTTCTATATATATATATGATTTTGCTTCTTTGTTTAAGTCAGATGCAGTAGCACTTTGGTATTGAGAAGTTACACATTGAAGAACTTGCATTGTTGACAAGGTCATTTCTCTGCAGAAAATAGGGGGTGTTTCAAGAGATCTCAGCAAAAGTTCAAAATGGTTCTGCTAAAATATGTACATGGCCTCGTGCTTTTATTTAGTGCAGTATAATTAATCATTTTCTAGAGTTTGCTCTGATCAAAAAAGGCAGAAAGCATCAAAACCAGCATCAGAACAGTTAAAAATGTATTTTGGAAGTACGAAGACCTTGCTGAATATGGAAATAGAGAGACCCTGCCCTTACATAGTTGGAATCTCACCTCATCGGTAGCCTAAAAAAAAAAGTCCTTCCTCAGTGAACAGTAGCTCTGTTGCAGAATTCATTTTACGCATTCTCTGTTGCCGCGCAGTTCAAATCCCCATTGGCTGTAGCTTTCACGTCTGCCTTGTGTCTGGACCACCCAAGCACATAGTACTGTGAGTGGGAACCCAAAGGTGAGGGTAAGGAACCACAGAGGAGCCACAGACCTCCCCACAGGGCACAGCTGTTGGTGGCTGGGTGACTCCGACCCAGTGGCAGAGGTGAGGCTGCTGTGGTCAGGAGTCTCCCACATTGCTCTCCCCACAACCGCGACTGCTGTCTGCTGAAGCCTTTGCCTGTTTTAGCCCGTAGCGCTGTACCACCCCCTTATGAAACTGAAGTGTCAGGGAGGGGAAAGTGAGCCCAGTCTGGCAGCCCAGTGGTCAGGCCTAACGTTTAACGTTTCTTATGGCTACACGTGTACTTTCTTCACACCTGCCCTGAAGTGGAAGTTTAATTTTACACTCCCTGGTGTAAACGGCTTGAGAAGGTGCGGAGCTGGTCACAGCACTAACCCCTGTTCTGGAACATAACCAAAACATAGCATTTCCCACAGCTAGGTAAAACACTTCCCCATTCACATGCCTCCAAATTATAGTGTATAAGTATATATTTTTATATGTAATATATATATATATGTATATAGTTTTATCATCCCAGTAGCTGAATGGAATAGCACTGTTGTGCTTCCCTTTGCAAGTCGCGGTCAGCAGAGTGCCTTAGGCTCTTTCCCCTACTGACATGCAGTAGTTAATGTCAGTCCCTACTATCAGCTTGTGTGTTCCTCTCACAAGACACAGCTTGTTATCCAGAGGCAGCCCCAGCAAGCCATTCCAAAGTAAACACTGGGCCGACCTCCTGTTTGCATTAAGACCCCTCACTTTGCTCTCAGCGTTTCTGCTCACTTCCAGAGTTCCCATTTGGCTTCCAGAGCAAAGTAAAGGAGCTTTAGTACAAGGGGAGGCAGACGCAGGGAGTGTTGCTGCTACTAAGGATTTCACTAGCAGAATTATGCCAGATAAACTTCTGGAAAGGAGAAAGATGGTTTGCTCCAAATGGCCCACAGTCTTTGTCAGAGTGTTCCGAATTGCCTGCACTCTTGAAACATTCATTACTGCTTTCTGGATGACCTTCTCTATCAGTGTATTTGAAGATTCAGGATAAAAAGTGGATCGTTTTCAGTTTGGGCAAAACACTTTCTTGTTTTCCTGCATTGTAACGTTCTCCTGTTTTATTTTTGTTAACCTTGCTTGGTCAGTACTGATCACCTGGCATTTTTCTCCTTGTCTTAAGAGGGTTGCATCAATGGAGTTCCTTGTATTTATGTATGTAAATAGATTTCAGAAGCTTCATAGCAAAATATTTAGTGCTTGTAATTACTCTGCATTTTTTTTGTTGTTGTTTTGTTTGTTTGTTTTTTCTTCTTTTTTTTTTCAGTGTTTTTAATGAACGTACCTTTGTTTGCTTAAATACTCTATGGAGACTTTTTTCTTTCCAAGTTAGTTATTTTAGGCTTCGAGATTAACTACATTTTATTCACTTCTGTAAACAGTTATAGCACGGGCTTTATTCAACACACTCTTCTTTTCTTTTTTTGTGGTAGGGGAGAAACGAATGTGCAAAAACCTGTGGGTTATTTGTGGTATCCTGGGCTATGACAGTTGCACACCTTGCTTACAAACACAACCTTTCAGTCTGAGGGGGTGGCATGGCAAGTCAGAGGGGAGGGCACAGCGGGAGACACGCTCCTATTGGGACGGCATCAAAGAAGTGTGTTGGTTTGGCATTTACTGGATCTGTTTACAAACCAGATGCTGCAGCATACTGGAACAGTCACATTTTCCTTTGACACTGTCATGCTGAACATTTCCAGAAGGGGAAACTACCAGGTTCTGGAAGTTTGCTTTTTTGGGGGGGTTTTGATTACAGGGGATTTTTCTTCCGGGGGTGGGAAAGGGAGTGGGGGGAGGGCTGCTGTTTTTTGGAACCAGATAGGAAAAGAGAATAGAGTAGATTTTTCCCCCACTACAGAAAGTCTGTAGATACCGCGTCAGAGTAGACTCTTGCTGTACATATGGATGAACGTGTCCAGCGCCACGGGAAAACTCATTACAACGAGCACGCAGAGCAGCTGGACTGCTGCGTTAGTTCTAATGAAGACTTTCTTTCTTTCTTTCTTTGTACCACAGTTTCCTCTGTAAATTCAATATCATAATTAGTGTGAATGACAAATAAAACGTTTGACAAGTATGCACATCGGCCTGGTGCGTTCTTTCATCAGGGAGAAAGCAACTGTCACAGGAAGAATACCCATCAGAAAAGGATACTGAGAGTGTATCACTCACAACATCAAAAATACATTTCTGTGTGGGATTTTTTTGTGTGTGTGTGCGTTTTTTTTAGTCTATTTATTGCTTTTTTAACATTAAATTGATGTTTTTCTGATGCAGAATGACCTGTCTTGCTATCCAATAGGACCATCAAAACAAGACTCAGATGAGACTTTGCATGTACAGAGGCTTGGTAATTGAACTGTATCTCCAATGTCTTGATTAAATTCTTGAATGGCCTAAAATCTCCTATATCTCTTCTTTTTCTTCCTTCATTTTACACTTTTCGGGTTGGATCCTCTTCCATATTGATGAGCTGAACCTCATTTTAGGAGCACCGAAACAGATAATTTGAAGTCGTGCTACTTTTGTGATACATTGTTGGGTTTTGTTTTTTCTCTCTTTAAATAAATAATAAAATGGTATTGTTAATTAATCATTAATAAGGGAAAAATCAAGCTTTCACAAAGAGAAAAAGAAGAGCCAATAGTGAAATTTCAATCTGACAGCCTCTGTATCTACGCCTAAATATAAAATCTTCTTGTATAGCCCAGACAGAATACATTGCATCACACTGACGTTTTCAGTAATCTACTTCTATACAATAATATATGTATGCAAAGATTACCTTTCATCTGTTTCTCTCGGTGGAAAAACCAGCTGCAAAGCACACTATTAGAGGGATAGTCTCTCTAACACCTCGTCAGGTAGCATTCCATCTCCCAAATGATAACTCATATTATCATTTTAAAATTGGGATCAAGAGTCTATGAGAAAACAGTTCCTGAATTCCAAGCACTTCACTTTGTAACCTCTTTCTAACCTCTTTCTAACCTCTTTAGGCTGAGCTAACACACGCCTCTGACAAGGTTACTGCTCAGTATGAGCACATGACATTTCTTTCTGGCACAGTCCCACATTATCCTAACAGTATTTCACCTACAGTTTTGCAAGGCTCTACCACAAAGATTTTTCTCCTTAGCCCCCAAAACCCAAGAGCACTTCTTCAGAGGGAGATGGTCAAGCAGAGCACAGATTTATTTTGTTTTCTGCTTAAACACAGCAGGAAGAGAAGCTACAAATAGCGACAGTCAAAACAAAAACCAGAAATATTACGCCCAAGGGCAACTCAGTAGAAATATTTGTAGCTAGATTTTGAAGGCTATAGGGAGGACCCATGAGCAGAGTTTCTGTTTCGTATGGGAGGGGAAGGCAAAGGACTGCAGTGGCCACATGGACACGATGCACATGTTCCACCGTTCCCTTGCAGTGGAGACCAACGTTACCTGCTTTCCACAGGGTGAGGGGAGGAAGCAGGGGCAGCTGCCTTTCCTGGACCCTCTGGTCTCCTAGGAGCTGCCCCTGGGCATCCCTGTGAGGCAGGTGGCTTGGCCATGCCTTCCTCTGGTAGCTGAGACTGGCATAGCTCAACCCCACCTCTAGCATTTTGAGGGAGAGGGGGAAGAAAGAGCAAAAAGGTGAGGAATACAAAGGCTGGAAGCTGCTGTTTGCGAGAGGAGGGGCTGGCGGGGTGAACCCACGCAGTCGTTGATTTGTTGTTGCACCCTTACACCATGACTGACAGCTTTGGACGGGCTTTAATTATAAAGGCCATTGTCATGGGTGTTCTCTGTGCTGCTTTGTTTGACTTGTGCAATGAGGAAACCCCTCCCTCTGGAGTCAGGCTTCAGAGCTAAAGCAGCTTATTAAATAATATCCGCCTGAAAGGCATTGTACGACTCAACACAGCTGTCCTGGAAAGACAACACAGGTGTGTTACCTTTGGTTTACATGGCTTTTTTCCCTCTTTTCAGTGGCTTGTCATGCAAGACAACAGGCTTGGACTAGTGGTACTGTGCCCAGAAGTTGTACCCTTTTCCCAAGCAGACACAGAAATCTTGGTATTGGTGCTATGTGTGCAGTCGCAGAACTGACTGTAAACTCTGCATTAGCTGCTCTGAGACAGATCTTGTTCACAGCATTCATAGCTTATAATCCTATCAGCGCTGCCACTGCTACAGTGCTGGAAGACCTTGTAATGTCACTATGGTTTCCAGACATCACTGAAGTATGACTCAGTCCAGAACAGTAAATGGGCCAAAAATTTTATTTAATGGTGTCCCACCATATTTGTACTACACAGGGTATCTGCAGGTCTGTAAGATGCTTTGGGAGCACATCTTCTTAGGCACCCCCCATTTGCAGGAAGACAGCACATTTTATCCTGCTTAACTCTGCTGAAGACACATTAACTTTGCCACTGGGATGCCCTGTGGAGCAGAAATCCTAATGTGGACAGCGTTTCAGGGAAGGAATGTCCGAATTGCAGCTCATCGTAGCTCTCGTCTGCTGGGGGAGGGAGACTCCAAACAGATAAAAGCATGTTTTACTCTGAGGAGAAAGAAAATGAAGGCTCAGAACCTGCAGGTCTTCATTGGAATGTCTAGCTACTGAATTAGGAAGCTTGTTTTCTGGTTTTAAGTTACAGGGACACCTAGAAGTCTCCCAGACTGGATTAGTCAGCACGAGTCACTGTCTGGGAATTGTTTGGGTTTGTGAGAGGAGGATAAAACAATTTAGAAAGAAAATCTAATACACAGATTTAAAACATAGCCTGCTTGCAGAGCAGAGAGGGGGTTAGGTCTGATTTGTGGACTTCATAAACACTGGTTCCAAAGGCTAGGACAGCTGTCAGAAGATAGAGACCTGTTCCCTGCTGATGCATAATTGTTCCCTGCAGCATGTAAAAAATGCCTCTGGCTGTTTTACTTTCAGATACCCCAAATACAGCAATATCTGCAGCTTTTCTGTGGAAGCTTAGAGGCAATGCTACTACAGCCTTCATGCCACGCTCTGCTGCTGCTGCTGCACTTGACCCATCCACAAGCTATACCTAAGGAATGCATATTCTTAGCTGCATATTGTCGTTGCCAGTGTATTCTCAAATCAGACACCCTCAGTTCCAAGACCCATTGATTCAAAATGCAGCTTCAGTCCGTGTGCAGGAACATCCTTAGTACAGGAGTACAGGTTTCCCGGCCCCTAAAGCTCAGCAGGCAGAAGCATGAGGGATGCTAGAACCCACAGAATCATAAAATTATTAATCATCTAATACAACCATTAAGAATTACTCTGAATCAAGGCAATGTGGATTATTTTACATGGGGAAAGTGTCATACTTTGCTCTTCCCATGTAAAAAAGCAGCTACATTTAGCTGGGGGAGTTGGGGGGAGGGGGAGGGGGGGGGGAAGAAGGTGGAAGGATGGGTTTATTACTAAGCAACTGTCCTCCTCCATTTCTTTTTCTTTTCTACTCCCTCCTCTCTGTCATGAATGTGATCTCTCTCCAGCCTTCTGCAGGACTGGGAGCTCAATGATGTCAATTCAGTACATAAAACTTGGGAAGAGGGATGGGGGGGGAGGGGTGGGAGAGGAAAGGGTGTTGAGCACACACAGGCAGATGCCAGCATGTCCATCCCATGGGCATTATGATCTGGGGGCTGGATGAGAGGAAGATTTCCTCTGTTTTGGAACAGAAAGGCACATTTCCAGAAGTTTCAGCACACAACAAAAAATCTGTCCGTGTGGTCCTGAAATAATGTTCAGTTGTATCCGTTTGAAAGTACTGAAACTGAAATGATCCCAGTTGCCAAAGGGCTGCAGCCTGCCAGCTTAGCTGGGAATCCTGGGCTGTGGGGAGCAGGCAGTACCGCTGGGGATACAGTAGGGGTGAGTCAGTGTGCTGCACCACAGTTTATCAGAAGTATTTCCAACAAGTTCCAGGTATGAGTGGTCAACAGCAAGCTCATCCTACACAGGAACTTAAGCTATTGCTTACCGCTGTTAAGACTGAGCCTGTGATCTCATTTGGATGGCCTTGCAGACTTGAGTCCAAGAGTGCTGAAGTGGCAGATAATTTGCCTTGTAGTCCCCTCTTTCCAAATGTGATCTCTTTGAAGTTAGCGAGGCTGTTTTGTAATGTTCTGTATATCTTCTGACCTCCCTGGGTCTCTAAGCATATCGCCTACTGGAAAAAAATTGTGTCCCTCTCATTGTGCTGCAGCTAAGTTTGACATTTTCTGCTTTCTGAAACCTTACAAGCACATTAATTCTCCTTAAGACGTTAACTTTTTGGGTTTCACCTCTCTTAGTTCTCACAATGCTCAAGTTAATAAACAAGGAGTAAACCCTGCAAAGCAGATGTGCATTCTACCCACGAACAGAACACAGGCGACTTTAAAGGGTGGCAGGCTGTCCTGTTTCAGTGGACTGGTATTTGGCTTCAGCTGCCGTCTCCAGGACAAACATCTGCCAATGTTCTTCCTCATCCCTAAAGAGGTGGCTTCTTTTTCTTTGCTTGCACTGCTTCCTCAAGAAAGGTTAATAAGTACGTGGCTGGGAACAGAGGTCAGAAAATGAGGAGAGAATTAAAAGGAAGAAAAATTATGAAAAACACAAAGCATGACTTGAGAGATCACACTACAGGTATGTACCAAGTTTATAAAGCAAATTTGTTCTACAGATGTGTCTCAAGCTATGGTCTTTTGAGCAATCTTTGTTGCCATGTCTCTGTTGGTGCCTGTCTCACAGGAGACAGAATCATAGAGCCATGGAATATCCACAAGGATCATTGAGTCCAATTCCTGGCTCCACACAGGACCACCCCAAAATCAAACCCTGTGTCTGACAGCACTGTCCAAAATGCTCTCAGATCTTTCCAAGTCACAATAATTTTTGCCTGTTTTCCCTCAGCCCTCGGGCTCTTTACCTGAACCTTCAGGTAATTCCAATACTATCCAAATCCTCTTAAATACTGCTCTTCAAAATGACTCTGCTGCAGGTTTTTTACCTTCTTTTCTGCATCCTCTCATTCTCACAAAGGCAACCTACAACAGGAAAAGGAAACGCTGGAGAAACTGGGAGGGGGTAAATGCACCAAGGGAACTTGGGTCTCAGGATGATTATTCTATGCCTCTTTTGAAGTCTAAGATGCATCGTTTATCCAGACCTTTCCAAACCACATATGCAATTATGATATATGGTCAAGAGGTTTCCAGTGTCCACTCAGACAGCGTGGTTGCATTAAAGATGAAAGAAGCATCACCCCTTGCTGAGGTCCCCTCCTCGAGGGGGTGAATTCCACCTCTCTTCAAGGCTTTTGGTACAACAGCACATCGAGACAGGAGTGGGTGGAAGAGTCACTTCTGTAAGGGATATATTTGTGCCCTGTTTGCAATAACATCTACAGATGTATTGAGGTTTGCCTCCCACGGGCAGCCTGGTGGTTTCAGGAACTATGCATGAGCGAAGAATGAGTTGCGTTCGGCCTATTTTGCAGGGCGAAAGAAAGGCAAGTGGGAAGTCAAATTTATTCAAAATCTTAAAATAAGCAACATCGAATTTCCTGCCTGCTTTCCTTTCCACCCGGATTTTGCAATCAGCAAAGAGGGGGGGGGGAAATATGAAATACTATTAAAGAAAATGAGTTTTTTTCATTATCCATTAACAAGGTGCCAGAATAGAAGAGTTATTTACCTTTCCATTGCAAGAAGCTGTAAATCACTGAAAAAGCAAAACTTGTTAACTTTTGTTTTTTATCCTGATAAAACAAACAAGTCTAGTGTGATAGGGCTAAACCACCCTAGGAATGAGGTCCTCCTCCATGATGCTAATGGAGATATGGATGCTGCAAGGAGAATAACCTCATCTTACAGTGACTGTTCAGCATCCCTCAGAGTTAAATTTCTGAAGTGCCTCTTTTCTTGTTTCTACCACAGCTCATACACTGCGGAGCTTTACAATCTAGAGCTCCCAGCTGCTGGTTACAACCCGTCATTAAACTAACACAGCTCCCACAAGTTGCTTATCTCCCTGCCAGTTGTTAGGCTGCTATATTGAATGCAGCTATTCCTGAACTTTCCCCCCTTTTTTTGGCCCTTGGAATTGCTGTCTCTCCATTTGTCCTGCTCAACTGCACTCTTCCATCACCTCCAGCTCATATCCAGGCCTGTGTGGTGTAATTAGGTGTGTGTCCCTTTCGAATGAGTCCATGTGCCATACAGAGAGCAAGATTAGAGATGAGCCCCTGCTGAGACAGTCCTGTCACAAGTTCTTTTTCAATATCTGCCCTTGTGGTTTCTGAGTGACAATTTAGCAGTGAATGTACTTGGTGGAGGATCTGTTTCTGGCTCTTTCACTTGCTGATTGCTGTAGCAAAATCCCTTCTTTCCCATGCCTCATTTTCCTCATCTGCAAATGGGCAGTGACACCGACACCTTCTTGGAGAAGCACTTAGAGCTCCATTGAAGAAAAAGTCCACAGAGAGCAGCCTTGTTGTTATTGTTGTCTGCAGAGTAAAAACACGCTCATAAATCATCTTTCAGGGATGGTAAAGCAGGTTTCATTGGCTCTGGAGCTGGGTGACTGAACAGAGAAGAATTTCCTTCTTTGGCATTTTCCCCTAGTTTTAATAACTTTGAACTCTTGCTTTAGATCTTGTTTACATTAGGCTGGTTTAGTAACTGTGTGTCTCCCTCCAGCAATTGTCTCCTTCTTCCCCACCTTCCTCAGGTATTTGGTTTAGGTACCAAACATCTGACTCAGGTCTTCCTGGAGAACGGCTGGGCCAGGGCACATGGAAGAGGGATTCATTTTTCCCTGTTTGCGAGCAGAGAGGGACTTAACGGAGGAAGGAGGCGGAGGCTGGGACTGTCATGGACATGAGCCCTGAGAACATAAAAATCCAGGCTGTTACCACACCCATGTGGCCTCTCGATGAAATGCTAAATGCAAACCGCACCGACGGCCGGCCTGCACTGAAAATGCTTGGGCAGGAGAATTGTCATGGGTCCTTCTAAGCTTTACAAGTGATGAAGCAATGACGCCTGCCTTTCAGCTTAGGGAGGGGAAGCGAAGCTTCTTTGAAAGCAGCAGGTCACTCAGTTAGTTACACAAGCACATTTATCACGGCGTGGGCTGTAAAACTTGATCACTACCAGGAGTGGTATGGTTGGTTCTTGGCTTTGTCTTTGAAAAGCTCTGACACAAAGAGGGGTCTGGGGCACCTACATCAGCTCCAGCCCCCTCAGGCCTCGGGGAGAGGCCGCTAGGGGTCCCACCATTGCCTGGGGGAGGCACCATTTGGGGCATCCTGGGGTTGGGTGTGTGGGGCGGGGTAGGCCGTCCAGGGTTAGGTGACAGGGTTATCTGCTGGGCCTGCAGGATCTGGAGGCATCTGATACCTGTGGCTCTGGTTTCCCAACGCTGGGTAATGGAGGCTGTGCCAGCAGATGGCTGAGAGCCTTCCAGCCTGGCAGGAGAGGGGCTGGCACGATGGAGTGATGAGGGTTACAGTGCTGTGAAGAGGTTCTTGGTTTGCGTGGAGGTGGCTTGTTGAATTCAAATTGGAAAGGTCATTTTATGAAGTAGCAATTGAGTGCCAGGCTTGGGGAAAGTGTGTGCAAGAAAGGCCTCAACCACCCATTGGGTCTCAGAAGCCGATAGCCCTTCAGTTCATCAAGGCAGCAATTGGGCGCTGCCAGGAGGAATGGCAATAGGACCTGGTTGTACCTGCAGGACAGACAGCAATGTGCTTTCCTTTCTGACACAAGGGATGTTTTAAAAAGCCATTGACTTTGTCTGCAAGACATTTTCACCTGCTGTGTTCATTGCTGTTGGATGAGAGTTTCAAAGCCTTGCCAAGGGTGTACATAGCCATATATCTCCAGTGGAAATGAAGGGAATATGTCCATCTGGCATTTGTTTCTTTTAAGAGTTTCATCAGCTGACCCTTTCCTTACTTCTCCATCTGGGAGAAAGTCTGTCACCCACTCTGCCACCCTGTGGGGCATTCGAGCAATACAGCAAGGACCAGGACACATTGCCAGGGATAACAGGGGAGGGGAACCCAAGAAGAAAAGGCTCGGGGGTGTAACTGAGACAAGATGGATTATTTCAGAGCTCTCAGCAATTGCAGGTCTCAAAACACAAATAATAATAATAATTTTTAAAAAAATCATTAACTCAGCTTTCCTATAAGAGTCTTTTCTAACTGGTTTCCGACCTGGAAGAAAGGAGAGCAATGTCATATATCTGAGCTTGAGGCTTGCAGTTAAGGCCCATTCCGAGAGAAATTCTGACCTTTCCAGACAGATGGGCTAGCTGTGTACAGATCAGACAGCCAGGATGACTATCAGCAGACAGATCCATAAAAGCTTATGGGGAATAAATTTCAAGAAGTCATGATCAAAACTGTCAGGAGCTGTAAATGCATCCAGATGGGAAATAGCTCAGAAGAACTTCCCATTGCCACATCAGAGACCTGGAAGCTTGGAAAATGTTGAAAGTTGACTGTAATATGAGGTTCAAAGCTAATATGCTGGGTTGTCTGCAGTGTTGTATTATGGCTGTAATCTCAACATTGCATCAGGAGCCCTGGCTGGCTGATACGAAGCCATCTATTCCAGAGGCAGGCTGTTTCTTAGTCATCAACAATATGCAGAACATTAGTACTCATTGCTTGCCTCCTGTTCTTTCATATCCAAACTTTCGGAGTGCCAAATGCTTAGTCATGCTTCATCTGTGAGACCGCTTGAGCCCTGTGACGGCATGTTTCCAGTCACATCTCATGAGCTACCCCCCCAGATTTATGGCTTTTTTTTTTTGGTAGAATACAAGCTGCTCTAAAGATCATAAGAAGGTACTAGACAACAAACTGGATTGTTCAGAAGTGTTTCTTTGACTCACTGGTATTTTGTCTTCCACACACTTGGCTGTCCATCTCCTGTGTGGCCCTGAGGGAACTAGCCGGCTCTGAGTCCTGTCTCAGCTGTGCTGCAGCTGTGCTCATCTCTAGCCATGCTGCTGGCCCTGCCTGGAAGGACCCTGGCCCTAGCTCACCCCACACCTGTTTCTGATAATCACTGAGTTAAGGAAAGGCAGGACCTACAGAACCTACACAGATGGATGCTGTGTTTCTTTGTCATAATGTCTGTGTAATTGTGCATGATAGTCTGCATTCATTCGTTTGAATTATGCCTTGGAAAAGAAACTGTACAGTGAAGTATGAGTGCATTTTATGGAGTCTACATGTTTTCAGAGGATAGAATACATACTGCATGCTGAAATTCCTTCTCTCTCTCAGACATGCCCATCTTCAACATTTAGTAAGCAAGGTATTGCAGAATTATTAATGCATTTATCTTCATTGGTCTCCTGGGAATTAGATAGGCACGAGCCATAATCTTAAGCGCTGTGAGCTGCATAATAACTAGGAGCAACTCTTGCTACTGACTTAGAGCCATACACGATGCAGGCCTGGGCAGCTCCTTCATCAGTAGGTTCCAGAGGTGCCGAGGTTTCTACACGGAAATACTGCTGACCTGAGCCATTCATACAACAGTGAAAATGGCCCCTGGCTGTGCAGTCCTATTTGCAGATATGTTGTCAGGAAATTTTATGTCATTTGACAACTGTCAACCTTGATTTAACATGTGGCCTGAAAGAGAGAAGAATTATCTCACCACCTCATGGAAAAGCAGGAAAAGGAAGTAGTACTCCATTGACTTCTGGTAGAGAAGAGGGGAGATAGATAAATGAAATGAACCGATGGGCAGGCCTGAGACATGTTTATTTTGCATGTGATATTTTATTATGGTGGGGAGGAATTTCTGGTAAAAGGAGGAGCATAATTAAGTGGAAGAATGTTTGTAATTGTAACCAAGGATAGAAGTCTGGGCCAAGGAGCTACACTTGGTTGTCCCTGGAGTGAGTTGGTCAGCCTCACCTGGGCAATCGCTTCCAGAATTGGAATGCAAAAGTTATAGCCTCAAAAAATAATGATAATAATAATTAAAAAAAAAAATACAGCAAACCAAAACCAAAATGGAAAAGAAGCAAAACAGAAAAGGCTTTGATTAAAAGTTTTTCTTTGAAGGGTAATACAGAGCAGAAATCATTTGTAAGTCTTCTCCAAAGCAAGAGACAAGAACAGGGTGAAGGGTTCCCTGAATGCACAGGGATGAGGGTAATCCAACATGTTGCATGCAGTCTAGCTGAAGATCTGGGAAAACAGAAATTGCTAGCAATGCTAGCTTGGAAAGTGAGGGCTGGTAAGAGGAAATAGCTAATGGAGACCACAGCCTTAATCAGAGTTTACTGCTCAGCAAGGTTTGACAAACACAAGCTGGAAGTAGAAGGTTACTACAGGGGACTGGGAAGAAACTGAAATAGTAGCAGTAATACACCAGGAGTTAAATATAATCCCTTATGCTGTTTATCTACCTTTTCTGCCATTAATATAACATTTTGCATTAAGTCAACTGAGTCATGTTTGCAAATGAGGAAAATCTGCTTGCTGAGCACCAGAAAGGTTAGGTTTTATTTTCTTAAGCTTCTGAATGGGCATCTGAGTTTAGAAGTGACCCGTGGCATTTGAACTCAGCCCTTGTTGCCAGTCAAGTTCTAACTGAAAGGTTATACGAATAAATGAATTTTATTCAGCCTTTCCCTGCTCAGCACCTCAAACAGCAGCTTCAGCTTGTAATTTACATGCAGGCATTGTGGGATCTTGTTAAAACTATTTACTAGTTTCTTTCTTGTGGTTTCCTTAGCCGAAAGCGAAGCCAAAATCTGTCCATGCTCAACTTGACCACTTGCCTAAGCTTTAGTTTCAGGAAACTGCCAACAAACAAGAGGCAGTGCTGAAACGTTGGCTTAAGTGAGACGGCCGCAAGTGACTGGTGGAAGGCTGACAAAATAGCCACTGAAACCATTTGGAGAGAGATGAGTCCAGATGTGATATACTATTTACTTGGACTCAGTCTTGTAAATGAATTCCGGATGAGGAAATTTGGGGCAGAGTGATTTCTTCAGGATTAAGCTAAGAACTAAGGAGTGTTCATCCTCAAAAAGGACTGGGTCATGTGCATCTTTCCAGGATGGCTCAGCTTTTTTCTTTTCTCACAAAGTCCAACCTTTTACCGAACGATGTACTTTCAACACATTTTACATGTGTTTGGAAAGGAAGAACAGGTCTGTAGTGATGACACTGAAGAAGAGAGCTGTGCTTTGTCCCCAGCACTGCTTTCTGCTCTTTCTTTTTACTTGGGGAATCTCACTTGGGTTCTCATCTTTTTCCCACAACCTAAGCAAACAGCCAAGAAGGCTGCCATTTATGAATCAGAGAATCCCCATTAGACAGCGGGCACATGGAGTTAGATACATGCAGAATCATAAAATCATAAGGGACTGCTGGGGATCATCTAGTCCAAGCCCCTGCTAAAGCATTTTTCTTAGAATAGGTCACACAGGAAAGCATCTAGCTGAGTTCTGAGTATTTCCATTGAAGGAGTCTCCACCACCTCTCTGAGCAGCCTGTTCCAGTGCTCCCTCCCTGCAAGCAGAGGCAAACTTTTGAACCAGTGGTATATCACTCTTGTTTCACCTTTGGCTACCGGTGGTTCTGTGACTTAGCCCTGCTTCTGACATCAGGGCTGTCATCCAGAACCGTCCTTCTGGTTCATCTAGAACCATGATCTTACTTCATTCTCACATTTTGATTTAGTCCCCAGGAGCACATGACTGAGTTTGCAGGCTTTGCTATGTATCTAGCTCTTCACTATTTGCTGTACTGACAGCTAGCATCACTGGTGTGTTAGAAATCTTGGCTTCTGAAGTAATGCTCCCAATTCTTTTCTGCACCTTGACTGTGTGAATCAAGGAGTTCATCTCCACGCTGCTGTTAGCAATGACTGTACTCATTCCCAAAGTCTGCATACATGTTTGAGATATCACTGCTCAAGCAGTGATAGCACCCAGTTAATGTGTTTGCCCAGGCAGATAAAAGGCTTCTGACGTTGGTGACTCTATTATTTGAGTGGCATAAAGCAAACTATGGAGAACAAAAGAAGACACATCACCAGATATCAGAATGCAGATTGCTGAAGTGGAATGGGATGTGGGATTTGTTCTCTGGGTAGTGAGGAAAGAACAAGCATTTATAAGGCAGGAGATGAGATGGTTTGTTCAGCCAGAGAGAAAAGACAAGCTTTGTAGGAGGGCATTATCTATAAAGGCTTAGGCATCTAGAAAATCCTGTACGTGTGTCTGTCTGTGTGTTGTAGAAGGGCTTTTTGGGAAGAAGAGGTGGAACGAGGAACATGAAGGAAGCTTCAGTCCTACATGTATTCTCTAGCAAAATATCTTGATTCTATTACAAAAAGAAATGATGACACTGATCTGTTTGAAAGACTCACCACCAGAAGGTCTTAAAAGCATGAAGGCATTCAGTCTGTTGGAGATGCTTCTCTGTGATGAAATTTAAAATGGGATAGAAGAGCAAACTATATCACAAAAGAAGTTTACTGCAAGCAATATGTCATTGTAGATAGGTTTTGTGTTATTTTAATGCCACCTCATTTGTTAGTTCTGTATGTTTTACTTCTAATACAACTTGCCCTATCATTCAACACTGGTGACACAGCATGACTCAGATACTGAAAAGAGAATAATATCTGTAGGGTAGAGGTCACGTTTTAACATGACTAGAAGCAAAGACACACTTGGGGGTGGAGGGGCTTAAACAAGAGACAAAGCCACAGCATTTCTATTGACATCTATTTGGATTAGTCATCTTTTGCTTTTATATCTTAGAGGAGATTCAATAATTTATCTTACTGACACCTGTAGGTCACGTTCTTCTTTCAGAAGGTGAATGCTTTGTAGCCTGTTTCGTGTATGCCATGGTGTCAGGCTACAAACAAGCATTTCCTCAATCCATTCTGGTTTGTAAGATCTACATTCTGCCTGGTTCAGATGTTAAGCATGGATTCCATTTCAACCATGAGCTTTGTGTGAATCAGATCAGTATCTGTCTATAATCCTCTCATAAAAATTTTCAACAAAGTAACAAGGAACACTTTTCAACTCAAGGAGAGGACAGGACAAGGGGGAATGATTTTAAACTGAGGCAGGGGAGGTTTAGGTTGGATATTAGGAGGAAGTTTTTCACACAGGGTGGTGACGCACTGGAACAGGTTACCCAAGGAGGCTGTGGATGCCCCATCCCTGCAGGCATTCAAGGCCAGGCTGGATGTGGCTCTGGGAAGCCTGGGCTGGTGGTTGGAGACCCTGTGCATAACAGGGGGGTTGGAATTGGATGATCATTGTGGTCTTTTTCAACCCAGGCCATTCTGTGTTCCTATGATTACCAAACTGAATCAAATCTGACCTTATATTACCAAAGAGAAAAGCTGCACAGCTTCCCATGTAATTATAACAGTCACTCTCAGGAAAGTTCTCCAATGCCTGGTTGTGAAGTATAAGAGACCTAATTTCACCACAGTTTGTCTCATGTGTCCATGGACAAGAAGCATTTTCTTTGTACCACTTTCAGTTCCGTGAATATGAAATGAGCCTAACAGTCTTCCACTTGTGACAAGGGTTCATGAGTCCTTTTATGCACACTGAAAATCCTTCAGTCCTGCTTGAAGCCACACCTGGGTGGAACCTCTTCAATCTGCCTTTCTTAATGTAGAGTTCGATCACAGCAGGAGATGTTTACCTCACTTACTAAACACGCTGTAGGGCTGGTGAATTTGGGGCTCCTCTGTATTTCTGTAGGAGCCAAGGCAAGTAATTGGCATCCTGAGTATGCAGGAATATGGACAACAGCTGTAGCTGCTCTCGACTCTGCAGCAGACACAGTGGAAGCCTGATCAGGAATTGCCACCCAACCAGCTGTGTTGGGTGATAAACTGACAGTTTTATCAGTGCTCTGATGCAGTTATCTGAGTGTGCTTTTGCTACTGCATTTCCTAAGGCACATGCTTGATTTAGAACGAGATGGTTGAGGGAGGGAGGCAGGGAGGGAGGGAGGAGGTGCCTGTTAGCTCAGGCATCTTTAGGCAGAGGGGCTTGTAACACTCTTATCTGCTACAGCATGGTTACATATGAGGCACACAGAGTTTGTACATTGTGTCAGAGGAGAGAGACGCACAGCATCCCCCTTACAACATGTGCAAGGTGTAACTCCTTGTAATATTTGAGGTGAGTAGGGCATAAGAGGTAAAAATGTAGCAGTTTTCAACTTAAGTGAAGCTTTTCTTCACTTAGTGAAGTGAGTGGTTTGATGCGGATCCCAATGTTTTCAATATTTCTGTCTCATGAGAAAACTGAGGGTGGCTCTGGAATATGATGCCATTTAAGACCACTGTCTAAAGAACATAGTAGAGAGCCATGTGGCAAACCTCTGCTCTCCCAACTCTGCCAGGCATCCAGAATGGCTCACCAGGAAATTCAGTTTTGGGGCAGCATGTCCCATGCGTGATCAGTAAAGTCGTGGTGAGTGTTCCTTGAGCAGCTTTGGAGGGTCCACAGGGAGCATCTGTAAGGCCGAGAGTAACTGAGCAATAGCAGCACTTGAGGTGGCCAGCTCAGAGGGAAGTTTAATAATGTAGTCAAGGCTCAGCCTAGTCAAGGCTCTACCATGTTTTTGTTAGTTTTTGTTGATTTGACCTTTTTGGGGTCATGCCTCACCTTAGCAGTTGATTAGTGGTTCTTGACAGCTTAGAAATAACCAGCAGGTGTGGCTTTTAAGCTAAACTTCAACCAGCTGTAAGGAGCTCGTGGGATTTACATATTTGCTTATACTCAAACAAATAGCGTGTTGATACCGACGATGGATACCAGTTTGCTTTCATGAGGTTTTGTTTTTCACTGCTTTGAAGCCATTTCAAAAATGCATTGCAATGGGGGAAATATGTTACAGTTAATTACCATGTATTTGATTGTATTCCAGGCTGCTTTTGGAAGTACTGCACTGAACACAAGTAGTATTTAACCTTCAAGTAGATGGGTCGTTCCAAAGACTATCTGAGATACTAAAGCCAACAAAAAGAATCTTCAAACCCTGAAGAATTTCCTATAGATAGGAAGTGTTAGAAGTGAGAGAAAAGAATTAACTTTCTGAGCATATATTCTTTGCATATAGTAGATGTTTAAAGGGGAAGTATAGACATTTGTGTTTAAAATTATAGCGATAAATGGGAATAAAGACAGAACACTGCTCAAATTACTTACGGATTTGTATATTTTCTATTTAAATTTGTAAGGCATATGAAAAGAGTATGCAGATTTTTATTTCATATATTATTATATATTCATGTACGCATTTAAAAATACAAAGTAACAGTTAGTAAGAAACGACAAGTGACAGCTCAGCTACCAACCCCAGTGCATAACTTCACAGCTGAGGTTGGAAGGGAAAGGCGTTGTGCCTGTTTTCTCTGTAGAGATGCTAGAGAAAATAAAATCATGTGTCTGACATTGCTTACAAATAATCACGCTAGGACATTTGCAAAAGAACCGTGTAGTGTGTAAGAGGAAGCCACGCAGACACCATGTACCCTAAGAAATGCATTGTTAGAAAGCAAGCCTATGTTTGACTTGGGCAAAGACGAATGGCTATTCTGTATCGGTCTTTGTGGGATGTAGGTGCTAAAAAAGCTACTTTTAGCTGTTTCCATGTCTATTTTGTACATACAGGCAAAACGCATCGGAAGAAAACTTCCAGGTGCCCCTATGACTAAAGAGCTGCACCCTCTGTTCCTAGGTGCTTGCTGAGGGCCTGCTCAGCAAGAAGCAGCCATGGATGTGACTTTTAAGAGGTGACGCATCTCCAACAGCACGTTCCATGAATACCTTTTAGTAGCACTGACTCCCTGAATACAGGGTCATGCCAGCCTGGAGCGGTTCATCTCATCCATCCCCCACCTCAGACAGGAGCTATGCCTCTGTTGTCCTCAGTGGGACAACACCTGGACATTTGGAAATCTCTCAGGACAAAGAAGTCCTTGTGGCTGCTTGGAAAAATCCAAACCCTGCAGCTAAATCCAGAAAAGGAAGCAAAAAAAAGCACTACTTCTTTCTTAGACCCTCCTCTTCGCTTTCCAAAACCAAATGGGGGTCACAAAAGGATGACAGAGAAGGATCCTGCACCAGTAGCAGGGGGCAGATGTTCACTCATTTATTGAGTCTGCAGTGACAACCAAGCCTCTGCCTCCTCCCTTGTCAGATATTTATTAGCAGATAATCCACATGCCAGTGACAGTTTGTGTTCCTCTCTTTGTCTGAAGGAAGCTGGATGGGTTACGCAGCCCTGAGAGAGGAGAAGGCGGGATCTTCCTAAATGACTTTCTTTCATACCAAAGACAGTTCATGCAATGTAAGGACAAGCTGTTCTTTGCTGACCTACCCTGCAGGTCTCTAGCACAGAGGAGAGGGCTTCTGGGAAGCCAGGTGTGGTCCCACCTCCAGGCTGGCTTCTCTCCTGGATTAACAAGGCTGCTGTGTGCGTGCCAGCTGTTGGCGTGGGGCCACCGGGGCCTGGGGAGAAGCAAGCAGAAACCTTCCTGGGAACTGCGAAATTTGGCAACAGCTGTGAAACACAGATCAGAGGCAGCAGTAATGACAGGTTACATGTGTGTTAGGAACGGGGTTATTTCTTTGCAAAATTCAGTCATTTAGCATGTCACTAGACTGTCATATCGCCCTAATTGTGTGACCTATGCTGTTTCCCTAACTTCAGCAAAAGCCTGAGCACCGACTGATGCCTTCAACTTGGAGTGCATAACACACAATCATGTGTGCGTACATCTGTACAGACACACACATAGACACATCATTTAAAAATGAGCAAACAATGCTACACAATTATTACAAAAGAAGGATTGGCCAATAACAGAACTTAAAGTTACAGTGCAGAATGCATTCTGGCTTTTTTGTTTTGTTTCCATATTGGCTGGTGCCCATAAAATCTCAGATGCAATAAAGAAGGGAAACATCTTCTGTTTACTTCATTCTCTTTGCCACATCCAAATATGCATATTCAATTTCTTGATCAGCAGGACAAGTGTTTGTAAATTCATCTCTTGCATAAGCGTTATTCAGGTATCTTGAAATCCCCGTCATTTCAGGTGGGAAATCGAAATTCCTGTATTTCTTTGCAACAACCTTTTTATAAAGAAAATAAAAGAAAAAAAAAAATTATTACACAAATAGAATCATAGAATCATAGGATGGCTTGGAAGAGACTCCAAGGATTGTAAAGTTCTAACCCCGCTGTTGTAGGGAGGGCCACCAACCTCCACATGTAACACTAGACCAGGCTGCCCAGGTCCCCATCCAACCTGGCCTTGAACACCTCCAGGGATGGGGCATCCACAGACTCTCTGGGCAGCTGTGCCAGCACTTCATCATTCTCTCTGTGAAGAACTTCCCCCTCGTAGCAAACCTAAATCTTCCCTCCCTGAACTTGAAACCATTTCCCCTTGTCCTGCTGTTATCTACCCTTGTAGAGTTGACTCCCCTCCTGTTCATAGGCTCCTATTAGGTCCTGGAAGACTGCAATCTGGAGCCTCCTCTTCTCCAGGCCAAACAAGCCCAGCACCTTCAGCCTGTCTTTGTAGGGCAAGTGCTCCAGCCCTCTGATCATCTCTGTGACCCTCCTCTGGACCCTCTCTAACAGCTCCCCATCTTTCTTATACTGGGGGCCCCAGACCTAGATTCAGTACTCCAGATGGGGACACGAGGGCAGAGTAGAGAGGAGCATGACCTAAATGTAACTGAATCTACTCTTCGGACATAAAGCATCAAAGCAGCTGGCATCAAACAGAATTACCTCTCGTGCAGTAATAAAACTGACTCACACTTAGAAAATTAATAGAATCACAGAATTGTATTAGCAGAAGGGACTCCCCAAGGCCATCTGGTCCAGCCCCCTGCAGTGAGCAGGGACACCCACAGCTCCATCAGGTGCTCAGAGCCCCATCCAGCCTGACCTTGAGTGTCTGCAGGGATGGGGCATCCACTGCCTCTTCAGGAAACCTGTGCCAGTGCTTCACCACCCTTAGAGTATAAAACATTCTCCTTATATCCAATCTAAATTTCCCCTCTTTTAGCTTGAAACCACTTTCCTTTGTCCTGTCAGAACAGACCCTGCAAGAAGAGTCTGTCCCCTTCTTTCTCACAGCTCCCCTTTATATTAGATTTTGAGTGGCTCGGGAAAACAACTACCAGCTGAAATCTAATTCCTTCACATGGTTCTGCAAGGATGACTTGATGTTCATTCTCCACCATCCTTTAAACGTGTTCTCCTTGTGCCTGAACTGTGGTTGGAAGCAGGATAGAGCTCATTGCCCTGCTCCTATCACTGCAATAGATTCAATCAGGACACCTCTAGGGAAAGCTTTCACCCCTGAGGGAGTCTGAAACCAATTCCATCCACTCTGTCAAAATAGTAGTCAAGAATAAAACTTTCTGAAGGGATTTCATTTGTTTGGAAACTACACAAGTTTTCAGTGTGGCCACTTCCCTTCCAGAGTCTGGCTGGCTCCAGGGTAGCCCAGGACAGGCTGTAACAATGCCCAGACACCTCAGTCACCAGCACCCTTAGGAGTATACGGGTGCTTTGGAGCACTTGGAGGGAGATGGTGGCTGCCAGCGCTATTGGTATTGGGGGTAATATTCAACAAAGAGGTCTGGATTAAAGGTGGGAGAGAGAGTCAAATTCCAGCATTTGCTGCTTTCTTGATTTAGCAGGGCAAGATCATTTAATCTTATTGATCCGTGTCACTTTACATTAGAAATGCAAATAGAAATATTTCTCTACAGCACTGAATATAGTACTCATTTAACATCTGTGAGAGGCCTAGAGAAAGTAGTCACAGTCCAAATATGAAGCCAGATATTCCAGCTCCAGCTGTCAATGTGAAGATCTGCCTGACTGTGCTGCACTGAAACAGCTTTGTTCATTAACACTCCTTGTCCCCACACAGCTACTGTCTGGCTTCAGAAAATACACAGACTTCCTCTGCCATTTAGAAAAGAGACTAAGCTTCTAGGCTGCTCTTCTCTTCAGGAGGCTGAAAAGCAAATGCAAACCTTAATTATGTGGAGCTTTGGTAGGAGGTTGCAATCTGCTAAGGTGAGCTCATCTCCATCCAGGAATTTCCGGCAGGACACAGTGATCTCCTCAGTGCTGTAAGCATCGATTTCATCAGGCAGAGGACTATTTAAATAGTTGTCCAGCTTCCTCAGGGCTTTAAGCAAAGCTTTTTCCAGATCTAGGTTAAGACAATAAAAAGATCGTTCAAGCCTGTACCAAGGTCTCTCTGACACCAAGCAGAAAGTCTCCTACTGCATCCTGTCTCCTGGCACTAGCCCAGCTTGCAGATACCCAGCCGTGCTAACTCCTGTAGTTCCTTCATCCTAAGCTTAAAACATAATGCTGGGATCAGAGCTCTAAGTAGCTAAAGGGGGTTCTGAGAAAAACCAAACTGGGTCTGTGTTACCACAAACAGCAGGGCTCAGCAAGGGTTGGCTGGGGTGTTCATATGGGATGGGGCTGGTGTGCAACGGTGAAGATGGAGCTGGAGGACACAGGAGTTGCATGACTCTTAATTTATTTCAGTAACTATCAGGGCAGGTGGAAGGATTGTAACACCTACTTTCATTAGCATCTTTTCTTGGGTTCTTTATGAATGCAGAGAATTTTGCAAACACATCGTTTCCTGCAGAGTTAGACTCAGGGTGCTTCGGTGCAAGTTTGGGATACCTGAGGAGTAGAAAGAATCCAAGAAGTTATGGATTAGCCTTTATTTTCACCTTCACTAATTACTTCATATACATTACTGAAAATGAAGTGTTACAATATATGGCTACATAGGGCTTTATAAGGGAAGCACTCTAAGCTAAAAACCAGTTTGCAAGTGTGAATTTCACCCCTTACCCAAACCATGTGGCTTACCTTCCCCTTCATGAGGCAGAGGGAAATGGCTGTTCGTGCTGCAGCCATTGCCCAAGCAACCCAGTGCCTCTTCCAGGCTGCCTCTGTTGGAGGTGAGGTTGAGCAGAGTCGAGAGGAGGAGAAGAGGGAAAGTCCCCACTAGTGCCAATTGCTGCTCCTCCCGGCCTCCTCACTTATCCTGAACATGCATGAGCAAGCTCGGAGTGGCCAGGCCAGCCGCTGCTGCTGCCACAGCAGAAAGGAGGGAAAAGGTAGCTGCTCACATAGCTAGTGGTTCACATAGTTTGAGTCAAGTTTGGCTGCTTGAGGGGGCAGCTGCTGTCCTGGGGAGGAAAAGGTGCCTGGGTGGGGGAATGATGCCGCTTGGCAGAGGATGTGGGGAGAGGTGAGGATTGCTCCTGGGGTGGGAAAGACAGGTCTGAAATCCAGCCTGTGGCCTATGCTGAGATTATCCCAACTAGCCACTCAAAATAAGCTGTAATCGTCTGTGACTCCTGCAGCACTCCTGCAGTGTGGGAGGATTCCACTGCTGCTTCCTTCTACCTACCCTTTCCCTGAATTATTTGTACAGTTGTGAGGAGGGAAACATCAAATAAACGCAAGCAGAGGAAAAGAGGTCAGGTTTCTGCAGCGGTATGCAGGTTTCTGCATATACTTGCTGCAGGATGGCAGATTTCAAGCCTTGAATATGACTGTAGCAGTGCATGAAATTGAGGTGAAGGTGAAGACAGTGAGAAGAACACAGCCAGCAGCTGAGGCTACCCCAGGACACATGCCACACACTGCCAGTCCTCCCCAGTTAGCAACCAGGTTGGAGGCATTGCTCCCACAGACACTTTGTCACAGCTGGAGCTATGAGTAGGAAGAGGGGACAGCAATGCCGTACCGGGGCGGCGCTAGCTTTTCTTCTAAGAACTCCTCAATCTTATTGACATCAGTTTTTACTTCGCCATCAAATGTCATGAAGGGTGGGTTCGTCCCTGGGGCAAGGTTCTGCAGGTCAGCAGGTTTTCTAGAGGAAGAAAGGAGGCTGGGTTAATCACACCAGGGACCACTCTTTCAATTCTGACACTTATTGCACTGAACTGCTTCAACTTCATGGTAGCAGGCTACTACACCTCTTGCAAAAGCACAGTGTGTTCAGTTGCCTTGTGTTGGCCGTGTCAGAATTACCTAGCCCCTATCTGAATGAACCCTGAAACTCTACAATTTCAGGCTTGTGGTACAGAGACGTACTGGAAAACAGATTAAAATCTCAAATGTTTCAAAGGAGTTGGTTCACCTCGTATCAGTGAACCTGAAAGAGGCACCAGGCACACAACCTGTTAGCACAGTGCCAAGTTGCAGTATAAGTAATGTGCACTAACCTGTGTGTATGCATTTCAAATCAAAGAGACTCGTTCTTTCAAATCACCATCGTGGTAAAGTTGTTCTAAAAATGAGAACTCCTATTATGATCTCACCTTTTCAAGTCCACAGTTGTGACATTAAATATGACGCCCTTTAGCCACAGGATCATAAAGAGACGTTGCGAGAACGGGCAGTTTCCAATACTTTCTCCATCACTGCCAGCCTACAATTAGAACAACAAAAAAAGTATGCATATATCTGAGATAGCAAATTTTGATAGCAGATGTAGCAGGGTAAGCAGAAAGTCCAGACCGGCTGTATGTACACAGAGTGTGTTACTCATCTCTAACGCATATTTTCATGCAAAATTTCTTCACATCCTTCTCTGAACATGCACGTGGATGTGATGAAGAATTCTGTCATCTCAGAGATGAATTTTTTCATTAAAACGTGTAATGAACATTACCGTAAGCTAGAAAACAAAATTGAAATCACAGCAGTCCTTCCAGAGGAAATAGTCTCCACCTCATTTGTCTGCGTGAGCATAAATCTACCTGAGTCACCACAAGATTAAAACAAGCCTAAATCAGTTTATGATCACAGGAAACAAGAAGAGAAAGATTTAGCGGCATAAATCGAGATGTAATGTCTAAAGCACTTAAGGGAATAAACAGAATAAATCAAAAAATTAAAGAGTCTTCAACTAAACAATCGTGGGGGCCCCAGAGCAGGAAGGAAGCTGCCAAGCAGCTGAGCACACCGGTCTCCATGCTTTGCTGAACCAGGGGCAAACGAAGCATGTGTACTGCATACCTCTGGGTAATGGCTGGAGGAAAGGCATGGGGTCGGGGACAACATGTGGGTTTCCATCTTAATGGAACTCGGCCCTGGCCAAGGCATGTAACCGTGCCTCTCATGGTGGTCTTGTTCTGAGCAAACAAATGCACAAGGCACAGCTCAGCATGGCGATGCAGCTCTGCTGGACTTTGTGTCCCACTTTAAGAGCTCAGAGGCCTAGTTTTTAAGCCTGCCACAGCATTCTCCTGAAGTGCAATTTAAGAACTTCACTTATGTGCAAGGGTACAGAAATAAAAACGTGAGTGTGTCATTTATATTCATTAATACTTAGTTCATGAATATTTGTGGACTGCATACAATGAAACAACGTACAGTAATGAAACCAGTTCTGCTTGCTCCATCACCCTCCTCAGTGCTATCAGATGAATCTCAAATAAGCTTTCCACCAACACTCACGGCTGTTTGGTTGCCTGAAGCTTCTCACCTTCACCAAGAGCTCCATGGATGGAAATAAGCACCTGGCCTCAAGCAGGCACAATGCAGCATAGTACAGGCCATAGTCCTCCATGTCAGTGGGAAGGATCCTCTTCCAACCACTGCCACTTTCTATCTCTGGTACCATGCCAACTACAAGCTTCCTTGGTGAGAAAAAACGTAACAGCCTATTGCCTCATTTAGCATTTAAGCATTATAGAGATGCTAAGAATAGCTGGGCTGCTGTGTTAAATGGGACCTGTTCTGTAAGTGGTAAAAATGAAAGCTGTTGTGGTTTTGCTTATTCTCAGAGCACTGCTTTCCAGCACTGTACAACTTATTTGATCAAAAACTTCTTAAGAACAAGACTATGCCTGCTTCCAGCATGTGCTTAAAAAATCCCTAAATCTACACCATCTTACCTCATCCTGTCTCTCACATCATGTTTCACCTGGCCACTTCTCCCAGGTAACAGAGATAGGACAAGAGGGAATGGCCTTGAGTTGTGCCAGTGGAGGTGTAGGTTGGGAATTAGGAACAATTTCTTCTCAGCAAGAGCAATGAGACAGTGGCACAGGCTGCCCAGGGAGGTGGTGGGGTCACCGTCCCTTGAGGTGTTCCAGAGCCATGTGGCACTGAGGGACGTGGGCAGTGGGCAATACTGGTGGTAGGTGGACAGTTAGACTAGATGATCTTTGTGGTCTTTTCCAGCCTTGATGATTCTATGACTCGCCTCCTCCAGTGACAAGCATCAGCACAACCCCTCCATGTAGTGGTACTCCCAACCCTGGCATGGGTGGCACTGGGAGAGAAGCAGCAGCAGCAAGGGGATGTCATTTCAAAGTGCCACCACAAACCTTTCCCACAGTTCCTACAAACGATGTGGTATTTTTATTCAGCCTTGGACAGGAAAAAATAAATTATCTCATCAGGGTTCATGCATCTTTCAGAGAACTTTCCAGACAAGAGTGATGTGATCAAGACTGACAGTAAGTTGACATTTTCTGATTGGTTACTATTTTCTGCTGGCCACTGAATACTGAATTTTTGTCTGCCTCTAACTTTTTTGGATCTAGGGAAATGAGGTTGTTGCTCTGTGTTGTCCCACATCACCATGGTGACAGCAAATCTCAGGGAGCCCCAGCCTACTTTTCTGGGGAAACATCATAACGATGGAACCAGAGATGCAGGCCCAGACAGATGTGTTACCATGACAAATGAAGATATGAAGCAGGCAGAGTCCTAATCTGTCATTAACTGGAGCGACACAAAGGCCACATAGGAAGCTGAAGGACTGGCAGCTATGGAGATGTTACAGAAGCAACCTCCTGCTTTGTTTCTGAGTGCAAACTTTTTAACTTCATGCCTGTGTGGGAGGAAAATTTACTATAGCACTACCATTTCTCTATTTCACTGTGGATAAAGCAGCAAACAGTCAGTTTCTTAGCCTTTGACCTTCAAGTCTCTCAGCCTGCTAGCAACCTATAAGAAAAACAAAAGTTATCTGAACACTTCAGAACTGAATGAAACGGAACAACTGACAGCTCTACCCACTGCCACAGTTGGAGGTGTGTACCCCTGCGTTTCTCTCAGTTCTGCAGAACTGGAGGCAAGTGACAGAAAAACTACAATAGCCCACACAATAGCACAAGCAGTGATTAAAACTTTCCCTGCTATAGCAATGACGGGCAGTCTGAAATGACCGAAAGAGCCTGAACACTGAATCTGATTTGGAATTTGACAACATTCTGTATCTCAAAGATACAATTACATATAACTTTGGGTAAAAGTCTAGAACACTAATAATTTGGCCTACTGAGGAAGCCAGGGTGAATACAGCTAGCTGAAATGACTTCAGACACGTCAGCTTGCATTTTGGCCCCCAGGAGACACCTCTGTTCGTTGAATCCAGTGAGCTGCAACTCCTGATGGACAAAAAAGCACCAGCGACACATGCCAAAGGCATTTGTTCAAGCTCCCAAACAGGGGCTCAGCCATGTTGACTCAAAAATCATGAGTCAAGGTACTGAAATAACTTTACTGCAGTCTATCGAGCAACACGATAGCTGAACCATGCCATCACTGAACATTAATGTACTTCCCAACAAAGTCAGCATGGTTTGTTTTTTTACAGCAGGGAGATGGTGGGTCAGTATCTCACCTTGTAGGAACACAATACAACAGTGAGTGTCCATGAGTTAATACCAACAGGATGACAGCATAGCGAGGGTTGCTGCAGGCTTGGAGCGAAACACCCTGCATTTTCCTTCACAGTATTATTCTGGGATGTTTAACTCTGAGCCGGGCTTGGTCTGTGCGCAGGGTTTAATTACACTTCCTGACTGCCGTGCTTTGAGATGACGCAGGGTGAAATCCTAACTCCAGGGAAGTCAGCGGGAGCCTGGCTGTTGATTCAATGGAGGATTGTGTTTCCAGACTGGTTATAACCTTAATAACCAGGCAAATGCTGGTATAATTGCAGGTAATGGCCTGGCCTCCACCTGCAATTGTTGTGATACTCTCCTAACCTCTAGATCCTGCTGGTGAAGTGGGCCGAATCACCACAGTGCAAAGTTGTGTTTGGGGCTGTTCTGCTGCTAAGCAGATGTCTAACCAGAGCCTTGAGTAAATGGCCTTCATGTTTTAATTGTGATCAGTCAGGAGGTCAATGTGCTTCTTCTAGTAATACTGAGATTTAATGAGTTCATTAATCAAACAATTAGGACAGCCATTGCTGCAGACAAGAAAACTTTCAAGCTGTGTATAGAAGCTTTCATTCAGAGCCTTCAGGGCCCTAGGCAGCAATTGTATATTGTGGCAGTATCAACTTATTACAGCTCTCCATAATCCCATAACCATGTGCCATTACTTAATGGGATTATTAGCTGACACTCCCTATTTTCATTCATTTTTCACTGTTCCACACTCTCTTCAGACTTTTTTTGTGGGTTTTCTTTTTGTGTTTGCTTGTTGGTTGGTTTGTGTACTGAGTCTTACTCAAAGAATCTGGGAAAGGGAAGAACTTTCCATAACCTTTCCACTACTGCTTACTGCTTAAGCTCTCAAGTTAAGAGCACCATCACACTTGGTATTCATTTTCCTACACACAGGACCTCACGCACAAGATATCAGAGTCACAGAAGAACTACGCCATCTTTGTCTGGTAGCTCTGAGAGGCCTTTAAAAGGTCACTTGCCTCTGCATTCTATCTTCAGGGTAATTACTCAACAGAAGAGTCATATACCGAATGTCAGTTGTAAACCACTAATTTGGGCCCTCCCTGAGCTGCAGTTGCTCTGTCCCTGGAACTGCTGAAAAATTTTGTTTTCTAACAGTTTCTGTCCAAACATCTCAGGAACTGGGGCTTTGAAAGTTCTTCTATTGACCTCAAATGTCCTGTGCCTCCAAAATCTTGATGAGTGGAATTTGTTTTTCCTGGACTTTTTGTTTCCTGATGAAGGTTAAACACAGAAGAAACTGTTCAGAAGAAGCTAAGAAGACGAGACTTTTTGCTTGTTTTTATATAACTCTATAATCCCTTTGAAGCTATAATAAAAAAAAAAAAAGGAGATCAGTAAGCATAACTTTTTTTTCCCCTGAAAGCTGAACTTCAATTCCATTTTTATTTCAGCACAAGGACGCTAAGTTTCTCTTTGCATATATTTATGCTGGCCAAGAGACAGGCTTACCTAGCAAATGGAGCAGAACCACTGCTTACCAGGGCCAGAGCCTGGGGCCAGCATCCTACATCCACCCCTGCCCATCTTGCTGGACCAGACGCCTCAGGGAATCACAGCTCGCCTGCACATTTCCACATTTAAACCCCAGCTATCAGACTGGTTCTGTGTGCTCTTCTTTCTCATATCATACTAACAACTCCCCTCTCCTTTTTCATAATGCAATTGTTTTCCCATCAGTCAAGAAGAACTAGGCCCCAAATTGCTGGCCTGGAAAACTACAACAGGTTCACACACTAGGGCCCAGCACAGGAAGCAGCTGTGAGAAGGGTGCAGTAGTTGAGAACAGCAACTGTTTCGCTTTAATTCCTTGTGTAGACTAACTTGTTCTGTACTGGTGGGATTTAGTGGGCCCAGCAGAGATCTTGCTCTGGGCTGAGCTCTGCTGTGCCAGCCTAGCAGCCATGCCAAGAAACAACAGCAAGGCAATCACAGCTCCTGTGGTGGAAAGCTTGGCTTCCCATCCTGCTGCACCAACCAACCAGCCTTGGTATTGTACAGTGGCCAAACAGGAAGGAGAGCAGCTTCCAGTGCTTCCCACTCCTCCTGAGAGGAAATCCCACTGCCCACTGGACGACCATGGAGGGCTCAAGCCTGGTCAGGGCCTCCTGGCAGGGTTTCATGTTCTTCTACTTAGAACCACAGAATGGCTTAGGTTGGAAGGGACCTCAAAGATCACCAAGTTCCAGTAACCGGTTGCCAACTGTTTGATCAAGCAAGTTTGATCAGGCTGCCTAGGGCCCCATCCAGCCTGGCCTTGAGCTGTTCAGCCCAAACCTATTCGCACTCATATACAAGTAGTAGACGAAACCACCCATTTTTCTTTCCTTCCTTATGTTTCTTCAGAGAAAGTCAACTTCTGATATTACTCACATCATCCTGAACATAAACAACAAACCTCTCAAAATTAGCTTTCTCAGTGCATTCACAGAAGGCCTTTACTGAAAGACCTTCAGCAGCAGCGAAATCTTAAAGTCAGCCCACAGACTTTAGGAAACAAAGCTGCCCAGATCAAGTGCAGAAGGATGGAGGGAAGCATTGAAAGCCCATAGCTTAGCAATCATAGTATCATAGTCTCATGCGGGTTGGAAGGGACCTTAGAAATCATATAGTTACTTAGAGGCACTGGGTTAAACTACAGTGCAGCGTGCTGCCATAAGTCTACAAAGCATAATTTATGCTTTTGATGCCTGCTACAATATTCCTGCAGATTTATTTAGTACCACATCGCTGAAAAAGGCAAAATTTTAGATATTACTTCTGTTGAGAATGCAATAAAGACATATATTTACAAGATATCCTTCCTCGCCAAAGGTAGCTATAATATACTAAAACAACACACATTCCATATACTGTGATGTGCACTAGAAACACCACAGGCATGTCATTTGGATAAGATCTCGTTCAAACCAAGGCTTTTTTTTTTCGTCAGGAAGAAACAGATTACCTGGAATTTTCTCTATTTAAACACTGTTCATTTTATGGCCTAGGGCAAGGGCACGAGCACCCAAATGCTGAACTTTACAGAACTGTTCTGGTGCCACCTACTGGACTTGACATGAAAATCTTGTCTTGCTCTTGGAGCTCGGAGCAAAAAGACATCACGAGAGGTTCTGCCTCAGACACCTCTGCAGCTTACAACATTCCTTGTCTTTTGCTAACAGCACTCCTGAGAGCACTTGAGATGCTGAAAATGTAATTCCAGGGTAATTTTTAAAGCAAAACATCTATAATTTAAAATATATTTTAATAGAAAAATTCTAAGTCTTGCCACTAACTATTCCAATTCTTTTTTAATGGTCGTATAGTTCTGCCAGCATAATATTCAACACTTAAAACAGATGCTTCCAGCTGCTGCTTAATGTCTCAGCCGAATAACAGAAACATGTCTATTTAAAATGTGTCTGGTAGTTGAGATTCCTGCACATGAACTGTATATTTGGTACACACCTGGATAGGTTCTTCCTATGTGTGTGGGACATTCCCACTAGTGAAAACTAGAGGGGAAGCTGTGTTCATTAGCAACTTGATGCTTCAGGAAAGAAACCTATTTCCCCTTTCTTTTCTCTTTTTAGGATCAAAATTAGCACCTCGGTCACTGAAAGTGCAGCATGAGGACTTTTGTTTCAAAAAGAAATGCACCTTATTTTAGACCCCTTCTTTAGCATCACTCGTGAGACCCTTTTTTCTTGCTGAAGCCAGAAACCCTGGAGGTCTCAACTGGAATTTCAACAAAAATTGAGGGTGAGTTTCAACCAGAGAGATGCCAGAGAATTATCTGATGACGAAGCACAGATAGATGGGAGCCTGCAGCCTTAGAGAGGCAGGAACAGCAGCACCACTGGTTCTTTCTGGAACAGACTGAGTACTCTACAAAACAATAACACTGAGATAACACAAAGATGATAAGAACAGATACAAACTGTTACATTACACACTGAAGCTGGAAACCACCTCTCACAGAATCAGCCAAAGACTACAGGTCAGTGGAGACAGGCAGATGCTCCTCAAGGATGATTAATCTTGCCCATGTGGGATGACATCCCTTTTGGCAGTGCAGCTTTCTCTAAGTACAGCCCTTAATAGCCTCATACAGTTTAGACATCTAATTTAACTTAGGTGAGCTGAAATCTATCTTTTGAGACTACTCAACAGCTAGAGATAGCTGCTGCAAAGAGAAAAAAAAAAAAAAAAAAAGACTAGATCATGACATACAATCATCAAAACAAGGCAGAGGCATACACATGGTATTCAAATGTCATCCCGCAGAACAGCAGCAATGGATAGTGAATATCTCCTACTATGTAAGAAACAAGTTGAGATGTTGTTAATGAGATAATGAACCTTAATGGCTCCCCAAAAAGTTGGTGATGAGGAGCAGCAGCTTTCAGATGGGACTAAGTTGCCAAGTGCCCAGCCAGATGTCAGGAGGCTTCTCCAAGCACTTGAGGCTGGCCAGATTCAGGGCAGAGCAAGCAGGCAGCCAGTCCTTTTGACAAAGAGCTAGTTACCATTCATGCACGTGTTGACCTTCAAAGCAGCATACAAGTACTGTAAACCAATTTATCTTCACCAATCCTAACTTAAAGAATAAACAGGAAATGTGTATGTAGAACTTCAGCAGGGATGTGAGAATGCCAAAGAATTTCTGGAAGTTCTTTATAAAATGCTGTGTGGATTAAAGCTTTTAGCTAAGGCTAGGCCAAAAAGAGATGCCAAGGGAAAAAGAATGAAAGGAAATGAGCTCAGGTGAAAGGAGATAGAAGGAATTAACCCTTTGCCTGCACAGCTTCAACCAACCACAGGACACAACCTGTTTTTTGTGACTATGGAGTGTAAGCAGTAGGTTAGAGGTTGAGCCTACCTACAAACAGGATGACATACACTTGTTTACTGTGTTTTTAGTGATGCAGCCGTACATTAGTGCTTAGTTAATAAAGAACTAGCTATTCATTCCTACTGATAGTAAGAAAACAGGCTGTGTCTTGGAGCAGCGCTCCCACTCACAGAAACCACGACATCCCTCTTCACAAGGTTTATGTCTCATGGACCAGTGACCTATTAGCGTTTCTTAACATCCTCCACCAACTCTATTAATTAAGGCTCTTTTCATTCTGTTAGGTTTCTGAAATTACACTAGCTAAATCTTTCTTCTGTGCAGTATTCGCATTACATTATCATGACTACTTGGTTTCATTCATTCCATAATTATGTTCACTAAGGCTCTTTCAAAACAAATTCTCCAGAATGCTTCACTTTTTGCTGGAAGCAGTTCTCTGCTTTTGGTCCTCAACTCATGCTGAGGAATTTACAGTATGCTGGAGTTTCTTAGCAGGACATTAGACTCCATCCTGCTTTTATGCAGTGAACTGTGGTCAGAGCTTAAAGGGCTTGTATACATCAGGAAATTCTAATCCTCTCTCCACGATAGAAAGGAAAAGAAGCCTGAAATTGCTGCAATTTCCTTTGGTTTCTGTTCTCTTTCCCCACTATGTGCCAGCAGCCTTTTCAGGACAGAGAAAGCCTCAATTATTCTGACTTCTGCTACTTTATTTACTTACCACGGTCTGCTGGGTAAGTAATTATTGCTGGAATTAACTTAATTACTTAGTAAGTAATTAAACACTTTTGATGCATAGGCAGAATTTTTCCTTCATTAAGAAGTAACTTTGTGGCAATAAACTTTTTACCTTTGTCAAGTTGTTTTCTAAATAATTAGACCAGCCTAATAGGTCTGAAAAACACTAAAAACAATGTACTCCCCTTTCTATTTTAATAGCTGCATCTCTCAAAAAAGATTAAGCGATAATGGAAGTATTATATTAAAAGAAGAAGAAGAAGAAGAAATTAAGCAGAAGCTATTTCAATTAAAAGGTTAATGTTGTTCCAGAAAGTTACAGGCATCCACTTACAGGAACTTGTAATGACTACAACTACAAAACCACTGGGAAGTACAGAATGTGGTATTCAAGCAGCCAAACTTGGGGGTCCTTGTTGATGATAAACTGAACATGAGCCATCAACGTGCGCTTGCAGCCCAGATGGCCAACAGTATCCTGGGCTCAACCAGAAGAGAGGTGGCCAGCAGGGTGAGGGAGGTAATTATTCTCTGCTCTGCCCTTGTGAGGCCTAACCTGCAATACTGCATCCACATCTGGGACCCCCAGCACAAGGAGTGAGGCTGTTGGAGTGGGTCCAGAGGAGGGTCACTAAGATGATTCAAGGGCTGAAGGATTTCTCCTATGAAGATAAGCTGAAGGAACTGGGCTTGTTCAGCCTATAAAAGAGAAGGCTGCAGAAAGACCTTGTTGAGACCTTCCAATATTTAAAGGGACTTTATAAGCATGAGGGAAATTTATGAGGGTAACCAGTGATAGGACAAGGGGTGTGGTTTTAAACTAAAGGAGGGAAGACTTAGATTAGATGTCAGGGTGAACCTTTGACTGAGAGAGTGGTGAGGTACTGCCCACAGATGCTCCAAACCCAGAAGTGTTTAAGGCCAGGCTGGATGGGGCCCTGGGCAATCTGATCTAATACTTGATTTACAGGCTGGTAACCCTGCCTGTGGAAGAGGGGGTTGGAACTTTATGGTCCTTGAGGTTCCTTCCAACCCAAGCCATTCTATGATTTTAGAATGGGTATTATTTAGGCAAAACACACATTTTCTTTTGATTTGTCTGCCTGCATCTGCCCAGCATTCCCACTGAGCAGCAGGTCTGCCAGCAGTCAGGCCTTCCGGTTCTGACTGAGATCATAAATAAATTAACCATTAAGTGATAATGCTGTAAAGCAAACACAACACAGGCAGCTATGAGTGAAAAATTAAATATGCAATATTCTGTGATACATTTATAGGGGCTGTGCTTTCACTAATATTCACTCCTATTCAAATTAAAGGGATTAAAGATTAAACTCATGTATGTGTGCCATTACACAGGAAAAAAATGTAAATTACAGATTTCCTCAAATCTCTTACAGCTACCTCTACCACTGTGGTAGCTATGGCACACGGCATAACCTGGGACTGTGCTGTGCCTGCTTCCAGGGTGGGACCACAGGTACATTTTGAATCTTTGAGGTCCTTTCCAGCCCACACTATTCTCTGATACACCTCTTGTGACAGGAAGGCAACTAATCAAACATACAGGACACCCACACCTAGCTACCTGGTATTCACAGCACAAGTGTGTGGTAATAACACAAAAGGAGCCAGCAACCAGAAGTCCACTGCTTTGCTCACTCAGCGAGGTAAAAATAAATTGGAATATGAACAAGTGACTAGCAAAGAACGAAAAGCTTCAGCTACAAGTTAGTAGAGTTTACATGAATCTTAGCCAATTTAGGAATATCGTTATCCTACACAAGTAATTGTCATATTTCATTAGTTATTCTTTAATTAGGTCTCATTCAAGATAGCATTACTTTTAGTTTTGTACGTTAAGAAGCTAATAATGGCGACAATTAATTATGTGGGTATTACTCATGCAGAGTGACTGAGATCCTTCAAAATTTTGCGAGCAATCATTGCTGCTCCTCTTAAATGGAAGCTGTTTTTCTTTTAATGGTGGATGTGACATTCTCTCTTTGAGTTTCACACCCTTAGTTTCAACAAACACCAGCAGCCTAACAGCCTTTAACTGAAGGTAGGTGAGCAGCTGAGGGCTGCCTGGTCACAGCCAGAGCTGGCAGGCTCCATTTCACACCAGGCCAAACAGGCCTGAATTTCCTTTCGCTATGAATTTTGCCCACAGAGTCAGTTCTGCCCATGCGTGTGTTAATGGGAACGCTACCAGGTCACAAGCGCACAAGCAACAAATCAAATGCTCTAAGCTATTTATCCTGTTACAAGAATTATGTTTAAATACCTCAATGCTATTTCTAATCCGTATTTAATAATAAGGCAAGATGCCAGCCGAACATTCTACAGAGAGACCAAAATCTTATATCCTTTTTAGATTCTTACAGGGAATTACTGCAACAAAAGAGCATTATACTCTAGAACACATTATAGGTCTGGGGAAAACAGATTAACTGGTATTTCCGTGACACATCCTGTTTTACACTTCATTGTGCGATACTTAACAGCACGCAGCCCCACTGCTTCCATTTAAATGCAAAAACCATACATACCCAGAAAACATTTGTAATTTGTGCTGTAAGCAAAGAAGTAAATAAGAAGTAGCCAAGCAAGTAAGCTGCTTTATGCAGCTCCAGGGAGGAGGTGGCTGAAGGCTTGAGAAAATACTTTTTGACTGGTACTCTTCATTAAGGCAGTTGAAGGGTGAAAGTAAGGGATCTGTTTTTTCTGCTGTTCCCCCATCCCCTTCCAACAGTTTGTGATTTCATGGTCCAAGCAGAAAATATGTCCAATGCCTAGGTAAAATATTAAATGAAAAACCTGCCAGGCCCAGTGAGAACTGGCAAAGATGCTCTTGAAAGAGCAGTACAGTACTGTCCACCAGCACAAACCCAAGAGCTCAAATGAGCAGGAGCTGGACTCTGTTCCCTTCCTTTGCAGAGGACAGCCAACCATCATCATCCTGCTTAACCCGCCACCTTGCTTCCATTCACAGCCCCTGGAAACTAGAAGAACCACAGCACTGCTAGTAGTTGCTACATACACACTGTGTGTGTTGTACTGCACAACAAACAGCTCCAGTATCCACAGGTCCTCATGGATCCACATATGCCCCTATGTTTTTAAGCCTTTAGGGTACATGTGGATCCTGTTTCAAGTTTCTTCTGCCACCATTTATTTCTCTCTTTAGCTCAGGTTCTGTAATAGCTTTTAAAATAATTTCAAAACGGAACTAACACATAAATGTCAATGATTCCCCAAGGCACACAGGAGAGTTTGTCTGAAATCTGAGTAAATGGTTAACTATTCCACTTTAATAACTTGAAAAAGAACATTCACTTGTGACTCCAGTCCTGCTGTCACTCACTTTGTTCCGTCACGGTTATATTTCTAATCTGAGCGTTCAAATATATGCCAAAATCTTAGCATACGGAGAAGAAAAATAAAGAGGGAAATACCACCTTCACACTCCTGCCCCCATAATGACCATCTCTCGAGGGAGAAAAATATATACATGTAACTCCCTGTACCATGCTTGCCACATACAGTGATGCGTCTGCAGAAGAAAAGAAGCCACAGTCCTCCCCAGGGAAAACACCAGCTCACACATCTCTCGCACAGAGCTGCTCTGGGGCTTGGGAAGCTGAAGATTTTTATTAAGGAATTAGAACAATTTCAACTTAGTGCTCACGTTATTGAAAGTAACTTGGACAGCATCATTCCTCTTTTATCAGTAAATAATCAGATACTGCAAATGGAAAAGCACACAACTCCTTATCACAGCAGGACATTTCATTATCTGAGCAAGGAAATAATCGTGCAACCTTCACATGGCATTGACTTACACTCCTTGGTTGGAACTCAAGGAGACACATTTCTAATGTTTAAAAGAAGCAGTAGGATCTGTTTTAACCCAGAAATCAAGACACAGAATGCACTCAGCAATGGACAGCGATGGACATATCCATGCTTTTACTGCCTCTACTGAGGCTGACAAGGAGAGTCTTTCTTCTGCAAAGAAGTACATAGACACCAATTCGAAGTAACTTCACCTCAGATCCTGAAAAAGTGTAGTCACATTAATAATTTCCATTATCATTTTTCCTTCACGGAAACCTCACTGTTGCTTTAAATAGCCAGAAATTTACTCTTGCAAGGGTCAATACAAAAAATAGTACAGAAGTGAAAGAAAGACTAAAACTGTAATCTCTATGATAGTTAAATCTGTAAGTGTAAGGTGAAGGTGGAACTGTATGTAGAAATGAGGCAACCCACAGGATTGCTGAATCCTCTTCTTATGGCATTAAAGTTCTGGAAAGAACTGATTTCAGATGGATGAAGGCATGCAAGAAACTCCCAAGCCAGAGACCATTTAAACTCTACATCTTTCTATGATAGGAAATAATGGCAAATACATTGCATAACCAAAAGGTTGTCAGATACTCCCAGCTCCTCAAATTCCACCTTTCTGATGCTATTTCACTTTCCAAGTATTTAAAATAAACTCTGATGGCCCAAAGAGGTATCAGGAACAGCTCCGTAGCTTTGCGTACAGCGTTGGCATTGGTGAGGTTGTAGATGTTTGGCTGCTGGAGAACTCAAAGATCCAGCTGGATGGGGCTTTGATCAATCTAATGGAGCTTTAGGGTGTCCCTGTTTATTGTGGGGGAGTTGGATCAGGTGGCTCCCTTCCAACTCAAATGATTCTGATTCTTACACAAAGAAGCCTCAACAAAACAGTCAGTGGGAGAAGCCCTGAACACAGCAGCTTTCTCAGGCAGCAATCATCAGCATTTCCAAGGAAAGCTGCAGCTATCTGGCAGAATTTATGAACTGAAGGGACAAAGAAGGCTGCCAGCTCTGCTTCTGCTCTGTGAGATTGTTAAGATCTACCCCTCTGTGATGATAAAGCTCAGGAAACAGAGGCAGGTGGCTGAATTTCAGGCAGCTAGCTGACCTCATCACTAGTTTCTTATTTCAAGAAGAAAGGAGTAAGAGGACAGGCCTTGAGGCTGAATCAGGAAAAAGTGAGCCCTGGTTAGCCAAGGGCTTAAATGTCACATGATTTTAAGCCTATGCTTAAAGAAAGCACATGCAGACGTCCTTTACCAAATCAGTGTGCTGAGAGTACATACTAATATGAAAAGGTCTAGGAATGCAGCTTTGAAGGTGTTTAAGCCTTTCAACCCAGTTAAACAAAAAGAGGACTCCAGGGAGTATGACCAGGTCATAACAAATAAATAAATAAGAATAATAATGAAGTATGCACCTTTGTATTTATGACCTTCTATGTGTATGTCGGACTGTGGGTTTTTGGGGAACAGGATTAGAACTCCAAGCTCTAAAGCCTGACTGCTCCTATAGGAACACCTCCAGGAGCAGCACCACAACAATTCTGGTGTTCTTTCAATGCCATTTTTCAACCAGTGGTTCTGAAGTACCTTTTTTCTTTGCAGCTGTAAGAAGGTGATGACCCAAACTGCCAAAAACCAAAGCAGAAGTTAAAGCAAGAAAGACTGCATTCAGAAAGTTTGCATAGCTCTTTTCAAGAAAAGAAAGATTGATATAATTGCCTTTCAAACAAAAGTCTCCCAAGCACTACTCTACTGAAAGGAAGACTTCTGAAGGAACACTCATATCCCAGAAACCCTGCCGCAGGTGCACAGGTCAGATGCAGTAAATAGCCTGGGGAGGTATGAAAGGAATTTATAATACCAGGACCTCTTAAGCTGCATTAGGAAACCCTAACTTGACATAGTCCAGCTGGGGAAAAAAAATCATAAGGTGCTGAGAAAAGGCAAATAGCCCTGGGGAAGGCAGCCAGTTTCCTGCCTTGTATGCTAGTCCTGGGAAAAGAACTGCCTCATGTGTTTTAACAAGCACACCTCCTGACCCCTGCTTTGGTTCTTGGTGTACGGCTGTATACACTCCAAGCACCGAAATCACCATACAAACAACACATCAGCCAGGAAATCAGGGCTGGGCTGGTTTGCTGGGGCAGCCCCAAGAGTCAGCCTCATCCAGCTCCAGCCAGGTACTGCTCTCAGCAGTGCTCCCACTCTGCTCCATCATACTGGCTTTCTCCTGAGCTATTCTACCATTGACCAAACCTCATTCCCCAGCAATCTGTCTTACCACAGCCCTCCACCAATCCAACACACTCATCAATGCAAGTTTTGGACAGTTCTCTTGGATAGAGTACCTAATTTTCACCCAGTGCTAATGAATACCTACACTATACTGTGATTATGCTGTAAATAGTTAGATATCAACCATGAGATACAAAACAGAGCTCATTGAATAGGCATACAGACCACAAGGGCTTTTTCAGATACCTGTGCCCCTGCTGCCCATGAACTTCTTGGCTCGTGCATTCAAAGCCCAGTAATTCAGTTTTAGAACAGCCTATATGTACTTTATAGTTATTTACAAACTCCATCAGAACACAGCAAACAAGGCAGGATCTTCTCCTGTCCGTAGCACACCTTGCCATTTAAGACACATAGGTAAACTGTGGTGTTTGGAGGCACAGATGGAGGCACTTGTTCCTTCCTCTGTCTCCAGACACAGCAAAGTTTCTGAAGTTTTTACTTTCTGGTTTATCAGCACTTGTGATAGTTCAGCACAGCCCTAAGCGTGCTTGACCGACATGACATATCCCAGGAATGGCGTGGGGAAATTTGGTGTCAGTGAAGCAATGCTGTTCCCTGCTGGAGATGAAATGACTAGTGACTTTGATTTAAAGATCAAGAATGCCACAAAAACAGAATGAAGCCTATTACTTTTGGTTGAATAAAATCTATTTTCCTTAAGCTCCTGAGCAGCTTTTACAGTAAAACATCCAATTCTGAAACTAAATGTGAACTGTTTTAGAAGAGGAATGAACTCAGGTAAGGCCTTCTGCTCAAGCCAGGTTGTTGGCTGCCTGTGCTCAGCACTTACAGTTAAATTACCATCCTTGGAAATCTTTAGGATGACAAAGTCTGCAGTTGTGATTCTGGTGTTTAAGTTGTCTCTTTGTAAGAAAAATTTGAATACAATTGGTAGGTAAATTTGGAGATTGTTTGGGTCTTTTGGTGGTTTTGTTTGTTTGCTTTGTTAGTTTTATTTCTTTTGAAATAGACTCTTAAATCCTACATAAGCTTTAAATTACTTCATACTAACTGAATATTCTGATAAAAATTCCACTAAATCCAAGTGGCAGGATACATAAATGACATTTTCTGTCAAATAAAAGCTCTCGTCAAAGCTCTGGAGAAGAAAAAAGCATACACACGCTTAACATTTAGTAGACCAAATAGCCAGAACCAACATCCACAAGGTGTCCTACCCAATGTGCTTAGTTGAATGGTCAGTGAGAAGGTATATCTGGATGCCCTTTTACAAACACTTGACTTTGAAACACCAAAAACTTCAAACATCACTATCTAATGGAAATACAGGGTATTTCTGCTTCACAGAAGAGTGGAAATCAAATAAGTACCTGATTAAACACTTACAGCATTTTTTATATGATCTTGCCCTCACACAGTTCAGCTTTGTTAAAGGCACAGTCCAGATGCCTAAAGACAGACATCTGTTATCTCAGAGATTGCCTTAGACTGGTCCACCTGGCATACAGCTGCTGGCTCAGAAAGTCTGGAGCACAGGTCTTACTGGGAGCAGCTGAGGGAACTGAGATTGTTCAGCCTGGAGAAGAGAAGGCTCAAGGGAGACCTCATCACCCTCCACAGCCACCTGAGAGGAGGTCATGGTGAGATGGAGGTTGCCCTCTTCTCACGGGTTACAGCGACGGAGTGAGAGGGAATGGCCTCAAGTTGCACTGGGAGAGGTTCAGGTTGGACGTTAGCAAGAATATATTCTCAGAAAGAGCAATAAGGTATTGCCATAGACTGCCCAGGGGGGTGGTGGAGTCACCATCCCTGAAGGTGTTCAGGAACTGTGTGGATGTGGCACTGAGGGACATGGTCAGAGGGGATGGTGGGGGTTGGCTTACAATTGGACTAGGTGACCATACAGTCATGGAATCATTAAGGCTGGAAAAGACCTCTATACCATCATCTCTCATAGCTGCTGCTACCCCTACTGAGTGCCAGAGCATCCCAGATAGTACAAGGTCTCCAACTTAACCCTGTGTGTCCAAGTGCAAACTAAATATCATCAACAATAATCAGCCGAAGTGTACAATTCCTGATACCTATGCTTGTGGAGCTGGCAGGAGCTTTGCCAGCTACATCAAATGGAGTGGCACAAGACAACACGACAGACACAGTATTCAAATACATGCATTCAAAATGGAAATGAAGTAATGCAAAGAAGCAGGAAGCAGAAGAGGGAAAAAATCTCCAAGTGAAAAAGAATAAGCTCATGATCAACAATGACAAGAACAGGCAGCAATAGTGCAGAGGTGCTGTTACCAGTCACCACATTGCCATATCTGAAAATGGCACGCTTTCTTTCTGATAGTGATGGTTCTGATTGTTAATTGTTGCTCTCAAAACTTAAGAGAGTAACAAAAGTATTTGTGTCAAGCCAAGTTCCCTACATTCCCTAGCAGGAAACTGTGGATCACTCAGACGCTATCAATGCATTATATTCTATTGAGTTTTCACCTATTATGGCACTTGTTACATTAGTCTCTACTCGTATGGTTTGATAAACCCTGGCACGGACATCCTCTGCCAAGCTCTGCACATGCACAGATAACAGGCAGACAGTATCCTGGCCACTTACAAATTAGCCAAAAATCAACAGGAGGATGAACAGAAAAGAGGGACAACAAAGAAACTGGGGTCATACTTAACAGGAAAGACAACAATTTCACTATTTTCAACAGCCTAACCCCTGCCAGATTCCCAGTAGTATCCAAGAAGGGCAGAGTTTCAAACAGAGGATAGAAGCAGGTCAGTGAGCCGATGAGTATTTACAAGGAAGCTCCCAGCAGCACAGAAGAAAGTGCTGAGAAATGCAACAAAAGGGTGAAGGAGGTCAGCAGCACTTGCAAAGCAGAGACTGGTGTCAACAACACCTCAAAAGCAAGTAAGAGTTAATAGGCACGTAATCCTGATACAATGGAGCACAAGTGGGATGGTAACACATTTATTAGAAACACACACACAAACAGAAGCATTTCAGGCTGCAAGCAAACATTTACATTTGGTTTGGATTGTCACTTCACTTCCTTAACCCACAGTGCTAGCAATTGCTCAGGATGAAGCATAAACCCCATGGACCAAATTCTCTGGTGACTTAAAAGCACTTGGGAATCTCCACATGTAAGAGTTGATGCTGTTTCACTTTGGAATCCACTTTCCCCTTTTTTCCCTATCACTAATATGCAGCAACTATTAAAGCACAGTATTATCCATGTGCTCTTAAAGTACTCTTAAGCTCTACTTCAAGCTGTTACAGAGAATCATAAAATCATTAAGGCTGGAAAAGACCACTAAGTTCATCTAGGCCAACCAACAGCCCAACCCCACCATACCCACTGACCACATTCTTCAGTACCATACCCACACAGTTCCTCAACATCCCCAGGGTCAGTGACTCCACCACCTCCTTGTGCCACTGCCTCACTACTCTTGCTGAGAACCTGTTCTTCCCAGTATCCAACCCGAACTTCTCCTGGTGCAACTTAAGGCCATTCCCCTTCATCCTATTACTATAACCTGGGAGAAAAGGCTGATTCCTACCTCAGTACAACCAACCTTCAGATGGTTGTAGAGAACTTTGTTCCTTTTATGCCCCCCACAGCCTTCATGATTTTGTCCCTTGATCACACTCAGTATTCACTGATGAGTAGTTTTAGCCTACTGATAAAAACCATCCTGCTCCACACTTTGCTCACAGGGGTCCCAGAGCAACTTAAGGTGGTTATTACCTATAGAAATTACACATCTGATATTCCATCTCTGTGGATGGATATTGGTCCCACCACTAGACCCCTGACTCTAGTGGAATCCCAGACACAGGACAGAAGAAAGCACATTTTTGTGCTTTCTATACTATGAAAATGACATTAAATGGTACATTTTTTTTTTCCCTGTCCAAACACTGGACAGGTAAACTGGACAACTACAAGAGACATGAAGCTTCTGGGCAGCTCACTGACTTTCTGATTATAGAGCTGTTGAATCTTAACACTGACTGCAGTATGTTAGAAAATCCTAATATCCCATTTTAGTACACGTTTTCCATTTTCCTCCACCTCAGCCCTCCCAATGTAGTGTGCTGAATACTCTTCTTACTGCATTCTAACGATCTCAAAATCCTTTAAAAGCCACTTAATCACAAATCAGAGCCAGCAGTCTGAAACAGAAGCCACACAATGCGTTCCCACCCTGGGTCCCAGTGTCCCGCAATGCCTCCAAGTCCACCAGAACTGAGAGCCTTGCATATGTGTTCCATATAAAGCCAGGGAAACCCCAAGCGAGGCAGGTTTATATGGGGTGCTAATAACCAAATCCCTTTATCCAGGTCAGGGCTTTGACTGCCAAATTTAAATGCCACCCATCTCAAAGGCTGCCCGGGGGCTCCCGAACCCGGCTTTCCCCACGCCCCACATCCTACCTTGACGAAGAGCGAGATGTCGTATTCCTGCTTCTCCTCCTCATCCTCCAGCGCAGCTGGCGAGCCCGTCTCGTCGTCCTCGTCCTCCGCCGGGCCTCGCACCCCGTTCAGGCTCAGGCCCGCCGACTCCCATTCTCCGCCCTCAGGACCCGGCCACCCTCCGGGCCGCCCCGCCGCGCCTCCTCCCCCCGAGGCCGCGCTCTCCTCTCCGGCCCCCGCCGGCTCCCCGGTGCCGGCTCCTCGCTCAGCCCCCGGCAGAACCTCGGCTCCGTCGTCCCCTTCGGGACCTGCCGGCGACCGCTGGCCGCCATCGGTCTCCCCTGCAGGCGGCACTGCGTCCTCTGCAACCCCGGGGCGCTGGGGAGCCTCTTCGTCTCCGGCTGGGGCCTCTTCACCCTCCTTCTCAAGTTCTGCCCCCGACGGGGTTTCCACTATCACTGCTCCTTCATCGGGGCTCGGTGCCGACGGGACTTCTTCCTGCACAGCGTCCTCGGGGTCCGTCCCTGCCCGGGCTTCTTCCCCCATCTCCTCTTCGGGTTCCGTCCCCGACGGGGCTTCCTCTCTCGCTCCCTCCTCGGGCCTTAGCCCCGACGGAGCTTCCTCTCTCATAGCTTCCTCGGGTTCCGTCCCCGGTAGGGCTTCCTCTCTCATAGCCTCCTTGGGCTCCGTCCCCAGTAGGGCTTCCTCTCTCATAGCCTCCTCGGGGTCCGTCTCAGACGAGGTTTCATTCCTCAATACCTCTTCGGGGCTTGGCCTCGACGGGGCTTCTTCTCTCGCCGGCTCCCCGAGGACTGTCCCGGACGGGGCTTCTTCTCTCATTGCTTCCTCGGGGACCATCCTGGACTGGGCTTCTTCTCTCGCTGGCTCCTCGAGGACTGTCCCGGACGGGGCTTCCTCTCTCACTGCTTCTTCGGGTACCGTCTCGGACAGGGCTTCATCCCGCACCACCTCTTCAGGTTCTGCTCCCACCGCGTTCACCTCCTGCACCACACCCTCGGGGTCTGACCCTGACGGACCTGTCACTGTCAACTCTTCGGGCTCTACCACCGCCGGGGCCACCGCCGCCTCTTCGGACTCTGTTCCCACCGGGGCCACTTTCCCCGCCGTCTGCTCGGGTTCTACCCCCGTCGGCTCGGAGTCCGCTCCCTCGGCCGCCGCCGGTTCCCCCCCCTGCAGAGCTGCGCCATCCCTGCCGAGTCCCGGCAGCTCTGCCTCCTGTTGCCCCGTTCCTGGACTTTCCGCTGCCCCTCCAGGCTCTTCATCACCCCCCTCACCGGGCACAGCGGCCGCCTCTTGCCCGCCGGTACCCCCTCCTCCTTCGGAGGACACGTCGGAGAGCTCCGCCGCCCCGTTGGGGCTCAGCGAGGTCTGCGGATTCACCACCGCCTCCGCACCTTCTTCGCCCGCTCCTCGCGGCTCATCGCTCCCTACCGGCTGCCCCGGGCTCTCCTCCATGCCGTCTCCCCGGGGCGCCGCCGGGACCAGCGCAGCAACAGCCACTGCACCGGGATCAGAGCCGGACACCTACGGGCAGCGGGGGGACGGCCGCGCCTGCGCTGCGGGCGGAGGAAGGGAGGGCGGCGAGGGGCGGCAGGTGCGGTGCTCCTCCTCCTCCTTGCTGCCCCGACGGGTCCTACCCCTCTACAGACACCCTATCCCAGTAAATCGCTCGTCCCGTGGCTGCAACCCTGCAGGGTGGCCGGAAAGCCCGAGCTCGCTCCCCCCTCCTCCGGCCCCATTTCTACCCTCTGGGCTTCTGTCCCGTGTTACCGGCACGGAGTCTTGTGGGAGCTGCCGGTTTGGGGAAGGTGGCTGTGGGTTCAGGTTCATCCCGCCGTCTGCCTTCTCTTCCAACTTTCACACTTGAAAATTTCTCTCGCTTATGGCGGAACTTTGCATAAAAACGAGGTTCTGGTGTGAGAACATCTTCTCTCGATTTTGCTTGTAGGCAAAAGGAAATCATTTAATAGGAGGTGCAGTCTGCTCCAACTACACTCCCTCAAGTCTAGCGGTGCTGATGGCAGAGAACACTGGCTATTTCGCTGGTCATAGAATGGCTTTGCTTGGAAGGGATCCCAAAGATCGTCTGGTTCAGATTTGTGTGATGGAGAACTAGGCTCCTGTGGCAGCACAGATTTGGGTGACAGAAATCTGGAGCCCAATGGCATCACAGAGTCAGATGATGAAGATCCAGATCCCAATGATGCTGAGATCCAGACCCCAATGGCACCGTAGAGTCAAGTGATGGATATTCAGACTGTGGCGGCATCACAGAGTCAGATAATGGAGATCCAGATCCCAGTGATGCCTGAGATCCAGACCCCAATGGCATCGAGTTGGATGATGGATATCCAGACTATGGAGTCAGGTGATGGAGACCCAAACCCCATTGGCATCCCAAAGCCATGCCACACACCATCCCGATTTGTCCCCTTCTAACAGAAGGTAGTTCCTAGTTTTCTAAAGTGCAGAGGGAGCAGTGGGTGGAAAAGTGAGCTGCCAAGGGGAAGCAGAAGATAGAAAAAGCACACAGTTCAGCGCTGCGATGCATGTGTATGTATATAAAACCACTTTGTATGTTTGGATGTGGAAAGAGTGAGCTGAAACGAGATTTTTGAGTGGATGTAAACAGCCAACAGGAGACAGGCAACAGTGAAAAATGAATAATTCAGTCAGACAAATAACCCACTCTGATAATAATCTGACAGCTACTTTCCATAGAAGTTGTGCTTGCCTCAAGTTGATTTGCTAGTGAGGCAGAAGAACAGGGAGATGCAGCCTGACCTGCTGGGCAGATGTGGTCATCAGGGATGCTTCTGGGAGATCTGGACACTTGGCAATGATGGGCTTAGCATCTGGCAATAGCAGTCTTGTAGCTGGACCCATAAGCTTCTCTTATGGGTTTTAATATCAGTAGGCTGACACATCTCGGTTGCCTCTATTTCTACACAGATAGGGCTGGTTCACTCATCTCAGTTCTTGCTGAAGGGACCGTAGCACGTGGCTCACAGGTTGCACTCTGTGTATGGCATTTTATAGTTCTCACATGTAAGACAGAGCAGAGCTGGAGGCAGTGGAGCAGGCAAGCCACGAGCATTGCCATCCTTTGCGTCTTTCCACAGGTATATACACAGATGCTTTCTTCATTTTGATGGAGTTAGGACGTGGCAATGCCATGTGACTGAGTCCGTGCTGCCTGCTGCAGCAGGCCACTCTGCCCAACACTCTTCTCAATTACTGAGCAATTACTTAACAATTAATCTCTTCTACTTCATGCTCTTTTACACTGTCTTCAAGCTCTTTACATCCCATCTGTTTCTAACATAGGCCCTCAGCTAATAAATATTATTTCCCTAGTTCAGCTTCGGGAAGGATTACTGCACACCTTCATTTAGAAGCTGAGTGCAGGTAATTAAATATCACATATGTTCGACATTAGTGGGCAGCATGGTGATCCCCTCACAGCCTGCTGGAAGCATGCTGCATCCTGGGGTGCTATCAATTATGCTGCATTCACTTGGATTCTTGTCACTTCCTTTCCTCCCTTCACTGCATGGGGAATGATGCAGTTATCATTTCACATCCTAAGGTCAGGAAAAAATGCCACTTATATTTTAAAGAATCATAGAATAGATCGGGTTGAAAGTGACATTAAAAATCATCTAGTTCCAACCCCTGCCATGGGCAGGGCTGTCCCCCACCAGCTCAGGCTGCCCAGGACCCCATCCAAGGATCAGTGAACAATCAGTGAACTCGGTGGTCAGTGTAAGTGAGCAGACAGGCCGTGGAGTCTCCTTCTCTGAAGATATTCAAGATGCACCTGGACACTTTCCTGTGCAATCTACTGTAGGGAACCTGCTTTAGCAGGGGATTGGACTAGATGATCTCCAGGGATCCCTTCCAACCCTTATAATCCCGTAATTCTGTGATTGAGTGAGACAATCATCATGGTCAGTATGGACAGTCTCCATTTCTGCAAGCCCAAGAGTCCAGCAGAGATCTAGTGAAATGGCATCTCATCCCCAGCTGTACATCTGAAATAGGCTGTGTGGCCATGGCATTAAAGTCCATTTCACTGACTGAAAAACTAGTGGTGATTGGTGCATGGCAAGAACTCTCTGCTGCACCCACCTAAAATTATTTGCCATTAATCATACCTCAGGTGATGCCCATCAAGACTGAAGTTTGGGACTAAGGAATGTTTATTCCTTAGTTTCTCCCCACCCTGTGTTATTTTCATTGTAGCTTGTGGCTTCGCTGGAATTCCCACAAATTATTTGTGGTGTAATACTGTATTTTTATATATTTAGGTTGGATATCAGGAACAATTTTTTCTTGGAATAAGCAGTGAGGCAGCGGCACAGGCTGCCCAGGGAGGTGGTGCAGTCACTGTCCCTGGAGGTGTCCAAGAGCCATGTGGATGTGGCACTGAGGGACATGGGCAGTGGGCATGGTGGGGGTGGGCTGATGGTTGGACTGGGTGATCTTAGAGATATTTTCCAACCTTGATGATTCTGTGATTCTTTATAAGAATACAGCTGCCTTGCCCTTTGTGATGGAAAAAAATGTATATATTTTATTGAAATCATGGAAAAGATAAAGCTACAAATGGGGGAAAAATGTATGGGAAGACTGAGATTTTCAGCACTATCATAATTCATGTACCTCTGTTCTTTCTGCCCCTGGCTCTTTGAACACCTGCCCAGAGGCCAATGTAGCATCCTACTGCTTTGTGCTTGGCAAGATGCTCTGTCTGCTGAAGCCAAATTAAGAGTTGGAGAGACCCCTGAAAATGGCAGTGGTGTGGAGTGCTGGGGGTGCCATCTGTATTTAGTGCTCTGAGCTGCCCGGCACTAAGCTGCTTAGGGTGATCGGCTCCCTCCCAGCTGCTTAGCTGGGCAAGGAGCTGTGTGTGTGGGGTAGGGAAGCAGAAGCTACTTTATGGCATCTGCCCATGCTGTGATTCTGCTTGGGAAACCCCGGACGAACTTATTTCACTGAACTCTTCCTCCCTCCCTGCTTTCAAATGCAGCTATGCCCATGCTCTCACTCAAGTACTGTTTCTTAGGATGTACACATGCCACTATTTAAAGGACCGTCACAATTTGCAGGAGATTCAATAGGATTACTGATATGTTTAAAGCTAAGAGTCTTAGTAAGGATCTGGGTCTTATTAAGTAACTGTGATTTCATTATTGGCATCCTCATCGTTCCTCCTTCTGTTTCTGACACAAACTGTGGCACTGAATTTGGGGCTTGAGATTTGGGAAATGCTCATAAAAGGACTTCTTACCTGGTCTGTTTGTTGGCGACCCTGCACATAGCAGGGGGGTTGAAACTGGATGGTCATTGTGGTCCTTTGCAACCCAGGCCATTCTGTGATTCTATGATTCTTTTGTTTCATCCCAGTTTGGAATTCCCATGGTATCTCTGCAACTGTGAAGCAGGTTTTGGAATGTAATACCCTAAAAGCAATGAGAAAGAGTAGAAATTTTAGAAAAAGGCATTTATGACCTGCCCTAAGGAGAGTTACACATGGTTTGTTCTGTATGAGTCCTGGTTCATTTTAAACTAATACTTTACTTGTATGTAGGTTTTTTCAACAATCCCTTTCCCTTTTTCCTTTTCCTTTTCTTTGCCTTTGTGTTTTTTCCCCTTTTTTTCTACTTCATTTTAGTATTTTGTTCCTTTCTTTTTCCTTCTTTCTTTTTCTTTTCTCATTTTCTCTTTCTCTTTCTCTCCCCCCCGCCCCCCATTGGAATTAGGCAGACAACCTTACTGTTTCTACTGAAAGCTTTGATACAGTTTTGTTGTTATTGTATTATATTCATTGTTCCTTTTCAGATGTGCCTACTCACAAAAACCTATTTGTTCTACAGCACTTGTAAACAAGCTGTGCGGTAAATCAGTAACCAGACTTCTTCTTACCCATTACTCCTGAAATAAATGACTCATTTACCTCTCCAATGTATTACTCTTTTCTCCCTAATTTAGGAGATGACTTAACCAGAGCACAGTCTGAAAATCAGCAAGAGGTACAGGGTGACCTGCTGAGCCAGTATAATGAGGCACACACCATTGTTAGATCCGGGGTGCACCCAAAGGTGGCAGCGACCTTGGGAGCCCAATTATGCCGGGTGCAGCACAAATATGGCACCTTGCTTTGTAACCAAGGATGGGTGGCACAAAGGGAGTGCAGCAAACCAGGGCAGGAGAGGGAGATAAGTGTGGAAAAGAAGAGATTGTGCTGACAGGCATTCAACACAGCAACTGGTCTGAATCAGTTACTTGGGCTTTGTACATCAGCTGCTGCGTCAAGGACTCCTAAGCAAGACTTACCTTCTGCACCTGAGGCTTATTCTTTGCCTCCCGCAAACATCAAGGTAAAGCCACCTCAGCTTCACTGCAACTATTTATTATTTAACAGCCTTTTATTTGTATGTAACTTCTCTGCCCCAGGACAATTCTTGCTCTTCCAAATACCATCAGTTCTGAAAAACACTCCAGGTAATTCTGCCTCTCCCTCAGGGCCTTCCGCACAAATGTTATGCAATGTGGGACAAAGAGGCTATGGCCTCCTTACTTAATTATCATCACTATGGTTTCAAGACAAAGACAGTCAGTCTGCACAAGGTTAAGTAACAGCAAGTAGTGTGTTGTTACCTTCCTTGGTGTTTAAAATCTTTTGGTGAATGCAGTGAACTCAACGGCTATCAGAAATGACTCACTAAGTCGTGTGTTAAAGATATTTTGCTATGACAGCCAGAGTCATATTTTCAGCCAATGCAGCTGGAAATAGCTCACATTGATGGCTAGTATGATCCAGACCACAGCAATTCTTTCTATGCTGTTGGCTACAAAGACCAAAAAAAACAATTAGAAAAGCAATTTTTCTCAGTCAACAAAAAATCAGACCCTGTCTAATGGTGTTGCGAGATGCAAGATTGCCCTGGAAAGGCTTGGGGAAGGGTACCTAAGTGGAATATGAATGTTCAGAGCACCCAATTACTGAGGCTGTAGTTGCTGTGGTGCCCAGGAGTTGAACTGCGGGCAGCCAACACTCAAGTCATGTGGACATGGTACTGTAGGGTGTCAGCAGAAACCTGGCAAGCAGCACCAACAGCAACCAGAGCTTTGGGGATGATGGTGCACATAGAAGGGGATGCTTGGCTGCCTGAAGCAAGTCAAGGGAAGGAAAGAAAACGTGTTAAGGAAAAGGCATGCATTAAGGGTGAGACTGCTTTAAAGCACTCCATGAGGAAAACTATATCTTGAGAGATTTGCAGGACTGGATCTGCTTACTTGAGCAAGAAGAATAGTGAGAAGGGACTCCAATATAAAACACCTAATACTGGGAGAGTTTTTTTATAACAACAAAGAAAAATGTCACAAGAACAAATGGATGTGAGAGAGAACCAGGCAGAGTTAAGCTAGAAATTAAACGTACCTCTAACAGCATTTAATATCAGAACAAATTGTTATATATGACTAGGGATTTTCTTTACACCTGCTTTCTCTTTGGGGTGTGTAGTTTGCTCAAGCTGAATTTAAAGTGAGAGCAATAATGTTTTGTATGCTTTATATGTTCATTTTAAGATATCTGGTTTGATTTAATGAGACTCAGACCTCACACTGTCTCTGGGAAGCTGATTTAAGGGGAATGTGTCTATGTGTGATAAAGTAACTGAGAGGGGCTGCTCAGCAGATAAAAAGCACTTGAAAGAGGTAAAATGAAGTCTTCTCTGGGGTGGATTCTATCGAAATCTCCTACAGAACATGGACTCCAACACAGTTGTAGAGGCAAAGCTCTTTGAACAGCTTGGATTTCCTTAATTTGGGGAGAAAACAGGGATGGGCTTTTCCCTTCTGGCAAAATAACTGAATTTGGAGCAAACTAACTGGAAAGTGACCCGTGCATTTGAGTGTTCGAGTATTTCTTCCTCTGGCATTGTTAATAAAGAAGACCCTCACAAGCCAGTGTTGTTGGGCCACTGGGTTTTTACGAAGTTCATATGATCTAACAATGAAGATTAATATCTAAAATTGCATGACATACACTGTTGCGTCATACTTGATTGTGGGGAAAGCATGAATACAGATCAGGTTCTTTTGACTATATTTTAGATTCAAATAGATGATTGGCTTTATTTGAGCTTTGAAGTCTATAATCAGATTGGATGTTCATTATTGAAAGTTTAGGTGGTTATCTGGATAATGCTTAAAAAGCCAAGATTTTCTCCTACAAATACAAAAAAATAACAGTACGAAGTCTCAATGTAGGCTGGTAACTGAGGATATGGGCTTTTGTACTTGTGGTGCAGATTATCATATTAATGAAAATAAAACTGCATTATTGATACCTCAAAATAATCTTGATTACACATCATGTATTAGATGCGTGTATACAGTGAATGAATGACCACAGTATCATTGAGTGAATAGGCTTATCTTCAGGAAAAATAAAACTAAGTCTTCTAAGTACAGTCACAGACATCAGTGCCATGTGTTTGAACCACTAACTATGCCTGCTTGTGTGCAGCCTCTAAATAGGTGCACTGAAAAACTAGTTTGAAGAATGTTAAGTAAACTTATGGTTTACATGAGTGTCCAGGAAGCAAAGTCACCCATGGGGACACAAGATCTTTCTACAAATATATTCCATTTTATTGTGATGAAGTTATATGTCTTCCTTCCCTTCCCTTCCCTTCCCTTCCCTTCCCTTCCCTTCCCTTCCCTTCCCTTCCCTTCCCTTCCCTTCCCTTCCCTTCCCTTCCCTTCCCTTCCCTTCCCTTCCCTTCCCTTCCCTTCCCTTCCCTTCCCTTCCCTTCCCTTCCCTTCCCTTCCCTTCCCTTCCCTTCCCTTCCCTTCCCTTCCCTTGTTTTCTTCTCTTGTTAGATAACTACTTTTCACTTGAGTAGCGAGCATTTTTGCATGCAGATATGTGTAACATGCATAAAGTACCGCTTTTGAGATGCTTTCTTCCTTGCTTTCTACCACTAGATGGTAGTGTGCGTTGTTTAAAACATTTGAACGGCAGTGGGTGTGCATTTAACGATTTATTCCCTGAACCCTTTTTAGTTCAGGGAAATCATTATCATCAGTTACTCTCATTCATATTAAATATGCATTCCATTCTCAAGGCTGAGCATTGTGGCGATGTCGTTTCTCCTGGCTTTGCAACTCTTTCAGGCAAAAGCATAGATTGCATTCAATTCCATTAATACATAACAAAACGAGAGGAGGAACCTGGCCTTAAATCTTTAGGTAAGGGAGATCTTAGCTTAACTTTTCTTCCGAAGTCCATGACTGAATAAAGCAGGGAGCAGTAGTAGTGATAATGTTCATTTCATACTGGTATTGTTCACTATATTTCTAGAGTGTCAGTGATTCTTTCTCTGAGTTGTCTGAAATTTACAGCTTTTGGGCAGATAAGTCTTTTGATGTGAAGTACTACAATGGTTGGTATAATATGATACTGATCTCATTTGAGGTTTATGTGATGTTATGATACAAGTAGCATTGAGAGCTTATTTTCATCCATTAATCTGGTACCTGGTTACCATGGCCAAGTGGAGGTCGATGATGCCATTAGACTCATAGAGGCCAGATTAATGGTTTTTAAGGGCTTTTTAATAGTAAGATGGTAAATGGCAATCATAAGAATTAGTTGCTGCCACATTTTGCTTTTTCTCTGCAAGTTTTTTAAGTAAGAGTAAAAACAGATTTCCATTCAGGATCAAGTCCGGCTCTGGGCTCCACACAGGATTGCCCAAAGATTTGATTGTATGTCTGAAAGAAGGCAAACAAACATTATTTATGAGACCAGTAATTCATCAATGTAAAGTCTTCAATGTGTTGGGGGAAAAAATAAAGGCCAGCAGGGGCAAGTAAAGATGGAAGATGGATAACTGTGATATTTCAAGTAGTGGGGCCATTGTCTCTGCTGTAAAACTTGCACAGTGCAAATCAGTAGGCGGCACAAAACATCCAACTATCAAAGCTGTTAGGTTTTTATCTGATGTTCTTTCCGTCACCAAAATATTGTCCTGCCTATATGTAGATTTATATGTGTGTGTGTGTGTGTAAGAAAAACACTTATCTAGGTCAGCTGTGTTGGAGAAAGCAGCTCAGCATGAGGTAAACTCTGTTTCTCTATGTAGGGATACGACACAAGGAAAGGTGCAGTTGTCTTTTAGAGATTTCTGGCACTAAGAAAAAGAGAATGATTTTAAGAAAATTCTTCCTGCAGGTCCAAAGTAAGGAGGAAAGGACACAAACTTCTCCTTCTGGAGAAGAGGAGGCTCAGGGGAGACCTCATTGCTCTCTACAGCCGCCTGAGAGGAGGCTGTGCTGAGGTGGGGGTCAATCTCTTTTCTCAGGTAACAGCGATGAGATGGAATGACCTCACGTGGCATGAGGGGAGACTGGATGTTGGGAAGAGTATGTTCTAGGAAAGAGTGGAGGCGATGGAGTCTCTGGAGGTGCTCGAGAGCCGTGTGGATGTGGCAGTGAGGGACGTGGGCAGCGGGCATGGTGGGGATGGGCCGGTGGTTGGTCTAAATGAACTTAGAGGTGTTTTCCAGCCTTACTGATTCCGTGATTCTAATGTTAGGTCACAGATACGACGCTCCGTGACACCCCTACGCCTGCGGCTGCCTCACACCCGGCCGTCTGAGGCGCACCCCCCTGCCCTCACTCAAGATGGCGGCAGCGGCGCCCGGCTTGTACAGGCCACCTGTTGCTGCGGCGCCTCGTCCTATTGGCTCAAACGGCGCCGTGTGCCGTACGCGAGGGGAGCAGGAAGGAGACGGTTAAACGCACGCAGGGGTTAAGAAACGTGAAGGTGGGGGGAAACGAGGGGTAAAGGCCGCCGGAGCGAGGCGCTCGAGGCTGCCTCAGCCGCCGCCGGGCTCCGCCCCGCGGGGGTTCCGCTCGCCCCCGGCCATGGAGAGCGGCGGTGGCGGCGGGAGGGGCCCGACAGGCCGGGAGGAGCCGCCGCTCGGAGAAGCGACGGAGGAGGAAGAGGAGGCGGAGGCGCTGCCGCCGCCCGAGGCCGAACCGGACTGGAGCTTCGCTGGAAGCGATATGGAGGCGGTGGTGCTGCGGGATCTGCCCACCGCCACCATCGCCTGCAACCTGGACCCACGCGTCTTCCAGGACGGCCAGTGCCGGGTGAGAGCGGCGAGGCGGGCGGCGCTGGGCCGGCTCCCTCTGCCGGCGAGGAGCCGCTGGCTCGGCCCGTCCCGGCCCGCTCCCGCTGCTTCCCCTCCCGCTTCATAGCTGCCACCTCGGGCTGGGCGGGCGGGGACGGGCGGGAGGGGGGAGGTACGGGCGCTCCTCTGGCCGCGGCTCACTGAGCGGGTTCGAATCCCCCTGTGGCGCAAGTGGTAGAAGTGCCGCTCTGCTACACAGAGGCTCGAATCCCGGGGGTTGGATTCGATGATCTCTAAGGTCCCTTCCAACCCGCACGAGACTATTATTATTATTATTATTAGCGGGTGTTAGGCAGGGGGCTGTGGGGACGCAGAGCTTTTCTGCTAAGAGAGGGAGGATGCGAACAGAATGACGTACCGTTGCTCCAGAGCTGGGTGGCAGCAGCTGTCAGAGGAATGGTATTAAAAACTCGTTTTCCTGAAGCCTAACGCAGCTCTAAGTGTAATACATGAATGTAACTGGTTCAGAATTGCTTCTTGTCGGCGTTTTCTTGGGGCGAGACCAATTCAAGCCGAGTTTTGTTTTTCATTCTTATATTTGTCTCATCGCTGTCTGGGATTAAAGAATGAGTGAAGTCTGCTTTGCTGTAGGCTTCTCTCATGGTCCACGTTGCTATTGAGATCTTACTTTCTAGTGCCTTTGATACTTAAGAAAACGTTTACTTTTTAAGTAGACAGGCATTAACTGAAATATGCTTGAAAAACCACACTTTTCCTAATTTTTTTCAAGTGCTATTAAAATAATTGTCAATCTCTTGGCGAAAGGCAGCGTAGAGTTGTTAGAGGGGTAGCTCGGTATCTCTGCCCTACCAACAGTTTCATATGAAAAAGGATCGGGGAAGTGGAATACAATGTAGCTCCATCACCACTGTTACTTTTTCAAGTTATGTAACCAACATTGCCAACCTGATTTTTCTGTATCACTTAGGGCACCTGCTGGCGTGACAGGAACAGCGCTCTTGTAGGGATTTATCCTACTTAAAACGAGTTGACCCCAAACATGCCGAGGAAATATATCTATAATCAGTTCTACGTAGTATCTTCAGCTGCAGGTAGTATTTTCTTGGCTGGATTCTTTAGCTTTAAAATGAATGGCTTGAAAATGGTAAGATACATGACAACACGGATGCGTAGTTGCAAGCCAGACCAGGAGGTATTTACATACTTAAATGGTTTTTCCATCTGTTTTGGTTCCAAAGATTCTTGGTCTTGTGACACCCTTAATTTAGATCAGAGCAAAGCCTTGTGTGTCCTTGAAATTGCAATAATTTTTCAATGCTTTCTATTTTTTTTTCTTGCCAAGAGTAGCAGCAGGAAGGAATGCAGATTAATTTAAACAATGGCAAATTAATTGGAGGCTGATCATCTCTATGTAAACTGATCTTAACTATAGATGCCTGTTTGTATGGTTACTTTGCCACTGCTGTTGCTCTTCAAATTAAATACCAAAGACAGAGAATGGAAGAATTATTTTGAACCTGAATATTTGTGTCCAGCAGGGAGGAACATTCTTACAGAATCACAGAATGACCTGAGTTGGAAGGGACCTCAAGGATCATGTAGGTTCCAACCTTCAGGAAAGATTTCTGTGGCACTTGGTAGGTGTGCAATCTTCCAGTAGGCTTAAGAAGAGCTTAAGTTTTGGCTAGCTGAACCTCAGCCATTAAAGTGCATAACAACTCCACTTAATACAGAGGTGGCTGAGAAACAGATCACTACTGTGTAGGAGAACAGTAGGTTAATAATGGCCTGGCTATGTTTTTATCGTGTTCTGTTGACCACCTCTCACTTGCAAAGGGAAGAGGTGGGAATGAGGTACTGACGTCTCTGTTTGAGTTAGTGAAGGGTGGGTTTAACATAGTGCTGGTGGGTGTTGTGGAATGAATAAGGTTATACCGAAATGGGAAAGAGGTCAGGGCCTCCCATGCATTCCATTCCATTCTCCATTATCAGTTACTGATTTTGGTATCTGGGAAATGAAGGTATTTTGGTCTTGAGTGATGACTTAAGTGTTTGGAAATGATTATAGTATAATGACTGTAAAGCTTTAAGGAGTTAATTTTAGGAAAGTACCTTCCTACCCCCTCTCCTTTTTTTTTTTTTTTTTTTTTTTTGTACATTAAGCTTAAACTTACAAGCCTTTGCAAATTCAGTAAGAGCATTTAATTTTCTCTTTGTGCTAAAGGAATAAGTAAAGGTATTGTAAAGTATAACATCACAAGATGTGGAATTATTAGAAATATGTATGATTTTTGTTTGTGTAATGTGTTTTCATCTGTTCTGGGAAAGGTAGGAAATTGCGTGTATGTAACAGTCTTAAAATACCTTGTCTACATAGTTGTGGATTCTTTTTTTATTCCGCTCTGGTAGGCCAGTTAATAATCCTGGATTGCCCTATTTGGGGAGGGTTGATCCAATCAAAGGTGAGATAGGGCAGCAAAGAGATGGCTGGCAGCATTTATTTCCATTCTTCCCTCCCGTTTCCAAACAGTGATTTGTGCTTGTGTGAAAGTACTGAAGGTTAGGTTGGTGTGTGGCTACGGTGTTTCTTTACATTACAGTTGCCACCAAATCACGTGTGTAGAGTTGTTAAATAATGATGCTGCTCAGAGCAGGTTCTTTGAAATCAGTGGTTTGTTTATAGAATACTTCATTGGGAATGCTTTATTTCACGTCACTTTCACTGCTACTGAAATGCACCACCCCTCACTGCACTCACATCCACTGTTTGGTCTCCATAAAAGTTCAGCGAGCATCAGTGAATGTCAGTGGGTATCATTTTTTTTTTCCATACAGAGGAATTCAGTGACACAGCTTTGCTCCATACACGCTTCCATGTCGGACACCATTATGTCAGACTGCCCCTCGGCTGCCATCAGTCCCATGGCAACAAAATGTAATGGAATATGGGTGGCAAGGTCCAACGTCTATTACCACATCACCAACATCTGTCTCTGATGTTGCAGGCCAACATAATAAGATACTTTCAGAGCATCCCCTGTATAGTATCTTATCAAGTGAGTTAATAGTATTAGTAAATGACAATTTCTTTCCTGTATTCTCATAAGAAAGAATTTTAGCGGTTTAAATCCCACATGGTTGCTTTTTACAGTGTCATTTCCAGTATCTTTTCAGAGAATGCTGCAATACTTATTGTCAAGCTTCTTCCAAAGTACGCTTAGAGAAATTCCTATAGACTTTATACTTTTACCTTTACTGTACACTACTATGAAAACAAATGATCTCTGGTAAAAAGCCTTTATCTGATCTTCAGGTGAGCTGATTACCTTGAAAGAATGCTGGTCTGATGTTCTGATACATCTTCAACCACTTCACCCCAAGCTGTTTGGTAATTCTTGGGTTGGCTTTCTGCTTGAGAGTTTCTTTTTTTCTTAAAGCAGCATTTATTCATACAGCACACAAATGAGTTTGGTTTAACCATGTCTGTGTACTCATTTAAACAACAGCAACAAAAGGTCAGTAGTTAATTACCAGAGTCAGCAATTATGTTTTTGCCCAGTTCTGTTTTCCTTATCTGGTATTCATACATATATTTTTAATCTTTTTTTTGTGTCAGTAGAGGACACTCTGTGTTTTAAATAGAACTTCTACTTTCACATGGCAAGTGTGGGAGGTAATAGGCTTGCTTGCATCTTGTAATCCTGGAGGGATGTGGCATACTTCAGTGCTGATTTTAAACTTCAGAGTGCAGCCACGAGGGGGGCTAAATAACTTCATTTGTACCCGGGCAGTCTCTTGCTAAGTAGGTTACCTGGGTCTGTTCTGACCGCTTTCTATTTTAGCTGAACTGTAGATGAGTATCACTCATTTAACTTGTGAGGAGGGAGAGAAATGTAAAGAGTACCTAGAAAGAACTCTGCTTGGGGCTACTGATAAACTACTCTTGGTTGTGCTTTTTGCTTTTTCTTATTGAGTTGATGGGGTTTTTTGTTTCTTTTGGGGGGAGGGGTGCTAAGAAACTGGAAGGTTTTCCTTGCAGCTTTTTTCCTTAGAATGGATTGAATTCCTTGCATTACTTCAGGGTATCTATAATTGCCTTAATCTACTAAATCTTTCAAGTTACTGCAAACTAAGAAATATAGTGGATTTCCCTTAATGGAAAACTTGCATTCATAGATAACAGGTGGTTATATTGCAATAATAGGTTTTTCTCCAGAACTTGCTAGAAAAAAGCATCGCTGAAAGCTGAACTTTTAAAGGACATTAGCTTGATCACTTTTAAGTGTATTAGTAGGAATAAGCCAGTCTCCTACAACCATTACAGAGAATGTGTGTCCTCATGTAACCTTAAATGGCAAGCATGGATGAGATGGGCTGTGAAACACTGTCTGTGATTATTATTGTTATAAAAGATCATAATAGTGCTTGAAAGTAAGGTCTTCAAAATGTACAGAATTCTCTGCAGTAGTAATATAACCAAGAGGAAAAGCACTAAAGGCAGATAAACTGCATCTTGTTAATGATTATCATAGCTGTACAATTCTAGTCTTCCTTCAGCTATGTATAGTTTTAATATGGAAAAAAAAACTTGTTTGTGAATTGATCTGAAAATAAACTCATTGTTAAATGAGCCATGCTTCTGGAAACTTTTAATTGACCTTCAGCCCACTGAAATAATCATGAGATGCTGAATGTATTTTGTATTAAATGCTTAGAATTACTTCTGCTTTACAGGAACTTAGTCAAATATCTCAGGAATACCTACAAAACCTCCCTTACAAAATAGTACTTGGGTTTTCTGGTAATCTCTTCCTGTTACAGTCGCATGCCTGTTGATCCTTTTACTTAGTGTGTTAAACCTCTTAAGTTACGTTAAAAATAAATAAATAAAGGTAAATTTCAGGAAGGTGAGTGGTTTTTATGTGCTTACATTTTTGTGACTGCAAGACTGCTTTTGGTGAAATATCCCCTTAATGAAAATTATATGGAATCCATACTTTTCTGTGTGCTATGAAGACTTTCATTCTTTCTTTCTCTGCCTGTGTGTTGGGTTTTTTTCCCCTCAAATAATCTTTGCAACAATGTTTATAATTCTTTCTATTCTTTCTGAAAAAGCACAGGCTTAAGATTATTAAAAGTCATAACCCAGTGGCCTATTTTTACACACTGAACAATAAAATAACTAACCATGATTCAGGTTGGATATTATGAACAATTTTTTCTCAGCAAGAGCGGTGATGCAGTGGCACAGGCTGCCCAGGGAGGTGGTGCAGTCACCATCCCTGGAGGTGTTCAAAAGCCGTGTGGATGTGGCACTGAGGGACGTGGGCAGTGGGCATGGTGGGAGATGGTTGGTCTGGGTGATCTTAGAGGTATTTTCCAGCCTTAATAATACTGTGGTTAAAAAAATCTTCCAGGATGAAAGTTATCATGGTAAAATTAATGATCCAAAAGTATTTAGCTGCTCTACTTCTGGAATATACATGTTTATTCTGCAGCTATTAACAATTTAAGACAGACTGAGTGACTGAAGTCTGGAGCCCATATAAATGCAGTGCTTTGGCTGACATGATAATCTTTGACGTTACTGTTGAGCATAATACCATACTAATGCAGTTTTATGGCTCCTGGGATGCAGCCAGTCTGCTAAGTGCACAAGCAGAACTCCTGAGAGTCATTGGGATATCTAATCACCTGAGAATCTTTGGAAAAACCTTGTCTTATAAGCTGGCGTACTTCATGAATAATGTGAGCATTATGTATATAGAGTTTATATGGAAATCTTGGTAGTAGTCATTATAAGTGTTTAGTTTAAGGATGATGTCCTCAGTCTTCTCACCTGAGTAACTTTTTCTGGCCCTGTGAGACCAGAGAGAATTTTCTTCTTGCAGTTCTCAGTGCCCATGTGTGATTCTGCTCTGGTTCCCATCACAGAGATGACTTGGAGAAATCATTTTTTGAGCTAAATACTCTTTCTTCAGCTGGAGTAGAAGGGGCTGAAGAGACAGTACAGTGTGAAGATGTTTGTTCAAGCAATGCTAGACTGCTTTTTCATATGATTGAATTTTGAACCATTGAACAGCAATTCAAATGGCTTCCTTTAAATGCTATCCACATTTAGTTATTCTTGTGAGAGCACAGATGATGGTGTGAAACAGTAGTAGAGATTGTGATTTCACAAGAGGAAGGAGGATTGCTTTTGTTTCTATAGTTTTGGTTTATTTTGTTGTCCTCAAAGCATTTCAGAGTTCATTACATGAACACTGTTTGAAACTGATTGAAATAAGTAAGCTGCTAGCAAAGAAACCTCATGCCGCAGCTTCCAGTGTCTTGAGAGGAGATATTTGGAGCAAATGAGGTTTGTATCACACTTACATGCTCTGTAGGTCATCTAGGTCAGGGGAGAAAAGTAAAATACTGACTTCTACATCTGATGCCCTGGTACTAGTGCAGTCCTTAAAGTGCAGCAACCATCCATCCTATTCCTCCAGTAGCAATGCAAGTCACTCCGTATGTAGAAATAAAATGGTAGTACACTTATGTAATATTTTATTATGCAGTATTTTAAGGAAAGCCTTATCTGTAGGGTGAAAATAAAAGTGACATTCAGATTTGGTGTGCTTGGCTATAAATGGTTTTTAGGTGGCTTAAAATTACTTTGCACAAAGTAAAAATAAGCATTCTAAAATGGTCATTGGTAGTATAGGTAATGCAGATATTGCCTTGAAGAGTTTTGTCTGGTTTAAATCACTGTGCTCTGATCACGCCAATAAGTTTAGTATATGTAGCAATGCTGAAGGGCATGTTTCCTTGTTTTCTTTGTTATTGGTGTATTTCAGGAACAAATTAAGGTCTGTTCTCCAGAAATACATCCATGTGAAAGAAAAGTATAAAAATAACTATGGAATATTTGGTATGAAATGAACTAGAAACTCATCCCAGTTTACCTCTCAGGAAGACACTTTGTTATTGCTTATACCAGCAAATATTGCTTCTGTTAATTAGTATGAACTAAAGTCTCCTCTGTGGAACAGGCTTAAAATGATTAATATGTTCTTTTTGACAGCAGTCATAGGGAAAGCTTAAGTCTCCAGCAGTTTGTTATTGAAGATGATTGTTCAGTTGGTCACATTTCAATGGAAAATGTTTATAAATGTATATATTTTCAGTAATGTTGTCCTTCAGTAAAAGGCTTTCTGGTCACAGGTGAGTTAGAAGAGGTTGGAAAGAAACCCAGTAAAGTACTTAAAAAGCAGATAAACAAGTTGTAAAGTTCATGTATTGCACATGAAGTCCTAAAACAAAGCCTAAATTAATGTTATTTCCTAGATGTGATAATATACTGTAAATCCTAGTGTGTGATGGTTTGTTTTTTTTTTCCTTTTTTTCTTAAATTGTATTCCATCAGATGTGTCCCCTTCTTCAATAGGGATAATAGGTAGTTTTAGCTGGAATTGGTTTGGGTGTTTTCCTCTTCTTCTAAGTATGTTTCTGTAGTTCAGACTTTGTGTGGAGATGCTTCTCAAGTTTTTCTCCTGTTATTGCTTCTTCTGATAAATAATCCACAAGCTGTTTGATTTGGGTGTAGCAAGTAAGACTGAAAGTAAAAGAACAGTTTCTTAAGCTTATTAATATTTTGCATGGGGTAGTTTATAGGAATTAGAGATTTCAGAAGCCACGCTTATAGTGAGACCTGAACTAGGTAAAATAGTCTTAAAATCATGATGTGCAGTTTGTGGTTTGTTTCTACTCCCCCAAGACTTGATACAACACATGATAGTAGTAACTAGTAAATGGATGCAGTAACATAAAGACTTGATACAACAGATGATAGTAGTAACTCATAAATGGATGCAGTAACATAAGGACTTTGCTTTCCTTGTGACAGGAGCTTTATAGACACATCTGGCCTCAAAGCAACTAGGAATGGCTTTATAATTAGTTACAGGTTTTTCCATTCAGATAGCCAGAACCTGCTTGCACCTCCTAATGGAAACTGCATTTTTAAGTTTGAAGAGATCATTCATGCAGTATTAATTATTGTAACCTAGTATTTATGAAGGATTTGCAGACTTGGGGAGGGGTGGGGGGAGGTTCCATCACATTCTACAGAATGCAAAGAGCAAAGCTTTTTCATTCCCATGGGAGAGGGGAGGTGTGGGAGTGAGCCACCACGTGGAAAATTTCCAGCATAGAACATACACTGGAAATAAATTAGTGAAGCTGAAATATCCAGCTGTCTTTAGTGAACTTGAAGTGGGAAATGAGGTCTCAAATACAATTATTTTGTGCATGTGTAATGCATAATTAAACCATTGATCTCATTGCCCTAGAATGTTAGAGGCCAGGAGCCTACTATTAAGAAAGGAGTAGAACTGTTTCATGAGTAGTAGCCATCAGGCACAGTGATTAGGGTATAACTTGATTCTCAACGTTTTTGACTTGCCATTGCAAGAATTAGTTGGGAAAAGTCTGTTTGCCTGCCTTTATAACTCCTTTCTCTACCTGCAAACGTTTGTTACTGCCAGAGATAACTAGAAGGGCTTCTTACTTTGTTATCTCTGTAAGTCACTATTACTGATACCACACAAAAGCAGGGGTTTTGTCCCTGGATTTCGTTTATTGAAATAAAATAAAAAGTAACTTTAAGGTAACTTCTTCCACTTAATTGCAGACCTTCAGATAGCTCAGAAGCTAATAATTGGATCTGACACTGATAATTGTTTTTTCCTTTTCTGAGGTTTTCTTTTTTGGAGTTATTTTGATGTTGGCTGATTTCCTGGAAGGAAAACATGCTTTCAGCTATTGTACTAAGAGTAGGTTGCAAGCCTTTTAGTTGCTTGTTGTTTGAGAAGTACAAAATATATAACAGAAGTACGAAAGTCCCTCTAAGATGTGAGATGATGTATTTTTCAGAGGGATAACTGTGACCAATTTAAGAGTGGAACAGTAGAGATTTGAAAGTATTATGATTGCTTCCTCCTATTTGTATTTAGCCTGACTGAAGGATGTTTTTGAATGGGTAAACTTTTGAGCCAGCAGACAGAAGACTTGCAAGAAGATTAGTATTGACACTTCTGTCCTGAAAGTGATGTTGCGCTATTGAGATGCTGGGAAGGGCTTTCCTGAGGAATACATAGAGGTTGCAATAAAAGCTTAATGTCCTTTCATTTTTTTAGCTGCAGATAGTTATGCTGGATTGTACTTGGAATGAAGATAATGGAGAGATAAGTACTGTTTGATGATTAGATTTATTTGTGCATGTATGCATCGTTGTAATGATAATCTTAGTATCCTTAGAACAGAGTCAGGCTTTGCCAAGAAATACTGTTTTAGATGCTCTATAGGTGTGTAGAACAATAACTTTATCTTTTTGTTGTTGACGAAATGCCATTCTGGAAGTTTCTGTAAAGGTTTAGGCTTGCTTTCAAAACAAAGGTTTGTCTGGATGGAAAGTACTTCTGAAAGTCAGTATGCTTTCCAAATAAAGACTGGCTGAAAGGTGTGGGGAATTGTTTCATTTTCTTTCATACTGTTTCCTTCCTCTGTGGAGACAGGAAGATAACTTAACAGAGCTAGTGAACTGCCAGTAAATTCAAGTTGTATTGTAAGAAATTGGGTTTATCCTGTTTCTGAATTTTCAAAGTGGAAAAAGCCAGCCATAATCCTGTAGTTAGATAAAACACCTCATTGGTGAGATTACTAGTGAAGTTGTGGCTGGCTGCCCCATCCCTGGAAGTACTGAAGGCCAGGCTGGATGGGGCTTTGAACAGCCTAGTCTGGTGGGAAGTGTCCCTGCCTATAGGAGGGGGGTTGGAACTGCCTGATCTTTTATGTCCCTCCCAACCCAAACTATTCTGCGCTAATATGAAAATGAAAAAAGGAGGGCAACCCAACAGCTGTAGATGTTAAACCCTCCCAGAGGTGGGAGATAATTACTAAGTTGTTCAGTGCTGGTGATCTTGCTAGGAAAAGGCAATAAATAGTAAGTCATCCATTACCCTGGAAAGCTGAGACTTCTTTACATCTAATAGCGGGAGTATGTATGTAGTAAACTAGACCGGTTTGCCTGGTTTGGGAAGGAGGGTATAATTAAGTAATGGGCAAAGGGAGAAAAGATTTGGTAAGAATTAGAATGTGTATGTCCTCAAGATTGTGATCTTATTAAATGAGATGTTTTCTTCTGTCACTCAGGAGATACGTGCTTGTAGGGTATTGTGTGGAAAACTTCTGTGTATGGCTTGTACGAGCTAAAGGGAATTAATGGGAACCAATTCCTGGTACTTTTCCAGCTGCTGATAGAAGTGGAAGCGTCTTTGCAGGATAGATTTATTTATTTATATAATCAATTTCCTGTAGGTATGCTTCTTGGCACTTTGGCTGTATTGCTTCAAGCTGATAGCAAAGATCTGTTGGCTAATGGAAATAGTGATTAAGGGTCTGAATTTTCCTGAGGCTCTAGAGTGATAGTGAAGCAGCTGCTGTTGCAGTCAGTGGAAAGTATGAATAACTCTTGCCGGGGGTTGTATAACCAAAAGAATAATCGGATCGGATCAGAGACTAGGTTAAATCATTGACTTCTGACTATTAAAAATGCTGTTAGCCCATGTGTTCACGCCCCATTACAACATATAATTTAAGGATGCTAAATAGAGCCCACCTATTAGGCGTGGACAGATAAAGCCTTTGCATCAGGAATCAGGTACTTTCCTCCTGAGAAAGGGGTTTGGGTTACCTGTAAGGTATATAATAACTTCAGGCAAACTTTTAGCAAATATTAAAAGCAGTGTTTGTTACCTAAGCTCATAGCAGATGAAGTGCATTAATTGTTGATGGGTTTTTTGAACAGATTGTTTTTTAATTAACTACTTAAAGTGCAGCTATGTCTCTTGTTTCTTCACTGGTGAGCTGCAATAAATAAATAAATAAATTCCAAAATAGAATTTGTGATCATTGCTCCTCTCTAATATCAGTAAGAAGTTTTCATCTCCCCTGCCCCATGAAAGCCAGCCGTTTCAGAAGGAAGGGGAAAACAGAAAATAGAATGAAATCTGGAACCTCATTCAGGGGGTGGTGACACGCTGGAACAGGTTGTCCAGGGAGGTTGTAGATGCCCCATCCCTGGAGGCCAGGCTGGATGTGGCTCTGGGCAGCCTGGTCTGGTGGTTGGTGACCCTGTGCATAGAAGGGGGTTGGAACTGGATGGTCATTGTGGTCCTTTGCAACCCAGGCCATTCTGTGATTCTATGAACCATACTTGTTTTGTATTATTTTTTTTTTTTTCCCAGCAATATTAGTTGAAGCATAAGTTTATAAACAAATACTGTTGCTTTGAATATCCAGGAAATTAAAACAGTTTCGGGAACTATTTTTTAAAGATGATCTTTTTTTTTCCCTTTACACAAAGCAGGTGTGCTCTTTCCATCTGAACAAGGAAAATGACTGCATTCTGAAAGCTCTATTGCTGAGTACTGCAAAAGCTTGCAACACCACTGCTTTTTTTGTTGTTATTGTTACCAGTAGTGTTTCAATAGCAAAATTACCCTGAAGGATCTAGGATTAGGTCAGATGGTTGTATGTATTCTGCTCGTTTTTGAATCTCTCTGTTTCTGTAAATGGCTAAAATACTTCAGCCTTTGTGTGGCTGTTCTGTGCCTGCTGCAATTAAAGAGTTAGTTATGTAGGAAGCTTCACAAACTTGGCAGACAGAGTAAGTCTTTTGGCTGTTAAAAGGCTGTAATCAATATTATTTAGTAAGGTCAGAAATATAATTTATATAATTTATCATACCTTGTTCCATGTCATTAGCTTAACATGCCCGAGAAAGTTACAAAATATTAGACATTAACCTTGGCAAAAATGCATCTGAATTACGATAAAATCCAGCCTCTTCTGTGGCTCATTTTCTTCTCTTTATCAGAATACTGAAAAAATGCTTTTGAAACTTCTTGAGTATGCTTAGTGTGTTCTTAGAAACACGATCTCTAATTGCAATTACATTGTTCTTCTGCTACCCACCCAGAATGTTCTTTAAAAATATTTTGAAACCATCTCCCATTCTTCCTTCACTGACTCCAGTGGAAAATTTCATTCTTTAAAGTTTACAGAATACCAGCCTGCTTCTCCACAGCCTTTGTGGTTTTCTAAAGACTCCTGCATCTTGATTGACTCTTGATTTCTTTTCCCTTTTATTTTTCCCTTGTTCATAGAGAACATGGAAGAATGGTCAGAAGATGAATGCAGCAGAATAGAAAACCTTTACCTAGCTTTGATAATATTGCATATTTAAGTTATGCAAATGTTAGTCTTCCTATGAAGAAATAGTCATTTAAAAGCACCAGAATGCATTCTGCTTTCGTACAGTGCAGTCCTCACCTTTCCCAACCTTCCTACTCCTTCAAGCAGTAGTTTTGGCATAGCAATTTTGCATTTTTTTTATGGTAATAAATAGTTAATCACAAAGACTTCACTGAATTATTCATAATTATGGTTATATCCTCAGTCAGTATTACATAGCTTGTGTACCTGGCATAAATGAGGGAAGAAAGGAGGAGGAGAAAAAACAGTGGGAAAAGATTTTGGGACAAATCCTGTTTTTACTTGTTGGAAGTAAAGACTTAACACCAAAAGAAAATACACATTCTTGTTGCACTTAAATTAAAGCCAAGATTTATTAAATTAAATTAAAACCTAGATTTAGCTTCACCCTTTAACAATAGTGGTCTTTTAAAGGACTAATTGTTGTACTTACATAAAATTTGGTGCATGAATATGGCTGAATTTTAAATATAAAGTATGTTAAGTGCATCAGGATGGTACTACTCGAGTGAATGGAAATGCCCCAAACTCCTGCTTTGCTTTTAGAAGCCACGAAAACCACAGAACTGAAAGTGAGAGTAGAGGGTTACTCCTGCTGACTGCTGTGAGTGGCGTAAGGGAAGTGCTGGTGAGTTAGGCTGCTCGCTGTGGATGCATCCTGGCACTCGGGCTTAACAATTTTGGAGGAGGCCATTCTCTTAACAGTTGCTCTGCACACTGCTGCCCTCATCACTAAGGCAGAGACTTCACATTTGAAGACCCTGAAGTGGGCAAAGTAATAGGGCTGTAGCTATTTATCTGCTGCAGCCTCTGAGGCTGGGTTTGCATTTTATTATTATTATTTGTTTTGTTTTTTGCTTAATAGCAGAGTTTAGTTTCTTAGAAACTATCAGAGAATTGTCATCAGGCTTTTGCAGCATTCCTAGCATTAAGTGTTATGCATGAACAAGCTTCTGCAGCTTTGTCAAACTCTCATCTCACTGTGGCCTGAATCAAGGTTGTCTCTCTAAAAATGTTCTGAACTAGCTTTTATTTAAGTAGCTGATTTTTGTTCATTTAGGAATATTTTATGGACCATCCTACTGTAGATTACTGCAGAAGTAAATGGAGAAACTTAAGAGTCAAACACAGAGGTAACTTGTGCAATATGGGCACTTGAAGAAGTCTCATGACATAGCTGGGACCTGAATTGATGGTGTTCACGGTGTCCCTGGGTCTGGAAATCAGATTACAGCAGTGGTATCTGTTTTGGTGTTGGTGGTGAGTTCTTTCCCACGGTTCATTGGTTCTTGAAGTTCTTTGTATTAGACCTATTCTCTGAAGTACCTTGGTAAGTACTGAAGCAGAAGGCATATGATGCTTTAAAAAAGGAAAATCTAATATAGCTTCTAAATAAAATTCCAAGGTTATAGAAGAACCAGACTAAATGATAATAATTAGCTTCTGATCTCTTAGTATCTATTGATCAGTTGGAAAACAGAGATTTAAATCTCTGAATCTGTGACCTCTTTGCTTCCATATTCCCCTTCCATAGAGAAAACCTAAGTTAAAATCTAGAAGCTCACTGTTTGAGACTTATAGTTTAACTGAGTATCTTAAGTGTACTTGTTCTGTCACTTAATCCTGAAATATTGCCCAAGCAATATTGTGGCAAATCTAAGCTTTAAATAGGAGGTAAAAGATCCCATGTAAGCAGAGCAAAAAGAAAACAAAGAACAGCTGCAAAACTTCACTGCTTCAAAACCATGGTGTAATAAGGCCACTTAAAGATACAGCTATCACTGGCTTGTGCTAATGCAGCCCAGAAGCACTGGGGTTGTGTCAGTGAAGGAACTCGGGTCCGTTTCAGGCCCTTGTGCAGCAGGGCAACTTTCTGGCAGGAAAACCTGTGGCTTCTGGCACAGGGGAATTGGCAGAGTGCTGGGTGCCAGTTATGCTGAATGGGGGTCTTGTTCAGCAAGATCAGCTGTGTTCTTTATGAACAGCTGGATGTATCTAGTGGGAGTAAAGGCTGGGAAAACTGAGAAGTTGTCTGCGTGATACCTCGTGAGGGTTTGGGGGGAGAATAGTTCTTAGATCTGTAAATGTAAAAACAAAGTATGACCGTAGGCAAATAGGGGCTTTAAAAGTCTTAACATGGCAACCCAACCAGCTAGTTCTAGTTCTCCAGTGTTGAAGTGGATAGTCTTATTTTTAACATACTGTTTGTGGGACACCTAAACTTACTACTGAACAGAGAGACTTGATTGTATTTATTTTATTGGTGCCTCATCCATATCAGACAGTGAAGGAATTACTGTAATTGCTACATCCTGCACTTGTGGTGTGATTACAGACAAAAACAGCTTGCAGTGGAGTAATTTAAAGAACTTTTCCCAAGTATTACAGTGCATTACTGTGATCTTTTTTTCTCTCTCTCTTTGCCAGAGGAAAAACATACCCTGGGAAGGTTTGTTACTGCAAGCTGATTTATCTTTAATGTAACTGGTAGTTTCTGGTAGAGCCTTAACGCAGACAGATGACTCTTTCTTACAGCTGACAATGCAGCTTCTCTTGTAAATTCATGACTGTCATTTCTTAAGATAATTTTTTGTTTACCTACCCACATCTTTTTTTTCCCATCACATCTTCACGCATTATTGTTTAATCCCTCCCAATTCTGTTTTCGCTGACTCCTATGGTTAGTACTTTGCATTACATATTGTCTAATTTGAAGATTATGTAATTACTTTGTATTTAAATTTGCAAAAACTTTCTAACGTTTAGTTTGCATAACATGGAACTGGATATACTTGTAAGCTTTCTTGTTCAGGTTTGAAATGTCAGCTGAAATTTTCTCGGTTGGCTTTAGAAACAACCAAGGTACTGCTTTTCTTAGAGGCCGTCAAAACGAAGTGACTTTGAGAAATGACCTTTGTGTAAAAATAGTGCTTATGAAACCGTAACTCCTAAAAGAGTATGTATTAATTGCACACAAGTTGATCTTATGAAGTATTAAAGTACATTGGGTTTTTTTTTTTTCCTCATAGCAAAACTGTGAAATAAAGCATTTAATCTCCAAGCTTTTTACAGAAGTAGTGTAATCAAGACATAATTCATCTGGAAAAGTGATAAGCCTTAACAGTTCGCATGGGAAAGATATCTCCCTTTCTGTAGTTATTTAAATGCTAAGTATACAATAGCAGTCTTTCCTTTGACTAAGGCTTTATTGTTGCAGTGACTTAATGAAGTTCCTCAGAAATACCTTGGAGAGTGGCAGTCAGAGCAGACTAAGAATAGTTTAGGGCAGTGCCCTGGAGGGAGCTCTGTGCCTTTCTTCCTTGGCTCAAGAAAAGACTTCATGGTTGTGATATCCAGAAAAGTGCTCTGGGGAAACTATGAAAGCAGGTAAACAAGAAGTTTTAAAGCGGTACGGAAACCTGAGAAATTATGTACCTGTTCAGTGTCCCATTGAAGTTTCAATGTTGTTTAACCTCCAGGAGGAAATCATTCCTATTTTGATAGAACTCTTTTACTTATATGTAAGGCAAAATATGTTTCTAAAACTGATAAAATGCTTCTAATAAGTTTGAAGGGGACCTTAATGGGAAGTCCAATGAAGCCTGCCTGAAGCAAGGGCTGCAAAGCTTGCATGGAAACGAAATTTGTAAGTCAAACTCAAGCAGTGAGAAATGTGAGCAGTGCTACATCAGACTGTCTGGGCAAGGAAGAACTGGGTAATCGATTGTCCTATTAAGCAGGAAGGAATGTCTGGCAAGAGAAACCAACCTGTTGCACAGCCGGAGCAACCCACATATAAATGTGAAACATGATTACATATAATTTCATTCTACCCAGAGCTTATCTGCATACAAAACAGAACTTCATTCCCTTAAATTTCTTAATGAAAATGAGAGGAGGTGAGGGTCCTGAGAACTCCTTTGAAGGCTCATTTGTTTAAGTAGTATCATCCTGACTCAGACTCGATCAGAGTACACAGAATTTTGCCCAAGTACTGAAGACAGCCCCACTGTGTTGACCTGACACCAGAAGGGATTTTAGAAACAAGTCTGGCAAGTAGTTTCAGGAAACTTGTAATTATTTTATGGTTCCTTTATGTAAACAAATTCTTGGTAATGTTTTGATTTCCAAAAAAAGAACAGACTTACAATAGAGTCACAGGTATTCCTTACAAAAAAAAATAATATATATAGCCACCATCCTGTTTCCTAGTGCGTCTCTGACTGAAGTTCTAGTAAATGGGATTACACAGGAAATGAAGTAGAAAAGCGTGTATATAGTTTTCTTCGTTTTATTTCTGAGGAAGAATAAGCATTTAGATTTGCTTTCGTAGTTGCTGTTTGTTGGTTGTTGTTTTTTGTAACAAATCAAATCGTTGCCTCCTGCCCCTCAATCATTTCCAGTTTCTTGAGGTATAAGTCTCAGGATTTGGTTGAGAATTATTTTCAGAGATGATGCTCCTCTTAAGGGCCCACAAAAATTTAACTTCAAGTGCAACATCATCTAAATCTTGAATGTGGCCAGTGTTAGTAATTCTGTAAAGAAGCAAGAATTATTAATGGGCAAACTTTAATTCCTCTAATGGTGTTTTGTAGATTTAAGGTTCAAATTGATGACTATTATTTTTTCCCTCTCTCATCTATATACTGACAGAGGATAAAGTGTCCTGCTGTTTAAACGTGGTAGCCCTTGTTGAGCTAATGGAGAGGACATCAGATCTGCCTACAGCCCTGGTTGTCTTTAAGGGTTATTTTTTGCTGCAACTTATCAGTCTTTAGCATCTGAGGTTGCTATGAAATCAGCTGTCAGCCTGTCCTTATAGTTTTAACTTCAGTTGTATTAAATAGTTAAATCCTTATTTGTTGGTAGTTTCAGAGTCCTTCCCTGCCCCCATAATTTTGTTGGCAACATCTAAATAGTATAAAACCCTATTAAGAGGAGCTTACAGATAAGGACTTGATCCTCCTTTCGTTTGGGAAAGTGGCGATGTTATGGCATTAACTTCAACTGGGAACAGAATCAAGACATAAAATAGCGATGTCAGGATCAGGACAGGCAAGAGAGGATAAAATGTACTATTAAAGGATGTACTAAGTCTGGTTATATGTCTAAGTAGAACTGCGTGTAAGCCTCGAGTAACATTTTGAGAACGAGTGTGTGCATGTTTATCATGATAGCAGTCATCCTGGGTGTAGGAGTGCTTGAGTTAACAAAAATGTGTTTTATAGCATGAACTTATTAAAAGAATGCTGTTTGCTCTTAAAGAGAGAGTCTCAAAGACCTACAGTTTAAAAACTAGACAATGAATCTATAGTACTTTACATCTTGTACAGACTTTGTGAAATGTTTTCCAGGAAAATAGAGTACAGTATGCATGAATCACATGGAAAACCCAGTGGAATGAGTTAGTCAGATGAGTGACCAGTCTACACCTTCTGCTATCAGGAAATAGTGCAACTTTCCATGATTTTATACAAACCATGGAAATACGTAAATAAGAAAAGTTATTGCTAGAATAGCAAGTGATCGCAAATGAGCTCTTTGACTCTCATGCAACATTTCTAAAAATGCTTATTTTGAATCAAGTGAGAAATGTAGTATCAGGTAAAAGGTGTAGATAATTTTGGGAAATCTTCAAGTTTTTATGGTGTTCAGAGGATTTTCTTGCTTGCTTTCCTGAACTTTCCTCCTCTGCTTGCGTTTCTCTGTGGGCACTGTTTAAGATGGGAGCCTGTTTTGTTTGAGCAAATCCTACCATAGTTCTTGTGACTGCACCAGCTGATTCCAAAGCCTGGTGGGGGCTGTTGGTGCTTGGAGTTACTGACATCTTTGCACAGATGTGAAGCTGTGAATGTTGACTGTCTAGTCTCAGTTCCTGCTGTTATTTTCGAAGATGACTGCATTTAATCTTTCTAATATGAAAGCTTTTAAAATAAAAACTTGTTAGCAATGCAAGGTAACATTGCGTTAACACTGAAAAAGATATCCTCCTTGTCTCTGTATATAGAGCCAATCTTGAACCCATAACTGTACTTCTCTGCCTATCAGGATTCTTTTTCTCCCTGATTCTGGTACACTTTTACTGGATAGTTAATTATTTCTGTCCTTAGCATGTGTGCTCTTCTTGGCTTTACTAAAGAGCATACACTTTCCAGGTTACAAGTCAGGATGTAGTCCTTATAAATCATCTGAGGTATGTGCTATCTTTAGCCTCAGTTCATTTCTAAATTTTGCTCTGAAAAATCTCTGGAAATTCAACAGAAAATGAAGATTTTCCTATGGTAATTTGTGTTTTGTCCTCCCTCCACCCCCCACCCCCCCTTCTGTGAAGGTCCTAAAGCTTGCAGATTCCTTTATACACTAAGCATATTGCACAGACTGAGAACAATCGTCTGTTTTAACTCTGCATGTGTGTTCCTGAGAGCCACCTTCTAAAACACTGAATTCTCCCTTTTTTATGTATGGCAGCACACACTGGTATTTGTTCTAGCTTGTCTGGAGGCTCACAAAACCTGACTGGCTGACTAATGCCAAACAGAGTATCTTGCAATTGGGCTTTGCATGCCTTTTTCTTGATCATCTTCCTGCTCTGTCCCATCAGTATTTTCGCACAACTATTTTTAATCACTGTATTCTGTACTTTAAGTCTTTATCCCTGTGCCTTGATTGCGGAGACACTCAAGACAATCTTCTTTTCTTTGTCTGATGACGTTGAAAAAACTCTCCCTATCTCTGTAAGGTACATTTGACTTCTGGATTTATCCATTTGTGGAGGAACTTGGAAGGGGGAGGGGAGGGAAAGAGAATGTGTTGCTTATTATGGACTTTCAGAGTTTCTTTTGAAGGACTAATTAATGTCCCAAGGAGATTGTTCAGAGATAGATACAGGGTTACAGGCCCTTATTGAATATTCCTCAGAAATTCCCAGCCTTTTAAGGTGGTATTTATAATGACTGTTTTCTGCTTTCCAGGTGAAAAAGCTCTGTGGACTTGCTGACGTATTTCCTAGGTGTACAGCAGTCACAAATATTTCTTGCTCTTCTACCAAAGAGACAGAATTTATTCCAGACTGGACTCTTTGTAGCTCCAAAGTACTGGATAGCTTTAAGGTGAAGGTGAGCAAGTTGGAATTTTAGTGCTGATCAGGAGAACTAGTAATAATTGTTTCATGGTCATGCAGTTCAGGTTAATACGTTCACTCAGTAAGCATCATTCCTTGAACAAAGGAGAAGGACTTGTTCCATGTTTTTATGTAGGAAGATGTGTTCTCAGCCAACTTACTCAAGACCACTTTCATGCTGGTTCTGCACAGGTGTTAGGCCATTTGAATAGCTGGCTTGTATAATCAATCCATGTATACCAACAGCGCAATGGAGGTCTTATTTACTCATTCTCATTTTGCCTGCTATTTATTTAAAAATATTTTTTGCAATGGAACAAACATAATTGAACAGAAGTTGTTTATCTCTTCTAGAGGCCCTGGAGGTGCTCAAGGCCAGGTTGGATGGGGCCCTGGGCAGCCTGGTCTAGTATTAGTTATGGCTGTTGGTGGCCCTGCCTGTGGTAGGGGGGTTGGAGCTTCATGATCCTTGAGGTCCCTTCCAACTCAAGCCATTCTATGATTCTATGAGTACTTGCAGTATATAAGATTCTAAAATACCTCATTCAGAAGTCCACTGTTCTGTTCAGTCACTGCAATTTTCTGTATTTTGAATGCTACTTCTCAGCACTTCAAAGTCATTTTTCCAAGTGGAATGATATTTTTAATATGAATGGGAAAATAGTTGTCAGTAAATATACTGTATGACAGACGTCTATTTCCATCAGAATACTTGAATGAGAGCAAAATTGCAATCCATCTACTGTGGGTTGTTTGAGTAAATTCATTGCAGGAGTAAAAATAGGTTACAAAGAGCTTTTAAATTTTGAATTATAGTTGCTATATTAAAAATATCTCTAGAAGAGTGTAGTTGGTTACTCAAATATTCTCTTGTGGAATTTCCAAATTACCACTTTTATGTTACCAGTCAGTGAACAGGAATTTAATGTTTAATGCTTGGAAATGGAAGTGTAAGTCATGGATTTTTCCAAGGAAGGATTAAGTGCACTGTGTAGGTATTTTTCTCATGGTTGGCTGGAAAACCGTCACACGTTTGATCTGTAAATAGCCCTTCTTTGATAGAGCACAGCTCTTTATATTCTGTTTGAACATAGCAGACTATGCAATGTAAGAATGACAATTAGTGCATTTTAAGCTCCTAGTAAATATATATATATATAAGTCTGTTCAGTAAAAACAAAACAAAACAACACTTTTCTTCTTGGGAATGCTTTTGGAATCTGTAACTAAAAGAAATAATCAGTGGTTTATTTGCATTTTTGTTTTTTTTTAATACATCAGTCATTGTAATGTGCATAGGTTCTGTGTGCAGACAAATGGCTGAATTCAGCACTTGGCTTTGTAGACATCCTCACTGACATCCATAGTGATGCACACTTGTGGTCTGAATCTTGGATGCCTTCTGCTGAAAGGACAGGATCCTTGGTGTGATGCCCCTGCTGTAGGTGATGGACATGCAGCTTCAGGGCGTAATCTGTAGTTTCAGTCTTCTTAATGGAATTATGAGCATCTGTTTGAACTAATTTGAGCAGGTTTTCTTCTTTATTTTCCTTTTGAAACAATAGAAATAGATGCAGATAACCTTCTGCCAAGTTTTTTCCTTCTATTATGTAAAAAGTTATTGAATTAAGATCAAGAAAAGCAGTAGGCTGACAGATTCTGAAGCCAGTGTAGATTGCAGTTCGCATGTATTTGAAAGCTAAGAAATTTTAAGTAAAGGGAAAAGAAATAGTGGTAGCTGTAAAGAATTATTGATTAGACAAAACTTTATTATGGGTTTTGGTGTCTGCTGAGGAGATACCAAACAAAAGCACTCTATAAAGTAATGAGACCACAGGCAAACCAGAATGCTACTTCAGCAAATGGCGTCGAAGAATAATAATAGCTCTTGAAGATTTTGAGTCAGCTGTGCTCTATCCATGAGGGGGAGTACATATAATGAGATTGGTGTATTATCTCTGGATGTAAGACTATACCCAAATTCTCAGATGTCCACAAGAATAGTGCTAAGAAACACCACAGATTGAGTATAGGTAGCACCTTGCTGTGTAGCAGAATAGGAAAATAAACAAAATTCTTCTTGCAGCAATGGACCAGGCTGCCTTTTTTTTTTTTTTTCTTACTTCCATGAACTTTGAGGAGTGTGTTGGTTTTGGAAGAATTTCCAGGCTGCAGAATTCCTAGTTGTTGGTTTGTTTTCTCAAATAAGAAAATACAGATAGAACTGATGATAAAATGCTGTTGTTGAACACCCTCCATAGTGAACTGATTTCATTTCCCAAATGTGATAATGGAAGTTTCATTGCAGCTCAAAAATTTCAGTTCTGTTTGAGTTTAATCAGACTAGAACGACTGGGTTTTCCTTTCCCCTACCAGATATCACTTGTTTTGAAATTTTCACTTAGTATGTTGTAGGTTATGTCATATTTTACTGCATTCTGAAATTGAAGAGTAAGGTTAATGGTTTAAGTCCTGCTGAAACAAAGATTAGCGTTCTACTAGCAACTTCCAAAGTCATCAGCTGAAATGATAGCTGGCTTCAGAGTTCAGAGTTTTCTTGCGTTAAATAACTTTGGAACTCAATCTAACATGTTGATGGGAAATAGTAATCATAGAGATCATTGTGCATAGATTCAGAAACCTCTGAAACACTATCTAGCTGTGCCAGAACAGATTTGAAAACTAGATTTAGCTTAGATTGCTCAAAAAAGTAGTTAGGCTTCTTAAACTGATTTATGTGGATCTTTAACATGCAATGATTCATGCTTTATAATCATAGAAACGTAGAATGGTTTGAGTTGGAAGGGACCTTTAAGATCATCTAGTTCCAACCCCCTGTTATAGGCAGGAACAAAGTCCAGGTTGCTTACAGCACCATCCAGCCTGACCTTGAATTCTTCCAAGGAGGGGGCATTCACAACCTCACTAGGCAACCTGTTCCAGTGTCTCATGGTAACTTTTGATTTCAATGTTGAGTAGGGAGAATAGATAAGTAGATGATGACACAAATAATAATAACATATCAATTTTTTGCCTTTTTTTTTTTCTTCAAATTGTCTTCTGTGATCATCTCTGTTATATTGAAGACACAATGTGAGATAAAAGTATCTTAGAATCTTCGGTTTGTTTTAGAATATTTTCAGTTTATATGGTGGCATTATTGTCGTTGTTATCACAGAGTCATGGGGTAAGAAGGGACCTCTGGAGACCACTGAGTCCAATCCCTGCTAAAGCAGGTTCCCTACAGCAGGTTGCACAGGAAAGCATACAGGTAGGTTTTGAATATCTCCAGAGAAGGAGACTCTACCACCTCTCTGGACAGCCTGTTCCAGTGCTCTGCCACCCTCACATTAAAGTTTTTCCTCATGTTTAAATGGAACTTACTATGTTTTAGTTTGTGTCCACTGCCCCTTGTACTTTTGCTGGACACCCTCGAAGAAGGCCTGCCTCCATCTGCTTGATTCCCATCTTCTAGATATTTGTGAGTGTTTGTAAGGTGCCCTCTCAGCCTTCTCTTCTCCATGCTGAACAGGCCAAGCTGTCTCAGCCTTCCCTCGTAAGGAAAATGTTCCAGGCCCTCATCGTCTTTGAGGCCTTCCACTGGACTCTCTCTAGGAGATCCCTGTATTTCTGTTCAAGATGGGGAGCCCAGAACTGGACACAGAACTCCAGAAGTGGCCTCACCAGAGCAGAGCATCGGGAAACTACCACCTCCCTCAACCTACTGGCCACACTCTTTTTAATGCGCTCCAGGATATATCATTGGCCTTCTTGGCCACAAGTGCACGTGTGATGATCAGTGTGTGTCATAATACTAGAGAGCCAGACACATATATTTTTTTTCCTGAAATGGTATTATAAAGAATGAAGTGCTGATAGGAAGATTTTATTCTCATGAATGTGTTACTCACAGGAAAAAACAAAACCAACAGCTATTTAAAAGACAGCCTTTGGTATTTAAATTTTTTTAGATACCAGTGTGTAAGGCCAGTACCAAAGTTTCCTTAATGCCCCTCAGCTCACTGTGTTGCATGAGCAACGTGCAGAGGCAGTGTTGCAGCACTCCAGCTGTGGTAACTGTTAGAGTATGTGTGATGTGTGAAGAATTTGTGATTCCAACAGTAAGCATGTGCCCTGTCCCCTGGACTTCTCCCTCTACTGAATCTAACTTATAAATAACTTTACAGCTGTTTGTTCTTTACAAAGCGAAGTGTTCATCTTCAGAAGGTGCCCCCTCACTTGAAATAATTGAGAGGCCATTTTTGTTTTAGTAGCTGATTCATATAACTTGTCTGTCTCCTACTTTCTCCAATTGTTTCATCTTGCAGATCCACCTATCTGTTAATTACTTTCTAGATTATTATTTTTTCTTACTCTAGTATTCAAATAAATAACCCTGAGTCAGTCTGTTGGTGGCTTTTCCCAGTTACTGTGGCTTCCTTTACTTCATAGTTGCCTAGTGCTTATGATATAGCACTTTATGATGGGGGAAGGGAGGGCCTTTTTCTTTTTCAATAGCTTCCAACTGCTGTAAATAGTTTACAGATACTTTTTCTATAGTATACAAACTTGATTTAATAATACACTTTGTTTTAAAAGTCCATGTTCTTTTTCAGCTGAAATTCTCCAAAGATCATCTATATTTATTTCCTTTTTCTTGCTTTTTTTTTTTTTTCTTTCCAGTTTCTGCTCTGAGGAAAAGATTTATATAGATAACCTATATTTATAGAAGCCCTTAAAAAGTTTAAGGAAAAACAGATGAGTTGTGTAAGGATTTCCTGCCCTTCCCTTTCCATAGTTGGCTTCAACTTGTGTGACACGTGCACTGATTCCATGAGTTAGATTGTATTGTCTCTGTTACTTTTTCTTCCCCTTTTCTACTTAAATATAAATAAATCAGCAATCCAACTGTATCTGACTGTGAGAATACTCATATTGCCATTTGTCTTAGTTAAAGATTCATAGTGGTTTTTAACTTCTGATTGAATGATTTTTTTCTTGCATCTCCTTTTCTCCAAACGTGAGCTGAATTGAACAGTCTTTTCCAGACATTTTCATTCATTTTTAAGCAACAGCTTATCTTTATGAAGGTTGATTTTGATAGTTTGAAATCAAAAAATCAAACTTTCTCCTGTTTTGGGGCTGCCCCCCACCAGCTCAGGCTGCCCAGGGCCCCATCCAACCTGGCCTTGAGTGCCTCCTCCAGGGATGGGGTACCACAGCTTTTCTGGGCAGCTGTGCCAGTGCCTCACCGCCCTCTGTGGAAAGGATTTCTTTCAACGGTCAACCTAAATTTTGCCTCTTTTAGTTCAAAGCTTATCCCACTTTTCCTATTAGATACATACCATACAAAAATTTGGTCCCCCTTCTGCTTATAAGCTCCCTCCAAGTATTGGAACTTAACATCTTTAAACATGGTCGCTCTCTCTTCTGTTGTGTCTTCCATTTAAAAGAAGAAAAGCTTTTCCCAGAACAGCTAAGTCAAAAGCAGAGGTGATGTTACACTCAGAGAAGTGGCTTTTAGCCTTGTCTATCTGCAATAAATCTACTCTGACATGCCAAATGTGGTACTGATACTTGTGCTGGATTAGTGTTCTGTGACAAGTATTCAAGCATTATTTCTGAGAAGCTGTTTTTTTTTCTGTCTGAAAATACTGTGCAGTTCAGAGTTCTGTGGCCATTTAATACTTTTTTTTTAAGGCTTTCCCATATGGTGCTTGGCATAACTTGTACTGAAGACAAAGGGGTTTTTCCCTTATGTACCGTACTATGCGGTATGATATAGATGCCATAATGGATGCTTAAATTTTGAAGCTGCACAAATTTTTGTCTCTACTCTTATGCCTGGAAATTGTGACTAAAATGCTTATTCACATATGAAATAGTGAAGGGTCATGTGTTTGCTGTTCCACATTATAAACAAAGTTAATGAGAGGAGCTGATGATGAGTCTTAGCTCCATGCTTCATGCCTCTTTTTCCATTTTGTCACCGTGTGGGTGTTACCTTGTCTTAATGCACTTCACATAGCTCCGTGCAATTTGGAAAACCAGTCTGTGTACTTGCATTGCTCTGCTCTCTGTGATTTCTGTATATATATATTTGCAAATAATTTTTGCAGCTTATAATACTGATTATTTCAAGGTTTTTGAGCATTCCTCTACTAACGCACTACTCAATGTATATACTTACTTGCTTGTAATATCTTTCTGATAACGTCACAAATGAGTAAAACAACAAGTACAGCTTTGTGGGAAAACTTCAGGTTTTTTTTAATCACAAAGCAGAAGAAACTGTCCGTAATTAGTTGTATGATAATTCTGACTCCTTCTTTTTCCATGCCTTTCTTATATATTCCATTTGATTCTGATCTGGATTTGCCTTTTTTAGCTGTGTCAAGGACTGAGTTAGTGCCTGATTGCATAAGTAGGTGTGCGGCCATTTTGGTGTTCTGAATTAGATACCACGGTTGTCAGACTGCAGCGTTCAGCCTCGAGTAAGGATTTTGGAGAGGAATATAGACAAACATGATTGATCTGTCAGTTGTTTTTACTTGATAATAAATGCTGTTGGATTTGCAAAAAGAAATCACATGCACTTTTCCTTTTGGTCTTCATGTATGGAGAATTTTTTGTTTAGTGGGAAGTGGGGTTAGTAGATATATTTTTGTTGTTGTTGTTTTTGCTGTTATTTTTGGATAGCACAATGAGACTAAGGATGGTACAGATGTCATAAGGCAAGTGACTTAACTCACTACCCTCAGTCCTGGTTTTTTGGGTGGGCCAGCTGACACTTGATGAGCAAGAGAAGCCACAGTAATTTTCCAAACAAAACCATAACAAAAGATCAAGCGAACAACACAAAGAGCTGCCCCAGAAAAACAACCTATTTCTCAAGTTCTAGGAGCAAGGAAATGAAAGTTTCCTGACCATGGAGAATGTTACCATTTCCTCCCTGCTCTGTTAGTTTGAAGAACACGCTTAGAGGGAGCTGAAAAAATCCGCTGTTGAGAACACATACTCAGTGATTGTTTCAGTTTAGATTACTGCTAAATTCTAGAAAGGAATGTTTATCAGCTTTTCACATTCTGTTGTACACAGATATGCAGCTTTCCTATTTTTAAATTGCAGAGCAATATAGGTGAGGTCTCTAGAACAACTTTTGACTCTAGACTTTTCTGTGTAGGAAGTTGTTTATTGTTTACTGTCTGCTCCTCTTTCTCCTTTCCCAACTACTAGGAAGATGAAACAAGTATGATTATTCATTCCAGGTAACTGTAGGATGTTTATCCCTGCCCTAAATAAGGGTGAAGGCAAGATAATTAACGTGAAGACAGGAATAGAAACTGTATGTTGATAGCAGAGGATCAGCAAGTATATATAGTGGGAGTACAGGGACTCCAAAAGGAGCAACCGCCAAGGGTAATTGAAGTATGCCAGTGATGAGGAAAAAGTGTGGTCTGCATTCTGATTTATAGTCTATAAGGTGATTGTTTTGCTCACTTAGTTACCAACATATTTCTTTTAATTTTCTTTCTTAGGTTGTTGGCTTTGATGTACGTATCAGCAGCAACCAGTCATTTTTGTGACTTGCCTTTTTTCTACTTCTTTGGTCTCATTTCTTCCTCTTACCTATTTTATTGCAAGTGGAGATTAAATTATAGAACTAATTATGACATTCAATCATTGTTTTTCCTTTCCCTCAGAAAACAAGCCCAAAAACGAACTGTCAAATTTCTCTGCCTGGAAAGTGCTAGTAATGGAGCATCTGTCAGGAGCTATTGAGGTTAAGGAATATTTTAGTGAGTTTCTCCTCTGCAGTTTGTAGAGACAGATCTCAAATATGAAGGATTAAGCTCCAAAATCCATACCCTTTAATGGAAAGGTGAACTGTGATGCCAACTGTGCTTGTCACTTCACCTTAATCTTATTTATTTCATTTCTCATCATTGAGTACAGCAGCATTCTGTTGCGTCAGTGAAATATCAAATATTTTATTTGTTACTTGGATGAAGGTATATATCTTTAAGCAGGTGATCTTACCCGTGTTCTCTTTTCTGTATTGTAGTCGTGAGGTCAGTAGGGAGTCTCAGAGAACACAAAGCAGCAAGCTCTCTGAAGATGAGGGAGGGAAAAAAATACTACCCTGATAGCATCAGAATCATAAATCCCCATGCGCTGACAGTGTTGCAGTGTTCTTGTTCCAGGTAATTTATTAGTATGTGGGTTTAGCAAATGTTAAAGAACGTGAGCAACACAGAAGAAACATTGCAACACTGTCAGGGTTTTGTAATGGTGGTTTTATAACTTGGACTCTTGGCTTTTAGTAGGCTCACAACTTAGTGTGTTAGCCCTATTTTAAATTATGAGGTTAGATGTGAAAAAATGGCTGTAGGAAGACTTGTGCCTTACCCTCAGTATCATGTAGATGATCTTGGGTGTAGCAGTCTGTTTGCTTGTGGGGTTTTCTTTTTTTTTAATTCTTCATGAGATTTGGACTCAAATGTAAGTCTGAAATAACAAAGGGTTGTACATACCTAGAATCTACCTGTCCTACTTGAAGTTGAGTCCATGATAGGACTTCTTCAGAACTTTAACCACTGAACTGCTAGGAGGCTTTCATACACTTTGCTATAAAGGTCTGCAGTGAGTTTCCTGGAGGCTTCCTTCTGTTGAGCAGCTTGAAAACTCCAATGTTGGTCCAACGAGGCTCTTCCAAAACAGCATCCTTTCTACCTATCACCCACAAAATACACTCACCTAGGTAGCCTCAGAGTATGCCAAATGACTCTGACTCCACATCAGGTTACACAGGGACCTTTTTTATTTACTTATCAGTAGCAACAGCATTCACCTCAGGATGTGGAAAACCTATTTTTGGTTTCCTTGTATGCCCAAATGATTCACGGCCATCTTTTCCAGTTGAGCGTCTAGACCACTGGTCTATGGAGTCATGCTTGGTGCTTCCTCTTGTGAAGTCTTTAGGACAGTTGATGACCTAATTCCAGAGCAAGGGCAGGATTCAAGAAATACTCTGCATGATTTTCTGTGTTACCTCAGGTAGTTTACACCTTGGTATGGTGGCTCCTTATGAATCTTAACGTATCTGCATTTCTGGGTACAGGTGTGGTGATTTTGGGAACTCAAACCAGTTTTCAGTGTACGTGTGCCATGTCCAAATCTCAGAATGGTTGGGTCACAGGTTAGACACTGCATCCCATCTTCTAGTGACCTTTGAGAAAGAGCTGTTTATTCTTCTCCTCTTTCTGTCTGTCAGGCAGCCTGTATGTTAGGAGCTCAGGATCCTTGTTATCTATTACTTTATTTGAGGATTTGAGTTTAATCTCACTGATAGCATCTATGCTAAATGTTGCATTGTTCTTCTGAACTCCTCTTTCTGGAGCTGAGCTTGTTTTAAACTATGGATTTCTAAGGAAGCCCACTACCTTTCACACTGAGGTAGCTTATATGCCAGCTAATATGCAGTAGCAGATAATTTGACTGCAAAGCAGGGGTTTTGGCCTATGACACAGTAACCATCTTTAGCTTCAAGCAAGTAAGTAAAGCTTGAGGATGTCAAGAAGGCTATTTGTGTGAATAATTATGCATTATTAAATGTGTATGAAATAAGGTCTAAAATTAACAACTGCTTATTGTTTGCAAGTATTTTATGAAAATACATGATTCTGTGATAACCTCATTTTCTAGTCAAATGAACTAAATGCACTTAAATTTGACTTCCTTACAAATTTTGACCTAAATCTACGTGGGAAGGTTCCAAACAGTTTGTAAAAGCTTCAGTTTAAATGTAATGAAGTAGTTCAAAATTATAATGATTTTTTTACATATAGGTTGTTCTTGCTGCTTCTTGTGAAACATTCTGAAGTCAGGATACAAATTCATAAACCAGTAAATGTTCAGGAACTTTAGTTTCATAGCTCATTATTGCCATGATGTAGCTCAGGTTGTCTTTTAAAAGCCTGTCAGTAGGTTTCTGATGAAGCTTTTAGTTTAAAAGAATTCATTTTATGGGGCTCAGACTGAGTTTTTATTAAAGTGGGAATGGAAACTAATCCAGCCAGTTGCACTGGAGAAAGCTTCAAAATGAATTCTCATTGTAAAGGGAAAAAGTATTTTCCCAAATGAACCCCTCCTAATCTCTAAGTTTCAGCCTGTGTATTTTTTCCAAAATTTACTAAAAGCTACTGACCTGAGGGATTTGTTTTCCATTCCGAAGTCTTGAAATTTTCCTCCTGGCTAATTACAGCCTATTACTCTAGACTTTGGTCCTTTAGCAGTAACATTTTCCATCTTAAGATGGGTTGTCCCATTCCAATGAAGAGCATGTTGTCTGAGCGCTGAATGGAATTACTACCAGTGGAAACTATGCTGCAAGAGGCTTGATAAAGCAGCTGCTGTGCAAACCTCAGCTGCTTTTTCCATCCTCCCGAGCGCTGGTAATTAGCATAGGGAAGCTGACTAATGTGCTGACGTCACTTCTTTCCAGTAGAAGCTTACATTTTGTTCCTGACTGCCTCAAAGCATGCAGGACTTTGTTCAGGAATTCACTGTCACATACAGGATGCTCTGAAACCTTTGCTTTGCTTTTTTTTTTTTTTTTTTCCCCTTCGGAGGGGCTGGACTTGTTTCCCTTATAAACGCTGCCTGCAGAACCAGCAGCTCCCTTAAAAGTAATTGGTTTCTGCTGAACAGCAGGTATCGCTTCAGCAAAGCGCAAAATGCATTTTAGAAATTTTAACTACAGCTTTAGTTCCCTGATTGCCTGCGTGGCAGATAGCGATGTCTTCAATCAAGCAGAGACAAGGGTATGCTTTCTCTTTTGCTTTATTTATCTGGACTACCAGAGTGCTCAAGTCTGTGGGTACTGTTTTTGTAACTGGTTAGAACACAGCTTACCTTGAGAGCTTTTTTACTTACAAGGAAATGTCACATTGGTGCTGTGTTATGCTTTGATATGAATGAATCTCACTCTCAAAATTATTAGATCTTAAGCTGTGTGGTTTTGAAAAAAATCAGAAGTTTAACTCCAGACACTTCTTGTCTGCATAGTGTATTCTTCACTTTCATATGCTTTCAGCCATGCTTGGGCTATGATCTTAGTAGTAAGGGTCTTGTAACTTACAGTACATTTCATGCTTTCTCATGTGTTCTTTTCTGTTTGGCATTCTATATGTTAATCATGTTAGAACTGTTAAGCACTTATCTTGGATCTGTACTTCACTGATTAGAATGAATATAACATGAGTAATACAGTCCTGATACAGTGAATTGTTGACTAAGATACCTCAAGGACAAAAGTAACATTTTGTTCAATGTCCTCCTGTTTGCATGATATTTATGACCTATAGAATCCCCACTCTTTAAAAAACAAGATTTTGCACAACTCTTGCAGGTTCTCTCTGAACTGAATGTGAACACTGACATTGGGTTTTTTTCTAACATGTTTTTTCTTTTTCTCCCAAGTAACTTATGAGTAAGGCTTTGAAATGCAGAGATAATTTTCATAGTTCCATCTAGCTGTCTTTCCAGTACAGGAAGCTAACACATAGAAACTTTCTATACAAAGGGTCCTGTAATCAGATCTCATATTGAAGGATCTTAAATATGGCTCAACAAGAAGTAGGACAGCTCTAGTTTAATATATCTTTGGAATGTAGTGGTTATGTATATAGCTGTGATGAGTTTGTGGAACAGAACTCTTTGGAAAGGAAAATGAAAAAATCTTGAAGCAATCACTGCTCCCTTATGTAATCTGTTGCTTTTCCTACTAATGCAAAATGAAACCGTAAAATAATAATAATGAGGTAGTGCAGTTGTGTATATTTGCATATTTTAGCTTCATATTCAACTTCCAGCAAGCTTTTATGAAGAGAAAATACCAGAAATACCAGCTTGCTCAATCCATCTCCATCGCTGTAACTGGTTGTGTCCTAATGTGCAATGGCAATAGTATGCCAGCTTCAAAACATCCTACGCTTCTTCCTTTGATTTGGCATCCTCAAATAAATAAATTCTATATAAAGTAAAAATAGTAGTAAAAATAATCAGGTCAAGTTTGCATAGGTGCCCTAGGAGCACATGCATCCAATGCAACAAGGACATGACCAGCTATTGGTCATCTTTAGCCTTTTAATGCAGTTAGGGTACTGAAGTCCTGTCAGCTGCAGTTCTGTAGAGGTATGAGATTCTGGTTTAACTCCTGTACTTACAGCTCAGTCAGAAGTCAAAATGTGTCAGAGGCCCTTCAGAAGCTCTGTGGTTAGTGCTTAGGTCTTTTTAGAAGACGTAGTAGGAGCCTTTTTAGGATTGAGCTCCAGAAATAGAAGAGGCTATTAAATCTGCATTCAGTAATAATATATTTTCTTAACGTTCATTTTTCTAAATGAAAGCAACAGCTGTTATAAAAGGCGATGTTCGTGACCTTTATTATGTCTGCTGAGTCACTGAAGAAAATTACATTTAGTGTGCAAATAGGATTTTTTTTCCTTTTTTTTCTGTTAAAAGTCTCGTATTGGTTTCCTTGAGAATTTCACACTTAGACAAAGACATGCTTGACAGACTTTTTTTCAAGGCCTTTCAATATTAATTTTGTAAGGAAAGCATTTCTCTTCGACACCTTAACAGTACTAATGTTTCTATTATGCTGCTAAATAAGGTATTTATTGATAATAAGCTATTTTTTAATAAGGAAGGGGAAAGCTACTATAAAAAGAACAAGTGATAGGCTAGAAAAATTAAAAATAAATAGATAATAAGACAAAGATACCTAAGGTGTAACAGTGGCTCTAATCTTCAGGAGTACTGGTGTGTTCCTTCTATTCATGTCTGTGTTTCTTCAGAACAATGCGCAGTGTTGCATATTGACTCTTCTCGATCCTTTCTTTTCAGGCCAAATTTGAATCGCTGTTTAGAACATATGACAGAGATATCACCTTTCAGTATTTTAAGAGCTTCAAAAGAGTACGAATAAACTTCAGTAACCCTTTATCTGCGGCAGATGCAAGAGTCCAGCTGCACAAGACAGAGTTCCTTGGAAAGGAAATAAAACTGTACTTTGCTCAGGTATGTCATTTTGTGATTATTCTTGGAGTGAATTAAGCGTGGCTAAATAGTGGTAAGCTTCCACAGGTCTCCAGTCATGTTAATGAATGCTTAGTTTTTGGTTTGATTAGGTTGTTCCAAAGCTACCTGTAGCATACTCTGCACTTATCTCTCTTTCTTTGTTGCTTTGTTGCCCTTGGGGAAAGAAGAGTAGATGATAGTAATCAACATAGTTAAAGATAGAACTCCATTGGGTGGGGGAAGCCAAGTGTATTTGGCAGCAGTACAGACACAATAAAATGCTCAAATAGTATGTAAGGGAATCCAAAGTGTAGAAGCACACGTTAAGGACTCCTACCTGTTGATCTGGCTCTCACTACTGCAGATCTCTTGTACTTCAAGATTGCATTCAGTGCAGCTTTCTGACTGGCTAGCATCTGCTGCTTAAGATGTGCTAATCTGGGTGCTTTTTGGTAGCTATGTATTTTCCTCCGTAAATTTAATGGGGAAATTAACCTATGTGTGTCTATTTCAGATGTCCCTAGGGACAGTCCTGAAGGAGCCAGTTTATTTATATACCTTCTAGAATTCTCACCACTCTCGCTTGTGGTAATAAGTTTCAACACCATTTACCTTAAAGCCCATATCCAGCTTCCTCCTATTTCAGTATTTTAAGGGCAGATACTTTCTGATGAAAGTTTTGTAAAACTTCATAATGAGAAGACGCAGATGTGCACACTTCATTGCATGTTCCATCAGAGTAAATGGATGTGATGACTTGTCTGTACTTTGTATACTGGGTCTTTCATGTAGCTCTCTTCAATACTATTGTTACGTGCTGCCACCTTGAGTGCCTGTTACAGCATAACATCTATCCAAACCGTAAAATTCCTCACTAATAATGAATTCATTGATAACAGTGGAATACCTTTGGTCTTTTAATGCTATTTTTTTTTTTTTTTTTTTGCAGACTTTACACATTGGAAGCTCACATTTGGCACCACCCAATCCAGACAAGCAGTTTTTGATTTCACCTCCTGCCTCTCCACCTGTTGGTTGGAAGCAAGTAGAAGATGCTACCCCCGTGATTAACTATGACCTTTTATATGCTATCTCCAAGTTAGGGCCAGGTAAGAAGCATTAGAAGCACAAACGTTTGCATTTTGAAATGAATGTCTAGATTTTTTTCCAAATGAAGTACTGTCTACCAATTACATTGGTAATGTCTGAAAAAGGAAGCTGTAAACTTCTTACACACACACCAACTCCACAGGATCGTTTTAAGGGCCTGTACCTCAATAATATGGTGTTCTGAGATTTACCAACAGCGTGAATGTTGTTTCAACAATATATGAGCTTGTTCATCCAAATTTTTAAGAAGCAACTTCCTAAAAATAAAGAGGAAGCTGGGTTGTTGCACACCTTCTGCAAATCCTGTCTCAGATGAGGACAGTAAAACAGTTAAGGGTTGTGTAGTTTTGCATTGGAATTACCTCTGTTTGCATTCTGAGATAGTTTCTCTCCTATGCATACCGCTCTCTCAGTATCATTGTGGTTTGAGGTTTACTTATTTATTGGAAGCTTTAAGATAGCTTTCCTCTGGGAAGAAAAATGCTTCCTTTCTACCTTTCCCTGTCCAAGTGACAGGTCTGGGAAGGAACTTCTAGACCCTCTTGCATCAGCTTTGCAGTCGTAGCTTGACTGCATGCAGGAGAAATCCACAGTTCCTAATGAAAATAATGTGACCACAAAGGAATTTTTCTGAACTGTGGAAGTTCATATCCTTGCGGCCTGTGGAGAGGCAGATATCTTTGCTAATCCTGGGATGAAAACTGGGGTGGATTATTGCCATTCTTTAATAAGCACAACATTTTGATTAATATATGAATTACAATGGCAAGAATGTTTTATAGGAAAAAAATTCACAGAAGTAAAGCTGTAAAATACTGCCAAAAAAATCATTTGATTATCCAGAAGCATATCAACAAAGCATGTGAGCCTGCATATAGTTATTTGAAACCATCATTCAAGAGTACATCTGACATCCTAAATTTGGTTCTCATGAAATCTGTTTTTGAAACAGAAATCCCATAAGATGGTGCTCATTGGAATAAAAGTTGTTTTTGATGAAGCGCTTGGAATAAATAAATAGCACTACAGCTTGCTGCTCTTATTAATGTTCAGTGCTTGTTTGCTGCTTGCTGCTTTCCTTTTAAGTTTTGGCAATACCAGGAAGAAATATATAGGTCTTGTATATTTAAATCTTGAAATACTGAAATCTTTAAAAACAACTGGTTGGCTTTTTTTCCCCTGCAAGTTTTGTTATTAAGATGCCTTACAGTAAGCTCATTGGCAGATCTGTGATCCCTTTCTCCATGAGGTTTTTCACATGTATTGTGAATGTTAAGCCCTTTAAGGCTCTACCTCTTTTTCTCTATGGAACTGCTCTTCTTGCCTCTTCCCCCTCCTGCAGTCCTCCAGAAAACAGAGCAGAGACCACTTTAGAGCCTTGGCATGCCACAGCCTGCAGTCTATTATATTATATTATAGCTCTCTCAAACAACTGATAGCTGAAGTGGTCTTAAAGAAAATTGTTTTCCCCCCTAGGAGCTAATGAATCTAAAGTAACAAGAAGAAAAAAAGTAAGGGGAGCCAATGAAAGAAATGGAGGAAAGAAGTAGTTTGCTCTTTCCCTGATCTAACGTTAAGATTAAAACTATGTAACATCTGTTTAGATGCAATTATTTATCTCGTGGCAAAAACAGATTTCAAATCAGCAGTCAACCCAGTTTATATCATAGCGCACCTACACGCTGGTTGTATTATATCTCATCCTGTACATTGCCTGCTGTGTAGCTCCAGTTATGCCAGAACAGCATCAGAAAGCACTTCTGTGAGAGGTGGGTGAAAGTGCATCCAGCCTCGTTAAGTACTAAAACTTTGGGGGAGTAAGGAAAATCCTATGGTTTTGTCAGCACTGAGGAAAACTGTCTACATGATACAGTGGATGCTCTATATGCTTTACAATAAATATAGCTGTCAGCACCATCTAATGCTCTGTGGCATCAGTGTATTACGTAGACAGCTAATGACTCCTTTTTGGTTTTAGTCGCGTCTTTCATACCTGTTTATAAAATGGATTCTTCTTAACTAGTTTTGTTAATTTTCTACCTTCCAGGAGATAAGTATGAGCTACACGCTGCCACTGACACTACCCCTAGTGTTGTTGTCCATGTATGTGAGAGCGACCAGGAAAACGATGTGGAAGAAGAAATAAAGAAACCCAAACCAAAAATTATTCAAACAAGAAGACCGGATTATACTCCTTCCCATTTAAGCTGAACTGCTATGGGTTTTCAAGGGTTACAAGTAGGCATATTGAAGGAAATATTTACTGTGGAAACAGCAGGTCGCAGGTTTGGTGGCAACAACAGCAGCTGTAGTAGGAGAAATTCCAATGTAAGTTTGCTCTGAAAAAGTAAAGGAAGTTTCATCCTTATTTTTAATGCTGTTGATAGATACCGTGAGTGTGTTCCCAGATCTCTGGGAACGAGGGATAGGAAGAAGATGACATTTTGAGTCCTAATAAGACAAACTTCGGGTTCCTTTTGCGGGGGGTACTGTAGGCTTTTCCATTATAAAGCAGCTGGGGGAAGATTTCTTTGTTCTATCTCGCATAAATCCTCAAACTAATAGGCTAGTCGTTGTGTGGTGTACATAGCGATAACAGAGGTGGTTTTAAAGATAAAATATTTGGAATTGTAAATCTTTTTCATATAATAGATTTTGTGCATGTGTATTCTTGGTCTTCTAAAGTAACTTTGCATTATTTTCTATAGTTTCTCACACGCTTTTGGAGATCTAGGAAATTGTTTCAAGTATTTATTATCTCAGCATCCCAAATTTACTACTAGATGTGTACATACATATATATTTATATTTGTTTATATGGGCACTCATCTTTCAGCAGGCATACAGTTTATTTGGCACCCTACCTTGGTGCTATGTAACTTGTGCTTTTAAAATCTGACTCTTTTAACTGCCTATGTAGGATTTTTGTCAGGCAAAGCTGTAGGGAAAAAAAAAGTGCAATAGTTGATTTAAAATTATTTAAGTTAAACTAATTTATATCTTCGATAACAATTCTTCAGTGACTTTAAACCTCATTTGGGTTAAAGAAAAGTATTCTGAAACGTATAAGCAAAGCTCATGTCGTGTGTTCGCAGCAGCGTGCGTTTTCAGTGAGAAGAATGGTAACAGAGAGAGAATGAGAACATTATTCCGTCGGCAGGTCTGCGCTGCTGGAACAGGGATCTAACAGGGAATAAAAAATAGACGCGGTGTGTAGAACAGCGAAGAGAGATGGAGTGCCTTTTCCTCATTCATTCCTGATGTGAGCTGTTTCTACAAGCTGCACACCAGTATCTTTTTCTACTGGCTTTGTATGTCCATAAGTATATACTTTCTTAGCTCTGCTTCTAGAATAAGCTGGTAGTTAGAAATGCTTAACGCCAAGGAATGATGCATACTTAAGTATTGGGTATACATGGGAAAAGCTTTAGGGGTTGTTTTATTTTTTAATATTTAGTGTTTAAAAGCTGTGGCTCATGACAAACAAGTTTGGCAAAAGATGGCAGAAGTGTATTTTCATATTTGTTTTTTTTTAATGGGAATCTTTGCTTTGATGCAAGTCTGGTTTTTTTTATTTCTTTTTTTAAGAGATAGTAACTGCTCTCTTTGGGAAAATATCACCAAACGTTTTTAGAAGGGGAATGTCTGGAGTTTTTCAGTGTGTTTCTAGAAGTCAAAGCTGTTTGGTTCCGTGTTGGTTCACTTTTGCCACACTTGGTCTGAGGATCTTTTATACCTGGAGTTAATGTAAAGAAATTGATCAGTGCCATTTGAAGCAAACGTAGACTTAAACATCTGGGCTCACGCCTTGATTTTTAAACAAAATAATAGTGAAGCAAGTCGTGTAACAAAGCCATTCCAAGCTGCGGTGCGGTATGTAAGTGGTCTATTGAAGGCCCGTCATTATACTAAGCAAAACAGAGACTGATATCCTGTGACTAAAGAGAACAGGAATATTTTAAAGGTCATTCAGTTATGACCTTGGTCTGTTTGTTTCAGTTTACGGGGCATACCTAACGCTGACAGTCGGTGTCTATCTTGGTCCTAATTAAGTGGCACTCTCTCCAAGTCAAGGTGCTTAAGGTTATTTGCCTTATTAATATGTAACAATCAGCTAAATACATCTACTGCTTCTTAACACCCTAAAATAAATAAAAAGGAGAGAAATCCTATTAGTTTGCCACCACTGTCTCTAAGCCTTTTCAAGATTTGTTTTTCCATGTTTCTCAAATTGCTACTGGACTTCAGCGTTTTACTTCATACAACTTGAAACTGTTGAAATATGCCTGTGTGGTCCCTTTTCTGTCTGTCCATGATTACCAGTCGAAGCATTAGTTTTGCATTAGCCACTTAGTTTCTGTTCTGCTTCCTGGCAATCCAAACCAAGCAGTGCTGATACTCAATTATAAAAATAAAGAATGTTAAAGAAGTACCAGTATGATCTTCCCAGTTTATTACCCTCATATCTGCCTAATAAAGGTGGACACTGGAAACCATGGATGGAAGACTTGGGATGGCTGCAGAGTGTTCTCCTGACTGTAATTGTAAACAAAGATGGTGAGACAGTAATCTGCCTGTCTTTTCTGGTGGTTGTATATCTTGGCGTGTGTCACCTTCTGTTATCATGACTACAATATATTGTGTGCCCTGTTGTTTTTTTCTAGAAAACAAAAACAAAAAACAAGCAAAAAACTGTTTAAATGAATGTTTAATTGGTATTTTATACGATTGTATAGTGTGGGGCATATTTAAATTAAAATATTTTGTCTTCTTGTAACGCTGTGGTATTTGTACATGTAACTCTTCAAAGATTTTGCACTGCGATCTGAACTTCAGGCTTCTGAACGCTGCTGGTTTGGATAAGTAAGAATTGATTAAGAATATCGGTCACATCCTTATCAACTTAATGCGTTTACTCATAGAGAAAGATTTCCCAACCTTCTGCTTTAAGTGACTCGCATGATCTTAATGCAAATAATGAGAATCTACTAATAAATGAAATTGTCCAAAATATTTCAGTTAAAAACTGATTGTTCTGTGGCAGAAGCTGACATGCTTCTTAATAACAGTACCAACACTTTACCGTTCTGTTATGTCTTTACTCATGTTTTTGTTTTGTTTTTTTTTTCACCTACTGCATGAATAATTCTATTTTTAAAGCTCTCCAAGTTGAAAATATCAGTGTTTCTATGGCTTTATCCAGCAATCCAGTGTGGTGAGTTGCAAAGCATGTGCAAAAATGCTTTGAAAGTTTCACTCCTTAGAATGGAAGAAATCCTCTCATGCATAAAGAAGTTACTGCTATTAATGCCCATCATTCTTCTCAGCACTTATGACTGAGTAGTATTGATATCTGTAATAAACTGCCCCATAAACAGAAGCTATTTGAAACAGCAAAGTTTTGCTGCTCATCAATAGCAGGCCCACCCAAGGGAATCCCTGTGTAGAGTAACCAGAATAACTTGATCCTTACATGACCTAATAAAATAAGTTGCTCCAGTTTCAAACAATAGCAGTTTCAGCTGTTTTTCACACAGAATGCCTCGTTTCTTTTTCTTTTTTTTTTTTCTATCTATTGTTCACAGTTTCCTTATTGGCATTCTGCTGTCTCAAATATTGGAAGATCTCACTTGTTGTCATCTTGCAAGACTTGTAGCTTAGCGATACACATTGCTATCACTGGGTTATGCGCGTGGACACGCTTTACTACATTAATAACCTTATCAAGGGGAATTCAACAGTATGCAAGCCTAAAGTTTGTTTCTAATCAGGGCGTTGTTGCTGCTCTAGAAAACAAGTGTAGTAACTTTGATATTTAAAATACTGGACAAGTATATTAGTTGTTCTTATGTAGCCCAGACTTGTCAAGGGTGGGGAAACAACTCTCTCATGCTGTTTTAACACTTACAGCATGGATTTTGCTCTAAGCATCATCACCTGCCTAGTCAAGTTCAGTTTTGTCACACTAGAAAGAATGCCTTTGGGAAGACATGATCTTTAACTTGAGATTGTGATTTGTACCTATGAAGCTTGCTTTCTTGCTGTGATACATCCAGAATCCTCTCCCATTTCCAAGCATGAAGTGATAGCAAGGGATAGACTTGTACTCTAGGCATGAACTAAGTTCAGAAATTCACTCCTTAGATTTAGCTATTGCACTTCCTCTATCATCTCTGCTTTTATTCTGGATTATGTCCAACGCATTCCAGAAGCATTTTACATAAAAATTATACCTACCAAAGACCTTTAATAATTCATGTTTGGATGTCTACAACCAAGAATACACAACAACTGGTAACATACAAGCACTAGCAGTGAAAATAAGACATACTCAAGCAATAATAGTGAAGATAAGACACGCTCAAGGCACCCCCAGGATACTATACTCTACTTTGGTAAAGCAAGACCAAAAAGGTGGCTCAGTTGATGAGTAGTCAATACAGTGGATTTGGCAGGACTGGATTCATCTTCTCTTCATATCTGAGTTCGCAGTGTACCACCTACAAGGCAGAGCCCTATATATAAGAGTGGCCAGAGACAAGCATGATCAGAGGCTTTAAGCATAAATAAGTTGCTATTTAATTCCGATGAATTGGAAGAGGTACAGGGATGTGCCCAATAGGTGGAGCTAAATATCAAGCAATGCCATTAAGTAGCACAGATAAAACCAAAATCTCAACCTACAGACTTCCAGATCTGATATGCCCTTCATGCTTTTTAACCCATAGAAAACAAACAGTGCGCACATGAGGATGTCATATATCATGGCAAGATTGCCTCCAGTTAACTGTACATCACTGTATGGGTATCCCTGTGTGCAAGTAAGCATGCATACCATAAGATGTGATTAATCCAGGTGATAAAGCACTTTGTACAAGGACCGTACATGCTGGGGTGTAGCAGCTCATGGAGAAAAGCTTTTCCTGGCAGAGAAGGAGAGCAGCAATAATCACTTCAGTGCTCAATTAATAGGAAAAATAAGGCATGAAAAGCTAGCATGCGTTGCAAGCTTGTAGAGATGGTTAATGCCTTTCTTTACCTTTGTATCCAGCCACTTTTTGTTGTAAAAGGTGAAATCTAAATACTATTACATATATATTAAATGTTCCTAATTCACAGGCTGCCTTTGACTCAGACAAGCTCATCCAAAAGCACTTCTCAATGTGAGTTACTGCTGAACTAACGCAAAGAGCAACAGCTACATAAAGTGCTTCTAACAGCATCGTGGGATTATTTTTATTGTTTTTACTATTGGCCTTTCCTACTATTGGAGCTGAATGGGGTTTGTTTGGGCCGCTGTTGTGAGGACTAAACTAATGATAAATTTACTGATTTTATGAAGGCTGCAAAAAATATAATGGAGTAGAGAATTCAGTCCTGCTGGCCTCGTGTGGCTTGAAGCTGCAAGAAGTGACTGCAGTGGTTCAGGCTCTGAAGTATTTCTGTATAGTAAGCCAAGGGTATCCATTAGTTTATAGTTGATACCCTTCGCTCAGTGAGGACAAACAGATAAACTGACTGTCGGCATCGAAGCAGACCAGACCTCTGTACATAATGCACCTGTTTCTCTATAAACAGACAGGTCCTTCAGTGTCTTTAGTGTATTTACATTGTCTGACTTGTTCATATGTTTCTAAAAATGTTGTTTCTGATCTCACGAGTCTTGCAGACACAGGCAGACAATGATCTAAAGGCTGCAAGGAGATCTTTGTTTAGCCAAGTAATTCTCAGAGTTGCCTTTTAAATGACTAGTGTGTACTTCGTACCTCATTCAAAGGTATGAAGAGCGTGCAAAGAGAAAATACACGCTACTATATCTGTCCTGAGAGGGAAATGCAGTATCTTCCTTGTTCTGATACTGAAGGTCAAGCCTATTGCATGCCATAACATGCATTATTCTGGCTGAAGGCAAATGGGCTTGTTTGTGATGAAGGACACTTGGAAGGAGTTCTATTTTAGTAAAGGATAAAAAAAACCAACCCACAGCACTGCAGGGAAAAGGCCTCTGATTGCTTTTCCATTCTGTGTAAGCTGGCTCTTTCTGGAACCAAGTAGCTGCCCAAGCTGTCTTCAGATGCACTTCATAGATACACTGGAGCTACAAAGACTGAAAATGTCATGCTGGTATCTCCTCAGCCATGCACAGCTGTTCATTTAAAGAGATGAAAAAGCTTTTCAGAAAGTTTTTGTATGCTGAAGTCCAGTGCTCCAGATGTTGTTTTTTCATGAGATATCCATGTTAAGATGTTAAATAAGAGCAGATAGCTGTGGACCTGAAGAAGGTTGTCCAAGCCTCAAGCATGTCGGGTTATGTGCTGGCATCTGTCTGTCTCTCACTTCTGCCTGTGCCCTAAGCATTGTGGCCAGCACCAACCACAGCTGTTTCTCTCGCTCATAAGAGCATTACCACAGCTTGGAGCGAAGCCTACATGAAATCATTAGGGAAGGAGAAGGAAAAGAGGTTCCTGAGGCTGAGCTGAGGAGTCCAGGTACAAGGGGAGCTTGAGCTGAGCATCAGGGCTCAGATTTACTCTCCCTCTGCTGCTCAGTGCCCTGCCTTATGCCTCCACTCTGGATGCAGCAGTCCTCCAGGTTCTTCATACCCTCTGGCGCTATGTATGTTCCCACAGAGGCTGTCATGCTGAACCTTCTTGTAATGGCCCTGATTCCAGCTGGCACAAGCACATGTTTGTGTCCTCTCCCAAAGCACCAGTTTCATCATGCAACACCAAGTACCTCTCAGCTCCCTACCCTTCTCCTTGTTTTTGAGCTTTGCAGAGAGCGAGCTTCCACTTCTTATACTCCAGCTGCACATCTGCAGTTCACTGAGCTTGCTTCACCACTTGAACGCCAACCAAGTGGACAGGTCTAATTACCTTACCAGCCACCATACTGTTCAGGATCTATTTTTCAAGGTGCAACCATGGCATTCCTGTAAGAAGTATAAGCAAATGTAATTTCATTGCTTGCTTTGAAAGTTAAGGACTTGAGCATTGCATGGGATCTCCTCAAGTTTTATGGAGGAGGCAATTCAGTCTGAAAGCAGATATATGTATGTGCGTGCTTTGGTTCATCTAGGTCTGTCTGATGGACTGGATCAAAGAGTGCTGTATATGAGAAAATGTGCTTAAATGTAGGAGGGGAAAGCTAATTGGGCTATGCTGAAGAGCTGATAGAGGGAGTGGAGACCTACTGCCTTAGATACCTTGAGGACAGGTGAGATGACAGCTCATGAAAATAAAATAGCTTATGCTGTGTGAAGACTGCAAAAAAGGAGAAGGAGCTGCTGCACCTGACAGTGAGGTTTTGGATTCATTTGGGTGAGTCATGGCAAGTACTAAGTTTGAAGTCTCAGCTGTACGAAATGATACCATGAGCAATTTCATGTGTAACCTCGAGTTTTCTAGGCAATTCTGTGTACTTTCTCCTTCTAGGGCCATATTGCAGCACAGGAACTTTGATATAGCCTTAATTACAGGCTAGTGCTGTTATAATAGAGCTCCTGTAGTTAGGTCAAAAAGCTTCCCAAGCATGGCACAGTGTTCCAGTAAGCATTTGCTGAGGAGCGGTTCTTATGGCAAGCTGCTGATTAAGCAGTGTTTCAGCAGCTCCAATTTTTATATGAGATTAAAAAGAAGGTGCATTACATTACGCTGTTAATCTCCCTGCCAAATTGTGCTGTGTGGGAGAAACGTTTAACAAGAACTTTCCATGCTTTGTCAGTCTATGGAATCATTCAGGAAAAGAATAGTACTGTGTCTGGGGGGGTGAGCTGTGTTGCTTGGTAGTAAATACGCAGTCCTCCTCCACAGAGCATGTCAATGGCCCAACTCATCCACGTGTCCCGTAACTTCTCTCTGTTCCCAAAGGTTTCCACAAGCACTGCTCAGTACTTGACCTCTTTACTCTTGTCAACCTTATACACCCAATTGCCAGAGCCATTCGGGACTCATTTTGTGTACACCCATTTCCTATGTCAGGGAATATCAGTAAGGAAGAAGCAAAGTGTCACTGTGGTTTTTTTTAGGGACGTTGCTCATCAAGATTCTTAAGATCTGTGGGAGGTGTGTGGGCTGTATGGAGGAGGAAAGAAGAACTGCTGAGATTAAAAGCTGTGATTAATTGTTCACAATGACGCATGTGCTTTGCAAACACCAGGCTCAAGGAAGTCTCTGCCTCGAACAGCTTTGAGCTACAGTGTGAGTAGAGAAGATGGGACACCCAAGAATGAGAGGAGATGCGGAGGAGGCCAAGAAGAATAGGTCGCTGAGCACAAGTAGGGTGTTCGCAGAAGTGGCCCCGGTCTGTGCCCTGGCTCTGACTTACCCAGCATGCAGAAAGCTCTTGAAGCTATTTAAGAAACACTTAAGAATGAAGTCTACTGAAAATCAAGGGATGCAAAATGTATCTTAAACACTTGAGCAGAGGCCTGCTGTGAGTGATACTGCACCCAGCAGCGTTGGTTTGGGCTTCCTTGAGGGAGTAATGGCAATGCTGACTTTTCACTAGTGACAAGTGACAGGATGAGGGGAAATGGCCTCAAGTTGCACCAGGGCAAGTTTAAGTTGGATATTAGGAAGAACTTCTTCACAGAAAGGGTAGTTAGGTACTGGAATAGGCTCCCCAGGGAGGTGGTTGAATCATCATCCCTGGGTGTGTTTGGAGCCGTTTGGATGTGGCACTTAGGGATATGATTTAGTGTAGGGTTTTTAGAGTTAGGGTACTGGTTAGGCTGCGGTTGGACTTGATGATCTTCAAAGTCTTCCCCAACCTGGGTAATTCTATGATTCTATGATTCTTCCAGGCTGAGGGAGTATTTGACATACAGGTAGTATTTGGGACACCTCTCAGTCAGAGGACAAGTGCTAAACTAGAGGGTACACAACAGTAATGGCAGTAAAGGGCAGGTGTGCATCTCTGTGGTGCTGTGAAGGACAGGGCATTTACAGCCTCTTCATGAATTCATGAATGCTTGTCGAGCACCTATTATGTTAATAAATGAAGTTTTTGGTTAGGCCTTTCCTAGTTATACCTTTAAAAGTTGTTTTGGTTTGGTTTGGTTTGGTTTTGGTTTTGGTTTTGGGTTGGGTTTTTTTGTTCAGATTCAGACTCCAGTTTAAAAATGGGTCCTGTTCTTATGTGCATTTGGATAAGACTTGATTTGAATTTCTTATACCCTCGGGCAGATGAGAACTGATCTAAGGCCCATCTTTGTGCCACTTCTGCAAGCTGAGATATGTGAGGCAGTGGGAGCAGCAAGAAGGACAGCCAAGGCTGTGGGTGCCAGGGACTTCATTTCCTCTGCAGTGGGTGCCTTCATCCGGTCAGCTGAGTCTCGTGGTGCAGTCTGTGCATCTAAATAGATGCTGACTACTGGCAGAAAAGGAAATGCACTGAAGAGGAAAATGGGCTCTGTTGCCCGTGGGGTTGCTTGTTACACCAAGGGTGCTATAACCTGTTACCTGGGGTGAAGGGAGTGAGAAAGTTGCCATTTTGCCATCATTAATCAAGCCCCACAGCACCGGTCAGCTTAAAAGCAAGCACTTCCTCAGCTGACACTGCAAAATCTCTGAGCCTGACTCTGAAAATGGCAGGTTTCTGCCAATGACACCCCAGCTTGGCTGGCGACGAGGCTGCCTGGTATCTGCAGATGCTAGCTGTTTTGCTTCCAGACTTCTCAATTTCCCTGTGCTCCACTTGATTACACAATGCCAGATGGCGCAGCAAATTCTGCACCAACGCCACAAACAAACTCCACAAAGAGGGCTGCAGACGGGAGCCACGCGGGGAATTTAGGCAGCAGATAGTCTTGAGGTCTGGCCAGGTGTGTGGAACTTACAAGAGAAGATGATAAATGATAGCCAGATGCAAGAGATGCCTACAGTGCCTCTAAGGAGGACAAAGAAATAAAGGGCCTTTTCTTCACCAGTGCTCAGAAAACTGATGTGGAGCTGTGAAGCAAAATAAGGGAGAGAACTGCAAGTGAAAAACATCCTGCCTTCCTGCAATGCTTCTATCATTTAGGGGGATTATTTATTATTTTCCAGTTCCAAAAGTCCAGCTGTGGGGTGCGTATCTGTAGGAAAATTCCCTCTCTTGTGCTTTGGGTAGTGGTTTAAAACATCTCTCAGAGGTAAAAATGATATCTGGCTGTGCTGAAGCTTTTAAAGTGCTTTTTAAACATAGAAAATATCAGATGACGTTTTGATGCATCTGTAAGGTGTGTTCACAGAGCTCTAAATTCTTTCCAGGCTCTGTGCCCCAGTCTGTCCATTGCAGCAGTAATATTTCCAGGGTATTACCAGAGCACCATAAACACAATCGAAATCTGACTGCATTAAACACCTGAGCTCATCTGCTGTTGAATCATATCAGCACCGGCTTTCATGGTGACACGATTAGCCAGCTCCATCTTAGCTCAGCCTTTACATTTGGGTGAAGTCCAAACCTGCCATTGTGGGAGACTCCTGTGATCCTTCCCTTTACTGGCAAATCAGGTGCCTGTGTTGTACATAGGACTTGGAACTGATGATCCCTGCAGGTCCCTTCCAACTGCGGATGTTCTATGATTTTGTGATTCAGTTTGTCCTTCGACAACTCAAAGGGTCAGGGTTAGATCCATCGAATGTATTCATCTGGTTTTTGGCTGGAGTGTCTTGGCTGCCAGGTGATGGAGTGTAATTAACTCTTTTCTTTGTTTCTTATTTTCTTCTCCTTACAATTATTTTGTCATTACAGAAAACGGAGCAGAAGAGGTGCACATGGGTAACCACAGGAAGAGGTGATAGAGGCAGGCCTGAAATCCTTTTGTTCCAAATAACATATTTGTACTAAAGGACAGGTTGTCCACAGAGGCGGTGGATGCCCCTTCCCTGGACACACTCAAGATCAGGCTGGACAGGGCTCTGAGCACCTGATGGAGCTTAGGATGTCCCTGTTCAGTGCAGGGGGGTTGGACCAGATGGCATTTAAGGGTCTCTTCCACTCACTTGAGTCTACAATTTCCATTGTTTTAGCGTTAGTTGATAGGAGCTCTATCAAACAAACTGAATCACCAGGGGAGTTTTATTTTGTTGTCCAGGCTCTGGGTGAGGGAACTCTTCATGTGACAGCTGGCACAGGCACCCAGCCCTGGGGGTTTGGAGAAAAAGAAAACACACTTTTGTGTATTTTGCAGACAACTGGATTGGTTCATTCAAGCTTGATGTAAAAGGCCCTTCTTGTTTGGAGGTGCTCCAGTACCTAGTGCCCTGCCTGGTGCTCCTCTTCTATAAATAAAGCCGAAGAATCATGTCTGTCCAGAAAGTTTGCCCATGCAATGTTTCATTGCTTGGCAGTAGCTGTTGGCCATGATCTTTATTCCAGTGGTAGTCATGCCTACCAGCAGCAAGATATGCTGAATGCAGCAAATCATAAATGGAATGCAAGTATAAATCTGCACTTTGAATGAACTTTTATAATCTGTAAAATTTAATGATGGCCATGCAGAAGAAAGGAAACCTTCAAACAGAAGGGCGGAGTCGCACGAAGGTGCTGTGACAGAATGGCAGCAGCTTGTGGCAGCCAAGGCACCCTGCCCAAGGTTGGGAGATGGTATGGGTGAAGTCCTTTCACCACCACCCGCCTCCTCTAGAACGTAGCAGCTATTGCAAATGGAGCATCTGTAGCTTCATTAGTGGAATCATCTTAGTACCTTTATAGTTGCCCCAAGCTGATGACCTAGGACCTATTTATTCCTTGGTCCCCCTGAGTGCTTGGTGCTGCAGTGTTCATAGGTATCTTCGTTCATCTACCACTGGCCAGGTAGGAATGTGCTCTGTTATCTTCATCAGGAGGGACAGGGTCAACTTGGGTTTTGTTTCTTGTTGGCTTTAAGTGATTTTGATGTCCTTGATCATTCAATAGTATGACACAGCAGCATTCAGACTACAAGCATCTGCTGGTTTTATTAGGCAGGTGAGATTAAGAGAAAACAAAGAAGATTTTTCTCTTCTATGGAAACCTGAAGGAGTTAATTTGAATTGGGGAGCTAGTATTAAGATGATATCGATGGTGATGGAGTGAGTGAAGGCATTGTTTTCACGCTGCTGCTTTGTCTTGGAAAGCTCTACTTTAAGGCACTCTTTTCTCTTTGATGCTGTCTCATCTCCAAAATTAAGTCATGGCTGTCAATGTGTTTATTTGCCATCAGAAGCATTATTACTTTCTGTGAAGGATGAGAAACAATGAAGATATTAAATATCAGCTTTGCCAGAGTGGAGCTGAGTGGCGGGGAGTTACAAGCAACTGGTACCTTCTATGGAAAGATTTCAGACATTCATCCATCTCCCAGCCTTCCACTGCCTCATGGTGAGGCTCCAGGAGCTTTGGTTGTAGGGACCCAGTGTCAGGACATCTGGATGGGCTCTCTGAGCTGTGGGGATCCCTGAGATGTGCTGCTGCTAGGATGCCTCTGGCCTCCTGGGGTTTTGTTTTGATTGCTCATCAATGGACCATTGAGGAAATCATCACAGAATCACAGAACGGCTTGAGTTGGAAGGGACTTTAAAGATCATTGAGCTCCAAGCCACTTCCATAGTCAGGGCTACCACCCAGTAGATCAGGCTGTCCAGGGGTGACTGCATGATGTAGGGAGGGACAGAAGCTCAGGCAGCTGAGGACTCAGCACGCAGTGCACCACAAAGCTCAACCCAAGCGCTTTAGGTTCAGAAGAAATACTGAGTAGTTTCCCAAGGTCCTCAATGACCAAGGTGTCCATGTGACAGTTGCAGGAAGTGACTCAGTGGTGGTTATAACTTCTGAGCAAACCAGAATCTTATTTATTTATTTATTTATTTATTTTTAAACACTTGAGATAAAAGATGACAGTAAATGACCGGAGCTTTGCGTCACGAGTAGAGCTGCTCTTAGCACCAGGGGAAAAAAAAAAAGAACCAACAAGAAAACATCCTCTTGTGAGATCTACTGGAAACTATTTGGATGGTACATTTGTTGTATTAATACAGTTTAAGTAACAGATACTGTTTGGAAACAAAACTTTCCAAATGAAAGGAATAATGTACTATATCTGGTGCAGGAGCTGAACAACAGGAATTCACATTTTCCATTTCCTGGTGTGGAATAAACAAAGTAGGCTTAAAATTAGTAAATCAGTTAGTCACTATATTATGAATGGCACAGTCAGCAATACCACTGCTCAAGGAAAATGTTAGAACTACATCCAGTTTTCTAAATAAAATGGGCCTGCTGCTTGGCACGAGGGTCTCACCTTGGTGTGATGGAGTGTTCGGCAGCTCAGCTTTGATCAGCTTTGTGTGTGTGTGGCTATGCAACACCATTTTTAGCTACCAGCTAAAAATTATTGGTACTGCTAATTACCGGCTAATGCATTTAATGGCAATGCATTCTCTGGGGACATTTACTAATGTATATACTCAATTCCAGACATTTTAGAATCATAGAAGGGAACCACAGAATCATGAAGGTTGGAGAAAAACTCTAAGACCTCCTAGTCCAAACATCAGCCCACCCCCACCATTCCCACTGGCCACGTCCCTCAGTGCCACATCCACACGGCTCTTGAACACCTCCAGGGACAGAAACATTTCACAAACACTCTGGCTGAGGTCACCTCTCTTCTTGCTTGAGGACATACTATCCACAGGCTGTGGCTGAGCGTGGCTCATCCCACGTGGCACACAGAGGGCATGGGCAAATGAGGTCACGTCTGACAGCACCAGGACAGAGCCAGGATGGGCTTCAGCCTTGCTGTTGGCTGCAAGAGAATGGAAATTGTGAGCTTAGCAATAGCCCCTTATTTAAAGGGAGAGGAATGCATGACAGTCTGATTTAAGGAGGGACAGTTTCGCTCCATGCCTAGTCCATTGTTACGAGTGGGAGGGAATTAAAAAAAAAAAACAAAAAAAACAAAAAACAAAAAACAAAAAACCCAAGAAGGATTGTTTTCTTAGGAGGAAAGGAAATGCTCAAAGTAACAGAAATATGCAATGTGTACCAAAATAAATGTTCATACGTGCATGTTTAAAATGTGTGCAAGAATGCATACTCAAAGCCCCAGAGTGAGGAAGGCACAAGGAGCTGGGGCAGGTAGCAGGCAGGTGTTGCTCTGCATCAAGACCCCACCAACCTGCAGGCGCAAAGCTTCTGCTCTTGTGAGTGCATTTCTGATTTGGGTGTTGTGGATTTTATTAGGGATAGGAATTTGTGGAGGTGGTAGAAGCAGGAGTCTGAGGTCTAGCAACACCCCTCCTCTGGGTTGGCAGCAGAAGTGGATTTTTGCTCCCTTGCCAGGGTAGGAGCCAGTGGTGCAGAATAAAAATGTTCCGCAGCTCTGAGGAAGCCACCAGGTTCTGTGGGTGTGCCTTTGAGGTCACAGCTGTCAGCCCAGCTGAGAACAAACTACCAGAGAAGCAGGGTCCTCGCCCTGAGGCTGCTGCTCACTGGTGCTGCTGGTGCAGCTCTGTCCCTCTTTCTTTTGTGGCTGCACAGTAAGAAACCAAGCAGGTCAACAAGCTGAGGTTTCAAGGCTGGCAGTAGAGATATTGCTAATCACCAAGCCGTGCATTTCAGTGGGTTGGCAGGAAACTCTTAGGCTACACTTCAACACGCCTCTCCCCATCACTGCACTTGTCTACCAGCCACGCAAACCATTAGCTTATATGTTCTCCAGCTCCATCTTTTTCCGGAGCCTTGGACTCACATCTCCAGATCATTGACAACAAAGACAGAGAGCAGTGCCGTCCGCCTATCTACCACCATTAATCTCTTTCAGCATGCATTCAAGGTTCACTTTCAGCAATGTCATTAGGTGGAGCTACAGCCTCTGGCACTTCTGGAAAGCTCTATCACTGACATTCATTAAACGCACTGAAGAGAGATGGCAACTTCAAAATCGATTAATTATCATCATTGCCTCTAATTACATCATGCCCAAACTCTGCGAGAGGCTTTTGAGGTAAATGAAAAATGAGGTCTCTGCTATGAGGAAGTTGTGATTAAAACGGTGCTAACATAGGAAAGGAAGAAAAGGAGTTGCCTTGAAGAAAGGAGCGGCTGAGTAATAGACTTCGTGTTAAACTTCATATCACTGATCTCCTCTTCACCCTGTATTGTGGGTCCTGCTCTGAGGTAAGGAGTTAAGTGCTGATTAAGTACATTTGCATAACTTCAGCCCACGGCAAGTCTAGTTATGCTTTGTGTCCATGGGCAGCCTCCTTCCACCCATCCTACGCCAGCACAGCCAGCACTGACCCCTGATGCATCACTGACTTTCGCTCCTGAATCCACAGACAGCTGGGGACGCCCAATGCAGGTAGGTGACAAACAAGAGGTGATTTTATTTGAAAGGGAGGAGAAATTAGATGGCGATTTTGGTACGGCCAGCAGTTCTTCTGCAGCCTGCTCGACAGCTACCTGAAAGGCTGCAGCGAGGCGGGTGTTGGACTCTTTTCTCAAGTGACAAGTGGCAGGATATGAGGAAACAGCCTCAAATTGCACCAGGGATGTTTTAGATCTGCTATCAGGAAGATTTTCTTACGCAGAGAGTGGTCAAGCACTGGAATGGGCTGTTCAGGTAAGTGGTGGAGTTCCCGTCCCTGGAGGTATTTCTGAAATGTGTTGACGTGGTGCTAAGGGACATGGGTTAGTGGTGGGACTTCTGGTAGGATGGTTGGACTTACAATGACCTTTGAAGCTTTTTCCAGCCTAGATGATTCCATAATTCTGTGCTTTTCCTCTCGTCCAGAGAACAAAGTAGCAGCAGCCATGTTAGCACAGCTGGGAATGCTCAAGTGTGATGGGGACTGGCAAGGTGTAAGAAGCCCTATGGCATGGAAGGAACCCAACACATGCTGCAGCAGTCTTGCTATCATAGAATAATTTATGGTCATTGTCTTATTATTTGCAGTGTCCTTATGGTTAAGTGGCGGTATGTTATTATGAATGCACCAGTGGGATTAGTACCTTAGCAAAGCTGAAAGGTCCAACCAGAGGCATGCTTGTTTGATGCTACCTCAGTGTTTGTTGTTTCACACTCCTTTTGGTTAGGAAAATTCCTAGATGTTTTCAGTGCATTCTTAGTTTGTGTTAGTTGTGCTCATCTCTGATTTCAGCAAGACGTAGGGAGTCATCTAACAGCACGTGGCTGTATGAATGCAGAACCTGCTGCTGGTAGCTGAGGGCCTGTACCAAGGAACACATAGCCCAACACTAGTTTCTTACCAGTTTTCCCTAAACATGTGCTCTGGCTACTGTAAGACAAAGAAATGGATTGAAAGAAATGGTCATTTACAGCTGTTTGTATGTAGGAGCTGGTAATTGTTTCCTGGAAGAAATGAATCACATTGCTTCAAGGTATTTCAGATGCTGAGTGCCCTCTCAGATATGCCCTTCTTCTGAGTCACCCCACACCCTTTTACTCTGAAGTATTAGACAGAGTGAAGAGCAACCTGATGAAAAGTGCTGGCTCCAGGTGGAGCAGCACCACTCTCATATTGCCTTTCCCATGCTTTCTGTTCTTATGACTCAGGACTTCCTTTCCTTCTATCTGGCTGTGATTGCAGAAGAAACATATTCCATCTATGCTCACATACTAAACAAGAAATTGTCTTGCCCTTCAGTTTATAAAGCTGCATGTAAGTTGTTATGTAGCCCAAGGAGCTATCTAATATTCAGAACCACATGGGTTCCCTTCAGTTGAAAAACTGAGTCCCCAGCTCCACTCACCTTCTCCACTGGGCACAAAGCAAACACAAGCCCGGCTCTTCCTGCATCTTCCCAAGAAGGCAACTGGGCAGTTTTGGGGACAACAATGGCTCCTTGCCCTAGGAGAAAGCTTGTCCATGCTAACAAGGTTGAATATGAGCAAAACTGGGGTAGGGAGAGATGAGAGGCTTAGGACACTGTGCTGGTGCTTCAGATCGCTTCAGATCTGGCTGCAGGAGTGTAGCTGTGAGCCTGGAGGGAGCATGTCCCAGGGCGGGCAGCCACCGGTCAGTGAGCCAGAAACACAAAGCATCTCAGGGTTTGGAGGGTGGCAGTTTGCTCATGCTGCTTGCATCTGGTGTTTGCTCAAGGGGAAAAAAGGCATAGCGAGGAGATATGCGTGCCTGCTTCTGGTGAGAAGCTTATCTATACCTGACTGTAAAACACACAGCTTCTTTAAAAGAAGAAAAGAACAAAAAAGCCAGGAATAGCACTACCTTTGAAAGCCTTCCTTGATAACACGAGCAAAGTTGGACTTCACACTGCTTGCAAGCATAGGAAGCTGTGGGTAGCATGTGTGGGGATATAGCTTTTGTTATTTCACCTAAATGACTGGAAAGGTATTTTGCATGTTGGCTTTCCAAGATACAAGATTTCCCTTCCCCTCATGACCTGGTACCTTTTCTGAACGGGTGAAATTTTGAGGATGCCCTTCCTGGTGCACAGCAATGCCTCCTATCATGCCCTTAGCCTAGCAATTTCATGCAAATTCCTGACAGACTGGAAGGGATGTTTGGACAGTTAGTGTTATTGTACCAGCAGAAGATCTTTGTCTTGCTTTCTTTTGGCAGCACTGCCAGCAAAACTGGTTTCTGAGCATAAACCATCTCTACTTGGTGAATGAGGAAACCTGCTGATAAAAACATAGGTATGAAACTCTCCCTGTGGTGGCTGGACTTGATGGAGGAAAAGCCAAAGGTTCAATACTGTTGTTGCTTAAGCGACCCACTGACAAATGGGCAACAATGCAAACCTGTCAGGTTTTCAATACCTTAAGCATCAGGAGAATGAATAAGCCTCCAACAATGCAGTGATACTGTTGTGGCTTCCTAAAACCTCCCTCCTGACACTGTGGCTCCCTGTAGGTCATCGCTTTTACAAAGCCACCTCTGCCCACTGGGGTTTTGGTGGGGTTGAGTGGTTGTGCTTGAAGGATCCTACCATTAAGGGCTGTAGACTTTCAAATACCAGGGGATCTAGCTTGTTTATAAGTGCTCTGTGAGTGTAACCTATGAGTTTTGGTGATCCTTGTGGGTCTCTTTGACTCAGGATATCCTATGACTCCCCTGGAGCCCCTCACTTAGCCAGGGCACTGCTGCTCCTCTTGGATCCTAAGCTCAAGCTGCACTGCGCATCGCACACCACCACCCTCCAGCCTCCTGCTGCAGCAGCAGAGCCTGCAGGTTGAGTTGCAGATAAAACCATCTGCTGCGTATAAGCTCTCTGGAAGTGTGTTATTTTGATTTCTTAATGAGTTTCAACTTTTGTGAACTCCAAAGGAGGAGAAAGTTTACAGTATTTTCCAGTCACTAATTAGAGTTAGTATGTCACTGTTATCAAAGTGTGGAGGTCTTCAGTGCTTTTCCACTGCACTGTTTGCTCTTTGCTCATAATGATTTATTTTTATGAGTATATAGCTTTGGCACTTGCACCTGATTTAAGTGAAAACTTTAGATAACATCTTTAAATCCTCCCTTGGAGTGTCTGAATCTCAAGATAGTCCTTTGGAAGGCGTATGTAGCCCCACCTTTTTTAAGCCCTTAAAGCAAACAAGCAGCTCATCCCAAGCAGACACCCTGAGCAAGATGTAGGAAGCCTTTTGTGCACAAGACTCCTTCTGGCTGCTCATGGCAGTGCAGAGCTCTCCACTCTCCTCTTGCCTTCTTAGCAGTGGAGCAGAGAAGGTCTTTCATGCAGTGACCACAACCTGAGCTGTGATCAGTGGGAGCACTGGACCAATCTGCTCTGAGGATGCTAAGTCCTGTCTCTCCTCAGCCCAAGTCCTGGAGGAGCCGGGAGCAGCTCAGTAGGTGTCTGTATGATGGATAGGACTGCAGTTCTTGAAGCTCATATTTTTGGTCACCAGCTCTTAGTTTGCTGGCAGTGGCTCTAAGGTTACAGCAGTTGTATCAGAAATGGGAGATAAGGGTCAGGCTGCATCCCCACGGGGTTGTTAGCCATGTCACCTACTTTCCAAGGCAGTGCCTCTCAGACTAACCTGGGTGTGCCTGTGCTGCTCCATGGCTGCTCAGAGAAAAATGACCCTTTCCCCTTCCTTGGTCAAGGAAGATTCCCACATCCCAGGGAGGTGGTGGAGTCTCCTTCTCTAGAGATATTCAAGACCCGCCTGGACGCCTACCTGTGTGACGTGGTGTAGGGAGCCTGCTTTGGCAGGGGTGTTGGACTCGATGATCTCTAGAGGTCCTTTCCAACCCCTACAATTCTGTGATTCTGTGATCCCTAGAACTGGGAATGGGATGTTCAGAAAGCAGTGTGCCCCACTGCTGGGTTCCTGTGCTGCTGTTGGGATGCGTCCACTTGCTTGCCAAGCACAGAGGTGAAACACAGAGTGCCCGCAACACTGTCATTGGGAAGAAGCAGAAACTGCCACACAGGTCCCACTGGAGCTGGTACCCACAGCCAGCTCAGGAGAGATACATTTTGGGCTGCATACAAGTTTGTAGCTCACAACACAGCCTTCCCACAGCACTTGATGAGCAGTCAGAAGAAGAAACTGCAGCGTCGGTCACCGCTAAACCGCATTTTCCCTGTCTGGTCATTAAAGCAATGATTGCTTGTTGATTGGGGATGACTCATTTGAATCATCATCATAAAAATGTAACACTGTGCCTCTACCAGCATCCAGGAATTACTCTTCAGTGGAAGGGAATTGAGTTTAACCTTGCTATAGAGAGCTGGAAACTTCTCCATATGCTGTCTTTTCCAAATGCTGCAGGTGTCAGCACATTTGTAATGTAACATTGCGGCTTTATAAAGTCTAAATTATATTTTGTTGGCTGACTGCAAACTGCAAACCCACTTTTCCAGCTGGTGTAAATCCATGCAGCTCTCTCTACTTTGCTGCAGCCATGCCGACAAGAGCAGCTGTGGGTCTGACAGTGGCATTTCTCCTGCTCCTGCAGCCAAGAGACTCTGTCTGTGTTCTGGCTGTGTAATGGCAGAGTTGTGCACAAGTGGGAAGCAGGTGGTCCATGTCCTGGCTTTTACGAGTTGGACGCATTTGGATAGCAGTAATTGAATTAGTGTCACTAATTAGGTTTGCTAAATATTACACATCATTCTGGGTAGTTTTAATGTTGGCTTTCCAACTTGAGCTTCATTTGGTTGAAAGCCCATGCTATGGCTTCCCTGAAAACCCAGACTTTGAAATATGGCTTGGATAACCTCTATCTAAAGTCATTTCCACAGAGTTTGGGTTGAATTAGAGGTTGTCCCAAAGGGTTAGACCAATGCCATTGGGTGGGAATTCCTTCTTGGAATGGACTATGGGACTACAGTCCCATCTGACCACTCTTCGGCCAACTGTGAGGAAGCAGAGATGAGCTGAGCCCAGCTCAGGTCAATGCAGGACCACAGGAGACAAAAGGCACCTTCCAAGTCACTTCTGAGCTCTTTTGTTTCTGCTCAGGGCTTTGGTAGCAAGCCCAGTAAAACTCAGCAACTAAGAGTTTGTGCAGCTTTCCGGTAGTTTCTTCTGGTTTTGAGAGATTAATGTGATATGCGTGGGAAAGTGCCAAAGATACTGATCTCTTGGATATTAGACTTTATCTCCTTATGTGCGAAAGCCACAGTAGCAACCTTTTTAAGACAGAGCATGGAATCTTTGAAAGAACAACCTCTATTCTCTGCATCCCACACCTGCCACACCATTTCTTTCCTCATAATGATGCTAAGACCCATTAAAAATTTTTCCCTACCACCATCAGAAGGATGGATTTGAGAGATCTGCACATTCTTGTACTTGTGAAACGTCTCGTGCCACCTTCAAGAGATGTGATGCATTTACTTTCTGACGGATCCAGTCACTCCACATGTTGTCATTATGGTGAAGAAAATGAAACCTGCAGCTATTGACAGATCAGGGAGGGCAAAGTGGTTCTGTGGCTTTCAGCCTTGCTTTTGTTTATTACCTTTGTTATATTAAAAAAATAATCACCCTGTCAGGTACCACCAAAGTCAAATAGAAGTTACGTGGATGTTTCTAAAGAAAATAAAATGGATTTGGTCTTGTGTAACAAAGATGCAATCCACCCAGCTGTAGCAGAGGTTTCATGGCAGTGGAAGTGATTTGTCACACAGAACTCAAGATCTTTCAAAATCAATCCTTGTTGTCATAAAATCACAGAATATCCAGAGCTGGAAGGGACTCACGAGGATCACCAAATCCAACTCTAGGCTCCACACAGCAACACCCAAAATCAAACCTGTGTCTGAGTGTTGTCCAAACTCTCCTTGAACTCCAGCACTGGGGGCCGTGCCCACAGCCCTGTGCATCCCGTTCCATACCCACGTCCCTCTGGTGCAGCCCCTTTCCCTGACCCCCAGCTGCCCCTCCCCTGGCACAGCTCCATGCCGTTCCCTCGGGACCTGTCGCTGTCACACAGAGCAGAGCTCAGCGCTGCCCCTCCGCTCCCTGTGAGGAGCTGCAGCCGCCATCAGGCCTCCATCAGCTCCTCTGCTCTGTGCACACTGAGGGGCCTCATCTACACACCTTGCCTTCAGAGCCTTAACCATTTTTCTAGCCCCCCTTTGATCCTTAAACAGTTTTATGTCCTTTTTGTACTGTGGTGCCAAACCTGCACATAGTGCTGTGGCTCAGCTGTCACCGAACCTTGGCTCAAGATGGCTTCATTGTGTGCCTTGTCCTTGTCCAGACAGCTCTCTCATTGAAACAAAGGTTACAGCTGCCAACCCATGCCGAGCAGCATTCCTCTTTCCCAACATGTTCCTGACTGTTCGGCCATGGGAGGAGGAAGTGATCTAATTTTCTCCCAAATTTCTCCTGTGAAGAGGAAGCAGGGCTTGGCTGCTCCTTGTCTGCTGTCTCTGATGATGTGTGTCCTCCTTTTCCTCTTCCTGTTTCCCTCACCTCCTTTTTGACCCTCTCCAGTTCTAGAGCACATATTTCAGTGTGCCCACACTGCCCAGAAACAGAAGGGAGCATGCAAAACCTTCTCCACCTGTAGACAGAGCACCCTCAGCCCTATTTTGATCCCTCTGCATAGCTGGAGGACTCAATCAATTTGTTCACCAAGCAGTGCACTTCTTTCCTAATTAGCCACTGCCCAACCTTCAAGAATCTTCTTTTAACAATCTTCTCTTCGATGGGACACAACAATACCATGAGCAATGAATCACAGTCATAGAATTGTCTGAGTTGAAAGAGACCCTTAAAGGTCACCTAATCCAACTTCCCTGCAATGGGCAGGGACACCTATGGCTCCATCAGGCTGCTCAGAAAGTGGGGACTACATCCCCCACCACACCAAAAGCATAGAACAAAGCTCCTGAAAGAGGAGAAGATATTAAGACACTGCTTCTACCTGTTCCTTTTTATGTTTCAGTCACCCTCTCACTTCTCCTCTGCTGTCCTGTTCTCACTTCTCTCCAGCTGCTGCTGTCCCTGGTTGGGGCACACCTGGGAAGCCTGCTTAGCACTCCAGAGCTCATTATCACACACTGCCAGCACTGTCTCTTATGCGTTTAAATGCAGCTGCCCTGAAAAACTATTAGATTCATTTCAGAGGTTCCAGGTGTGCTTTAATGATTCCCTTTTAGCCAAGGGGTGATGGCAGACATTTCTTCTCACATGGAAAGCAGCTGTTTTGGGGTGATGGCTGGGGGTCAGCCTATGTCCCCTGGAACAAGCTGATGGTGTAGTGTTGAAGGAGAAGCCCTGGAAGTGCTTCCACTCATGCTGCCTCACCAGCACCCCACAACAGCTACTAGGGCTGGGTCCTACCTGCTATTGCCCCCAGTACCTCCCACTTACCTGGCACCCACGGCCAGTGCCCACACCTTGCAGCAGGAGGCTGGCCCTTGCCACAGGCTACTGCCCTCCCCCAGCCTGTATATTTTCCTGTTTGCCTCTTACCTTTTGCACTGATCCCAGGAATAGGGACAGTGACAGCCTAGCTGCTGTCCCTAGAGGAGCCAGAAGCCAACTTCTGCTTGCAGACAGTTTATGTTCTTCTCTGGGCTCACACCTTCAGTTCCCCCAGGAGGGCTCGGAGCCTTGCATCCAGCCAAGGTTTGTTGCCAGGTGTGTACCGGGCTGGGGATGAGAGCAGGGGTTGATTGCAAATGTTGCAGGGCTGAACTGATGAAGGAGAAGGGGGAGCAGGACTTTCACTCAACAGGTTTTGTTTGCCGTTGCAGTTGCGACGGTGTTTGTCTGCTCTGTCAGACTGGGTGTGAGACCAAGGCAGCTGCATCTGGGAAGATAAACTTATATGCTCTGAAGCCTACTGTTTGGGGAGGTTGCTGGGTTTTTCACTTCAAAGTAGTATGGTGTGTATATGGTGTGTGGAAGGGGATTAGATGTCTACCTGGTGCTTTTGAGAAGAAGTGGTTGTACCCTCAGTACAAGTGTTGCGTTTTAGAGTAGCACAGGAACCTTAAGTGGACAGTGATGGGTGGCCTGGGGAAGAGTTGAAGATTTGCTAGGGGTTGCAGATGGTGCATGCAACTTGTGCATAACTGTAAATCCATCCCCAGAACCCTACTTGCTTCTGGGCTGCTCTACTGTACCATCTCAGATCTAGCTTTGCATCGTGCTGTTCTGTTGCATACATTTCCAGGAACTGAAGGGACCAAATGAGTCTATCTTGTGCAACACTCTGCTTTCCAGAAAGCTATTGTCTGAACTACCCATCCCTGTAATGAATAGGCAGGGAAATGAGGTCAGAAGATCCATTACCTTTTAATGTTGGAGGGACTTTAATCACTTTACAGAACTGGGAGGTGGGCAATGTGCTGTGCTGACTTTTGTCATCAGTGTAGAATAGACTTTTCTGTGTGTCATCAGTTCCTGAGAAGTTGATGCTGCAGTGTATTTTCTGAAGGTATAAATGCCTCTGAAGTCTCAGTTCCTGCTGCTTGGTTGCTGATGCTCTTGGCAGCAATGTGAGAGATTGCTGGAGATGTTTGCTTGGTATAAATTAAAATGTAGGTCCTTTGTTTTAGGAGAGCTGAGAAAATGGCAATGGGAGATAAGCACCTGTCATTTAACATCCACCTCTGCCTACATAATACCACTTTTTAACTCAGCAGGGAAGAGGGGTACCACTAGCCAAAGCAAACTAATTTGCCTACATTGTACTGGAGGAAAAATTCCCACTGGGCTCCAAAGCTAGTAATCACATCCTCTAGGTACGTGACAGAAAATTGCCTCCTTACTTCTTAGACCCTGGCAGTCTTTGGGGACCCACTGAAGCTCCACTGCTGGGATCCAGCCCAGCACAGCCCCAGGTGGAGCAGGCAGGGCTGTGGCTGCAGCTCCAGTTGGTTCAGGTCTCTGTGCAGAGGCACCTAGGCTGGGAGAGCAGTCTACAGCCTGCCTTGCAACACATAGACCTGTACCCTTCTGCCTTTCTTGAGAAATAGCCAGACATAAGTCAGTTCTGATGCTTATAAAGAAGACAAAAGTAATATTAAGTGCCTGATTCTCTGCAGTTGCTAATTGCCTTGCTTGAACTCAAATGTCAATTTACAGCTCTGCAGAGATACCAAGTCACAGTCTTACTTCCTCAGCAGGGTGAATGCGGCTGCCTCAGCACCCAGCTGGGCAATGCACGATCTTCCAGCTGCTCTGCTTGGCCTCACCACAGACCCAAAGCAGAGTCAGACTATGCATCTCACAGACATAGGTTTGCATGCTGCAGCTGTAGCACTTCATAGCTCTAAGCTGTACTTGGGTTTGAATTGTTTGGTTTTTTTTCCTCATTGGTGGAGCCCCCAGCTGCAATTAACAGCCAACCTATGCAAATATTTCCCTGGGGAAACTTTTGCTTAGAACAGCAGCAAGGCTGAAAGCATCCCAAGTAATTCCAACCATCAGAGAAAGCAAACACCGTCCTAGGATCCTCCCGTCTGCACTAAGTTTAGATTGAAGGCATGCTTCTACGCCTGCTGAGAGCCTGTTCATTCACTTCTTGATGCTGTGGATCACAGCCAGTGGAGCAGTGGCTCAGGTCGTCATTGACATTCAATGAAAGATGAGCTTGAACAAAGCCAGCAGTACATCTGCACAGCTGGGAAACTTTAGTGTTAACAATAAACTTGCACTCAGCACTCTACTTTTTGCTTTGGAGGCACATTTGATCTGCATTTAATGTAACGGGTGGAGAAGCAGCAACACACCTGAGAGCAGGATGTAGCTCAGGCTGTTATCAGCCTTAGGGAATTCCCTCTGAATCACTGCCCAGTAAGGGAACTGCTGAACTGTTAACAAGTTTGCCTCAGGCCATTCTTAACACCAGGCAAAGAACTACTACTGCTTAATGCCTGTCCCCCAAAACATAGAGGGGATAGGAGGTGTAATCACCTGCCACACATCTCCCATTGGGTAGTGTGGTATGGGGACCATCAACCCAGATGGCTTACAGGGGTTGCAGCCCATGGCCACCAGGTTTTGGGATGCTCTCAGTTTTACATGGAGCTCCTTAGAGGAGCCCCACAAGGGACTGGGACAGTGATGATGATTTGCAGCCCATCAGCAGACATTCGCAGAGAGTGGGGAACAAAGTTTTGAGGACATTAGGACTTCCATCTATCATGGACTAGACCAGTGATACAGACAGTTCTTCCCAGTCCTGTGTACTGCAGCTCTAAATGGGTTTCAGTGGAGTTGAACTATGCTTGTGGAGTGGTAGATGAGACCTTTAGGCTTACTGATGTTTCAGGAGGAGCTGTCCTCCTTGGAAACCAGAATGTGCCTCCTCCCTCCCTCAGCCTGTAAGTCTGATTTGGCTGTGGAGATGGAGCCAGGCTGGCAACAAGTAGTTATTGCAATGATTTATTAGCAGTTTTACATTTTACAGTGTTGACACATTCTGTGCACTTAGGAGGAGTAATCTCAGATAAAGGTTTAGGCTTCTTTTTCTCTTCCTTCCCTTATTAAAGGATCTGAAAACAGCTGTGAAAAGTGAATAGATTTTAACTATTGAGCTCAAGCTGCCAAGATGTTATTTCCTGTAGCTTTGACTCATGCAACTAAAGAAATGAGTTGGATCACAATATTGTTTGTAGAGGGGATTTTGTCTCCCTCTGCCACCCCCAGGCTCATCTCTATTTAAAACCAAAATACCGAGGCATGCTCCCACATGTGCTCATTTTTCCTGCTGGAAAGGCAGCTCATCTCAGGAAGTGCTCAGAATGTTGTGAATCTGAGCCCTTGAGAGCCTCACCTGAGCCCTGCAAGGTCATTCACTCACCAAGAGTAGGAGTCTGGGTTCGGGTGGTGTGGGCTGATTGTGTTGCTCTGGAATGTGTGATAAGGAAAGCAAAACTTTCTTCATGACATTAATCATCCCGGGCTGAGCATCTGACTTCCAATGAGACCTGGCCTCAAATCCACGATTGCACAGCATGGAAGTCTAGTAAAATGGTTTGGACAAATCTGGTGCAAAAATCGGCATAGATGGTTGTATTAGCAATTAATTTTTACAAGTACGTTTGATCATATTCGTGTCTGAATTGATGGCATATTTCATTTAGCTGCCAAAGCACAGTAGAGAGTAAATTACTGCTCTCCACATGTGAGATAGGAGGTCACAAGATAAGTGTTCTGTTCTCATTTCCTCTAACTCAACATCTCCTTCTACAGCATTTGTGTTATAACGAGGCGCAGACAATTCAGAGAAACCTCCAGACACTTCACATCCACTGCAGTGTCATTAACAACAGCTGGAGGCTGTGTACACAGCTAACATCCTTATTTCATAGAGGTCCTGCACAACAGCTATGTATCATTAATGCTGCCCTCACGCAGAGATGTAATTGCTGCCTGGATCTTTTGGTGACTTTGTGCCCAAGGGTTCATTTCATTCTTGATGTATTATAAATGAACATAACAGTACTTCTTACAAACAAAATGAAGCAAACCAACCAAAGAACAACAGCAAAAAAAGAACCCAAGCCCAAAACAAACAAAAATCTCACAAAATCAGGAAGCCCATGCTGAAGCTTTTGCTAACAGGTTGACCTGTTATCACGTATTTAAAACTGTAGAAAGCACTGACAGCCATCTTACGTTATTAAAAGATTGCTGTGACAGAAGTCACCTTGAATAACAGTACCTTGATTCAGAAGTGTTAAGGGCAAAAGCAGGGAGAAACTGTTGTCTTAATTTTCTAGAGCTGTTAAAATTAGGCATTGTGATGGGATTGTTCAGTTGTGTTACCTGGCTGTTGAGGCTTTGGGATTGCAGTGGTGACAGGGCTGTGTGAAAAAATTCATAGATAACATTAAAAAGGGAAAATGACCCTTCAACTTCTTAGAGTCACAAAATTATTAAAGTTTGGAAAAGACTTTTGGGATCACCCAGTACAACCATCAGCCCACCCCCACCATGCCCACTGCCCACATCCCTCAGTGCCACATCCACACGGCTCTTGAACACCTCCAGGGATGGAGACTCCACCACCTCCCTGGGCAGCCTGTGCCACTGCATCACCGCTCTTTTTGAGATGAAATTTTTCCTAATACTCAAACTGAACCTCCCCTGGTGCAACTTGAGGCCATTCCCTTTCATCATGTCACTGCTATCTGGGAGAAGAGGCCAACCCCCACCTCACCATGACCTCCTCTCAGGTGGTTGTAGAGAGTGATGAGGTTTGCCCTAAGTCTGGAGTGAACAGCCCCGGTTCTCTCAGCCACTCCCCATCAGATTTGTGCTCCAAACCCTTCACATCTTTGTTGTTGCCTTTCTCTGGACATCCTCCAGGGCTCCAGTGTCTTTCTTGTAGTGAGGGGCATTATTGTAGAGGGTTGTCAGCACAGTAGGCTGTGGCTAGGAGGCTTTGATTGTTCAGTGCTTCTTGGTAGATCCATCTCCTGATGGCATTCCTGATCTGCAGCAATGCTAGTGAAAGTTCTCCTAATCAGACAATAAAACGCGGGTTGCATAGCAATTTAGTTTGGGGGAGAAAGCACTGGTCTGCCTGTAAGGAAGGGGAGAAGGAAAAGGTTTTCCTTGCACCTCGGTAGCAGCCACTGCTGGGTAGGCAGTCACTGAATACCCCCTGTAAACACCATCCTTGGGCAAGTGGGAATTCACATTAAATAAGCTTAGGATAAATGTCTCTCAAGTGTTTGGTTGCTCAGTCTCTATGCTATATCCATACAAGGGTTGCAGAAGGCAAAGCTTCTCAACAGAGGTGGATGTGTGATGCTTGCTGCAGGTTCCAGTTATTTCCACTTCAGATCAGGTACAGAAATTTTGTTTCCAGATTCAGTTCTGGTTTTGGAAAGAGGGAAAGCCAGGATGATAACCCTCAAAGCCAAAAGCAGCTGCTGTAGCATGGGTGTGAGCCTGTCCTGGTGCGTGTGGGGCTTGGGGAAGAAGCCATGGGCTGTAAGCAGCATGAGCATAAGCTTGGGCTGGGTGAGTGGCCAATGGCTGGAGCAGTAAAGTACCATAATAGGCTATGTGTGGAGACTGAGGACTTGGTATCATGGAGGGTTTTTAAGACAAGTATTTGCAGGGGATGGATGCATCCTCACTGGCCTTGCTTGGAAGGAGAAGGTGAGCAGGCTTCCCGGGTACTTTCTCAGGTCCTGACTCTCTGCATGTCCTGAGACAACTTCCTTGCTGGGGGAAACCAGTAAAGCAAACAGAGAAAATCATGTCTTTGTCTGATGACATGTCCCTATTTATTTTTCTTTTCTAGGGAAACTAGGGAAGAAAGAAGTGCAAGGGGCCAAAGAAAAAAGATGTTGGTGCTGTCCAATGACACAGCCCTGAGCATTCTCCTCTCCAAGCTGCTTCAAGACCACCTGGAGCAGACAAATAGCACTGCTCCCTCTACAGCTGGAAGCACTGGTGGCAGCCTGGAAATCATCTACTTGCTGATGATGGTTGGTCTCTTTGGCTTCTTCACAGTGGGAGTCATGGTGACCAATATCCGTGCTAGGAGGCTGGATGACTCCCACAACCCCTACAACACATACATTGCAACAGACATTTGGCACAAGAAGGACCAGGAGTATTTTCAAGCCAAGCTTATAGAAAATTACAAGCTGTGCTGTGTCTTTGAAAACCAGCTGGCAGTAGAACAGCCGAGCATTCACATTCCTGAGGAGAAGTCTTCCTAGCCAAATGGGAGAAAGGACTGGACTGAACTTTGCATGGGGACAACCCAAGCGATACCTGCTATGAACCAGGCTAGCTGCTTTCCCACCTGCCAAGCTCCCGGTGCTGGCCTAGGACAGGCAGAATTACAGAGGTGACAATGAAGCTGATGGGTTTGTGATGGCTCGGGTGCTGCAAAGTTGCCTGACCACATTGTTTCAGTCACTGTAAGGTCAGGGAAGGAGACACACCAATGGGAGTATCATGGACTCTTAGCTTCACCTGGTGAGAAATACAAATTTTGGTGTTGCCAGCATGAATTCTTGCAGTAGTCAGTGTACTTCAAAACAAACTGGATCGAGCATAAGCTAGAGGTATTAACAGCCAAGTATTGTTTAGGCAATCGTTTTCAAGTAATATCATTGTCTTCCAAGAAAATGTAGCAGAAAGATTTCCTTTGTATTTTTGAATAATCATAGTATAAACTGTACAGTGTTATGGATAAGTAGTTTTTCTGAGAATCATGTACCTTTTTGAGGTAGAATTTTTAGAAAGGATGTGCTTTTATTATTATTTTTTGCTGAAAAAACATTTCTGTGGACTTCAGAGGGAACTTTTTTAGTGACTGTCCTTAATTCACATTGTGTACCCCAGATAAGACTTGCAGAGTACTTATGTTTTTCCTTCTTGTGGATCCAGGTTGATCTCAGAAGCAATACCCACCTTTGTACAAGGACTGAGTAACATGCAGTGTTGTGAGTATTGATCACCTTTAATGACTGCAGAAGACCTAGGTGCTAGCCTGTGGTTGCAAAGTGAATTTCCACACAGTGAAAAGCAGTTTCTCAAGGTCTCTGCTGTTTAGTCATGGATGCACCTTTATGTGTGTGCCTAACTTGTAGCCCATGAGCTGTTTCTCTAGGTCCCAAGAGCAGCCCCCTTAGCACAGATGCTTATTTCTTGCACTATCCAGTGTGAGGTCCATGTCAGCAAGGTATTCCTGCCTGTGGCCTCCATATGCCCTTCTTCCATGGACTGTGTAAACCAAGCTGCAGGGAGAAGGCAGTAGCTGAACCCTGCTGCTTTGGTAGCAAGTATTAGGTGTCTCTGCTCTCAGGCAGAAATATGTCTGCTCTGAACACTGCATTGCTTAAAATAGCAACCTAGCCAGGTCAAAGCCTGTTTTCTTGTATGGGATCAAAGAAGCAATGGTCTGGGCAGGAGGGGACTTTTTATTTCTACTCTGCAGATGTATATCTCATTTTTAGCTACCAAAGAGTGAGAAGAAGTGGGAAAGGCTTGAAAAAAAGTCATGCAAAACAGTTGGTTCAAAGGCAAGGCAAAGGCAGAGTGGCAGCAGACCGCTACCAAAGTATTTGGATAGGCAAGGGATGCAAAACACTGTGCTGTCGTTGAAGTAGCAGGTTAGCCAAGCTTCTCTTCCCATGATATTTAAACATAGGACAACTGAAAACAGGGTGTATTTTTAAAAATAGATTTGTATGGTGCCTGCCATTAAGCTGAGGGTAAGGCCAATGTTTTAAGCTTGGAATATTTCTGTCGGCTTAATTATCTGAGACTTTGTCTCCTCTAGAGAAAGGTAGACCAGGCCAGGCTTTGGATAGCTGTTGACTTATTAGCTTGGGCATTGCTCTCTTGGGTTCTCATCGTGTGGTCTGTATATTGCTTCTACTTCCTACCCTCAGTGAGAGAGCAAATGCTCTCGCTTGTTGGTTATCTAGGTGTAGACCCATGAAGCATTGCTGAAAATGTTTAAACTTGCGTTGAAAATGGCCTTCACTGCACTAAAACCTTTGAACATTAAGCATTTCAAAAGGTCTGCCTCCTGCAGCTCCCCTTCCACTCCAGGTGCTTTCAGGTATTTTGGGCTGGGGCACTTGCTGTTCACCTTATTTTAATAGGCCCAGTGTAGCTATTTGTGACAAGGTCATTGTCTGCATTACTTAGCTTCCACTTCTTTTTTTTCTTTTCTTTTTTTATCTCTCCCATTTTATTTATTTTAATAAGTGAGGAAACACTGTGCCTTAGTCATAATGTTTTTCTTTGTAACCAGGTTACAAAGCACCTTTCTATTTCACTTGTAGCCTCCCACAGTGGACCTTCACATTACCTTTCAGTCTTTCTCCTTCTTCCCATACATTTTTCACTCGTGAAAAAACAATAAAATATTAACTACAAATGTTGCTTGTGGCCTTAGAAGTTTTTCTTTTGAGCTGTTTCATAAGCTTGCAGAAAGAACACTGATTCTACCTGATGGGCACCCACTCACCCGTCACATTTCTACACCCTGTTAATGAAGGCCAAGCCTGGGTGCTGGGATATGTCCCAGTACACCTACATCTGGAGAAACAATAAAATGTTAGGCACAAATTCTTTACCTCAGGTAAACTCCCAGTGCTTGCATTTCACCAGGCAACTTGACTCTGGCGTTCAGTACAACGAGGGAGGAAGGTCTTTTGGCTTTGCACAAGGTGTTGTTTGGGTACCTCACCCAAACAGGGCATCTTGGGATGCAGATTTTTAAGGTTAGAAAGGGCCATTTTGATCATAGGAGAGATAGGAGTGCATATAATAAGCTCTTAAGAGCTTGGGTCAGCCTGCTGTCAGTATTCTCCTTGAAAAAGACTCTGAAATTTCTGGATTATGTAATAATAGTTTTAGAGATGGGAAGCGAGAGCCAGCTGCAGCCTGCATTGCAGAGCATCATTCAGAACTTCTACACAGTCACCACTTCCTCTGTCATTACAACTGACTACTACAGGAAGGCTGACACTGAGTCTGTCCCTGACTTCATGCAGCGAAAGCACAGGTTGGCCAAGGAGTACCTGCAAATGTGTGATTAGTTCACTTGCTCATCACCTTTGCCATAGATAAAACCTATCACGTTGTTACCAATACAACAGTGATCATATTTTCTGATTTTCTGGAGAATTTCTTATTTTACCAGAGAGATGAAAGAAGCTTAAAGTCATTAGGCAAATGTTGCACAAATGTTGCCTCAGATTCCAATTTTGTTGCTTAGGGGACATAAAATAGGCAGGGGAACTGTCAGAGGTTTATTTTTCTCAAGACCACAGTAGCTTAAGTCCCTGGCTTCATCACCTATGGCTTATTCCATTTGGCAGCCTTGCTGCTCATTGGCCCAGTGAGCATACCTCCAGGCATAGGTATTGCTCACTGGCTGCTTATGCTTTATATAAAAGGAATTATACACTAAAGGGCATTCTGAAATGTGGAATTGTGTACAAATGGCATTCCAAATTTAAGACTTTTGTTAGCAGTGATGTGATGCTAACACACAAAAAATCTTAACCAAAGGCAAAGAATTAATATACCATGTGCTCTCTTGCATATATATTGGAAAATTCTGTGGAGTACAGCATAAATGTGGACAGGATTCTATGTTGAACCTCTGAGAGAGGAAGAAACTCCAGGACAGTTGTAACTAGGTTATGTGGCCTTTGGTGGCCAAGGTGTCCCTCTTCTTCCCTTTTCTGCCTGCCTTGGAAACCTGGCTAGACTACCTAGACTAGGCTAGACTGCTTAGCCTGTGATTGCTGCAGCTCCCCAGCTCCAAGCACCTCTTTTGGCTCTGCTTGCAAAGCTGTCACAGGAATGTCACTTACGGTTCCCCTACCAAAGACGACCTTCACCAGCCATATATGGTGTGAGCTGCAGCGTGCAGCAGGGTGCAGCCGCCCTTCCCCAGCAGCATGCAGTCATTTACCTGAATGGAAACATGTTCATCTGTTTATCTGAGGATATATTTGTATGGGATTGTAGAATCACAGAATACTTGGAGTTGGAAGGAACCTTTAAAGGTCACCTAGTCCAACTCCCCTGCAATGAACAGTGACACCACAGCTAGATCAGGTTGCCCAGAGCCTGATTCAGATTCACCTTGAAACTTTCCAGGGATGGGGCATTCTCATCTCTGGGCAACCTGTTTCAGTATATATGGACAGACAAAGCTCAGCTTTAATATGACCAGATACTTGTTCTACATGTAAGAAATCCTTAATGCTGGTATAGGAGATCAAACCCCTGGTACTAAAAACTCCACGTGGAAAATGATTCATTGTCAAAGATAACCCCAGTTCATAAGCTTGAAATGAGCTCCCCCACCTCACTTTATAGTTATCAGTGTTATCTTTATTAGCAGTTGGTTGGGTCAGACCTGCTACACCGGGAAACACACACAAAGACTAGCAGGAGGAAGCCGATAAAAATAGAAGATATGAGCAATCAGAAGTAAGCAGAACATTCTTTACAGCTGATAACTGAAATTATCTTATATCATATTTCTATGGTATCCTGTTTCAGTTTTACACATCGTTATCACTGAGCCAAACTCACTTGCTAATCTCCTTATCCAGCTGGAGCCATCAGCTGCGCATGTGAAACCTCCACGAAGCCTTTCTCAAGCAATTGCTCAAGGAACCAGCACAAATGCAATTGCTTCGCAGAGGAGGCTGGGAAAGGTCACGTTGTGTTTTACCAGTGAAACGGGCAGGATTGTGTTCCCTGAAACCGAAGCTGTCCTGTCTGCTTGGCCCTTGTGGCATGTTCAACTGGAAAAATGGTCCGAGTCAACTGCCTTCCAATGGCAAGAAGCAAAGGCCCATACCCTGCCAAAGTACCCTAGCAAATAACTAAATTCATGGTAGTTCTAGGGCAGGGCTTGCAAGAGTGGTTGCATTGCAAGGCAGCCTTCAACAGCATTTATGAATGTGCTTCAGATGAAAGAAAAGGGAAGATTCATATAAATCTTACGGAAAATGCATAAATACTTAATACAAAAGTGACCACGGTTTGATCAAAAGTGAACATCTGCTCTGATTTAACAGAAGGAAGAATGATGACTCTGATGCAGTGCTTTCTCTATCAGACCCGGATTTTCTGGTTGTGCTACAGCCCATTATTTTCACAGGCACACCCAGCTTTGCTGAAGTAATTCTTCCACTCAGTCCACAAACCCACACACTGGAGTAGGGCCACCAACCTTACAAGACCTAAAGCCAAGCAAAACAAAATGTGGCACCTTAATGTGAGAGCATTTACTCTGAAAAACACTTAACTCTGTATAATAGCAGTTAGAGAATGGGTACACCATGCACAGCTGGTCTTCAAAGAAATGCAGTTTGATTTTGACCAAGGTCCAGTTGGATTCTCATTCTGATGCTGTTTTGAGGTAGCTTTCAATTTTCTATACAAGAAAAACATGACTCATTGGTCCAGCTGTAAAGCATTCATTCTGATTTGATCCCAAAGACTCAGCAGTGCATGATTACCCAATATGTAGTTCATACTTCTTACTTGGGCACAGCCCCATCCGTAGTACTAATTCTGCCTCCCCACACTGCTATGTTTTCCATTTTCCAGTGTTTTATTCCATACCACAGCCTACGGCCTTCAGACCTCCATCCCTATCTTCCCCATAGGTCCACAGCTCTTTGCTTGGCAGAAATAAGTATAACCCATCTGCTTTGGCTGAAGGAAGCCATATCAGCCCAGGATCTAGCACATTGTTCCCTAAGCCTTAGCTCCTATTTCCTTTTTCCTTATGACCTCCAGCTTCCAGTGGCAGGGTAATTTGTCAGGGGGAACGGTTATTCAGCAGCTGCTCTGGTTCATTGTTGTGCACATAAACCTCAAACCTATGGTCTTTATTCAGGTCCATGGCAACAGCCAGCTTAGAAAACTCCAATCTGACATGACTTTTTGTCCTGGCAGTGTTTTCTCAAGCATTTATTATCCTCGTCTCACCTCACAATGCAAAAAGAATCTGGGAAAAAGGGTGCAAACAATAACCTCTTGCCAACTTTGCACCTGCAGCCCAGATCCCTTCTCCTGGCTGCTGGAGCCAAGCTTGCCTTATAGGTGCACCTGCAACTCTACTCACAGCAGCTCAGTTCCCTGGGTCTCAGGTGTGAATGCGGCCCTGGCCTGCATGCAGAGAGCAGAGGAATGAAGCATCAAATCCTTTCCATCCTTCTATCATTCAGTGGGTTGGGGCTGGGTGGGCTTTGAGATCCCTTCCAAACCAAACTTCTCTATGATTCTATGATCTCACACTTCATCAGCAGTAGTCCAAGAGACTATCTGTCCAAATCCTGGCCTTGGGAAAGGGATTGTAGCAGAATGAAAAAGGAAATTTGAATAAAGGTAAGCAAAAGAAAATAAATTTGAATAAAGGTAATAGTGCTTCACGCTAATCAAATTTCCAGTGGTGCTGGCAAACTGACTGCAGAACAGGTGAAATATCAGTTAAGCCTCCTATCTTATCTCCAAAATACAGCAATTAACAGGCCGCTTGACACTCTGTGCAGGCCTGGAAATGTCAAATGTCCAACCTGAGTTTGCTTGGACTAAGCAGGGAAACAGGAAGCCTTCAAATGAGTTTTGCTTTGTGCTCCATGACGTGAAGAAAAACACTTAAAAGCTTTTTCAGGCACTTTCAGGTCCTGTGCCACAAGACCAGAACCTTACCTCAATAGGTCTTTTCCTGAATGTCCATTTTAGGAACCAAACTTTCAGAAGTGTTGCTGAGAAAGGATATTTCTCTGCATATTGGGCATGAGTTGCTGAGTAGCACAGGCTGGTGTGGCAAACTCAACATTTTCTTTCTCACCTGTTCCATGAGCACTCACTGGTGCCACTGCCTGGGAGAGGACTTGGGTAGGTACACGCCATCACAAGGGCAGGTTGACCCAGCTCAGATTTCTGTCCTATTTTCTTCTGGTTTCCCATGAAACATGACCACATCCACCCTGACTGCGTGGGGCAGCTCCTTTCCTCAGAGGCCCTCCTGGCTAGACTTGAGCACAGGTAGAGGTGGCAGCAACTGCTGGCTCTGCTGTCATTGGATGCAGTGTGAATGGGTTGCCATCATCCAATTAGGATTCACCATGATCAAAGACAAGGGCGTCACCTGATTGTATGGTTCCCAAAAAGTATAAAGAATGGCGTTACATGGGGAAAACTGATCCCCTGTGGTCTGCTGGTGTACAAGAATGAGGATGACTACTTTGCCATGGTATGCATTCAGTGTTTTGCAGTGCAGCACCTGGATGCCAAGGTAAAACCACAGTAAGAGCACGGACAATTGTTGGGCAAGCTAACTGGCAGTGAATCCATCTAGAAGCTGCTCACAGAGATCAACAGCCATGCTAAAACACCAGACCTATTGCCCAGCTCTCCTTCTGAAACAGCCAGGATCAAGGGCACTAGGAGCATCACAGCCACACCGGTGGCACCAGCTCTTCCTTCTTTCCTCCAGATCTAGGCAAACTTATTCCCTCTCATCCTTCCTTCAATGAGAAGAGAAACAAGCTGAGTAATACCCTGCATGCTCTTTATTTACCCTCTTTCTTTATCCATAGGAGAAGTTGGTGCTTCTGGGGATCATCAGAGAACTCATTAGCCTGTTAAAATTAATAATAATAATAATAATAAAGTAGAAAATGGATGTTTGCAACCTGGCTGTGGTTTTATTAGATGTGTTTGTGTCTTTATTACATGTTACAGTTTCCACTCAACAAGGAGAGCGAGCACACGCCTACTGCAGGGAGCAGACCAGTGTATTCCGGTCAGTACCTTGCCGCATGGATGCATACTCCTTGCCTCATCTGAGAAAACATGTTTAAGCCCTAGAGCAGGTGTTTCAGGCTAATGTATTATATCTGGAACTCTTCAGGGGAGGGGGAAGAGGAAATGAGCAATTACAGTGGCTGGGACAACATGGGGTAACCTGTCAAACTGCCTGGCCTGCTGCTGTTGTGTGTGTGCCTGGGTGCCTCTCTAAATCATAGCCTGACACAAATGCATCTCCTCGACCAACACTTCTTTCTTCCATTTTTTGGGACTTTAGGTACACATTCTTGTTGGTAGTTATCAGCTGCCCAGCTAATGGCTTTAGAAATGTCCAACTCAGGATCAGAGAAAGGCCACAAAAATGGTCCAGGGGATGGAACAACTCCCTTAGGAAGACAGGCTAAGAGCTGGGGCTGTTCAGCCTGAAGAAGGCTCTTGGGAGACCTGACAGTGGTCTTTTAGTGTCTAAAGGGGAGATGTAAGGAAGAAGGGGACAGGCTCTTTAGCAGGGTCTGTTGTGATAGGATAAGGAGAAATGGTTTCAAGCTATCAGCATTCACCTCAGGTGGTGCTGGTCTTCAGCACTATTCGGTTTAACCTGATCTAGCTCTCCTCATATGGAGAGGGCACTGCTTATCTTCCTTTCCCACCAGCAGCAAGTAGCCACCGCTGCGGGCTGGCTTGGGTTGTCCCAGGGTGATGTTGTCTTCAGCAAGAGCTCCTTAATGTGTAGCCTGTGGTGGAAACAGGATGTGAAGCACAGGATGGGAGTGGCAATTACTTTTATTGCTGTCCTGAAGGTGATACTATTCAAATCATATTACTGTGTGTTTTGGGCGGGAGCCAGAAACGTGAACATTGGACCACAATAAATGTGGATTTTTTTTGCTTCCCAGGTGCAGGACTTTACTGCCTGTAGGTGAGTTGTAGGCAGCAAGACCTAGATGTGGTTCTGGTACAACCAGGTCCTGAAGCGGTTGCAACTGCATGAAGACTGCGCGTGAAATAAGTGATAACGCAGCAGTACTGTGAGATGCCTTGTTCTGAAGCACACTCTGTGCTGAGAGGATGGGTCCCGGCAGCTTTCAGTGTCTCCCAGCAATGTGCAGCACTCAGATAGCATTAGGAAATGAAACTTCCTGGCAAGGGAAGGGTCTGAGGAGGGTGGGAGAGCACCAAAGATTGTGGAGGTCTTCTGCATTAGAGTATGGAGAAATCTAAAAGCACTTAGGATGATCAGACAATAAATGCTGGAAAAGCCACCAAAAGGGATGAAAGTAAATGTACAACTGGGAACCTAAACTTCACTGCCTGAGACTTATCAGCAGAATCACGGACTTGAAAAGTGGGCCCATGAGAACCCAGTGAGGTTCAAAAAGGTCAAGCACAAATTGTTGCACTTAGAGCTGGGCAATGATAGATATGAGTACAGACTGTATATGAGCAGGGCTGCAACAGTGTTTTGCAGAAACGGGGGTTCAGATGAGCTCTTTCTCACACCTACACTTGGGCATGGAGAGAAAGAGATCACCAGAAAGACAGTCTTAGCCCAAGGCCTGTTATTGCAATAGCAAAATGAAAGCTCTGGCTCATCTTCAGCTGCAGAAACTTGGGCAATGCAATCTGTGGCTTGCTGCAACCTGTGCAAGTCTGTATGTACTGCCTTGAGATGAGTCCATTACCTGCACCTCCCACCCTCAAACTCTGCATCTACCAGGAAGACAGGATGACTTGGCCACCAACAAGTAAGCTGGAAAAAGGACATAGATGGCTGCCCTGCTCATCCATGGTACTTGAAAAGATTCTTCTACATAAAATAACTCTGTACTCCTAACAAATCCTCCTCAGCTTTTGCCTAACTCTCTGCAGATTCAACATAGTGCTCCTCCAGTACTGGTTCCTCTTGGTGCTGCAGCAATACATCAGCTTCCTGGGCACTGTGCTTCTTGGCCTTTCCCTGAGACACATCAGGACCCTCTGGCCTCCAAGGAGGATTGTTGCGGAATGGGCACATCTCAACTTCCCTGTCTTGAGGGTGGTTCATTCCTGAAGTAAATTCATGTTGGTTTGTTTCTGCCAGGGCATGACCCAGATTTCTGGGGAGGGGAAGTCATAGGGCTTGTGTGCGAGGTATCATGTGGGGATGAGATCCTCAGTACCCCAATGTCCTCAATGACCAGTGCAGTTCTGTTGCTCATCTTAGATCCAGACATTCCTTTATCCCACTTCCTCCCAGACAGGCAGGTCACCTTGGCTCAACAGGAAATATTGCTTGAAGACATGATCCACATTATATACCACAGGGATGACAGCGTGGAAAATAAGCTAGCACGATGCAGAGGAAAGTGTGCAGTGGAGTTGCATCAAGTCCAAAGCTCCCCTGGGCTTGTACAGGTGCTTCAATTGCACATTGAATCTTCCATTCCTGACTCATTCCCAGTCATGGCAGTCTTGATAATGTACTTCCAGGTGTCCTCAGATGCTGGAAGCTCGGAGCACAGAGACTATTTCAATTTTCACCAGTCACTGAATCGGCCTCTGGGAGTTTGATTCTCACTGTAGAGCTGGTGACACTAAAATGCCATAAAAATTCAAAAATATGACTAGAATAGCCTTACTAATTCATATTATTTTCTTATGCTTTCTTTAAAGATAATGAAATTTGAGTGACAAGGGGATCAGATCCTCAGCTGATATGCCTTAGCTTATCTGGGGGTCCATATGCCTTCACTGCTACCAAATTAATACTTCCAGCCTTGTTGTTTTGTTTGTGCTCCAAACCTATTCCTTTTCCCTTCATTCCTTTTAGAAAGAATGGTGCTATCTGGTGTCAGCACAGACTTTTAGGTCTGTAGGTGGAGGAAGGAAGATGTCACCTGTGCAGGTGCTGAGTGCTTGTTCCTAATGAAGGAACAAGTTTGTATACATGCCCACCTCTTGCCATCTGCACCACAGTGGGATCCAGCACTCCCGTCCTTCTCCTCACCTAAACATCTAGTCTACTTCAACACCTTTGTTGTCTTTATAGAGAATTGTACCTGAATTCTTCCTGCAAGTGACATGATATCCTTGCTGTCCTGTCTTGGGAAGGACAAGAAGGGATCATACATCCTTTGCCCTGGTATGATGGATGAGGGGTGTCTGTCTTACAGCACTTTTACTGCTGACACTAATCATAGTCACTAGAAAGCGAGACCTTCTGGAGGATAAACTGTGCTAAGGGATGGACTCATTAGCCTTTGGGACTACCTTTCTCTCCCAATTAGCAGGTAAGCTCCAAACACAGTACCGGGGGTGAAGTAAACCCACCTTTGGTGTAGATTTGAGCCTGTCCCACTCACAGTCCCATATTGTTGAGGGGATCAGATGGATGTAATCACCAATGGAGATGTTATCAGTGTTTATATGTTTCCATTTGGTTTTGTTTCCAAGAAGAAGGGCCATCAAATGCTGCTCCATGTTCTAGCTTGAGAGAGAGGTCGGGACACAGCCAGCACACATCTGCAGCTCAGCCTGATGCAGGGCAAGACAAACATCCCTGTGGGTGTTTTGTGTTCTTCACTATGTTTTGTTCTACGGAGAGATCATGACTTTGGACCAGAAGTGCCCTCAGTGCCATGTTTCACTTCTGGAGCTGGCAGTTATCTGGATAACAGCTCCCACAGTCTGGCAGCAAAGCAGGTAATACATGGATGAGGGGAAGCACAGGAAGGAGCTCATCCCAGCCTTACTTCTTGGAGCCTTTAGATCTCTTTTTCCCCAACTAGTAGCTCCCTGCTTCTGATTATCTTCCTATTTCTGGCTCTGTCTTTGTTAGCCAAAGGTACAGCTCATCTAACAAGCTGCTGATACGTTCAAAGCACTGTGTTTGATCCAGAGAAGATTAAACATGAAAAAACCAATAGTTTGAACTGAGTTCTGCAGCAAGATTTATGAAGCTAACTGCAATTTAATAGCAATAACTAACTGCTGCTGCCCGCTGAAGGCAGATATACTCTGCTGTCATGGGGTCTTTCTTACCATTGCCTTTAACATTCCTGTTCCCTCCCATATTTTGGCATGGAAGGAAATTCAGCCTACTTTAGCATGAGCTTAACTCTTCCAAGAAGTGCCTTCACTTTTGTTCTGGTCATACAAAGCAACCCAGTGACAGAAGTCTCTGGCCCCCATCACAAAGCCTGAATTAAATCTGCAATGTTGTAAGCTGTGGCTGGTGGTGTATGTTGATCTTAGAGGGGGACTTGATTGCTAAGGGGCATAGCTTGTGCTGTTTTGCCAGTTGGAGGGTGGATGACTGGAAATGACTGGAATAAAACACTCCTGCCCAGCTGGCAGAACAGGATATAGGAGGCTGCAGCAGGAGGATGCAATATGAAAGATAGCAAGGTTGCTTCATCCAGCATCCTCTTTCCTATTCCCATCTACTTTCTTTCCCCATCCTTTCACCAGGAGGGTAGAGCAGGAAGAACAGGGATGTAGGTGTGCGCTACAAGCAGACATAACTACACAGCCTCTTCCCTCTGGCGTGGTGAGGTGGCATAAGCCAAACACATTTGGGAGGGGGGTGGGGGGTAGCAGGTACAGAGCTGTTTTCCTTCCCACTCCTGCCAGATTTTAAAATGACAGACCTATGACGAATAACTGAAAATCACCCCAGGCCCACATCTACAGTTACACGGGTTCTGTCTAGCAGCAAGCACCTGCCTCAAAGTCTTCATGCTTTATTGTGGCCCATACTGAGACAACTGAGTCCTGGTCAACATTACCCGCACTCTCTGCAAGATGAGGTACAGGTACACAGATAGGCAGTTGCCTTGAGCCCCTACATCCTACAAGCCTTCTATGCACACAGTATCCTGTTACCACATTACTTTGTTGACACTCCCTCATGCATAATGTGTCCGTGATTACTTGCCAGAGGCAAGAAGCAGAAGCCACTCCTCTCCTCTGCTCCTTAAATAGTTAAATGCTTTGGTCAACTGGGAGCAAGCCTGACATCTGGAAGAGGTGCTGCTCCCAGGACTGAGCAAAGGCTGCATGTAAGTAAGCTGTCTGGGCAGGTACAATGTTCCATAGCTGTTGTTTTGATGTCCTCTGTGTAGTGATAAATAGGCACTGCTTGAAATTTGATTTCTCAAGTATTCTGGGTACACTCACTGGATCTTTTTTTCCCTTAAAACTCTGTCCTCTTCAAAACGAATAGGTTTATCACTTAAGATACTGGTTGTTTTTGGAAAAACTTTAGAAAATTAGCTAGATATGGCATAGTGCATGCAGTTCTCGCAGTGTTTTTGTATCTTTTTGTATGTTCGTGTATGTGGGGAGAGGAGAAGTTTAAGCCCATGTATGTGTATGTGCATTTTTGTGCACGGATTTATGCCTGCTTACGAGACAGGTGACAGAAGCCTGTATATACAGTTGGTATGTGTGGATCAAAACTTTCCACACAAACAGAAAATGGTCAAAATGAAAAATAATGCAGCCTTTAAGGTGTGGAAAAGCAGTAGGGAGAGGAATGGATAGAAAGGGAATGAGTCCCACCATGGAAAGAAAGGCAGATTTCTATCCTTGGTCCTAATTCAAGGTTGGGAAGGAGATACAGATGTTTGAGGTCTTGGGGAGTGCTGATGAGCAGAGGCTTTAAGGGTATATGGATCTGCAGACCAGGTACACAGCACGAGACCTGTTTTCTCTCTCCTACAGGCCTGGTGTGGCACAACCACAGACACAAATCCTTCACTAGCCACCACCAAAGGCAGATCCTACTCTAGGTTTCCTCTTTCTCATTTTTGGGTCAATACTCAGGTTCTGTTTTTTCTGTGGTGCTGCAGTTGTGCTTGGCCCCCACTGTCTGCTGGTTAAAAATCCCCGCTGTACGGCGTGCTTGGCCTGGGGAGAATTTGGTGGCCATTAAAGCAAGCGGGCAACTTTCTGCCCTTTCAGCTCGTTATGTCATTTGCCTCAGGCCTCTCATTATTGTTTTCTGAGGGTAGGTACCTGCCGTGTTGTTTTATTCTGTTGTATTTTGTACAGGAAGAAAAAACATTACAACACGTAAATGCATCCCCCACACAAGTTTTCTGTACATGCAGGATTTTACTGTGCTGAGGTGGCACATGGCTCAGTGATACCCTTCCTTGTAGACACTTGAAGTGCCAATCCAACGTTTAATTAGCTTCATTTCTTGAGAGCTCAAAGAACGGTATTGTTGGGTGCCACAGTACAAAAAAAGGACACACAAAACTATTAGAAAGAGTCCAAGGGAGGGCTATAAAGGTGGTAAGAGGACTGGAAAGGAAAAGAGCAGCTGAGGCCCCTCGGTGTGTTCAGCCCAGAGCAAAGGAGCTGAGGGGGAGGCCTGATGGAGGCTGCAGCTCCTCAGAGCGAGCAGAGGGGCAGTGCTGAGCTCTGCTCTGTGTGACAGCAACAGAACGCAATCATACTGGAGTTCAACATGCATCTCGTTTTTGGATGGTGCTCTTGGAAGTTGGACTCAATCTTTATGGGAGCCAAGAGTCTCAGCTGCAGTCATAGAGAGTCCCTTTGTCACACACAGGAAGGGCCATTAGTATAACCCTGAGCTTTGGTCCTCTGCAGGTGTTGCAGTTCACCATGGCATTAGGTACAAAACTGAGGGCAACTGGCATAACAGAACAGGTTGAAGAGGCCCTGGCCACATCTCCACTTCTCACCCTGCAGTGGTAAATCTCCACCTGCCTCTGTGAGTGGGTCTGAGTGGGTCTCCTATAAACTTTTTGCTCAACTCATGGAACCGCCCACGGTAGTTATCTGGCTATTAATAGATTCCAGGAAGAGCAGTCACCTCCCAGCCAGCAAAGTAAACACCTTCATTAGAAGATAATAGTTACGAAGAGGAGGAAACCTAACCAGGAATAGCTATTTAAATAATCCAGGATGTTCAAGCAATTGCAGACACCCAATCAGTTCTTCAGTGCTCAGGTGACCGGCTCATCCTAGCCAGATGGAGAGGAAATGCCTTCCTTCCTTGAGTCAGGAACACTGACCATCCCAGTACAAGGCGCAAGGACAAAAGGTCCACTGCCACCAGTGCCCACTCTGGAGAGAGCAACCAGGATGAGAAAAGAAAGGAGGTTGCCAGGTGGGAACCTAGGCCATGAGATTTTCCATGGGTAACGTTCTAGAGTTCATCAGAGAATTTCCAGAGCATTTTATTCTGCTATTCACATCCAGCTCTTTAAATGATTGAATGAGATTTATGGAAATGGTCCAGTCTTCAAGTATTGTAAGTCCCCAGAGTTCTAGAGTTGCAGTTTGTTCAGACCCTTTGCAACAGAAGGGCTTAGTAGGTCAGCCAGTGCTGGCTGCAAAGTAATGAAAAGAGAAATAAGGAAAGTAAATGACTTAAAATTAGTGGAAGTTACATATTTGGGATAAAACTCCTGGCTTCTATTTACAGCAGGGAAAAACCTTATGGGCAGATTTTCACAAAGCTCTTCCAAGATTAACATACGCTTCTCAAAAAGAAGAAGAAAGAAAGAAATGACTGTTATTTGGATGTGGTGTTGAGAAATGGAGTCAAAATTTTAGATTTTTGAAAATAGAATTTCTTCATGATTTGCACAGATGCAATATATTAAGTCATTCTTGTGCTGCAGATTACTTTTAAGAAGATCGTAAAGAAGTCAACCCTATGAAATGTGATTTGGCAGGAAATTATTTATCTCTCAAGTTTCCTTCTCAGCAAGATAACAAACTTATATCCGCTTGGTTTTATTTAGTTCATTGCAACAGCTCTTTTTCAGTTCAGCTTCTTTTACTGAGGATGATTTAATGTCTCTCTACTTGTGAGCCAGTGCTCTAACACCTTTGTGGCAATGTTTTTTGAATTATGGTGGTACCTAAGAGTGAGTCATCCCTTTTCCCCTGAGATAGCTGCTGGAACTGATAGTGTTATTCCTGAGTCCTGATTTTGATGTTACGTCACTAGCAACACAAAGTCAGCATACAGGAGTAGCACGTGCCCATGTACGTGCATGCACATCTTTCATGCAGGGGACAACAGTGCTTAATTCTCTTGATTCCTGTGTTAACTTCCCACTGACTTTCACAGTAGCTCTATGCGTGCAAGCTGTGCAGCCAGTAGATATCCGAGTGCAGATAGTTACACAACAGAGGAGGGGAACAATGTGCAAGACCTGTGCTTGCGGACACAAACATCAGGAGTGCTTTAATCAGCTGATTTGGTTTATTTGTTCTGTTTTGTTTAGATTTGCAGCCAGAGTGTAAAGGGAAAATGGCTTTCAGCAACCACACAAATGGCAGTTCGATCATGCCGAAATTATTCCATATGTATGTAGAGCAAAAGAAGACACTTCGATTCAACAACCACAGCAACCCAGCCCTGGAGATGCAGGAAGAGATAATGGCATCTTTCTACATCCTCATTATTGTTGGGTTTTTTGGTTTCCTTCTGTTTGTCATGATGCTCAGCAACATTGTTTCCAGCAAGCCTGAAAACTACATTGACTATCTCTATTCTGGAAAGCTTAATCCTCAGAGAAGCAAGGTGGAGCTTTCAGGAAAGGAGAGCAAAGACACTTTCGTTATCATCAACAGTGCTGCCTTAATGGATCTGCAAAAGCAGGACATCAAGTATATCACTGGACTGGAGGCAACGAGCACAGATGCAGTTCTGAGGAATGTATGAAACTTCTTTTTTATTGTTACTATTCTGTTGTGCATGAGGAGCTCCAATAAGGATATTTTTTCATTTATGGAAGTGAGAAAGGAGAAGCTGTGCCAGGGCAGATACAGACTGGTCGTGTGCAAGCTTCTCACATGATAACTGTGAAGGTTCCCAAGCACAACAAGCAACCTGTGCTATTTCAGCCCTGGTCCTTTGGAGGACAGGCTAGGAATGAAGTCCTTACTGGCCTACCTCCTTCATGGCTGCATTTATCGTGTGCTTTTCTAACTTCCCTCTCAGGAAAATGGAAGACTGTTGCTTGAAGCAGGGCATTCTTTTTAGTTGGGGCATTGCTGTTGTGCCTGTTTGCTGTTATTAAGGATTTATTTATTTGGGAGGTTGGAGCTGTCAGTGAACCCATTGGGTTTGTGCTCTGCAAGCAGAGAGAGCTGCAGCAGCCTCTGCATCCACACACACCACTGTGCTGGGCAGCCATGGAGCTAAGCCCATGCTCAGTCTTCTTGGAAAGGAGGTTACTTCAAGGACCTGGAAGCACACACAAAACTTGAACTTATTTCCTTGCTTGGCAGGCTTGGTCTGCAGTGGGTTTTTGACATTGGTCATGCATTTCTCAACAACGCTCTTCCTAGACATTGAATCTTTCCCATAGCCCAGGACAATGAGGTGGTCCAAGACATCCTGATGTCTCCCCAAAGCCTCCAGTACGACTTACCTTTCCAACATCAGGACTTAAGAGCCACAGCCTTAGGGCTGTGCTGCTGTTGCATCGGTAATCCCAGACTGATTCCTTCAGTCTAGCGCTGATCCCTTCAACATGAAATCCTTCAAGCCCCCAGCCTCTGCTGTTTCCTTTGGTGGTAGCCAGTAAGCAGGAGCCTGGCATGGCAGCTTGAGGGTTCTTTCTGCCTTGATGCTGGGACCAAGCCTCAGTAGGCACAAGAAGATGCTGATCCCAAGTCCTGCAGAGCCCTGGCACACAGGTGCTGAGGACAGTAGCTTTGGAGAGGCACTCATCAGCAGCAGATTTCAGCTTGCATTTACTGGTCCTTGCATTCATTGGAAAAGTCTCAGGGGTCTGGAAACTAGTAGTGAAAGTACACTGAGAACATGAGGGCATTTTGAAGCAAAAATCCTATTAATCCTGTGGGGGTGATGTTGCTGGTTCTACTCATACACCTTTGTGTATCCGTGTGTTTTTACTTTTTGTTATTATTAGGAAGTTTGGTACTCTAAAAAGCATTCCTTTCCTTTTCTCCTCTAATTTTTCTTCAGCAGGGTGTTACTAAAGCCATAGCTTCATGTTTGCTATTTTGTTTTTTTAATCATTTGCTGCCACAGTGTACTGTTATTATTGTGAGTTTGTTGCTACTTTTTGCCTGGAAATAATTTACTTCATGTGGCCCATATCCTTAAAGGGAATTTCCACAGCCTGATCTTGTAAGACAAATTTCAAGGCTGATGCTTCCAGCCGGTAGCCAAGATGAAATCCATACCACTCTCTTGGCTTTCCGCACTTCCTGCTTAAATTCCAGAGATTCAGCTTTCCAGTGCAGGCATCTCCTTTTTGGACAGGTGCATATTCTCCTCACACAGTACCTCCAGCAGTGACTAATTAGGCAGTTCTGTCAGTTTTGGTCCCCGTTACCTTTGGCTTCATCGCAGCGTCTGGTTTAATAGCTGCGTGCTTTGAACCATAATCTGCTATGTATGCTTACTGCTCTTGACAGCGCTTGGTAACCATGCTCCCATTACCACAACTTAGCTATTCAGATCTTAAAAATTAGAGGTGTTTTGAAGGTGGAAAAAGCACTTGCAGTTCCAGATTTGTTCCTTCTACTCAGCATGGGTGTTTTTCACAAGAAGGCAAACACTGCAGTCCATTTTGAAGAAAGATAAATAGCTGGCTGCTGCCAGCACTGAGAAGAGGCTTTAGCCTGGCTTCTTGCAGCAGTGACAATTTCTCCTGCTTTGTAGACTCAATTTATCTATTTTCCAGTCACAATGGTGTCAGCAAGCAGTATCAAATCCCTTTTTCCATGAGTGTTTGATAGAAGCTTCAGACATTCATCACTGCACAGAGTTCTGTGCAGTGAAGTTTCACCTCCTTCAGCAGTGGCCTCTGCCATGAAAACATGACAGGCTGATGCAAAGGAAGTGCCAGAATAGAGGGTGAACTCCAACTTGACGTTTGTCTCCCTAAAACTCAGCTTCTGGAAATTAATTTATTGCTAACGTATGGCTGTAGTGTTTATTGATATACTCTTGGGTTTCCCCTTGGGAGAGCCTGTTCCTGCTCACAATCATCTTCTCTTGCAATACATGATATTTCAGCCACATCTGCTAAAGAGGTTCAGCTGAAGATGCCCCATTCCTACACACTGCAGGCAATAGAGGGAGCTGTGCCTCTGATGCTAGCAATGGGGAAGTTCTAAGCTCAACCTTGGTGGAGAATCCCTAATGCAGAAAACTAAATTTCATCAGTTTTCACAAGGTGTCTCACAGTTCCTTGTGGGAATCCCCCAGCAGTTGTACTAAATCTGTTCTGAGAAATCTGGCACTGTTACTTGAGATACTGGCCCCATTTGTTTTCCAAAGTTTCTACCTTTCCCTGTGTTTCCATCCTTGGGCCATCACTGATTTTGGCAAGTACTTCTCTTATTGGCTCCATCATGGATCCAGAGCTAAAATGACATACTTCTGGAGATTCTCTTTTGATATCAGAAGCACTGCTTCGGTGTGAGACTTTAGCTGGTGCTCAGTATGCCATCAGGCAGCCACAAGTGAAAACAGATTATTTAAATTGGGAATGGCATATTAGTGGAAAATAGCAGCAGAAACACCTGCTGTTTGCCTAGCATCATACCCACCGCTGTTTGTATTTCATTATGTTCCATATTTCATGATGTTTTTATTCTGGATTTCAAAATAAAAGATTTGTGATGATTTTTAACTCGTGCAAATGTGATGGCTGGTAACCTAATGACATAATTACTACTGAAATGGGTAATTGGTGCGTAACCGATAATCGCTATCCTAATTGTTTCGTTAATAGGGACTTTGTTTGTGGGTAATTGGTAAATTTGTCACTTTGCTAAGCAGAACAATTAAGCTCTGTACAGCGCCCAGAAAGAGTGTGAAGAAAGGTGAGGCCTCCACCTTCTTTTGATGGGGAGCCGGAGGCCGCTGAGGCTGGACGCCCTGTGAAACAATCCACAGCCCACAGAGATGTGGGTTTGTGTCTTAGACTACCGCCTTCTGCCTGCTCTCCAAGTGTTTTTAATAGCATTGAGGTGCTGGGATTGTGAATAATTGTTTTTTAAAGCAGGTTAGCAGATGGGTTTCTGAGTTCATGATGGGAACAGAGTGGAACCCAGTTCTCAAATAATTCTTTTGAGCAGGAGGTGAGAGCAGTTCATCACTCCTGTCTCACTAAATGCCAGCAGCTAGCACTATCATTTGTATCTTTTTATCCACTAAGGCACAGACCAGTTTGTGAGGACTGATGGAAGCAGGGCTCAACAGAGTCACAGGCACAGTGGTGCCACCTGACAGGTTGGGAGGGACACAGTGTCCTGGGGCAGCAGCAAAAGGCAGAGCCACAGACCTTGTTCATCCTCCTAAGCAGAAAGGCTGGCCTGTCGCTCCTTCATCCATCTTGCTAAATCCTTTCATTGTCACATGAAAGCAAAAATAGCCTTTGTCCCTTAGCTTTTGACCCGATATTGCAAAAATACAAGAGCCTGGAGAGTCAGAAGAACACTTTCAGGACTGTTCTCTGTAGGGATCCTAATCTGAGGAAGATCAAACCCAATTTTCGCAGGCAACTGCAGTTATACCTTCATGTGTGGTCCAGTTGAGAGGATGACCATGCTTTTGAGACAAGCCTCCTGATGACTGCAGCTGTGCTTTGCTTTGCATCACGGAGCAGCCCAAGAGCACAGAAATCAGTTGGGCACCACAGCTTTCATTTCCTGGGGAGCCCACTGGGGACAGCAGAAAACTACTGCTTCTTGACCCTGTTTGGAGTTGGGACAGGTCACGCATGCTTCTTTCTGGGGGTAAACCCTTCATCTTTGTTGTTGCTGAACCCAGAAATAAGGCCAAACACCTCACAGCCATTTGTTCACTCTCCACCTTTGTGCACCAAATGAGAAGGTGAAAAGAATCTAAAAACCAGATTAGTTCTAAAAATACATCACCTTGAAGTGGTGTCTGAGGCATCAATAATTTCTTCCCCCTCCAAAGCCTGAAGATGTGCAGGTTGAACATGGTGGACCTCCCTTGGCTGGCTGCAGTGTTGAGCTCCAGGCACTCTATACCTGTTGCATACAAGACAGTGGCTTTATGATCTGCCACCAGGAAGTTCCGGAGCTGCTGCTGGATGGGTGTGACATCACAGGCACTATCAGGTCAACCACACACATTGTGAGCTCAGCAGCTTCCAACTCCTGTATCCCTTTGGAAGCCAACATGCAGCGCTTTGTAAACCCGCTTCTCAGGCACACAATTACTAGGGGATGCTTTGATGATGCTTCAAAGACACAGTGCTTGCAGTATTTAAGAGCTCTGAAGGCGCTGCAGCGTGATGGTTTCAACACTATCTTCTTAGGGGAAACAGATATTTCAGAAAGTCTTATAACAGGAGAAAAAATAGCTGAGGAGGGCAGGCTACGTTGGCCAGTATGGACAGTTGTTCATGCCGGCAGCAGCCAAGGGTGGGTGCCATGGAATTACAAACTGCTGTTAAGAAATGAACTGTTCAGTCAAAATCAGAATGGTGTCTTTCAGGAGCTTTGTGATTCTCTGACCACGTGCTATGGGAAATGCGTAATTGTGACAAGAGATAAAAGGCAGCTGATAGCTCTAGGGGCAAAGAACAACAAGGAGCAGGAGACGGGATTGCTGACTTCAGTCCCACCAGTAACCTACATGTCCAGCATCAAGTGTTGCCCTGAGACTGCTAGAGCCAATGGCCATGAGCTTCTTGCTGTGCCTCCATCTTACACCTACCTCTATCCAATGGATGTTGCCTGGTCTTCTCTGAAATGGTTTATTATAAACAACAGGAAGGACTTTGCCCTGAGATCTGTTGACTATACCCACTCCTACAGATGTATCCTCTTCAGTGATCTGATCATTAAAGGAATAGAGAAGATGACCCCAAACAAATGGAAGATAGTGATTAACAGAGTGAAGAAATGGGAAAACTACTACCTTGACTCACTTTCTTAAATGGTTCTGCCTATTTTCAGGCCTCAGATGCGCTTTGATACTGGTTCCTGCTCTGGTGATCCCTTTTGTTCAAAGGATTTAAACTTTAAAAAGCAATGTCAATTGTACCAATAAAAGAGATCGTTTTAAATCTGAATATCATATTCCAGATGTTTTCCAAGACTAGGCTGATATGTGCTACACTTGCACCAGGAAGTGACAGTTAATTTCTCTTATTACAAATAAATCACAGTATCATAGAACCATTAAGGTTGGAAAAGACCTCTGAGTTCACCTCCTCCAACCAACAATCCATCTCCATCATGCCCACTGACTATGTCCCCCAGTGCCGCATCCACATGATTCTTGAACACCTCTAGGGACAGTGACTGGTCCAGTGCCTCACCATTCCTTCTGAGAAGAAATTGTTCCTAATACCCAATGTGAACCTCCCCTCATGCAACTTGAGGCCATTCCCTCTCATCCTGTTACTGTTACCTGGGAGAAGAGGCCAACACCTGCCTCACCACTGTCTCTTTACAGGTGACTGTAAGGAGGTATAACATTTCCTCTGAGCCTCCTCCAGACTGAGCAAATCCATTTCCCTCAGCTGTTCCCCATCAGACTTGTGCTCCATATCCCTCATAGCTCCATTGCCCTTCCCTGGACATGCTCCAGAGCTTCAATGTCTTTCTTTAGCAAAAGGCCCCAGACTGAACACAGTACCTGAGATGCAGCCTCACCAGGTCTGAGTACAGGGGAATCACCTCCCTGCTCCTGCTGACCGCGCTATTTCTGATACAAACCAGGATGCCACTGATTTTCTTGGCCACTGGGGCACTCTGCTTGCTCATGTTCAGACAGGTATCAACTAACACCTCTAGATCCTTTTCCTCCATGAGAATGTGAAAAAAGCATGCCTAAGGCCCAGTCCTCTGTCATAGGAATCATAAGACCATGGCACAGTTGTGAATCTACTCCATTCTGAGAAAGTTTATACTGCAAAATTAATTCTGCATGTCAGACTTATCTTTGACACACATGGAAATGTAGCTCCAGAGCAGAGTATTGCTGGTCTGTGACTGAGCCAGACACCACAGATAATGGAAGGTTTATGAGACTTTCCCATAATACAGACATTCACCTGTTATCAGCTCATTAATTCATTATGTCTGGTGCCTTGCTTCTAACAATGCTCTGCAATAAACATTCCAATGACATGTAATCTTTTTTAAAAGGGAAGTTCCTTTCTGAAGCCTAACAATCAGTAGTTGGTTCAGGCTTTAAAGGATGAAGAGTTCAGTCTTTCAGAATAGAACATGGCATTCATCACTGGAGACTTTCTTTACTCCCGACATGGATTTGCTCGTTTAAATCCAGCTGGGCACTGAGATGTAAAGATTTATTTCAGAGTTGAGTTCAAAAGTTTATTTATGAGTGATGCAAAGTCATGTTTTCAGTGTGGTGCTTTTCAAGGTTATGGAATGCTTTCTCATCCCTATAAAGTAGCCCCCAGTTTACTTTGTCCATGTAGCCCTTCAATTTGTATGTCTTTATTTTGTACTTTTAAGACAGACAATGAAAACCAAGAAACATGAAAGAAATGTTATGATTCACAAGTTCACTAAAACGTTTCGATACACTGAGGGAAGTCTGTGCTGTTTTTCTCCTGTGTGTGGAAATCATCAAAATTGTAATTTTTGAGCACTGTAATTTGGTGTGGCAGAAAGATATCTCAAAAAAGAGGTCTCTACCTTCAGAAGAATCTATGCACGTAATTCCCTAAAGATGAGATATGAATATACAAAAGAAAATAACCATATTTTCTCAGCTTCATGTTCATCAGGAAAAACATCTGCTCGTTTTTATAAATATGGAAGTCGCAGAGAATGGAAAATTACATGCTTCAAATGCAGGGATGAAAGAGTAGGAGAGAAAAGGGGAAAAGATTAGAGAGGAGCAGGAATTTTATTGTGCTGGTATCATGGCCCTGAACATAATTTCATATTGGCTTGAAGCAGGAACTGTGCCACTGAACATCAATGAATACAAAGTGGTGTGAAATCATCATAAGAAAAGAAATAAATCCGATCCCTCTTTATCACAAGGATGAGCAGCAATTGCACACTAGCTTGGTTTTCTTAACAAACAGATGATGTACGACACATTTTCGCACTGGTTCTGTTTACCTTCACCTGATGACCCCACACTATAATATTGGCATGAAGCTGTGGAGAAGAGTAGGCTAATGCCAGCTATTGTCAAATCAACAAAAACCTGATGATTTCATTGTTCTGTTCTGGAACTTCATGAAAAAGAGTGAGATCAATAGTGAACAGAGCAGAGTCCCAGACTGCCACCTCACCACAGCTCAGTGTTATGGGTCTCTGCTTCTACTGTCTTACACAAGAGAGCCTTGTTGCAAAACCTGCTGCTAGGGAGTGTCTTCTGTCATCTGTAATTTGCAGTGGAGGCCATGGGACCAGGTGCAGAATCACCTGCTTTCCATCCATTTCAGCAACAAGAAAGTTCAGTGAGGAAGTAATGTCTGTCACAGGAGTTTATCTGTTTGTCCTACTTTAGATTTGGTAAAATGGAAATGAGAATGAGGGAAGAGGTGTTTGGTGGCCGACCTTCTGGAGAAAAATGAAAAACCATCCTTTCCCTGCTGAGGTCTGGGAAGGGCTGGGAAGGCTTCCCAGGCAACATCCACTCTTCCCTGCCTTCCCCTGGGAGGCTGAGAGCTGGTGAAACTTTTCTACTCAGTCATATCTAATGAGAATGGAAACCTGTGGGTAGGAAAAGAACTAAGTTTGAAACTAAATGAACTTTGGTATTTTGTATAAAATCCTCTGAGATGAGTCCTTCCTTCCTCCCTCCCCCTCTGCTGCTGCAGAAGGGTAATTACAACCCATGTTTTCTAAAAGACTTTATAGCGCTTTGTACCGAAGAAAAATATGGTGGCTCATGCAGTTCTGACTCAACTGATAATTTAGGATGACAAGTAAAAACATATGACTAAACAATTGAATAGGAGGATGTTAGCAAATAGCACGCACCTTGTTCAAAAGCATTTGGAATACTATGCATGAGCCCAATATCTTCTTGATAGTATTTTAATAGCTATCATTTTATTAGGTTTTTTAGCAGTAGCTGTTGTGGTGAGGCCCAGTATGTTTGACCATTTCAGTATGTCAAAACAAATGTCTTCGTTCCCTCTCCCAAATCTGATTGAAATGCACGACTAGAATAAAATGATTAAAGTATCTTTGCATAAAGAGGAGAGGCAGATGCAAATGCATATGTTGATGAGGAAGCTATAACAGATGTCCCTCTGCTCTAAGCTAGCCGGAATGCAAATCACCTGCATTTTCATGACGTCTCATTGACTAATTACCTCTAAATGCTTTTCCAAGATTCATCTTCACGGAAAAAAACATCTATCTTTTTCCAGTCTATGAAGCAGGCCTGCAAGGGTTAGCTCAACACAGTTTCATAAGTCCACTAGTACTAGTAGTGTGCTGCAACCCAGAGCACTGGCAGGGCAAATGTTTTTAGGCCAAGGGCCTAAAGAGGCCCACGTGGAGGATGTAATGTTGGGATACAAGACAAGGAGGAAGAATACAGCAACAATATTCAATGCAGGAAAAGCATAAGAAAAACTAGGAGAGTGGTTAGGCCCTGGAACAGGCTGCCCAGGGAGGCTGTGGATGCCCCGTCCTTGGAGGTGTTAAGGCCAGGTTGGACGGTGCCCTGGGCAACCTGATCTAGTAAATGTGTATGTTTGGTGGCCCTGCCAGGCAGGGGGGTTGGAACTACATGATCCTTGAGGTCCCTTCCAACCCGGGTCATTCTGTGATTCTGTGATTCTGTGAAAAACCAAAACAAAACTGCTTTAGAAGACAAATACACACAAAGGCCAGGCTCATTATATGACTTCAACACCTCTTAACTGACTGTGCCTGACATTTCTAGTTGGCTAGCGCTAAACTTCTGCTAATCAGTGACTGGGCCAGAGGAATATGAGTCATAGTAAATCAAAAGAGCCACGGACCTGGGAAAGTGCCACACAAACAGAACAAGCCTGCCAAAACAAAAAAGATTAGTGAAAAAAAGACAGTCATCTATATTGTGTTTCTAGTGTCTGAAAGGAAGCAACCATGTGCATTCTTTGCTCTGTGAAAGCCATCTTTGGTCAAACTGGAACTAATCTCATAGAGGGGCATAGTTGTTAATGCCATTACACACAGATATTTTCAATAGCTCTTTTATCAGACTCAGAGAGGAAGAAATTGATGCCATATGGAGATGCACATGAATACATGCCTAATCATTTATTTGTGCCCAAACAATTCTTTTCTCTACAGGAACATACAAAAAATCCATCACTATGGGGATAACTATTCTGGTCACTATCAGGTATCCCTATCACGATGTGGAAAAGGAGCAGCTGGTGCTCTGATTATACCCATGATAGAAGTTTGATACACACGTATGGCAGTCAAGGTCCAGATGTGCCTAGATGGTACACTGAGCTTGCTTTGGTAGCCAAGATGAACCAGCTTGAATAGTCAAAGCCAAGCTGTGGAATGATGTGCACTGTGTACAAAACATGCAGCCACCATTGAGACCCCAGACCAGGTGGCCTCTTATAGCTCTCCCATCTGAAAATGGCTTCTGGCACCTTTCTGAGGGGGGATGTAAACACAAGTTCCAGAAATGTTATCTGAACTGTCTCCATACATGAATGCAGCAGATATTGGTGGAGACACTGTGTCACAGAGTTGGGACCCAAGGAGAAATATGAAGGATTCAAAACCAGATAGAGAATTCACAGTGCCTTCAGTAAGAAAAGCAATACAAAACAGCTGGAAAAGCTGATCCCCAAGAGGAAAACTGAGGAAGGAAATGCTGGAAATAGCAAGAGGTTCCTGAAGCTGGTAGTCTGAGACCTGAGACCTCTGTCTCCCCCAAAACTACTACTATTGCATTTTGGGTGAAAGACTCATGGCCTTCAGACTAAAAGCGTTAAGTGGAACTAAAATCAAGCTGACTTACTTTCAAATAATGTCTAACATGGATAATAATTTCTTGCACTTGCAGAAACTCAATAGAATCAAATTCTCTATTCCTCTTTTAAATTTGTCTGGACTAATCATACAACTCTTCCTTCAGTAAAAAAAGAAACGGGTTTCGAGATCCTCAGCTGTCTTCTGAACTGAAAACTGAAACAAATTTGAGCTGCTGTCTCCCCCCAGTGTCAGCATATTCTCATGTTCAAGGCTGCTACTGTGGCACATACCATGCCCAAGGGTCAAGAGACCTGCTGCAACTTACCCAGTGAAGGAAAACACAGGTGTGTTCTCCTTCCCAGATAGCCTTTGTAGCATAGATCAAATCTCCACCCAGATATACTGGGGAAGAGAAATTGGTTCAGATTTGGGAAGAGGTTTGGTATCGTATTTTGGAACTTCCACAATATCAGCATGCTACGAGACCCAGTACAACCTCCAGGGGTTTTCTGTGCCATAGTGCTACTCCAAAGCTAAGGGGAAAAAAACAGCCAGATTGGACCAGATTTGGAGTCTTAAATATACAAAGAATTTTTCTGAGCTACCTGTAGATGCAAAGAGCTGGTGATATAGAGGACTTCTGAGGAGACTCAGTTGCTTTTTGCCCACAGTCAATTGAAGAACAAAGAAGACTCCTGGTGTTAATTGCTTTCTTGTGTATGTTTAGCAAGCTATGTCCCCCTCAGGCTTTAACAACAGTTTTCATTTCTTTGGGTGCTAAATGAAGCTCAATTGCTTTGATGCTGTATGACTTGCTTTAAAGGGAGATAGTGTCCCTTTGATTCTGGTTACAGGGTAGTTGTACTGAAAGGGAGAATCCCTCACTTTCAATTCATGACACATTCTAACTATAGGTCTAGAAAAATCTACTATTGGTTGAGACTGAAAAAAATCAAAAGTAAGGCCAATACTTAGAGGCAATCCCTGGCTTCATGGAGTCGACACGTTACTTCTGATGCTGGTGAACACTGCAAAAGCCTGACATTTTCCTCGTGCAGTTTGGGTGTGTGGCTTCTTGGTGGTGTGTTTCACTCAAGAGCTGTTTAATGGAAGTGGTTAGCAGAGTCTGTTTCTCACTGAACACCACAGAGCCATTTAATTAAATTGCTATTCAGTTCCATGTTTGCATACACAGATGACTGCTGAGACAGTAAAGTGCAGATTTGCAATGACACTACGAATTCCCCAGTCAGATAGATAGTCTGGAAGCTGCCATAGGAAAAATAGTTCTCTTCCAGGAACAGGAAGGCTTCTGCAGTACTTACATTCTCTGGTCACCAAGGTGACTGCATGAACGGTGAGACTTTACAGATCACCACAGTTCATGGTGAGTAACTCCACTGCACTAAAAGCTCTCTGAGCATTAGCTGTATCAGCTGCATGCACTGCCAGATAATGTTTGTGACACACGCACTGCGGCAGTAAACGTTTACATGACCACACCAGGTACCTCAGCCTGTAGCCACAGGGAGAGGGCAGGAGCGAGCCATCCCAAGGGCCTCCCACAACCTTTGGGCTCTCAAGTCTTCTCCCGTTCACTCCACTGTCAGATTTCACATTCACCTTCACTTCCAGCAAACACAAGGATCTAGAGGTGCTTTATAAAGGAAATGTGAAGGCAAACATACCTGGTTACCACTGCTGCACATTCCTAAGGTTTTGTTTATGTGCAAACCACCTGTTCTGTTGATTAACCTACCGTGACTGAGTGCGCTCACTCTTTAAGACTTCAAGTTATTGAACATGCAGGAATGGCCAGTAATGGTAATTAAACTGTCTCTATTTTCTAGGCCAAGTGGTAAACAGAGAGCCATACACAGTCCTCAGACACCACACAGAACAAAATTACTCTGAAGTAAGTGCTAGGTATGAAAAGAGGTTTGGAAGAGACTGCTCTGAGAAGCTCTTTGTTTTCTTCATTTGGATTCAGTAGAGAGCCCACAAGCCTTAAGTTTGTACCCCTGCAGTCACTTGAAGAAGCTGCACAGAGACCTCTCCAGTTCCTTCTGTCTGTCCATGAACTCCGTATACACCCATAATGGACCCAGTGTTTTACTTATTGTTAAATCAGCCTCCTCCTTGCAGCTAATATTTAAAAGCTGCCTCCTCAGCAGCTCTAACTGTAGCATTGAAGTAAGCAGTAACCAAGGCCGTTACTTTTAAACAAACGTTTTCTTTATTGCATAAATAGAAGCTTCGATATTTCGCTGTACATACAAAAAGTTGAGATACAGTTTAAGTGAATGTTACTCTGGAGGGTTTTACTCCTTTGGCACATCCTTCATCTACAGGAAGCCTTCGTTCTCCCAGGAAAGGAATCCAAGCAAGCTGCCAAGTGTCACAGAATCTGCAGGGTGGGGAAACAGCAGTGAGAACAGCAGGCATGATATGCTAGCAGCACATGGACTAAATCTGCCTGCCCACGTGGCAGGCTGCAATCGGAGCTAATCACAGCTCTGCAGTACTGACACGGGAGAACATTTTTAGGGCAGGAGAAGTCACCTCTTCTTGCAGTCCTGTTATAGAAAGACTTAGTGACAGTCCTAGAAATGGCAGAATTTAGGAAAGACTTGGCCTCTGGTGGGCCACGCTGGGTGACTAAGAGGACTTCGGTCAGATTTGCTTTAATGCCAGTCATTCAACAAGGTCAGCATCACATGCCAGACCACGAGGTCTTGTGGGATGAGCTCCTTACCCTGGTGCAGCAATCCTCCAGGCTACAGCCTTTGCCAGGCAGAACTACCCGGGGCCTAACACTGCACATGGAGCACAGTAAAATCTGCTCATTAAAAGCAGCAGCTTTGCTCATTTGCAGATCAGCTTGCCCTTGTGCCCACCTCTCATTTGTTTAGCACTGAAACCCCTTGTAACTTACTCTGACTTATTCAACATAAACTGAAAGAAGGATTCTCACAGCATGTTCCAGTGGCTACCTGAACCAATTTAAATTACAAGTTTAAAATGACACAGGTCTGCACAGGCATAAATCCTCAATATGATGTAAACAGGAGCCTGAAAAACACCTCTGTATTTCTTGTTTTCCCTACGCGAATGAAACACTCTGTTCCCATGGTTATTTTCAGTCCCCGTTTCTAGTCACAATTTCCAATCTCCGTTGCACGAAACAAAAGTGATAGGTTTGAAATCAAAACTAGTAAACATTGCTAGAAACTGAAACCATCTTCATATGTGAGGTGATGACCTCAAAAGGAGAAAGTTTTCTACTTTAATAAAGTGCAACATTGTTATAGCGAACTCCCACTGAGTTTACAAAGGGCAGGCAGGAATAGAATCCCCATTTTGCTGCAGAACAGAGAAACGCGGAAAGAATTGATACATAAATCACACACCAAACAACTCAGGGAGTATAATCTTAGCATTAGACCACACTCATTTTGCTAACAGACTCGATCCAATGATTGCTTAAGCTCTGAAGATAGTGGGAAGGAATTTAGCACATGGCAAATGAAAAACTAAAATGTCACTACACTTACAATGTTCATTTTGCCTTTTGTCAATGAAGTATATATGGTGTACTGATGGACAGTTGGCTGAATATGAGCCAGCAGTGTGCCTAGGTGGCTAAGAAGGCCAGTGGCATCCTGGCTTGTATCAGGAATGGTGTGGTGAGCAGGACTAGAGAAGTCATCCTGCCCCTGTACTCAGCACTGGTGAGGCCTCACCTTAAGTACTGTGTTCAGTTTTGGGCACCTCAGTACAGAGAGGACACTGAGGTGCTGGAGCAGGTCAAAAGAAGGGCAACAAGGCTTGTGAAGGGCTTGGAGAATGTGCCCTATGAGGAGAGACTGAAGGAACTGGGGCTGTTTAGTCTGGGGAAAAGGAGGCTGAGGAGAGACCTTACTGCTCTATTCCAATATCTGAAAGGTGCTCACAGTGAGAGCAGGGTTGGTCTCTTCTCGCTGGTGACAGGTGACAGGATGAGGGAAAATGGCCTCAAGTTGCACCAGGGGAGGTTTAGGTTGGATATCAGGAAAAACTTCTTTACAGCAAGGGTTGTTAAGCACTAGAAAGGGCTCTCCAGGGAGGTGGTTGAGTCACCATCCCTGCATGTGTTTAAAAACCATTTGGATGTGGTGCTCAGGGACATGATTTAGCAGAGGGCTTTTAGTTAGGTTAGTATGGTTGGGTCATGGTTAGACCTAATAATCTTAAGGTCTTTTCCAACCTGAGTGATTCTATTAGTCTATATGATGGATATATAACCTGAAGCAGTTCTATTGCCTTGGGAAGCTTCATGGCATGAGATTTGGCCCTTCAAGCTAAACTATCAGCAACTTGTCATGTATTTAACTAACATGAAATTGGAGATTCTTTTCAGTGTGACTTAAGGCCAAGGAACCTTATTACATCATCCTGTCTGGCATGCTTCTCACGCAGTTTTTGCCCAAGTTTAATGATTTCTTTATGTATCAGGACTTTCTGTGCAATTGGTTGGGCATACAAAATTCAAGGAAATTAAGAACAGAAAAAGAATACTGTGCTAAGATCTCCTAAACCCCAAACAGTGTCTGACAAGTTGTCTGGGAGTAACTTCATTTCTTCCAAAGAATGGGCATGGTAAGGGTGGGCAAATACAGTGAAGCATCGTAGGAGCGATGTACTGGAAGAACTCAGATAATGGTAATACTTCTAACCACACAGTCCAAATGTACTGAAGCCAAAATATAATGGGATTAATATGGCAATGCCATTATGAAACCCCAGGATATCAAACGAATTATATACCTGAGAGATTCTTTAATCACCCTTCTTCTCTGCTTCTCTTTTCAATTTCTCTTCACGTTCCCTCTTCAATTTTTCTTCAATTTTTTTACTCTGGTACATTTTAACTCCAGCAAACGCCAAGCAAAGAATCAATGTTTTAGCTGCCAAGATGTACATCAGCAATGGGAAATTCTCCAAAGCCTGTAATAAAAAACAATATATTTAAGCGGTTACTGGAACGCTCGGACAATTAAAAATTAATCTACAGGGATGCTATACAGCTTCCTCCAACAATGGCATTATTCAAAGCAGTGGTAATGTTCTTCTGTTCATACTTGCGTGTTCTTTTTCTGCAGGGAATTTTAAGCTAGGCAGATCTAGGGAAAAGGCCAAAATCCAAATAATTTCTCTCAAGTTTGTATATGAAACTCCTCTGAACAGGTCTTTATTGCTTTGGTTGTCTTTACAGTGAATGTAATGCTGGCACAACCTAGAGCTGAGAAAGGGGAAGAACTGAGGACTGTAGGATGCTTATAAAAGGTAAAGTGCTTCTGAACAGGTTTGATAGGAGTGATGGAAGCATGTGTATCAGCTATCAGATAAAATGCCTGAATATACTTCTGTCCACCTAGAAATGTTAATCCAAGAGTCCTGCAATTTGCCCAGGTCTATACTATTAAGTATAGATGCGAGCCTCTGAACCACAAAAGATGTAAAAGGGGCACAGCTTGCAATGATTCAGTTTCTGCAGTTTTTATTGCTTGAAGCCAATAAAATCACACAACACATTTCAATGTTATAAAAGCACGCTACTCTAAATGCATATGGGGTGGAAAATAAAATGCAAACAGGTAACACTGTGAACTCAAATACAATGAGAACTGCAGAGGCACTCAGTGAAAGCTGTCAATTTCAGAAGGATACTGAAGGTACCTGAGCTTCCCAATAACCTGTTTCAAAGAGCCATTTGGCCAACAGGATGAGTTTGGCCTTTCAGTGATGCACAGCAGGTTCACAGCTTAAATTGTCCCATAGCAAGTATCCCAGTAGCTCCCTGTAACCTCGACCACCTCATAAAATTGTTTGCCCATTGTTTAAATACTGAATTTAAAGAAGCCTTGCATCCATACTCCATTAGCATGCCCCCTTAAAGTCTGCAAATATAGAGCCTGAGTGGGCTCTTAAAGCACTCCACTATGCAAGCTGCATGTTACCTTTGACATCTGGCCACTTCAGCCCAATTCTGCAGAAAACATCATTTTTACTGGCAATATCTTTAAACCACAGCTCTGCTCTGTGAAAGGCAAAGCCAAGGCTTGTGGTTAGCACTACTTTTATGATAAAACAGACTCACTGAACAAGTTACAATTGGCAGTGAACAAGGCTCAAACATTTCTGAGCCTTAGGTTTGTACCCTTATGCATATGGCCCTGGTGCACTACAAGCTAAAGCAGGGAAACCACACTTTGGTAAGGAAAGGAGTTGAGGAAAGAATAACCTGAGAAAAGCCAAGAAAGAGGAAATCCAGAGGAGCAGGTTCAGTGTATGAGGCCCCAGCCTGGAAGTCCTCTGAGCCTGAGGTACTGTGTAGTAGTGAAACCATCATCTAGACAAGGGAAGCAACTTTAACACAAGACTCACCCAACCACATCTTAAACCCAACTCCTTCAAAGATCAGAAGTTTGCTGTTTTATAACCATGAAACATGCTCACCTTCAAGTTAAATGCCACCATCTTGGCTGAAGGCTGATATTGCCTGTCCTGAAGCAAGCTGCACCCAGCACCAACGAGTGTCACGCTTCTAAAGGCACAATCCGGGGCAGAAGCATCTTGAAGAAACAGAAATGTTAAAAGAATTAGCCCATCTGTTTGTACTCAGCACATGCACCCCGCAACTCTCTGACGGGCTCATCTGCAGCTCAGTGCGTGGCAGGATATCTGTGTCGCAGGGCTCAGCAATGACCAATGTGTGCCTTTTTGGAGCTGAATGACAGGCACAACATCCATGCAAGGTGCTGCTGAAGGACAGGAGTTTGATGGGCCAGGGCAGGTGACACACTTGCAGAGAGGGGAGGCTGTGCTTTCACTGCACATAGCAGATCTCAGCAGCTGCCCAATCAAAAACAAAGCACCGGCTGCTTTCAAAGGCAAGTGTGCACACCAAGCTGCCTCACTGATGTCTCAGATGTAGCAGACAAACAGCACCCAGAAGTACCATTTTGTCTGTCAGAACAGATTGATTCCACGCATGGTGTGCTCTCATGCTCTCCCAGTGCTCCTGTGCTTCACTCCTTGCCATTGCCTGGCTGAGAACGGTGAGCTTTCCTTTTCTCCACTTATCCCATGTTAGTCACTTAACTCAATTGATCCACTGAGCAAGGAGCGTAAGTTCTAATCAAAAAGAGCACCAGATTGCCTGCAGAGGGAAAGGAGAATAAAATACCTCCCAGGGTTTGTCATGTCCTGCATGCAGACATCTGTGAGCACAGGACAGCACTGTACATGGCTGAAATGACAGCAGCAGGGCTCTCTTGGCCCAACACCAGCATGAGAGCTGGCCATCCTGAGCTGCTCAGGGAAGCTCTCCTGTCTGCCCATAGACCCGTCCTCCTAAAGAAGCCCTGAGAGGAGCATTGCCCAGCTTGAAGATGGCAGCTTGTCCAATACTACACGGCTCTGCACACACTGCAGGATGTTCCAGGATTATATCTCACCAGGACAGAATCAGGAACAGCAGAACCTGTGAGGTCAGTTGCTGCTAGCAAGATCTAACTGTATCTAAACAATAATACAGCTAGCTTATTGTTAGGTATTTACTGTGTTGATCCTTAGTAGTGTAGCTCCCGTCTCCTGTTGATAAAATGCCAGGGTAACAAGTGAAGTAACAAGTCAATAGTGTTTCATCTCCCCCCCAAAAAAAACATTATAACTTCTGATGTTTCCTCCAGAATTTCAGCAACCATTAAAATGTAAAGAGCCCTTCCAGATGGGCACAGCCAATATCACCATCAGACGTGACTCTTGGTGTACAGTCATAAAATCATAGAATTATTAAGGCTGGAAAAGATCACTAGGATCAACTAGTCCAACTGTCAACCTATCACCACCATACCCACTAAGCCATGAGCTTCTGAGAGAAATCCAAGTTATACAATCCTGGCCTGATGCGGAGGGACTGAACTGCCCAACTGGGGGGTTGTGTCTTCATCCTGACTTTGCTGGGGGCTTCATCACCATACAGTCTTCATTCTTCTCCTAAACGGCTCAAAATTCTGTGATTCAGATGGAAGTAGTTTTGTGACATGCTGTAAAGAGGCATGAATTCAGCTACTCAAAAACATGCATCTGGCATATGATGCTCAAAATGGAGCTTAGAGATTTCTACGTACTGTCCTTACAATTCAAACTGAATGCGGAAGCTGCCGCTCTCTGTATTCCCACACTCAATATCACCAGCCTCCAGCAGTCAAGCACTTCTCTCAGTTTCACCTCTAGAGTCTTGTGGTCTCCATTCCGATGTAGAGACAGCTGAAATCCCGTGACAAAAAAAGAATGGGTGGAGCTGCATGGGGCAAGGAGAAATAAATGGCAGGATTCACTTCATGTTGGAAAAACAATGCCCCTTAGCGACGATGTTGCCAATTCTGAAGTAAAAAGCTCGTGCGCTGCACTTTCAAGGTTGTGATATCTTAAAAGCAAGCAGGCAAATAAGCAGCTGAAGTTTCATGTTTGCATTTTCAGAGGCAGATAAGGCAAAGATAGGAGTTCAAAACACATCCACGGTCAGGCATTGTTCGTTCCTCAAGAAAATGCAAGCTCCCTTAGCAAACAGCCCTTCTGGGAGCAGAGTGTGGGCCCCATAGAAGGTCACTGTTACCTTCTCTCAAGCAAGATCTCATGCTGAGCCACGTGAGAAGGAAGCAGGAGCATTAGGCTCTGCCTGAAGCCCTGTTGGAGACATCATGATCTATCCATCACACACTCATATGCTCCTGTGCAGGGCAGGGATAAAATGACATCACTCTCATATGTCTGTGGCTTTCTTCACTATCACTACCCTATTTACACTCAGGCCTCCATAAAGCAGATCAAACTACTGCGGAAGGGAAGGGAAGGGAAGGGAAGGGAAGGGAAGGGAAGGGAAGGGAAGGGAAGGGAAGGGAAGGGAAGGGAAGGGAAGGGAAGGGAAGGGAAGGGAAGGGAAGGGAAGGGAAGGGAAGGGAAGGGAAGGGAAGGGAAGGGAAGGGGAGTCTGCCCGCGCCACACCTCAGTGCTGGATCAGTGATCCTGTCAGTTCTGAATGCTGTGAGGTCTGCTGGGTCCAGAGCTGGTGCTCAGGGTCACAACACAGCCCTAGAGGCTTGTGTCCTCAGCAGGGCTAATGAGCTCCCGAGGAGGGCTGCAGCAATTCCCTGAGCTAGCTTTTAGATGGTGCCAGCCCCAGATCTCTGCACAACGTTGTGCAACACAGACCACCCCACACGGACTGAAGAGTTGGGCCCCAGTCAGTGGCGAAGCACAGAATTGAATCCAGGTTTCTCAGCCACTGAATTATAGCTGTACTCCACCACAGCAACCACATCACAGCCCAGCTACTAACGCCATTGTTTTCTTACGCAGCAGCAGAATATTGACTGGGCTGCATGCTCCAGAAAACTCCTACCAGGCAACTGGGAACTCACAAACCCACTCAAGCATTCTTGGCTGAGACCCTCAGTCAACCCACTAACAATTTCATCTACCCTCCAAAAGGGGATCTGTGATGTTTTTCTATTGACTGAGGATTTCAGAGCACTTTTTATCTGCTTTGTGAGACACTGTAAAAGTAATCAGCTGGAAGGCCTTGGAAAGCAGCATACTGAGGTATTTAAATGGAGTGATGGCTGAATATTCCCTCAGCTACCGAAGCGAGCTCATCACCTGTCCCTTGCTGTATATTTTTCAGGGAACAAAATGCATGCTTCCCACCTGGACAGTCACTGGAAGATCTACCACTACACTTCACCTGAAGCATCATGCATCAGGCTTACCATCTGGAAGGTATGATAACACCTCCTCCTCAAGAAGAAGATGACTACTGGGCAGACGGAAAACACAGTAATATGGCACAGCCCAAAGGCTATAAAGAAACACCATCCAACCTGGCCTCGAGTGTCTTCAGGGATGGGGCACCACAGCTTCTCTGGGCAGCTGTGCCAGCGCCTCACCGTCCTCTAAGGAAAGAACTTCCCCCATCATCTCACCCCCATCATTCAGGTGGCACCTGAATAAAACCCTGACCAAACCAACACCCTAGAACACCAGCGACACATCGCAGGCTCCACCTTGGGTGGCGGCCATCAACCCAGCCCCGGCTGCCAAAGCGCTGGGCAGCCCCCCACGCTCCCCAGGGCCGGTGCGGGGCCGGGCAGGCCGCGGGACTGCGGCGGAGCAGGCCGGGCTGGGAGGGTGCCCGCACCGCGCTGCAGGGCCCCGGCCGGCCCGCAATGCATCCCGCCCTGCCGGCCTGTCCGCCTCGGAGCCGAGAGGGAGAGGACGGTGGGGGAAGGCCTAACAGCGCGTCTCCTTACCTCAGCGGGCGGCCATTGCTGTGGGCGGGACGGCAAGGAGAACTACATCTCCCAGCAGCGCCTGGCTAGGATGTGTACATTGCAAGAGAGCACTTCAGTTTCGGGAGGTCCCCGTGGAAAGCTTCGCCTTCGTTTTCTCATGGCTGTTCCCTACAACAGCTTCAAAGGCAGCACCACCCCACGTGACGGGGAGCCTGCAGCCAGTGGAAGTTTAGGTTGGATATCAGGAAAAGCTTATTTACAGGAAGGGTTGTTAAGCACTGGAACGGGCTCCCCAGGGAGGTGATTGAGTCACCATCCTTGGATGTGTTCAAAAACCTTTTGGATGTGGTGCTCAGGGACATGACTTAGCGGAGAGTTGTTAGGGTAGCATGGTTGGGTTGTGGTTGGATTCGATGATCTTTAAGGTCTTTTCCAACCTGAGCAATCCTAAGATTCTCTTCTATGATTCTAAGACAGTGTGTTATGTGGGCTGTCTCTTTTCAGCTGAACTGGGGCAACTTTTGGGCTTGCCTGGGCTGTGCTGACTGTGGATTTGTCTTGGGCTTCATATACTTTATCTAGGCTGCTCCAGAAGTAGAGCCTGCTACTTATTTCCAGGGAAACCACAACAGATACAAAGAGCATAATAACACTGTTTGATAAATTCTCAGCTGTCAGTCCCATGACAAAGCATGTAATAGAATATGGGTGGGAAGATCCAACCTCTACTGTCACACCACCAAAATCCACCTCTGACATGGTGGACCAACATAATAAAATGGGAGGGAGTGCTTTTGGAGCTGTTCTTGTATGTAATAATGTATCTAAGCCACAAAACTTATTTATTTCTTTTATTAAAGCGTAAGAGAGAGCAACAAAAACATAAAGCTAGTGGGATATTTATTTTTGTGAAACTGACACATCAGTCTGGTTTGACGGCAGTGGTTTTAATTTGTAGCGAGTTCTCCAAGTGTTTGTCAGAGATTTTTGATGAAGTTTTACTCTTCCTTTACCAAAACAGAAAGCATGGCTGCATATTTTTCACCATTCATGGGGCTGTTTGTAACCAGTGTATCAAAATGCATACATTTATTTGCCATCTCTTGAGTTAGCACTACTCTGTGCCCTCCCTGTGCCTTGGTTTCAGCCCAGGCAGCACTGATCTCACACTCATGTTTGGCTGGTGTCAGATGATGGCTGTGCACCCAGGGCTGGGCCTGGCTGCTCGCTGGAGCAGAACTGCCACCATGATGGCATGGGGCAGGGGGTGGCTGGGTTGGGCCACAGGTTGGACATGACTGACCTAAGGCATTGCCTGCATGTCCCAAGGGCAGAGTCAGCTCGGGTGCTTGCCCCCATTTCAGTGTCACAGATGCCTGCATGCAGCCAGGATCAGAGCACAGCCAGCAGTGGAAGCTGCCTATCATTTTTGGTGGGGAGCAGAGCCTGAGCAGGTGCAGCTGTTCATGATGTTGGCACATCATGCTGCCATACCATGTCTAAAGATGCTCTTCCCATGGCTGAAACATAGCTGTAGCATGTGGGCCAGATGGCTACCAGAGTCCCTCCAGCTGCTTGGTGGGCACATTAACTGTTACCTTACAGCCTGCGAGCATCAAGGGTAAGTGGTAAGGAGTGTCCTTCCACTCGGAGGAGATCAGAGCCATAACAAGAGTCCTGGAGCACGACAACAGCTGTTGTGCCATATCACAAGACCAAGCTCCAAAACAAGCCAAAGCTTCCCAAGAAACTCTTTTCTTCATCATTTCCTCTTACTATGAGTAAAACAAAATTGTCAGGAAAGCAGTCACAGACATGGCTGAAGTGTTTCAGACGAAACTCTGAAAGCATTCAAGAAGCCCACGCAATTGACAGCCAGAATGAGAACTTTGAGCAGTTAAAGTCTGGTAACATGAATAGAAGCTAAACCTAGAGAATTACAAAAAGAAACACATTTTAATACTAGAAGTAGTACCGTCTTTGCTTCTAATTATTCCCTGACATCCAGCATCATGGTACTTTCGCAGCACAGGAGAAGATAAACCATCTTTAGAACCTGTTTTTTGACTGATGGATACTAGTACCCAACATGGGAAACCCTTAGGAAGCACAGCAATGGAATAGCTTTGATAGTTGGTCATAGAAACCCCTACTCTGAAAGACACATAGCAGGAGCATGGGCCTTGACAGATAGGAATGCAAGAAATCCCTATCACCCAGCTTGCATCCCAGATAGACAGATCAATCTGGAGAGCTGAGGAGCAGCAGAAGAGACAATTTGGACAGCTATGGACTTCAAGAAAGACGGTGGCCCTCTAGAAGCTGCTCTGGACAACCAGGACATGCTCTTAGATGAGACTGCTAGTCTGGCTATACTTTTACGATAAAACAGGCCTCCTCAGAAGGCCATGAATCATTCTTTGCAGCCAGTGAATAATTAAATTGAAATGGGAGCCAGGTCATTAAAATAACAGTTTGGCTTGAACATGTGTAGATATAGGTTACTTCCTGTGATTCATACCATAACACACTGTTCAATCAATAGATAGAGGGCTTGGTATTTTATTGTGCAGCTTCCTGTTATTTTAAGATGGGCTTATGTCATACAGTTTGGATCTGAATCAGCACTTTTGAGCACTTGAAAACTCCTACAGTTCATCTGATGTCTTCTGTTCAGTAATCCAGATCTGCTACTGGATTTCAAAGAATTGCTAAAAATTTCAAGTTATTCTCTCCATGACTTTATTTTCCTGAATAGCAGAATTTCAAAGCAGAGAACAGTCATGCATTTTTCTTTGGTGTTCCTCAAAGCAGCTGTGCCAGAGTTCTCAGAGGAAACAGTGATGCTGATTTATTCAGCGATCACCCTGTGTAAATCTACTGAACAATTTCTTAGCTGTCTATAATTCGAGCGAGTTCCCTAAATGTGGCTTCAAGATTTCCTCTTTGCTGATGTTTCTGAAACGTCAGGGTGATCCGGGGCTTGTTTTGTCCCTTGCACCAAAGTTTTCATGGACCACACACTTGAGATCTTCTCGATTCAGAACCTGGCTTTTATACTTCTCGCCCCAGTCCTCCACGATGTACTGATGGTAAGGGTCTTTGGAGTGTTCTCGCCTCTTGGATTTCACAGTACTCACCAAGATTGCCACGATAATGAAGGAAAACATTCCAATCATCACCATCAAATAAAGGATAACATAGTCAAAGTTTTCAGCGTCAACCTTGGCTTGTAGTTCATTTGCTGCTTCCGTCATGTTTTTCCTCCAGCCATTCATGTAAGTGAGGAAAGTTTCCTTGAAAATATCTTCCACTGCCCACGTGAAGTTTCGTATTTCAGCCATTCTTGCAAGTTACAACTACCAGAGACAACACAATATGTATTTTAATGAAATATCTATGCTATAACAATTACAATGGTTCATTTTGTCTGCATTATAAGGATTAAATAATAATACCTACTAGCAAAAGTGTCGTATTGATTTTGGACCAGCTGAGAATCCCTGTATCAGAGTGCTTAAATATGTTTAGAGACCCGAGGAGGTCCTACTCCTTACTCAGATCATTTGCAGTCTGTGGAAGTCAAGTATGCCTCCGTGAAGTTCAGTGAGTGTGGGCCTATCTGACACATATTACAGGCATCCAGGCACACTGATTTTCCTCTTGAGATGGAGACTAAAGAAAATGTTCTTCAACCAGGAAGGGGTGCTATACATATTCATCTACCTTCCTTTGTTTCTTGGAATAGCCTTGTGATTTCAGCATGCACAGAACAGGCATTCACATACAGAAGGACTCGGGTACACATGTGTGTAGATCTCTGTACAATTATACCCACACAGTCAAACATATGGGATAAAGGCAGTCTAATGAAAGCGAGCAAGCTGTAAGAAAACAGGAACCCAGACTCACCTGAAACTTGTGTTTTGTGCAAAATCTCTATGCTTTTCCTTTCAGTGGGGAGATAATAAATAAAAATCTGTAGGTTTTTTGATAGAAAATAAAGTCTTAGCAACAGAAACTTACCTTTGCTGTCTCCTTCAGTGATGAGACTCCCAGTAACAATCAGGATTTTGAAACTCCACGGGATAATACTGTGATACTCTTGAAAGCAAGAGAGCTATCTTACTCTTCAAGTAGCCTCCAGCCTGCACAAGGTTTCGAGCACTTGCCTGTTAATTAAGTGCTTTCTGCTGCACGCTTTCTGTTTATATTAAGGTAAATGCTAAATCTAATCTCACCTGGAAAGTCAAACATCGGCTGACAGCTTACATCAGTCATCCTGTCCGATGCCGAGTGCTCTAATTTATTCTTATTACTGCAAATTCATATGTTGTAAAAGAACACAGTAGGGCTAAGGATAAACATTTTTAGAGGTTTACAGAGAGAAGAAAAGTAAACGGGTGCTCTCCAAAATAATGAATAATTTCCTTGGTTGACATGAGCACAAGAGACTGAGTGCTGAGCAGGCTCTGTAGAAGGTCTTCCATGCTGTTAGCACCCAAAAGGAAGAATTTTGTGCTCTATCAGTCCTATTAGGTTGCCCACATGGATCTTCTATCTCTTTCTCTATTGTTTTCCTCCTTGCTTTGTTTCATGTTTCCCCCATCCTTTGCCATACACAAAGAACATAAGCTTTCTCTGCCTTTCTCCTAGTTTCCTCCTGTTGTTTGGTTTTCCATTTCTTTCACCAGGACTGTGGTTGTCTGTGACCATGCAGCCTATACTGCAAGAAGCAGGTCTGCAAACACAGCCAGCATCCCTGAACTCTGCTGTTTGTGTACATCACCCGTGATCTGGAGCAGTAAACAAAAACCTATATTATAAAAGAGGGAGAGAAGAATTAACTAATGTTGATTTTATTTCCTAGCAAACAGTACGTGATGACACCTAACTGAAAAGCACTGAGTCACACCTTAGAAGTAGCAACATGCTTAGTGAAGTGACACAACTTCAGCTCTAGTTAGGAGTAGTTCTCGGCTCTGGTAGCAACATTCAGTGGAGGAGATTAGGGTGGAGATGCAGATCACAGAATCACAGAATCAATGACCTGGGTTGGAAGGGACCTCAAGAATCATGTTCCAACCTCCAGATGTCCACAAAGTGGTCCACAAGCACAAGGGACAGACCCTTTTGTAAAAGATATCTGCATTTTACAGGTAGATCTGCCACAGCAGTTCTCAGAGAAAGCAGTTTCACAAGCAGCTCTGCTTTGAGGAAGATAAGAGCAAACGCAGGCTACCACTGAATCAACAGAACGCATGAGAAAAAGGGAGATACACTCATGGTACTGGGAAGTGTTAATCCCTGAGGAAGCCCCGCTAGTGCCATGATGCTGACATTGTCATGGTTACTGCTATCGTTTCTTCTGGATGGTTTTCTGTACACAAACACCTCCCAGCATGGAGGCAAGCTGCTGGAACGCCTCCTCTCTGATCCCCTACTTCTCTTTGGCAGTTTCCCACGTGCCCTCTACTGGGGCCCTCGAAGTCAAGGTAGCTGGCAAGCTGCTGCTTTTTGCTTCGGTGAAATCTGAGAGCCAGACAGACTGCTGCAAGTCCAGCCTCCTTTGTTACTTAGCTAGGGATGTGCTCTGCTTGGCTGTTTGAAGGCAGTTGGAGACACCAGCGTGCTATTAGAGGAGCTCCCAAATGCAGGGCCATGAACTGAGCTGTAGGATTGAAAGAGGAACCACAGCCCTGGAGGTTAGGCTGCAAGAGGAGAATCTTGGGAGCTACTACCCTGGGCTGCCAATAGACTGTCTCTTCAACCAGCCTCTTCTGATGTCTGTTCCTGGCCAGTCTCATTTGGCCAATGCTTGCAGGTACACGCTTGCACAAACACGCAGGTACACATACATACACAAAAGCTGCATATGTTGTCAAGCAGACATTAACTGCTTCTTCTGTTGTTAACCAAATGAGAACTGAACCAAATGAGAAGTAAGATTAACACAAGATTAGGGGACAGACTCAGCGGTGCCTGCTGTGATAGGACAAAGGTTGACAGTTCGGATCTAAAACAGTGGACATTTAGACTGGATATAAGGAATAAATTTTTATAGTAAGTGTAGTGAGGCAGTGGAACAGACTGTCCAGAGAGGTGGTCAATGCCCTGTACTTGGGGACACTCAGGGTCAGGCTGGGCAGGACTCTGAGCACCTGATGGAGCTGTGGGTGTTCCTGTTCATTGCAGGGCGGGTGGACCAGATGGCTTTTAGGTGTCTCTTCCAACTCAAGCTATTCTGTGGTTCACTGATCATTAATGGGATCTTTGTCCCATGAGCTTGGACATTTCCCTTCAAAGAAGTTTGCTCAGTCACCTTCTGGATGATTCTCCATTGCTTGTTTCTATGCATTCTTTGAAGTAAAGCATCAAACCTTACACTTTAGTTGTAATCAACAGCTAATGTATTTAAATACTGATTTAGATGTATTTATATGCCAGTTTTACTGTTTCCTTCTCTTGCCTTGTCTCACCTTGCAATTTACTATATATAGTTCATGAATTCTAAGAATGCCTGCATAGGCTTAATTCTTAGAAACAAAAGAATATAGTTGTTAAGCATCATTATTGAAGAGATATGAGTATCCTTTAATACTTACCTATGTAATTTTCCTTCAGTATTTCTTCTGGCTAAATCATAATATTGTGTTAGTCACTGTTTTCAGACCTCAAACCTTTGTATACACAGCCTTAACCCACAATCTTTTCAGCCTTTTGCTACTGATATGCTGTATTGTTAACTACTGATACTTAAAAGTGCTGATAGCATTTCATTACTTTCCCCACTGCATCAAACTTTGTACCTTCCTCCTAGATTCCTCCTGTTACTTATACATTAGCTTAATAGACCATTTGTGAAATCAGTGGTTCTATCCCTAAGTCTGTGTGCTCCTTTTCAAATTGTTCTTTGTAAGATCACCCAAGTTAAACAGAGACCTATCAAGGCCGTTATGTTATTATAGTTTTTCTTTAACTGTGACTGCCAGAGCCTTTTCTCTCAAAATTACTCAGGATTACATTTAATACTTACATATATATACTTACATATATATACATGTATATAGTAAGTATATATATATATGTATATATACTTACTATTTCTTTACATTGATTTTCCTTTATAATCAGTTCTTTTAATACATATTGGGACATTTTCCATCTCTTCTGGTTTCTCATGACACTGTTGGCAATTACTGCCTCTTTACCTTACCTCTTGTTTTGCACCTGTCTTCTAGATCTCTTCCCTGGTCCTCACATTCTAGTGAGGAGCCTCTGCAGTGGGCCAGTAGATGCTAACTACCTATTTTCCACCTTCTGCTTCTGTTTGTCATTCCAGTAAACTCATTATCACTTAATGCTCTTTCTGCACACATTCAAAGCACAGTGGATGCTGTTTTCTTTCTCAGCATAAGGTAGTTCTGGTTTGTACATCTTTCTCACCAAAGAGCATGGCTTTCAGCACTACTAGCTGCTTTGATATCTCACTCTGTATAGGTTGGAGTTTCTTTTAAAGCCAGGTAATCATTTTTTCAATTGTTTGTTTCTTATGTAACTGTTCTTCCATCTTTCAGGGAGTGATGTTTACAGTTTTCAGACTTAGCCTATTTTCTTGGGCCTTTTTTTTTGCTCCAGGGCAAATACATTTTTTGATTCAATGATTGTGTTTTTCTGCTTTTCTGTGAAAACCTGAGTCTTAGTTATGTGTCATACCTATTATAGCACTTTGAGTATACGTTTGAAAAAGTATTAACTCCCTTCATTCACACAGGATTGCTGTTCCTGTCATTTCAGCAGAGAAACAGCCTTTTTGTTGAAACACCTTGGTCAAGTTCAAGGTAGTTTACAAGGAAGCCATAGGTTCAAGTCCCAGCCATGTCAAAGATTAAGGGTAAAGGGTAAAGTTAAATAAAAGCAGAGGGGTTATAAGTCTTAGAGCTGGAAATTAAAACTCTTGGCGAGATGGGAGTTTGCATGTACTGGCCCAAAGCAGAGGCTCCTGAGCAGCCTGATCTGATGGGTGGTAACCCTGCCCACAGCAGAGGGTTTGGAATTTGATTATATTTAAGGTCACCACCAACCCAAGCCATTCTATGATCCTGATTCTGAAGGTTATCACAGAATCTCAGGATAGCTGAGGCTGAAAGAGACATCTGGGTCCATCTGGCCCAACCCCTTTTCCAGCAGGAACACCCAGAGCTGAGTAACCTGTTCATGCACACATACAGAGGGGCACAGAGAAATAACAGTTGAAACCAATGTAATGATTCCGGAGCAGAAGTTTACACAAAGCCCATTATTTAAAGAGGACTGTTGGCTATTGCTTTGGTCTTTAGATCACCCCAAAACGATAGCTTGCAAAAATTATCTTAAATATTATAATAACTGTTTAATGATCACTCTCTCCTCGCATCAGAGACCCACATTAGGGTGCACTTTTCTTAATGCCTTGTATAAGAAGAGTGAAAGTAGTGCAGACAGTGAAATGGCCCATCTGGAATGGTCCTGTGTGAATAAAGAAAAATATATTCAAGCAAACTAACATCTCTGAGTCATAACTAAAGTGAGAGGAAAATATTCAAAAAGAAAGTGAATTTTAAACAAAATTTTTTATGCGGCACAAGCATAAGCAAGGCTGAGAGGAAAACCCATTGTGTCTCTGAGATAAGAGTATATGTCATGGGGATGCATTCAGCATTGAGGGACTCATGCTTAATCAGCTCCTCCAATCCTGAAAGCTTAAAAGAAAACAGCTGGGAAGAATAAGCCAGGGCACTGTGTCTAGTGCTAGGACTGCACAGCAACCGAGATACAAGCTCCTTCCACCCTGCAAGGCAGTGGATTGCTTCCTCCAGTAAAAACTGCAGGGGTGGAAAAATTGTGGTCAGGAAGAGATTGCAATCATGCAGCTTTGTTGCTATGGTTTTACATGTTGCTATTGCAAAAGTTTTAGAGGATATGTGAAGGTGTTGCCTGCTTGTAGCATTTAAATGAAAAAGCAAACACTAGGAGCTGTGTGTGATACTTAGCTTCTAATGTCTTCAGGAGATTCACTCCTTAGCCTCTTTGAGGTCATCTTTCTGAAAGCCTGTCCAGCAGACAACACGGAACACAAAGGGAAGGCTGTAGATGTCACCAGGGTGCTCTCATCAGACTTCCTCCTTTTGGGGCAATGGTGCTTTGACCTGATGGAGCTCCAGGTAAACATGTAAACATGAAGAGGACAGGGAGCAGTCAGAGCTTTTCGAAGAGCCTCTGAAAATTAAAGGAGATTACAACCTGCTGCTTTTGAGGTTCTTGCCAGTGTCCCCTTTGATGATGTCAGTGTAGAACGCGGCTGAGATGTGGATCAGCTCACAGGTGCGTGGCTCCTTTGGCCAGATCTGATGCCAAGGGCTGCATCTCCAGAGCAGCCCAGTTTATAAATGAGATGGTTCTCCACTCTGGCTCAATTAAAGTCCACAGAAGTTGGTATGGAACTTGGACAGAACACAGAAAGGAAGGCCTGAACTGGAGCTGGAGTTACTGTCAAAACCCCTTCTGCAGGGCTTGATTTTGTTAACTCGCATATCTACAGACTTAAGGACTAGTTGCTGAAAAGTGGCTCATATGAGTGAATCATCTGTTTTTTATAACTCCTCAGCAAAAGAAACGGTCTGATTCACAGGGGCAGGAGAGTTCAACCATTTCTCCAGGAGGGTTGCTGAGGCTCCTTATAGAAAGAATGTATTTCAAGGCCTGATTTTAAATGATGCTGTTCAGTAGAGAGAGGGCTGAAGTCAAGGATTAAATCATAAAAATTACAGGACACACTGGAGCTTCTCAAGCACTGCTAGAAGCATTTCCTTGCATTACCAAGACTTGCCTCATCTCACACTTGATCTCACACCTACCAGATACATTTGGCCAGTGAACAGGACCTGCCTTCTACAGACACAAAATGCTTCTACTCAGAATTGGCTCCCTGTGGAAATCTCTCAGGTCACTCAGTAATGCTGCTCCATTCCCTGCAGCCATGCAAGGAAGCACTTTTGGAGCAGTACACCTTCCCAGCAGTATCCTCAGGAGCTGGTGCATGGGGCAGAAGATGGGAATTGAAGTGCTTGCCCAATAGCATGCCTGTTCGCTCTCCATCTAGAGCCCAGCATAATGTTTAATTATTAATTAATGCAGAGATCAGCTCACCACTTTATGTGTGCAGAAGCCTCAGTGCAAGCTCAGCTTCCAATGCACTTTTCCACGGAGTGCACCAGAGCTTCATCCCATCCAGGCACCTAGTGGCAAGCATCACTGGAACTGCTGCTGGCCTCCCACCCCAGGAAGACTGAAGAAAAGAGCTGAGGGCTTTGCTTCTCATCCTGTTGCACTTGAGCAGCTTTGTTATTGGCAGGGTCCATGCAGCACTGAGTGCCTGTACCATGTTAACCTATTATTATTATTATCATTATGCAGGCAGGAAGAGAACAGCAGTGAACTAAGGTCATGTTAAAATGCTCTGCTATCACCACATGGCTACTGGACCTATGTGCAGCCTGCTGGCAAGCTCAGCTTTTTGAAAAGAAAAAGTCAAGTTAGGCCTAGAACTACTGTATATTTTGGGTTTTACTTGTACTCCACCATTGCATATTAAAAAAAAAAAAAATGCTGCTTATTTTTCCCAACCTGTTTGCCTGGATGCAGCCAAGTAGAGATTCTCTTTAGTTATACTGGGGACTTTAATAAAGCTCTGTCACCATTCATACTGCTCATGGAGTGATAATGAAAGGGGAAGCAAAGGCCAAGCCAGGAGATTTTACTAAAATAGAAAAACAGAGTGAACGCCCTACGCAACCCTATATCATATCATCATTTCATTACACCGACTTCACTGTCAAAGGAAGGTATATTAAGCTGGTATTTACTTTTCCAGAAAAATCTGTGTTCTACACATAACAATCTATTGAGGTCACTTAAGCTAAAACATATCTTGAGGCCCTACATCCCCCCAAGAGCTTTAAAAATTAATAACAACTGATCATTGCAAGTCCAGTGGCAGGGAAGGAAAACAAGTGAGTCAGCACATGAGGTAAGAAATAATTGCTCATTCAACCTGGTGCGTGTTGCATGCACATAGTCACATTTCTTGTTTTCTCAGCCTTTCTTGACCTTGGACCCATTCACTTACATGGCTGAAATCCAGATATGTGAACTGGCTGTGCAGTCTGCCCACCTTCAGCTCCCACACCAAGCAAGCACTCATGCTACTAGAGAGGCAAGCAAAGTCTACTCATAAGTGTGTGTTTTCACCATGCTGGCAATCAAGTGCTTACACTATCTGTATAGTATTGCTTGCATCATCCCTGCCAGCTGACCACATCACCACATTACAACTACAGGACAGGACTGGAAGTCCTGGGCTGGCTGGGGTTACAGGGCAGGGCGCCCAGGAAGGTGGTGGGCAGGAGGATGTGGCACCCTGAGGACACCGTACTGCACCACATGTCTTATACCTGGAGCATTGTGTCCAGGTCTGGGGTCCACAGTACAAGACAGGTGTGGGCACACTGGAGAGAGTTAAGTGCCACTGAAATGGTGAATAGACTGGAGTGTTTCACCTGTGGGGAAACACTGAGAGAGTTGGAACTGCTCAGCCCGGAGAAGAAAAGGCTCAGGATGATGATTTCATCAGTGTGTACAAGTAGTTGAAGGGAGGGTGAAGAGAGTAGTGAGCCATGCTCTTTTCAGTGGTGTCTGGTGCAAGGACAAGAGGCATGAGTACAAACAGAAGCATAGAAGGTTCTGTCTAAACATCACCTACTGTGTAGGTGATAGAGCACTGGCATGAGCTGCCCAGAGAGGTTGTTGGAGTCTCCTGCTAGTTAGAGAGCTGACACAGCCCTGGACAACTTGCTGTGTGTGGCCATGCTTGAGCATGGGGTTGGATCAGACAGTCTCCAGAGATGTTTTCCATCATCAACCATGCTGTTGTTCTGTGAGGTGCCAGACCTCACATAACAGGGTGGTCACTGGTCCCAGTTGCTCTGTCATCACTGCCTTAAGTGTAAAGGCAAGCTCAAGACTATCCTGTGCAATGTCACGGTCCAAATACATGGCATCTGGCTGTTTCCCACTCTCTTCATGGCTCCCCATCCTTCCAGTAGCACTGGCTTTATCTGTATTAGTCACCTGTTTCACTCATCTGCTTTCAATTTAGGGTTCACTCCTCACTGGGAGCTGCACACGCTTACTCTGTAAGGCCTTATCTTGTTGCCATGGGAGCCATCCTCAAAGCGCTTCTTTCCCTCCCAAGCAGGCCTCCAGTAGCTTTCCCACAGCAGAAAGCACAGTCAGTGTGTGCCTGAAAGCATCTCCATTTGGAGGTACTCCCGTAGTGACCTATTGCAGCAGTGATGCCTGTACCCAAAGCAGCCAAAGCCATGCAAACACAGCTATATTAGTAGGCATCCCATGGGTGACCACACAAGGCCTGGTCCACAGACAATGCTTTTGGGAAGCAACGCAGGTGTGGTTTCAGACCTACCACGGACAGCAAGAATTTCCTGAATCAGAGCCTCTGCCTGGAGCTGGAGTGGATCCAAAAGAAGGTTATTCTGGGTGAGCTGCCTGAGGGATTTCAGCTGATATATGTATGTTTATATTTTGTTCATGCAGCAGCCTCTGGAGAACAAGAGAGTAATCTTTTTACTGGATTCCATCTGATTAATTGGCCTCTTGGATCTGCTAATGTCCAGTCTTCTAGAAACCGTACTCTGGCATCTTCATCAATTCATCAGGCTGCAATCATTGCGGCATGGAATGTACATTTATCCCCTCAAAATCATAAGGATGCTTTATGGTCCTTCCTTCTTTTAGTTTTGGGCCTTCGTAGCAGTTCCTCAAAGCAGCCTCTTCAGAAAAGCTGAATTTAGCACATCTACTGCTGGGTTTCTCTCATCCTTTCTGAGATGAGAGAAAGAGAAGAAATTACCATTTTCATAACAATCGCATCACTTCTAAAACAAATCAGATTATTCATAATACTCAAGAATGTCTGCAGACCAACATTATTGGAGTATGCACTTTTTTCTGTGTGCAAGTGTGTGATTGCTGTGGTTAAAGTAAGAATGAGTTTACGATATTTCCATCTCGTATTGATACCTTACCCTGCCTGACCCATTTAGAGTTCTCACCTTCTCACTGGGGTAACACTGTCCTCATCCTGGCATCTCCTGGCTGAGAGGAACATGTTCACAGCTGCATAGAATGCAGCAGGGCACAGCAGCCTGAGGGCAAGTTTGGGTCTCAGTACCAAGGCTAGGTTGGATGGGGCCCTGAACAACCTAATCTAATGTGTGATCTAGTGCAGATTTTGGAACTTGGTGATCACTGAGGTCCCTTCCTACCCAAGCTATTCTGTGATTCTGTGATCTCTATGACAAGGAGTAGTTCCATAATCCAACTCAAAACGTTGAATCAGACTCCTGGTTTTTGCTCTTCTGCAAGGAGAACCATACCTCATGTACTTGCAGAGATTCACATTACCACCAATCCTTCTCCATTCCCAGTGTCGCCCACAAGCTCAGTGTTATCTACAACCTTCAAGTCCAAAACTGGCATCGTACTGGCTTAACCTGAGTTTATATGCTGCCACATGCAACAATATGCTAAGCATAAACAGTGGCACGTGGACCATGGGACTGGATGTATCAACCATCGAGGTATCTTAAATGCTGGAGGAGAAGTGTATCAAGACACCTATGTGCAACATGATAATGTATTGTCTAATTAAAGGGGTCCTATATCTTCATTTCAGTGTACTTACTGCTATGGTAACAGCAGAAAAAAAGCTTGTCTGCCTAGTTTTGAATGTACATGTCTCAACTGAAGGCAGCAAGGAAGGCATCCCAAGCTAAAATAAACATCATTCTGCTCTGTCTTTCCTACCACTGAAATTCTGTAGCCAGATACCACATCTGCTTAATAAGCACTTTTTACAGGATTCTTTTTAAAACTGAAACTCTCCATTTAATTAAAGGCGCTACAAACATAATCAGCACTAGGGGTAAAGGATGAGTGGACAGAAAGGCATATACAGGAACTATCTCAAATATAGAACCCATATGATGTAATAGCAACTGTTTTGCCACTCAGTGGACCATTTATAATAATGATGTGAGTGAGGAAATGGTCTTTCAACCATCATGAAAGAAAGCAATTCTCAGGCAGAAGCACCATCTGCTGGTGGGCACTTACTTCACTTAGAACGTTTACAGTGAAGTCAGCATAAGCAACAACCTTTAGAAATCATTAATGTGCTTAGGGGGCATCCTTGAAACCTTAATCCAAGTCCTAAATGTAATATTTACTCACTTTCCACATCAAAGCCCTCATGGCACTGTGTTACTCCAGCCTCAATTTAAAGAGTTCTACAAGCAAATAATTGCTTTAACAGAAGAAAAAAGGGTTCTTAGATTTAAAGAAAGATCAAGAATTCAGCCTCCTCTCACTAAAGTCAACATGAGAACTTTCACTGCCTCCTGAATGCCACAAGAGTTTGGTCAGTGACAGCAGGAGATAACAGCCCTGGGATACAAAGGCTGTACACACCACATTGGCCTATGGCGGGGGGGGGGGTTATTTTCAACAAAAGGAAATTTCTCTCTGCCCAGAAACATGGAGTAAAGGGTAATGTACCATGCAAACTTCCAAGGAAATGTTATGATGTTTTCAGGACTGAAAGGGTGACTATGTTTTGCCCAGCAGATATGTAGAATGATCAAAAAATTGCTTGCATTTATATCCTAAAGAAAGATGACTAATATTGTGTTATATATTATCCAGGATACAGTTAATATGCTTACCATAGGCACTATTTTGAGCTAGGCTCCTACTTTCTTTCATTTAATAATTATTCTGTGGCATAATTCAGGTGCATTGCTTCACATGGGGACAGACCTGACCTTTCTGACCTCAATTCCCCGAACTTGGGTATGGCTCGATTCTGCAGACCATCTGTACATCTGTATAATAAGCTGAACTTCAGCTGTATTTATTCCTCCTTCATCTTCTTGGAAGGCAAGACTCTGACCTTTCAACAAAGACAGGCTTTTTCTTAGAACTGATCTGTAAAACTTGATTATTTTCTGCTTTCTCAATTCAGATTTTAGCTTTGATAAGCTTTGTGCTCACTGATGAGAATTACCATAAAGTCAACACACTAGCAAGGTGCTCCAAAATGGGTTGAAGAGAGCAGTGTATCACCTGTATGCCCATTTATCAAGAGGACCAAACCCATGGGGAGGAGATCACTCACTTCAAAAGCTCCATATCTGTCTGCATCTGGCGCACATCTCAAAGCTGTGCTCCTGACCTGGAACCCTGGCTGAACATCATCATCCATGACAAGGAAGCTAATTAGATATAAAAAATATCTGGGTCTTTGGAGTGCCTGCCAGTGAAGCAAAAGTGAATTAAATGTCTTCCAGAGATATGTTTTTCCATAGATCAGAACAATGGGATGTCCCTTCTTTTCCGCTCCGAGTACACGGAACACAACAGATGCTGCAGGTCCTTCCAACCCCTCTGGCATTATTGCTCTAAATAATATTTCCTGTTGGAAGGGGCAATTGCAGTCTTATTAAAATAGCAAAATGCTTATCTTTCCCTTCAGATGTCAGGCCAATAGCAAAAGTCAGTCAGCACTCTACAGTGAGAACCAAAATGGGTTCTGTTCATTTCTTTCTCCACGAAGACGCAAACTATGATGCAAAGGGGCAGGCCATGCAGAAATGGCCATGAAGAAAAGGCAACAAAGGGAAAAATGATGCTCTACTACAGCTTCCTCACAGAGGGGCAGCGCTGAGCTCTGCTCTGTGTGACAGCGACAGGGCCCGAGGGAACGGCATGGAGCTGTGCCAGGGGAGGGGCAGCTGGGGGTCAGGGAAAGGGGCTGCACCAGAGGGACGTGGGTATGGAATGAGATGCATAGGGCTGTGGGCACGGCCCCCAGTGCCGGAGTTCAAGGAGAGTTTGGACAAAACTCTCAGACATACAATCTGATTTTGGGGTGTTGCCTTGTGGAGCCTGGAGTTGCACTTTGTGATCCTTGTGGGTTCCTTCTAACTCGGGATGTTCTATGATTAAGCTAAAGGCATTTTGTTTGTATTTCTTGCAGTGATACATATAGTTCTGTGTCAAAGTTTTTTAACCACAAGACCAGCTCAGTCTTATACACTTTTTACTGGAATCTTTTTACAACCTCAATGTATTTTAAGGCTCTATCTTTTCTGAAAGTATTTGCTGAAAATACAGATACGGTTTTGCTCACGTGGCTCTAAACAATCTGGAAGCTTCCAGACGCACTGCATGTGGTGTGAGATTTTCTTCAACAAGTTGGAACCTTGAAGGGAGCTTTATCTCACCAAGAGGGAACAGCATGAGCCGTACCCTGCAGCATCTCATAGCCAATATGAGACTTAGAAAGAGTGAGAGCATTGTTTCTGAAGGACGCAGAGACCTACCACCCAGAGACAACGCATGGCTACCAGCACAGAGCTGTCTTTGGGTATGCTGTCCCAGGAGGCCCCACCTTACACCTAACATCCATACTATGCAGATGATAAAATTCCACTTGAGAGCTTCCAAAAACCTGACAGGGCCCTAGAATTTCCCTTGCTCTTTTACACGAAGGTCCCTGTATTAATTTATAGCTAACCAGTATTTTAAATTGATCATAAATATCATATCAAAGGTGGCTGAAGCTCACTTCATGAGAGAAGTAAGGACCAAAGGCTCATCTGAGCAATCCTGAGCTTTGTGAAACTAGAGATCAGATGCTGTGTCAGGTATCATTAATAATGGATTGAAACCAATTATCCCATTCAAGATTGAAACCAATTATCCCATTTAGCAAGAGGAATTCAGGAGCTCAGAGCCACCTTTGCAATAGAATATGATCCTGATACATATCAGTGTGTACGTGAGCTCTCCGTATGTTAGCCAGGATCCCAAAAATAATGTCCCTAGTAAATTTTATGGCACCATCAACACTAATAAGGGAAACAATGTCAAATTCATATGCAAAATGAGGTCTAAAATCACAGCCTGTACAGTATCACAATGAGAAGCAGGCAGAGCACAGCAATTCCTTTTCACCGAGATTTTTTTATTACTAAATCCAGTTGCTTTTCACCCCAGAGAAAACAGAAATATTTCATTTTCCTCCTGGAAAGGGAATGAAGTCTCAGGTCGGTGGTTGGGGAGGGGCACGGGGAACCACAAAGGCTGTCTGAGTGACCAAGGAGGTGTGAGATGGGCCTGTCCAAATCTCACCCTTATGTTTTGACAAGCTGTTGAGCTCCTTGTTTTATTTCTGTTTCTTCAACCAGCTGTCACAGTGAGGGACCCAGGATGCCAACAAAATACTGCTGTTGTATTCTGGAGAGCAGAGCACACTCCAAGCTGCAGTTCTCCCTCTTGTTTGACAGGAGCTCCTGAGTGTGCTTGTCAACAAGTTCGGAGAGAGGTTGATCCAGACAGCGGAAAAATCCCGAGTCTCGGCTCATGCAGGTGCCGTTTTCAGGAGTGACCACACCGTGTCCCCACAGAGCTGCACTTCCATCCCTCTGCTCCCAACAGAAAGGCGTCCAAGCGGTGGTAGCGCATCTGCATGGCCATAAATACACCCCCCTCCAGCACAGCTCTAACCCTCACTTATATGGTTAGAGCTGGCAGGAAAATCATTCTGACCTTCAGTTGCTACCAGTCCACTCAGTCCAGGCCCGGTGAGGCGAGTACAGATAATCATAAAAAAAAAAAAAAAAAAAAAAAAGGCAACAACATGTAAAGGTCAAAATTCAAGGTCTGCTGCTCATTACTAAGAAATAGCACCAGAAACCCTCCTAGTTTGCATAAAACATTTCGTGCTGAGACCTGAAACGTCCTGAAAACAAAGGTAAGCACCACTAGCTCCATTTCACAGATGGAAAAGCGAGCCCATTGCCAAGACCACACAGCAGGAACGTAGCGGTGCTGAACCAGATCAGGCACCCGGCTGTCTAGTATTGCCCTGTTGGACTGCAGTTCCAAGTATGAGTGATAAGGGGACAACGTGGGGTTTTGTTTTCCATTTGCTCTTTAACACAATGTCTCCATGTCAGAGGGATCAGAGCAAAGCAATGTACACCTTGCCTCAAGGCCACACCTGTCCTGTTATGCTTGACCAAAGAAATTTCTGTTGAAGAATCATTGTGGAGGAGGCCAGTGGAGAGACATGGGACATGACCCTGCAGCACTAGCTGCAGAAGTGAAAGCCAGAAGATAAGCTCCTAAAAGCAGATCTGAGCATAATTGTTTACCCTCCCCATTAGCACATAGGCTTTCACCTTAGAGAGACAGCAAAATATGGATTCCTGCACTGTGCATGCCATCCTAATGTAAAATCATAGCTGTTCTACCTGCCTAGCGTTATACAAGTAATTTGCTTCATATAGTTTTACCCCAGATGGAAGAAGCTGTTCACTGTGGGCAATGTATGTCCACCCAGAAGTGAAATGTAGAGAAACTCCATATCCTGTCTTTCCCAACTGCTCACCGGGTAAAAGCTTGACTATCAGAAGTTTTTCACAGGCTGTGGAATGCATTAGGGAGACCAAGTGGTCTTGGAGTGAAGGGGTTCTGCTTTGGTTAGGTCATCAGCATGCTCTTTGAGGCCCCAAGACTTGAGCTTCAGGAATTCAGCCAGACAAGGTGGTAAGAGACTCAATTGTGTGCCGTCAACATCAAGGCTGAGCCCTTAAGTCAGAGGCAATCAAGCCATGAGGGTCAGGGAGCTCCTTGAAATGGAGCCTGTGGGGCTCCGTGCACCATGAGGGCCCTGGGATTCTGTTTCAGCTTCATATTTTATAGTTCTCTTGATTTTTATAATTTTTAGGGAAGGATGCTTTGTGCACCTTCTTTGACAAGCTCTGACTCTACAGACTATTTAACATGTGGAAAAGCAAATAACCCTTAGCCTGGAGTCACTGTCATGAGCAATCAGCAGAGGGATTTCAGGCCTAACTTGTATTTCAAGAAAAAAGGCCAGGACAGCATGTGGCTTGTGATTATGTTCACATCCTTTTTACCAGCATCATGACCCATCTCTTCTGGGTACGGTGAAGATGAATGATCTCAGGGATTGCAAATTGCCCCAGTAATCAATGGGGAGCTTTCTTCTGCACTTGATGTCTAATTTGAGCTGACTTGATCCTTTCTCCTCTGGTTGAGCAAGACATATGTGGTGTGTGTGGGGTGAGGGGATCTCTATGCCAAGCCTGTTGCTGCTCTGTCCTCTCCTCACCTTCTCCCTTCCTGTACCATGCCTGGGTTACAACAGCTGCAATTTCTCACCACTCTAAGCTGGTCCACAACATCCAGGGAGATGCAGCGGTGAAAGGGCTGACCAGTCTGCACATTTCCCCTGGCCTTGTGCTCTGTCCATGGAGCCAGCAGTCCCAGGAGTGCAGTATAATGTGAGCTGGCTTTCAGGAATGATTTCTTGCCAGAAGCTTCTCTGTGTGAGGCCAATGCAGTTTGCTGGTCCATGACCACAGGAAAAAGCTTTACACTTGACAACCATAAAGTATTTTTGCAGCACATGCCTTTCTCTGCACTCGTTGACCTGTATGAGGGCCCTTACCTCAGCTCCATGAGCACAGTGTCCTCACCATGTCCCATCCCTGTTTTTGGCTGAGCAGGATCTCTGCTCATCCTGGAGCACCAGGTGAAGAGACTCTCACTTCAGAGTGAGAAAGCACTGGCCATGCTGGCACCCAGCTGAGTGCCCTGGCAGCTCTTGGGCACCCAAAGACACATTTGGCAGGAACTCGGGATGTGACTAAACTCCCCATGGTCATCTGGGTGGAGGGTCACACAGCACTGATAAAGATGAAAGTGGGGATAATCACACTGTGGAGACTGATATGTCAATAGTTGAGAGTAAACATCTGTCACGAGTGGCAGGCTGAGGACTTCCAAGAAGTACGGGTGCAATGCACACAACTGATGCTTCTGACCTGTGTGCACTGCCACCTGCAGTGACCAGAGAAGCCCCAATACAAGAAAACATTTTGTGATTACCATATTCAGGAATACCAGAGGACAACACATGTCCTGACTGTGAGCTCAAAAATGGAGAGGTTTTCCCTCACAGCATCTCCTGGCAGCAAGAACAGAAGAATAATCCAGCCAATGTACCACCAGCATCATTCTCTTTACCAAGCTCCGTGTCAAAATCAGAAAGCAGGCCTGCTCTGCAGCATGGTCATAGGAACAGCTTCAAGAAAATGCATAACCAGATAAAACAAGGGTGGTTCTGTGAAGGTCCTTGTTAAGAAAGGGGCTGTAGCGTGAGTTTACTTGTTGCTATACAAAAACCAAACAGTGCATATGGATGCAAAAGAACTAAGGTTTGCTCAAACAGCCTTGCACGGATCCCATCTGAGCCTGAAGTTTTAAGCATGCATTGGAACAGGCTTCTCAGAGGAGCAGTGGACTCACTATCCCTGGAAGTGTTCAAGAGCTGTGTGGATGTGGCACTGAGGGACATGGTTAGGGGGCATGGTGGGGTGGGCTGATGTTTGGACTAGATAATCTCACGTCTTTTCCAGTCCTCATGATTCTATATTTCTGTGATTCCATGATCACAATATAGTTAAGTTTGAAAGTGACTTTAGGAGGCCTTGCTCTCAAACATGGTCAGCTAAAAATTGTGTGCATAGTAAAAGGCTGTGATAGGCTGTGACTGTGGTTAAGTACTAAGGGGGGGCTGCCTGAAATGCTACAGGGATTTGTGGCAGAAATGCCATACTCTATGGACTAGTGATATCTGAAGACTGACAGGGTGTTCTAGCCTTTCATTGAAGCTCCTTAAAGAGCAATGTAGATAAAGCCAGAGTGAGGCAGGTTTGTTCATTCACTGCTCCTGCACTGGAATTACTGCTGGAATCATTTCATCTTATGAGCATGAAAGCTGCGGTAGGTACCAGCTCTAGCCCTGCCCCTCTCTAATCTCATCAAGCACCTGCTCAGAGACAAGCCTGAGTTCCCAGATACTGCTTCTTAGCACTTCCTTTGCCACTGGAATCTACTAGTTTAGAGCAAATTGCTAACGACTGTTCATTAACCCAGGGGACTGAAAAAGGTCTTCTCAGCAGTAGAAGAATGATGTTGAGTTTTAAAGCTTAAAACAGCCTCCATGCACATTTACATTCCCAGAATTGTAAAGAAACCTGCACTTTTATCTTACCTAAAACTTGTAATGGTCCTGAGTAAATTTGGCCTTCTCAACCAGGCAGTGACTGTCAGTGAGGTCTCTTTCAACAGCGATGGTGATCTTACTGACTTTTTGACTCACGTGGATGCAGCTTCTTTACAGCTTGCAGCACAGGTAATAGTTTTAAGAGTTTCATATAAGTTGACTAAGAAGTTGTTCTTCTGGAACTATTGCATTTCTTTCCTTCTTTTTTCCTTAGTGGCTTGAATATTAAGCTAAGACAACTTGTACACATGGGTAATAATCCAATAACCAGATGTAGTCATACAATAACTATCTTGATAGCCAGACTTCGTGTAGGATTCACAAACTATTACAATCCAGCCCCAAGTCTTTCAGTCAGATCATGCAGATTTTTTAAGCAAAGAAATGACAGAAGAAAGACAGAAACTCCCAATACCACTCAGTTCTCTGTATTCAACCGGACAAACAGCTCATTTAGGCACAAACTTACCTGCATTCAGAGAGACAGAGTTGAAATGAATAGAAATTTTACTTTATAATTTCCAGATTCCCACAGACAAAACTGTTAGTACTGCTCCTAATTTTGCATGGGAAAGAAGGGACAAAAATTAGTTGCTAGCAGTTGGGATGACTGGTCATTTTTGCTCTGATCCCATAGGCTGTAAATAGACACAAATAGACTTCTGTGGACACCAGGACCATTGAGACAAGTCAAAAAAGCGGAATCTATAAGATACAGCTGGGCTCTCAACTGATTTTATCCGTCAAATTACAACACTCAGCAGCTTTACTGCTGCTCTCCTTAGAAATGTGGTTAGACATTTTTCTTTCCAAGTCAGAAAAAAATGTAGGTTGTTTTTTTTTTTTCCACTCTCCCATAATGTAAAAGTGACTAGAAGTCTTTGTTAAAATTTCTGCTCTCACAGGCAAGTTTAACCTCCAGGCAAACATCAAGCAGGGAGAACTGCCTCCAAAGGTGAGTGTTTTGGAAAGTTACAAGAGTGTGAAAAATAGGGGCCATAATGGAAACTATTCTTGCAATAGTAGGCAAGCGATTGTATTACCATATTGGATTCCTTCACCACAGTATTTTGTGTTTCAAGCCAACGCACAGTGCACCAAAGACAAACAAAGCCAATAATGAACTGACCAAAATTCAATGTTATTCCAAGAAACATAGTTGAGGTGAAACAAGTTATGTGGAATGGAAGCTGAGGTTAAGTGAACACAAAGAGAAAGGAATTTGCGCAGTTTGGGGCATGTGTAGTAAGTATCTTTGCCTTTGCATCTGGTACAAATTGGAGATTGCCATGCACAAAGTGCATACCCTGGTCCAAAACAATGATTAGTCTGAAAAGTATTCCAATTGTCTTTGAAAACTAAAGATTTTTTTCTCTAGGATTCATGTTTGTGTAGCTTCAAGATATGTGGATATGAATCCCTTTAGCTTAAGCAAAAACAGTATGGACACCTGCATTAAACCACTCATGCTAGAAACAAGTGCTTTTAGGGTGTGACTCATCTGGCCTAAAGTAGATGATTGATTTAATATAAGATGAAATGTGCTCTGCAAGTGCTTATTTGTCATTATTGACTACAAAGGATGTGCAGGGTGACCTGTTTTAAATGCCTACGTTGTCAATATCTGCACGTGAACAGATGTTGTCCTAGTGCTGCTTTCTGTGGAAGTGAGGACACTGACCACATCTAACAGATAATATCCCGACTGTAAATATTACAAAGCAGCATGTTACTATTATTAACTTCTGTTCCTTATTTGAGTGCTAGAAAAAAGAAAATGAAGTAAACGAGGGCTGTGACAACTATGCAAAATCTGTTGATTTTATATTTTTTTTAATATGAAGCAGAGAGATAGCTTATAAAATGGTTTCTTGATGATTACTTCAGGTAAACAAGAATCAGCATAACATGTTGCTCATTGCTGTAGGAACCCAGACTGAACAATGAGGAGATGGGTAATTCTGAGCACAGGAAGAAAATTTTTATAGGACATAAGAAAGAGAGATTGAGGAAAAAAGAAAATATAAATGGGAATTAATAACCCAAAACAGTGAGGTATGAGATAGAACACCACAAAGAAACGTGAAAGGTCTGTCTCAACCTAAGCCTTCCTCATGCAAGAAATCTCATTTCCAGGAGCAGAACCCTTGGAACTTGTATAAGGAAAATGTCAGTGTGCTCCTAATCATCAGTGACCAAGGGTTTCCCCATTTGCTACTGGTCATGACTATCTTTAAGAGACGCAGGAGTTGTCAGTATTTACTGAGATGTGGATGATCTTTTCTTTCTATTTATTTCTTGGTTGTTGCAGATCCTTGTATATTCTGCTCCCTTCTTCAGGTGCTCTGTTCTTCTGCATTTGGTTTCTATATCGCTCTGTGGTAAGAAATGCTAACACAGAGGTCTTGCTAGTTCAGATCTTTCAGACCTTCAGCCCATGCTGCAGTCCTTAAAGTGGATTAATTTCAGTAGAGCTCTTCAAACTTCAAGTCAACACCTCTAGGAATAGGGAAATAATAGAAGGTAGTGGATCACTGGAGTCCAGGGTAACCAGGAAAGGCTTGGGAGTCAGTGAGAACTTTGGGAGACGTCCTCCCCTCTCTGTCCTCACACTGACTCCTGTGCTCTCTCTTCCCAGCACATGTGATTTTCTTAAGGGACATAAGAATAAAGGACTCCACTGTGCTATAATGGCACAAGTCTCTGCTGGCCTGACTCCCACTGTAGCAGAAGATCATGGGACACAAGAATAGTGTCACTTGGGAATCTGCATTTACAGTTGCTCATTTTCACTCCTTTCTTCTTGAGTTCCCTGGGAACATGGAACCCTGCCCCTAGGCGACTCCCCTTGTGACACATTTACCCCTTTGCCTCCTATTTGCACCTCCTGATGCATTCTTTCCTAACCATATTCATCTACGTGTATTGCTCTTACTTGTCAGTCCAGTTTAGAATGGTCTTTTCCCATCCTTAGTCACTCTCTTCTTTCTGCAGTGCTGCTGCTCCATATAGGGTATCTGCCATTCTAGTGGAGGAAAGCTCTTTTCTGAGCACTTTTCTTATTCTCAGAGCACAGAAAAAGACCAGGAGTGTCTGATGTTTTCTTCTTGTCTTCACCTGGATTTAAGATTCATTCCTTTTACTCTGCAAAGGCCAAGGAGTTGTTTAATCTCAGCTAAGTGTATCTGTAACAGCTCACTGTCCTTCCAGTCTGTGGACATACATGCCATACAGAAGAGAAACTAGGATGAGACACTGCATGCTTCTCTCTCACCTTTTCCCTCTCTTGGACCTAAGATCGTCTGTGCTGATTAGCTACCAACTGCACGCTTGCATTCCTTAAGCCCTGCAAGGAACTTGGCCTCTTGTTTCCATGAATGGATGACAGCCCAAGGCCTCAAGAAAGCCATGGAGGTTGGATGAGGAGCAGAACAACAGAAACCATTCCCGTGGACAAATCTGTGAAAGACTGGAATGAAATAGGGCTGATTCAGCTTCACAGTACATTGGTCAAGGCCAAATTCTGCCTACTCACATCCATGCAAGTTTGTGGGATACATGAAATTCTGCACAGTGCTCTGCTTCGGTGAGACATGGGATATAAAAATCTTGGTTTAGAACTAGAAAGGCAGACAGACAGATAGAGGGTTTGCACTTAGTTTCAGTGCTGCAACATGAACTTCCCCAAGGAGCCAGTCTGAGCCTTGAAAAGTTGGCCACTGCACTGAAAGATAAAACAGTCAGAACTAACAAAGCTTGTAATGATTTGATTGAACCCAGATGAGAATTTAAATGCTATTTTCCTGTGAGCCCATCTGCAGGGGACTGCTGGCATGCAGGATTTCCATTTTGGCCCATCAACACTACAGTTCTGAGGCTGTTTGGCCCACATTCACCCCTTGGTTTGCTCCACTGTGTCTAAACCTAAGAAAGTGCCAACTCACCTCTACCTCTCATTCTCAGAAATGTTATTTAAAGAAGACTCAGACTGTATTAAATTGAAAGTGAAATGAAAAAAAAAAAAAAAAAAAAAAAAGACAGAGCAAAGGAAGGAGTTTGTTGTTGCAAATAGCTACAGTGCCAAGAAAGCTTGATTTTTATGCGTCTATTGTAAAAACTGCATGTGAAAGTGTACACACTTTAAGATTAAAATGGATAATAATGGTATACAAGAAAAAAAAATAGGTCCTGCTTATGACAGAGTGACTTATGTTGCCCATTGTTTGCCACTAAGTCCAGAGAAATACTTGTGCAATCATAAGGAAAAGCAATGGAAATACAGACATCATAAGAAACTCACCATGCAAGAGTACTGAGTCCACCAGTTCAAGTTTATTCACTTGCAGCCCTATCATCCAGTAAAGCTGTATGTCCTAACCTGAGCATCCTCTGAATTCTTTTCTACAGCTTTACGTTGTGAGCACTAATTGTCACTACTGCACTTGAGAATCTTTGTTGACCCTGTAACTACCACAAGAAATAAAATTAAGAAGACAGAGATGGGCAGATGTCTTCACACATACATATTTACCTTCACTCACGCTGTGTTGATGGTCCAGAAGACTATGCTGGAAATGTCAAAATCTAAGGTGAAAATGAATTGCATTTTATTTTTGTCTTCTAGAAAACTCTACTGTTCAGGAGCCAAAAAATTATTCTTTTCTTGCCTTTTCCCCACTATTTTTATTAGACTTACAGTATCTTTCAAGCAATTTAAAATAACACCATTTCCAAAGAATGGCAATGGCTGTGGCAGCTCATTGTTGCATTTCTAAGCATCTCATTTTGCCCTGCATCTACATGATTTAGAATTCTTCGTGCTGCTCTATAAATGGGTCTCCGTTAAGTAAGCCATAAAAATCTTCTAACCTAAGGTCAATATTTGGCTTACAGTGACTATATTTAAATATGATTAGTGGAACTCTGCATTCTGATTAAGCAATTTCATATAAAGTAAACTCACTGTAATTTAATTTCTTTGAACTCCAGGCAGAGTATGAGATTCGCATTTCTTTAGTAAAACCGTGGGGGTGGGAATATGATTTGATTACAAGAGTAAATATAAGATCATATGACTGAAAAATTAATAGCTTCCCTGATTCCTATTTAATCTGTTAAAATAACTTTACAAAAGGCTCTAAGCCAGAAATATTTGACTACTATACAGTAAATCAGCCAAACAGCTTAGTTCCCCATGGAAAATCCTCAATTTGCATTCAGCATGATAACAGAATACTTAGGTTTTCATCCAAAACCTTTATGCCACACTTTCTTACTCATCCTTGCACGTTTTGAACAGCTGAGAATTTATTGGGCTTTTGCCTGTTGAAAAAGATCTTGTGGATATTTCAATGGAGTGTTTATTGTTAACTGAGTTCAGACTCCAGGGACAAGTAATGTTTTCTATCTTAGATAGGCGATGGGAAATGGCTAATGTCACAACCAAGTTCTATCAAATAGATCACAACATGTGATTCGTATTTGGCGAGGAAAAAAAATGTCTAAGAAAGTCCTGAGTAAAAAAGAAAAGAAAAGAAAAGAAAAGAAAAGAAAAGAAAAGAAAAGAAAAGAAAAGAAAAGAAAAGAAAAGAAAAGAAAAGAAAAGAAAAGAAAAGAAAAGAAAAGAAAAGAAAAGAAAAGAAAAGAAAAGAAAAGAAAAGAAAAGAAAAAAGAAAAGGAAAGAAAAGGAAAGAAAAGAATAAAAAGTAACCTCATTACATCTAGTGAAAAATAAAAAGAATATTGCCCTCCAAAAAGTAATATGTGTGAGATCCATTGAAAACTTGGCTTTGATTTGTGGGTGCAGAACATCTAAACCATTTGGTATTTGCAGGTGGGAGATGGAGTGCTGTTCCACTGAGATACCAAACAAACTGTTCCAGGTTAATCCTGAAGATGATTTATGTCTACCAGTTGAAGGGCAGAATTCAAAAGAGCCAATAGCCTGAAGTTTATTTACTTCAACTCCCACACAACTTTTTATTCTCTTTCACTTGTTATTCCCTCTTAGGTAATAATGATAGCGTACCCTACTGCAGAAGACTGAGTTGAGTCTTTAATAATTTCATCTGTTAGAATCTCATGCCTCAAAAGTAGTAGTGCAGTAGTAGTGCAGAACTCTGGTTTGCTTTAGATCAGAGCTAACCATACTGAAGGACTGTGGAGAAGCCTGCATTGCCATTACAAAAAAACAAAAAACAAAAAACCAAAAAACCAAAAAAACAAAAAAAACAAAAAAACTAAAAAACATCACGTTTCTTTGAAAAAAGAAATCTGTTATCATCAAAATGTCTTCTCACCTTTAAATGCACTTAAACAAATTGCCAGAAATTCCAAGGTGTTTCTCTGGAGTCTTCATGCATTTAAGACCAATGATAGTAACAGGGCTCCAGTGTATTGGCCCTAGCAGAAAGATAGTCCAGAGTTATGGTAGGATCTCCCCAGTTCTGAACAAGACAGAAGCATACAGAAACAAACAGAAAATCTTCAGTCATCATGCACCTCAGTATTGTGATTCTTCCTTACTGTGATTACTTCAGCATTTAGCGACTAATAACATGTTATCCCCAGCTGAGGCAGTCCTTGTTACCCAGCCATTTCTTCAATGTAAGGAATAATGGCAGCATAAGCAAGAACTGCTAGAAAATGTACATGTAATAAACACCACAGTTAAGTCTCCGGTGAAGTCTTAATACTAGTCTCACTGTCAGTGAGGGCTACCTCCACAATAGCAATGCCAGAGATTCAATAACAAACCCTCCAGATTCATTTCCTGTAAAGCAAGCCGACAAACCTTTAATATTCATTTGTCTCAGATGAAGTCAAGGATTGTGATTATTGCTCCAGCTCAATCTGTACCGCCTTCATGTAAGCCACAAATGGCAGAGCTTGGGACACAGGTTACAGACACAAGTTTACCTGTTTTAACTTGATTAAAAAGACAATCCAAGAAACCTCTAGAAATGAACACAACCACTCAAACAGTGGTGGAGTGCTCAAAAACGGTAACTTTGCCACAGGAATTGAACTAAACTGTCCTTTCAAACAGCCATTCTTTAAATGTGGGGAGTTCTCCCTCTCATGCCTCTGCCACAAGCATAGGGTTCAAGATCCACCTCCCCACCAGAGATAGGCACAACCTGAGGATTACCTTGGGAAAGAGTCCACTTCCCAAAACACAGTATTTGCTCATGACTTGGAAGAGCATAGAAGGCAGCGGATACAATGCACTCCTTTCCCTAACACACCCGCATTTCTGGCAATCGGTGATTTACTCTTTGGGCTGGAGCCTGCAGCCAATGTTGATGAACAACAAAGAAAGCTGTCCTATATGAATTTGTTTAATCTGTCTTCTAACCGATTTAAACCTTTGGCCTCCGCAGTACATTTTGATGAAGACTATCACAACTTAATTACTCACTGCATTAAGAAGTGCTTCCTCTCATCTGTTTTAAGACCTCTACTTGATACTTTTACTAGCTTGTCTTTACTGCTTTTATTACAAGAAACAATGAGTAATCCTTCCCTGTTCCTCATTCTTCATGGTTTTATGGACCTATATTACTATCCACCTTTTTCTAATCTGTTAGTCTCCTCTCCTACAGAAACCTGTTTTTTTTTCTCATCATCTTTATTGCTCTCTCTTCTGTCTTTTTAGAATCATAGAATCATAGAACTTCCTTAGGTTGAAAGGGACTCTTCAAGGCCATCTGGTCCAACCTCCTTTAGTGAACATGGACACCCACAGCTCCTTCAGGTGCTCAGAGCCCCGTCCAGCCTGACCCTGAGTGTCTCCAGATATGGGGGCATCCCCCTCCTATCTGAGAAACCTGTTCCAGTGCCTCACCACTCTCACTGTAAAAACCTTTTTCCTCATATCCGACCTAAATATCCTCTCTCTAAGTTTGAAACCATTTCCCTATTTTAGCCCAGTCACCATGTCTACATGCTCCATGATTCTTTTATGCCAGAGATGTGGTGACAGATCACACACTGTAAGCACCAGTTCAGTTGTTGCCACGTGGTTTCCCTTTACAGTCCAGGGTAAAAGCCACCTAGCCCTGCTAATTCCTTTCTATTCATTTTACAAGTTGCTTGTTCAGCTTCTTCTGAACAAGCTGAACAATAACATTTCACCTTAATATGCTTTCTCAGGGTATTCCCTGTAAAGATAACATGCTGCATGGAAACTTCCATATGAAGAAAACAGAGCACCATGAAGAAAACAGAATCAGTGCTATCACTGTTGTGAAACACCTTTCCCCATTTCTTCAAATAGTCTTGAAACTCACAGCCCTCTTCTTGCCACTGGATCTGTGACATGCAAAGGATTGCTGTCTGTAAAGCTACTCATCCCCTACGAGAAAACAAAGCCTGTTCTTCTCTGTACTTGCATTAGCAGATTGTCTGATGCATGAACTTATGTAAGCACTGTTCTTTTGTTATTATTTGCATAAGCTGCAAGAAGTGTGCTTCTTTTCCCAGGGAATCTCTTACATGTCTTCCAAGCCTTAGCCATGAAGAACTAGTTACCCTCTACCTGTTGGCCAAACAGCTTCTGTAATTTGGTACCTGCTCTTTTCTTCTTGTTCCCTGTTCACCTGGAGAATCACTAGATTCACTGAAATTTATACACAGAATAGATACACAATATGTACACAGATATAGATACACACACATATATATACATATATATATACACATATATATACATATATATACACAGATAATAGATATACAATATGTACACGATATATACAGGGAATAGATACACAATAGATACACTGAAATTTGTATTGTGCCTGTTTTTATTAATTCATCAGATGCCAATGAACTGGTTCCTCATTCTGTTTGACCAGCTGTTTCATATAATCTGCTGTTACAACTGGATTTAGAAATCTCCCAGGAGGAGTGTAATAACTCAAATGTGTCAGATCTGCAGTAATTCATGAAAGATGTTTAGAATGTGGAAATCCACATTTCTTAAATGCAAGTAACAAGATATCAGTCCTATTGTTGAAACCAAGATGGGACTTCCAATGAAACCCACTTGTCTCTCACAATTCCCGGGTTCCCATTCATATTACTGCGTGGCCTAAATTTTTCCGTGTTTGCCCTGTCCACAGTTCAATATGTTTCCTTTTGAGAGAGAAAAAAATCTCTTCAGATAGAACCAAATGATCAGAACAATTAAGAAAATGACTCGTATTCTCTTCATACGTATGTAGCTCAAGAAACGTTTTGTTTAAAGTCACACATTTGGCATGTGTCTAAGAGGAATGTGCAGCTTGCCTTGAGATAAAAAATATGGTAACGAATGTTTGAACATTTTCTACTTTGTAATCTGTAATTGTCTTTATCGATTTAGCAATAAGCATATAAGTATCATGTTGAGAAGGTTTTTAGTTATAGTAATTTGACTGCAATGCAGCCCTTTTTGTTATCTTACTTGACTTAGGAGTTACATAAGATGTCATTTAGAAACCACCGTCTGGTATTGTACAATGTCAAATGCATATACCCTGAAGAGAGCCTCAACATTTTCCTTATAAAAGTTATGGCTCAGTGCCTCTTTCCTGCGGCACATTCTCACCTGCTAAACAGCTCCATATAAAATAGTTCATACTAATAGGCATAAACTACAATGTGCAAAAACAGATTTTCAAGTCTGCTCTGGTACTTATGGGAAATATAGTTAAGCGTGTAAGCAGAGAGACAGCAATTGGTTCTTCCATTTAAAAGAAAAAGAAGGAGTAATTCCTTGCTGATATAAAGCAGTACTGCATCACTAAATCCTGAGTTCCATCAGTTTAGACTTAGGATTCTACTGGTCTCAGTATACACAGTATCACTCAGCATTCACAGCTTGGTAGCATGATGGTAGTGGAGATCATCCCTGTATTGCAAAGTTGGACTTACAGGCTGGCTTAAAGCACACTTGTCATCCATGCTACAAGGACTACTCATAGAATCGTAGAATCACAGACCCTTTTGAGTTGGAAGGGAACCTTAAGGGCCACTTGGCCCAACTCCTCTGCAATGAACAGTGACACCCACAGCTCCATCAGGTGCTCAGAGCCCCGTTCAGCCTGACCTTGAGTGTCTCCAGGAATGGGGCATCCACCACCTCTCTGGGCAACTTGTTCCATGCCCTTCTTGGAGAAACCACACTTGGGCTGTTTGTTTGACACCTGGCCTGTGATGCGCTTTGTGCTTCTGCATGCAGCCCACTGAAAGGAGAATGTAGGCTCCAGCTCCAGCCACTGACCTTCAAACTCTTCTGCTTTACAGAGTCAAAAGTCCACCTCTGCTGCCATGTGTATGCAAGCAGTGTGGGCAGAGGGCAAGACTAGACTTCAGAGTAGACTCAAAGTCAGAGAGCAACACAGAGGCTGATACTGGCTCTGCAGTCATATGAGGTAGGGGACACAAGCAATGTCCTGTGTACTCACTTCCACAAGTAGGATTAGATTGCTACCTTCATGTGCCTTGATCAAAAAAGGATCAGCTTTGCATAGTGGATCTTCGGTCCTGCTGCATACCACAGAAGCAGCTTTTTAAGCACCTACTGCTCCCCTTCCCTCCTACAACAGCATTTCCAATCTGCAGTTTCAACCCACGCAGCAGTCTGAAATGCAGATGTCACAGATGCAGACATACTATTCTTTATCCCTAATGTCTACTTCTGTGTGTCCTAAGGATTCAGATTCTTCAAAGCACTGAGCCTTTGTTCCAGGGTCCCCTATACAGCTTCTCTGCTCAGAGAACAAGGAATATCTTTTAGCTACATTGCTAGTAGGTAACCCTGCTGACTTTAGATGCAGTGAGATCCCTGGTTTAGTCTCCTTGTGGGAATGACTGCTGACAAATAAAACATAGCCAACTTGTGGTTAAAGCACAGGATCTTTGCTCTATTCCTGGAATTGCAGCAGATTTCCTGTGTGGCTTTGGACATGTCACGTAAGCCAAAATATTCAAACCTGTGGCCAAGCCACTGGGTGCTCAGCAGCTTGAAAATCAGGTGTTTGTTTGTTTGTCTAAGTATAGATTTAGGACCCTTATTCTCAGCAGCCATTTAAAAATAAAATCTTTGGCCTATACGTCTTCAGTTTGGACACCTTTATGGCCACGCTGTACAGCCAGCCAAACTTCGTATCAAACTGAGGGAAGAGCACTGTGTTCTCTAGCTGTCAGGCCAATTATCTATGTACAAATTTAGGCGTCTGTCTTCAGTTACAAGGCTGACCATATGGGGATTCATCTCTCTGAGCCAATAACTTCCACCTACGAATGAAGAGGACCCTGGAGCACACTTGGATCACTTGAGGCCTTTCAGAGGCTCAGTACGTTATAGGTAGAAATGTTTTAATCCCTTGTCCAAACAGAGAAATGCAAAAATGATTGTTAGTACTAATGTTTATTACTCCTCTGTAATTATACTTGATTTTGAATTGTCATCAAATATCCCTTTTGTATTTTTAGTGGTGTAAACTCAACACTTGCTGGGCAGAAAGCTGTAGCAGTTGTTCTCATCCTGAAAACGAAATAGCGTGTTTTTTTTGTTTTTTTTCCCCCTAAAAAAAGGAACCACAGAATTTGCCTGATAGATCTTCAGTCCCACTCCTTCCCAGGATATAAGCCTTCTGTTAGGATCCAATCACCATCAAATATCATCTAAGACCTTTTTAGACAGAAAAAAAATGCAAGGTAGAAGTCCAAAACCACTAATTATTTTTCATTCCCTGTTTTAAATAACCTGTCAAAACAAACAAATACCTTCTAGACTAGGACTTTCTATGGCAATTTTTAGTGCTGGCTGAATTTTAACAGCCAACATATAACAACAATACACCATTATTGGTAGTGGCATGTATGCTACCACGGTAAAAATATTTCCAATGAGCAGACACTGTATGGTATTTAAATAGAAATACCCTTTTTATTTTTGCTGACAGACTCCTCGGGCAAAGCTGGATGATTGGAGAAGCAGAACTTTTATTAGCATACCCAGGGGCCAGCCAGCTGGATGCTATGTTTGACACCATTCTCACAAGGGGGGTGGATTATCAGGAAGAAGGAATAAAGAACGTAAGCCGAGTCCCCATAAAGACCTGCACGGTACAGCCTAACAAAAGATATCAATATGATGCATTTCGTGTTCAGAAACTTCCCCTGGAAGAAGAAAGGCTGTCATTTTTTTCCAATGTGCATTAGACCTAGTGAATATGCGGTACGAAGCAAGTACAAAAGCAGGTGAAGTATCTCAAAATACTGGTGGTGAGTGAGATTTCCTAGCAAAGTGGATTAAAAATCCAAGGGAAACTTTAAACCAAATATTGGCTTTTGTAGAACAACAAAACCAAGATAGTGTTTCCACTCAGCCATAAAAGTTACTGCGGTTGTGTAATCATGTTGAGTTGTGGCCTTAGGAGGAGTTATAAAGCAGCTGCACCAAATTAACTTTTCAAAAGTTATTATGGATTGGATGGAATCTAGAAAATTCCCCCATGTTATTTTTTTAAATAGAATCATAAAATGAACAACTGTGGATGAGATCTCATCTCAAGCCTCTCGCTGTGTGCAAGCACTAACCTGAAAACTTCAAGGGGAAATGAAGCCAGAAGCACCCCACCCTCCAAAACAGATACTCTCCTATTAGAAACCGTCCTCGGCATTCATCCAGAGGAATCCCACTGGAGAGGCTTTAAATAAGGTCTATTGGTTTCTGGGGTGATCTCAAGTGGCTGGCTCCTGGCAAAACAACTGGAGATCCTCATACCTGAAAAATGGTAGGTAGCATTAGGGAGAAGGCCACAGGGTGGTTATCATGGCTGTTGTGGGGGCAAATTCTGGGTTCACTAGGATGCTCTAAATGGGAAGTCACTGGTTCGTAGGTCATAAGACAATGTTCAGGCTTCTGGCTCCCCAGTAAGACCTGATCTCAGCCAGATCAACACCCTCTGACCTCACATGGGAAGAAGTTACTGTCAGTCAGTTAATAGGTGCTATCTTGACTTTCTAGGAGGAGGCAGCTGCCAGCCTTAATGAAAGTGCCAGCCTTAATGAAACAACAGCACTACCTGGCAGAGCACCTTGGGGTATAAGTGGAAGACAGGATGTTCAGAAGAGAGCAGGAAATGAAAACAACATGCAGCATTTCCACATCTGCCCAAAGCCAACTAATGTACCAGAATTGAAGGACCTGACCTATCATGATAGTAATATGAGCCACTCACAGTGTTTCAGACTTTCAGAGTGTTCTGTTGGCATAAATTAATTACTTATTTCCAGCACTTACATGAAACAGGTATGTATTTACACAAATGGGGAAATCAAGATCCCATTCACAATATATTTATAGAACGACCTAGTTACATTCAGGCATGTTAGACTGCAGTCTTGACTGTGGACAGTTTTTGGATGTGAAAAAATGTACAAATCATTGACTTAGTGTTGTGGTGTTGCTTCAAATATTTCCAAATAAAGGAGTTCAAAGTTCCCCCCTTTGTGCCTATGCTTACTAGGTCTTCCCTGTTTAATTTCTCACTTGTCTGGGGCAGTGGATATCACTTACTTTCACTGTGGTTTTACACTGCCTAAGGGCAGATGCCATAAGAGAGTCTATTAGCACTGGTCATTCTCTGGTCTAAAGGCCAGTTACAGCATGTAAAGTGCTTACAAGGATCTGGGAAAAGTGACTGGGAAGCATGGCTGACAGTATGCTTATGCTATGTTTTATCTATGTTTTAAAAAACTGTTGGGGTCCATTGATCAGAAAACATCAGAAAACTCTGAAAGACTTTGAAACTTTGGTTGCACACATGTCCTATCATTTCTGGCCCAGAAAAGGTGACAGAAACAAGTTCATCTGCAGGATCCATTTTGTATTGTTTGCTCTTGATTTGTCTTGCAAGCAGAGTTTTCAGAATGCCTCCATAACACTACAGGCATTCTCTAATGAAATGATGGTAGGAGTTTCACCACTGACTTCACTGGGAACCATCCTAGGTCAAAGCTAGGCTCTTTCTGGAGAAAATAAATAAGTAAATAACCCAGAAAAAAAAACAACAAAAAGCCTTCAGTCCTTGTTTTATTTAGAAGGATGTCTTGTGACTTTATTATAGAGTTATGCCAGTCCAACGGAGGCAGAAAAAGAATGCTGAGAGACAAAATCTCCTCTGAATATCAAACATAGAAAGCAACCAGTGACTTGCCATTTTTAACAGTGTATAATCAGTGGGGAACTGTCACAGATGTCCTACATCCTCCAAACAATGTTTTAGTTTCTCTTTCCTTTCTTTTCTGAGACTCCCCCTCACCAGCCATCTTCCCAGCCCTCTGCTAGGCTTCACTGGGTTCTTCACTTCTTTCTTAAACCATACCCTATAAAGTATATGACTTTTGTACATCTAGGTCTTCTTTCAGCTTTCTTGCTTTCCTTCATACCCTCTTAACACTCACAGTATTAATTCAGGTCATTTTTGCTTTTTCATCTCAGTAGAAGCATGTAATTGAGTTTGAGTATCTGTACTGTCCTCATCTGTATGAATAATGTTTTTTAATTTCTACAGTAGTCCAACAAGAATGAAATCATTTCCATCTAATGCCTATTGGTGTTAAACCACAAAGCCAATAAGAAGCCTTTCCCAAAAAGATTTCCAGTTCCAAGAAAATAGTTGACTGCATTGCTAGAACCTGGATTCCCCATACTGCTTATCTTGTACTTGCTCTAGGACTCAACCAAACTTATTCAGAATTAGTGGAAGTTTACACATCACCACCAAAGGAGTCAGGATTGTATTATAGCTTGTTACAAGATCATTTCATGTTCTCCTACATGCACAGTCCTGTTCCCACTAACTCCTGCATACTTCTGCTGGGTGTTGTATGCTTACAAGGGGTGTTGCACAGTAACAAGTGGAATTTTAGCCATCAAATATACCTTCTTTATAGCCCACTTATTGTTTTTGGAAAGTGTTCAGTTCCTTCAATTGTTTTCCTGTCAATAAATGTTCACTGATGAATATGTTCTCCATGCTGGTGACAGGTTTTACCTTTAGAGTAGACAAACAGAAAGGTGACAAGACCATGCAAAGTCAACTTCTGCTAAGCCTTACCCTAGCATGAATACAAGACATTTTAGGGGTGCCATGCTCTTCACTTCTGGCATTAAAAAGCTCAGTAGTTGTGACCATATGCAAACCAGCTGCTGTTCCAGGTGACATATTATTTGCTCCTATAGGAACACTCTGCATCCAAATCCTATTCAAAAATGCTACTGGGAACAAAGCTGGCTTGTCTCCATGAAACATTCACAGTATTGGAACACAAAGCTGATGCATTGTGTGCTATATTTTTCCTCTACAGTTCGGGGAAAAATATCAGGAAAAAAGGAAGATGTGAGCCATCAAGTCTGCATCGCACCCACGTTTCAGTCGTGAACTGAGAACAAGATCTCACCACCAGCCTTTTCAAGACCTGGCAGCAAATAGGAAAAACAACTGAACAATCAATGGCTACGGACTCAGTTTTTGCAGCCAGACATCTGTCTGGTATGAGTTTGGGCTACTCCAGTAAAATCAGTCCAGGCTATGGGCCACTTACATTCAGGTTCATTCCCAACCATTTTAGTGACTAACTAAAGCATACAGGTCACCACTTTCTATGTAACCTCAGATTGTCAGATACCTGACTATGTCTGAAATGGCTTGAGTGTGTTCAGTGGCAGCAGAAAATGATTCTCTGCTTTTTAGGCACATCATCTGTTTCAATAGAGTTCCTTCTAAAGAATCCCCTTGCACCTCCATAGAAAATCCATATGTTCTTCTAAGGTGACTTTGTTGAATCAAGAATGGTACCTGCATGCAGTCTGAGTTCTCTGCTTGTTTCTGATAGCTCCTAAACCACATACATTATAAATCAGTTTTAAAGCAAGAAAATACCTTGAAAGGAGTGAAGGCTTAAACAGAACACTATCTAAAGAATCATTCGTGCCAGCTCAACAGCTCTTAACACCCCTGAGACTGCTTTATTGCAAACTCAGAGGAATAGGAGATATGGATAATAGCCACTCATAGCTTTTATTTCACCCTCAATCAAAAAGCTTCTCTGTTTTCCATTTTTTACCAAACAGCCAGGCTCCTTATGTGCTTGCTGAAGGCAACTGCCCACTTCTCACAGAAACCCTAAAAATAAGATGCAGTGGTGTTGCAGTCCTACATAAACAATAGCTTGTTTTACAGAAGAACTGCTCATTATATACTGTTTATAAACCAATCCCAGATGCCTCGTCCTACACATACATCTGCATATAGTCACCAGTTCTGGCAAGGACAGCAGAGAGTGTGGTAAAGCAGCATAGATCAAGCTCACAACACTCCTAAACAGTTTATGCAAATAGTGGGCAAGCAGAAGACTGAGACCCTTGAAGAGGTTTTGCCTTGATCACACTATCCATGGGCTGCAGTATGAAAACACCCTCTGTTAACATCATATGAGAGAGAAAAGGCCACACAAATGATTGCCATGAGATAAGAGATTCCATCGAACATTGCATCTTCCTGCATACCAAAGTCAGATACATCAGATACATCTGGATACATCAGAAAGCAGGAATTATAAGTTCAAAAATTCATGGCACAGAATAGCAATGTCTGTACATTAAAGATAGCTTACGTTAAAGACGGATTTGCTGACATGTTTTCCTGAACCCCTGCTCTTCTTCCACCTGGAAATTCTTCCTATTTTTAGGATATTTCAGGACATTTTCAGGACTTCCTATGTTTGTTTGGAATCCTGGACCTCTGGCAGATGCAGTGAGACCTGAGTAGCAAAGCTGATACACATCACAGATATACACAGATATACTCATTACATGAGTATACTCCACCATACAGCACAGATACCTGGCTAGCATCTATCAGGACAATGACCTGACAGGCAAAGTTCAGTCTTCTGACCCATATAAGAGATGCCTGAACAAGTGCTTGATAGTTGACCTTCACACACAATAAAAATCACACACATTCTGAAAACGTTGGCTTTGTTGAGCACATACAAGGGCATCCAGGGTTTCCATGGGCTCATTCTGGAAACACAATATCATTATTGTTATTGCACCCAGAAAACCTCAGGCATTACGCAGGGGTAACAAACAGAGGTGTGAGGTATAAGTTGCTTCTGAAAGCATTTTAAATAAAAGATTAGAGTTGTATGGCCTCACAGAGCCTCTGCATCACTGTGCTGGCATTTCCACCTAGCAGCAGCATTCCCAGCCACAACCAGGCAAGCAAACAAGCAAACAAACAAACAGCTGCCATCTTCTTTGCATTGTAGATGAACTCAAAAGAAAATACAGCTGCAATTAGTTGGCACGCAACTGTTGAATTAAATCCTTTACTGCCCAGCTAGCAGAGCATTGAATTGTGGCTTAAGCTGCAATAGCTGGATTCATAGCAAAGGGTGCCAAGGAAGGGGTTAAATCTACACCTGTGTGCATGTTCATAATGTGTATTTTTTCCTGAACATATTATTAGTCTGTTAGCTCATTTAGAGACTATAATGAAGTCATTCTGATGCCACCAGTATATTTTGCCAGAAAGCTGGCAATCTTTAATCTACTTCCTCTACAGCATCGCACAAAGGAAGGGAGAAACCAAAACACTGACTCCAACTAACAATGAATTTATTTGCAGTGCTGGGTCCCAGCACACGCTGCTGAGAAGAAAATTCTTTTGTTTATTCCCCTTCTCCATCTGATGGGCTTACACTACAAGCAAGTCACAGAGGATTCCTCAATGCAGTTCAGTCTCCCCACCTTTTACACTCTTCTCATTCTCTCTGCGCCTTCCTTGGAGCTTTCCTTCAGATGAAGCAACCAAAAATAAAGTTGAAAATTCTATGAAAAAAAGCCCTAGCTAATGAGTTGCTGTGCACACAGGCTTTCTGCATAACTGCCCATTGCCACACTCATATCTTCTTTGAGAGACAACAATATGCACTTAGCGGGGATTTCTAAGAGAAGTGTGCTGGGAAACAACGGTTGGCATGCCAACAAAGAGACTTTCTGCAGGAGACAGGGGCAGTAGGGGATGTGGATGAGGACAAAGACAAAGAGGAGCCAATCCCAATCCAGTCTCACACTCATTGGTGTATGTGCATTTACAAACAGAGGATAAAAAGTACTTTAGTCAATCCCTTCTCTGGTTTCCCTTTTAAACAAATCCACTTATGTTTCAAGCTCACATGCACAGCATTCAAAAGTGATGTCCATGGGAGCTAAATGAGCTGAGTTTTCCTGGTTAGCTGTGAGTGGGATATAGCTCGGTCAAACAACAGAGGAACAGCTGAGCCACATCAATCCACCTTGCCATGCACAGCGGAACATACATCTTGTAAAAAAAAGCACCAAAAAGCATCAGCAAGCACCCGGGTGATGCAGTGGCACAGGCTGCCCAAGGAGGTGGTGCAGTCACTGTCCCTGGAGGTGTTCAAGAGCCGTGTGGATGTGGCACTGAGGGACGTGGGCAGTGGGCATGGTGGGGGTGGGCTGGGGGTTAGACTGGGTGATCTTAGAGGTATTTTCCAGCCTAAGTGATTCTGTATTTCTGTGAAAGCAGAGAGGTGAATCTTCCAGGCAGCTGATTCCGAGGGTAGATGGCTACTACAAGCTCTTGTGATGGTAACCTCATGTTACAGCACTGGCAGTACAGCCGAATGCTGGCAGGGCTACTTGCTGTGGTGTGTGGTGGATGATGCGCAGTTGCCAGCAGCTTGCTGGCACACCACAGCAATCTGAGCATCTCTTCCCAGTACACTGCTGTATCGTAGCCCTGAATTACATTCTTCTGTTCTCCCCCTGTGCATTGATGGTGTGTTGGTAAGTGAGTTAGCAGTGGGCCCTAGATGCTGATAAAAATGAAGATGCGTGGTCAGGCTGATGGAGCAGAAAGCATAGAGGGGCCAGGACCGAACAAGTGCAGACTGAAAGAGGAAGAGGCAACGAGTCTATCATGGGTTGCTTTTCAACAAAGCAAATTGTTTTATTTCTCTAAATTTATATGTGGCACAAACTGCACCAGTGGGGGACTGTAGGAGAAGAAGAATAGACTTGGAGAGTAAACCATGTGAGCAGAACCAGACAATGACTCTTGTAAGTGGCCCTGACCACCCAGCTTACTGGTGGGACCTTTGGGTGGGCTACTTGGAGCTGCAGCCTCCAAGACAGAAGGGCACTCCACTGTGGAAAAAAGGAGAAAGCCAAGGATGGGGGCATTTTCATACTTGATCACAAGGCACACTCAGCACGGCGTGCACGTGCTGTTCATATGGCTGAGCCCTGGCATGTTGCCGCTCCCTGTGGTCACATCTACTTTGAGAGGCCCTGACAGCTTGTGGGCTCCCCCATGCTGAGACCCCTGTGCCTGGGCATACAGGATCCTCACAGAGAGCCTGGGGACAATTAGATGGCTCTGGGAAGTGGCCTTGAAAGCAAATTAAATGAGTCTCAGAGGAACAAAGCTGTGTGCCTGGGCTCAAGCAGAACACAAATAGGACATCTGTCCCCAAATCCCAGATGTTTTCTATGCCTTGTGCATTGAACAGAGATCCATGGCCACTGACCAGTATTACAGCTATCAACATGAGACAGAGATGCCTCAACATCTACTCAGTGCTTGACAGCAAGTCGTGCTCAACTTTGCACTTACATGCAGAATGTAAGCAGTAGATAGATCCAGTTCACCCTGAAGTGATAGAAATATACCACACAGCTTTCACAGAGTCAATGCAGAAGGACAAACAAAACAAAACAAAGCCATGATTTTGACTAATAGCACAAGGAGCTCTTGTGCAGATCTATCCTATGATCACACTGTCAAAATGAAGTAGCACCTTCTGGCTGTCAAGACAGCTGGAAGCTCTCAGAAAAATTCAGAACCTGCCAAGTTAGCATTTCCAGATGGGAAAAGAAGAGAGGCATATCCAGATGGAAAAATAAAGCACAAATAATAACAAAAGTAAAAGATGTATAGCAGTCCTTTCAAGTCCTGAAAACTGTGACTCCTATGGAGGAGCTTTGATTTTGGCTGAGAAGCTTAGCTGCTTCGAGACACTGCGTAGGAGAGAGGCGCAGTACCCTGCTCTGTGTATAATGGTCAGATGGTGGCAGAGAGGTGACTTTTTGTCACAAGCGCCAAAGGAAATGATTTAGATGTCTGAAGAGATGGAACATCAACTTCTCTAGGCTAAACATTCTGTAGCTATCTCAGCCCACAATTCTGGGCAACCACTTGAATGTTCTTCACTCCTGCACTCCTTGGCAGCACCCAAAAAGAGCATGACCTGCCACTGATTTTAACAGTCAGATACTCAGTTGCTGAACTGACACAATCAGCAGCCAAACAGGAAGAATATAACAGTGAAGGGAAATGAAGACCAAGCTCTTAAGGCCCAGGTTAACTCTGTTAATCTTTCTGCTTTTAATATATATTCATTACATTATTACTTCAAATCGATGAAGGGATCTCTAGAGGTGCCTTCCAACCCCTACAATTCTGTGATTCTGTGAAGTTACTCCTGATGAACAAGACAATTTGCACCAATTTCTTTCTAATCTTACTAATCATGTAGGAAGTTAGTATTGTAAAAACTTGTAAAAGCACTTATAATTTTATATACTCTATGTATATATCCTATAGTGTAAATACATACAAAGTATGTTAGTCTCCAATTTTCTGTCTATCTAGATAGACAGATAGATGTATATCTATATATGTAGAGAGATAGAAAATACCTCCTATTTATTCCCATGGAAACTACAACAGATAGGATTAGCAGATTGACACTATTCAATAGAGCAGATTCTCAGCAACAAAACACTATTTGTCAATACAGACACCACCATTAGCCATGCATTTTCATCAGCAATGAACAAGAGCCTGCATGCCATGCTTGTAGATAGGTCCATGGCCACCTGCAACATGGCTCGTTTTTCACATCACTGTCACCACTGCTGAAATGCACCACTCATCCCTCACTGTGCTCACATCCACTGTTTGGTCACCATCAGTGTTCAATAAGTGTCAGTGAACGTCAGTGGGTGCCATTTTTTCCACATGGAGGAATTCAATGACACACGTTTATTTTGTATGCACTTCCATATCATATGTCATTTTGCCAGATTACCCTTCTGCTGCCATTTGTTGCATGGCAACAAAATGTAATGGAATATGAGTGGGAAGGTTAAATCTCTATTGCCATATCACTAACATCCACCTCTAACATTGTGGGCCAATATAATAAAAATAGAATGCATTACTTTTGGAGCAGCCCTCTTATATCCTTTCCACTCAAGATCATGCAAATACATAACTTAGTCAAATGTTTCAGTTAATGCATTATCTGTGACATTTCTAACCCTAGTGTTTCCTGGCTTCATGCCACGTGAGGATATGTGTATACTCTAGAGGCAGTGTGACCATACAAGAAAGAACAATCTCTACACCAAGTCAGCTTACATCAAAAAGATTAAACTCCAGCTTTCTCATGCTGCAAACTTGGCTGAGAAAGCACTATATTTAAAAAGATATTTAAAATGCTGCTTGAAGAATTGCTGAAATGTCAAGCAGGCCATGAAAGGACTCCTTTCATGTCATCTCTATGCCCTAACTCTTTTTGCATCCCTCAGAATTATCATTTTTTAAAGCTCAGTCATCTCAAGTGGATAATTTAATTTAAATGGCAGCTCCCTGCCTGGATTCACATTTTCTAGTTCAGTTTTAAATCATTGAAAACAGACTGAATGGGGTGCCTTGCTTGGCAAGTGCTGCTGTTCACCTACCACCAGAACTTCGGTGTGGTCCCTCTTCTGGAGGCGTTTACCCATTGCCTTGACAGACACTACTCAGGAGAGGAAGGATGTTACAGGCATGCTGTGCATCCTTTTGTCTCATCCTGCTACTAAATCTCCCTGGAAAATAAATAAATAAAACAAAACAAAATAAAATAAAATAATCAGCATTGTGGGAGCCAATACCGTCAAAAAATCTGTGGTCCTTTGGACCCTGCAAGTGCCAATTCATGTTTTGCTAACACAAACAAGCAAATGGCTTTTTCCTCTCAAATAACATAATAATTGCTTTTTATTTATTTATTTTGCACGGGACATTAAACTGTTGGACTTGTTTATCATCCAAGATCAAATTAAAGACAGCATGACGAGTTAGTATGTGCCTTCCCTGCAGAATAAGAAAAAACGTTGTTCATGTACTTGCCAGCACCACCCACTTGTCTCGCCTGGAGGGGCCAAGTGACATTATCCAAGGTGAGCGTGGCTCACGGGTACTTTCCAGTCCTGGGAATGCCATGATTTGCCTCACTGCTAACCAAGTCTAACCATGGCCGTGCATTTTAAGAGTGGAAAAGTTCTCCAACAGCATTCCTGAGTCTCCTTGTTCCCACGTCTCTGCATGTCCTCCCACACCACACTCCCTTCAAGTTGGATCCACTTTTAGTTTCCTCTGGAATTGGAAAGCAAATATTCCCCTTGGTCTGCTCCCAGCATAACCAATACCAACTCCAAAGTCCTAGTTAACTTCTTTGTTGAAGCAGGATATTCTTCCAAACATGCAGCAGTGGACCCAGGGGGCACATCCATATCCTGCTGAAGAGATAAAAACAAACGCCAGGGTTTCTGCTGTATCAATACAGGTAGTCATGGTTGCAATGCTATTGCAAGCATTCTGGGTTTGAACATTTCCACAGTGGATTTGTAGTGCCACAGCTAGTTGCACACCAAGGACACTGGAAGTCCAGCAGCATCCCAGCTCCACGCTTTCATTACACAGAGCTCTGCAAGACATTTCCCAGTACTCCGAGCCCTGCCCCATCCTTCTCCCAAGATGACTTCTATGACCTGCCCCAGGTGAACGTTAAGAGAAAGGTTGGAGGAACACAGCAGGGGTGAAGAACAGAGAAGGTATTAATATCCTCCACGATGTCTGCACTTTATTTTCCAAATTAATTTCCAGTCTGATTCTTCAGCTGCAGTTGCTGTTTCCCAGACTGCACCTGGTTTGGGAGTTAAAAAGGAACATATTTCTTGTTGCTGTTGGCAAATAGGTCAGACTTGCTTGCTCCAAAGTTTGTACTTGTTATGTATGTACATGTGAGTTTAATAAAGTTTGTTGTCTGTTTAAGCTCTGTTGTTGTCTGCTCAATTGTAGGGAAGTGGGAAGCTGTCACTATGCCAGAAAATTTCTTATTGAAATCTAACAAAACAGTAAGCAATCTAAACAAACCAATAATATGGCACCCTGTGTCCCCAAACCATCACGCTCTAAGAGCTTCATTAAAATTGATCTTGAATTCAGCAAGTAAATCAACACTCACCCAAGACAATACATTAAATTAATCAGGCACAAAATACCCCATACAGATCAGCAGGCCAAATGTTTTTCAAAAACAAGAGCAACTGCAACTTTCGGTTCCCGGTCCATATCAAAGTACCATGATGTTTCACCACAAAGCAGCACATATAATTAGCAATCAATTACTCATTAAAATTGCCCCATGAAGCAAGCATGAGAGCACATACAATGTTTCTAATTCCCCCTGGCTCACTGGACTCTGGCCCAATCTCATTATAAAAGCACTTCTGTGTGTACCGAAAAGTAAAAGAGTTGGTTCAGGCTCAGGGCCCAATCCCTTGGCTGGGTGAACTTGTGGTAGGGAAAGCCAGCCATGGCCAGGAGAGCCAGCTCCCAAATGCTCCTGGGGGTTAAGTCCTCTCTCCTGCCAGCCTCCCCCACTGGCAAAACTGCCTCTCCTGTAGGACTGCAAACTTTCTGGCTGCAGCTCCAAATGTATGGTCCCCCTCTAAACGTCCTGGCCTACCAGAGCCTGGTCACTGCAACAAAGCCCAGCTTCCTCTGATCTGCAGATGCTTGATAACGCAGAGCTCAGTGTCATGCACAGACACTTTGCTCAGCGAATCCTCCCCAGCAAGGAAGCGCTACCTGTTGCGGTTAATGTGTTTGCAAGCTTTGCAAACTGTTGAAGGACAAGTGGCGGCACCGCTGAAACTTGAGAGCCACATCCTACACAGGACATTCTATGCAATATGAGGAAGACATCTTTACTTTCAGGGTGATGGAGTGCTGGAACAGGCTGCCCAGTGAGGTTGTGGCATCCTCTTCTCTGGAGATATTCAAGACTCTCCTGGATGCTTTCCTGTGTGACCTGCTATAAGGAACCTGCTTTAGCAGGGATTGGACTTGATGTTCTCCAGAGGTGCCATCCAACCCCTGCAATTCTGTGATACTGTCATTCTGTGATCCCCTGCCATTGTCTCCAATATTCCCCTGCTCCTTCCTGCTGGGAAATGACCCTCACCCAGCATCTGTCACAGTCAGCCTAACACTTGATTTTCCAGCACCAGGTGAAGCATCTGTTTTTCACTGCCACACATTGCTTACCCTACTCTTGTGCTGCCAATGGCTTTTATCAGCAAAGGGCTCCTCCAGGTGTGAAAATCCCAAGGAAACGCAGCAGCTTCCCAGAATAACCACAGGCAGGAATTAAGCAAGTGACACCCACAGGAGCTGTGAAAGATGCAAACATAAAATAGCCTGATCAGTGTAGAAACAAGCAGAGTTCCCCAGGGGCTAGTGGGCAGGAAGGAACCATTTCTAAGAAATCACACCGAGAAAATGGAGTCAATAGCCATGACTGAAAACTATGGGCATACTTAGCAAAACCTGCTGTCTTTAAGAAATACTGCTGCCTCTTAGTGTGATATATCACCTGGGCAACAGTAGGAGGGCTCACCTGTTCTGAGGGCTGAGCTTGCAGGTTCTGATTTACTACAGCCATTTCTGTAGAGCTCTGAGCTGTGCAGGAGAGCCTCAAGGTTCCAGAAAGCCTGCTTAGACCATGGGTTGGTAATATGGGTTGAAAGACAACCTTCTAGGGAGCATTTAGGAAAGGGAGCTCAGCCAGGTGAGTTGTGGTCTTGTTTTATGCCACTGGCTTTTCAGATAGATACAAGAAGAAAAATAAATAAATAAATAAATCTTGGCACTCGATCTGTTAGAAGAACAGCCTAGAAATATTATGATTAAAAGGAGTGATTGAACATTGACATTCAGCGTTTCCATTTTTTCAACAATTTCTGTGGGTTTTTTTCTTCTTTTTTTTTTAATCCCTTGTGGACTTTGTAAAAACACCAGAATAATAGCAATTTATTAAGAACTGGCATTTGCTCAAAATAGTTTCCCTTAATGTGAATGCTCTTACTGACACTGTAAAACTTATTTAGAGTTTCTCTTTTTTCTTTTGCTCATTGTTTGGATGTACCATAGGACTCCAATAAAAAAGGTTATTTATGCTAAACAGATGTACTGTGAAAAGCCAGATGCAACAGGAACAATAACCAGCAGCTGGACAGGCCCTAGCAGATAAGCTGCCTTTGACTATAGTTTCTCTCGGTATCTGTAGTTGTTATAGCAACTTAAAATAGAACCATAGAAGAGAACCATAGAATCATTAAAGTTTGGAAAAGACCTCTGAGATCACCTAGTCCAACTGGTAGCTCATTCCCACCATTCTTCTCACTGACCATGTTCCTAAGTACTACCCCTACCCTTTTCTTGAACACCACCAGGGACAGTGACTCCACCATCTCCCTGGGCAGCTTGTGCCACTGCAGCACTACTCTTTCTGAGAAGTTTTTCCGAATATCCAACTTGAACCTCCCCTGGCATAGTTTGAGGCCATTACCTCTCATCCTACTGCTGTTATCTGACAGAAGAGGCTGACTAGCACCTTGCCATGACCTCATCTCAGGTGGTTGTAGAGGCTGATGAGGCCTCCCCTGAACCTCCTCTTCTCCAGACTGAACAATCCCAGTTCCCTCAGTCACTTCCCACCAGACTTGTGCTCCAGACCACTCTCAGATTCATTGCCCTTCTCTGAATGTGTTCCAGAGCCTCAAAATCTTTCTTGCAGCGAAGGTTCCATAAAACTTCTGTCACTCACTCTGCTTGCAAGTACATGGAGATGCTTAAGACAGAAATTGAAGTCCACACTGATGTCCAAAATGAGTGCAGTCCACAAGTGAAGTGTCCATCAGCTCTAAAGTGCTGTGCTTTCTGAGCCTGCTCATATCTCCTAATAGCTTTCTCATTTTAAAAAGAAATAATAAAAGTAGAGTTTAAAACAAAGCAACATGAAAAGCCCAAGATAATCTAAGAAAGTTGAAGTGCTGCCTGGACTCATCTGACATATCCAGCTCCAGATCTGGTCCTCCTAGGCCAAGTGGAGTTTGTCCTGATGCTGCCTAATGCTTGTAAATGAAGCAAACATATCATCTATTCCTATTCAGAAATGTTTACAGAAACACAGCGTGCTTACTGCAAGGTGCACTCAGACTGTGTCCCCGGTGTCTCAGTTGGACAATGGCCCATATTACACTGCTAAAGATCAAGTAAGGGACAAACACATGGAACCACACAGTCTCCAGAGCTGCCAGACACCTGATCCCTGTGCAGTCAGTGAAGGAGGATGCAGGAGGCATGGTACAGGTGTGCGTTGTGGGGTTCATGATTTCTTCTCCCCTTTGACCACCAAGGGAGCCAGGGCCTGGAGAGTAGGTGGTCTGAATCATGTGTCACTCTTTCAGCCAAAGACATCAAAGTGGGTGAGCAGGATACAGCTGAATACTCCTACTTTCTCCTAAATCTGAGCGGTGTCTCTGGCTCTCCTCCACAATTCATTCCATTGACATTGTTCAGTCTTCATCCTATAAAGCATTCATTTAACTCAGACAGGAAGAAAAAGTCAATTAAAAGAAAAAAAGAAAAAATAAAACAGTAAGAAAGAAAGAAAGAAAAGAAGTGTAACAATGAATTTTTAACATATTGTCCCAAATAGAAAGCTGGGCCAGGTGCAGATGCTTGATTAGGATCAAGTGATGGGAAGAGGTCCAAAGCGTTCAGCTGCGCTGAACAGAACCCGGGCTTTCAAAGCTGTATACAATAAAGCAACTCATTAATAGCTGGACTTTCACCTTCCTGGCAACAGATGAGTCATGTATTTGAGAAGGTCAGTGCCTTGGATTTTAAGGATGGAAGAGATTGGAATCGTAGGCCAGACAATTTTTTTTTCAGTGTTAGGATAGCATAAGGCTAATACTTCTGTTTACCTACTGCATTAGTAGCTTCTGCAACACCAGGCGAGAAGGGAACCACTGCCCCAGTGTACAGTTAAGGGTATCAACCTCAGTTACAGCTGCTCATTGCTAAGATCTGAGTACATGTTACTTTTCTTATGTATCTCATTTTCTTCATCTGTGGCCAAGCTCTCCAGTTCATAGAAGAGATTACACTGGTGTAAACTGACCTGTGTTTACAAGATAGGCATGGTCTTTTCATTATCCCTAAAGCCCCAAGTCAGCAAAGAGATTAACCTTCTGAGAAATGCTCACTCCTTTTCCGAGCATCATTTGATGTCACACTTAGAGCATCAACAAAGTAGGAGAAGCAATCATTTAAAGGTATGAGGTAATTTGAACTGATTAGGTGAGCAGTCCCTAGAACATTTTGACAGCTATTTTCAAAGCACAGGGAAGCAATTGCTTCATTGTATGATTAGACTGAGCAAGAGAATTCCACAGTTGCAAAACTCCAAGCTTCACCCTGTGTTCTCTGAGGAATGTAATGAATGCATGTGGTATTGTATGTATGAGTTAGCACATTGCTTATACAGAAATGATAGATAAATCTTGAAACCGATTAAGGAGGAAAAAATAGATAGGACCAGACTATGTCAGATCCATCCTCCCCACAGAAAAGTAAGAAGCATCCAGAGAATCTACCAAATAATACATCTAATTTTCGCATACCTCCCTCCTCCCACTCATTGTGGAGTCACTGGAATGACTTTGCTAGCTTTGATTATTTCACTGGCAAGAAAGATCCCTGGGAAGTAAAGAAAGTGTTCAGGTGACAGAGTTCCATATATTCACCCTTTGTATCTTCTCCTTCAGAAGTCACTGGAGAAAGAAAATGCAGATCAGCCTTCAAGTTACATCTTCTTTCCTGAGGTAGAATTGTGGTCCTTTTTCTCAGTACTAGGTTTGGAAGACATCTCTGACCCATTGGGAGTGAAAAGAAAACCACAGACTTTCCCAGAATAACCACATATACCCAAGCTTCCTTTCCCTAGAGGAGAAGAAGAGGGACTCAAAACCTCTAAGATTGTTTTAGAACTCCTATGGCACTTAGCTAGAAATTTAAAAAAGAGTTTGTGTGGCCATAAATCAGCTGAACTGGTCAATGTGCAGAGACAAGTGACCAAAAAGACTCACCCAATGCTACATGATTCACATTTCTGAGAAAGCCTTGAAACAAAGGATTTTGCCTTAAAAAGCAACGGGTTGCTTGACTTTTCTTAGAGTCATAACATACTGCATGAACTTTTATGATTACAGAGACAAGCATAACTGTATTAATGAAGAAACTGCTTCCAAGTGTATGCGGATATTTCCTTCAGCACTGGCAAAATGACAAGTACACACCAGGTGACCAAAACCTCAACATCCTACACACACAGCCAGAAAAATTATTGCACAAATATTCTCAGAAACTCTTCTGTCCTTCTGAAAGATAATAACTAAGATACTTTTGCCTGTTGTATCTCCTATTCCCATGGATTTTCTATGTCGGGAAACCATGTATCTGCTTCCTTTCAAATACAGTTCCTTTCCATGTGACTAGGGAGGACATCCTTCTGGAGGTAGAACTAATGATATTGATTGTCTCAACTTCTATTTTAATAGTAATTGACTTTTAGAGTAAGCAAAGCCATTCTGAAAAATCAGTCCTGAAGACACACACACACAAGATGGATTCATAAAGGAATGTTTTGCAAATGGAGTAGGTTATTATTTTTTTAAGAATAAACATAGATACCAGCAGCAAAAACTAGGGAGTGTCAAATATGCTTAAGACTCCTGTTCTCTGATTAGATTCTCCATTGCTTGTAGACATGCTACGCAACTGAGAAGAGAGCACTCTCTTGTTGTTTTCTACTTGCTCTAGTCTGCTCTTAGCTAACTAACAGCCATTTATGTTGCCTCTGCTGCCCTGGGTTAGAATAGCCAGTGTTGTATTCTAGACATTTTTGCAGGAAAACATCCTTATGCTCTCCTTTCCATTCATCAAGGGTGGCAGGGTCAAGTTTCCAGATGATCTTCAGTAATCTGTCACTTAAAATGTCAGTAGCTCACACGGTCCAGTGGCTGGGGATAGTCTGTAAGGCACTCTGTTCTGTGGCCCACTGCATGGTAGATCCTGTGAATGGAAAATGAAGCCTAAGCAGTGTAAGGTTCAGGCCCACATTGTATTGGCACATGGTCTCAAGTTGTGTGAAAGTTGCTTAAGGTCAAAGTCTGGAGATTGCTTCTCTTTTCTAGTAGACACATCCTGATTTATGGCAATGGAAATGCCTTTGAAGATGCTTTTGTTGGTGCTTTCTGGGTTTCTGTTTTTCCTACAGAACAAAAAATTGAAGACACCCACCTATGAAAGCTGTGTTCTCCATTGGGTTGTCACAGCACAAGTGAAGCAACCATGATTTTTGGCTGCTGGGCCATGTCATTACATACAACTTCTATGCCTTATGGCAGTATAAGCTGATTAGTTCATAGACTGATGGCTAGCAGATTGACAGTTAATAAGATTAATGCAATGGTGATGCAGGATTTTGTGAGATTACTTGTGTGCCCCTACTCGTTTTAAAAATCCTATTCAACTTCTGGTTGCACTGCCTAGGGAGGCAGCAATGCAAAAGCATAGGTAAAGAAGCAAGGTATTTTACAAAACAACGAGACAAAAGCTGGAGCTTCACAGATCAGGTTCAGCAGAACTGTGCTGATTTATAGCAGACAGCCCACATGTCTCTGATGTGACTTAGTGTCCACGAAAAAGATCATGGGAAGTAGCTGTCCAAGACAGCAGAGCACTAGGAGTACATTACCCAACAGGGCCCTTCTAGTTTAATACTTCAAAACTCCTTCAACCTTCATACAGGACCTAGGGCAGAAATCTTAAACTTTGCAAAGAAGATTCATACTCTACTGGTTACTACAATAAATGCTTCTGAGTGCTTTTATTTTTAAACGTTGCCCTCTATCATCTTCCTGAAGCTAAGAAATTAGCAAGGATCAACAAGTCAGAGCAAGCATCTCCTGCTTTGTGAACTACGCAGTTAGCTCTGCATTACAAGGTTTCACTAGTGCCTTTCTAAATTGGAGACCAGACACACTGGTCAGCAAAATGAAAAGACAGAGCCTCAGGCAGTATTCAGTTCATAAGTACCTGCCAATTTGTTTTGCAGTTGCACTGTTATTTAAAAATGACAGTGTTGAATTAAAAGTTTCAGTTGGGTACGGAACTTTGCAGCTCCATAGCAGATCTGCCAGGGCTCTCTATCTGCCAGCCCATAAAACATCCTGAGATTGAGCGTGCCAATCTAAATTAGCTGGGTTTGTGGTCAAGTGGCATTCACAGCTGAATTCTGTGTAGAAATCATGAGAAGGAACAGCAGCAATATCCCCTATACCTGTAAAGTATACTGAAAATAAAGAAATAAATACTCAGGAAGAAGAAAAAAAAAATAGGACAAATACACTCACTGTTCTCAAGTTCTTTTTTATGAGGTTGAGCAATATTTATTTGAAAACTGTAAAACCACAAGTACTTGGCATCTGCCCTCTTTGATCACAGCATAGTTTAATGTAGGACAGGGGCATCATTTAGCTGCTTTTAGCAAAGTTAAAATTGGCCCTTTGAATCATTACATTTTTCTCCGAAACCCATATGTACATGGATGTGCTGAGCCACCACTGTATTTTTAAATATATATACACTTCCTCATGTTTTCTTCCTTGGCTTTCCAATACTGTGAAGAGATAGCTGAAGTCAGTTGATCAATCATTGGCAGAAATGACTGAAAAGCAGCACATAATATGGACGCGGATATAGCTCTTTGCTTTCTTTGCCTTAGCTTGCAAAAATCTTCACTTGTCATCCAGCTCTCACACAGGTAATGAAGATTGATTAACATTGTTTTAATAGACTGAGGTCATCATTTTAACACAGCTTGTAGAGAATCATCATTATTTTATTGGGCCAAACCAGGCATCATTGCAGTTTTCCACTGAGAGAAGAAAATGATCTTGGCTTCAACAGCAGTTTTTTCTCACTAAAGGCTAAACCAAAACAAACTGAGGCAGGTCTTCAGGATCTGTCCAGAGATGATTTACTCTAAGACAGATGACTTGTACTAATTAATTTCATCATAAAATATCTTGTTTTCATATTCATCTATCTGCTATTTTTGCTACCCTGTAGTAAGTTGGCCGATGCACGTGGCTATAAACAGTACAGTGGCCTGGTCCTCTGTACAAAGAGAAAGCTGTGTTAATGACCTAAGAACAGGTGATTACTTGACTTGCAGCTGATTGGTGCTTCTCCTCTTAAAAATTATCCTGGGCAATGGGTAATGTCAGGTGCCAGTAGCTCTTCCAACCCATGTCTGCTTTCAACAGGGTAAAGGACATGACCAGAGTGCATTTCTATTTCAGAGAGTACCAGCTCTTGAATGGTTCTGTTCTCAAGAAATTAATTTTATCTAATAACTGACCTTCATCAAACAAATATCACTTCATATAAGTATGTTTCTTTGTCAGCAAAGCTAAGGTTTTAATAGAAATATTTCCATTTCAAGACAAACATTCCATACCCTGATGGTTGTGGTATTGCGTTTGGCATGTGGAGTCCTAAATTCAAGTTCCTCCGATTGAAGCACTGTAAAGGTTTGGAAGAAAAAAAAAAGGTCAGCTCTGCTTCAGGCAAAGCAGGGACTTGAAACCAGATTTCTTGTATGCCAAGCCAGTAACTCAATCATCAGGCTTTGGATCACAGAGGTCTTGTCCATGGGCCAGCCAACCCTGAAAGCAACTGTGGGAGGAAACTTTCAGACTAGTTCTAATCACTGCAGCAGGGAGCAAAATAACATTGGATTTTATTATATCTGGCTCTACAACCTTGGCTCCTTATGAGACATCCCAATTCAAGCTTCTTCAGTTGAAGGTCTGGGTCATGTAACTGATTTCTCCCCTCCCATCTTGATGGACAGGAGGAGTATTAGTATCATTTTTGCTTGCCTTATAACAGGAAAAACTTCTCTGAAAGAATGATCAGGCAGTGGAATGGTCCACCCAGGGAGGTGGTGGAGTCCCTGGAGGTGTTCAAGGAGCGTGCAGATGTGTTACTAAGGAACATGGTTTAGTGGGCAACACTGGTGGTAAGTGGACAGTTGCATTAGATGGTCCTAGAGGTCTTTTCCAACCTTATTGATTCTATGGCTCTACATACACTGCATGACTTCCATTAAATTAACTTGGACTACCCAGTGGAACGAAGATTTTTATTGTTTTTAAAGCTGGGTGCCCAACTCAACGAAATCCAGTCACATAAGAGCTGTTTCCATATATTGGAAACTTACTGATTTCAAATATTCCAAAAACACTAGAAACATTCCAGTACTATAGAAACACCTAGTATCGGAAAAATACAGACATCAGAAACAGCAAAAAATGACCTCTTCTAGACATATGTCCATGCTTTCCATGTTTGGAAACCATGCAGAATGTAGATCCTGTGTGGCGAGAATAGAAAATCATCACTGTTTCTGGGTTTCCATCCTAAGTCTCTTCACCTTTCTGTATGGAGAATTAGAGTGACACTCGAACTTATCACCTTTACCTGTATTGCAACAGTCCTGTCCATGTAATATTGGAAGAGATGATGAAAGTCACACACCTGATGTCTGGCATGAGATTTCCAGGTACCAGTAAATTAGAGAGGCCTACACTTCCACTCCATACACTTACTTATTAGAAACAGAAGTGAAGCCAGTTTTCACATACTTCTTTTTCCCTGTTTTCCACCATATGCATTTGTTTATGTACATATTCCTTGAAATTTTAAAACTATGAGATACCCAAATTCTCATGTAGTTGATGGCAACTGGGTTAATTTAATGCCACTAAAATTGTCAATATTTCTCTAATCAGCACAAGCCTAAAAGTACATGAGGACATAAAACTTAAGCAAAATAATAAAAAGTTTAGCTTAATGCAAGTAATATCCTTTTTTTTCTTTTCTTTTTTTTTTCTTTTTTTTTTTTTTTTAAATAATAGTGATCTCTGCTCATAAGAATAAATATTTATTTCCTGAGAGTTATTTTATATCACTGGATAAGAGAAAATGCCCCTTTGCCATCTAAGAAAGAACAGCATTAGGTGAGCTACTGTAATGCTTGTCATCCTCTGTGCTATGTTGAGTGGGACAGATGTACCAATTCTTTGCATATGGGAGTGTCACTATTCATTTATTTCCTGTTTATCTGCCAGATCAGCTAATACACAAAAGAAACAAAAAGCTATAAATGATTCACAAGCTGGCTGGCTAGTGAAAATCTAGCACTAATTCACTCAACCTCTTCCAGTGGGAGCAGCTGAAGTCTTACAGCAACCCCTCCAGAGCAGCACTGAAGGGCTTTGACTCATCCCAGTGAGACACAGGGCACCCACCATCACTGAATTTGTACTTGTTTTGCTGCAGGCTCCCTGGATGGTGGGTGAAAGAAGAGGGTATGGACAATGCTGTATGCGGTACACTAGCAGATCCTTTTCTCTGTTGATTCTACAAGATGGTTCATCACAACTTCCCAGTCCCATTTACAGTCTTACTCAGCATCAGAGTAGCCAAACAGTGTCACTTCTGAGGCAAAAATGAAGTTCTGTGTTGATGCTAGGAGACATTAGAGTAGTAGTGTTTTTCCTTCACTGGCTGATCTTAATTTTAAAGGTTAGTTGCCTCCCTGTATTCTGCAGCATAAAGTCCCTCATACCATACTGCCACCATGAGAAGATATTCACAGGCATGTCCAAAATGTCAGCAGGCTACAGAGACAAACAATCAAGTAAAACATTTTCTCTCCCACGCTTGGCTCTGATGTCTTCAGAGGCAGCTTCCAGGCCACCCACAGATTCAGGTTCTCTTGCCTTTCCCTTTCATCCCGACTGTCCCTTTCATCCTGTCTCTCTTGTCACCCCTGTTCCTGCTTCTTCTCAGCCCTTTGCAGGAAATACCTAACAAATTCCTGCTGGAGCTGGAGAGTTGCATAGAGCTGATCAGCAACTGGCAGGTACTAAAGGGAGACAGCTGCAATGGAAAGAAACAGTAAGTCCATTAATAAAGGCTGGAGTATCCTTGTACAGTGATAGTAGCATTTAAGCTTATCCCAAAGCTCATAACATACCTGTTCTGTTTTTACAATGAGCAGGTCTGATGTCAGGATAAAAACTGCACCAGAAATTGAAAGGATGGCCAGCAGCCAAGTGAGAATATACAGATACTTAACACTTCTCTGTTAACAGCAAGGGCAGCAAAGCTATAAAGGAGTTATTGCTAGTTCAGTAACTTTACAACAGAGACAAAGTTGTTGCTTTTCTGTCAGGATGGCTGTTAAAGAAAAGCCCTTGAGCAAAGGAAGGAGACAGAGTGATGCATGTATTTTCCCAAGTTGGCAGTACCATGGAGGTAAGGCAATAAGGCAGGGTCCAGTCTGGATCAGGACATCCCATACTGTCCTTCAGAGAACACCCACTCTCCCAGGCAGGGAGAAAGACAGACATCAGAAGAAATATAACAACACTGCACTGCAGGGGAGGCAAGGAAGGTAGCCAGTGGTTTGAGTGGGAAGGAAACCAAGGAAAGTCAGCTGCCTCGGACACAGGAGACAGAAAAGACTGAGGATGTCAACACAGATGAGGTGCTGGTGAAGAGGAGAGGGGGTGGAAAGAGGGAAGGCTCAGCCCAAAAACAGATCTCCACATCTGGCCAAGATACTGATCCCAGACACAAGAGGCCTGTGTAGGGAAGAGGAGTGGGAAAAAGGAAAAAATCATGGTCCTAAAATTACCTAGGGAGACATACACAGTAATGGTCACCAAGATGTAGACCCAGGTGTGTATTTCTAACTGCTCAGCTGCTCTTTGGTGATGGCTTATGCACACATGGTGAGCTGTTCCCATAGACAGCATGGGTTAGTTGAACCCATCTCCAATGAAAAACAGGAAATCCACCTCCGTTTATCATAGAATGGTTTGAGTAGAAGGGTACCTTAAAGCCTACCCAGCCCCAACTCTCTGACATGGGCAGGGCTGCCCAGGGCCCCATCCAACCTGGCCTTGAGCACCTCCAGGGATGGGGCACCACAGCTTCTCTGGGCAGCTGTGCCAGTGCCTCACTGCCCTCTGAGTGAAAAGTTTCTCCCAAACACCCAATCTAAATCTCCCCTCTTTTAGTTTAAACCATTCTCCTATCATTATCAGATCACGTAAAAAATTGTTTCCCTTCCAACTTGTAAGTTCCCTCCTAGTACTGGAAGGCCACAATAAGGTCTTAGGTTTATTAGGTTGAGAAAGCACACCTGGGCAGGGCTTCAGGAGTTGCTCTATTTTAGTAGAACTTTAAGTAATTAACTTATTGAATAACCTATAAAAGCTTTCATCAAAAGTTTGTAGTATCCCTGAGAAAAAAGGCTGACTCTGGGTTCTTTGGCTACAGTCAGACAAGTGTAAATATGTAAGAGAGAAACAAAAGCAACCAGAAAAAGTCCTTACAGCTTTGGTGTCTTTTAGAATCTTGGAAAAATAGTAGGTGATTGCCGGACGGAAAAGCAAGGTTACAAACCACTGAAAGCATAACGCCAGGCAAATAGTAGATGAATACCAAGCCAGAGAGGGATTCATGTCAAGAAAGCAAGCTGAAATTTAATTATGTGCTGTTACTATAATTTGAGTTGATTTCAGTAGACAGATGACCTCTCCATAGTATTTGTCATATCCTTGCAATCTCTCAATTAGCTGCTGCTGCCAATATCTAGCCCAGTTGGTTAACATATAAATAAGCTCTTGAGTTAATCACCGATTATTTGAAAATATTTTGTATTAAAACAGTGTGTGCAGAGACTGCATAACTAAATAACAACAACAAAAGGTATTCAATACTTCTAACCGCTGTGGCTGTTTTTCTTCCAAACCAGGTTGGAGGAAAAAGAAAAAGAAAAAGAAAAAGAAAAAGAAAAAGAAAAAGAAAAAGAAAAAGAAAAAGAAAAAAAGAAAAAGAAAAAGAAAAAGAAAAAGAAAAAGAAAAAGAAAAAGAAAAAGAAAAAGAAAAAGAAAAAGAAAAAGGAAAAGAAAAAGAAAAAGAAAAAGAAAAAGGAAAAGAAAAAGAAAAAGAAAAAGAAAAAGGAAAAGAAAAAGAAAAAAAAGAGAGAAATAAAGAACAAAAAAGAAGGGGGAATTAAAAACTAACATTAATCCAAACCCTTAGAGAGCAACATGTAACAGCTTGAGACAAGTAAAGCAGGCAGAATTTGGCACTGAGTATTGTGCTACAAAACAAGGAACATACACTTGAGTGCATTTCCAGATCTCCAAGGAAGAAAAATACCTACTGCCCAGAGTGGATTAGCTGAAAGGATCCCAGGCTGCTAGATGCATTTCCCAGAGAAAACCTTCAGCAGATTCTTGAAGGTGCAAGAGGTAACCCTGGAAGCAGATCCCACTCTCAACAGTATGACAGGAATGAGGCCTAAATGCTCACTGATCGTATCAGAGGTAATACAGCAGAAAGCAAGGCCCCTTCAAAAAGTTACATGCACATATTGCCTTGTTATAAATACTTCAAGGTCCTGAAATAAATTTACAAAGGAATGTATATTTGCTAGTTTGTTAGTTTTAGTATTTCCTGATGTCCTTTTCCACCACTGGTAACTCAGATTCGCCTCTGATGCTCATGGGCACCATTAATCTTTTCACACCAAAAAGAGCATCTTTTCTGTCAGTTTCTCCCAAATCTCAAGCTACCACACACTTGGGTCAATAAGGAACAGCAGCTTTTCCCAGCCCTGTGATTTAGTCACTCTAATTTATGGCCCTGAGAACAACACAAGAAATCATTTTTTCCCTTATCTTTTGAATATAGGCCCAACTGAGAAGAAACCCCATCTATTTCTGAGGCCTCACATGTGGTTTCCTGCTTTCTATAGATAATAATGCTGATATCCTTGTGTCCCATGTCCGAAAAATGAAATATTTGGGTCATTAGCAGATAATATAACAAGTTATGTGGTAAGAACAGACATCTTAATTATGGATGTAAAACCACCACTGAGAACTTGTGGGGAACAAAACTTGTGCTGCTACATGACCTCTCCACATTTTGTGTGAAAATTATAGATGTGGAAAATGTGTTCTTGGGACCACAAGAAACTCTTCAGTACTGGGCTTCTTTCAGAAAAAGAAACCTTAGAAAGAAAGAGAAACCATTTGCCATTTAACATGGCTAATATAGAGACTAATCATAATTTCAAGTCAAAACGTATTTCAAAGACTCTCCAGGACCATGGCAGAGTGGGCTTAATGTTGGGTCAGATGTGGAGTGAGACCCTTTACTGAAAGAGTTTGTTACATTGCCTCTGATGAAATAGCCTCAGAACTGGGATACTGAGACAGGCATTCAGTTTTGGTGACAGTCCCACTTGCAAGTACATTGCCAAGCAATAGTCAACACACACCAAATTTATCCAGGAGGAGTATTTTTTCGCCCACATTGTTGGCATTACAGGTTTGAAATCCAAGACAACCGAGGGTATCAGTAGAAGAATATGAAGATCTATGGCCTGCCAGAACAATTCTTAATATTTGCAGCCAGCTCCTGGGAGATTCACATGGCTCCTTCCTGGGGTATTTACTAGCCTCTCCCACTGCATCTTACTGGGGACACATTGGATACAGAGCCTCTAGGAAATCTCTTGGGCTACCACCACTGCCAGAGGAATTCATCTGGCTTACAATGCACCCGGTTGCTGACTCCAAGAGGCTCCCAGGAGAAAAAGGGAAGCCAACACAGGCCTCTGCCATGAGAATACTTCTCGCAGTCTGCTCCAGCAGAAATAGACCAAAGTAGCAATTTCATGTCAGCTTCCTACTTTTCCTGGATGCTTTTAGGGACACATGGACGTGCCTGGATGCATGGGCTGAGTAATATAGAAGCAGCCCAAGAATTGTCCACGAGTTTGAAGAACTGTTTTGGCTATTGCAAACTATAACTTACTGAGTAGTTAAGGTTATTGTGGCCTGCCAGGCTGAAGGTTGGGCTCCATGGATAGAGCTAAAAGAGCACTGATCGAAAGGACCAAGTATGAATCTCATGTGTTTCACTTGGTGTTCAGGACAAGTCCGGGCAAACTGGCATCTCTTATTGTGTGGGAAGCACAATTCCAAGCTCCTTCCTCTGCATCTTGGGATGGATGGTAGCTTCAAAAGGAGGAAGACAGCACCATCTTTACTCCAAACAGCTCCTACATGGGATCTCTGGATTCTAGCTCTAAATTAGGGAAATGAAAGTCACAGCCCTCTTTTATAAGGCAATGAAATTCACTCAGTGTCTAGCTTAGGTCTCAGTTGTGGTAACCTGGGGATATTCCTCAGGTAAAAGCAAAGGCAAAATTAAAGAAAGGTGTTAGAGACAAAGTGTTTCTGCCCTGCAGATCACAAACAGCTATGGTGATGCCTGAATGACCCTGAACAACCAGGTTGTAGGCCAGGTAGAACACTGCTCAACCAGAACTAACTTTGGTGTTTCACTGCCATCCATTTTTTATGATCACCCTGTGGCTCACTACTAGGACAACCGTATTCTTCAGTGCCCTTCATTTCAAGCTCTTTGATAGCCTTGAATAATGAGTCAGAAACAAGATCCCCTCGCTATGCAGTGAAGCTAGCCAAGTCAGATGCAAGCAAGCAGACAACCTGGAAGAGGTAAGAAAATACTACAGAAAATATATCTATGTACCAACAGCAGAAGAGGTAGATCTGAATTCATAAACATGATAAAAGGTGCTAATCTCCCTTCTTACATTCATGTTTAACTAGAAATGGTAAGAAAATCCATTTATGTGCTCATCAAGCTGTAAAAGCTATTGTAAAAGAATGTGAGAGAGATTAAGCGAGATACAAACTCATTTTCTTCACTATGTGGTGTTCATGCTAATGTATCAAGGGAGTTACTCAATGAATCGCTCATGCCAGTAATTCTTCCTTATTTGTGAGGGACTGGAGGAACTGGAGTGCTAGAGGAAAGCAAAATGCAGTTTTTCAATAAAAGGGGAGGTTCTATTATTACACTGGGCAGCTTGCTCATGTCTCCTCCTAAATGTACATATTGTGCTTTCCACAATGGGTTCTGATCATGGTGGTGCATTTAGATGCTTTAAAAATAAAAACAACAAAAATTACTAGCAATTAACAACAAATTGAATGGTCCCCAAAATTACCCCCTTGTAAGTCTGACTGCTGTATCTAGCAGTAATGGAGCAAATATTAAGAAAAATAAATTACTGAACATCTGGAAAATAACAAACTATTGAGAAATACATGGCACAATAAATTCATTTAAAAAGATATGACTGCCTTTTTTGACACAAGAAAAAAAAATGCCTGTAAGAATACACAAAGCAATACATGCATTACAACTGCATTAGCCTCACAGTAAAACATTTGTTCCAGCATGAATAAAATATATGGTTTTGGTTCTTTTTCCCATAAAAATATAATGAAAATAATTGTGTTTTTTGGCAGTAAATTATTTCAGTATCAGAACTTCTAGATAGGAAAGAAAAATACTAGCTAGCATCATGTAAACTGTATGGCTAGCAATGCCTAAAACATCAGTGTTAGACCATGTGCTGCTTAACAGAGTATTTCATTTTGAAGCATTTAGATCTTTCCTTCTCTCTCCTTATAATACTGTGTGAAATGTACCAGAAATACATTGCTCTGTGTGGATATTTTCATTGTCTGGAGCTGATGTTCAGGATGGAGAAAGGGAGGGAGGGAGAGAGTTATTTATTCTCTATATAAATTCAGATCGCTTCTGAAGGTTTGCATAACAAAACTTACCTAACACTTTTTAATCATGACCTGGAAAGAGAAATTCACAAATGAAGAACTCAAGCTGGTACTACCTTACCTCCCACTTACATTGCCTTCCTCAAATTGCCAGCAATAAGCCCACAATACAGTAAAACACTCGCGCATATGTTCAGCTATTGGCACAGCCAGTAGTCACTGAACTTAAGTAACTGCAGTTATGCTTGGAGGCCTTTCTATATCATGAAGATGCAGCAACTACTGAGAATTCTCTCCTCTATGCAAGGTCGTAAGAGAAGGTACCAAGCTGTTTATTGCCTGCAAGGAAAAGAGAACACCGCCATGGATTTCATGAGTAAACACTGAGAAGGATTAGCATGAGTCCCTACTGATTGAAATATTTAAAATCAGATGAGACAAAACGGTAGGAATTAACACTGTAGAGAACAATCCATCCTCATGCAGGTCTAGAATGAGAGTTCTCAAGGATCTGGGCAGTGTGTAACCAAGGCCGGGATATCTTTTATGAATTGGACTTGAGAAAGAAAACCTTCCACAAAAGGCTACACCAAGCCCCAGTGTCTTCTCTCCCTGCAGGGTAAACGTGGTATGTGAATCCCACTGTGATAAAAAGTAATGAAAACAAGAAAAGTGGTGTCTGTCTTTCCTCTATTTATTAATAATTTGATTTATGAGAGTTTCTAAAAATAAAGAAAGTACCAAAACATATGACTGACCAGTGCCCTATGGCTTCCTCTCTCATGTGGTGAGAAGAACTTGAAAGTGTTTCGTCAATTATTCCATACTATGTGAACTTCATGGGACTATTGGCAATAGCAGAAACAGCTCTGCTCCGCAGGGATAGTTATTTGCTTTTTACTGAACTCAGACAGGTAAATCAGTGAAAAGCAGAAATGGAAGGTCATTTGGCAGCAACACAGAAAATAAAACATATTATCTGTAAACTCAGAGTGATACTGTAAGGATGACTAGGCATGTTGGGCTGCTTTAGCAACTGATGGGAATAAGGGAGACTTTTGTTTCATCTTGTAAATACAGCAGTGCCCTGTCCTCCAGAATTTCAAGCAAGAATGGCAGTGTATTTCTGACACTTCATTTAACTAGCAGATCATAATAAAATCCTCATATCATTTCAAATCAATTTGAAATAGTAATCGTGTCTCATATTTATTTGTAGTAAACCTAAAGACTGAGGAAAGAAAACATTGTGTACCAAGGGAGATGTTTAATTTGACCAAAAGAGAAACATCTCCATTTTCTTTTAAATAAAATTCAAGCACACTATGAACTGTTTGTTGCTCTGAATTTCAAATATGGGAATGTTTCAGCTTAGGAGTAGAAGCAAAATGTTTTTTTGTTTTGTTTTTTTTCCTATTTGGGGTTTGTGTTTTTGGCTAAAGGAATTGGGTGAATTTGACATGACACTTCATGAGAGATGTGGGAACGCTAAACAGAAGTAAAAAAGAGGGCCTGAGAATGATCCAGCAGTTGGCAAATAACTCTTGCAGTGGCAGTCTTAGAGACCTCATGCTATCCAGCTCACAGGAACAGAAGATGGATAGACCATAGAAAACAGCCAGCACTTTTAATCCCTGTCACCAAAGCTGCAGCAACATCCAGTGGCTGGGAGATGGATCAAGATGATCAGGAGTGATTTGGAAAGAAGCGAGACGCACAGCAGCACCCAGAGAGACCTAGAACTTGGGGAGGCCCAGGCTCCCCAACAGCCCAAGTTCAATCCAGTGGCAACCTGGATATCTCAGCCCTGGCGATAAGGCAGCTCCAACCTACACGTTAATGTCACTTTGCTAAGATCCCAGATTCATCAGTATCCCTTTCTCCATGCTGGTGCAGCCCTTGCAAAAGAAAGGATGAAACGCTGCTGCTTTGTGGGCTTACTCCTAGTTAAAAGGGGTTGTATGTTTGGGGTATGTATTTCAGCTTCAGTCCAGTTTCTGTCCTGGGATTGTTTCTGTAGCCATGAGCCATGTGTATGTACATAACTGCTTCACTGAATTGTATGTCATGTCCTTCCTCTCATCTCAGACACTTTCCTTCAGCTGTAATCCATGTGAGCATACTAGTAGTACGCAATAAGCTTGAATAAGTTTGAATGTTACTGAGCTGGTGTTTGGCTGGAAGAAAGCATGGAAATGTAAAAAAGAAAAAAAAAAAAAAAAAGACAAAAATGGAACAAGAAGGGGGTATAACAAATGTCAGTGCACACAGAATGAGAATCACAGAACAGCCCAGGCTGGAAGATGGACCTTGAAAGGCCATCATTAGGTCCAACCTTCTGTGGAAAAGAGAGTTTAGATGAGACTGTCTAGCACCCTGTCCAGTTGTGCCTTGAAATTCTCCAGAGATAAGGACTCCTTCACTTCTCTGGGAAAGTTGTGATCAATGGCAAAAAATGTCTTTCTTATGTCAAGATGACACCATTCCCACTTCAGATTGTATCTATTGCCCCTTGTGCTCTTCATGTGGCTCCTTAAGAGAAAAAATAAAAAGCCTCTGTCTACTTTGGAGCCAATCTTTTAACGCTAGAGAACTGTGGTAAGATTCAGCTGAGACTTCCCTTTTCCAGAGTGAAAAGACTCAACACCTTCAGTCTTTCCTTAAAGGGCAGGTTCTCCAGCCCTTTGATCATCTTTGCAGACCTCCTTTGGGCCCTCTATGGTCTATTCCAATGTCTTTTTTGAATAGGAAAGAAAAAAAGATGAAGCAAGAGAGAACTTCTCATCTAAGACTGCCATGTACCCATCATACGTAGGGTGTTTCTGAAAGCATAGCCGTGAGGAAGTGTTTTCTCCCTCACACGCTGAGTTTGCTTTAGTCACAGGGTTTTTAATTCACCACTCTCTTGCAGAAAGAAATGGATGAATTTTGCAGTGGTAAAAGGCTCACTATTCACAAATCCCAAACTACTCTGTGATTTACAAAACCTCAAACTCCTCGAGGTTCACTTTCTTGCTGCAAAGTGACTCACTTCATATAATGAAGTCTCAGTATAATAAAACCTGGATTAAGCTATTGTAGCTGTTAGCTGAGCCAAATCACTTTTCCAAGTTGCTCTTAATACTTTTTAAATGAATACACACACACACACAGAAAAAAAAAAAAAAATCCATCAAAAAAACACGTAGAACAAGAGTCAGTATATACTGCAAAGCAGAGCAATGCCCTGATGATGTAAAGGAAGTCATGGTGCCTCATTGCCTTTGAGAATACAGGCATGGCATCACGTATGTGAACAAAATGTTACTTGACACGTTGAGGAGAATGTTTTAGGTACTTTGTGCCTCTCTGCAAGAAATGTCACTTCAAGCAGGTATGCTATCACCACAGAAGCCATTTCTTCATCACAGAGCTAAAATCATCAAGAAGTTTCATGCTGGCTGTTTCTCCAAACTTTCTTTTTTTGTTCCTTCTCTTTTTTTCCCTTTCTCCTGTATGCACATACTGTTCTAACATTGCATAAGGTTAGAAGCAAGAACCTGGAACACACAGCTGAAACTGCTAAGCCTTCATTCTCTATGTGGAAAATGTGTAAAGCTTTTGCATAAAATAATAATTCTTACCTTTGGAAGTACCCTGGCTCCTGCTGTAGCTGTGGGACAGAGCTCAGCAATTCCTGTAGACTTGGACGGGAATGCCAGGAGAACTTTAATCAGGACACCTGCAATGCTTGGGTTATTTTCTCTTTTTATTTGCCAAAAGAATTCTTTCTATCATCTCTCTAATCTCTTTCAAAAGTTCTCAGTTTTTCAGAGATCACGAGTCCGCTTTAGGATATTCATGGTCACCTCTCTCTCTTACAGCAAATGGGCTGTTGTAATCAGTTGAATTGACAATGAAAAACAAATCACTTGTATTATCAGTGGGGTAGATCCATTCTCAGTTTACCCATGGACAGAAGATCTGTTTGGCACTGATGGTCTGGGATTCCTAAGAAGATCCTCCAGACCAAATATGGCTGGTTTTCAAAGCCTGAACAGCAGAAACAGGAGCTTCACTCTCCTGAAGTGCATCCTTCACTAAAGGCACCCCTCCCATCCCAGAAGAAGGAATGGTCAGTGGGTAAGGAAACGGCTTTAAAATAGACTTTATAGTTGCAAGTCTATTCTTTCCCATCAGTTGTGGAATAGAAGCGCTGAGAAAATGTTGTGTTGATGTTTATAGAGCAAGGCTCCAGCTGTCAGTCAGACTGCAGTTAGCCCAGCACACGCACTTCTATGCAAATAGAGCAGGCCAGCACTTAGCATTAAATGTACAAGTTTTATATTTTTAATTTGCTGCAAAATGCCTGAGGTGACCAGCCAGATGGTAAATTATTACCACTTTGGCACCAAACTTTGGTCTGGTCTCCTAATAGAGCATTTGTCATGGTTACGTATTGTATCATGCCCTAATTTATAAGGCAGTTACGCCCATCTGCAAGGCCAAATTCTGCTCTGGGTTACACAAGAGTAATCCCATTAACTTCAGCAAGGCTAAGGGCACCAAGGAAAAAGCGAGAGCCAGTCCTGGTTCATCTATGCTTCAAAAAGCCTTCAGATACATCAACTAAAGAAATTTATATTTCCGTGCTCAGATGGTGTGAACAGGAAACAAATGGAAAACCTTTACAGTCTTAATTGGCACAACCTGAATTCAACAAAAACTTTCTTCATTTCCAAAGGAGGAGTCATTCAACAATGACACAAGCAGATATTCATTAAATATAAATTAGAAGTCCATCCTCCAGTACAATAAAATCAAAAGGAAACACACAGTGACAGGACAATGTCTGTCGTTTTGCAGAAAAAATTTAGACTACTAGGTCTGATAAACCAGTCCCTGCCAAAGAGACTGATGCATCAGTATTCGGGGCACTTTTTTCCTGGTGACAGCAAATGTAATATAACTTATGCGTGCGATGACATTCACATGAGCTTTTACTTATTTGCAGGAAGTATCATATTTGGTCTGTATAATGTGCAATCATTGGAGGCAGAGATATGACTCAAATGACAAGATTTTGGGTCAGAGCAATAGACCTTCAATGCGTTATCCTTGGGAAGCACCAAGGGGTGTTCCCATGACAGACAGTGGGAAGGCAAAATCTAAGTCTGTATCCAGTTCCTCTTCCAGACCACTCATCCTCAAGATAACTGTTCTACTGGGAACAGATTGAGGTTCGGGTTTTTCCCCAAACACAGGCATTTCTTGTCTCAGGCAAGCAGTGTGCCTTTGTCAAGGCATTTTTAGTTTGCATCCATCGGGATAGCTGCACCTACTTGTGTGCCAGCCATTTCCTCTCAGAGTTTAAGTTCCTTTGATTTATAAATAAGAGGAAGATTGTTGTAGGCTGAGCCTTGAGCAGGTAAGCATGGCTTACTATTGTTGTTGAACATGGGCACAGATGTGGAGAGGAGCTCTGAATGAATGGAGGCTATTGCATTACAATCTAGCAGACTCCCAAGGCATAAAAACAGGAAAAAAACCTTAGCTCTTGCCAAACACCAGTTTTCAAAACTAAAAGGGACAAATCATTGCAGCGGAGAGTGCCCCAATAAAAGCAGCTCAGCCTCACTGCTGCAGGGAGCTGCCCAAAGTCAGCCATGCCGGACTCCCCAGGTGGGACAGCAGCCAGGAGGCTGCTCTACAATTAGCAGGCATGACAGCAGAATGGCTTTTCAGACAATGACCAGAACTTTTCCAAAACTTGTACCAGAATTACATTGAAGTGTGTTTGGAAAAGTATGTGATTAATTGCAAGAAAGCTTGGTGATATCATTATGTGAATTCACCATTGTACAATATGCCATTAACTTTAAGTTCCGGTGAAAGAAATATGGAGAAGTTGATTGTCAATACTGCACAGAACAATTGCATTCCCGTTGTAATTCCTTGCTAAGTTGGCTTTGTTTTTATTCAAGAAGTTTATCTGAGTTGATGCTTTTTTCAGACCTGCTCAGACTCTCTGGGAGCTGTTTGTGAGACCAGTGAAAAGGGCAAAGGGTATTCCTACAGTTTTTGTACCATCCAAGACAGACCTACCAGAAGAACTATTATTTTGCACCAGAAACAATTCCTTCAAGGAACCGGCCTAGAAAAGAACAGTGAGGCCCAAATCCAGCTGATATCAGCAATGACTTTACTAGCTATGTATATTATTTTTTGAGAAATATAACTATGCAACTGGAAAGCACTGTAAAACTGAAAAGACTGTAAGCCCAATTCAAGGTTAATGTAACACCAAACTCTTTTCTGTCACAGGTTTGTTTGTTCTTCAGATGTCATTTATTTCAGAACTGAGGAGCAGTTGATCAGTAGGATGATTAAAAAAAAAACAACAATTAGATAAAAGCAATCTTAATTGTATTGAGTGAGCAGGAAAATCACACTGAAGACAACTTGGAAACAGTGAGATTCATCTTACATCTTACACAACTGTGATGTAGGCTAAGCTACATTCCTGTGTAATTTGTACAGAAAGAAAGCAATCCAAAAGGCAGTCAAATGCATCCCAGGACAGAGTTATCTCTCTCTATTGACCCCCAGAGAGTTTCTAATAAACTAGCTTAGGCTACATAGCTAACATTTAAATGATGGTGCAGAAGTGAGATAACTACTACCTGAAGTACTGCACAATTTTTTGTCTTTGAGACAGCTACAGAGATTGGCAAAGCAAACTGTGGAAGCAAAATGTTCCCATAAACTTAACAGACTTTATGCTGCTAGTCTCTCACAGATCAAGAAACTGGTGCAAATGACCCTCTGGGCCTGCTGCTTGATTTTCTCTCTCCAAAACGCAGAGTAGAATCAGAATTGGAGCCTCCAACATCGTTCATTGCTAAACAGTGATTCATAATCTCATGAAGTATGAGGTATTCTTTGTGTGTATGAAGTACTGGATTTCCACTGAATCCAACAAATGATGTGAGGTTACATTTTCCCATGAGGTGCTTGAACACATCAGTAAGCATATCATAGCAGTTTCTAAGAAATGTGAATAGCTGACTTCTCAGGCAGGGAGCACAAAGATTTCTGTCAGAGGAAGGGCAGATTTGACAACTTACACTATCTGAGACTCCACTTTCAAGTTAACACATAAGGAAATCAGAGGGAGAGTCCAGAACCAAGATTAGAAAAAAGTGAAGGGGGAATACAGAGGCAGAAAGGCAATTAAACATAAGCAAAATTAGAAAGCAAGGAGGAAAAAGTGAGCAAAACCAAACAAGGAAAAGAATGTAAGACTGTAAGGAAAGACAAGTGAATGCAAAATGACCAGGAGTGTAAATGAACAATGAACAGATGCGAAGAAAGAATGAATTGCTGGACAATGACCAGAAACACATCTGAGAATTGGGAAGGGGCAGAAAAAGGAAGGGAAGGGAGCCAAAAATTACGAGGCCAATGATTTTATCTTCTTTCTTTGTAACTGTACTGCATGAACCTGTGTTATTGTTTTTTTTTACTCTGTACTAGTAGGAAGTCTTGCTGAGAAATGACAGCCTAAAGCTAAAACACACCACATCTCTTCTGGTGTTAATCACACAGCAGCACACCCTTTAGTGAACTTCTTTTCTTTCAGATACGGTTCATACAGTTTTTCTCCTTGTTTATTGACAGTCCACTTCCTTTTCTCAAGAGAGGCACAGTAAATATGACACAGCTATACTTTTATTCTAACAGAAATAAAGAAATGTGTGCAGTAGGCTTCTCACGCCACAATGGGATTATCTACACCCTGTACTCAAGCTTATGCTACTGAGGCCTTCTGCCCTCTTCAGCAGGAAAAGATCCATCTCTTGTGACTCTCAAATGGCAGCTGCAGAAACATAGTTACATGTGAAATAACCTGTTTGTTGAGGGTTTTGTGGTTGTTTGTTTGTTTTTGTTTTAACTCAGTTAGGTTTTGTCTTCATTAAGTACAAAGCAGTATTCCTCACACCATTATACCTTTCCAATTCATATTATAGAAGGACATTTTTATTCTCTTCTGTTTTGTTGGCGTGATGGAAGATAGTTTGCCCAATATATTTAAAAATTCGAAGTCAGGCTGGATCAGGGCTCTGAGCAACTTGAGGTAGCTGTAGGTCTCCCTGTTCATTGTAGGGAAGTAGGACCAGATGACTTTTAATAGTCCCTTCCGATTCAAATTATTCTATAATGATTCTATATATAATTAAAAACACACATGAATATACAAATCAATGCACACAAGCATGGAGTAGTTCTTGATTATCATTAACTCTCTTCAAATTCTCAATAAACACATCCACCTTTCCATGCTCCTCCAGGAATATCCCCTTTGCTCTCAAGAAGCTTTTAGGATCTTATTACTAGGGGTACTCAGATGCATTTGAAGTTACAAAACTCCAGCAGACAATGATGGAGATTTTTAACAGTCCTTTGACTTTAAGTAGAGCTAATCCTTTTTCTTTGTCAAATACAATATAACTTGTGAGAATTAAGTTTAAAAAAATAAATAAATAAACAAAGAATATTGCAGCCTGAAGATCTGTGCAAAACATGCCATCAAGCTCCGGCCTTATAACTGTAGCCCCAGGGTTATGACAGATGAAGGTATCGCGTGATGTCATGTCCCTTGTCCCTACACAGCACAGTGTTTATCTTCAAGCACCTGGTTCTGCACAGTAGTGTAATGTAAGGCAACGAGCTGTCTACAGGATCCACTTCTCTCAAAGCATAATAGTCCTTCTGCTTACTGCCTTTCTGGGTTTTACCAGGCCCAGCATTATGAGCTTTCATTTGCACTGTTTAACACCCAGTTTACATTTGAACTTCTAAGTGACAGGCCAGATTAAGCTCATTATTTTATGACCCTTCTGTGTTCCCATCTGTTTTGTTTTCTTCACATAGGTATACACCAAAATCCTTCTTCTCTTTTAAGATTTGAACAAGATGTGGGACAGCTGGCCAGGTGGGCCTCAGCAAGGTCATCATACCAGTACTGCTGTATGAAATGAAAAGCATTTGTGTTATAAAAGCTGAATTAATTTCAATCTCTAAAGTGTCCTTCTTGGTATGGAAATGTAGCATCCAAAGCACTATCAGCTCAGCTGCAACACAAATCATGCTGACTCAAGTAAATTGCTTGAGAGTAAGACCGAGACTCATCCATCACACAGACCTACACCCACACAGCTGGTTCTGTCATTCAGGAGAGAATGATGTTCTCTGTTCTAGAGAATTAAGAGAATGTCACAGAAGTTGCAAAATGTATAGTCTGGCAGGCAAAAATTGAACCCCTAAACAAACAAACAAACAAGAAGTAAAAAATTTCTCTAATAAGGTTCTTTGCTTACATAAGTGTTCATTGCTACAGTCCTACAAACCGGATGGACACAATTCCTATTTAAAATAATAAGGTGAAATGCAAGATGTGAGCGGTAAATACCTTAAATAGAAAGCAGTTGTTCTAGGACATGAGTCAAACTTTGGAAGATACATCCTAATTCTGTTATCCTAAGCATTTGTAAAATCACATGCTACAACAGTAAGGAAATGAAGAAGATGATGATCAAGTTGACTTAAATAATGTATTGCTCAGTTTGGCTATTTATTGGCTAACTCCTATAACATGGCTGCTACCAAGATTATCACAGTTCTTTGTGAGCCTTTTGGTAATTACAAAGATCCAGTAGAAAAATAGATAAACAAAAATCAACACCATGAGCTGACCCTTCTGCATATAAATGATTTCACTAGAAATTGGCACTTGCTTAGAGGTAGACATAGTTGTGTACATATTCTACTAAACTATGATTTAGAAGAGCTACTCGTAATCTACACAAACACAAAGCATTTATTTGCTACCCATGATGAGTATTAACTAGAATAAGTTGATTCAGTTGATTTGATTAAAAGAAAAAGCAACATATGTTTAAACCTGATCATCCCTCACCTTCAAAAAATATTTTAAAATACATCTTTCTAATGATTTATTTTGCGAATGAAATGTTGCTGCAAGCTATTTTCAAGCAGAGGTTGAGACCATCTGGCTTATACTCAAAACAATTGAGACATTTTGCAAAGACAAGGCAAACATCAAGTCTGTGACTTAGCAAATTTCTTAGACTACTCTTCTTCTTTTTATTCCTTTGGGAAAAATCAACGATGTATCTTAAATTTATGAAACTTGCTGTAAATGTCACCTTGCTTCATAAACTGTCATTATATTTTCTTCGGATGACTACATCTATCAGCTAAGAAAAATTGTGCTAGGTACTCAGGACAGGAGAAAAGCCTTTTAGAGAAGTGTGGTTAGTGCATCAACCATAAAACACCATGTTTATCTTAGCTGTTAAATCATCTTAGCTGAAATTGCTCTGCTGAAGGTACAATTTAATTCTTTTTTTTTTTTTTTTCCTGTGTGGATTTTATCTTGATTTTCTTAGGGAAATCAGGTTTATATATTCACACAAACTACCCATTCTCACTGATGCCCTTTGAAGCTGTTGACCGATTCACAGAACTTGACAGAAGTTTCAGACATAATACATTCAGCCAGTATCTCATGAATATAGGCAGACTAGTGAAGGACTTATAATGCAAATTACTTCAAGGTAGTATTAGACACCAGAGAAACCACACTCACAAAACCATGCCTCGGAGAAAACTGTTCTTCCTGTGTCTAGTATGTCAAATAACCACTTGTTTGTGTCCCTACATAGTTTTGTTGGGTTTTTTGATAAGAGAAATCATTCCCTTTGTTAAGGAGAATCATTACCTAGCTCCCATGTGTATATTTGACTCTAAAAAGTACATCACTATGCTCCTCCAACAGTGTATCAGGGTATTTCCATCTTTCTCTCAGAGTGAGAAGGAAATGATTCCCATCAGACCACAGGAGTTGAGCAAATACTGGGATGGCACATGTTACCCTCTCCACTAGGCCACCTCCTTACTACTTGCAGTCCCACTCTTGTCATTTCTTTGGGCTTGGTGAGGAACCCTGCACAGAGCATCATGGGTCAGTGGATTAAATCCTGTTTAAGAAACAGAAATAAAAAATCAGAGCTAAGAAGTCCTTGATTAAGACATAAGAGAGTTTAGGCAGCTGGCATGCTTATCATAATGATGGGAATCTTCTCGAGTGGTGTTTAAGGACACTTCCCCAGTGGGAGTCTGTGAATATGATGAGCTCTTAAACAGGTAAACTAACATAACAGCTTGTGAACTTTCTGAGCACAGGTGTTGTGCATCTGATTTAGTCAGGCTGCTAAGAACAACCAATATGTTCAAAGGTCATCCACCCTTAACATTGTTTAATAGCACCTCAGTGCAGCCTTGAGCTTCTTTGATGGGTCACTCCTGTTTCCATGTGAAGTTTCTAGCATTGCTTTAATGCATTAACAAACTGGGAGAAGAGGGCTTCCTGTTAAGTTTGGTGGGGTGTCTGTGTTTGTATTTGTATTTTCTCATTGGTCTTTCCGACCTTAAGGATTCTATGATTCAGTGTGTCTGTGACTTCTTAATGGTTGGAGGTGATTATACAGAAAAGTGTGAAGAAAACCTGGAGGCAGGATCTGCCATCCAGAGGCACGTAACAGGAAAGAAGCTCTTCACTAAAATTAAAAGAGCTTTTCAAAAGCACATCTCTGGTCCTCTTACTTGTCTCCATGGAGATTAAAAAGTGGAAAAAACTCTTTTTATTCTGTTGCCTTGTGCTCAATTATATAATTCAAGCAGCATTTAAGTATTGATACAAGAAGGTCCACAAAAATCTTGGAAAGATGACACTAAAATAAAGAAAATGCCTACAGCTAAAGAGCTAGCCTTTGTTTGAATCCTTTCAAGCAAAATCTAGCTTTCCCTCTCCTTTCACTAACATAAACATGAGAAAACCATACAGCCATGCACATCACCACAAGCTGTAAGGATCAGCATGTCAGAATGCTTAAAGTAGACAAAAGGATAACATACATGGGAGGACAGAAGAGTCCAAGATGAAAAAATCTTAGAAGTAAGCCATTGCTGACTGCCTACAAAACAAGACTGACTACTGTCTGCACCAAAGATACAGACCCTCATATCTATGAAGACCTCACTTATATGAAGAGGCCGTCGGATTTCATGGAGCTCCTTATGTAAGAGAAGACTGCTCCAGTGTAAGAGCAAGGACCCAAACTCATCCCTGCAGATCTCGCCGTTGAACTAATCAGAGCTCCGCTGTCCTGTTGATACATGAGGGATAATCATTCACATGAATAAAGTTGCATGCTTAGCTTTCAGGACTATTCTCTTTCAGTTGTCATGAACTGATGATGCTTAGCAGCAGTTTTATAAAATGAAGTTAACAGATTTTATTTTTTTTAAGCGATGTTGCAATTTCCCCCTTGGTCAAATTTAACAGACTAAGAAATATTTCTTAGTGAGACAGTAAAATTTCTTGCAAGAATTTTGTTACAGATTAAAAGTCAAGCCCATAGCTTAATACGAGACAGTGAAGGAGCTAATAAAGCAACCAAACTCGAAAAAACTATGCTCTTGGCCTTTGTTAAGGACCACAGACTCATGGGCTGGCACTCACTGTATATCAAATTGTGCGTGTTTACAGCATTTTGCAGGAATTTCATCAAAGTACAAAATCCAACTGGAGAAAACACTGAAAGGAATGTAAGAGTCTCACACCTTCCTGATCTTTGTGTTGGCTTTAATAGGCTTATAATCATTAAACTTAACAAAAACAGTCTTCCCAGGTTTGCATTGCTTTCATCTTAGTTTTTAACCATTGTGATGTTCCTCCCGGCTGTTACATGACATGCCAACATAAAAAAAGCAGAAGCACAATTGTTTTCTTTGTGCTCCTCTCTCTTAATCTGCAAAACAGATGCAGTGAGTGCACTAGCCACTCCAGATTGCTTTCAGCAAAAAACATAACTTTGGCAGGTTAGTACTAGTTAAGGGGCATATGGTTTGCTAGTCTCTGTGGAAAGATAGCCATAAGTCAGCCAGCAAATTCAGATTCTTATAATTAACAACAGACAAACATTTGGCTAAAAATTCATGAGGTTTTTTTTGTTTGTTTGTTTGTTTTGTTTTGTTTTTGCATGGTTTTCTAACCATTTATCCTCCTCTCTTTTTTAGAAAAGAAGAAAACCCACACAACTATGTGATTGATGGAGTAAATTATGTTGCAATTATCATAACGATGTCCTTGTTATTGTTTCAGAAAAATGTTTGTTTTTTACTACCACCCTCCTCTGATTTGACATGAATTTAAAGATGAAATGAAATAAATCTAGATTATTATAAATCATAATTTGGGGACAGTCTTTTTTTTTGAGTGAAGCCAAGCATGCTTGTACTTTACAAACCATTCAGCAAGAAATTCAGCAATACTCGTCTTGGTATGAAAAAGCTGACTTCAGAAGCTAAGCCAACTACTCAACTTGTATATACTTTTCATTACCTTTCAGGGGAATCACATACATTCTTCAAGAGCCCAGCTTGCCCTATTGCATTAGTCCTAATCAAGAAATTATGGAGCTTTAAATCTTCACACTGTGAGGGACAAAGTACATACCTTGCAAGAAAAAAAATGCCATTATTTCCTGACCAATATGTTTGTGGCATTAGTGCTCAGGTTCAGAAAATCACTTAATCATATGATATTTTTTTACATCTCTGTGTAAGAGCAAGCAGAGCTTCAGCAAAACCCTTGAGCACATACTCCACTTTAGATGCTTGCCCATAAGCCTGGTACAGCCAATACACAGCATCTCCAAAAGGTACAGGGAAGGTGCTTTTTCTCACTTTCATCACAGCTGCTTTTCTCCAATTAGCAGATGCCAGCCTTACTATCATTAAGGTTGGAAAAGTTCACTAAGATTGTCTAGTCTGACCATTGGCTCATCACCATCATGACCTCTGGCCGTGTCCATCAGTGCTACATCCACACAGTTCTTGAACACTTCCAGAGACAACAGAAGAGGGAGCTCATCACAGGGGAGCCTGCATCTCACTGTGCCAGCACAGGCTTCCAGAATCCTATGGAACTCTGAGATTTCTGTTGCTGGGATCCTGTCAAGCCCCATAAGCTTCAAGGCCGGCCAGCCAGCCAGCCAGCCAGCCATGAAGGGACATGAAATGGGTGCTGAAGTCCACAGCAGAATCTGATAACCCAAACCTGGAACCTTCTGTCAGCAGAAGGTCTTAGATCTCACAAACTGTTCTCAGGTAGAACAAGTTCTCTGCAATATAGAAACGCCCTTCTGGTCATTAAATACTCAAGGCCCCCCACTGCAGTAGGTAAAAGTGAATGTATGCTGAACCTGTTGGAATGAGGACTTGTTCAAGAGAGCAAGAAGAACCTCCATCTTTCTTGTACGAAAGGGTGGACAAACACTCAGGCTGTAGGACTTAGCAATCCTGGCAAGGACAAAAGAGCCCTATATCTCCAATGAATTCTTCCTGCTGCTGTCAAAGGGATGAGATCTGCCATTGCCAGAGGAGGGCCTTCACGTGCTCCCCATTTCTCCACCTCCTGCTCTCCAGCAGGACCCACATGCTCCACATAATTCAGCTCCTGCCTCACCTCCCTGGGGCTCTGGCACAGGCATAGACAGCAGAAAATAGCCATTTTGCTGCTTCTCCACCCATCCGGCTTTACCCACCCAGGTGGCTGCTTACTCTGCTGACTAAATTAATCCCTAAGGAGCTCTATACTGGCATCACTGCAGCCCCCCAGTGCCCAGGCACACTCTCCAGTGGCTGCTCACCCCCTGCTGTAGTAGTTTGCAGCAGCCCCACACAGTGTCTGGCTGCAAGCTTTCCCCCAGGAACAAGAGGCCACAGGAGGTTCCACAGGAGGTGTAAGACAGTCTATTTCCAAGCAAGCATCAGAGCACAGTGAACCTGGAGTCCTAAGAGGATCCATGCAACCCTGTGAGATGCTCCATCCTTCTCACCCAGGTGAACATCAGAGCAGCTAAGGGCCTATTCTGTTGCTCATCCCTATCTAACAGTGCAGGGGACTGCATTCCCAGGGAGTAACAAGTCTTCCTATTAAAAGCTAAGGCAAAGAAGGCATTCAGTACTTCAGCCTTATCCCGATTCTTGGTCATCAAGCTGCCCTCAGCATCCATTGCACACTAGAAACAATATCTGGTTGAGTTTTTCTCTCTCTCTTATTTTTTCTTTTTTTTTTTTTTTTTAGTGCAAGCCACATATATCATATATGCTCAAACAGAGGCTAGCAAAGCAGGAACTGACTGACACTGATGTCTCAGAGCTCTGCCACTAGGATAGTAATAACTAGATTCTTTCACAGGCTTTTCTACTCTATTTTAACAATTCATGAAGATTTGATGCGATTAATAAAGATTTGATGCAGTACTGTACTTAAAAGTGCAGTAGAAATTTGAGAGCATGAAAGAACCAAAGAACAGCCCATGCCGGCTCAGAGCACAAATCCATCTATTTTAATGTCTTGCACTGGAAACATCCAACAGGATAAATCCAGACAGAACTACAAAAACAAGAGAAGTATATATTATAACTCCTTGATGTGCTTTCAGCCTTTAGCAAGCTACACCTGAGTTAGGCAGAGGATAGTTTTGTTGTTATTCCTTATGGCCCCCTGAAAGTTTTTGTTTTACCAATTTGTTTCATCACTTTCTGATGCCTGTCAAGGCTTGTGGCAGCATTCTACCTCCATTTGCTGTCCGTTAGTGTCCACCTGGAATGTTCTCAGAGAGCATTATTCCCAAATTCGTCCTTGCATTGTAAGCTGTAGTGCAAATACTTTCTCTTGCCCATACTTCTTAGAGAACTTTGTGTCCTTTATTCAGAATGAATTGGCTAGACCCACTGCTTCCTTTCCACAGGAAAGCTCTTACCAAAGAGTGGTTGGCAGAAGACACCCCAAGAAAGACTTATTGCTGGACAAGGACAAATCAGGCACTCTCCACTGTCTGGCCTGCTCATTGCTTTCCCACTGGTGGTCCCACATCTCCATGCAGCAGCACACAGGTGACTCCCAGGGAGGGGACCAGCTGGAGAAGCCAGGAAGCTGGAGAGCACACAATGAGATGGAAGCCACAGCTGTGAAAGTTCATTCACACTCCAAATAAAAACTGTGTTTTATCACCTATCAAGAGGATCCTGTTACAAAAGCCAGGATTCTGCAGTCCAAGGATGGAGCTGCACTCATGCCAACATACTTCCTCTCCTGAAAACCTCAGGTCTTGCTGGCAGTTGCCTGGCCAGTGTCCTTCTTCCTCCCACCTGACCTCCTCTTCCTCCAGCATGCCATGAACCTACACAATAAATTACTTATTTAGTCAGACAACACAGACTCCCAGCACGCTGCTGTACATCAACAGCAAATGTTATTCGCGTTCTCAGTTGCTCATTAAGAGAAAAGCCAGGTCAAGATTTTGCTGTTTTTTTGTTTTCTGTTTTTTTTCCAGTTTCTGTTTCCAAAATACCTAATAATAAAACATTAGTTACATTCAAAATGATTCACGCGTAAGCTTAATTTTGAAGGGGAGAGAAGCAGCATGCAATAGAAAAGGCAGCCCTCATGGTATGCTAGCTCCACAGCAACATTACAGTCCTCATAACAACCTGGCTGGCTCAGCTATCTCCATCCTTCTCCCTGGTACTGTTTCCCACTGCTCTTTAATAAAACACTCATCTTTGTACCCTAAATCCCTAATTCCTTCTGTTCCGCCATTTATCCTTTTGCCCCTCTCTCAGATGCTCCCCTCTGTCCACTCTGCCCATCCTCAAAGTGACCTGCTCATGCCAGGACTTGTATGACAGGCTCAGTCCATCTCAGAGAAGCCTGGTTGGTGTACCTAGCACATCTGTTCTCTGTCCCTAGACTACAGGTTAGTAAGGAATCTTCTCCCTGAAAAGCAAAATGTTTGTTTTCTGTTCCTCTGTCCCAGCAAAGGCTGTCCCCTTCTCATACAGTCTGGGTATTTTTCATAGAATCACAGAATCATTTGAGTTAGAAGGGACCTTTAAATACCATCTGGTTCAGCCCAGGTGCTCAGAGCCCTGTTCAGCCTGACCTTGAGTGTCTCCAGGGATGGGGAATCCACTATCACTGTGGACAACCTGTTGCTGTGCTTTTTACCATACTGAACTCCTGCTACTGCAGAAATTGAGAACACTCATGGCCCACTTGGCCAAACATGATGCTGTTCTGTGGCACACTGCACTCTGACAGCTTTTGGAGTGGGCCTGGTACAGGCAGCAGCTCTCAAACTTTGCTTTGCAGACACTGTTTAAAGGTTTGTCAGCGGACAAGAAGCATTCCTCCCCAACTTCAAGGGGATCTGCTAAAGGACACTTTATATGCCATATGCCACACTTGCAAATAGGCAACTCCATTGCAGTTTCAGGGATCTAAACACTGGAACAGCATGAAAACTCCAGCACAGGAGGTTGGAGGTGGCTTGTACCCATGGCTGGTAAATGGTGAATAAAACCTCTTCTGAAGCAGAAGTTTGTATGGCTACCAGATGTATCTGCAATGGCTTTCTGTCTCTCCTAAGCTTCCAAATTGCACTGCCCTCCTTTCCCCTGTGCTGAGCAACTGCAAAGAATCAAAGATCCAGGAAGTATTTCAAACTAATTAGAGAAAATTGTCAACAAACACTGACTGAGTTATAAACTGAGAATCTATCATTATCCTGAATGATGGATGGCAGAAAGCAATGGACTGAGAACATGTAGAATTAATTTGCTTTATCTTGAGCCAGTTAAAATTGATTTGTTTAAAAATGTCACTGTTCTTCTTTTCAGACAGCCCCACTTTAGGCAGAAAGTACTAATAGTCTGCCTGTTGTACAGCTAGGACCACTCTGCACACGTATGGATGTTGTGCCAGCAGAACGGGCTGCAGTGCCCAGCACTCCTCCACACCTTTCAGCAGAGAATCTCAGCCCTTCTCCAAGCACTGCTGGAGTCGGAGCATTTGCCAAAGGCAAAATGAGAACAAAAAGCCCTCCTCTGTCCAGCCACTCCCTGCCCGTCTCCCTCCCGAACTGCACAAAAAAAACCCAAAACTCAGTTATTCTGTGTGTGAATAAAACATGTTTGTTTGTGTACTTTTGTACAGCGGAGCTGCAGAATTCAGCTAAATACATCCCTGATCTGTGAGAAACTAAGCACAAGTGCTCTCATTTCCCCCCTCAGACATCTCTTTGAATGAACTTCCCCTTCTGAGCCATCCATTCATTTCCCCGAGGCTACGTTGCTCCTTAAAAGTAATGCAATGTCCTAAGTATGGTAGAGCAAACCTTTTTTGAAGGAACAGAGAGCAAAAAACTGGAAAGACCATGTATCTGTCAAAGCCTAGTAAGTCCAACATCACAAATTTCTTTCCCTGACTTGCTTTTGTCCATTATTCTTTGACTTAGAGTGAGTCTTTCCAGGGCATTGCTACACTTTGTAAGGCCATGCCTAATTTTCAGATGCTGGGTTGCCATGGGGATTTCGCAGCATCCAAAATATGGGAGCCTCAGTTCCCACAAAGAGGCATGAGAGCAGCATGCCTTCAAGCAAGAGCCACAAAGTGCAGGTTGCTGAGCCAGCCACGGGAGTGCCAAAAACATGAGTATGTCTCAATCTTGACCCTCTCCAGGACTTAGATGCCATCAGCAGTTTTCAGAAAAGCCCTCTCCCTGGCAAAGCCAGCTAAAGCCTTCTCAGCTGTGTCAGCAAAACTGAAATTTGCTGCCCCAAAGCTAAGGAGCATGTGGAGGGAAGGGGCAGACAAAGGGGCAGCGCTAGATGGAGAATCAGCTAGAGACTGGAAATCCAGGGTTTGCTTGTCCTGCTATTGAGGAAGACAAATGGACAGTGATTCTTGCCGGCAGGATTGTTGCAGTCCCAGACAATCAGACTCCTTCCTAAGAGCAGCAGCATCCTGCCCAGTCTTTCTGAAGCTGACAAAAAGAACAGCGGGGAACTTTGCCCTTTCCTTCCTCCCAGATACACTGCTGCCCCAAATGCCTCCAACAGCTGCCTGTGCCTGGTCTTCCTATTCAATATACAAATAGTAATAACACTACAGTGTGCAGTCGGGCTCCTCTAACTATTGCCTGAAAAGCTGAGCTGGGGTCTTACAGGGTATGTCTGTAGTGTCAGACACAGTGACTGACTGTATGCCAGCTCTGCCCATGCCAGGAGAGTGCAAGCCAGTAGAAGTCTCAGCCCCATGCCACCACTGATCACAGGACTGCTCCTCCCTCACACATCCAAGAGTAGAGCAGGTCTCCTTACCACAGACACAGCTCTTATCCAATGCACAGAAATGCCTCATGAGTCTGGCTTAGGTACAGCCAGCTGTGAAAGACAGAACTGGTTTTCTTTTGTTGTCTCAAAGCTTGCTTTCGTGAGGCCTATCTGGTGATAAGACTCTGACAGGCGACTGCTAACTATCCAGGAGGGTGAATGATGGTTGTTATCATACCATCCCTGCTTAGGACTGTAAAGATAAGCAGGAACAAGACAAGCTGTCTTTTCCAGGGGTGCTGTTAGGAGGAGCAGACCCCTGCAGAAGGTGGTAAATCTTGTGTCAGGCAACAGAGACCTCCAACCCTTGCTGGCTTATCTGTGGGGCAGGAATGTCAGAAAAGTTAGTTTTAAATCTTCTTACAAAGAAGCGTTTGTTAAGAAGAAGAAGAACCCCCACCGAAATGGGGGATAAAAGACCCTCGCTAAACTGGGGACTTTGGAGACAAACTCCCAAAGACACCTTTGACGGAGAATTCCCTAAGGGGGAAACTTCGTCGGAAGAACCCCCGGGACCGGCTTGCTGCGGAGCTCCCTGGCTGTCTCCCATCCCCTGCGGCGATCAGACGAGTTCCTGAGATCAACGGACCTACTGTGTACCTCGCTGGACCCACGGTGGTGACTATCTCTTTCGCTCTCTGCAAAGACTCCTTGCTTACATTTCCTACTTTTTCTATCGCCTACCTTCCCTTCCCCATCTCCCTAAAAATAGCTAGGACTTTAATACTTTAATAAACTGGTTGGACCAACATTTGAACCGTTGCTTCTTAATCTCATGCCGGGTATACACATATCAAAGAACCTTGCCTCCCTCCTACAAATTGGAGCGAGACATTTTTATTGGCGTAGTCGGCAGGATACCCGCCGTGAGAGTGTTGTCCTCCCAGACATAGTCTGAAACTTTTCTGTGTGCACCTCCTGGAGTTGCAAGGAGCGACAGTTTTGTGTAACTTAGATGTGAGCACCTCTCCAGGAAGACCGCTCCATATTCTGAAATTTTACTGCTTATGTGTTTACCTCTCGGGGACGTATGAATTAATTTTGACTATTTGCTCTTGTTTTATACGTGTGTGCCTCCTCGGGAAGACTATTTCGCATTTTTGTGGTTTAAGTATCTAGTAACGTATTTTTGGAATTTGAAAGTTTTGTGTGTGCACCTCTTGGGGAAGTGAGGAAGTAGTTTTTTGACGTTTGTGCCTCTCCAAGAAGTATATTCCCTTTCACTGAAGTCTAGAAAGTTGTTTAAGAAACCTAGAAGTGTATTGTTGTCTAGGTGTGGCGTTTGGTGTTCTCATTACGGCCTTGCAGGGAAGTGAGGAGTGATTTGCGTGTAAGCGTTTCCCTTTGAAAGTGTTGTTTGAGCCTCTTTGTCTCCGCACAAAGAAAAGGAATAGCGATTTGAGTATTTACTTTTGGTTAATAGGTGTGTGCTCCCCTGGGGAGGGGTAAGCAGTTAAGTGTACCTTCTCCTCCCTTAGTGTGTGTCCTTTAGGGTATTGAAAAATGAGTGATAGTATTGTCGCCACGAAAAGTGAAGATGTGTTATTTGACCTTTTAGAAAAGCATGGTGCTCGACCCTCTTTATCAGGGGTGGATTGGGCACGACAAAATTGGTATAACATGCAGAGTGTTTCAGACCGTATTAGTGTTCTGCAAAGGAATGCTCGTTGCCGAGCTGGAAAAGGAAAATCGTTTATTTGTGCAGTATTGGGTTCTGCTCTGGTTGCTGCTATAGAATTCCGAGACCAGCAGCTTAAAGCTGAAAACCAAACTATAGAATCTCTGCAAGAATTAGTTCGGACTCTGCAGAAACAGACAGAGGAGCTCAAAAAGCAATTAGAATATGAGAAACATGATGCAGCCCTTTTACTAGAGGCTCTGAAGGAACAATTAAGGTGTAGGGAGAATACCGACAGTGTTGTTCATAATTTGCCTCAAGAAAAAATCTACCCTCTAGAAGGACTGAAAGAAATAAAGTCCAGACTTAACAAATTAGAGGACTTGCCAGCCCAATTGCGTCCTTTGATAAAAACTGAATATACGTTTGATAACAGTGAGGATCCAGACCCTCAAATGAATGTTAAAGAAGTTCCCTTCTCTGCCACTGAATTAGCTAAACTGAGAAAAGATTTTAGCCGCTCTCCAAAAGAATCTGAAACAGAGTATGTATGGAGGGTTAGTCTCACTGGAGGAGACCAAATAATGTTAACTGAAAAGGAAGCTGAAGGTTATTGGGGGCCAGGAGTATTTTTAACTACTGGTAACAACCGTGCTCCCTGGTCCCTAACACAGAGGGCTGCCTATTGGGCAGGCGGTCTTAACCCTTTAGAAAGGGGAGACCCCCTCGCCATTACTGGAACAGTTGATCAATTAGTGGAAAGTGTCCAAAAGGCTGCTTGTCTGCAAATGATGTATGATAGAAAGCTGCAGCCACACCATGAATCACCTATGATGATGCCTGTTGATCCTGAAAGGATGACTCCTTTAATTAGGGGGCTTCCAGAATCACTGAAACCCATAGGCATACAACTGCAAGGAAAGATACAGGCTGTGCCTCAGGGAGAAAGAACCCGGGCAGCATTAGAAGGAGTTGTAACCTCTAACCATCTGCAGTCAGGACATAAAGTATGGACATGGGGGGAGGTTGCCCAAGAATTAATTAACTACGGGAGAAAATATGGGCCGGTGATTTCTTCCACCAGTAAATTTGAAACAAAAGGAGTGAGGCGTGCAGTGGCCAATTCAACCCCTCCACTATCCAGACTAGAGAACAATGAATCTAAAGGGGTCTCATTTTCTATGAAACCAAGTGGGCGAAATATAGATCATAAACGTAATAATCTTTGGACACTAGGCTGGCAGAAGGGCATTCCACGAGACTTAATGAATGGATTATCTACTGACAGGTTAGAGAAGTTAGTTAATGGATGGCCGAACCAAAAGCTCGAAAAGAGCAACCGCCTAACTCCGAGTGCCCCCTCTTTGGAATCAGCCCAGATGCTAGGGCCACAGGAAAACTAATACCTTCGCTCCTCTCAAGTGAGCGGGGGGGCGAAGGTTGGATGCACATTAGAAAGCTCACAACAAAAGGAAATGACCTGTTAATCACATGTATTGTTGAACCTAGACTAGTTCCTCTGACATTTCTGGTAGATACAGGAGCACAAATTTCTGCTATTAAAACAGAAGATGCTGACCGTGCTGGTGTAACCCCTTCTCGCAGGAAAATGTTTGTAGCAGATGCAATGGGTGGCATACATTCTCAAGCCATGGCAATGAGTTAGGTATCAAAGTATATGATGATCTCAGCCGACAGCGGAGGTCTATTGATACCTCCCTAACAAGTGGTAGTGGCCAGACTTGGGGCAAAGATGATTGGCCCCCTCAACGTATAATCAAATACTATGGGCCAGCTACCTGGAATCCCAGTGAAATAATTAACGGTGCTCGAGAACCTATTTATAACTTGAACCGCATCATCAGATTACAGGCAGTCCTTGAAATCATTACTAACGAAACAGCTTATGCGCTTGACCTCCTTGCAGATCAAGCCACACAGATGCGAACAGCGATTCTCCAACACCGTATGGTTCTCGATTACTTACTAGCTGAAGAAGGTGGTGTCTGTGGCAAATTGAATGATTCCAATTGTTGTCTGAAAATTGATGACAACGGTGAAATTGTTAAGCAAATTGCCCAGGGTATAAGGAAAATAGCCCATGTTCCTGTCCAAACCTGGAAAAACCTAGATACAGACCTCTTTTCCTGGCTTCCAGGTGGCCCATGGGTGAAACATATTCTATTTTATCTATTATGTGTTGTTGTAACTCTTATGTTTGTTCCTTGTATGATTCCATGTTTTATTACACTTATACAGCGCGTGGTATCCTCTATGTACTTTATGACTGTTTCGACTGATGAAGAAGTAGTCCAACAGATCAGGGCAACATTTGTAACCAAGCCCAAAAAATCCTTTATAGCAATTGTGTAACATTTAATTCCCCCATATCACCTATCCCGCTTTTCCCTTATGCTTACTTTTTTTTTTTTTTTTCCTTTCCTCACCACCGTGAATGGTCATTTGCGCATCAATTTCAAGCAACCTTTGAGCCACGGGGTGGTGTGAAAGACAGAACTGGTTTTCTTTTGTTGTCTCAAAGCTTGCTTTCGTGAGGCCTATCTGGTGATAAGACTCTGACAGGCGACTGCTAACTATCCAGGAGGGTGAATGATGGTTGTTATCATACCATCCCTGCTTAGGACTGTAAAGATAAGCAGGAACAAGACAAGCTGTCTTTTCCAGGGGTGCTGTTAGGAGGAGCAGACCCCTGCAGAAGGTGGTAAATCTTGTGTCAGGCAACAGAGACCTCCAACCCTTGCTGGCTTATCTGTGGGGCAGGAATGTCAGAAAAGTTAGTTTTAAATCTTCTTACAAAGAAGCGTTTGTTAAGAAGAAGAAGAACCCCCACCGAAATGGGGGATAAAAGACCCTCGCTAAACTGGGGACTTTGGAGACAAACTCCCAAAGACACCTTTGACGGAGAATTCCCTAAGGGGGAAACTTCGTCGGAAGAACCCCCGGGACCGGCTTGCTGCGGAGCTCCCTGGCTGTCTCCCATCCCCTGCGGCGATCAGACGAGTTCCTGAGATCAACGGACCTACTGTGTACCTCGCTGGACCCACGGTGGTGACTATCTCTTTCGCTCTCTGCAAAGACTCCTTGCTTACATTTCCTACTTTTTCTATCGCCTACCTTCCCTTCCCCATCTCCCTAAAAATAGCTAGGACTTTAATACTTTAATAAACTGGTTGGACCAACATTTGAACCGTTGCTTCTTAATCTCATGCCGGGTATACACATATCAAAGAACCTTGCCTCCCTCCTACAAATTGGAGCGAGACACCAGCTTGGTGACTGCATGAACTTCAGGGAGGCTGGGCATGAGATAGAAGTCCCAGCAGGAAAGTATTACTGCCATAATGCTCAAAAATAGCAACTTAACTGCTTTCTTATCAGAGATGCAGATGAACTCAGACTTCAGCTGCCCCTGTGGCAACTTAGTAGGGGAAGTACATTTTGAATCCAAACATTTACACTGAAATTCAGGCAGATGTGTTCCACCTGGGCTGCCCAGTTGAGCTTGGTCTGGCTGATAAGCACATAGCATCAAGGATTTTATCAACATTTCATAAAGAACAGGCCACAGCAGTGAGATACATTGGTATGCCTATATATACACAAAAACACTGATTTTGGTAGATCAGTAACCAGGAAACCTATCATATGCCTGATTTTCAGCCACTGGCCTGAAGTTACGTAACAAAAACACAACATTCATTTAAGCTTTTCCATAATATAGGGGTGTGTGTAGAGAGAAGAGGCGGGGGGGAACCAAAAACAAATAAGTTATTCTTGCAGATTTGATGAAAGGTTCATGGGCCAAACAGTTTTGCATGAAACCCAGTAATTTTTACTTTCCTGCTTAAACTCAAAACCAGCCAAATTGCATGCGGTTTGTGCTACTGCTGTGAACAGCTTATATGGCCATACTAAGATCATTAGCAGTCAGATTATCATAGCTATATGTTAGTTAATAAACAGGATAAATAATCATACAGATGTCATGTTTTGATGCTAGGACTTGACCAACACAAGAAAATTCAACAGCATTTGGCACAGAGGAGCATTCTAAGAATTTGTACATAATCTGCTTTTTTGTAAACCTTTTGAGAAAGAGCTGTTTACATGGTAAGCATGTTTTTCTTCAAGAGATTATGCTCCTTCCAAGTCAATTAACTACATTCCAATGAAAACAGGGAGAATTTTAAATAAATGATACTAGTTTGTTCATAAAGAAAGAGAGGAGGAGAAGGAGAACACAATGGAAAGTCTGAAATTGCGGTCACTTAAATAAAAACCCTTCTGTGCACAGCTGAAAACATTTTATCTCCTAAAATACTGACATTTTACCATGGGAGAAAGAACAAGAACATTAATCTTACAGGGGTTTTCACTTGTTTTGGTTGCCAGAGTGTCTCTGTTACTGCCTCACGTTTTGATTGCCATATTAAAGTCATTACTTACATAATTCAGTGACAGAGCAATCAGAAAAAAAGAGGCAAAAGATGTCCTCTGTGGAATCAGTGCTCAGTGAGCTGTGGGGTAAAGCAGAAAGGATCAGAGTACAGCAAATATCAGGATACTTTTCCTTGCTGAAGGCAGCAGTAACCTTCCCTACTTGTTAGCTGAGCATCTTATCTCAGCATTAGCCCACAGTACTAATACTGCCCACCTTAAGAGATGAGACTGGTCTCTATAAGACCCCGAGGTGAGGTGTTTATGAAACCATCACTCAGGAACTCTGTTGCATGAGGAGATGATGGAGATGTGGCACTGAGGGACATGGTCAGTGGGCATGGTGGTAGTTGGTGGTGGTTGGACCAGATGACTTTAAAGGTCTTTTCCAATGTAGCATGGCTGAAAGGGGAAAAGACTGCAGCACACATAACAGCATCATCATTCCTGAGGAGTGAGAGGATGCTCAGTTTGAAAGCACTCATTTACTTTGCTATGCAGTTACATTGGGGGAAAAAATAAAAGAAAAAATAAGAAGAAAAAAAAAGAAGATCCTAACAGCTCACTACGTATGCAGAATTTACAGGATGTAATTTTGTTACTCCTAATTCCACGGACACATTTCCATGGACACATATGTCCAACCCTTAATCTTCAATGGAAACCTACCTGCCTATGCTCAGAGGCAGAGCTGACTCTCCCAGTTCCTCATCACCTGTCACATTGATAGAGCATGAGTCATATTCAGATGTCAAAAAAGGTCTGTCCACATAGAACTTTACAAAAAAAAAAACCATAATGCTACAAGTCTGACATAGGTCAGATCCCAGTCCACTGTGTTCTTCGTCCATCCTGTAAGGAGTCCCCACTGAAAAGGGAAAGACTACTGTTGTTGTTATTCCTATTCCCCTAACACTATGGATCAGGGCCCCTTTATTTTAGGCACTGTGCAAACAAATCACTCTAACAGTCCTTCCCTCGGGTGTTCCCCAAATAGGAGTGCCTAAAATCTTTCATTTGCCTAGACCTCCCACTTCCTACAAGAACATCAGGATTTCAGAATGTGAGAAAATAGCTCAAGTTTATCTTCTGCGAGCTGAGAACTGGCAAGGTTAGACTTCTCTTGTTTCATACATCATACAGTGGTGGATTTCTTACTCTAGAGCATGTGGTTCCTGGTTCTAATCTCCTCTGTGGTGATGAACAGTGTGTTCAGCTACTGCATGAGAAAGTTTGCTAATTGCCAGTATCTGTGCTGGTGTCTGACAGATACAGCAGATGTCATGGTCAATTTCCAATTATGTGCAGAAATGAACTGCATACCCTGGAGAAATCAGAGCTTTCAGGATTACTCCTGCCCCACCAAATCTTAGGTGTTTCAACAGTGTGCCTATAACAAGCACAGGGAATAATAGATCAATAAAAGCTTTCACGGCCTAAAGCTTTATCATGGAAGCTTAAACACCTTTCCCCATCTTTCACACTGACTGTGTTGTCACTTGCAGTCTAAGACACAGCAGGAACTCAAGGTCTTGAGGAACATTGCTCTCTTGGACTACTAAAAGCTCTAGGAAATATTGTGTTCTGAGTGTTGTCTATCATCACCCTGCATTTCACAGTCTTACTGCCCATCCAATAGACAAACGTACAACTTTTCTTGCTACTCCCAGACCCAAAGCAGAAGCAGACAGTCCCTGGAGAAGCTGTGGTGCCCTGGAGGCACTGAAGGCCAGGTTGGATGGGGCCCTGGGCAGCCTGAGCTGGTGGGGGGCAGCCCTGCTAATGACAGGGAGTTGTGGAGTTCAGTGATTTTCAAAGTTTCTTCCAACCCAAGCCATTCTAAGATTCTATGATCTTTAGACACAAGTGATGAACTAGACACAAGTGATGAACTTCAACATCTTGGTTCCAAGGGACTATCACCAGTCTGCTGTGATTCTCTCTCCTGGCCAGCTTTAAAGTGAGAGCAACTATCCTCAAGACAGTATGACTTGATCACCACAACAGCAATTATATGAACAGCCTCCCTGAATTTTCTGCATTATCTTCTTGCTTTCTAAATTAAATTCAATAATGTTTCCCAGGGATGAAAAATCTCATAGACCGAGCTGCAATTGCTTTTTGTCTCTGATGCCTACCAGAAGCAAGTCTTGGCTAAGAGGGTTTCTAGCAATTGAATTCTACCTTTCTGTTTGTTTTCTTCTGGTGGGCTGTTACAAATGAAGGTTCAGTTTCCTTGGCAAATTCCACAGCTGTGTGAAGTGTTCTTCTCCTTCTTTCACATCTCAGTCTGCAGAGCTAAGTCCAGCTGAACATCTACAAATTGGCCCACTGCTAATTTATCTTGGAAAGTCTCATGTGGCTGTGCCTGGAACGTCAGTTTTCTCAGGTCCTCAGTTCAGATGGGGCCTCTTTTTTTTCTTTTCTAAATCTCATGTCAAGAATTTGAGCCAAATATGGATATATCTTATTCTACATCCGGATCTAAATAAAAGCTCTGCTGCAAATCATATTTCCGAGATTTTTCTCTTCAAGCAACTTTTTTTTTCCTGAGGGCACATTTTACCATATTATCAGAGCTAGTTTCTGTTAGAATTGTTTATGGAAGGAGAAAAAAAATAATGACAGCATCAGAGATATTCTTTGATGAGATCTTATTTACAAAGTATGCCCACAAAGTCCTATTTCCCAGAAAAAAAAAGAAAAAAAAAGGAGAAAAAAAAAAAAAAGTAGAAACAAATGACAGCAGAATATTTTCTTGCTCACAGTTACTAAGTCTCCCTCTTCTGTCAGTTCTGCTTTTTCTCATGATGACACACATAACAGCTGGCTTTTTTTTTCTCACGTGTTCAGTGCCTGCCTGTGACTGTGGACCTTCCATTTAGCAATTAGAGAATATCTCAGCTCTCCTTTTTTCACTTCTGAATCGGCCTCATCTATTTTTCTCCTCATCTCAATGTGCCAGGACCTTACCATGGAGCAAAGGTTTTGCTTTAAGGCAACCAGTAACACCTTGCTATAAACAGCTCAATGTCACATGCTATATTCTCTTTGCATCTTTTGAGGCCATAGTTCATCCCTCAGTCATGTGAAAGCTCTGCACTGCCAGGTCACGTAGCAGCTGAATGCATGGTTGTGTGGGCAGGCTCTGAATGGTCAGCTAGATCACACAGCAGTGATTTTGTGCCATAGAAAAAGCTGCCAGGAGAGTCCCAGAGTGCTTCATGCTCAGCTCCCCACTCGCTTTGTCCAACAACAGTGAAATGCCAGCAGAGAGACTGGGAGCTAGATGCTGGTTTTGCACCTCTTTGGACTGCCCTGACTCTGGCTACCCTGTAACGTCCAGCTATTAGAGCTTCTCCAAGATTGCTTCTCTGCTATTTCCACAGCTCTCTCATCCTTAACTACTCCCTTACTTCCTCATCACTAAAATATTTCCTGTACCATAGCTGCTCAGGCTACCTCAAGGGCCCTTCTAGTTCCCCAGCATTTCTCTGTGAGTAACCTTTTGTATGTACCTCAGAGAAGCTGGATCCAGACCTTTCTCAGTTGCAGGGGTCAGTTTTTGCTGTTCTCCTCAGACAATCACTTCAGACTGTGCCTGTGTCAACACAGAATCATAGAACTGAAGAATCTCATTAAGGCTGAAGAAGATCTTTAAGATGACCTAGTCCAACTGTCAGCCCATCTCCACCATGCCCACTGAACATGTCACTGCCACAACCACATGGCTCTAGAACATCTCCACAACTCCATCACTTCCATGAGCACAACCCAAACATCTAATGGCTCTATGTATTTATGAAAGAAAGAACACTAGACAAGTCAACCTAAATATCATAACATGTACAGACAGACCTCAGGTCTTCTGTGCTCTCCAGGATGGCTTTTTGTCTAGGCATGCTTACTATTTGACTTCTGGGTAAAAGTTAGCCTGTACCTGTCCATATAAAAATGTCTTCTGACAAGTTTTATGATAACTCAAATATAACCCTGGAAAAAAAATTATGTTGCAGTTTTCCTTATGATTTCTCAGAAAGGTAAAAGCATCCTAGGAAAACACAAGATACTGTATTTCCCAGAGCAGCAATCACCTTCATCATGCTGTCAGAGGTAAAAGAAAACAAACCTTTCCTTTACAACATCAATCAAATTGTGCATAAAAACCTCCAACTCGGGATTCATCTGTCCCAAATAGGCTTCCCCCAATGCAGTATCCAGTCACTGAGTGAGGCTTCCTTTGTAGTCAGCCAGGTGGGGTGCTTTGCAGGGTATGATTCATTCCACTCTCAAGCAGGTAACTAAATTAGGGCAAGAAAGGCCCTGGGGAGCAGCTTTAATGTAGATACATACCCCCAAACTTTTAAAGTTCAGTACCATGGATCCCACCTCTAGATACTTTTTAGCTAACCCAGTTTATCAACAACTGTCAATGACCTCAGCAAAAAGTAGACACTTTGATCTGTATTTTTATTGAAGACTCCAGGCTTGCACCACAGAAGTCTAGAAAAGATTAGCCCTTCAGAGCACACCAGGGGTTTAATAGGAATAGAACCAGCTTCACAACACCTCTGACTTCCTTTCTGGGATCCCACCTGGACCTTTGTCATCTGATTTTACACACACAAGCATTCTCAAATCAAATGTGTACTTAACTAAGCACCTTACAAGACTCTGAAGTATACATTTGGCATCAGTTCAGCCCAAATTACCCACACTTTACTTAATATTACTGTTTCAACAAATCCCAAGATGCATATGTAGCTTTATAGACACACAAAGCAGATAGATCACAGTCCATTAAAGCTTTGAATCTAAACAAAACATAGCAGCAAATACTACTGTGTGGGGGCTGAGGAAACAGTTACAAGTGGCAAATCCAATTTTGTACATATTTCGTATTAAAAAAAAAAAAGTTTGCACATTTTTCTGTTGATATTTCTGGGCCTGGTATTTTATGCTTGAAAAGCTTCTTCCTGACTTGTCTGTTTTGATTTGCATTAAACCATTTACTTCATGAGAGTCTCCCAAGAGACTACAGGATTGTCATAAAACTCCCTGCCACTCTATTTTAGGCGGACTATCAATGTTCTTGAGTGTCCAGACTATTAGAAGCTGTCTCCATCCTTGCTAATAGCTGGGGAGTACTGACCGCCAGCTCCTCTCAGGTCATCTCCTGTGGCATGCTGAACAGTAAACTTCCTCAGAATACCCACACTGTTTCCATGTAGCTGGCAGCCTGGCTGAGGAGGACAAGAGATGGAAGAGCTGCTCTGCCTGCCACACTGTCTCCCAGTCATTCCAGTTGGCCCCAGATGAGCATCGGCACTGCTTGTCACCAAGAGGATGAGGGGAACAAGGCAGGGAGCAGAAAGATCCTAGCTCCGGATCTCTGGAGGGAGGAGGTGGTCTACAGAAACATCTTACTCCCAGTCTGATCACAGAATAACAGAATCATATGGGCTTGGAAGGGACCTCTGGAGAACACCAATTAAAACCCCCTGCTAAGGCAGGTTCCCTACAGCAGGTCACACAGGAAAGCATCCAGAAGGTCTTGAGTATCTCAAGTGAAGCAGATTCCACAACCTCTCTGGGCAGCCTGTTCCAGTTTTCTGTCACTCTCAAAGAAGTTCTTTCTCATGATGAGATGAAAATTCCCATGTTCCAGTTCATATCCATTGTACCTTGTCCTGCCACTGAGCACAGCCAAAAAGAGCCCAGCCCATCCTCTTGGCAATTGCCCTTTTCTGCACCTCTGATATTTCCTGATCACCTAACCTCTGCTTTGCATATCCAGTGCTATGCTGACACATGCTGCCCGTATTAGCTATTCATCTGCACTAAATTACTACTCTTATTCTTACCCTAATTTGTCTCTAATTGTAATTATATGAGCGTGTTACTTCTTATAGCACCTCATGCCAAATCCTGAATATAGCCTCACTACTAAGACAATTACAATTAAATGAAACCATACCTATTTGTGTATAAATTGACTCTTGCATGCACGGTAGGATAACAACGGCCTCTGCTTTCTCCCTCCACCTCATCCACACCTGCATGTCCTGATGCTGGTATCCAGCACAGACCCTGGCAGCAACAGAAATATTTCTGTTGAAGGACTTGACGTGCAATGGACAGGCCTCTCTGACCACCAGCCATAAGGCCAAAATGACCTCCAGGACCTCTGCCACCACACATCAGGCAGTCCCACTGATTCCCCTAAGAATGGCCAAAGCCCAGTGATGCCAGCCCACTCCTGCAATCCAAAGAACACAGGGATGAAGTTGGCTTATAGTCCAAGGACTATAGCCCACTGGACTTACTCTCTGTCTCCCTTTAGAGAGCTCTATCCCATTGAGAGAACATTAGCTTTTTCCACTGATTGCAGAGGCTGAATTTTATCTCTAGTGATTACATACTGTATAGTGGCACAAATTAAGTCAAAGTGGAGCTGAGGAAATCCATTACAGTGAACTCTCTGCAGGATTTAGATGGTTTGCAGTAAATAAGGCCTGTGGCCATGCAGTGAATGCTGAGAATGAACCAGTAATAACAAATTGCTACCCAATCAATGAGCACCAGACAGCCAGCACACTAAAAGGGGACATCATGTCACAGAAAATAGAGCACACAAGTGTGTAATTGGAAGCCATATCACACCGCATACATACAAGCAGCTGGAATGGATAACACGTGAGCAATTTAATTCTTCCTCTTTATAACTTTTGAGTGTTTTATGTCCCAGTCTTCACATTTTCTGGTTTCTTAGATTGAAGATACCAATAAAGTGATAGAGCATAGACTTGTTAACCACTAACATTAGCTTCATCAAACTCTGCTCTCAGGAACAGCTAATGAAACTGCACTTCTAAAGCAATCACAGTTTTCAAAATAGGCGCATGGGAAGTAGTTCATGGAAATGTACTGGGCTGGAGCACACAAAGCATGCCCGCATTGCCCCTGGGAAAAGCATGGTTACATGCTGTGTTGCAAGAGAGGCTGTGCTTTGCAGAGAGGTAGTTCAAAAATTAGCACAACTATAAATTTCTTCATGTGCTGTCATAGTACCTTATTGTGGAAACATATATGGATCTGCAGGAACTTATTCCACCTGCCTCAGAGGAATTAAGATATATAGAGTGCAAGCTTGTAAAGGCTGACAATCACAGAACATCAATAATTCAAAACCTGAGTATGACTCACACTGCCCAACCCATCCCCCTAAGGTTACTTTTACTTAATATTCACAGAAGGCACATTGTTATTTCTTCTTCAAAAAAGTCATGAATAACTTACCATTCATTACCCAAGCACTCTTTCTTTCTTTTTTTTTTTTCTTTTTTTTTTCTATTTTAACAATTGACTTCATCTCAAGTAAGCACAGAAAATGTTGATTTCCCAACCTCTTAAAATCTTAGTTCATTGTTGGTGAGCATAAAAGTATTATTGAAAAACTTCTAGTTTGCAGAAGGTTACATTTTTGTTTGTTTGTTTAAGGGGCTTAACTTTGTTTTGTATTTGTTTTGTAAGCAATATCCTTCTCTGTTCCTAAAAAAGGAATCCAATGGAAAAAAAAAGGGGGGTAAAAGCCAGACTACATGAGCATTTGCATTTATCTTCAAATAAATATGTCAGAAGTCATTCCTCAGACTATCAGAGAAATACGGAGTGCTAATGTCCTGTTACACTCTGCTTGGCAGAAGATGGTAAATTCTCAGGCATTCTTCCTTGGATTATTTTAAATGTCTCATACCAGAATGGTTTCCTCTATCCATCATGGGAAAAAGCGATCTCTTACCTGCAATCCTCTTCCATGGGATGAGGTGGAAACTGTCACTGTCAGCTGTCGGTTTTCTGCTTGGGAATCACACATGAACCCACTGGGAGTTGCACCTCTTTGAATCAAGTATGAGTCTTGTCATTGGATACCACAGAAACAGAATGATTCCCACCAACTTGCCCTACCAGGTTGAGACTGGACATAAAGATTTTCCTCTAAGTACAAGAGAAGTGATGGAATCAGGGTGGGATTATGCTGTTGTTTTACCATGAGTGGCAGACAAAATGGATCATAAAAAAGAATTCTTGCCTTAGCCTCCAGCTACTCTTTCTTATCATATGCTGCTCATTTGTTCCCATCATCCCATGTGCTTGAGATGTCATGATGAATCAAATGAGCACACTCATCTTTCCTCTCTAAGAGAGGGACAAGCTTAAAGCAATTTCCAGCCCTGTTCCCTTTATGGCCTTGAAAATACTTGGGCCAGAGTCTCCAAGAGAGGAGTGGTCTGGGAACTGAAATAAGCAGTGAAATGGTACAAGTGTGCAGCTGTTTTTCTTGCTTGTTTCTGTTAATGTAAAATGATAGTAAAACTGAAGAACCAGTGTCACTGTAGAAAATGAGCACCTTATTTCTAGTGTGAATTTGCCACTCTTCTGATTAGGGTACTTCTGTTTTCACGCATTTTACTTGTGTAGGTTTCTAGAACTGTGATATCACTAATATATTAGCTTTCCATTAATAAGATAAGCCAATTTGCTTTCATCGGTACCTATTTCAAAGCACAAGTACAGTCCTCCCCATATCTCTCTTTGTAAAAGACCTGTGTCAATGAGGAGTGACAATATTGCCATTATCACTTAATCACCAGTTTGGTACAACAGCTTCTCATCAGGCACACAGTGAAATGCAAGTTTATGCCTCATGCCTTAGCCAGAGCAAGCTCAGATGGGAGCATAGAGCATTGCTCTTCACCTCTTGCACTACCTGCCCATAACAGTATATTTAGTATCACCAGCACATCACCCCAGAGATGAACAGCCCTGCCTTCTGGAGTACTTTCATTTGGAAAACTAGAAAAAGAGACAGACCTTTGTCAAACCATGAGGTGGAGAAGTGGCCTACCAACATTTCAGATTGATCCCTGAGCGAAAAAAGTGCTTGTGCTCTCTGCTCAAAACCTTTTTCTTGAAGCACTGCCCCAAATTTTCCTATCTTCAGTTCCTTGTTAGTCCTAAAACAGTATAAAGAGTGCAGCAAAAAGCAGTAACAAGTATTAACACTAAAGTCAGAGACCAACAGACCAGACAAACTTCACCAGTGTCAAAGTGCAAATGAGCTGCCCAGGTTTTAACTCTTCCTCCAGCTGCCTAAATTTAGCGTAAGCTTGAGGCGCTCTACAGCAGCAAAGATGGGGTGGCTGTCAGGTCTGTGGCGCACGACCTAGTTAGATCAAGCAACATACCACCAACACTTGCTTCCAAATTCTTGGAAAAGATTTTCTAGACTTTGTGTCCTTCCATCACTAAAACCCAAAAGTACATGTAACAGTACTACTATAAATATAGAGTAAATGTAACTAAGAAAGCAATTTACAATTGTAATAGCCATCCCACTTCTTTTTTTAAGTTTGTGCATACATAAATATATACATATGCTACATACATATTTATAGACATATATATCTATATATACTCACATATATAATTTTGCAAAAATCATCTGTGCAGTGCCATATCATTTTCAGTGTTTGATTTTGTGTTGTTTTTTTTAAATTTTATTCCAGGTGGGGGTAATTAAGCACCAGTTTGCTTAGTTAGACATCACAGAACATGCTTAACAATGTTTTGCAAGGGTTGATAGTGATAGGACAAGAGGGAATGTTTAAAACCATTGTTTTAAACTGACAGGGGAGGTTTATATTCAATATTAGGAGGAAGTTTTTCACACAGAGGGTGGTGACGCACTGGAACAGGTTGCCCGAGGAGGTTGTGGATGCCCCATCCCTGCAGGCATTCAAGGCCAGGCTGGATGTGGCTCGGGGCAGCCTGGTCTGGTGGCTGGCAACCCTGCACATAGCAGGGGGTTGGAACTGGATGATCATTGTGGTCCTTTGCAACCCAAGCCATTCTATGATCAAATGAGGGAAAAGTTAGAGCATAACACTTGAACTATTGGACCGTGTCCCACTACAAATTCAGTAGGAGAACTTTAGCAATACAATCTAAATCCAGGCCCAAGTCTCCCTCTTCCCTACAGAGTCTCAATTCCCAGCCTCTTCTGTCAGCACTAGCAACCAAGTGGAGAGCTTAGGTTTTCCACAGCCCAACAGTCAAAGAAGGGCCAACTCCACTCCCACATCTGGCTTTATGAACAGTGCCACTGCCTTAGATATGGCCACAGTCACCACTTGTGTCCAGAGGAAGTTATTCATTACTAGCTCTTTCCCAGTGACTGAGATGGCATTTTTCTAACAATGTGAAGGAAGGAAGGGAGAGAAATAGCCAGATATTTCCTTTCAGGTGACTGCAAATACTAGAGATGAGTGACACCAAGAGCACTCTGCTGATGGATGTGCACGTGGAGGCCTACACATGTGCATGGCCAGGACTCGGCTCTGCCTAGTGAGTTCCCAAAGCCTGTTACCAGCTGCTCTGAGTCCATGGGCTATCAAAGCCCAGCCTAGCAATGTGCACTGATAGCAACAGTGTATTCACCAGATCTTAAAAATAACATAATGCACGCCTCGCACTTTTACTTGAAAGATATCTAAGTGCATGATGAATATGCATGAATCAATCCCCACCACTGCGCCAGAATGTGCTGAAGCATGTTCCCAAGAGTGAGGATCTGCAGAAGCAATTCACACCAAATAAGCATTATTATTGCCTGTTCTTCCCAGTTCATCTTGAGAAATGAAACATAAATACAGTGATGGCAGCTCTGTCTGAGCTGTACAGGCAAAATTTCCATCACAGGAAGAAAGAGAACATTTAAACAGAGCTCCCAAGTTATATCATCTCCTGAGAGGACACAACCCATCGCCTTCTCCCATGTACAGTGCCCTTTATTGCTGAATCACATTGCTGCCTCTGTTGATTAGCAGAAGCTTCACATGAGATTATCCTCAGCAGGCTGTTGGACAGACCCAGAATTATAAACCAAACAAGTTTCCAAATCATGAGATCAAACAGTTTAGCACCTACCTATCCAACCAGCTCTCTGGCTTTTGCAGTTAGAAAGTGCTGAACACTGCAGAGCTCTGAATTTGGAGAGAAATTGTAATCAAACAGAGAGAAATTTGTTCTGTGCCTACACAGACAATCGTGTGAGCCTGGCAGGAGAAGATTAAACAAGACTGGGCTGTAAATTTGCATTAGTTGGAAGTATAAATCAGGCCTTAGACATATTAGGCAGACACTAGGCCTGTAAATAATGACCCATGCACAATAAACAGATTCTTGGCAGGAGGCTGCCCTTAGGACACAATGGTAGAGGCTCCTGAGATTTGATGAAGGAACAAAAAAATAACCAAAAAGGGGAGGGAAATATGATCAGTTCCCAGTATGTATAACACTGAGGACTAAACAAATCAGAACAACCTTGAGGCATGCAGGCCTCCCTGATCTTTCTCAGGTTCTCACCTTTCCATATTCCACTTGCAAAGCCATAAATAATGAAATGAAGACCTAGGGCACTTTAACAGTAAAGTGTCTTCCAGATATTCTATCAGCAAGAGCAGTTCTCGGTGTTTATCACGGAGATACAACTGCAAAAACATTGCTCAGGCTTAATCTCTCTGGCACTATAAGATCCAAAACAATACCAGTCTTTTCTGCCCCTCACCTTCATTAACTGATTTGCTTTGTATTGAACTCCTTGAATCTTCTTTGGAGGTAGAGAGCTCTAAAACCTTTTTCTAGTTGGACAAAACACTAAGATACTAGGGCATGGATATCACATCTAAATAAATAAGATGCTTTTTACTTTTTTCCCATAGAGATCTGAATGGAGTTTTTGTCCTCTCCAAACTCAAGATGATGACTACAGGGCATTGTAGAGGAAGAAGGCTTTTAACTGGTTTGAGAATAACTTCCAGGTCACAGTTTAGTCACTGAAGGACAAGAAGTGCATAATGTTTCCTTGTGCATGCAAAGATTTCTATTCCATGTACAGATGAAAAACTGAATAAAAGAAGGCCCATACACGAAGGAAATAGGGAAAAACAAAACAAAACAAAAAATAGAATTATCTGTGTTTATCCATGAATTTATAGGACCTGTTATCCCTCTTGGTTACTGCTTCCACACCTCCCAGTATGTTCAGTGTGGCCTAGAGTGTCAAATGAGTGATCAACTGTGGAGTGATTAAACTCTTCTCACAGTGTGTTTTGGTCAAGTCTGCCCTAAGTTCCAAGATTCTCCCTCTACTGGAATTCTAGTTCTATCCACTCATCGATTCTACCTGCTGCAGACTGAGAAAGGGAGCTGGGCATAGAATGGGCTTGCTGTGCATAAAGTGAGATGGAAATAAGGAGTGGGTGCTGCTGGCTGCTGTCACCAAGGACAGTGGCTTTGACCGATGGTAGACTAAAACGCTTTCAGTGTTACATTCTTCCAGCCAAAAGCATCATTTTGTGGATGTTGGCCACTTTGCTCAAGAAGCAGGGAGATAATTTGTATTGCCAAGCCAACATTCATCTAGTGAGATCCAGACTGTTTTTTCTTTGCCTCCTACCCTTTACATCACTGGCAATGAACGTCCCTAACTCCCCAGCTCTCCAAGCAAAGCTGCAGCCCAAACCAGTCTTGGTCTATGCGCAACTCCTGTTCAGCCAGGAGCCTGAGTCCCAGGGGAAGTGAGCATGTTCAAACAGCCCATATAAACACAAGTGCTCAGCAGTGCTCCCATAAAGGTATTAAACTTAAGTTGCCTTCTTATCTTTAACACTCACCATCTCCCATGCTGGGGCCAGCTATTGTAGCTTATTGTAGCCTGTACATACTTTGAAAAAAGATCTCCACTACTTGGTGAACTTCACTGATGCAGCCTCTTCCTTTTCCTCCACCCCACATATTCTCTTTGTACTAATACAGAAAACCTCCATTTTGTTCTTTGGCATGATTTCTGGAGTACCGAGAGCCCACAGAAGAGTCTTGCTGCTCTCAGTCTCTCTGCCTAGCACTACAGCATGACCAAGCAGTTACCTATAATGTTATGCACAGCTTCTAGAGTCCAAGTCTTAAGCATGCCTTAGTGCCAAGTTTTCTAAATATCTCTACTGACTACTTGCAACTGTCAAATTTCAAGAGTTGCTAAGCAGGCCAAAGAAAGTCAGTTTATCTTGTAAAAAGAGCAGAAGGCATGCCCCTGACACTATGGCATTCCATTGCGAAATCTTAAGCATGGAAAAACCAGTCTCTTACTAAAATCTCAGTAAGACATTTTCTCTACTGCAGCGAGGACAGAACAACAGTATTCTCTATCTCTATTTCTGGAAATAACTGAGTATATCTAGAAAAGTCTGTCACAAATGCATTAACCTGAAGTGTAGGCTTGACCCAGGAAATGCCTACTAAAATGGTTCAAGACCGGTAAAGCAAAGTGAAACATAGGTAGGTCTAAACTTTGGAACATGCCAGGAGATCTACCTGTGCTATAGATATGCACACAGACAGGGCACCACAGGAGAGAATAATTAATTCTTCAGTAACAGGTATCATTCTGCTCTGGCACCAATTTGGTTTTTCTCTAGCTTGTTTCACATCAGAACTGACTCCTGGGGTAGCAAGAAAGGCTGGAGCACATCCAGATTTCATGTCCACTTGCTGTCAGGATGCTCACAAAGATATGTGATCAGAGGTAAGACAAAATGCCAGTGCTCACAATTTAGAAGTAGATGAAGAAGCCCAAACAGTATGAGGAAGGGCTGTCTGAAGAAACAAAGAGGTTTAACACACTGTTGGCTTTCTTTGAAGTCAGGCAAAAATGTTACATTTTTCTCTAGGACAAATAACTGCTTCTGGGGCAAAGAGAACACATTGCCTTGTACCAAAAATCTCCCGGGCACCATAATTAACAATAGGCCCTTGACAAGCTATCATCTTAGCTGTATCCAACCACATCCAAGATATGCACAAGTGAAATCACACAATCACAGAGCTTTTTGTACTCCTTTCAAGAATCTGTAGGATGCCCCACAAATCCAGCCCTGTAGCCACCACAGCTGCATGCCTTTGGAGTCCACTCTACACTCTTCTTTCCCTTTTCCCTTAATGAATCTGAAAGAGCAAAGATTTATAACAGGTACAACTAGTGTGAGTTGTTAAGATATACACTTTGATTTGGAGAGAGCTTGTTGCTGCTGCTCTCCTCCTGCAGATTCACATTTGCTCTTTTTTCAAGCAAGGTGTTGCTCTTGGTATACAGAGGATGATCTGGTGTTGGATGTGCAAGTTTTGTGGCACTCCCTGAGATGCCTCTTTCTTGCACACAGTTGAGGTCACACAGGGCCAGAAGAAGGGTTGAGAATGAGCCTTTCAGCATGTTGAACAATTGTATATCTAACTGCATCCAGCTTACCTGGCAAATTGCCTTTCCAGGACAATGAGCAGGCAGCCAGCAAGAGCATTGGAGCAACCCATGTGCAAGTGTATCATCTGCACCAGGGTCCTCGTGCATTTGGTTGTCATAGTTTTCAGTGGATATGGACTGGAGATTTTTAGCAGCTCTGTTATGATAGTAGATCAGTATTTGTGACGAAAGCCAGTATTCAATGTTGATACTTGCTAAAATGTCAAAACAGCTCATGAAAATAAGAAAGGAAATTCCCCAGTCATTGAAAAAGGGAAACAGAATTACTCCCTCGAATTCATTTCTCCACTGAAAGGAGGACTTGCATGCTTTCCATAGACTCCCCTGGATTCACCCTCAAATCTGCCTCAACTCTCATACTGTACACAAATGTACGTATCTCTTTTTTCTTCCATTTATTTTTTTTAGCATCCCATTTCTAAAAAGCATCTTCAACGTGCATAATGCAGCAGCTGCCAATAAGTCACTAGGATAGACAGCCTTGTTTTCCACAGGGATGTATGTGTAGTCAGAAAGAAACGAAGCATCTAAAAATAATGCCCTTAACACTCTACATGCAGCTGGTTTTCTCCAATTTTCCACTGGCCCACGGCTGTATGCTGATGACAGTGTAAGAAGAGATCAGAGAGCCAGCTCAGTACTTTTCCATGGAAGGATGAAATCTCTAAGAATAACAATTTATCAGAGGAGCTGTGTCTGTTTGACCTGGCTCAATTTCAGAGATTAGAAACCAAATAACTCACAATGTATCGTGTTGACTTTGTGGGGGTTTCTTATCTAAGAAGTGATTTTCATGTTTCATCAGTTCTCAGGGGGAGAGAGAATGCACATCTGTCTTCCAAAGTGGATCAGTGAGAGGATAATAACAAGTAATAACTACTCACGTGGAGTGTCTTTCATCTTAGACGATCCCAGAAGTGTGGTCCAGTCATGAACTGCTGAAGTTATTGTTGCTTTCAGTGAGAATAGCAGCATAACCCAAGATGGGGAAGTACCATTGCAGCCCTGCAGTAACTGTCTAGTCTGTAGAAAGCTCTCTCTATGCTGCTTGGAAAATAAGTCTTGCTGAACTGAAAAGTCATATGCTGCAAAATCTGCACATTCTTGGTTCTCCGAGGTAGAAAGGGATCTTATGCAGTAGTAACCACCAGCAGGGTTTTCCACAGTGCCAGGTAAGCTGGTCAGTTGAAGGCAGGGGTAGACAACCCTGCTGGGATGGAGGAGGCAGTCATGAAAAGAGCCTGAAAATCCTCATGATTACAGCAACTGTATAGCTCAGTATCTTGATGTCACCTACAGAAACTGTCACAGCATCTCTGGCTACACTCATACTAGTAAACTGCATACTGGCAGGATTCACATACTGACCTTGAGGTCAGCTGGAACAGATTGGCCACATGTGTTCCATCAAATTTTCATTGCCTACAAATCAGGGTGGATGCATTCTAACTCTCTGTAGGGAATGGTCCTTGCACTGAGGGAGCTAATTCCATGTGCTGCAAACACTGACTGCCCCCTGCAACTACCACCCTAGGATCTATTATTAATAATTCAAGATCAGGTTCAATTAAGTTGCAGCACCTGTATCAAGCCCCCTCTAGTCCTTACTTTACTAATACAGAAACAAGTTTACAATGAGGAGGGTGTCAGAATCTTTTGTCTTGTAACAAGTGAATTGACAAGATGAAATGGTCACAAGTTGCACTAGGGTAGGTTTGGATCGGATATCAGAAAGAATTTCTTCACAAAGAGAGTGGTGAAACTCTGTAATGGGCTGTCCAGGGAAGTGGTGAAGCCTCCATTCCTAGAGGTATTTAAGAAATACATGGATGTGGCACTAAGAGACATGGTTCAGTGGTGGGACTCCCAAGCTTAGGTTGGCAGCTTGACTTCATAATCTTGAAGGTCTCTCCCAACAATGATAATACAATGATTCTAAGTCAGATTCCACTGTTGGTTACCCACATGGTCTCAAAAGGATAGCTCTCCACTGTCTCCTCCCCATTCCTCTTCACAGTATACATAGACATTCACATTAATGTAATTAGATTTACATTCCAGCTCTTTCCCAGCTTAAGCCTTCATTACTTTAATGACTCAAAAATGCCAGGTGCAACTTCAAAGGGACAAATTTGGTAGATTGCTAAGATAGGATCTCCATTATTAGCTCTTGAAGATATGCATATTAAAAACATAACAGCAAATAATAAAATAATAATAATAATAATGATGATTAAAGCATGAAGACATTGCTTCAGTGCTTGGAAAAACTGCTCAAATTCTCAACAGAGAATCAAAATACAACAACCAGAGGTTAGCAGTAGAGAATAACACCAGGATTCCCTGGGAGGAGACTTGCTGAAGTCCCCAGCCAGCCTCAGGAGCAGGGAAAAGTTCTTTCCCATCTCAGTGGACATTTGTCAAACAAAATGGGATCCATTTTTATGGGCTCTGCCAAATATAGATGTTGTGTACTCCTGGTTCACTGTCATGACCACTGTGGAGGTCATGCAGAAAGAAATATTTCTCACAGCACAAGACCAAGTGAAATGGATTACGTAGCAACCTACACTTTCAAGTATAGTCCAAGCTTCTCAGTTCCCCTCCAGGAAAGCCCTGTGTACGTGCTCTGGTGCCACAACCCATTTTGAGTGCTAAATTTGTCCAACACACAACATCTGCGATATTCACAAGCACACGAAGAGCCCTCTTCTGTGACACAGTGGGAGGAGCCACATGGAACCACACTTGCTTCAAATGTTTGCCAGACCAAATAGCACTGGATACTATATATAAAAATGTGCACATTTAGAGGCCTTAATCTTCTCCTTCTCATGCTGCAACTGTTGATCCTCCTGGAGACCCTAGAAGATGCAGCAGTGAGGCTCTGCCATTGCATTAGCTGCTGAAGCGCATAATATGGCGGCAATGCATGCAGCAGGTGGCCAACACTCATCCACACAGCTGCTGCGATGGCATACTGAGGCAAACCCCACTGAGAATTACAAATAGATTTAGTTCTTTGCAAAATGTTTATGTCTTGTATCATAAAGTCTGACAATGGATTTTACTGCTGCCCATGAGGGATATGGCTCTTTCCTCATTTAGTGGTTCTTTTCCAGATGATTTTGATATTTTCCTATTCACTTTCTTTCCAATAGTCTGGTTTTAAAATTTCACGTAGCCCCAAAGAACTCAAAAAACCATCATGCTATGCCTGCACACAAGTCTTGGGCCCACAGCATCGTCAAGATACACACAGACATGAATCAAGATTGCATTTAGGAACTGCAGAGCTGGGAAAGATTGCTCAAGTCAGTCTCAAGGATACTCCCTTCTTTCTCTACAAATGTCTATCAGACAGCAGCTTCCCATATTTTCTGTTAGCCTTTGCTGAGACAGTAAATATGTATCATTCTCATATAGATGCAGACATAGGCCATATAGTTGCATTGTTCCATATAGCTGCAGAAGTAATTTTTAATATCATGTTCTGAACCCTGGATACCCCCATGGTTTCAGAAACTAGAAGTAGCTTAAGGTTTAAGACTACCCTCTTAACTATATCACGGTGCAGTGTCTTGCCACTTGTTTTGGCCTCTGTAGGCTTGTTACCTCTATCCCAGCCCAAAGTCCAGAGAAACCAAAGAAAAAATTCTCATGCTGATACCTTTGCTCCAGAATATAAACAGGGTGATCTGAACCAGACTAGGAGTGAAAAGGCTAGAGAACTATGGGCTTTGAAACAAGTAGTCCTTAGCATATTCAGGTTTGACCATTACTTTTTTTCCCCTTAAAAGTTAGATTGGAAAAAATAGATGCATAATCAGATAATATTATAGCAGATAATATATTTTGTTCTTTCATCTACCAATACTTTATAATGAACGTGTAGGGCCCTGAAGGCAACTCTATTTTAAGGAAGTCTACATCATAGATCACTGGTTTCTGGGAAAGAATTAGGAATAAAAAAAACCCAAAAACTTTGATGTCTTATGGCTCACAGCAGAATTCTTCATGAGATACAAGCCACTACAAAGAAAGGATCCTTCTGGGTGTTAGCAAACTGGTGTGAATATATAACTGTTAGCATACAGTAAAATTGTTGTTGATTGTAGAAATATTCTCACAACTTACAATGCATGCCTCACTACGCAGGACAGCCACAGAACACCATATGATGAGGTCTACACTAGGCAAAGAACTACAGTGTTGCTATGATCTTTTCAGAAGATTACCCACATATTAAATAGGCTATGCTGTGATTTCTTGTTGTGAGCATGCAGAAGAATGGTGGAAGAAGAAACTCTCCTTTTGCAGATATTTTTTTCCCAGATCTGCTACTCCAAAGGTTGGTAGATCAAAAACATTGCCACCCTTCAGCACAGACCTCAACTCTTCCTAAAGCATGTAGAACAACACTCTGTCCCCATCATGACTACCAAACTGTAGAGCTGAGGAAATCATTCCCAGATAGCCTAGGCTATTTGGATCGTGTTTACCTTCAGAGAAGGATTACTACCTCTGAAGTGTTTGTATGATGCCTAGCACACCATCTCTAGACAGTCTTGAAGCACAGCAGTCAACAAGAACCATTCTTATGTCCAAAGCCTGCCAGGGCAGAAGCTGAGTTATCTCTAAGGAGCATGGGTAATGCTTCCATGTTCACAATTGAAATTTCCTTTCAGAGCATGTGAAACAAGGAATATCAAACTGGACTACATTTGAAAGGTCCTAAGTAGGACAGAGTGAAGTCAGAACTTTCAACCTTGCTTTGAGTTCATGACTTGTAAGTGTTGGCCTTCTGAACTCTGAAATTTTTGTTCACCTTAGTTCTTACATGGATTAATGGAAGATATCACGCTTCTTTTTTACACATACAGTTACTAAACTCTGCCTCCGCACCGAAAGAGGATGTCTTCATGCTGCTGTAGACAATGTTGTCAATTATGTGTATTTCTCTTCCTTCCAGGTAGATCCATCTACAGTCTTTAGATTTCAAGCACATATGTGGGGCATCTCTTCATATCTCCAAGAAGGGGAAAGTTTGTGAAGAATCTAAATATTCCTGCCACTGTAGGAGCCTCTGTTCCCAAATGAATAGAGATCCTAATCAGCTCCTTCTGGCAGCGATGGAAAAATTGCCACAGTCAGCTGCACCTGTTGATCCTTAAGGAGGCCCTTAGAAGAAATGGATGTCCCATCCTTGGAGACACCCAAGATCAGGACAGGGCTCTGAGCAACCTGATCTAGCTATAGGTGTCCCTGATCCTTGAGATCCCTTCCAACCCAAGCCATTCCATGATGATTCTATGACCGACACATGACAAACTGAGATATAACTTGAATGAAATGACAGAGTTCAGTATTCTAAGAAGAAGGAAACATGAGAGCAGCAAAAAATGAATCATATCTCTCAGGAGAGTAGATCTCACTATCCAAGAAAGTGTCTGGTAGAGACTTCTAAGAAAGATAACTGAGGATAGCTATGAGTTAGCAAAGGATTCTGTACTGAATGTGCTGTGACAAATCACAAGATTCAAGAGCAAAGCCTTGATCCCATCTCTGAGCCTGAAGTGCTGAGTTCCTCAGTTACCAGAATATCAAAGAGATCTTGCACAAATAAAGAAAATAAAAGCACAAAACTAAAGATGAGTGAAGTGGAATGGCATAAAGCACACAGGAATTAAAATGAATGTCAAGTTATAAAGGATATAAAGGCAATAAGAAGCAAATTAGATGAGAAAAAGTAGTATTTTTCCAAGCAGGAAAGGAGAAGAGCCCACAAAGAAGTAAAATATATGATTACATCCTTCTTTCAGTAATCATAAAAATTTTAACTGTGATTTAGTATTAACAAGGAAATGTCAAGGAGGATTACAGTATAGAAAACACTTTTCAAAATGACAAATTAAGCATATTCAAATCATCAAGGTCTGAGGAACTCTCCTCTCATACAATAAGGAACTAGCTGCGGTAATGTGAGAGCTTTTGTGATCACCTGGCATGACTTGTAGATGGAAAACACAGTATTTCTCTCCAAAAACGATGGATGAATTATATGCCAGTCAGCAAAACAGGGTTCTCTGAAATCAAGAACAACTTAGTAAGTAAAATTACCATTTTTAAGTACCTAGAAGATGATAACAAATAATTATTTGTCAAGAATAAATTGTGTTGAACTAATGTAATTCCTCCTTAGAAAGGACAATAGACCCAGTGGATTCAGAGACATTATGCCTTTTATTAAAGATATTGTTTAGCCACTAGATACCAAGCAAAGATGGTATGGATTAGGTCCAACTCTGGGTCTGTCTGCTGGAGAGGAAGCACCATGCCCCTTCTGAATCTTATCATGGCACAGGCTGTGAAAGAGCATGAGAAAACTGCCTGCTGCATGCTATAATGCTAAAAACAATCCCACTCAGAGGTGCTTTCAAAATCCACAATTTCCCAACTCTTACCCCATGGAAACATTCTTTTATTATAAATTGAAAGCACAGCTGAGGTAAAATTAAAGGAGGGCTCCTTAGGAGTTAGGAACAGGCCCCAAATACTACAGGGGCTTGAACTGTTTGCTGTAGGCCATCCAGTGGTTGGATTGAACAAGTCCCATTCTAGAAGGATGGCAGAATGTGAAATAGATCTGATGAGAATGCAACTATTTTTACATCCCTTGATGAAAGACAGAGAGGAGGCTAAAAGGCCTCTCAAGATGCTGTTCAAGATGCCCACTTTTTCTATGATTCTTTTTTTATTCTCTATTGTAATAGAGGCATTTTTTGCTTTCTATAGTAAACTATTTTATCATCCACATGGAATGATCTTTGTCCCTCTTCACTTTGCACTGGCTCAGGTTACTCTCAGCAATAAACCATAGCCAGAAAAGCAGCTGAGTTAGCAGACAAACAGCCTTTTAGGTCCTTATATAGCTTTGTTTCTGCAGCAAGGATGCTGGGAACTAGTGAAAAAAGTCTTGAAAAGAAGTGGGGGAGAAAGTGAAATAGAAGGGAAGTGGTGAAAGATGCTATGAGGGTTTGAAGAGAAGTGGAGAAAAACACAATAAAGTGAGATGGAGACATTCTGACTATGTCAAGGGATGCACTGAGCTCTGAGACAAAAGGAAGAGGGGCTAAAGGAGGAGTGATGATGCTGTGGGAAGACTGCTTGCAAGGGACAAAAATACCAGAATTGAGTTCAAGAGGATGGGTAGGGAAAGACAGCCAGCACATGTATTCCTGGGGAGGGAATATGTTTAGAAACCTTATTTAGCTATTCACACAGTCTCTCTCTCTCACGCACACACAGACACATACAAATACATAGTACATACACAATTTTATCCAGTCTAATCGTGTTAATAAAAACATGCAGCTAATTCCATGAATCACAACACTCCTAGAAAATACTTTAAGACTGTTCTTTATCAAACCCATTTTTAGTCAGAAGGCGATACCAACAAAGGTTATCTTAAAGCATCTGACTTTGAAACAGGTGGGTTTCACGCAGAAAGAAGTCTATACTTGCTAAGTACAAATATCATAATTCATTTACATTCTTCCACAATTTTTTTCAGACTTTCACCCCACTTAGCAAAATATTTTCCAGTTTTCTGCAATCAAAAAAAATAACTCAAAAAATTCATTTAGTCAAAAGACAGCTCGGCAATTTGTTTAAGTTCACGTTGCCAGACACATGAACAATTTATTTCTCAGTATTCCAATGGAAGACACGAAAATATAATTAAACCCAGATATTTTTACCAAGGAAATTTCCATTTTGGCTAACATGACAGTTTTCATATTAAAAAACAAAAACAAATACCTTTCAACTTAAAAACTGCACTGAAAAGACACTCTAAAGAGGCTTCTGCTGCAGGCAGTGGTGCAGTATAAACACCTAGACTGGACAGGAGATGAAGAAATAGATGCTTTGATTTGGCAGTGTAGTTAAGCAATAGGAAACTCTGTCCATACAAGCAGTTCTGCAGAGAACACACACTGCAGAACATTGTAGTTACATAAGAAAATCAAAATTTAAAAAGTCCCAGCAGAAACACCTTTGCAATTGTGGTCCTTGGGAAATGCCAATTTGACATGTTCAGGCTGGCTTTTCTGGCAGCTAGTTGCTCATCTAAGATGCTGAATCATTTTTAGGACCTAAGAAAACAATAAGCATAGATTTATGCGATCTTTCAGTGACACACTTTCTCAAGACAGATTAATCTGCTGAATGAAGGAGGAGCCTTCTGTAAAAAATGTATGTTTAGTTTACTGGATAGACAAATGCAACTAACATTTGGAGAGCATTAAGAAGGTAGATTAATTGCTTTGCAATGAGTATTCGTAACAAGTCATTGGTGGAAAATAATTCTTCTGCCACGATGGGAGACCAAATTAGGCTAACATACATCATTTTCATCAGTAAAGATGTTTTGAGTCTGAGTAGAGCTATTAAGCTTTTGGCTTTTAGTTACTAGGAACATCGTGCACATGTAAATAGGCAAAGTTTCAGCAACTGTAACATTAGTTCTGAAATAATAAAAGCTGACTAACTACTTGGTTTAAGGTATATTTTTGACATGTTAGCCCCATTCTCTGTTTTATTGTATATCACACGGTGTATGACTATGACAGGCAGTCTAGCTCTGGATTAATTAGTAACACAAATGAGGAGAAAGTATTTCAGAGCTGGTATGCGCTATTTGTTAAAATTAGCACCCAGGTTTGGGGATGTCGCAAAAAGATCTTCAGTGTACAACAGTTGCATTTTCATTTAATCCTAGGCAACATATCCCATATAACTATACAATTACAATGTAGTTAGGGCTGTGGATGTATATAATCTGGTAAGCTACAATATCCTGAAGACTTCCAAATCAACCTGATGTCAATGGGAGCCTTACACTTCTCTTAATTAGGTTGCCAACATGGTGTCTAATTACAAAGGGAACTGGGCCTACAGCACTCAATACTGCAGCTGTTTAATATTTGGGTGCCATTCTCCACAGTAGGATTCCCAGCATTGAACTAGGCAACCAGACTCTTTAGAGTGTGCCTAAGGATCTTCCCTTACAAAAGGATTCACAAGAGTTCATTCAATGGATAACAGATGCTCTAGATGGCTCAGAGGAAGTGCCAAGGACATACATTCACATCCTACATCTACCTCAAGGCTCAGCTGCCTTATTCTGGGCTGTATGATGTACTTGCCTTCATGCTATTCCACTCTGACTCCTCTGAACTGAAGCATCTCAATATTTTCCTTCCAAAAGAGTAGGGCTAAGTTATCTTTTTCTTGCATAGGGTCCTACTGTCATCCCAACCACCATGAGGAACAGATGGAGCTCTCAACAATAGATCTATGGACAGTTCTCCCTTTTTAGTGAGACTCATACCTACCTCTCCCCCATACTAGCTACCAGTTTCTCCAACCAGGCAGATTGGACTCTCAGGGGATAAGTGTATTGGTGGAATGATGTAATTGCCTCAGCCTCCAGTTGAACCAGGGGTCTGGAGTGGTGTGGAACCCTCTCTTTGATGTAAGGAAGGGATGCATCCCAGAGAGACCTGGACAGGCTTCTGAGGTGGGCCTGTGCAAAACATCATGAAGTTCAACAAGGGCAAGTACAAAGTCCTGAAAGTGGGTCAGAATCCCAAGCAAAAATAAAGGCTGGGCAGAAAATAGAACGTGACCAGTCGGGATGGGCAGCTGCGAGGAGAGGCAAAGGAGAAGAGTGCCGAAAACTTGCCAGGAGTTCTATCTCCTCTCTGACCACAAAGCCCCCTGGGGAATGTAGTTCTTCTTCTCTTCCTGACAGGTACCTGGAACTGGAGCATTAACACTTTAACTCCCAGTACACTACATGATGCTATGATGTGGAATACCAGTAAGCAAAAATCATAAAAGCATGACAGGGTGCTGAGGCACAAGCTGCCCAGAGAAGCAGTGGATGCCCCATCCCTAGAAATGTTCAAGGCCAGGCCACATGGGTCCTCAGGCAAACTAGTGGAAGGTGGTCCTGACCATGTCAAGGAGTTGGAACTAGTTGATCTCTAAGGTTCTTCCAAACCATTCTAGCATTCTCTGATTCTATGAAAATTAGACTTGAAGGTACCTCAGGTGGGGTGACCAAAAATGTATTCTGAAGAGAGGCAAGGAAGAACAGCACAGATGGAGTCACTGGAAAGTGGGTGTCTAGATATAGACAGGGATAGGGAGGATGAGGAAGAAGGGCCTAGATACAGCTGCAGTTCAGACTGAGAGGCTTTGAAGTTACTCATGTTAGTTGAAACTAAGACATCCTGGGACAAAGAGCTCTTATTTCCATCCAAGGAGCTTTTACAACTCCTTCCAGATATTACTGAAGAACAAGTTGGTTTCTAAACTTATAAACTATTAAGAAAATATCGTCAAGCCAGAAACATCAGACAAATGAGTGGAAAAGCTGTGATTTAACATCTTGAATAAGATTGATTTGATGTCTGAATCTCTTTCGTAAGCTGCCATGCTTTCAGCTCCTCACTTCCACAGCCTTTCAGAGAGCAGAAAAACAACACACTCCATCCACAAGCTGAAAAAAGTTACCACTGCAGTGCTGCTCCTTTCCATGCTGGAGGACATAGCTCTGTAAAGTGGGTTAAACAACTGTCTGCACTTCTGGCATATATGAAGGATATACCAAAGGGCAAATAATCAATAGAATTCGATTCTGCCCTTCTAAATAGCTAATATTTCAATATCAAAGTCTAATTCTGCTCTCACAAAATTCAGGAGAAAAATCTCTTTTTGAATGAAGCAACAGAAAGCCTTCAGAATTCAGTAAGATTTATGTACTTTGAACCTGTGAAGTGGACCCAGCAAAAAAGTTGAGAAAAGCAAAGCCACACTCAGGACTGGATTGGATTGCTTGCCCTAGTTTTCACTTAGAGAGGCATAAAGAATAGCCAGAGGATTAGTTCGTTATATGGTTAAAAGCTCCAATACCCTGCCAATGATAGCTCTCCCACTGCTACTTGTCTTTGCCAGAAGTCTAACGATGGGAGATTTCCTCAAATATGCTACTGTAGACTCAACCACAGTGTAAATAGTTGGGCTGCTGCTCCTCTGGGAAAGCAGCCATGCCAAGAACTGTCAAATAGCAGCAGCAACCAAGGAGGATGGCTCTCTGCCCCTTCTTGTTCACAGCACTGATGCACAAGGTATAGGGGATTAAACAGGTCTGTTACAGGGCTCACATTGTTGTAGTCAAGCATTTCCTCCTGCTTAAAATAACTGAAACAAGCCACCCCCAAAAAAGGGGGGGAAAAGGAGGGGGGTAATGAAACCAAATGCAAGGAAGTACGCTAATATATTACAAACACCTCACACTTAAAAACTGTACATAAGTACACACAAAATCCCAGCAATCAAAATCAATCCAAATCAAAAGTGGAGCCAGATCCTCTTTTCTCTTCTGTTCTCTCTACCCTTCAGCCTTTGTGTAAGATGTACCAATCAGAATACCAGTCAGATGGAGACTCACCTACCTTCAAGTCAGCCTCTTAGCATAGAAACCAAACATAGTCATTGCTTGAAGTTTCAGCCTTTCTCCTGTTTATAACTATGCCTTTAGCAGATACCTTTCCCTGCCTTGTACTGAATAGTGGCAGCATATCGTTCCTTTTTTGCAAGCCTGAAAAGTGCCAGGTTAAGCATGAAGTTGCCCATAGAACTACCGACCAAAAAGACTCATATTCTGGCTGAGATTTCTGCTTAATTTCCATCTCCACATGAAATACTTATCATGAAAGCAAATATTCTGTGATGATTAGACCAGCCCTGGTGGTTTCTTTGCCATCTGAGGAAAAAAAAAACCAAAAAAAACCCCTCTGTTTATAAATGAAACAGATGATTAATGACTTGGTTTTCAAGACCAAGAAGGCTCCATTATATGCCTCCATAGTTGCCTATCAGGGACTTAAATATAATTTATAACCAACCTGTACCTGTCAGGTGACACAGAAGCTTTAATACCCATTAGAGGCTGGTCTCCCCCAATCCCTTTTCTTCCCTCCACCCCCCCAAGAAAATTATTACTATTATGTTTACTTGCAGTAAATACCAAGGACTCTGAAGTAAAAAGAGCAGTGGGAAAGTACTTAGGAAAGATGGAGAAGATCATTGTTTGTAGTGATTCTAAGTTCAAAACCAGACCTGGCAATTAATTTGCTTTGATAGAATCATGTTTTTCGTTACGCCTGTTCCACATATTTAATTATGTACTAATCCACCTCCAAGAAATCAGAGTGAGCTAAACTAGAAAACCATTACCTTAAAACATGACCAGGAGCCAAGCATTTGAAATTCACTTATTGATACAAAACATAAGGCAGGCTTTCAGTACAAGCAGTCCCTCAGGTTTAATCTTAAGATCTATAATGAAAAATCTCTTCTCTTTGCAACTGTAGTCTTTTATCTCTTCCCAGGAGGGAGCAATCATCTTTCCAAGCCCTCCCCTGTGGTCCTAATTGTCAAAAAGGAGTCTTTGTGTTATTGCAGCCCCGTAAGGCTAATGAATTTACTGAAGTAAAGATCATATCTGACAAAGATGGACTACTGAAATAGAGCAGTTTACTGATTCCTAGCAACATGTTCCGGGCAAATCAGCTCCAATCAAACCAGCTTTGCTGAGAATTTACTAGTTGGTCTTCATGAAAGCACCATTTGTCACCAGCTCAAGAGACTCCATCATGTTAAAAAGATGTTAGTGTATCTATCGCATAGGGAAGACAGTTGTTCCATACCTGGAACTGAAAGCAGACCATTGCCCAAACTGGGACTGGGCAATTCATTAGAAAACTGGCACACTTACAGAGAACAGGATGACCTCTCTCTGTGGCAGACAGGATAGGGTAGATTTCCATTTATCTGCTATTTGTGAAGATGTGGGAAGCGCTGGGGTATGACTAAGTTGACTATGCCATCGTCCCATTGAAATGGTCAGGAGATGTGAACTCCCATATCCCAGCAAGACGAACTGCTGACATAATTGCCATGGATTTCTCCCATGATTGATAGTTGCCCTTAGTGTGGGAGAGAAGCTTTCTCATTTAATATAGCAATACAATTAAAACAAGCCATATTCAGAGTGACCCTGAATGAAATGTTCAGTGTTCTGCAGAATTCCTTCAGGGTTGGGATTTTTCCTGTCCAATATATTTTGGTCAAAAGACATATACCTACAGAACCTCCCTAGTCAATCCCAGGACTTCCTGCTCAGGAGATAAAACATTTTGGACTGAAATTTCAATTGTGTATGCCACCTGGCCATCATGACATTGTTTTCTGTTCCATAAAGCTCACTGAGCCCAGCAAACATTGCCCTAGGCCAGTAGTCAGCCAGTCACTAACCCCTTCAGCAAACTCCAGGGACATTTTCAGGTATTTTATATCATTAAACTACTTTTGAAATAAATTATTCATAATTTTGATTTGCTTCCACTTCACAGCAAGGATAAGTGCTTTGCTCTTAAATGTTTGCAGAGCTGCTGAGCAGCAGCTGGGAGGCTCAAGAGGCTTAAAAAGAAATTCATTTTCTAACAGGATTGTCTGAGTTAAGTTGCAGTCAGACTCATCTGCTCTCAAATGTTGAAATGGACAGATCTGATAAATACACCAAGGTAGAGTCTAACCCAATAGCAACAGATGTTGGAAAGTGACATTTGACTTTCTGTGATTCCGTGCTGTCTGGAAATCAGTGTCCAAGGAAGCAGAACTGGAGCATTTGCTTGCATTTGTTGATAGCCCAGATATAGGAAAGAGAGGCGTCAAAGAGCAAGGAAGGCCAAAATCCCCCCATCCATTGCCACACACACATTTGGAATGCAACTCAGCAGGGAGGCTCCCAAAATCATTGTTGGAAGAACAAAGGCAAGTTTTAGATGACAGACATTTCAAACAACAGAAAAGTTTGAGGAGACCAATAAGAATAACAATTAGAATGGGAAAGGATTAAGTGGCCAACAGAAAACAACAAAAGAAAAATTAACATCTTTTCAAAAATCACAAAGCAACTTCAAAAGCAGGGTAAGAACAATGAAAACCCCAAATTATGCACAGTTTAGCAGCAAAGCTCACAAAGAAATTAAGTGACTCCTGCAGAGAAAGGGTGTGGGGAGATCTTATAAAGTTACCAAATTCCAAACAGGATAAAAAAAAAAAAAGAAAGAAAGAAAATCTCACACACATCGCCTGGTAGGCAGCCAGTACTATTTGGTGCCACGATTTTTGAAGGCCAAATTCTAAAATGCGATTCTAATGTTACTAGTTTTGCAAAGGGGAAAGCTAGAAAATGAAACAATATTAACAACTTCCAACTGAGGTTAGCAGGAACTGCCAGCTAGTGATTCAGCAAAACACAGCCAAGGGAACACCTTGCTTTTGTATACAGAACACTTAGACCAACTTTAAGAAGTTGGGATGAACTGTCTACAACAAACATTAAGCAAAGGTGAGATTCTGTCTGTTGCTTATTTTAAAATGCTTAGCTAAAATCATTGTGTTCTTTCACAGGATGAGATTTGGAGGTGGTAAGTTATCTCAATGCCTAAAGAAAAAATAATAAAAATAAAATAATAATAATAATAATCTAATAAACTTCCCACTGAAGAGATTTATTATTCTTTGGAGAGAATGTTAAAATTTAGAAGACAAAATGTAGCCTATTTGTGTTATGGCTGCACCTTCTGCATCATCAATCAATCTTAAGAGAAACTGCAGTTCACCCACTCCTAGGAGAGGCTTCCTCCACTTGGCCAGCTGATGTTTCTGGCAGCCTATGATTCTATGGATGGACTGAAGCACATCAAGAAAAGAACTCTTTGGATTAGGTGATGGAGACAAGGTGGGAAGGGAGAGAGCTGGGACCACAGGGCAAATAGTGTGTGATACAGCCACAAGGCTGAGAGGGAGAGGATCTGGGTCTGGTAAGGGCAGGAGCTGGAGCCACTGAAAGACAGAGAAACAGCTGAATAGGAGGAAAGAAGCTGTGGTGCCCCATCCCTGGAGGTGCTCAAGGCCAGGCTGGATGGGGCCCTGGGCAGCCTGAGCTGGTAGGGTCAGCCCTGCCCACGGCAGGGTTGAGCTCCTTTCCAATCCAAACCATTCTATGTCTCTCTGAAAGATTCTATGAAAGGACTGCCATGTAGCTGAGCACTGAACAGAATTGAAGGTGCTCACAACCTGCCTTTTCCATACACCTGTGAAGCACATTGTTGTTGGCCTTTATGGGGAGCAGCAGCTGGCCTCTACTCTTCGTTAGTCTAGGTGCTCATGCTGCAAAAATACCTGGTCTTAGCATTCAGAGGACTTGAAACAAGATTACTTTCCTTTTTTTTTTCCTAGGGTACCATGGTATTTGTAGATGAAATTACTATGTTTAGAACCTGCAACTCATTGCTGCAGAACCATCATTTACCCTTCTTACATCTCTGGGCCCAGAGAACAACTTTCAATGACACAGCCACATGCCATTCTCACTTCTTCACTTCACTTTCTTAGTGCATATGTAATTATACATATATATATATATCTGTTCAATAGTTTGTTTTTGTGAAACTGCATTGGCAAACATTATCCACTACACTCAATTCAAATTGCCTATGAAAAGTAATTATCTCACTGTAATTTCCTTCAGCTTATATCCTTAAACATATCCTCATTCACTTCCTTACTCATTTCCTTTTCTGTGGCACTCACAGTGTTAGCATTTCCAAGGCCTAAAGACTCCATAGCTTTTTCAGGAGCTCAAGAATGCAGACAGATGTTTAAATAGAGTTTTAAATAATTAGGACCAGTATTTCTGGGAGTATACTGCCCTAAATATTTGTCTGTATTTGAATAAACACCTTTGAAAAACTGCCTTTCTGTGCTTGCACAACATCAATTCATTTATTTTCACAACACTTCCCGGAGGGCAGGGCAGACAATATTATTCCTTCATTAGGAAACTGAAGTAATGAAAGTGTCTGGTCAGAATGGGTGCCTAATTTGAAATAGGCAGGATGTGCTTTCTGTAGCATACTATTGGCAGCAGTTCTGCATGCGTCTCAAATGAGCCCCGAGGCTTGCCAGTAATTCAGGAATTAAGGAAAGAGCCATTCATGACCACCTATGGTTGCATGAATGATTGTCCCAGGATCACTTAGAGGCTCTGTGGCAGGGAACATAGGAAACAGCATGCATTAGGGCAGGCCACTGTGAGGCTTTTCTATACCAGCAGCTGCCCACCATCACCTGGTATTCCCACATCAGTAACAAGTGAAGGAACAAGAAAGATGTGGAGCTGTTGGAGATGATCCAGAGAAGCCATGAAGATGATCAGAAGGTTGGGGCATCTCTCCTACAAAGACAGGCTGAGGGAGCTGTGCTTGTTCAGTGTGAAGAAGAGAAGACTCCAGGGAGACCTCACTGTGGCTTTCCAGTACTTAAAGAGAGCTTATAAACAGGAGGGGGACTGACATTTAAAATGGTCTGATAGCAATGGGACAAGGAGGAATGATTTTAAACTAAAAGAGGGGAAATTTAGGTTAGGTGTTGGGAGGAAATTTTCTCCTCAGAGGGCAGTGAGGCGCTGGCACAGCTGCCCATAGAAGCTGTGGTGCTCCTTCCCTGAAGGTGTTCAAGACCAGGTTGGATGGGGCCCTGGGCAGCCTGAGCTGGTGGGGGGCAGCCCTGCCCTCAGCAGGGGGTGGGTCTGGGTTGACTTTCAGGTCCCTTTCAGCCCAGTCCATTCTATGAGTCTCCATGCAGCAGTCTCCTTCACTACAGCATGATTCACTTCTGGAGGATTAATCCTACCCTACAGACTATGTTCTGTTTAAAAACTCTGCAGGATGCCATTGCATGGCACTGTATATTTGCACAAGATAGGCATGTCAGCAGCACTGAATCTGGCCATGCCTAACTTCTGAGTGAACTGAAGCCTGGTTCTGTTGCCATCCATACCATCATGGCAAGTGCAGATAAGCTGTCTACTTCCCCAAGTCTCCCTTTCCTCTTTTGTGGAAAAAGGACATTAATTTTGACATCATCTATGAAGCATTTTGAGAACTATGGTGAAAGAAACTATCTGAGATTCAGGCACTGCCACTGTCATTGCACATAGCAAGTTTGATGAATAATCCATCCCTACATGCATTTTAAATGGCCGTTGAGCTGCTGGAGGCAATACACCAGGTTAAAGAGAGCACTGTTTTGATAAATCCTAGATCCAGGTCTGGAGGTAGCTCACCATCATGATTTCAGGGCCTCAGACCACAGATGTGATGGAGTTTATGCTATAAATCCAAACTGGTTATACTTACTGTATTGTAAAGATTAAAGGATTGAGTTAAAACAGAAACAACCAGTGCAAGGTCATAGAACAGGGCAAGAAAAATCAGTGGATCATGCTCACTATGACAATTTTGTCAGCTTCTACTCCCTGCTGACATGAAATTTACACCATGGTTGAAATTACCCGGGAGTTGTTCTCAGTCAGCAGAGAAGCTGTATGCATAACTGATCTAAATGTCAGAATAGGTTTTTCACAGTTATTTTATGTGACACATCTAAGCCAACAATTCTAATGTACAAACAGGAGAGAACAAGCTCTCTGACTGAACAGAAACCTAGCTTAAGCCTTTGGGTTCAGAAGATCTTTCTTTGTTTGACCTATTCCCCATTAAAATGACATTGCAATGAGCTGAACCTACTGTTTAATTTCACATCCAATTGCATCAAAAATTGAGATTTGCTCTTTATGGCCTTTTTGAAGTGCAGAGCATTCCAGACAGCTTGCCTCTAGCCCATGCAGTTTGATCAGAAACAGATTTAGCTGCAAGTTTAATCAAGAGCAAATTAATTAAGGACGTCCATTCTGATACTTTGTTTGAAAAGAGAGGCATGAGTATGCACAAGTGTGTAAGATGACATTGGTCCCACTTAACTATTGCAGTTTGTTGGCATTTTGTCACTGTTATTTTCTAGGTTTCAATTTTCTAGATAAAAATGATAATTTATGAAAAAAAAAATTTTAAAAATGGAAAAAAAATGTTGTTCTGGTTGATGAGATTTAAAACAGGGATTACAGAAAGATTGAAAAACTCCATTCAAATGGAGAAAATAATTCGCTACTCAACAGATTTGTGCTTTGTTGCTGATCAGAAGACAATAATACCCACATTAATACCCATGTTACCAAGCACCGTAATACCACACAAGAGCAACAAGCACACACTTGATGAGATTACAGTCCCATAGATTTGGAACTAGCAAAAGGAAGTGATTCTCAAAGAGCTCCAGAGCCAGACTGGGGAATTTTCTGCAACAGAAAGCCATTGTAAAAGAAAGCACAAGCATCCTTTTGAAAAGAACGAGATCATTCTCTGGACATCAGGCAGCTATGCTAGTGAAGATAAGGACAAATAAATAGAAACACACATCCTTTCCAAGGACAGCCTTATTTTTTCAGTCTTGTTTGCAGCCTTCAATGAAAAGAGGCAGATCCAGGAATAAAGTGCTGGTCTGCTGCTACGGTGAATCCATATCCATGTCTCCAAGTAACCTAAAGTTTCCATTGCTTGAGTTTGGCAGAGAGCTCGCCTAGGGGAGGATTCGGGCCTCTAGATAAGGTTTAGGTCAAAAGTGAATCAGAATGAAGTATTTATGGAGTTCAGGGATTGCAAATCCCATTAGCAGTCAGATGAGAGTTCAAGTCAATGTTAAATCTTATGGAATCATCCGTCTTACAAGCTTGTTGCTTTCTTGGGCTGTAATGGCATGAAAACAGCTTTAAAAGAAAACCTCTGAACACAGTGTAACCCCAAATCCAATGAGTCAAGTCTGGACTAGGAAGTGTCAGCCAGTTCAACATTGCTGTTCATAACTGATGTTGCACTGACTAGAGGGGCAGGGTGGAACCCAGCTCATCCAGGAGAGAAGGCCAGCTCACTGCTTTGGCCAGGCAAAAGGAGGAGCAAGAGAAGGTTAAAAAGTGTTGTATTTGCACACCTTCACTTCAGCACTTGCAAGATGATTACCACAACACAATCTGTATAGACCATCAGAGATGTGCCAACCCCAAACTAAGCACTGCATCCAGGCAGAATATCAACGCCTCACTCCCCAAACAGATCCCTAAACACAGATGCCCAAACTCTCCTCTCTCAGCTGCCCCATCATGTGGAGTCAAAGCAAACAAACAGCTCAGCGGGGAGCTGTACCCCCAGAAAGGCAGCTGCATCCCCTCAGAACCAAACAGCACTTCCACTCCACGTATGCTTTTCACAACCTGGTCCAATCACTGCGATGTAAGCACAAGCAGAGGCCAAAGAGGGAAAGCCCTAATGTATTTCTATCCCAGAGAGGATTCTTGTCATGTCACAGAGATTTACAATTTTCTTTTAGTTGGAAAACACATCTATTTCTCAGCAGCACGAGGCTAACTCCCTGCCTTGCTGCCTGCAGCTAGACTTTACCACGTTTTACTACACTGGGCTACTCGTTTTGAAGCACTGACAGTTTCACTTTCTCTGCGCAGTGTGTGCTTTTGAACTTGCTCTGCTGCATGCTGCGAGGCAGACGAGGGAGGAGGGAGCAAAGAGGGAAGGAGGGAGTGAGGGAAGGTGGCTCAGCCTTGTGGAAATGTGCTTCCCTGGAGATTAAGCTTCTGTTTTCTCAACAGTCCCAATAAGGGAATCTAAATGTTTAGCAGAGTAAAACTTAAAATAAGATTACACATGCCACGTCGTCCCAGCCAAAAACATCACCCCTGCTTCACAGTGGCCCAGATACACTGGCATCAGTTCATACCAACTTGTGGTGGGTGCAGAGAGAAGAATAATTGTGTTGTCCGCCTGCAGCTCTTCCATTAGTCACAAGTCCCATGAAAACACCTCAAGGGGCTGTTCTACATTATTTGCCTGACACCATAAATGTGGATGATACTTTGTGAAGTGAGGGAAGGTCTGCTTCTCTGTTGGAGGAAGTACCCATCACAAGGCAGCAGAACAGTGTTTCAACCACAGAACTACTGGTTTTCAGTAGATGCAGTTTCAGCCCACAGCCCTGCCCACACACCTCACAGTTTACAGCCTTAAGGTTGCCCTAGGCCATGCAAACAAACCAGAGAGCTAAAACCCTCATAGCTCTTTCTATTAGCCCACACCTGACAAGTAAGTCACCTGGTTGGAGGGATGTCCAGAGCATATGATTCAATTAGTTCAGGGAAGCATTACAAATAAATAATTCAAATTAAAAATAATAGTCATAATAATAGTAAAACAGCACGTTTGTAGTCCACCTCCATTCATTTCTACTCACTGTGTGCACTGATTGACTCAGATGCGGGCAGTTCCCAGCTAATTTCCTAGGTTCAGATAGTTGAAAGCCATCCAAACTCAACTTACCCACTGTACCCTCACAGTTCCCACATGCAGCCTATTACATCAAGGAAACATCCTATGGTTTCGTGCCAGGGAGTACAGTTTCTGGGAAAGATGCCACCACTTCTTCTAATCAATTGTTTTAAGATGACACTACTTCACCAATGGCTGAAAGTGCCACTCTTGGGGACATATGAAAATAATTCCTTCATTTTTAGGTCAAACATTGCCCTACAGCACTGTACAGCCCACATTACAAGAAAAAATTGAAGTGAGAAGAGGCCCATTCTGGTATTGAAACGCCCAAAACAGAGTACAGAGCTCCTAGTGTGGTCCCATCTGGAATGTCCTTTAATATCCAAGTCAATGAGGTTTCAAGTCAAGAGGATTAGCTTAATCCAGCTAGTCCCCCCTCCTTGGGGGTAAGGGAGGGGAGAAGTAGTTTAGGTTTCACCCTCGAGTGATACCTCATTCATTTAGGAAACCCTCCAGCTAACAGAGGGGATATAAGGCCTGAAATTTCACACAATAAAAAAAGGAATAAAAAGAAGAAAAGAAATAATCCAACATTAGCAAGCCATAATCCATTTGCCACAAGAGCTATTTATCAGGCTATAAAGAAGCAATGAACAGACGTTCAGTTTTGCCTTAGTAATGGCTCAGTTGTAAAGGAAATCTAAGGCCATCATAGGTTTCCTATTGAAGCCCTTGTAATGTTCAGCCAAGATGGATGACCCTGTGAAGCTCACGATCTGAGGAGCAGCTTGCAGAACCTGAAGCGGCATCACTTCCTTTTGGTACAGCCATTTGGTTAAGGAGTAAACAAGGCAAGCCTTATCTGCTCTACATCTCCCTGCCTGCTGAGCCACAAGTAGCAGATGAGCATGTTCAACAAAGCTGGGATGAGTTATCTCAGACAGCACTACCAGGAATTAGATCAAAAGATGCACTGGTACATACAGAGGGCAAAGAAAGAACAGAGAGCGCCCAAATTACTCACTTCACCTTGCAGCCCCCTGTGCTTGATACACAAACAGCCCTACAGTAGCAAAGCTGCAGAAAGCATTTCACCCTGGCATCATGACAGCACGCAGAGTGGGGAAAAGATCTGAGGAAGGGACTCTTTCTGAGTGGTGCACAGCATCCATAAGAAGCAAGTCACACATGCTCACAAGTGTTCTCATGTGCATCAGAAGGACTTCAGCTATGTTACTCTATAGGGCAGGTTAATCTGACATAATAATTCAACAGTTTTATCTGATATTAAGCATGACTGAACATGGGAATAAAAATTTAGGCTTCTTTTAGACAGCAGATGTGCTTCTTGATTTCACAGACTACAAAAGATGACAGGACTAAAATTATTTTTCAGTAAAGAATCCAGTTCTTTTAATACTACTTGTCTGCAGTTTTCTATTTTCTGAGCACAGATGAGACAGTAACTCAGTGAATTGTTCATATATAATCAGCCATCTAATTGTGTGTGCAACTGCCAGGCCAGAATACACAAACATACCCACAGAATGAATAGGTGCAATCTCTAAAGTGAACTTTAAAAGCACTGTGGTGACAGAGAGCCAGTAAAGTCTAGTTCCAAATCTCTTCTATGACCTTATTATTAGAATAAATGGCACTCAGTTAAAAAGTTCTCGATCCACTTCTGGCTATTTGACTCTGAGGTGACTTTTTCTTGCTACTAAACTGCCTTCCCTATATGCATCTTTCACAGTGCTGTGATACCACATATAAAATGCAAACCTTCAGTATGGTTCTTCATCAAGGTGAGTATGCCAGCTCTGCTCCATCTCCTGGAATAGTTCAGAAAGCCAGTCACCTCATTTCAGTTGTAAAGCAGCTGACATTAATTGCTTGTTCTGTCTTGCTTCCAAACAAATGAGAACAAGACCTAAGGAACAATACAGTTGAAATGACACTTGTGAAACAAGCATGTTGTAAGTCCTAGATAACCAACTATGACAAACGCATTCATAAATGTATAATTGCTACATGAAGTATGAGGGGGTGGGGGTGGAACTGGAGAGGTACTGTGTTCAAACTCACAAATCATTGGAATTAGAAAGGGAAAAGTAACGAGCCACCTGGAGACAACACAGAGTCACTGCCAATAGTAGTTCATTAATAAAAGGTTCTGAGAAAACAATACATGGCTAAATGGGAAGATTTGAGAAGCTTTTCGGGCCTGACCAACATGCAGTTTCTGATTTGGAAACACTCATAATGATAAATGACTATGAGCAAAAAAAATGAGGGAAATCAGGACAGCCAAAACTGAATTTGAAAAACAGATAGCCTGAGGTATTAAAACAAATCAGCTAGAGGTCCTTCCAGGCTTTGCCTACATTAGTGCTTCAGTTCAGATCAGGAGCATGCTTTTTAAGCAAATCTTATTGTCTTTGCTCAATATGTTTTATTCATACCTCAGAGCAGACAAACAAGATTCTTCTTGAATGAAACTAAACCAGAAAACATAGGCCAGCAGTGCCCTTAATGTGCTCCAGTCACTGGGTGGTGGTCACTTAATGGGACCAGGCCACATCAAATCTAAAATAAAATCCTCCTGAATGCTGTGGATTCTGCTTTTTCAGCAGCATCGCCTGTTCTGTTTTGCAGGCTCGCTCCCTCTGGGACATCACTTTGTGTTAACATATATATATACTACCTTAGTGTCTCTGAAACGTGAAATGAGATTGTGGAATGAAATCTGAATCAAGAAATGTGTGAAGTAACCTTGGCACTAGCTATATTGGTGAGCCTTTAGGGAAACAATCCAGATAGATGCTATGTTTTTGAAAAGCTAAGAGATTCCTTTGCAGAAATCTTTAGCACTAGAGATGCTGAGGAGATAAATAGACACCTATGCAAAATCTGCATTTTCCAACTCCAGTTCTAGGTGATAAGGCAATGAATGTGTCAACAACAGTGACTTGTGCTAGGGCATGAGAATGGGTTTAAAAAGGATGCACTTTTTATGTTTACCTTCTGGGGGAAGTCTGGAGGAAACTTAGTAAGCTTATTGAAAATACTCCTTCAACAGCTGCAAAGACAGCACAGGACTGTACCTTTTAAGCTGTGGTCTTTAACTCAAAGTCTTACAGCTTAAAGTAATGTAAAAAGAGAACGAGATGTCTGCATGAAGCTCTCTCAGACATCATCATTTCTAACAAATTTTATTTCTGTCCCACAAAAATCATTTGTTGTCTCTTTCCAGGCAAAGACACTGCAGAACTGCATGACAAACTTTCCTGATATTCGAAAGATTGACCAACAGAGGTCCTGCTGAACTCACCACCAGTGTGGGGCTGATGTGGCTGAGTCACTGCAGCTCTATGAGGTAGGACTTTAGCAGACCTGCCAAGAGTCCTTGCTGCATTGTGAAACAATGATTTTCACTCAGGTGTCTATGGTCTGCAGTCAGAAAATGATCCTAGGCTGTAAGACCAGGTACTCCCATGCAGCAAAAAATATCTAAAAGTCAGGAAATGATAACATGAAAGTCAATAGTCAATTTTCCTCAGTGTCAAAGTTGGCAATGAGGCTCCTCCAGTGCCACAGTAAGTGTGCTGTCTTTAAATATAAGCATTGGTGACCTGGAAAGAGAATTATGTAAGGAGGCAGAAACATCTCCAAACAATGTACAGTCATCTAGATTAGTCAGGCATTTTCCAAAAGGATGGACAATAACTATATGATGCCAAGAAAAGTTAATGCTCATAAATAATGCACAATGCAGGGATAACTGTCTTTTTTCATCGCAGAACACTGCCAGAGCTGCATCAGCTCAGAAAAAGGTTATGCATACCACATCCACACTACCCTGACTCATGGCTTGAGCGCAGTCAAAACACTAAGATGCTCTGACTGCAGAAGAAATGCCCTGCAAAACAATATAGACAGATTACAACTCCAGCTTCCTACTTAAGCAGAGGTACGAGCACAGCTGGGAAAAAGCTCTGATCACCTCATTTCAAAGTCAGCATCATAGAAGCCACTGTGGTCACTGCTCTCCTGTTGTCCTCTTCCATCTGCCAAACTCAATCAAAACAAACTGAGTTAATTTAAACAGTTTATACAGTCGAGTTTTGCTGCCACAGCAAACTCATTTTGATTGGAACAGGTTAAGGAATATTCACACAGGCAATTATGGCATCAAACCAGAGACAAAATAACTTCTTAGGAAACTGTGAGAAATAACTGGGGAAAAGGTTGGAGGAATGGGGAGGGGTGAAGTACCAGAAACAGGATGGATTGACTGTACCCAAAACTGCAATCCATTTCCAGTGTGGCTACTCAGTTATCTAACACCAATAACTCTAAGTGTCTTTAATGCATTCCAGTGTGATGGCGGACAAAACATTTTGAGTTCTGGTCTTATGAAACAATATTTCCAGGCCTACTGTGGTAAATGCTAAGCCAAGAGGATCCGGAAGAGTAAACTGAGAGCGTGTTCACATTGAAATCTCTTCTTGGACATTCTGCAAGACATGTGTGACTTGTCCCAGCTGTAAAGAACCTGAGGGTAAAATGCTGGCAGTCACTAGAAACTCCAAAACGCAGCCAAAGTTAACATCTATTAAGATGACACTCATTTTCTCTTCCCCTCACCAATTTGCAGTTGACAGGTAATGGTGCCAGCACTCAGAGGTGAAACTAAGCAGTTTTTCTGGTTACTTCAGCAGCTGTAAGGTGTTACCTGCTCAGATCAACAGCTCATTTCCCATGTATACAGAGCACCTGGGTATGTCAGCGTTTTCCATTCATTTATGCTGCATGAGGCACTATCTATTATACAGGCAGGGGGCAGTTTTAATTCACCAGGCAGTGCCATGGAAGAAAGATGGAGAAAGAGTTAAAGGTAGATAGACACTGGCTGTCCTATCACATGACACCCCAAATCTTCCATTCTCAGTGCTCTCAGTTTTTGGCCACAAAAGGATACGTACATTGGAATTGTTTGTTTGGGAGCGGAGGAAATGGGTGTTATGTTTATATGTTTATCTGTAACCATCGCTCTCACACAGCGTTGTATGTATTTGTACTTTTAGCCAGGAACCAGTATGCCCAAACAGTCTTATGCAGACAAGTAAACAAAGCTTGAAGGCTTAGGCTGTGCTTACATGGTTACTCTAATCTAATACAAGTCCATTCTGCCACTGACTGGGGCTTGGCTCTTGCCTTTACCTACAGCACATCAGCACACTCCATCTCTCTCTACACGGTGCCTTCATGCACCAAGAATGAAAGCAGCCAAACAGCGACCTGGATCAGGGAACTGACTTATGTCTAAACAGATCTTCCTTCTTGTCAGGTTGTTTTTCAGACTGATCAGCTTAGCACAGTGCACAACTACGCTGGCAATAACACCATGAGTATCTCAACAAAAAGGAAAGGGCAGAGGGTTGTGGTTGTCCTTTCAGCATTTTCAGCCTCTCAGTATGTAGGCTCATGTTTGAGCTCTCTCCCTTTCTGAAGGAACCAGACGTGCTTAAAAGTGACTTGGTACCTCAGATGCTGAATAGAACTTTGTAGTGGTTTATAAATTCTACCGTAAATGAAACTGTACTCATAAAATCTCTCCAAGTAAGTCTCCAACAAGTCAAATTCTCCGTGTATTAATATTATGCAATACCTGTGTAGAGTACAGAGCAATAAAAGGTAAACAAGAAAACGGAATTCACTCGAGATTGTATTATGACTGTAGTTCCAGCAACACATTCATTTCAGAGCTGATCAAAACTCGCAACTCCCTTTCACACTGAAGAGAGACATTTTGAAATTTGGTTTTAATCCAAGTATGAAACCAAATATTTCAACAATTTTTCAATAAATGGACAATCTAGAGGAGAAAGAAAGAGTGAGATGTTGTTTCCAGTTTTACAACTTGGAATTTTCATTTTAAAGCACATTCTATGTAATGGAAGTTTTCTCACTTCTTGTTTTCCTGATACTCTATGACTAATCAATAGAATTATGCACTGACTAATACTGGCATGTCACAATATGACATATCACAACTTCAGTATCCTTCTATTCTACCAAAAAGGGTTATTTTTAAAACCACTAAGTTGCTGCCTTGTACTGATCAAAACAGCTTTTTTTTTTCTCTCTCTCACAGGATAGCTTAATGCTTTGACACAGAAAGGAAAGAAAATATTTCAGTCAGCACCGAGGAGAAGCTACACTAAATTGCATTTAAAATAAAATCAAAAAGTAAAATTTAAGTGATAGAATGTCTGAGCTGCATGTCATGGAGTATGTGAGACATCAAATGCTAACAGCACATACCATATCTAGAAGTAGTTTAAGACAATGACAAATAGAAAATGAAACAGAATGAAAACACTTCAAAATTAAATATATATGTGTGTGTATAGCATTAAAATAACACAGAGCTATGTGATTTTACAAAACAAAATGTGGAATGGAAGGAAGAAAGTAGCAATCCATTTCATTATGCTGTAGTTTGTGAACCGAGATCTGGCTCCATCTTACCGATAAAAGCATTTTTCTCTGAAATTGGGTAGGATCATTTCTATGAGAGTAGCAAAACATACTGGCTCAAAAAATGCCTTTCTCTAAGAGAAGGAAGAAATTTAAAAAGCTGTTTTAAATCAATTTTCTCTTAAAAAACATACAAAAAAAACCCACCACTTTTGTGCTGCTGCTAACAGTCACACCTTATCTCTACACTTCCACTAATAATTTTCAAGTGACCTGGAATATACTGGGATAATGCCTGAGTAATTTGCACCTGCACATTAAAATGCACAAAATGATAGGACAAGGGGGAATGGCTTTGTGTTGAAAGAAGGGGATATTTAGGTTAGATGTCAGGGGGAATATTTCCACTCAAAGGGTGGTGAGGCGCTGGCACAGCTGCCCATAGAAGCTGTGGTGCCCCATCCCTGCAGGCGCTCAAGGCCAGGTTGGATGGGGCCCAGGGCAGCCTGAGCTGGTGGGGGGCAGCCCTACACAGCAGGGTTTGGAGCTGGGTGGGCTTTGAGCTCCCTTCCAACCCAAACTGTTCTGTGATTCTGTGATGAGTTAATTGGGTTTCAAATAAGCCCAGGTTTCTGTGCAATATCTCAGCACTCACCATTTGCAGCACGGGCAGTTGCACACAGCAGTCATTCTATCCCCAGGGACCACCAAGCCCCACCTGTCCCTCAGGCCCTGCCACAGCCAGGCCTCGCTCACATCATGGCCCCCTTCCACTGCCTCTCTGTGCACCCTGAAATAACCACATGCCCACGGCCCCATCTTGCCCAGCCCTGCTGTAGAGAGAACATGAAGTTTTTAGATGTGGTTATTGCCACCCTTTACTCTTACACAAATGGCAGAGGGTGCTGCCACTAAGCAAGTCAGAGTTGGTTGGGTGCTCATTTTCTTTCCTGCTCCTTTTTTTCAGAGAGCCTGAGTTGGTAGGGAGCCCATTTGCATAAACAAAATAAATTCTCCTAATGAAGTGCAGAGGAGAGAAAATAGCTTCATCACAAGCAGCAGTTCCCTGCTGTGCTGGAGATTGGATGTAGAGAGCCTGTTCCAGATAAACTCTGCAGCGGGCTGAGGTCAGAGCCTACGTCTGGCAGTAAAAACAAAACCCCATGTTAGGTGGTTCTTACCTTCTGTAGTGCAACCTGCAACATCTCCATCTGCAGAGGATGGGGTTTTCTTGGCCACACCAACCCAAACACAACCCTCAGCCCTTGAGAATGGCAAAGCTCTCTGTCAGTGAACTGAAAGTTGTGGATCACACAGGGATACCCTTATTCAGGCGCACCTCTCAGATGTGTTAGTAACTGGATGCTACACATGTTTATACTTTCGATCCCAAATGATGTACGGTCACCTTAGGAAATCAAATTGAAGAGTGATGAAGGCCAGAATTTGGATGATTGTTTTCTATAATTTCTTTCTTTCCTCAGACTCTCTTGAATCTTCTTTTCCCTGTTTAAACCACTTTGTAGTTCTAGTTAAGTGTTTGGTCAAAATATTTCATTATTTTCTTCATCTTTTTTGTTTGTTTGTTTGTTTTTAATTGAAAAATGTCAAGATTCCCTTAGTCCACGTTTTGTATCTTTTCTTTTACTTCCAAATATTATCTTCTTAAATGAGATATTTTGCCTCCTTCTGAAACTCCAGGGAAAGACTCTTGGAACGTATGGACTTAGGCATTCCACTTCATGGAATTCACTTCTACTCTCTTACCAGAGGATGATGTGAAGCTTGTCTACAAAAAACAACAGCAGAGATGGTAGGGAAGGTATTAGAGAACAGTGGGCAGACCTGGAAAGCCCTGCACCTAAAAGTGAGAATCTGCCTCTTTCAAACAGATGGCAAGTTGTAGAAAGCTAAGCAAGAACAACTCTCCTATTTCACAGTGAGAGTGATTAACCAATGGAAGAGGCTCACCAGGGGAGGGAAGAGATTAGATTTAGCTTGAAATCTTCATTTCAAATCTGGCTGCCCTTCAGAGAGAAAATCTATGCCAAGCTGAACTTGGTAGGCCAACTCAAAATTGTTCAGGGTATGGCAATAACTAGATCCTGTGATAACCAGTAAATTAAACTAAATGATCTCAGGTATTTTCTGGCCCTTGAGCTGTGTATGATGCTGTAAGGCCAGTAGAGAACAGTTCTAAAGAAATGCTTCAAGACTTAATGTGCCCCTCACCTGATCCTCCATTATTTCTACAGGGCGCATTTTAGCAATCTAAAGAAAGAAAGTTCCTCAAACAGTTTGCTGCCCATGAATGATAATAGAAGAGCTCAATTAGAAGTCAGAGGAGAATAAATCGATTTAGTAATGCACTGAAGAAGAGATGAGGGAAGTGTAGAAGAATATGTGTAAATTAATCTAATTATAGAAAGACACCTGGAACAGCTTGAAAATCAAGTAAATGTAAGTACTTTAAATTGCTACACAAGTTTCCTACAACTGTAAAAGGATTGATATATCCTGTTTGAAACAATTTTGCTTCTTGACAATGAAGCACAAATTAAATGAACATATTTATGGTAAAAAATAATGTAGAAAACCTACAAAGAACCTATAAAGAATTCATTCTGACCCCCAAAGTAATGGGCAGAACTTTGAAAGATGTCAGAAACAAACGGTATCAGTTTATTAGATGTCAGAAATAGTCTCCATCTTTTCCCTAAGTGTGTCTACAAAAATGCAAGCCCAGAGAAGCCAGCAGGCTTTCAAAAGCTGCCAGAAGGCTCTCAAATGAACCCTACAAGGTATTTTCATATCATGGACATACATAGCAAAGAAGAGAAAACTCATTAAACTTAATTGGCCCACCCTGAGAGTCTTCTCCATGCCAAGTTTCTTTATTTTTTGAGAGAACTCCGCAGAAAGCACTGATAGATGTCAAAACAGACGAACTCGCAGTGAGATCTTCGAAGATTTTTTACTTTGATCTCGGTCTGAGGAAAAACTGACATCTGAATGAGGATTTAACTGGTCTGCAGTGAACTATTAGACTTCATCTCCAGGACTGAAAATAAGAAATAATAATCTGTAAAAATATATCTTTTCCAACAAATGCTTGTTAGAAATCTTTTAGGATCAACTCCGCAGAAAGCTCTGATTTTCAGACCTGCATACCATGAAGTGAGGTGCTGATCTTACATTCATGCACATGCTTAGCTTTGTGCAAGGAAGCAGACAGACTGAAATCAATGGGGGAAGCCAAAGTAAATAGATGTTCTCCCCCAGATCCAAGAAAAAAAATAATCAATGACATAGGAATAAAGTAAAACACGTGAATGTGTTTCCAGGAACGAGATACCTTGCCGACCATCTGGATTTCTTAACTTTTATTCTCACAAAAATACCTTAGCAAATACTTTTGGTAGAGCCATATACCATGGACTCCAACTGGCTTCAGCGGGTTGCCCACATTTACCATTAAAAGAACCCATAACATTTCTGTGGATTCTCACATGAGGAAGACCACTATTGTACTTTTTCAAATGCCAGCATTTAAGGACCATGTAATTCAAATCATAATGACACTCAAAGGGGGATCTTGCTCTTACCAGGTCATTTTCACAGTGCAATTTACTGGGGGTTTTAGACCACAGCTGTTTTTAGAGTTCCCAGAGGTCGAGAGGAATGTCACGTGCAGGAGCGATCACAGTGCTGTGATTTACAGTCATCTTCACAGTCATCAGCCCCACTCGTCTCAGCGATTACTCAGTGCTGGCGCAGCCAGCAGTACAGACCTACACAAGGACTGCTGCACTCTTCAGTAGTGATTCAGCCCCCTTGCACATAAAGCCTTCACAGAAACACTCCTCAGCCTTCCTCAGCTGGAAGGATGTGCTGCATTTATACCTCCTTATCAGCATCCCTTTCCTTAGCCTCCAGACCTGAAAGACGTAGCCTCAGCTGTCTCTCTAAGCACTCCATAAATTTCCTTCTGGCAAATTTAAGGGCCATCAAATGGGCATGACCATTGACTCTATCAAGCACAGGCCACTCCTGTGGTCTGCAGCCTAAAGCACAGCCTGAGACAACGTAAGAACTCAGGACAACCCAGTGCTTCTAAGTGTACTTTGCTCACATATGCATGCATCTTTTAAAGCTAAATCTTGGGCTTAATGACCAGCAATTGACAGTCCCTTTGCAGTTTTCTAACCCAAGAACAGTTTCCTTCAGCCACATCACATATCTCCCAGCAGCTCTGACAGTACAGTACAGCCCAGGGAGAGAAACCCTATGCAGCTCTGCCTCCTGAGCCACCAAGTCACCCTTTAGCAAAGCTTAACAAGGGTGCCAGTGCAAGCCTGCAGTGACTTTTCCATGTGCTATCCACCTCCATTCAGATGGAAGAGCATCACAGCTTGTGCAGCCACTGCTGACTTGGAGGCCAGAGTGGGAACTGTTAGGGGGAAAGTCCCTATGAATGAGCAGTTTGACTGTGATCCAGCATACTAATCCCCCACCTTCCATCTCAGCCTGCATCCTTAATCCCCAACAAAGATTCAGGGTCTGGAGTTTCTTGAAAACTACTTTTTGAGCCTAAGATTACACAGATATTCCTTCCGGATGGCAGTCCTCCTTTCTCTGGCTGCAGTACTAAGCCCGGTTAATGCGGCTCAGATGAATCTGACCAGCATCATGAGAGTATTGGATGATTTTTTGTTTTGTTTATTTTTTCCCTTTGGCTGGGTGTAGCTGTTATGTAATTTTTTTCATCAATATAGGGGAGGGCATTATTTATATGAGATTACAGGGATTACTAAAGCAAACCATTTGCACTTTCCAGTGGCTGGTACAACTTGCAATATCCTACCCTGCCTCATAGTTAGCAAGTTGGAGGATCAAACAATTTTGGTTTGATTCTCCTCCAGTGTGCTGATGCAGCACAAATCTTGTGTCTACACTTTGAGCTAGCTGGACACAAGCCCATACCCACCAGCTGCTTCCAGCACTCCTCTGTGCAAACACAGATTACTTCAGGGCAGGAGGGAGGGATGCGCTTGTGTTTTTTCCCCCAGCATTCCTGCATTCCTTCGTGGCCTGTACTTAGTGAGAGACCCACTAAAGGGGTCATCAAGGCCAAGTGCAAGGTGCTGCCCTTTGGTTGGGGCAATCCCAGATACATATACAGACTGGCAGAACTCACTGAGAGCAGCCCCGCAGAAGAGGATTTGGGAATGGTTTTAAATTAAAAGAGGGGAGATTTAGTTTAGATGTCAGAGAGAAATGTTTCACAGAGGGGTTGGTGAGGTGCTGGCATGGCTGCCCAGAGAAGCTGTGGTGCCCCATTCCTGGAGGCGCTTAAGGCCAGGTTGGATAGAATCACAGAACCATCAAGACTGGAAAATATATCTATCACCTAGTCTGACCATCCACCTACCACCCATATTGTGCACTAAACCATGTTCCTAAGAACTACACCTACCCTTTTCTTGAACACCTCTTCTCCATGCAGATCCTTTGCTCCACTGCCACCTTCCTCCAGCACACTTTTCACCAGGTGTGTCACCTATTTTTGAGTGAGATACTCAACCTCATTCACCCCTCCATTCCAGTAGTGCGGATCACAGCTTTTCCAAGTTACTTGACATTTGAGGAGTGATTATTTCTTTCACAACATTCCCACTCACTGAGTAAGAGAATGGGAACGATGCTCATGCATTAATAAGATAGCAAACATTCTGCTCTTTATATTTTCATCAGTCATCTCTCTCAGGTACAAACACATACATATGATACAGATTATATATGACATTTTCTTTCTTCCTGTCACACACAGAAAACGATGCAGTAGACAGCCTGAGAGATCAGAACACGCCTCAGAAGCTTTCTCCACTCTGCCTCACCAGCTGCTATGTTCAAGGTGAATCGTGAAGGGAAATTCAAAACTAAAGGCTTCTGTGTGTAACATTCAAGTCAACCCACTGTAGAAAATTGGGCAGAACTTACTTCATTAACACAGCCAGCAGCTCTGTGAGAGCCCAGCAAGTGTTAGTCATTCTCCAAGGTGTAGCCACCAGCCCTTGCACAGAAGTTTCTCATGAATCCTGGGAATCAGTAATCAAGTCCCAGATTCTCCCAGCCCCGCCAAGTTGGTTTGCCCTTCAGAGAAGTAAATCTTAATGTCGGGATGCAACTGTTCCTGTAGAACTCAGAGAGAAGCTCCATACTGATTCAGTGGAACTGTGCTATTCCCCCAAAAGTATCCCCAACATCAACACAATGAAGACTGTAGTAAGCCAGATTTTGTGTGCAAAGTTAGCACTCTTCAAACGAGATTGACTGGCAGCCCAAGCACAATGCAGAAATAACAGGGATGAAAATCCTCCCAGGTTTACAGTGAACATTACCTTTACTTAAAAATGCTTTTAGAAGGCAACCTTGAATACTCCAGCAATGGAACCTGTCAATACATCACTCCCCCTCTTAACCAGCATTCAATAAGCGGTGACTCTCCCACTTCTCTGCAGCACTGCACAAATAGCAGTGCAAAGAGGAGCACTATTAACCTAAGGTAGTCCACCAGCTGCAGACAGTGTGTTTCTAAAGGTCTGCCAAAGCAGCACTAAGAAAGCAACGCATCACACAGGTCACAGAAAATAACACATTTTTAATCTTCCCTTCGTGCAGCACTTGGGAAAATGCATGTTTTGGCTCCGCATCAATTCTCACTTCTGTGGGATCTGAAGCTCAGAGTTCTAGGAAGGCCAAAATAACAATTCCATTTTAATTTCCCTTGTTCTGTCTCAGTGGGCGTAGGGACACAGCACCAGTCCCAATGAGTTTATCAAGAATCCCATTTGCTATGGCTGTTTTTCTGAAAGCTCTTCAGGCAGACGTTACATGAAAACCATGCTAGCCAACTAGGCTTGAAAAAAGTGAATCATAAAAGCTCAAAAATCTGAAAGGTCAATAAAAAGGACCCTGCATTTTAAACAATATTCATTATTTTAAAGACATGATTACATGCCACGAGTTCAGATTATCTTGAGGAGCTTCTCGTGATTCTTGAACATTTGCTGGAGACACTGGCAGTGCTGTTCAGATCCCAGAAGCCATTCTTGAGAAGGAATAATATGTGGCAGACTGGTTAAGCACAAGAAAAAAACACTGTGACTCCAACTGCTTTAAACAAGTCAGCACCTTATTAAACAGAAACTGATGTCATTAAGAGACAAGTGATGGGTTTCTGCGGTCAGAGCCCGTGAGTTATTGGAGAGTTGCCCTTGTAATTATTGATGCCTCTCCACGAGTTTGTTGTACCTGGCTCAGCCCGCTGCTCCAGCAACCTACTCCTAAAAAATCCAGCTGAAAGGTGAATTTTGGAGAGACCCATTAAAACATTTACATATTCTACTTACACTGAGGATCCTGAACTCCTTTAAGCTCACACAATCAACAGACTATTGAGATGTACAGAAGGTGTACAGCCACTGGATCAGTAGGAGCACATCACCATGTACACAGACTTCCTGGGACAGGCCACACCAAGTGCTTTGCAAGCACAGTGCTATGTGCTCAGAGGGTGCATTGCCCTCAGCCTGCTGAGAAACCACAGCGCAGTCAGTATTCAGCAGTATTCTCTGAGTGAGAGAGATCAAGTTGGGAAAAATGTGTGATTGAAAACATACCTTAGATCTTCACCACAAAATGTCTTATGTTTATTTGCTTGCCAGAAGTAGGATAGCAAAGAGAAAGTATTGCTGAGCCAGGAGAATTGCCAGTTGGTGTTAATCTTATCTAACTCTGTAGATCTCCACAATCTATTGGGTATACTGGAATGTAAAATTACTTATTTCATATACTAGTGAACATAGGATCACAGAACAGTTTGCGTTGGATAGGACCTCAAGGTCCACCCAGCCTCAACCCTCAAACATGAGCAGGGCTGCTCCCCACCAGCTCAGGCTGCCCAGGGCCCCATCCAACTTGTCCTTGAGCGCCTCCAGGGATGGGGCACTACAACATCTAACATAATCTAAGGAAGAGTCAAAGAGCTTCACTGTCAGACTACTTGGCAAATGACATTTAAAGTACTGGTACACATAGTGTTTAGGCCTTTGGGAATGCCTGTGGAGTCTGATGTTTGATTATTTGGCCACACTTCCACTGCACAGACTCTTTCAGCTCTGCGCTGACACCATACAGCATCCTGAAGTTTTATTCTTGGAGAGAAAGACTCCAGTGGGACAAATCAGCTCTTAACTAACAAAAACCCTCAGCACACAGCAAAGACATGCCGAGATTTTCCTTCTCTCTGCTGGGAGAATCTGTAACCACCCAAGGTATAGCTCCTAGCTTTCTTCCATAGCACAACTCAGGCTGCCCAAAACCAGAACCACTCAAATCATCAGATATAATCCAATGCCCATTCCAGCGTTTATAGCTGCTGAGAGAATGTGAGCACTGTTCTGCATTACTTTCCTGAAATAGCTAACTACCAGTCTGAGCAGCTGACTGGGCTAAACAAATTGCAACCCAGGGCTCCTTCCTCATCCTCCCCCACCCAACCCCTATTAAAAAATAAAAATAAAAAATAAAAAATGTCCATATTAGAAACTATCAATTATGAAGAAAATAGTACATCCAGTTAAGAGACAGCTATTCAGCAGACCTTTTATAAATAAATCCTGCTGCTGAGGAACCACGAGTGCTTGTGTAACCACGTAGCAGGCCTGCAAGTGCTGCTGTGCCTATAGCCACTGGCTTCAGTGGGCACTATGTCTATCCCAAAGACAGCGATTTTCAGTCCTTCCCTGTGCACATCCAGTGCTTCAGAGCGTGAGAAAATTGGATCGGTAGCATCTCTCTATACTTTGTTTTCTGGCATTCTGGAGACCACCATCTCTCAGAGTTGATACTGCTGCTGCTTTTCTTTGGGATCAGCTGAGGCTATGAGAGATTCACTATTGCTGATCCATTCTTGGGATAAGCTAGACTTAGGAGCTTAAGTTCTCTACCCCTGGCATCCACCATGCTCTGCTCAGACCAAAAACAGGGCCCACAGAACACAGGGACACGACAGTCCATCTCACCTCAGGTCCTGATTCATAACAAATACCATCACGTGTTTCACAGATAATAAGCTGACAGCTCATCCTCAATGAACATGTACAATTTTCCTTCTGAACACAGGCATCAACATCAAAACTGAAACAAATTAAATACCAGATTTAATATGATGCTAAAGAGAACTGAATAAAGACTATCAAACAGTATTTGTGTTACATACAGTCTGTTTTCAATCTTTATTTAGCGAAGCTGAAAGCTTATATATTCTCCTTTCTATTGAAATTGAAACCCAGGGCCCAAACTCCTATCCAGAAGATAACTGTTTTAAGCTAGATTTGAAAGCATTTTTTCTTAAAGATAAAACTCAAGTAATAAATACCCTTTTTGTGCACATAGGCAAAAAAACAACAACAACAAAAAAATGGTGTAGGTGAATAGCTTGCATGGGTAGTAACACAAGGGACAACTTTGCCTTGTTTTACACACTGACCATCAATTTGTTCTGTGAATAGGTAGGTGACCAAATACAGACAAACACTCATTTCTCAGAAGGCTGAAACCACGAAAGACAATGGGAATCTTGGTTTCTTTAGGCTACAGGTTTCTGCTCATGCTCCATTAAGAAAAACTTCTGAGAAAACTGAGTAAACCACATTTTTATGTATTTTCCTATTGGTATTTTGAGCTGCATGTGCCATTAACCTCAATTCTCAGTAGGTCAGCAAAAAGGGCAGCACATGGATCTGACCCCATAGCACAGACTTACAACTCCACAGCTCCTCCTGGCTAAGCTCACACCTGTGTGGAAGGAAGGTCCATCCTACAAGTATTTTCCTCCATTCCAACATCCAGGCTGGGTCTAGCTGATGGTAAAATAAAACATCTTTTATTCTTCTTTCACTCAACATCATGGTCATTCTCTCAAACGCCACTTGGCGTTCGTATGCAGAGTAACTCTTTACCTGTACTTTGAACACAGCTCTCATATGACCACAAAGAAAAGTTCAGCACGTCTTTTGTCAGTGTGAGTCGTTTCTTCTTATACCTTTTCCGGTCTTAAAAAATGAGCCAAGTTTTATTTTTAATCATACTTTTATTACCTTTTTTACCAAAAACAAGCAAAAAAAAAAAAAAATCCTCAAACAGATCCCATACTGTTGTGCTATATTTACACTATAGACTTCTTAACCTATAAAGTAAATACGCATATTATGAAGTAATCTGTCTTTGGAAAAGAATGCTATTTTGAGTGTTGTGATGATGGATAAATCTTATCAATGTAGTATTCTAAGAGAAAAGAAAATCCATTTTCAGAGCTGTCAAACATCAAGATAAGCATACAGATTAATTCTCCTCAAGTTATTTTAAACAATTTCAAAAGAAACCTCAAACATGACAATAACTTCAGTGTATTATGCCATAACATTGCGAAAACTGATTATTTTTGATGGACATTACTTATCAAAATTGTATTCAAAAGCAGGACTAAAAAAATCTGTTAAAAGTTTCAAACATGATTTAGAGCATTCATTTCTTCTTGGGCATAAGTTTTTCTTCATAGTTGACAGGGACTATGCCACTGCATTCTTCCGTCTTTGGCACAGGATACTTTGTAAAAGCACGTCTAATTATGTCAATATCCCGTCCTAAATGATCCATCATGGTCGATACAATTGAAGGTGGGCCCTCTAAGTCTACCAAAAAATACCTGCAATGAGAAACACACATACAATAAAACAGAATACCTGTACTACAACTTCAGTTCAAATAACAGTGAGATATCTCAGATGAAACTTCCTCTTTTTTTTTTTTTAACTAAAGTTTTGCTGACAGAATTCTTTTAAATAAAAGCTCAGTATTTTGATTTTAAATATGAAAAGTTCAGCTCAAGCAGGCTCAGCCTAAACTCTTCTTGGTTACACAGCACATTAAAGAGATTTTAATCTTATACCTGCTCCGTTAGTCTCCATACCTTGATGTGAATAGTATGTTGGGGTTTTTTTCTTGAAAAGAAAAGGCATGGTTGCATATTAACTTTGCTTACAACATGCATACTCCTTTGAATTCACAGCATTGTTTCATTGGGAAACAGATGTCAGTGTAAAACATCTCAAGCTTACGTACACATAGGCGTATTTCTTCAAAGTTCTGTGCTGGAGCTGAACGTAAATTAAAAAAACAAAACTAAAGCAAACAAAAAAGAAACAAACACAAACAATAAAATAAACCCAAATAGAAGGACTTATCCTAAATTAGGCACCTCTCCAACGTGAACAGAGCTTAAATCATCGATGTGGGGGCAGGAGCTGAAGCTGCATTTGGGAAATGCCAACTTGCATAGTCGGCACTTGAGAAGCGTGCTGACTTGCTGACCTTGGCAACAGTGAAAAGGCCATCCTTCCACACATGCACATAAAGTATAAATTACACTGCTCCAGGTAAGCACTTTGTCTCCACCACACAACTACCTTTGACATCTGCAAAACAAGCCCACCTGCCTACCTACGGAAAGGAGAACATTGCTCCTCCAGTTAGTATCCTGAAATAGTATAACATACAGCATTCATACTAGCACAGTAAATACCTTGACTGAACCTCCCCATGAAGCATCAGCATACCTTGAAAGTAGTATCCCTTAAATGAAGTCATACTATGCATTTGTCAAGAACCACACTTACACCAAAGCAGGATCAAGCATCCCAGTTGGATTTAAAAACTACCTAGCAAAATTGCATTCTGTAGGAGACGTGGGCTCTTATCAAGGTGAACAACTCTTCCATAGACGCAATGTTGGAGGATAAGTCCCCAAAACAAGCAGCTGGAATTGGAGGCTGAACGGGAAATACAGGAGTGTGGTCTCCAAAAACAGACAGATGCACATCCACGTTGCTGTCCTGCAGTAGAGCTCTTTTTACCTAATTAAATGCCTCACACAATTAACATCAAGAAATAGTACACACACAGGAGACCTGTTAGGCCAGAAATGAAATTCAGAAATGTGCTGGACTGCTGCAAAGAGGTGGAATTCGTACATAGAAAACAGTGCAAAGAAAATTCTTCTCTGCCAGACATCCTCATCCTGAACCTCTTACACTGGCATCTGTATTAACAGTCACAACTTAGGACTGAAGACTTTTTCAGTAAAAGCAGATGGAAGCACCAAGTTCCCCCCAGGTGAGGTGAGGAGCCTGATGGCAAGAAATCTCCTTGTAGCCTGCACCGAAGAAGCCCCTCCTGCAGAACAGGTGCCCATCTGGTGCAGGCCTTGGCTCTGCATCACAGGAGTGGGGACCAGCGCCAGCTCATGTCAGCTATGGTGACTGCAGCAGGGACAGCTCGCCTTAAGGGGGGCTTGGAGGATTACAGGTGGCTCAATCTTCCTTGCACACCTCCACGGAGGGAATGGGGTTCAGCTTAATTTGTTTGGAAAAATGACCTGCCTCCTATTTTCTGAAGATCAGAGAATGGGAGATGCCACCTGGTTAAAAGCTTAGGAAGGAGAATGAGATTGAAGCTTGGACAAGTCATTAGAATTGTGGCATAACAATCCTGAAGGATGCACAATCCCTTGAAAAGGGAAAGTCTTTTTTTTTTTCTGTTAAAGCCATAAAAAGCCACTGGTAAATTTAACAAATGCCACTTAGATCTTCTCCATTGGAGGAACCTTTCCCAGTCCACTCACACCTGACTAACATAAGGGAGGATGGGCTGAGAAATCCCAGCTGACGCCATGCCATCGCTTCCATGCCCAATTCCCCAGCTTTAGGTTTGCAGGAGCATTCATTCATTTTGCAAACCGTGCCCTTTGACACACCGTGTTAATCCCACTTCTCCCGAGTCTGATTTCATTTCTGCTTGCAAGTGGTATGCTGCTTTTCATTGTGCTTCTAAAACAGCAGTAGATTTGTTGTTGTTGTTGGTTTTGCAGCGTTGGGTGGTTGTGTTGTTTTTTTTTCCCTTCAAAAGGCTGCTTTGCAACTTTGTGCTTTCTCTTACATTAGCAAACGGTGGAAATTTCCACTGACGCACTGTTGATAACTGAAGGAGAAGTGGGGGATGGGAGGATGAGCTGTTGCAGCATATCTTTATGGCTCCTCGCAGAACAGGTATTTTATCTGAGGACACAAAACTGCAGTAATTGGGGACAAAGCCATATTTTTTTTTTTTTTTAAAGAACAGCAACCAGTCTTCAAGGTAACAAGCAGCAAACTGAATCCTTGTGTAAAATAGAGCAAAGGAGGGGCCAGCGTAAGAAATGTTATTCTTTCATTAAAGGAAGAGAAGAAAATAACAGCTGCAAAAAGAATAAGCAAACACAATTGACAATGCAATTCCTGCGGAGATCTGGAACACCTTCCCTCCAAATGCAAGCATTTAAATCAGCTGTCACGAGGTTATGGGCTTTTTTCATCCACTCTAATAAGGCATGCCTCAATTTCAGCCAGCGATCTATGACCCGATCCACCACACTGTCTGCTGTTTGTGTAGTAAGCAAGAGCAAATCCCAGTGAGACTTAAAGATGGGGAAAAATACAGGAGAGGAACTACCTCATTCGTGCAAGCAAAAATGCAAAAGCATTTAGGCTGTCTAGGAGTCAGCCAAGTCACCAGGGGAGAAATGCAGGAAAATTCCATTGATTCAATACGAGACTGCAGTTATTTTTGTCATCTTGCTCGACTGTAAACAGAAAGATGATGTAAATACAGGAGAGCAGAGTACCCAGTGAAACAAAACTGAACAATGCTTACATTTAAAAAAAAGAAGAAGAAAAAAGAAAAAAGAAAGAGACCCACCAGGTTTCATTTATCCTTTTTAATACATCCAAGCCATTAAGGTTTGAACACTGAGTCCTAAAGATGCACAAATATTTGGCTTTCAAATGGACACTATATGGCTTCAAAGAATCCTGAATGACACCTGGATCAAAACTCACTTGTAAATCCTCCTGTAACATGACTGTAGGGCTAAGTGCAATATGCCGAGGGAGCAGAGGAAAAAGCACACACAGTAGACTTGGAAAAGGCTGCGTGGTCCACAGTTGTGACCAAAAAATGTTTGTATGCCTAAATCTCAAGCTCAATTAGCTATCTTGCCTTTAAAATTTTCCTTTACACAGCAACAGTGAGTCTAAGTAAGCTTCCATAATGGGAAAGTGGAAGATAAGGCAAGAAAATGTACAACTGAAGCACCCAAGAAAGGAACAAGAAACTGTTACGAGGAAAGCAAGCTGTGGTACTCTCATGAGAATAGCTGGACATTCATTTTTACTATGGTAATCCCCTGCTAGCAAAATTGCTTTGCTACATGAATGCCCACTTCATCTCCGGAACCACTGCATTGTTCTTGAAGAGCCAGTTTGCTTTTTTCCTCGATTCTTGCAGCTACTTGTCCTCAGTGCCATGATAATCCATGATAAACCAGTACGCTGAGGAAAACTAATTAATTAATTGTTAATTGTCCACAGTCTTCAGAAATTTCATTTGCCAAAGCAATACGTAGGTGCCTGTTATTAAGCTAATGCAATAATGGAAAGATATTTGCAGTGTTGAAGAAAAATAGAATAATACTGTTTCTCTGCAAAACAGAAACAAGCTTGACCTATCAGGAGTATTTTAGAAGCCATGCTCACTGGGCAGCGTTTGAAAAGTAAGCAAATTTGTCACAAAGACAGCTGAAAGGATTACTGTTTGGGAGTGGCCGTTACATTGTAATCAACATGCTTGCAAAGAGATGATACAGAATTCAGCGCACCAAAAAATGACGCCTAGCGACATCTCAAATGATTGCACTGTGAAGACCGCAAACTGCAGTCTCAAAGATAAGGTGAGAAAAAAAACAGTATTTCAGGGCTTTGGTACCCGAGGTACGTGCACACTTACACATACACGTGGACAAAAGCATTTGAAGGGAAAGTAATGGTTCAATTCATCAATGGAGAAAGCCCCATCTAGTGGAAGAAGACAATCAGTTTTGTAGAAAATACTACATACATGCCTAATACTCAAGTATTCAAACTGGTTTTGTTCTCACCCCGGTACAATGCAGATTCAGAACCCTTTTTGCTGAAACAGACCGAGATGTAAGATGTTCCCAGATCTGAATAAACCAAACAGCCCGGGTTGTACATTAACTATAAATTCGATCTGGTGGTACTAAGAAAGTTTGCAAGGTCTTTCATCTGTTCTTCTTTTCTCCAATTTGGCCCTCAGGAGCCATAAAAAAATCAAGGGAGTCTACCTGAGGGAATTACCTGCAAGATGAAGTCCTTCAATCATATATAGCTTATATTTTATGAGGAGGGGCTGGGAGAACCCAAAAACAATCCTGAAAATACCTCTGATGGAAAACTATGATTTCACCCTTAAAAATAAGTAGAATTATATCCAGGTAGCATGGGTTACTGGATGGCAATTTAGCATCTCTTGTCCTCAGGGAATAATATTCCACACAAGCTTAAAAATAAGTTGTGTAAGTACAGTTCCTATATTATAGGAAAGGAGAAGTTTGAACATGTAACTTAATTCACATAGCTAAGCTTACAAAATACTCAGTCTCTTAAAGAACATCATACCCAATTACTGAAATACTCCTCTTGATAATTATCTATTCCTTGTATATTAGCTACCATGGCACTAAGAAATGAGGCAGACTCACATGCCTCTTCTGCCATAAGCCCACATTTTGGCAATGAATTGTGAAGTCATGAGCCAAATAAAAGCAAAACACAAGGTGCTTCCACAAAAAGGAGAAACTTCTTCAGACCCTAAACCACCAAGGGCAGCTGGGAGAAATTCGTGACAAAGCCAGGACAGCCTCCAAGTAAGGTACCTGTGCTACTCAACACACTGCAGCACCAATAGGGTCTTCCCTGTGCAACTCCAAAAGAAAATTCCCCAAGCACATGTTAAGACAGCCTTGCAAAGCCCAATTCACCATGAACTAATGAGCACTGCCACCTATTCAAAATCAGATTTTAAAAGGGGAAAAGAAACAACAAACCAAAGCAATGAAAAGGTTGGCAAACAGAACATGCAAGTTGTTATGAATAACCAGAATCGTGCACAGTTTAGCTAGACAGCTCACAAATAAAGAGAATGAAAACATAAAAGATGTAAGAAAGGTCTAAAAACATTACTATGTTAGAGGTAGATTAAGTAAGGGAAAGCACACTGACACAGAGCAAAGCGGAAGGGAAAGACCACAGTGCTGTACTGATTTACAAATGGTACCAAATCTGAGCACTGACTAGGCTGATGAACAGCATCTTTTCTACAACAGAAATAACAATAAATATAAATAGAAGTAACATTTTAAAAAAAAAAAAAATCTCTAACAACAAATCTCTAGGGCATATCAAGATAGCCAGAAGGCGGCAACACGCAGACTCCAATTACGCCTGGCCACTTTCCTTTCCCTAAAGCCCCTGCCATAGCTCCTTCCAGTGAAACAGAACCCTAGTTTGCAAAACGTCTGAGCCACTACCTTCCCAAAGGAGTGCCTCAAACCTATTTTTTAGAGATCTGTTTTGCAGCCTCCCTTGTACCAGCTTCCCTGAAGTAAAAATATCCTGCATACCAACCACCTCCCCCAAACCAGCTCCTTAATCTGATGCCTTGAAGCATGAAGTGTCACAAGCATATGATTAAGGCATAGTCTGGCAAGGCCAAAGAAAACAGGTATGCCACAAAGTGCAAACCCACAGACTGTACTACTGAGATCTATCATTTTACAAGCAGTTGCAATATTCCTCAGTTCAGCACTGACCACATAGGCAGCAATGGCTCTATAGCGTCATCAGCAAGCCATAGTCTAGACCCTTCATTTGAAAGCAGCTTTGAGAGATTCATTGTTCCTGTATCATTTTAAACAGCAAACACACATTTAGACTTTAACATTCCACGACTTCATATATATATCAGTTTGCTTCTGTTTGTTCCAGAAATAAATACATCCCAATATATATGATATAGTATTAAATATATATATATTATAAATATATATATATTAAAAACACTCTACTAAAAGCAATTCAAGTACAATGTATCAAAAGCGGTTAAGTCATAGCTAGCAGAACAAATACTTGGCACAAACCTATAATCCATTAGGAAATACAGTCAAGAAACCTTATTTACACTCTCCCATTGTTGGTTTCTTTCGGAGACATGATGGCCATGAGCAAGTCATTCAGGCTCAGTGCCCAGTACCCTTATACACCTAACCCACGCTGGAACCAAAGCATGCCTGCGTCACGCTTCATTCATCTGTAAGGCGAACAGTATTTGCTAACAATTTTTGTGTTACCCTACAGAACATACTTGAATCATACTCTTAAATAGTTTAAAAACAAAATTAACACCATTAATGAGTAGTCACTTTAACTTCCATTTAAAATACCCGTACACTAACAATCTACAAGCTTTATTCTCTTGATGTACCCATACAGTTCCTGAAGGATATTCTTTTTGTAATTCCTTAAATTCAAGGCCTGTTGGTATTAGGTCTCTGAAAAACAGAAGGTGTTTTCTGTCAGAAGAGATGCACTTAACAGAAAGACCTGAATTTCTTTTAATATACACTCAGTGCACAGGGACCACCTGCTCAGTGAATATTGTTTCCAGAGAAAAAAAACAAGCCAGTTATACATGTGATCTGAGGTCTTCAAAGCTGCCAGTGGAGTAAAACCTTTCATTCCAGTGACAGCTGTGGGCCACTGTCCCCTATAGCAACCTTTGAAAAATTGCAGCTTTATAGATCAATTGGCAGCAAAATTCTCGTTCTCCACAAAGTCTCCTGGATATTCTTAAATTCGTAATGCACCTGTAATGCTGTATAGCTGAGATAGATGATGCTGAAGCACTGCAGAACTGAGAGGGAAAAAAGCTGTACTGAGAATTCAGGATACCTGCCTCATAACCAATGACCATGCATTTTAGGTTTAATTCTTTGCCATTTACTAAAGACACTTCTGTCTGCCTCCATCAGTCATAATGTTTTATGCTATGCGCTGTATGTAAAGACTTGACTTACAGCTAAAAATGGACTAAATTAACTAAAATGAAATTAACTAAATGAAGAGAACACACAGCAAAAGGCTGCGAGAAGGATGGGCTCTCAACATGCTGCAGAGCACGTCTCAGCAGAGCTGTGAGCAGCTGGCAGTGCCATGCTGATGGTCCTTGAGTCAAGATAAGGGAACAGCTTGGGTAACAATGGCTGTTTATAAGGGAACCAGGATGCTGAGGAAAATCATTTTGTCTTCCCAGTAAATACTCCATGCAGCTGAGGGGACTCTGTGCCGCTCTGAGTGACAGGAAGATGGTTCGTGCAGAGGTCACTAGGGCTGTCTCTAAGATACGATCTCTACGAAGCTGTGACCAATGCTATGAATATTGTATCGCACTAATTTTCACAGAGTAAAACCAGGGAGGAGGTCAAAGGAAGTAATGGATTCAGTGCACATCCTGAGCCCGTGACATCTACATGCTCTCAGCAAACACGCTACCTGAAGAGCTCTGCTGAAATCCACAAAACTAAACAAACAATTTCACTCCTCAAAAATGAAAAGCTTTCAAAAGGTTCACCACTCTTCCTGCAGAAACACAGCATCACTTGCACTACCACGGAAGCCCTTTGAGTCACTTCAGAAAAAGCCCAGAATAACTACACTGATTAATATGCTGTTTAATCTAGCACTCAATACCAACTTGGTATGGAAGGGGATACAAGCAGAATTAGCTTGTTATTAAGGAACAAAGATCTTAGATTTCTTAGTGGGTATAGGTGTGTATATTTAGCTTGAGCTTGAAAAGTTTTCTTTCCCATTAGGAATAAAATAAAATAAAATGATGGGTGCTGTAAAGCAGAACAGACTGATTTTATGAGGTGAACAAAGAACTGACTTTTCACTTTCTGTTCCCATACTATGTTTAATATCCTGAGTAAGTTATCCTTCAGACCATATAAAATATCAGTGTATTAAGAATCCACCACTCCTGTACAGTGAACTACAACCTCCCTGACATCTACAACACAGATGCATTCTCTCACATTACTAGGTCCAGAAACTGCTGCTGCTTCCCATTATAATATCTTGTTTCTCCTGAATTTAAATTATCCAAATAACATTATTCTTTCCTGAAGTACACACTTTTAATCACCTCTCCCTTTCAAGAAGCCAGACAATTTAGAGCAGAGAACTGCCATATTCCAATACAGAGAGTCCAAATCCACGGCAAGCAGAATGAAGGCTAATTATTTAGACATACTTGAACTGGGAGGTGGAGGAAGAACAGCAACGGTCATATTAATCTGACAGCTTCATAGCCATGATTTAAAACATGGTAATTATTTGTTACTAAAACCCAACCTCAAACAGAAAATCTATCTGCTCTAAGGACTGCAAAGAAGAGAGTTACAGTATACTGATCTCTTCCTTCTCCCTATTAAACAGATAACATGTTGTAGTAAACAAGTTAAACTAGCTTACATAATCTGAAAGATCCTTTGGAGAAAGGATTAATGTTTATAAATATCTAACAGGAGGTGGGAGGCAAACAGATGAGGCCAGGCTCTTCTCAGTGGGTGCATAGCAATAGGGTGAGGAATAATAGCCTATAAACACGGTAAAATAAAGTAATAGCCTGAACACGGGAAGTTCAGGAAGATGAACATGTGAAAAATCTTTATGGTAAGGATGACATCACTGGAGCAGATCGCCCAGAGATATGGTGGAGTGTCCTTCTATGGATATATCAAAGACCCATCTGGATGCTTACCAATGCAACCTATCGTAGGGGACTGGCTTTAGCAGGGAGTTGGACTTGAAGATCTCTTGAGGTCCCTTCCAACCCCTGTGATTCTGTGATATGCCTTCTATTCAGTTCTGCTACATAATTCTGTCTGGCTACTGTGTTCTCCTCCTCCTTCTCTTTTGGTCTCCCTGACAAGAAACCAACACCTGACCTCCAAAGTGTCTCTTCTCAAGCCAAAGGGAAACTGTGATGCAAAGTGGTGAAGTGTTTCAAGGTGTTAAGTACCCTAAAAGAAAATCTGGAAGTCTCAGCTTCAGCCTTAGTTCCCATCTATAATGAAATATACCAGATCCTCATTTTGCTTAATCACTCTGAAAAGAATAAGGCAATTAATAATTCTGTCTTGAGACAAGGCTTTGATTAGCTCCTGTGTTGAGACAACAAGACTAAAATGCAAAACATACAGGATCGAGCCACATTTTGAATGCAGACCATCACAGCAACATGGAGCTAAAGTGCAAGAAATCCTTGGCCACATTGCCATTGCTTTTGGGTAAGGAACTGGCACACCATGGAGGTTTCCCTCCCTATCCTTTCTGTCAGCCTGCTGTGCTCCTTCACAGGAGAAGGGAGAGGTCTTCAGCAGAGGGAGCAGAGCTGTAAGCCAGCCCCAGGAAATGATCTAAGGAGGGCTTCATAAAAACCTCACCTCTGGAGTCACCTCATTTTCTCTGGTACCAAATGACTACCAAGGAAGGTGGCACACATGCTGGTCAGCCACCCGATGACAGCTGGCTGCACTGGAAGGATGGGGAAAGCGTGCAGCTAATTGTTATTTGAATTACTGCAGGCAGGCCTGGCGCCACACAGCACAGGTTGCCTAGCAACATTTCTCAACCTTAGTGGAGGAGCCAGCCTCCATTTCCATGTCGGAGGTAGTCCAAGGAGCAACAAACACCAACACGAGTGATCGGGGTGAAACCCACAGCACCCACCCAGCCAGCCCCAGAGAAGCCTGGCACCCGATGGGCCAGCTGAGAACCATTTCTGGGGACAATTGGAACCATTTATTCTCTAGGCAAGCTGTACTTACATGGTCATCTTTAACAACTGTACCGCAAACACAAGTCCTACGGGATACATATGGTGATTAACATTTAGTACAGATGCATTAGAGAAAAAGAATCAATCTTGCCAATTAGCAACCAGCAGATTAAGTAAGACTTTTATCAGTAAACAGCCTGACTGGCTTGGAAAACAGTTACGTAAAAGCGCCCTAACAAAATAACATTGTGTACACTAGGGAAAGCAGTTCTGAAGGCCTGAACTTGGGCCACACACAACATGACATCTGAAAACGAACAAGAAGCCAACGCCATGCAAAACAAAGAGGCACATAACAGGGCAACACATGCACGAAGAGGCCAAAGAAGCCTCGCTGAGGTGACAGACATCACATATCTACTCCCCAAAAGCACAAGGAAGACCAGACGATGACAGTTACATGTGTATATTTTATAGGATCTCTGAAAGGCTTTTAAGAAAAAAAATCATCATGCATACCCTCCTCTTCTGTGGCGATGGTTGTGCTTGGAGATTTTATATGGCAAAGCCCTTTCTCCCAGGTTTTCGAGGTTCCTCACAATGGCTCCTCTCTCCATGAGAGCCTCTACAGTGCGTTTCAGCACAGCTGCAGTCTCAGGCTTTTAAGAGAGAAAAAAAAGAGAGAGAGAGAGAGCAGGAAATGTACACAGATCTGGTTATTCTTATTATGTTATTACAATTAACACATGCATTTGTATGGCAAAGTACTGGAAGGGAATGTGTAGTAACCTGAGAACGTAACATGAAAGCACTTCCTTTAAGAAAGACAATTTTTCTTACACAACCAACAGCCAGTTCCTCTGTGAATTATGGCAGTGGTAAAGTTTCTGCAGATTTCAGAGGCAGGCAGCACCATCACTGACAAAAAGGCAATAGTCAATGGATTTAACTCACCTGGTATCACCTTGGCAGATCCTTGCAGAGGTCTAAGTAAATACGTATGGCAAAAAGCAACTACAACCTGACAACAGTTTGAAAGACTTCTGGCCCACTGATGCTAGTTAATGCTACTCATCAAAACATTTCAAGTGAACATCATGGGGAACACCAACCTGTGGCTTGTCAGATATAACAATTAGCACTACATTCACTTTGCCACATCACTTCAACAGCACATGCGTAATAGACAATTGGACCCTTGCCTAAAGTGCTGCGTGTCTCATTACATTTGTGTAGCTGACATCCAAGCCTTTTTAAGAATAAAAGAACCGGCATGCAGTAATTAGCCTAACATGCAGAGATTTCACTCCTCAGAAAAATAACTATGAGGAATGGGCAGCCAAAAAACAGTAGGTGAAACAGATGCAACACTTTCTTGCTTACTGCAGTGATTTCAGCAGCAACGCTTTGTAATATCTACGGAAATGTTAATTAAGTATAAATTACAAGGTTTTGAAAACAACTGCAAACTTGGTACACTCCCAGTGATAAGTATCTTAAGAAACCAATCTCCTGCAGGGAAAAGAAAATAAGTGGACATCAAACTGAACACAAAACAAACCACAAAGGGTTATTCCCAGCTCTCTGCAAAAGTTAACATCAATGTATGTTCCCCAGTCTATCTGTCTGTAGAAATGGCAACAGCTGCAAATGATGAAGTAATGAAAGAGCTGGTTTTCAAAGTACTGCTATTTCGCAGGCAGGAAAATAAAAAAAAAACAACCCAACAACTTATATAATACTTAATAATTTAATGAAGAAGATTACTCAGAGTAAATCTTGTGACTCTAAAAAGAAGAGCCGTTTAGCATCTGAATCTCTTAATGGAAATCAGTGAAGAAGGTAGCACCATAACGTTATAGTATGTATATGGTGTATATGTATATAGTCCACGCCCTGGCATATAGAACCTCTCTTTCATTCTGCAGAGGATGAAAGGTGATAAGAAGGAGCTTCCAAATGCAGAGTAAAGGTGTTCAACACAGAACATTTTGCAACACCAACTGCTCCTTGAAAGACCTGGAGCACAGATATTCTGAAACGATTTCTTGTTTCTTTGGGTTAACTGACCTGTGAAAGTCAAGAGTCTGCACCTACTGCTCCTAACCATTAATCAGAAATTTTATTTCCTTCTCACCCTCTACATGAACTGTTTGGGAAATTTATTTCCAACACATAGAGCCTAAGCAAAAATGCCTGGGATTTGTTTTCAATGTATGTTTAGGCTGTGTTGTAAAACCATCGAGGCAACCAGATGAGTAAGTCCAGACATGAAGAAATGTCACTGCCTTGCCAAAGTTCTTCCATGCATTAAAACTAACGTTTCTCACAACAGACAAGTACTAAAGGTATATCTTGTCATAGTACTAAAAATTAGGGCGAAGGCACTGTTAAAACAGCTTATGGATAGCATTATATTAATTTAAATCATATTTTAGCTCAAAAATAGGAAAATTATTTTTCTGTTGACTTAGGATGTCTTTTTGCCTTTTTGCCACAAATCAAGCTGTTCTCACAAACATTTTAGGTGTCTAAATTTGACTTCAGCCTTTTCCTTCAAGCTTACCTGCAACAAAACCAGTGTGTTCAAAACTTATGAATTAGAGCCTGACAGACAGGTAAACTATACAGCCCTCACATGAAGTCTACATATAAATCATGTCATCTGGAAAGCCAAGTAGACCAAGTGGCATTTTCACAATAACTCCAACACACCCATGTGTTCTTTTATCATAATGGAAAACATTTGTTCAAATTTCTGCTACTGGAGAAGTATAAGTAGCAGCCAGAGAAAGTTAACAGTTTGGCTTCACCTGATCCTATCCTCCATGTTCTAACACAATGGAGTGAGAGCAGAGCTGGGGCTCCTCTCAATACTTTTTCCATGAACAACTATTTTCTCAAACTCTGTATAGCTCTTTGACATGACTTAAAAGAAACAGAGATGTGAAAATCTGGCTCAAACTCTAGATACGTTTTTATGCTACTTCCATTAACACATGATCTCAGTACTCAAAACTCATCTAAATCAGGAGCTGCAGGTGAAACACCTTTCTAACAGTGGCTGCATCAGAGCGTTGCACAGGACAGTGCGAAAAGTAGGGTGACAAAACTGTTAATGACATCCATAGGTTCATGCTGCAAGAACCGTACCAGAAATCTGGCTTCAAGAAAGAAGAGAAAAATAACAACTACTGCTTTTGCAAAACAAAAGCAATGATATAAGTATCATTCTCTATGAGGTTCTGACTTCAAAATAAGAATCTGACAATGACCACTAGGATTTGACTTATTCATATTAATAATGAAAAGAAAAAAAAAGTTTTAGGAAAGAAAGGGCAGGTAATCTAATAGCTTTACTATTTTGTGCACTGCAGCACACCTGTACTGCTTCCAACACCAGGCTGGAAAACATACACTTAGAAAGAAATATGGTTTGCCAAACTAAAAAATCTGATCCATAAACAGAGCTCCGTTAAAAAGAGACCATAATTGACTGAGACCTTTAGACAATCAGCAGCATGTCCAGATGTGGACATGTATGATATACTCTTCTATAACAACTATGTGTACAATATACTCTTCTATAACAACTATGTGTACTTAATTTAAATGTATTGGATAAGCTTATTCTTCTGCATCCCTCCTGCCCTCAAGCAACACTTTGGCTTTCTGTATCTTTTATACTTGCCAACAAATCAGCATTTTCCTTGAGTGGCAGCATGTCCAACATGAAGTACAGTTTCCAAACACAATGAAATCTAAGACTACATCCTATGTATTTAAAAACAAAACAAAACAAAAAGAACAAGAAAAGAAAGCCACAGATTTCTACATTCAGAATTGTAAAATGTTACGCTTTTGTGCAACCTCTCCATTTGTGGAAGTACTTTGAAAACATAAACTAATTGTTGGTTTTGAAAGCTTGTCACTGCAATCCCTCTCATTCCTCCTCTCCAAAAAAGATCATGGTTCACCATAGCTTGCTAAAGCCATCAACCAAACTATATATAGGCTAGCTTGTGCTAACCATAATATCCACAGACACAGGTTCCTTGGCTTGCCTCAGAGCCAGACCAGTTGAGGACATAGGAAATGGTACTGCCTGGCTCCCAACCCAGAAGCCACAACATTTTTTCCTAAACAGCCAGCAGTTATTCTAGTACCACAACTGCGGGGAAGCAAGGAGGGAAAAAAAATAAAAATAAAAATAAAATAAAATAAACTGAAGAAAAAAAAAAAACAAAAACAGGAGCAAATGGCAACCAGTGCCAGAATACCCACGCTGGAGAGCAGGAAGCGTTAGAAAGAGCATGTAAGCCATGGTATGCAATTCTAGCCTTTGCTCATCCTCCTGGGTGCATAATTAAGCCAGAACCTTTTCAACTGGGTTCACCCTTAGTGAACTTGGTGAACTTCATCAGTGAACTCCATTCACCGTTTGGCTGAATAAGGTAATTACCTTATTCTCCAGGAGATGCAGATCTAGTGACCCCATTATAGATGTAGAAGGAAGAGGGGGAAGTCACTGCAGACTTTCCAAATGCTTTTGCTTGGAAAATGCGTACTTGGAAAACTGCCCCAGGAAAACCAATGGACTGTTATCTACAGATCAAGCTTCCTCAGTCCTCTACTCCATGCTTTTAAAACTTACAGCTGCCCAAGTGAAAATGTGTTAATTAGCACGTTAACTGTGCAGCCAGTTGCCAAACACAAGAGAGGTACATTGCAAAAGACACTTTCTGTCTATGGTTGGCTTTCTCCATGGATGAGGAACGATGTGGTCACATTTCGCAGAGTACTTCATGCTGCTGCCACCAACACTGCAGTAGCTACATATGTCAAGATAACCAAGTGCCTTTCCACAAATACCCATTCCTATGGGCCTACCTCCACCATAGCCTGCAAATGCAGACAGCCTCCACTCAAACTTGAGCTTATCACTCAATCAGGCCTGTCTACGCTGCACCCCTTCTTTCACTCCAAAGCCTCCCTGAGTCAAAGATCAGTAGAAGTCCTAAAGTTACAGTGTGGTTATGTCCTTTTGTGGCTCATTTCAGTGTACCATAAATATCATATGAGTGAGCAGAAAGTTATTTAATGCAAAGACTTCTTCAGAATCTCAACTGATTGCAAAAATAAGAGCAGATGAGGTGCAACAGTCAATTGTTGCACAGGATCAAAACCACAAATGCACAGTAATAGCCAGTAAGAACTGCAACACAGCTCCAACAACCTCTTTGTGAGGGGAATCTATGATACACCACCAGCATGAGTAAAAACTCTACTATAGTTTCTATCAGTTGTAAAGAATTCAGATGGCACCAAGCAAGTGCATTAAAAAAATTAGCAACATGCAGAAGGCAAAGTATCTTTTGTCCTATTGGAGGCTAAATGGATGTGAACTCATGAGCTGAAGCTACAATATGCATTCCTCATTCTTGGCAGGAGCTTGAAAGAGAGCTTGGGCAAAGCAGACATCTCTGAAAAACTATGGAGACATGCACCCAGTCTTAAAGGAAAGGGCAATTCTGTGGTTGAAATAAGAGCCATCTAAAAAGACTGCACCACTATCCAATGTTCCATCTATTTAGCTGGCCAGAAGGAGCTCATGAGATGACAAAGTCAAAAGAACAGAAATAAAAAGAACTGGCTGAAAAAGAAGCCCTCTCAAGCCACCAAAGCTCTTGTCCAAGAAGAGACTGAAGACAAAAAGGGAAATGGACACCAAGTGCTCAGTTTTAAGGGTTAGTTAGGACTACATTCAAGTTCTTCTAACTACTCACTCAGTTAATAGAAAGTATTTACAAACAGTGGATATCCCCCCTAAACAAAAAGACAATTTCATCATAATTAGCATGACTGCCCTCAAATTCCCTTCAATGTAATAACAGAAGCATAAAGTTATGTCTTTTTTTGGCTGATAAGCAATTACAAAAGATTCTCCTGGGATTCCCTACTGAGGTGGAAATCAAAAAAATGTAAAGATATGATTAGAAGAAAGCTGCAATTCAAAAGCAGTAAAACTAGGAAAAACCCTCCTTAATGTTACCGAATATGTAATGAAACACTAAAAACTTATTACTGAAAATGATAAAAACACATATTTGTAAACTTGTCAAGATCAATACCGGCTTAAGAAAGAAAATGAGTTTTACAATGAGAAATGACAGGAAACTGGAGAGAATCATTTAACTATAACACCCTGCTTTAGTATACAAGATGAAAAAGCAAACAGCAGATTAAGAATGGGGAACAAAGAAAAAAAAATATTGCTAATATCAGTAGAAACTGTAGCCAGGCATGCAGAGCAATCCCCAGCTGTCCTGTATCTGTCTAAGGAACAAGCTTGAAGACCTGGTGCAAAACATGAAGCTGCAATCACCATAAAAGCATAAACAACATGGAACAGTAGCTGTTGAGTACAACCAGTGATAGACATGCACTACTCAGAAAAGATCAAAATAAAGCTAAAAGTGGTAGATCAAGTGAAAAGTAAACGTGCTAGCCATGCTGCACTCATGACAAAAAATCAATTGCATGTGACTTCTGAATGTAAAAAGGCTTTCAGGAAAGTAGGCAACAAAAATTTGAGGAGTCAGGACAACTGGTTGGATGTTCAAAGCCAGGCAGGGGATGGGAGATAACCATCTAGGGCAAGATGGACATACAGAACCAGATAGGAACAGTTCTCTGTAACTATGACAGTATAATTTACTAGGTATGGAGTAAGGAACAAATGGCAGAATCCGAGTTCGTATTTCCATCAAGCATTTACTGGCCAAGTCGGAAAGACACTTATTCTAGAAACGTGTTTGGAAAATAGTTATGAAGTTTTAGATGGAAAGTCACTATAAATAAAGTATGGGGGAGTGATCAAAATTGACTCAGTCTGAATTTAACATAACACCACATCCTCAGATCAGCTCTTTAATTAGCATTTTAATGGAAGCTAAGCCAAGGAATTAGCAACTTCACCCCATGAGAATGTGAAGCAGGAGGCCCGTATGAAAACGAAGCAACTTTTCAAATCAAAGTACTGCTAATCTCTCTTCTGTCCCCAAATTCACCTTTCTTCTTTAAAGGATCTAAATTCCACAAGATTTTTTTTACCTCAGTGTTTAAGATCAAGGGAAATAACTGAATCTACAAAACCAAATTTAAAACCAAGCAATACCAATACGAGATAAACATCAAATTTCAGATAATTTAAAACATTGATCTCAAGAATGAACCTACTTAAATTTATTTCGTTTTTAAAAGTATTATCTCTGATAATACCTAAGAACTGTGGAAATTGTCTTCTACTTCTCAGCTTAATAACACCACCAACTGTAACCAAATCCTCTGTGATTCAAGGCCATCTCAGTGGTTTATTATTAGAAATAATTGATTTAATAGGTAGATACTACCTGAGAGACAATTCAACATCTTCCTTAAAATGTCATTTCGAATATTACCATCTTCTTTTCAACCACAATGAACTACGTGGACTCAAATCTAACACCCATAGTAAGATAAAGTCTACTTACCAGAAACACGCTCAGACCAGAAACCACAAGTACAAAAGTAGGTAGTAGATTTTATCAAACTTACTTTATAAATTCATTAAACTCAAACAGACTCAAATAGAAAAGGAGAAAAAAAAGAAGGAAAAAAAGTAACTAACAGTGGGAGTTATTTCCAAACATCTTTTCTGCCCCATGCTTCCATTGCATGCACACTTACAACTCCCTACTCTTGCCTAACTCTCATTCTTTCCATGTATGTCAGGTTTAAGATTAAAAAGTAAGTGCATTCCAATGAATAGAACAAAAAGATAACAGGAAGAACAGAAAATCGGGAAGTCAAAGAAAACGTCATACAGAAGCCTGGAACCACATTTAAGAGGCTTCTTCTATAATCTCAGCATTTCTCATTGCTGAACTTCTACCTGTGTATACAAAGAGTGCATACGTTACATGTAGAGTTTGCCAAATTATGTCAGTAACTGCCCCCAAAGCAGTTAGCTGGCAATATTAAAAAGCCCTGAAACTTCTTTGGACTTCAAGAACTTTCCCTCTCCTTCAAGCATTTGATCTGGACTCAAGATCCATCCTTAAAAAGAGCCTAAGATGAACAAAATGTAAAACCACACTACACCATGCAGTCTAGTCTACTCAAGATTTTAATGAAGTCATCCCTACACGCGTATGTAACAGAAATCCCACGTATGATGCATTTAGATATAATCGCGATCTTAAACACCATAGAGAGCAAAAGTTTGCTCTGTGCTCTTCCCCATCTTCACACATTGCAGCTACAGTTTACTGCTTTCTTGAGAAAGTGGTTTATAGCTTCTCTCTATTAAGAGGAACACTGGTGCACTTTTACCTATTAAGATGTTTAGTGTGATGCAACCCCTATGAAAACAGGCTGCTGCTGCTGAAACAGCTGGCAATTCATATGACTGAACCATTCAACTATAGACTTAAGTTGAATCCTAAATACCTCTTAAGAACATCACCTGTATTATCCAATGTCCAAAGACTAGCCCAATTTTAATTCACCTTCTATATTCACCCACAAATTTAACATCAGTATGGAAGACTTATGGACAGAAGGGCTCCAAAAGTAATGGCTGCTGCTCCATGTGAAGCCAAAGCCAATCATATCCCTTGCTGTCAGCATTCTAAAGGAATAAAATGCCCAAAGGCACAGCTTGCTCCTTCAGGCGCCTATCACCTCAATTCACTAGCTTCTGTACAAGTTGGGGAAGGGACACAAATCAAAACACTGTTAAGCTGTTACTGACACTGTTTGCCTTCCTACATGCTTCAGGGACAAAGCTATCAGTACTAAGACAAAGAAGAGCCTTGCTGTTTTGCAAAGAGCACACAGCATCACAAGGATTTAAAATGCAAGCTGCCTCCCTGTCCAACCCTGAATAGGTGATAGCAAGTCTGGTACTTCTCCCTGCAGGGAACAGATCGCTGTCTGACCTGGCACACACACTGGCAGCTCAAAACCCGCAGAGATTCTTTCACTGTAATTACTCTGGACACATTCTGCATGCTAGGTATTTTTCAAGTCAGCTTTCACACTTCTGTGATTGGGGAAAAGCTGTGAGGTGTGGAAGGAAGCTGGCACTGCATGCCTTCCACAAGACAAACACTACTTTGGTTGAGAGCCACAAGCTGCAAAGTGCATAGACGGTTAATTTCAACATTCCCCAGGCCTTAAGAGTTCCAGTCTTTGGACAATGCTCCTCCCCCCCCCCCGAAAACATTCACAGCAGTCACTGAGTCTTGTAATATATTCTAGCAAAGACCCGTACACTCCAGACATCAAGTGTACAAGTGTACAACTAGCACTAGACTAGTCTAAGACACTGAATGAGAGAAATATTTAAAGTACTAGAACCGGAGATCTAATTCCTAATATTAGCTGTTATACTCATCACAGTTACCATTAGTGTTGTATAATGAGAGTCAGGACTACAAAAAATGAACATAGTAAGTAACAAACCACAAAGATTTTGTGTGAGGACTGTGGTCATAATTTTAAAATCCTCCTGCTTTTGCAAAAGATTAACTGACCTCAACTCTGAACTAAAAGAGCACGTAGGATGGAAATCACACTGTTTTCATTACATTGGTGTACAGAAGTGAACCTGAACCTTGACAACTTCTTGGTCAAATTTTCCTATACATAGGTTACCTTGAAAGTAATGCCTCCTATTGATTTCCATGGAAACTACAAGAAAGAACACAATTACACTATTTGGTAGAGCAAAGTCCAAGCTGCAAAATGCTATCTTTCAGCATAGTCACCACCATCAGCTATGCATTTTTGCCAGCAATGAAGAGCCTGCATGCCATGCTCATAATAATTTGCCCCAGTGGAGGTGACCAACTGTTTCGCAGCTCCTTTGACAGCTTCATTGCTAGGAAAATGCTGCCCACACAGTTCATCTTTCACTGGCCAAACAGATGAAGGTCAGAAGGTGCCAAATCTGGATGATATGGTGAGTGTGGTAGGACAGTCCACCCAAGACTGGCAACATGCCCCATGGTATTCAAACTGGTATGAGGCCTGGCACTATCATGTTGCATGAGAAAGGCTGGCTTCTTCTTTGCCTGACTCCGGTAGTTTCTACCTCCAGCTCAGTCAGTACTGCAAAGTAGTGGTCAGAGTTGATGGTTTGTCCAAGAAATACAGAATGATCACCCCTTTCCTATCTCAGAACACAATGCACATCACTTTAGCTTCTGCGTCTCAAACATTTTTCTTTCACAGTGAATTCACATCATCACTCCATGGACTACTGTTTTGATTCTGGCTCATAGGGGTGACATCACATCTCATCTCTGGTAACGAGGCTGAAGTTGACAGTTTCCTGGATCACATGGCATTGGTTCAATAGGTCCTGACAAACTTGCATATGGTATTCCCTCCGTTCCTGTGTGAATATGTGTGGGACCCCCGTCTCAATATTCAGCTCTATGAACAGCTCCCTAGTAGTATCCACTGATTTGCATGAATGTGCTGATCAAGATGCTCTTCATTTTGTGGTGACAGCTGTGTACGGCTACCCAGAACACGGCTTTTCTTTCCTATCACTGTTGCCATTGTTGAAACAAACTACTCACAGCCTCACTGTGCCCACATGCACTGTTTGGTCTCCAGAAATGTTCAGCAAGAGTCAGCTGTCAATGGATGCCTTTTTTTCCAGCATGGATGAATTCAATTCCACACCTTTGCTTTATACAAGCTTCCATATCAGATGCCACTGTCTCAGACTGCCCCTCTGCTGCCATCTGTCACACTACAACAAAATGTAATGGGATATTGGTGGGAAGGTTCAATCTCTGCTGCTATACCAGCAACATCCGCCTCTGATGTCATGAGCCAATAGAATAAAATAGGCGGCATTACTTTTGTAGCAGACCTTATACACATATATTTATACATGTATATTTTTATACACACATAGATACACATGGATATTCAAAACTAATTTCATGGTCAAGTGGTCAAGTTAAGTATTAAGACTAGTTAGCTAGTTCAAATGTTATAAGCATCACAGTCATGAAGTCAAATCACCACCTTATTCCTATCCATCTACGTACTCCTCAAAAAGCATGAAGTAAATCACAAAGCTCAAACTGATTAAATAAGCCCAGAATTCAAACTTTCTGGCTTGCTCACTCTCCTGGCACAATGTAGGCATAGCACAAACTAGGGAGACCACATCCAAGGAAGGAGAATTCACTTTAGCGCCAGTAGGCAGAAGTACTTATTACCACCCTCTCCTTGAGTTTTTCCAGCGAACCCTCAAAATAAATGCTGCTGCAGCATTCACAGAGCCTGCCCACAACTTGCCTGGGCCAGGAATCCACACCCAGGGAAACATGAAGGTCTCAGAAAATCGGGTATTGGGAATCTTTGCTAATTAGCACAAACAGAACCGGTAGGTGACAAAAATACTTCTTGATCTTCTTTTAGAAATCAATGAAATGGAAAGCTGCTCACTAGGTGATCACCCTATAGACCAATTAGATAGCTAATTAATTAATAGCTAATAAAAGCATGAGTTCCCCTCTATCCCATAAGTCACAAATCCATGCTAAGTCAGCAGGCAAGAAACCCTGCTAAGCCCAAGCCTCCTTCTCCAAAGATGTTTTGGACCCATTTCTTTAAACATCAGCTAATCTTCTACTCTGCTTGAGAAACACAGCAACAAGAGTATATATATCAAGAAAATATTTAATGAATACAACATTTTCCTACAGCTGAAAATCTGTTTCATGTCCTTCCCATAATTTGCTCATACTCTACCATCACAGTTCGTAGGTGTCTAATCCACAGACCTGCCCCCCACCTTGCTCAACTTTCTCCACTGGCCAACAAAGAAACCATGACTAACACCACACTTTCTACAGCTATTAGCTCCAATAGATCCTTACAGGAGACAAGGATAGAAAAAAGGTGAAGACTCACATTTGACCACTTCTTCTAGAACTGTTGATATTTTAATCATTTTCAAGTAAACATCCTAACTAAGTTTCCTTCCCACTCTACAGCCAAGGATCTTAGCAATGACTATTCCAAGCCATAACTGCTTCCTACGAGGCAGAAGACAGCATCATGCTCATCATTCCCACATGACTACAAACACGGGCCCCATGTGGGACTTGGGCAATAGGACCGATTTCCAGACTGCAGCTAGAAATAAACAGCAGACACTGCAAGACCTACAGGCTACGATGGTCCCAGAAGGATACCAAAGCACAACTGTAGGTATTTGGGGACACTCCAGGATTAGGAAAGAAGAAGCCCATCTCATTCACAAACTGGTTAATGAAGCAGCAGTTGACATATAAAAGAAAACAAAAATGCAATTTTACACTGTGTTCAGATGGTGCATGCATTGCTAACTAAGGGCTTCGGTTTTATGCAAGCAACTGTTCTGCAGGGCACATCTGGTAGCTAAGCCTTCCCCTAATGGCATCCTGACCTTCAGGTTGTAGAAGAAACAGCCCACACCACCCATAGGCCCATGAATGGCTGTGGAACTGAGGGCCAAAACTCTGCAACTACAGTTTGGATCCTTAAGTTCTTCTTGCAGTTTCAAACTCATGCTTTGTTCTTTTGTTTGTTGGTGATAGTGGGGTTTTTTTCAAACTCCGCTAAGAAAATGCCCATGCCCTACTTCAAGAGGTGCCTTTATTAACAAGTGCAAAATAGGAGGTATTCTTTATATACGGGGACATAAGGCTCATTACAAGCAAGAGTACAGAGACAGTTAGGTAGAGATTCTCCAAAATAGCTTCACAAATATCTATTCTTGTTTTTCCTCTATTTTTATTGAAACTTTGTACAGAAGTTTTAAACATTTCCATACAATACTTTTAGACAGGACAAAATGCCATGGTAAAGGAATGTAAACTGCAAGAAACACAGTCTGAAGTATCCAAATACTCTCTAATAAGAGTTTTAGTTTGAAGACTAATGCAGTAGGCAAAATAATATGCATACAGTATACAAAGAACAGTATACACAGGGCCAGCAATGCTAACTATGAAAATTTTGCATCAGATTTACTTCAAAGATTTATAGCAATATGATAATTCTATACACTAGACCAAAATTAATTTATCATACATCGTTTCTATGACAAAAAGCTTGTCATTATGGACAGTAGCAACTTACAAGTATAATTAAGCTGTATTAATCTCATTAACACTTCTAAAACTATATTCCTACTACAATAATTTTTATCAGTATATTGTCTTATAAGATCTTAACAGACCTTTAAATAACACTTTACCAAAAGAGACCTGGATCCATTATAGCGATCTTATCTACATGCCCATTTGGCTTATTTCAAAACAAACAAATGAAAAAATAAAGAAAAAAAAAAAAAAACAAAAAAAACCAAGGGACAAGGAAAAAGGCAGATTTCAAATGCTATAGATCATATCATTTGGTTTTGGTCTGAAATGTATTTTAGTTGAATAGTTAAAAAAAAAAAAAAGGCAGTTCATTAAACTGGTATTTTATATAAAATCTGCAGAAAAATACAATAGCAACAAAAGAACAAAAATACCTCACAGATATCTAAAAAAAAAATAAACCAACACATGATATCAGAAATACAAGGTAAAGCAGCATCACTTTGACACTGTGCTTCAAAAATAAGAAGATGAATGAAGAGACTGCTCTAGTGATATTAGAAAATTTGCTTTCTTCTTGAAGAAGACTACTAACATTTTGCACAGCAACTAGTTTTATAACCACCTCATTTAAAAACGTGTATTCATAGACACAGAGAATTGTCATATCATTACCATTTTTGCTCAAAGTGTCTGACTTTACACAGTGAAACTGATAATGCTAAGTGTCACCAGATGTCACTATACCATGAATTCAATATTAGAACAGAAGTGAAGCAAATGCCTTTGAACCAACACCATAAAAGAAAGAATTGAAAGTGTTTTGTAAACAAAACAAACCACTTCGCAAAACAAGAGAGTTCAGAGATCTCACAGTGAAATCAGAAATTCTAATTATATATGTTTACATTCTAGGACTACTCTTTACCTTAGGCCAATTAAAGCACATTAAACCATTTAATTATATACAAACATTTTCTTTAAAAAAAAAAAAATTAAAACATTGCACACAAGTTTGCTTTTTAACATCACATAACAAGGTTAGTTTTATTTTCAAAACAATTACATTTAAGGGCACAGAACATACAGAATACCAAATTAACAGGTGAGCTTGGTTTTTTTGCTTTGCTATACATGCTAAATCCAAAGATTTCCTCAAAAGTCTTAGAGCGCATCAGCTCCAGCCTCTCCCGTGCATCCTGTTCTCTAAAAGGGAGCGTCTCCCATCACCTCCTTTATCTCAGGATTTAAAAAAATATATATCTAAAAAAAATAAAGCTGTACGTTTTAAAGTTGTAAGCAGCTTCTGCTTTAAGTGTTCCTGCAGAGATCCACTGATGGCTCTGCCTGTTCACCGTAACCTTGTGGGAAATCCTTTTCACTACTAAGTTACAGTACTCTCATGATTCGCATCAGAAGTCTCATGCTGGCCCTTCTGGGATAAGGGTGAAGCACAGATTTGGAGAAGTGAAACAAAAACTAATACACAAGTGGCATACTGAAAGCCACTTTTAATTTCTTACAAACTCTCGCCATTTCCTTTCAGGTTTTAGAAAAAGCTAACCAAAAAAAAAAGAAAAAAAAAAAAAGAAAAAAAGAACAATGGTAACAGTAATAATTAAAAAAAATAATAATTAAAAAAATAACTTTGGCAGAGAACAGCATCAAATCATCCACTAAAAAAAAATTAAATAAGAATAGTCTCCCAAAACGTACTATTAAGCTCTCAGGAAGCCTCCTCCTTCTTAGCTAGTCTTTTTTTTTTTTCTTCTTTTATTTAAATAAAAGGCTTCTAACAGATTTCTGGGAGAAGATTCAGATATCTTCACAGAAAAAATAAGTTAAGGGTAATAACAACAACAACAAAAAAAAAGGTGTAGTTCCAAAACAACTTCTTCAAGACTGTCATTCTAAGTTCAAGGCAATAAATAAACCCCTTGCTGCAAAGAGGGAAGCCAAGTGTCCCCTTGGCTCTGCCCCTGTGCAGTTAGCCAGTCCCACCTCAGAGGAGGCCAGTCATTAAAGTGTATGGAACCAATTGTCCATTATGTAACGAACTGCAGTTCTACCAGACCAAAAAACTGGTGTTCGGACCTAAATGTATTAACCAGGATTGTAGGTAGATCATGACCAAAAGATTAGCAAAGGCATGTTTACGCTATAAAAAACAAAACATAACAAAAAAACCAAACCTCAAGCAACTTCTAACACTATAGTCTCTAACACTGGGTGAGGCATTTGCTCACCAACAGAGTGCTTGAAGCCTTAAATTTGGGATGGGAGGGGGGAAAGAGATAAAGGGATTTTATTAAGTGGTTACATGTAGCTAAGAGTATCAGTCAAGTTCTATGACCTCTAAGACATGGAAACAGAACATGACTGAAGAGGCTGACATTAGGCAGAGTACCATAGAAATGTTTGTAAATTACTTAAGAGGAAAAAAAAACCACCAGATAAACGATTTGCTTAAAAGCTTCTTCACAATGACAGCTTAATTGGGGAGAGTGTTACTTCATGAAGATTCTAACTGCCTGCCAATTATCAATTATATTGATTTGGCAACTTGTTAGTTGAACAAAGTAAGAATGTATTAACTGGAATATTGAGTATCTCAGATTCAACAGTCAAAGGCTGCACTGTACATTTGGGAAAGGTTCTGACTCCATATGATGATCAAAGGATCAATTTCACTATGGATCTGACTGCAGTTATATCGACCAGGATACATGCATCCCATGTATTGACTATTTAAACAGAACGCCATTCTGTTTAAACAGCAAATGACTTGGGGAAAGAGGAGGGAAAAACAACCTGGGAAAACACATTATAAGCAAATTGCTATTTAGGTGGCACTAAAAGCCATGCCTTCAGCTTCATAACTACATAAGGCACCCTGGAAAAAAAGTAAGCAAGGACAAAGCAAGGGCAGCCAAGCAGAAGGGTCCCTGAGCTAACCTAACTGCACAGGTTAGGTGGTAATGCATCTGTTAGTATCAGAGCCAAAAAGACTGCTCTGGAAAACCCAAGTACCAGCTGCTGATAGAAAGACAAGCCAAGTTAGTAAGGGACAGTGCCTGGCACGTGAATCTCTCTTTCCCTGTGCCAAATCTGGCACACTAGAACCTGGGCTTTTCAAGAAAATATTGATAGTCTGAGGCTTATTCTCATCCTACAAGATATTTTTCACTCCACTAACATCAGGCAAGTCCTAGATTATTTTATCCTGCATAGAAACAATTAATGATGTTTTATGTCTTTTACATACAGTACCATTATTCCCAGCTCACCCCCCTGATGAACTAACTTGAGATTCCTTTAACATGCTTCATCTACTAGAATTTTGCCATTAAGAAAGATTTAAAATACTTTTTTTTCTGAATGAAGTAAGCCACAAACTACAAGAAAGTGTGTATTTACACCAAGACTCAGGTATGGTAACTTTCCTCTCTTAGATATACTCCACCAGGGTTCCGACTCCACCATATTGCCAATAAGAGTATCCTACTTCACAGTGGCAACAACTAAATGAAGCGGAGAAAGGTGAGACATCTCACCAACTGACTGAAGTCTCAGAGCTAATGAGAATCAACTGATTTCAAAACAAACAAAAAAATCCTCCACAAAACTCAATGTTAATTGGTTTACCTGAAAATACACACCACATATCATATTGCTAACAACTATTTAGCCAGCCTGCAGCTCACAGGACCCACTGTACTGGAAAACAAACTGTCTCCAACAGTCAATGGCAAGATTAACCCAAATTTAATCTCTACAGAACTATTCTCAAGTTTATTTAGCTGTGCAGAGGAAACACTTCTGGACCCTTAAAGCACACTGCGTATTGTCAGCATGGCCCCGCACTGTCTCAGCCTGGCCAGTTAGGCTCTCCCAAACAATCCCCCAGACAAGCTCAGGAGCAAAGACTGCTGTAGGAGTTAGGTCCAAAGGCAGCCTGGATGTGTCTCTGGAAAACAGGGACCTTCCACCTCTTTCCCTCCTCTCCTCCCCACCTTCCTATTTGTTTTCTCCCATTTCAGACTCAGCGTACAGCAGCGGTAAGGCTGTGGAGCGTTCCCTTTAGACACATATCATGGAGGGGAACAGGGGGGGGGGGGGGGGAAGAGTTATATTTTAGTGCATTTACTTAACTTAAGACACGAGAAGTCTCACATTTCTCTTTCTCCCATCTGGTAGAGCCTATGTATAGGTTTTTCTCTAAAAAGAGGTAAACCCTAATTACGTCAGTGACAATATAAGGCTAAAGTTTTGTGGACTGTCAACACTGAATGCATGTTCTTCCACTTCAATAACATCATATACTGTAAAATCACAATGAAGAGAACCCTTTTTCACCCTTCTTTTCCCCTCCTTCCCCCCCCTTTCTTCTCTCTTCGACTGCCAGTTTGTCATCTCCAGAGTTTCTTTGCTTAAATATAACAGCTTTTCAGTACTGCAATTTACAAAGGATAAAGATCAAAAGATAAACATTTCCTTACAGGGAAGAATGACAGAAAGCTACTAACAGATATCACATTATAAATTACTACAAGAAAAATATCATTCTGTTGTTGCCATAAGAGAACCGAGAAGCTGAAAACACTGGAAGTAATGAGCAAAATTCATAAGTATTATGTTGGCCAAGAAAACACAGCTATGTTACAGAGAACAATGATACAACGATGTGCATCACAACTTTGCATTTAAAAATCTTTTGACATAGCTTTAATCATTTTAGATTTTACACAAAGGTAAATGATTACTTGTTATCTTCATCTTGACGCTGACTGAACTCTAGAACTGCCTGACTTCAAACACAGCCACCCGCCTGCCTTTGGTATATTTACACATATGAACGTGGGGAAAAAAAGAAAAGATTAGTACTGCAAACGAGGGGAGAGGGGGGAAGAAAAAGGGAGAGAGACACCACACAACACATCCTGCATTCAGCAGATAGGACAACATGTCTCAAATGGTCTCTAAATAGGCTAAAGTTGAGTTGATTTTACAATTATAGCGTAAACAATGCCTGGGTTGCAGTTATGCTATTTGGAAAAAATAAAAATAATTAAGAGGGGAAAAAAAATCTCCAGAGACCTGTATCAACTTCTGTATGTATAGCCATACCCTTAAAAGTTCACTATTCACTCACAAAGAGAAATAGACAAACATGAATATTCCGAGCGAACAGACACAGACCAGTCCAGTATTTAGTAATAGTTTAACTTTTGGAGTCTCTTCCAGCATTTGTAAACAAACAGTCTCTTCCTCCATCTCCCGAACAGCTCTCTTGTTCATGTTTTTACTTTTAAAGCCACAGAACCAATCTATGAATTTCAAATGTCTCTCTCTATCATCAGTTTCTTCCTCGTGCTTTTTCTCACCCATCAAAGCCGCTTGTCCATTCGAATAGCAATCAACCGGTGTCTCGACCTCAGAGTGACTTACAGAAATCACCGGGTTGCTGTCATCTCTGCAAGTAACCAGAAGATTGATATCCTCAGGCTTAATATTTTTAATGTTTTCTTCAGATTTGCCATTTGGAATGATATGATTAGCATTTTCATTGCACCTCAAGATGTTCTTTTCTTGTATTTTGTACCGCTCCCCCTTTGCGGTATTCTCTTTTACATTCCTGTTTCTCACAGCCCAGAAAGTGGTCGTTCGAACCTGTTCCTTTGTAGGCGGAGGTGTAAGAAGGCTCACTATAAAAGTCACAATTCCAGTGATCCAGAACAGGGCTGTAGCAACATACATGTAATGGATGTTTTTGATAAAGCTTGGCCTAGTATCTGGCTGGTTACACTCAGGAGCGCGATAGATAAACGCCAGTATCAACCGTATCGCTCCAAGGATAAACCCAGCCATTCCACCATAGAACGCTCCCTGTTCATTGCAACGCTTCCAAAATATACCCATAAGAAACAGAGCAGCCACCGGTGGGGTCAGATAGTCTGCTACCTCTTGAATATAAAGGTACATCTGACCACCTTGCATTTCAACAATTATGGGGACCCAGGCAATGCTTATAACTACCATGAATGCCACAAAGACTCTTCCTACAATCATCAGTTCTCTAGACGTTGCACTCTTCCGAATGAGTTTGTAGACATCAAGCGTGAATATGGTGCTGGCACTGTTGAATATAGAGTCCAGGTCACTCATCAGTGCAGCAATCATCACAGCCATCATCAGTCCCCGAAGACCAACCGGCACAAGTTTCATCACCAAACGTGGGTAGGCAATGTTAGAGCATCCGGCTCTGCTCCCGCAGACTTGAAAACAGTGTTCTGGATTAATGCAGGCAATATCATCTGCAAACAGTATTCGTGAAATCATCCCCGGGACAACTATAATAAACATTGGCAGTAACTTTAAGAAGCCTGCCATCAGAGTGGATCCTTTGGCATGAGCAATGTTTTTTGCAGCTAAAACTCTCTGCACTATGACTTGATCAGCACACCAGTACCAGACAGATGCTGGAGTCTGTCCCAACAGAAATCCAGGCCAAGGAATATCTTCATCTGTTGGCTCACGCAACATTTTAAGAGCGTCGGGCTTTGGGTCCACATTGCAGGAATTGGTATTGGAAATGTTGTAGGTTAACAAGATAGACGTTATATTAGGTGATGCTAACATGTACCTTCTTTTAACTTCTTCAAACCCACCAACCTCCATAATACTTATGATCATAAGTGTGAGGGCACCAATAATCATAAGCAGAGCTTGAAGGGTGTCTGTGTAGATGACAGCCACAAGACCTCCGGTCACAGTCAACAGTGCAGTCATTCCAATAAGGAGGATTACTGACAAATAGAGATTCCAACCTAGAGATTCTTGAATAAAAAGTGCCCCTGAATACAAGTCAACTGAAAGTTTGGTGAAGATATAAAGAATTAGAGACAATGCTGCAAAATAGATTTGGATTCTATGCCCTCCAAAACGCTTGGACAAGTATTCCGGCATGGTGTACACTCCTGACCGGATGTAGACGGGGACAAAGACCCATCCTAAAAGCTGCAAAAGCATTAAGGCGTTGAATTCCCATGCACCTACTGCAAATCCACTTGCCGCTCCAGATCCTGCGAGCCCAATGAAATGTTCACTTCCAATATTGCTCACAAATAAAGATGCACCAATCGCTACCCAGGTCATAGAACGCCCTGCCAAGAAGTAGCCACTTACGGTGCTTCGATTGTATTTCCACATGGCAAAAAAACCTATGCACATTACAAGCACGAAGTACAGCGCCACAATGGCAATGTCTGCTGTTTCCAAAGAAGCCCTCATTTTTGTAAACAAAATGACTTCGCACAGCTGACGTCCACTTCTCGCCCCCCAGCAAACGTCTCTTAAGCAACACGTGAACCAGTTAACATGTATCAACACTGCGGATCAAATTCTTTGTCCCTTGGTTTGCTGTCCTGATGCTGGTGGTAGTGGTACATTTAGTTTCTCCGCTTCTCAAATGGAAATTTGGAACTTAGCACGCACTTTTAATCCACATTCCACAAGAGCATCAGCCTTAACTCAGTTGATGTAGGAGAAATTCTTAGTTGCAGCTAAGTTTAGTGAGGCCTACTGTACCAACCCTGCAAGGCAGCAAAGACAAAAGACAAAGATTGAATTAGAGGAGAATTTCATGAAGTAATGAGAAAAAATTTGAAGTCTAGTAAAACAATGACTGAACACCACAGATTTTTTCCCCCTTACATTTCCTGCAATCCATATTGTATTTAAGCAATCCATAATACACACAAATTCTGTACTTGTAAAACTAAGAAATTATGCCTTTTATAAGTCAACTTTAACAAGCACCTTAAGATACACAACAATTCCAGGCTATTAAGTCACCCAGGTTTCCCCAGACAAGGCAAGAAACAGAAATACATTTTCATTCATCTTTACTTTATAGTCTCTCAATTCTATTTCTCAAACCACTAAAAAGGCCTTCCTCTTACAGACAATCTTAGGAAAAAAGAAAATACACAAAGGAACTTTAACCTGGCTAGTCCTCTCCCATATCGCTCTAGCACTGCGCCCTACAGATCTTCACTGATGTCGTATGCATGCACTCAAGACGCAAGCTGGATACTAGAACTACAAAGACATAATGCTGTCAAGAAACAATATAAATTTATCATCACCTGGAGAATCAAGTTTATTCCACAGGTTTTAAGCAAGCTTACACCTGCCTAAGGTACAGATTACAAGAGGGTTACATTTCACTCTGAAACCTCTTCATATGTATCACACATCCTCTGAGTGCAGAAAAAGTTCCGTTCATCCAGATGGCAAAAGCAAAACTATGCTTCACATCCAGCTTTAGGGTATCTCTATCTTCCATGTGCTTTTTGATGTCTGCACCCATGTGACTCCAACATCCTCTGGAAGCATTCCACGTACCGCGATGAAAAACTGGATGGCTTTTGGTAGCTTCCAGTTCCCAGTACCACCCATCTGTACTCAAGCATGAAAAGGATCACATTAAAACCAGAGACAGGTTTGAAGGCAAAGTATATCCTGCTGTTCTATTCCTGAACCCCCAGATCATACCCTGTTCTACTAAAGCACACCAGTGAACATGAGAATTCATTTAAACACCCAGGATTGAAGTGCTCAAAGTGGAAGCAAGGGGATAATAAAAAGATTTGCTGTCCAGACAACTGAAAAGATGGGAAAGAAAGGGGGCATTAAAGAGCTGCACAATGATTCCTATCTCCGTTATGGAGACAGGATGCTCCTTTCTCCTGATTCTGCCATAGAAAGAGTCATTTACCTACCCACCAAAAATCATCTAATGGCTTGTGGAAGGACTGGACACAAAGCTTATCTGCTCCCTGTAGTAAACAAGCACAGCCTTGGAATTCAAGATTACAGAGAAGTAAAGAACAGCGAATGCCACCATTCCCCTTTCCCATCTACAAATAAAGGCAAGCACACAAATCACTGATTGCTGTTCTGAACGTAAGGTCTATCAGCCTTAGAAGGCCTACAAACATCAGTTCTAAACACTCCTCCTTCTACTTCCTTTGCAAAAAATGCTTGGGTACCATGCTGAAAACACACATTTTCCTGTTAATTCAGCTTTAATTAACACAAACTCATAGATAACACACCAATATTTGGGTGGTTTCCCCTTTAGCACCTTCACAGCATACTCACTTTACTCCATAAAAAAAAAAAAAATTAAAACATTAAAAGTTCTCAAATAGACCACAATAAGCTGTAGTTAAGGTTATAAACGTACACATACCCTGCCCGCCTTACTGAAGGCAGCAAAGGTGCTGATGTAAGAATGCGTGCTTCTCTCTCATTAAGGCAGATGTATCCTAAAAAAGGCCTGCAAGAAGCCACTAACTTCAGCCTTAAGGAGAAAATCGCAATTGTGTTATTTGTACAAGCTGGCTGTTTTTCAAGAGTAGTTCAGGATCGGAACAAGATAATAAGGGTTCCCCACCACCACCACAAACCCACATGAGAATACACGTATTCATTCTGCAGGAGCTATAGTCAATAATGAGAGACTAAAGAGACGTGGCACAAAATGGACTGATTACAGTACTGTGCTAAATTTATCATGCTCATAAGCCTCAAGCCACAGATGTATTTGAAATTCTTTCACAGAAGAATTCATGTTTACCCCCACTCACAAATGCAGCACAAGTTAAATGAGATGGGCCTTTAAAGGTTTCATCCAACACAAAATTCTCAACACTTCAGATCACAGGATGCCATCACATGCCAGTGTCACAACACAGTATTCTTAGCTTTAAGCATTTATGAGCAACACTTTGATACTGTTGTTTCTTTTACTATATTCCCTTAAGTTTTCAAGGGCTACGACATTATATTGTTACACCAAAAGTATAAATATTTTAAGGGAAGTGGAAGAACAAACACTCTGGGGAACAAGAAAAACTATACAGAGTCGGAATAACGGGCAAGCGAAAGAAATGGCAAGAATCTATATTATGCCTCTTCTACTGTCCCATTCTCTTAATGAAAAATGTTGGACTTAAACTTCAGTTCACTTCTCAGTATTTTCCCCGTAGGTTAATCAGCAAAGTTATGCTATGTAACACGTACGAATCATGACAATATACAATGAAACTACATCTACATGATAGAAGAGGTACCCAGCTCACAAGAAGACCATTACACAAGCATATTCAATCCCCTTAGAAAGAGCATAAGTAGAAGATGCAGCTGCCCTTGAATAAATAGTGATATTTCTCAGTTGGGATACATGCCAAACTACTACAGGCTCACTCTAACTAAAATAAACAATACGTGAAGTTTATTGAGTGTTTTCCACTGGAAGGTACAGCCAAATTAGCCATTTTAAACAAGCAGTCTACAGAGGCTTGAACTATCACCTTCGTTATCAGCATCTGAAATTTACAGGCTTTAGCTTACTTGAAGAGGAAGGTGTGAAGTTTTCAGTAGCTGCCACAAATTTGCTGCACTGTCACTAAATTACTGCACTAAAGTAGTCTCTTGTACCAGTTTCATTCTAGACCTAATTCCAAAATAACCCTGGAATATTTTTTTTTTCATTATGAAAATGAGACACGTCCCTCTGAACTTTCAGCAAGTTATGACCTCAAGTCTTAAGAAGGACTTTTGAGACATTCTATGTGAGTTTAATCTCAAGTTATTAGAGCAGCACACATTGTGGCACTGACAGAAAAAAAGAGAAAGACAGCCCTGCTGCCAAGGACCATGATTTTTTTTCCCCTAGAGCTGTTTTCTGGCTGGATCATATCAGAGACACAAAACAAAGTTTTTCCCTCTTGTGTGAAGATAGAAGGTTACAACTCTGGTGAAACAATGCTCATGTCTCCAACAGGCAGCCTGTGTTGTAAGGAAAAAAAAAAAAAGTCTCAAATCCCTGAAGAGATGCTAGATAATGTGAAGCAGATTTAGGGTGGGATTTGTAGGAGAAATTTGTACGATTGTTTTAAAGGAACACTTTCTCCACAGTGCTTTTCTAATAAGATGGGCCTTTAAAAGTGCCAGAATCAAACTGTTTTAGCCCTGAAGCAACTATCTGGTTTGCGCTTAGTCTATTTCTCTTAATTGCAGATGGGAGGCTTCCCATTTCATTTCCTCTCTCCCCTGCACTTAAAGAGCTAATCCCAGTGACCGATGCTTCAAGGGTTAATTTGAGGATACACAGAGCCACATAAGACACACAGTAGTCTATGCTCTCACTTGTTAGCAAATTAAGTACAGAGCTTTGTTCACAAGTTAGTTTTGAAGGTCTTTCCTGGAAGTAAGATTTCTTCACTCCCATCTTCTTCAAACAGGGACAAGCTAATACAATCTCGTAGCACCTTACCTACTGAACAACTCACCTGTGTAAGGGGAACGTACCCAGACTTCCAGACTCAATACCTGCACAAAAAAATATTAACACTTTCTCTCCAGGGTGGGGGAGGGCAGGATGGGGGAAGGAAAAAAAGAGAATGAAGATTTTATGTTTTGAGCAGGCCTGCACAGCCTCCTGAGCATGCTGTCTACCTATTCACACTGTGGGCTGCCTGCTACAGACATGCAAGTGAGTTCCTACTTGCACACTGTTCCACAGTAAACATATGCTACCTCAAGCATACTTATTATCTCTAAGGGATGAGCAAAAAGTGGAAAAGCCTCTGTTCCATTTATTGCAGAATGCCAGATTTTTATTTTTTTTTTTTTAAAAAGGGGTGGGGGGGGAAGGCACAAAATTGTTCTTCATAGATCAACTGAATCAACTGATACATTTCAACTTCTCCTTCTTTATATGTGCCCTAGAGAAGGCAAGGGCTACCCAGCACTACCCCAAATATCCTCAAATTGACTTTCAGGACTTGCCCTCATAAATGATGAGCTAGGTGAGAGGGGCTGAGCTGGTACAGCACCCAAAACCAACACAGTACAGCAAAGGAAGCAGGCAAATTCAGAGGCAGAAGCGGACCTGTAACAATTAATAAATAAGTCTGAAATGTCAGTTCCAGCAGCTCAACATGCTGGAATTAACTGAATGGACAGCTACCTTGCTCAGCCTGTTTGCCACACAGACTCCACCGCTCCAAAGTGATACCACATTAACAATACTCCAGCCTTGGAGAACACAGTTGCCACAGATGTATGTGTAAACCATCACCACCACAGAAGTCGGATTCAGGGTGCAGAGTTCAAGTCAGTCACTCAAAGGAGTTATTACAAGCATTTAATGTACTTCTTTGTCTGGGATCTCAGGAATGACTCCAATTCTGCTCCTCATCATTTTATAGTAGCATCAGAAAAAGAAGGCTGCTCTGTAGCATGTTCTTCTTGATTCTAAAGGATTGATGAAGGAGACAGAAGAGAAATAAGTACCCTCACAGCATGCAGTTCAGTAGAAAGAGAACTACATCTCTCCACACACAATTGAACTGCATATGCCTATTAGAAATGTTATGCTATTACAGACTCTTACAGAAGCAGTAACTGGAATAATGTGAGGCCATATGAAGCTGAAGGCCAGCATAACTGATAGCACCAGCATCACAGATCAAACTATTCGTGTTTGTTTTTAAAAAAATAAAAATTAAAAAAAAAAAAAAGAAAACAAAAAAAAAAAAAACAGTTCCCCCTGCCCCAAAGCACATACACATTTCCAGGACCTTCACTAAATCACAAGGGGGGAAAAAAGCAAGCAAAGGAAAGAAGAGGCAGTTGCCCCTCTCCACTCCACCCTCATGAGGCCCCGTGTGGAGCACTGCATCCAGGCCTGGGGCCCCCAGTACGGGAACAACACAGAGCTGTTGAAGCAGGTCCAGAAGAAGCCATGAAGATGATCAGAAGGCTGAAATAGCTCTACTGTGATGAAAGGCTAAAGGAGCTGGGCTTGTTCAGTCTGGCAGAGAGAAGGCTCCAGGGAGATCGCACTGAGGCCTCCTGCAGTACTCCAACCATACTTAAACGCTTCAGGAAAACCAAATTCTTACACAGGCAGATAATATGTCAGGGGGGTAAATGGAGGAATATTGAGATCAGGAGGCAATTATTTCATCAGAACATGGTGAGGCACAAGTACAGGCTGCCCAGAGAAGCTGTGCTGCCCCATCCCTGTAGGCACTCAAGGCCAGGTTGGATGCGACCCCGGGCAGCCCTGACCACAGCAGGTGAGAGGGAGCAGAACTAGATTATCCAAACAAAACCATTCTATTATTTTGTGATTTGTGTCTTCACCAAATCTCCAGCAGATGACTACCAGAAGCTCAGCTGCCCACAGACAGGTTACTATAAGCAGCTTCTTCTTCCCCCAGGAAGAAAATCATGCTTTTCCTTGCAAATGCAGATAGACAGATGACCTTCCTCATACACGGGAACTAGAAGCAGAAGAGGAAGAAGAGTACAGAGAAAGCGTGTGGCCAACAATAACAAAATTAAGAGCACGACAGGACAAACAGGTAAAGAAAGTAATTTTAAAGGGAAGTGAGAAGGGATATCTCCCCCAGGCAATGTGGAAAGGGAGAAGGTTCTGGAATCTCTACTACTGAAGATGATTTTTCTTTATCTGCAAGGCACAAAGACACAATCTAGTTGGTGGTTACCATCATCCAGCAGTTTATTAAAACAACTTGCACAGCTCTTCACTCAGGAAAATGTGCTGGTTCACCTCAGTTGAAGACAATTTTGACTAAGAGAGCAGGACCTTCATAAGCTACTCAGAGAAAGAAATGATCAATAAATGTGAGTCACCACGCAACTGGGCAGAGAAGGAAGTCATCCTTCCCAGAATTTCAAGGATAAAGAAGCGGGGGCTGGCCAGAAAAAAATAAACACATAAAACATACTCGAAGTTTATCCAGGACTTCGCAGGTTCCTGTCTCATTTATGGCTGTCTACAGTCTTTCCAACAATGTAAAAGTATCACAAGTTTTATTGTTAGTTGAGACTGAAGTTTCTCAGGCAATTTTAACACTAGAATCCAATGCTGAGGCCCCTAAAACTTCTCAGCCTGATGATGCTCTTGCAAGATTTCTGAAGGCATTTCAAGGCACCAAAATGAATATTAAGTTACCTGATAAAAGAACTAGTGCAATTTTAAATTGAGCTTTCTAATTACCTGTAGTGAACACTACCCAACTTGTAGCCTCAACAAACTCCACTGAACATATTTCCCTCCTTCATCCATGCTGTGCATGTACCTTAATTTATACTTATCATTCCTTAAATGCTTTCATGACTGAAACACAAAGACTAGATTGCAAGTGCATAAGCCAAGATTAAAAGAAAATAAAAAATAAAAAAAGAAAGAAAATGTGAGAAATAGCAAAACAGCAGTTCCTGTGTCAACATGAAGAACTACATTTTTAGCATTCATGACAGTTTGCCACCCTCGTGCTTGTTTCTGTTCCCCCTCCTCAGCCAGGCCAATACATTTCTGTAGTATCTCAGCTCCAGAATTTGAACTGATGCTCCTACAACAGACACCCTTAACTTGCACAGACCTTGCCTCGCTTTCTGTATTTTTAGCGCTCATCTTTCTGTCCAACTTCTACATACCTAGTTATATTTTACCCATCTGCCATCCTTTTCACTGTCTGCCCCTTCCACCACATTATTGGCTTTTCTACAGGAGGCACACCAGAGATACATCCCACAAGGCAGGAAGCTTTCAAGTGAATAACCCAGAGGCTCCTGCTGCTCTCAACTGAGCGGCACAGGGGTCAGTATAAGCAATGCTAACTGCTGTTTCCACTTTGGCAATGCTTTCTCTGTCAGAGATTTGTAGTAAAGCAGGCGTGAGCAGCTGTGGGTCACCAAATGAACAATCTGCTCAGTCTGCAATCTGACAAAAAACAAGACAAGTGATTTGATCAATAATCAACAAACCCCAAAGCACCAGCGTTACGGCGCTGGAACAAGATAATGTGAGGAAATCATCTCCTGGAAGAATATGTAAGACAGCAAGAACTTACATTATTACAAAATACATATTACGTGCTAGAAGAAAGCAAGTGTATACACAGAATCATACTTGAGTTAACTTAACAGACAAGTCTAGCTGATACAAAAAAACATCTTAAAAAGCCAGTCACTCTTAAGGGTTTTTATAATGGAAAGCAATGGTGTGATTCTATCAATACAACAGGTTCTCATTTGTGAAAGATAGAGCACAAACTACTCCCACGCTGAAGTTTGCAAGTCTCTCCCTGATCATATATACCCAGTGTGTACAGATAAATGCACACACAATGAACAACTGAGAGGAGATACACAGCCAAGACAGAACAGCACATGCTGAACAGGTAACAAGAGCAAAATAGGGAATCCTTATCTTAACATTTTAAGCTGCCATGTCTACCCACTAAAGAGCAGCTTATCAAATCCCACTGAAGCCTGTTGACTCCAACAGCCTGCCCACAGCCCTGCCTCTACACTCAAACAGCTCAAAAACTCAGGGAACGAGAGCTGCAGAATAACCAGCACATCCTGTTACACATATTCAATCACTGAATAAGCCTGTATAAACCAAGAGACTTTTGACTATCTTAGTTCCTGCCATCATTTCAGTACTCACTTCAGACAATTTTGCCAAACGCATCTTGCTAAAAACTAGCTGCTATAAAAAGGTTTAAACAGCTTCACAGAAAATAATAATCCTTCACCTCCCCCATATCCAATCCAGGCAAATATCACACACTTGGCAGAAACTTGCTACTCTCAGATCCTAGGAAAGAAAAATGGCAAGTGTCAGCCAGGAGGGTATCGTTCTCAAATACTGTCTGCATCACACAGTTCAAATCCAGCAGTTCTGACAGTAGTGCTAAAGGCAGAAAACAAAAAGCTGACTTTTATAGGAGAGTCAACTGCAGACCCTGTAGCTTTTTAGTCTTCTCTTTTGGTCCCAGAAACTTGGTCTTCATTCCAGCACTTCCCCCACAAGTCCTTTCCCTGCTACACATAATATTGTGAAGAAGAACCTACTCCAGCCTACTACAAAAGTCAAAGGAAATAGAAGAAAACTCGTAATTTCAACCAACCGAACGGGGGTGGCAGTGCAAGAGTGTACAGGAAAGGTGTAATTCAGTGGTAAGAATAGGAGGGTTCATCAAAAAAAGAAAGAAAATAAAAACAATATCTGCCTGCTTACTGCCCCCCCTCACTCCCCTCTCCTCTCCCTAGCAACTAAAACATCAAAAGAAGCCGAATTGCTGCAGCTGCCTACATAGCAATTAAGCATAATAGCCAAGATGTCAAGCAACATTACTGCCCGTTACTTCAGCTTTCTTAAAAAAGAAGAATGATGTCCACAGCAGGTAGGCAGCTTCTGAAAAGCAGCAAGCTGCTCAGAAGACATCAAACAGGTGCTGAACACCAGTTACACTGTGTAGTTACAATGTGCGAGTATGCTGGTTAAACTGTGAGTCCAGGTGTGCTGCAGGGCTACTGAGGTGGGTGGACAGGTTCCCTATCTCAGGGAATGGCTGTCATAGGTAACCAAGTGTCAAATCATGATGACTTCATTACAAAGTAGGGGAGAGCAAAGGAGCAGGTTGCTCAGAGTGGTGGTGGATGTCCCATACCTAAAGACATTCAAAGTCAGGTTGGACAGAGCTCTGAGCACCCGATCTAGCTGTAAGTGTCCCTGTCCACTGCAGGAGAGTCAGACCAGATGATCTAAAGATCTTCAAAAAGGTCTCTTCCAACTCAATTCTATGATGCTAACAGAAATACTGATACACTTTCTCGTTTTCAGCAAGATCCTCTACTAGAAGTTTTTTTCAAGTGCCCATTCTCTGCAGCTGCAGTCACAACGCTGTCCTGTCGCAGAGGGTTGTCCCAACTTGCCAGTCGGGCAGCAGCAAGCACAGCACGGGGATTCCGCCTGCTCTGTCTGTCCTACGCTCCCCAGGCTGCCGGCTCCCACGTGGGGTGTCTCGTATTGCCGCCCTGCGGTCAGTCTGCAAAACAGCAGTAGAGCAAGAGGAAGCCATTTCCAGCTCTTCCTTCCCTTTCCCCTTCCCATGCCCCACTTCCTTCCTTCCCCAGGCTCCCAAGGAAGCTGCAGCAGGAGCAGGAGGGAAGCCAAAGGGAGGCTCCCTGCGGAACAGCTCATTCTCCAGAGGCCAGAGCTCCAGCACATCCACAATGGGTCGCTGTCCCTTCCTGATGCCAGAACCCCCCCTGCTGAATGCTCTCCTGGGAGAAAGGCAGAAATAATTAGAAAATCATGCTCTAAACCTCACTATTTGTAGCAAAATATGAAGAGCTAAGCCTTTATTCTGCATCCTTACCTTCCACACAACTGCAGCCTTTGACTCAGGCTCCAGAGTGTAAGCAGAGTACCTTCACACACACACCTCTATGCTGCTAAGAACTGGCAACAAGTCCGCTATCATCCTATTTTTCACTAGCACTTTGAGTGCAGAAAGTGAAAGAAACATGCAACGTTAACTACTTCCACCGTAAGTTACTGTTACCTCACTTCCACAGTCTCACACTCTGCCTTAGCAAGAACATCTCCTCCTCCTCACACTACCCAAATGCTCCCACTGCAGCTACTTCTCAAATACAGCGACATCACAAATAACTGGGTTTATTTGTTTGGTTTTTTTCCCTAAATTAATATACCCGGGAGGCCCTTTGGGGAATTGTTATTAATTAGGCTTTCTAGAGAGTCTGAGTGGGGTCTTTGCTGATTAAGGACACTGCCCATGGGGGAATTCGATTTTTGTCCCAAGTCTGATACAGGACCGTACACCACCTACAGGACAGGAAAGGAAATGGCTTCTCAGCTCTAACTTCAGAATAAAGCCACAATCCCTCAGCTAAGTACAGTGCATCAGCTGGTGACAAAGAGTTGTTCAAGTTTTTCCTCCTTCCCCTACGCTTTCAGGTACTGTGTTTTTACAGCAACAGCAGGAATGCTGAAGAGAATGAGGACATCTGCCAAGCACAAAAGCGACAGAGAAGAATAGAGTGGGACCACAGGGCCACGCTGAACAAGCAGAGCGTTGCAGCCACACAGAGATCAACTGGATATGAAGATGCCTTGCTGCACCACGCACTCTATCACTTGGAACAGAAGCCACATGCAAGAGAAGAATGAAGGACCACCAACTTGAAGTACTAGCAAGCAAAGGAACCTAAAGCAACAGGATTGATTTAAGGGGAGTTTGTTCTACCTAGGTCCGTGCAAAAGCCAAGGCAACTATGAAAAACAACTGTGGATAGGAGGAACCCCGCAGAACCACAGCACCTGCCTCCAAAGAGAGCTGTGAAAATCCACCAGACTGCAGCTCTGAGGTTTGCACTCAAGCTGCTAGAGGAGGCCACAGGAGTTAAACAGCAAAGCATAGGAGAGCTGCTGGATGAGAAGGGCTATCAGGGACAGCAGGAGACAAGCCAGCACTCAAGCCTCAGCCAGAAACAGGCACAGAGCTCACAGCCACAGCACAGAGGGACTGACAATATTGCACAGGGAGCATCTGCCTGGGGAGTCTTCATCAGAGAGCTCTGGATAAGGGGAAGTGAAATTTACTCAGCACTACATGCAACTGCTTCAACTTCTGCAGGGCTGTGTAATTTCAGACCCAAATCAGGTGCCCACACTTTGATCAATTTAAGTTAGCATTGTGCTTAATGATTACACATCATTAAGGAGTTATTAGAGCAACCTGTAAGGATCCAGCAGTACTGTGCAGCATATAACCGGTACGTACTGAGATTTGTTTCAAACGTACACTGCACATGAAAGGCAACAGTAATAAGATACTTATTAAAAACCAATCAAGAAAACAGCACCTAGAGATTAACTACCTAGATCTTAGAATTACGACATGGGCAGGTTAGAAACAGTAACATTCCTGAACTAAAACTAGGTGTACAGACACAGCTTACAGGAGGAAAAAAGAATTAAGATGCATCTACTGGGAAAGAATATACAAGGGTCAGAGAAAGAAAGGTTACAGATGTTAGATCTTCAGTGCGTTAATGGACACTGGGAGCATCCTACAACTAAGAGCCTATCTCTGGGTTTCAGTGCCAAACACTAGGCACTAAAGACACTGCTCCCCAACACAGCATCCTTTCAAAGCAGCACTTCCCCATGCCTTGCTATACCACATTTAATATGCTGCCTGCCCCATCCTGCCTTTACAGTGCCTGCACAATACGAGGCATCTGCCACATTAAAGAGCACAGTCAAAAAGCATCCCATCCCCATACCCTGGGCTCACACGGGTACCAGGCTGAGCACTGCTCCGCGAGGGGGTGCAGCATATCCCCAGCCTTGTTCCACTTGCCGCACTTCTCCACTAGGGGACTCACCTGAGAAGTCTACTACAGCTCCTGCAGTTAAGCCAAGTTAAAAAAAAAAAAAGAAAAAGCCAACCCTGACATGTGTATGCTACATGTAAAATGAATGGAAATATACCAGTAGATATAGCAGATGCAATGCATGAAGACGTGCACCCGCAACTACGGGAAGCACAGAGTAATGCCACTTTGTTCCTCAACGTCCTACTGCAGATGTATATGGTCATAGAAACAAAGGTGAAATGCGACAGCAAGGGGTAGAACCGGGAGGGTACAGGCTATGGGTGCTGCTCCGTGCCAACCCCAGCCCTGCGTGTTGCACTGAAGGTAGAGATAAAGGCTAAAGGAGGCACTGGGGATGGGCTGCTGTGAGCTATTGTTTCCCAAATAGAGGGTCCCAGGTACTGCGGGATGCTGTTATTTAATCGCTATTTCCACACGCAGGTATCACGCAGCCCCGATGGGGCTCACTGAGCACCGCATCATCCCGCTCGCTCACACCACCGCTTATCACCGAGCCACCGAAAAGAAGCAGCGGTTGGCAGCCCTTCCAAGGGGCGATATCGCTGCGGCTCAACTGGTGGCAGCAACGGCAGGGAGGGGGTGGGAACGGAAAAGGGAATCAATTGAAGAATTATCACTGAGACCTCCCCCCATCCCCCTCGCAGAGGGCCGCAACGGGGATGCCCGTGTCCGGGCGCTGCGGGGCGAGGCCCGGGGGCACAGCGGGCGGGGGGAGTTTGGGGCAGGTGCGGGGAGAGCCCCGGGAGGCAGCGGGGGAGAGAAGCCGAGTCTGCGCTCAGCCGGCAGCTGCTTACCTGCGGGGAGAGCCGCGCTGCGACAGCTCCCGGCGGGGGAGGGTTCAAAAAGGGGAAAGGGATATAGGGCCGAGAGCCGCGCACACGGCAGCACCGAGCACGCTGCGCAACTCCGCCTCGAGAAGCGAGGGAGGGCCGGGCGGGCAACGCTCGCCCCGGAGAAGGGGCTGGATAGGTCGAGCGGGGGAAAGAGCCCCCCGACTGCCGGTCCCACCTGGCCGGTCCCCTCCCGCCCTCCGCCCCTCCCTCACTCACCCTTTGCATGGCTTTCAGGATCAAAGCCAGTTCATAGCGGGGCATCGCAGAGCTCGGCTGTGGCGGGAGGAGCGAGGATCGGCGGGGCACGGGGGAAGAAGAAGGGGGCGGCGGTGCCGGACAAGGGGGAGGGCAACGGAGAAGGAAAGGAGGAAAGCGGGTCCCCGGCTGTGCTGGCGGCGGCTCCCGCCCGCGCGACTCCCGGGCTGCACACACACCGAGCGGGCGGGCGGGCGGCGCGGCTTAAAGGGCGCCGGCAGCTGCGCACGCTCCGCCGCGCCGCCCCCTGCCCGCCGCAGGCACCGCCTCCGCCGCCGCGGCCTCGCGAGCAGCCGCCCGCCCGGGGGCTGCCCCGCCGCCCCTGCCCCCGGGGGGCCGAGTGGGGGACGCCCGGCACCGGGGAGGGGGCTCTGAGCCGGGAAGGCCGAGCGGAGAGCGGGGAACCGCCTCTCCCCTGCGGCGGCTCCGAGCCTGCGCCCGCCTTCCTCCTTTCCACCGCCGCGGTGGTGGTGGCTGCTGTGGCTTCTGCTGCAGGGAGTGGAAATTTCCACTGTGTCCGCCCCTTACTCCCCCCGCCGAGCACACGCGCGCGGCCGAGACCGCACGCGGCGGGGGAGAGGACGGTGCCGGGAAGCCCCCGCGCCTGCCCGGGGCCGCCGGTCCCACTGAGCCGGGTGAGGTGCCCGCAGGTGGTACCCGCAGTTGCCCTTCCAGAAGTTTCCGCGGCCCCACCGGGGTGATTGTGTGTCCGGAGCGCATCTCACCCCGAGCAGCCTCACTGACGTGGCTTGCTCGTGTCGTTGGGGTCGTGTTTCTCCACAGCACGGCCACATCCCTGTGGGGCACACCCTTCACTCAGGTGTGCGTACCTAAGAACATCCCAGAAATACAGTGCTGGAGCTGGATTTATAGGCTGATCTTGTCCTGAGTTTCTGCCCTGGGTTTTGAAGACCTCCTGGGCTTTTTGTGGTACTGAGGTGCTCGCTGGGCACTGAGGCAGCAGCTCAAGAGTGTGAGCCTTGCCAGCCGTCATGGCTACAGCCCACTGCTGTGGTGCCATGAGGGTCCTCCGCTGCCTGGGAAAGGCTGTTGCTATGCGGTTGCTGCTGTGGACGAGCTATGCTGATTTGCTTGGGCCTAAAGGCAGCTGTGGGGATGAAAGGCAGGGCCACCTTGCTGTGGCTCAGGGTGAAGAGGAAGCAGGAAAAAAGGAGGCTTCAAAATTAAAGAACTTAAATGAGATATCTAGGATCCCAGCACCCCAATTTATTGCTGCATACCCTCACTCCATCCCACAACAGGCTCTTACGCTGAAAGTCCTACAGTCCTCTAGTCTCCTCATCAACGCTGCCTCCAGGAAAGAAAACCTCCTCCTTCATCTCTTTTACATACAATCTTAATCTCCCCTTAAAACAGAACCTGAATTCATACCTCACTCTCCATCAACATGAGCTCATCTCAAACCACAAGCTGCCGGCCTACAGCCCCGCTCCATCCAGAGGGTCCTCAGTGCTCATCCAGGAGCCACAACCATACCCTAAAAACACCCCAAAACCCACAAAAAAGCTGCCGTCAGCTCAGCATCACTTGCTTTCTCTGTTTGCATAGTGTTGATATAGTGGCTGCTAAAATGAATCCAAGATGCAAGTACTGCTAATTAAAAACTTTCCCCAGCGCTTCCCGCAGTAAACTTGTGGCACAGCCAGCAGTAGTGATGTTGTAGGCCTTTGCCAAAGTGGAGCTGTAGGTCATTCCCTACAGGTGGTATGAGGCAGCAACCACTCAGGCTTTGTTTCTGCAGCCGTTTTTTGTGCCCCACTGTTAGCTGTCAGCTGTTCAGGACTAATTGCCCATGTACAAGTATACTCCCGGTCTACACCCCCCAGCTCAGGTGTGCTTTGGCTGTAATTGCCCGTCTGCCAGCTGGCAGGTGTAACTGCCTGTTCTTGCAGACCTTCCCTGGTCGTTTTGCTTTGGTTTTGTTTTGGTTTTGGTACAGTGTTGTGCAGAATGAGCTGCTTTCTTGTTCTGAACATCTGCCTGGGTCCTTCCAGAGGAAAACAAGGTAGTTTGCAAACAGCAGCCCCTATGGAGGGTAGAAGCCAGGTAACCCCGCCATATAGACAGGAATGGACGGCACTTCCCACCCTGCTGCTGATGGTGTAAGCATATATGAACCACACTGTTTTCATCCCACAGAATGAAACCCCTGCACTCTGCTGCTGTGCCAGCTTCGAACATTCATCTTCCCCCCTCAGAAGCAGCACATTCAGTTCCAGTTCCTGAAGTCTTTCTCAGAACTTCCTGCAAATCCCCAAGACTAGATACTGAAATTTCTAGAACTAGTCACGTGCTGATATTTGATCTCAGCTATGTGTGCATTTATATTCACCCTTCATAAGCACTTTCAACTACAGGGCACACTCAGCTGCCACAGATACATACCTGCATGGGTCCAACAGGCCCTCCCACTCCTTTATTTGTGAACCACACCATCTCCATCCTCCAATACTTCATCTCAAGATCCCACCAACAAGACTGAACATGAGTCCAGTTATATCTGTGCTGGAGATTTGTGCATGAGATCAAACAACTGTGCTCCTGGGTGTATTCTCTGAGTGAGATCTTTGAAATTAGGGATCTCTTGATACGCACATCAGCAATACAGATACAGTGACTCTGACTGTACCTGAATGCTGCACGTACATGGGCTTCTGGTTTGGTGTGCGATGCCCACCTATAGCTGTACACACTCCCTCATGAGCCGGCTGCTGTACACATCTGTGACACCCCATATCTTTGTGGGAGTTCCTGATGCTTTCTGATTTTCTCATTGCTGATGTAGTCAGTGTATTCACTTCCACTTTGCGTCTTAAAGTTTGTTCCTCAAAGCACTACCCAGATGTATCCAAAGACTGTAGGAAAGTCTAACATTTAAAAGCACAGAGATTGTAGAGGAAGGTCTGAGAAGCAGTATTGAGCATGCCCCAAAAGCTTGTTTTCACAAATATAAGCCATTCTAATATGGTAGAAGGGTGGTGGAGTCTCTTTCTCTGGAGATACTGAAGACCCATCTGCATGCTTTCCTATGTAACCTGCTGTAGAGAGCCTGCTTTAGCATGGGGTTGGACTTCGTGGTATATCAGAGGTCTCTTCCAACCCTGTGATTCTGTGTTTCTGGTAGGGCACAGGATAAAAATATGCCCTCCTGCATCCTGTGTGCGTATGTAAATGAGAAAGTAATTTGAGAAAAAGCTTTTGGACGTGTTTTGGAGAATGAAAAAATGCTGTGCAAGATCCTATAGACTTCTGATGAAGATAGGACTGAGGGGGAAAAAGGAAGAAAAAAATTTTCTCCTTTTGAAAGCTCAAGATGATTTTTAACAGCCTCTCTAAGCACAACTATACCACGTTTCTATGGTCTTTCTTATGACAGAATATACTTCATTTTCTAATAAGTGCTCTGTGCTCTGCAAAAAAGCTAATACTCTCCTCTTAGTAAAAGCTTTAATTTCTAGCTGTGATACATCATACAATGGCAAACCAAAATCAGAATTTGCCACAGGTTTAGTTCTAGGGTGTAGTTCATCTTTATTTTCAAATCTGGACAGATTTTAAGTGTTAGAAGAAAACAGAAACCGGCTGTGGAAAGAGTGATGCCATACACTCATATACTAACAAGTGTCTTATTTTTATTTGTTTGTACTGGTGTTTGTCTGTAGACATAGACAGGGACACAGATACACGCCTGTGCTCCTTAATCTCTGCTCACCTTCTTGGTAGTGTTTGCAGCTGAGCACTGTACACGTGAGGCAGCAAGAGATGAAGTTATTGTGAGAATATCTTCATGGCCCTGCAGCTGTGGCAGTGGTTGTGTTCCAGACAGATCCAAAGCTGGTGGTGGGTGGAGCTGGACCAGAGATTGTTTGATCCCAAGGGAGCAGGTGAGCGAGCAAGGCTGAAGGCAAGGAGATTGTAGTAGCAGATGTGGCTGTGACAATATGGCTCTTGGACACATGGGCAATGTCGTCCTTGCAAGGAAGACTGAAAGGAGACAGCTGAGAAAGGAAAGAAGGAAAAATGAAGTATAAAAAAGGACAAAGTTCCTGGTAAAGATCCCCAGAGCTCATATGACTGAAACATGTAGGAAGGAATGCAGATGAAGTTGGGATGGGATGCTCCCAGACTGGGAGTGGGATCAAATGAAGTGATACAGAAGGGAGAGTGGAGGGAGAAGAAAATATAAGACTGGAAAAGACTAGGATGAAGAAAGCAGTCTTGAAGAAGAATAGGGTAGGGATAGATGGGATATTAGGAAGCTGAATGAACTGTGCTAGAAGAAAGCAGGGAGAATCAAGGATTTCACAGCTTATAATGGAACCACAGATCTCTGGATACTCCCATCCAGCCACCAGTCCTCTCCTGTCAGCAAATACCTGTGAGTCTTTTATAAAGTAACTTGTCTAATGTTGCCCCTGTCCAGCCATGGATGAAAAGACACTACTCTCATCAGTTTCCCTGTTAGTTCCGAGTGGCAGGGCTCTCTGCTAAAGATCTAAAGGCTCCAGCCCCTATGACATGTACAACAGTATGATGCTACACAATGGAAAGGTTTCTCTTTTACTGTTTGCTTTTTCTAAAAGCTAGCTAATTGCACATATGAAATCTGCTTGAAATGAGGATTAGATTACAAAATCAACCCTACATAATGAGTGTTATTTTATCCTTCCTCTCACTTGCATGTGCATTTTCATATAATTGCAAATAATACAATTGCATGCTATTCTTTCCATGAGATCTATGGTACATTTACTTCTCAGAGTGGAGCTGGTCTGGAGCTGTGTCAGGAGCTACATGGTGGAAAGGACCACTGTCCATAAGTGTTTTTCCCTGTTTGCTTCTGAACAAACATGCATTAATAGACACCATGGGTTCAAGAAGAAGGATGAGCTCTTGGATTAGCTGAGCTCTGCCTTAAGGATGGATTCAATCCCTCCTTTGCTGCATAGTTCTTGTACAGTGCTGAATAAGGTCAGTTAAACCACACTTCTCACAGGTGGCCACAGATTTCATGCTCCTACTTTCTTGGTCTCTGAATTGAGATTTTTGTGGTCTAATTTGCAGAAGTCCCGAATGATCCCAGCTGAAAATGAATTCAATTGGTGTTAGGCGTGTAAAGTGGTCTGAATGCAGAACATATCCTTGAAATAATCAGTTGATTACCTGTCTCAGACTGAGTTGTCAGAATCTTCAAGACATTAAACTCCAGATAATTCTAACCCATGTCAAAACCATCATACCCACGAGGTAACAATTTGTAGTGGTGATTATTTTCTATAGAAAGGGGAGGAAGAAGCATCCTTCTGCTCTCCTGCCTGATGCCCCAGGAAGTGTCCTGCCCACCAAAAGCCCAAGTCCAATAAGGTGCAGAAAGGATGCCGGGACTCATCCAGTCCTCACACAGAGACCCTTTACCACTCCTCTGAAAGTGTGTTCATGGCTCTGCCAGGCTGGACCACGAGCAGGTCAAACACGATTACGTGGAGATGGGAGTTTTGGTGGAGGGGTCAGGAGCTCTGGCAGGGACCACTTCTTCCAGACAGGAGCTCTGGCTCTGGCACTCTGGAAATCAATGTGTGGGTGGGGAGGAAGGCTCGTGAGGAAGGCTCGGGTGAATTTTCAAGAACTGCTGAATGACGGGAAAAACAAATATGGGTTTGGGAAGCTTAACTGTGCAAAGAAGGCTTTGAATTAAAAGCTAGGCAGATCAGTGATATGGGTTCAAAGTTAATGGCAGCAAATGGTAGTTAATGGGGAAGACAAGATGACAAGGAATACTTATAAATGCATGAGCTGGTAGGGAAAGACCCTGGGAAGAAAGCTTCAGAGCCACAGCAGACATACTATCCATTGCAGTGCCCCAGTATATGAGCAGCTTCTTTAAATCTCAGTGAGTGGCTCATTAGCCCTCTGATGTGGTCATACACTGCAGCACACTAAGGACAAGAATAAAAGAATAACAGGAGCCTGTAAGAATAATATCAGAAAGGCCAAGGTAAAAAAATATGCAATGTAATTAACATAGAAAAGCGAGGTTAACAGGAAAACACTCCTATATGTTAGAAGTTAGACAATGGCAGAAATATGATCTACCCTTCAGCCAGGACTGAAAGCTAGTAAGAGGCGACACAGAAAAATCCTAAGTGTTTAATGTCTTTTTCCCTGACTTTTCAGTTAAAAGCATTAACTATGACCAGTCAGGTAACTATTAATAATGTCTAAAGCTAAGTAGAAGAAAGAATAGAACAGACTAGAGTTGGTCATTTTCCAGCTGGACAGACTTCATCTGAGGGAACGTGAAAAAACAGCTGAAGCAAAACAAGAGTCATTAGGGATCATTTCCCACATTACCCAGAGATCAGAAGACTGGGGATGGGCAGTTGCAGTACACAGTAAGAAAAAAACAGAAGGAGTTTGAGGAGTACGGGCAGAGAAAACAGCCTAGTTTGAATTCCTGGAAATAAACTGAAACAAGAAATACAACAAACTTCTTTTGTGCATGGGAGGTAATGAAAGGATAAGTAGAGGCCAACAAATGTTTGCCAGGAACAAATCATGCTGAACGAAGCTAATTTTCTTCTTTGACAAGTAGCAAGTCTTATGGACAACAGATATTACATATCTTGTCTTGAACAAGCTTTTCACCACCAGTCTCTTGTGATTTCTTGTAAGGGAGCTAAAATGAAATTATTGTAGGGTGGACTCACAGCTACTTATAAGAAAAAGAATTGTCATCTGTACATTGCTGATGTGGAATGATAATGGAAAGTAGTTTTGCAGATGCCCTGCTAGGGATTTGTACCACTCACTACTTTTGTTGTGTTTTGGAAGTTGATGAAGAGAGTACAGTTATCAAATCTGTTGAGAAAGTTCTGTGAGCAGGATTAGCGTCTTAACTGATTGCAGGAATGGTCTGAAAACAGAAGGGCTCAGTAAGTTTGGATGTAACATGATTACATTTAGACAGGAATGAACCCCTGAATGGAGAACAGCCAGAAAGGCAAAGGATTTGCACAAAAATAAGTTGGGGGTTTTGGTAGATCTTGAGCTGACTGAGAGCAGTGCTATGCTTGTGTGGAGAAGCAAGAGTCATGCTGAAATGTATAAACAGTTTAGGTGAGATGTGAAAAATTTCTCCATTCCTGCTCAGCAGTGGCAAGGTCTCAGTGCAGAAAATGGACTTGCTTTTGGCACTGAACTCAATAGAAGCATAGGCAATTAGGGAAAGTCCTAGGAGCAACAAGAAGTATCAAAAGTCGTAAGGGACTGACCTTGAAGGCCAGTGTCTAAGAACTGGATTTGTTTAGTCTGGAGAAAAGAGGACTGAGAAGAAACACGATAACAGTCTTCAAACATGTAAAAGGCAGATGCTCGCTGGAAGGCACCAACTCTCGACTCTTAGAAGAAAGCAGTGAGCCTATGTAGTATCTATAGTTACAGTTTTGTAAGGAAAATCTTCTTAGCTAGGAGGCTTCAAAAGCCTTGGTGCCAGTGGAGGTCACTGAGTCTTTAGTACTGGTGATTTGAAATGTCTTCAACAAAAGTATCATTGTGTGTGGATGGGAAGGGAGATGCTAGAATGAAGGGCAAGAGCTTGTCAGCGTAATAACTTGCAGACACATATTTGAAAGGCATATGTTGCATCTGGAGCTGGGGTTGTGGCATCATGAGAGTATCATCGCTGGGAAAAGGATCTCCCAGCTATAACTAAGTTTTGTCCAGTATATGGAACCTCAAAGCAAGGAAAAAGGAACTGGATCTTAAATGCAAACTTGGAAAGGTTGCTGACCCCTAGAGCATTTCTTGAGGCTTCTTACTACCTTCTACAGTTGTAAATAAACACAGCATGTGCCAAATGGCTAAATTACTGCTACAGGGGCTTCCTATTACACGTGAAAAGCAGATAATAAGCCTTATTTGAATAATTATCTCACTTATCTGAAAATTTTTTCTAGTTACATCGTGTGCGTTTCTGGCCAAAGGAGCTTGAAATCCCATCGCCTGGGAGATAAACAAGCACTAGCATTTCTCTTTTATGAGGAGAACGAAAGGTTTTGTCATGAACCTGAAAGACTGTTTTGTTGCATTGCTTTGCAAATATTTGGGAGGCAGCTGTCCTTGTCCTTGTCCTGGGGGCCTGCTATTCTGAAATCAAAGCCAAGAAAATTGAGGAGCTGCAGAGGTGCAAGAGTTGCACAAAACTTTTATGACATGAGTGGGAGTAAAACCCAGGTCTTTGTGGTGTTCACACCAGCACCATCCATCCTCTAGCGCTGCTGTCATACTGTAACAGTATTTGTTTTAACAGTTAAGTTTCCTTCACAGAGAACCCATCTGAAGGTTGTGTTGTGTGTTGGCAATGGCTGCAGACTATGTATATTGCTAACGCATCTTTCTAGTGCTGTGAAAGCGATAATGTAATTCTGTGCAATTAAAATGCCACTTCCTACATGTACAGTGCCTCTCCCTAGTTTTACAGCTGTTTACCATGTTCTGAGTGAGGGTATTTGCTGATAATAAATTGCGTTGGGGAAATATAACAACCTGAACAAGGAAATCTAGCATGATCCAATTATTTAATCTAGTTCAAACCTACATTTTTTTCTCAGAGGAACCCCTAACCCAGATTAATTTAGATATGTGATGAGGTTTGATTCCGTCGCTCTTATAAATCCCACAAGCAGAACATGTGCGATTGTTTTGCTGCTAACGGTGCTGACATGCTACATATTCTCATAATCCTGCAAACATATAAGAAAAGCAAAATTAAAATCAATAATAAAAAAAAAAAGAAGAAATTCTAATTCTCGTTTGGTTCAGTGGAGCCCACCTGTCTCCTGTTTCCCAGGGGGGAAGCCCTGCATCCTTGTTTCTGGTTATTCTGTTCCCAAACTGTAGTTTATTGAAGCAAAGGATATTGGTGGCCCTGCCTGCAGCAGGAGCTTGATGATCCTTGACATCCCTTCAAACCCAAGCCATTCTATGATTCTGTGATTCTATGATTCAGTCTGTATTCATATCTCTGCCGCTCTTCTGGAGACAGTAAGTTGTGCTCCAGGCTGCCATTTATCCAGGTTTCTCTGGACATTTATTCTTTCTCCATTCAAAAACTGTCTGGGCAGAAAATGCAGATTGCATACATTTCTTCAGCATCTTCAGGTATCAGACAGCCTGACTGGAATTGTGACTCAGCATAGCTGGTAGATGTCACTATCATCTACTCACCTATCACACATCCATAAATCGCCTCTGTGCTTCATGCGCAGTGAGGCTGATGCTTCTAAGATGCATGAGATCTGTTGTGCATGTATTGTGGAGTCAGTTCATATCTATGTAGGAATTCCAGTGCAGCAGAAATGCTTTGGATGAACTGTGCATTCACAGACCATCTTTACCACCTTGCAGAGCACGTCTGGTGCTTTCAGAAGCCTCAGATGCAGTGCACATGTTATCCATATCATGCGTATATATTACTATCTGAGAGATCTCCCTGAAAACAAAATATTCTCCATAGGCCTCCTTGGAAATAATAGAAGTACTGGAGAAATGAGAAACATTTAGAGTTGTTTTGTTTTTCAAAGGAAGGCAGAACAGGTAATAATCTGTTGAGAAGAAACAGGAATATTTGGGAAAAAATCGTCAGTTTCTGCCAAATATGTTTAGCAGGTAAGGAAGCAAATCTACCTCTCCCCAGGCTGCATGGCACATAAGGTAGCTGTGACATGCTTTACTCCCACTTTGAGATGTGCTATATATCCCACATCATTCATTCAGGAATTCTCTCCTGCATGACAGAGAGAGCATTCATCAGGCTGCCTCTCTGTTTCATGCTGCCAGCCCAAGAAAGATTGTCATGGGGAAAAATGGGCCTTGCTATGAGTCTTTATGATGGGCTTCTTTGTAACGAGACAACAGTTTATAAATGACTATAACAATGAGGATCCCTTATTTTTCCCAGTACTAACTCAAGTTCACTGTAGTTACACTACAGAGGAATTTACTCATAGCTAGGAAAGCTATTCAGCACCATATGAATGATTTCAATTAAAGAATTGAAAAATTTTTTCAGATAATACAATTATTCCTGCATATGCAACCCGCAGTAGATGTGTATGGTGTTTATATAGATGACTAATGTGGCTGTTACTCAAATTGTACAATTAACAGTTGTGAAAATGTACTACCCCTTACAAAGGTCAGGCCACTTACAGGTGCATTATGCTATTGATATCCAATCAGATCACCTGGGGATTATGTGAGTTAAGAGATTTTCTAAAATGATGGTGAAATTTCTGTCAATTTATGTTTCTGTCTGCATGCAAATTCATTAGCAAAATGCCTTCTTAGTAATGCTTCAAAGCCCCACACAGCAATGGGACTTCCAAACTGAAAGCAAAAGCTTAAATATCCGTCTGAACTCCCACAGGATTTTGGGGATTTGGAATAAAATTACAGATTCGTGTCTGAATAGTTTTCTGTTTTTCACACAAAATAACCCCAGGTCTTAGAGAAGTTATAGACTGCCTGGTATACGCTGCACTGGAATGACCTTGAGAATCTCTTGGCTCTTCCCTTCTCAACGAACAGTCAATTGGGTCACAGAGAAATGGCAGGTAGCTCATAAAAGGTCAGCAGCTGGCCAAGGGAGCACTGAATAACACAGTCTGAAGTTAGGCAGGACAAAGACGGTCACGGTGGGACAAGAACTGTGCCCAGCAGGCTCTCCAGCTCCTCCTGCTGTGGAAAGCAATGCCCCTTCATTTAGCAAGGAAGTAGGAAAACTGGAATTGCTTTTGTTGCTGAGTTTTCTGAGGGATCACAGAATCACAGACTCATGGGTTGGAAGGGATCTCAGGAGATCACTAAGTCCAACCTCTCTGCTAAAGCAGGTCACATAGGTAGGTGTCCAGAGGGGTCTTGAATATCTCCTTAGAAGGAGACTCCACCACCTCTCTGGTCAACATGTTCCAGTGCCCTGTCACCTTTACCATAAAGAAATTCTTCCACATGTTAGTATGGAATTTCCTGTGTTCAAGTCTTAGGCCATTATTCCTTATCCTATTGCAACACGCCACTGAGGATGCTTTCTCCAAGTTTCACAAACCATTCCACTTCCTCCTAATGAATACGCAAACATTTCAATTTACACACTTACCTATGCATCATTACAATAATCTCACATCATGCAATCAAGGGCAGAAAGTGGGGCTGTGTCCTTGTCTAACTTTGTTCTTTCTGCTCTTCTCAAGTCACACAAGAAAACACATAACCCTGGTGAAAGCGCTCAGCTGAAGATCCTCTCTAACATGAAAGTGTTTCTATACACAAAACAAGTGTTTCATCTTGGGGTCTTTATGCCATACATTAGAGTATGTAGAGTATACATTTAGAGTTAGTGTAGTATGGTTAGGTTTCAGTTGGACTTGATGATCTTTAAGGTATTTTCCAACCTGAGCAATTCTATGATTCTATGATTTGTAGCAAGAAATACAACATGTCTGCATAGTAAATATACTCCACAGTGTATATAATTCCCATCAAACAAAAACCAATGCATGGATCTACTGTATATAAATCATGGCTATATTCAAGGCAATCCACATTAAGAACTTAATGGCTTTGAAAAAGTTGATGAATCTTGTAATACAACTTTAGCATAAAATCTTCCACATTCCTTGGTGAATGGACTGGCACAACTGTACAGACCCATGCAAGTGAAAATTACAGGCTGGTTCTGCGTTTGTGAGCGTGAAACTTTCAATTAGTTTGGAGTTTTAAAAGTGATTCTATCATAACATTTAAAAAAAGAAGGGAAGGGAAAAGGGAAGGGAAAAGGGAAGGGAAGGGAAGGGAAGGGAAGGGAAGGGAAGGGAAGGGAAGGGAAGGGAAGGGAAGGGAAGGGAAGGGAAGGGAAGGGAAGGGAAGGGAAGGGAAGGGAAGGGAAGGGAAGGGAAGGGAAGGGAAGGGAAGGGAAGGGAAGGGAAGGGAAGGGAAGGGAAGGGAAGGGAAGGTTGTCCTTTTTATGCTCTTAGGGGCATGGTGGCTATCCCATCACATTCAGCGAGTTTACAGAGAGTTAACTGAATGCAGCGCAGCAACGAGCTCTGCCTCATCTGCAAGAGAGAAAAAGCTCTGGCTTGTTCGTTCTTATTAATATTATTCACAATAATGTAACAAAACAAAAACCTTGAAAAACAGCACTGCAAGCAAGAGTATCAGAATGTGTAAAAACAGAAGATGGGCTGAATAAAACCTCGGAAACCTCTCTCAGGACAGCAACTTGAAAAAGGAAGGAGACAAAAACGATACAAGCAACAGTTGAAATAATGTGCGGCGTCCATTCTTAGCAACACCAACCTATGTCCAAAATCTCTGCCTTCATCTTAGCTTTTGAGAAAATCAGTGGGATTTCTTTCTATTTATAGCCCTGCTCGGTCTGTTCTGCAATTTAACACACAATTTAACAACACAGCAAGCCTGGTAGGAGCAAGAGTACGTTGAACCTGAGTTACTAAGCACAGCAAGTTGGGGCAAGCATGGAGCCTGGCAGAAGTGCCCACGGCCCTCCCAGGGGAGGGAGGCAATGTACACAGGTGCACGCTTCATTGTTCAGCGACTGAGAATGAAGTGGGTCTGCCATTATGGGGTGCCACGGTGATCTTCAAGAGTGCAGCCCATTAAAAGGAGGATTTCAAGGGTTGCTCCAGCAGCTACAAGGGTCTGGGAAAAAGCCATGCTTTGTTTTTCTTCGGTGGAAGGTGATGTGACTGTCGCCTTTATTGGGGCTTTCAGTGTGTGCAGAGCAGTTGTGGTGTTGGTAACACTACCAGAAATAAGGTGAATCTGAAATGTGAGGCTCTGGTTGAAGAGGTTATGGCTGTAGTCACAGGACTATTTCTGCAGCGGAAAAAAAACAACGTGCAGAAGAAATAGCAAAACAGATGACAGCTGCAGAAAAGTAGGAAATCAAATAGCCCCTCGCAGTGATATTATGAATGCTGATACACAAAAAATATTCTAGCAATTCCCATTTCCGTTGATGAAATTAGATACAAAGAAATGGACACTGTGAAACGGTGAACTGTATCATTGCTTTGTGGGATGTGGAATGTCTGTATTGTGTTATAAGATGTTACAAGCCTGCTAGGCAGAACAACTCGTGCTATTCTCAGCAGAATAACTCAGGATATAACAGCAACTCCTTTCCTTATGCTTTAGCATTAAAGGCTGCACAGTTCCCTCCCTGCACAAAATTGTGCAGAGGGTATGATACAATCAGTAATTCTCAAGATCATTTCTTTCAGCTGGCACTTCTTTAACGCGTCCCGTTCCCAGTTCTCATGGAAAACCAAGATTTTAAGATAGGAGGTACCAAACACCTACCTCACGTTAATAGTGCAGTAATACACATAATTACATCCAGTGCTTTTCACCCTCTTCCCCTCCAATACTAGCAATGCTGTTGCTGACAATTCTGGCACGCTTCCATTGGCACCACCACTACTCACGCTCAGAGTCTTGCCAACATCCCCTGGTGTAAAATTAGAACAGTTACACCACATCCTCCCCTCCTTTGTTTGCTCACCTATTTAGACAGTGGTTGCAGCTGAGCCTGAGCCGACCGCTCCTATCACAAAAAGGGAACCAAGCACAAAGCAAGTGTGCTGTCCAGTGCTCCCACTGCAGACTGTGACAACACACATAGGTACCAATGGTGAGAACAACCTCTCCGCAGTGGTCTCAGACCACTGCAGACCCTGGTGGTGCTCCAGGCAGCATTCACACTGGGGATTGCTGTTGCAGGCAGAAAGCCCCCTGCAGCAACATTCCTTTAGCTTTTCTGCTGGTAGAATATATGCCATAAAAGCTAAAGTCTCAGCTGTAGCCAATGGTTAAGCAACATGATGTTTGCACTTACCTGGGGTGTCTGTACAGCAATATTTCCATGTTTCCTTCAACCTTATAAGACACAAATCTTAGCAATCGCTGTTTCTGGCTGTGGCCATTTCCATGGCAATGTTATTTGTCCAGTGTTTGGTGCGGGCCATGCACAATGCCCAAACTGCTTACAGGTTGCTGACCTGTGTCTCTGCTGCCCATGGTGCTGACTCTTCAGCAACTCCAAAGGAACGCATACACGTGTGTACAGTACACACGTACATGTTCATGGGGGAACGACAGAGCCTGTTTAGATCAAACTCAAGATTTGGCTGAACAAACAGCCAAATAATTGCTAGCCCTGGCAAGAAGAGGTGGGAGAAATAAGCACATGGGGAGGAAAGAGCCACAGAGGAAATGTAGGACCACACTTTTTGGTGGCAGTGTTAGCATAGAATAGTGGAGCTGCACTTCCAGTATCACTGTAATCATGTATTTTTGGTGGCTTAAACTGCTGTGGGAACTGGACTACCCACCTGCCGCAGAGATGCACATAGGATACTGCTCAGGCACTGCTCCAGGTGAACATGGGCTGCAGAACTGTGCTGCAGAACTGGGGGGTGAATGCACAACACAGAAATGATGAAGAATGGAAAGTGACAAAACAGAAATTCAGTTATCTGTAAGAAACAGCAAAACCATTTGAAAGAAGCAAAGTATTTGTTTTTGCAAGTATTTGTGGTGCACTTTTTGACAACCACACTGGAAAGCGCAACAAAGCTGCACTCAGATATACACTCCTTAAGCAAAATTTGCTGCCTTGACCTCAGCTTCCCGGGCTCTGAGCATTTCTGAGTCTTGAAGCTGAGCAATCCCATTATCAATATGAAAATGCCAAAGAAACTGGAACGCTTCAACTTCGCTCTTTTTTCTATCTTTCTAAAAAAAAATAAAAGCCTTTTACCAGTTCATAGTCAGGCTCTGAGTCAAAGCCCTACCAAAAGGAATTATTAACAATGCTGAAATTGTTCCATCTTGTATAAATAATGGTCCCATCTCTCAATTTCTATGTAGATTAGTTATGTGTTTCTTTTCATTTGACAAAGGAAATGGGTTTAGCTCTACCTATAAATAAAAAGAGAAGTATAGATATCATACAGCAAATGGCTGTCAAACTTTTGAATTAGTTCTCTTGAAGTTCTGGTGTGTTCTATCCTGTTTTTATTCCATAACATCCCCAACAAGCACTGTCTTATCCATAAGGGATGTCCTGGTTTAGAAAGATTCTTTAGCTTTCTCACGTTCAGCAGGCTGTGTCCAAAATGTCTAAACCTGAAAGGTTCCAAGTAATAGGCTTTTTTACGTCACGTCACATTCAGAGATCGCTCTTTATGTAGATGAGCGCTGATCAATGCACCTTTCCAGGAAACTGTATGCTTTCTAACACTTGGTTTTTGTCAACAGAGCAGCTCAGTTTTTCTGTCTGTTGTGGTTTAACCCGACAGGTGGCTCAGAACCACACAGTTGTTTGCTCACTCCTCCCCTTCCCAGTGTGATGGGAGAGAGAATTGAAAAAAAATAAAAAAACAAAGTAAAACTCCAGGGTTGAGATAGAACTATTTACTAAGAAAGAAAGAAGGAAACTGATAATAGTTATGGCTATTTTTATATATGAATGTATGTAATCAGTGATGCACAGGCAATTGCTCACCACCCCCTGACCGGTGCCCCACCTAGCCCCCTGAGCAGCAGAAGAGAGCAAGATGAACTCCCACCCCCTTTAAAACTCATTTCACTTAATGTCATATTGTACAGAATATTCCTTTGGCCTGTTTAAGTCAGCTGTCCTCATTCTCTTCCCTTCCTGCTGCTTGGGCTCTTTGCTGCCAATGGCCTTGGTTCTGTACAGTGCTGCTTAGCAAGCAACTCTAAACATCAGTGTGTTATCACCATTGTTTTTCTCCTAGAATCAAAACAGCATCATATCAGACACTCTGGAGAAAGCAGTTCCACCCCAGCTGAAACTAAGACACTACCTGGACTGTGTCTGAATGACCCATTTGTTTTTTGCTCTTCAGCTGCCCTTACAGATGACAAACAGGTTTCTGTACTGGACCCAGGAATAGAACAAGAAGGACTAATTTATAACTTGTAACTTGGCATTGCATGCTTTGAGAGTGGTGTTTGGAAGCAAAGAGAAAGTAAAAAAAAAACATTATGTTCAGTGGAATTTTTCTTCATGTATATATTTTATCTGCAGCTGCAGCGTAGAGCAGCCAAGTGTTAGGGGTGAACTGGAAAAGAAACAAAAAAATACCATTAACGTTAGCACTTTATATTTTAAGGATGGTAATGACCCATAAGGACAGGGAAAGTACACCGTCCAGGGAAGAGCAGGAGGTATGTGCGCCATACCGTATGTCTGCCTTCCTTTCTGCATGACCATCCCCTTCACTTGGCCCTTTTCCCTCCCAGGTGACATGGTGCTGGGATGGGCACAGCCCAGAGGCTGCCATTGCCCACCCACCAACCCCACTCGAGGTGGTAGCCAGCTTCACTGAGAAGAAAAAAGGGGATGGAAAATGGACCTTCAGAAATAGACTGCCAAATTTTCATGGGAGCTTTTCAGCAAACAAACGAATGTTATAGTGTGAGAAAATGGAAGGCTACTCCTCACTGAATACAAATAAGAGATTTAGTATGACGAAAGTCTACTATCAGTATGTAGCTGCAATATTTTCGTAAGGGCTTGTCCTTCAGAGATGGATTATACAACTTTTCTTATTACAGGAATGTGAAGATTAAGGATCCAAAGCACTCTATATTTTGAGTTGTAATCTGGGGATCTGTAATCCCCAGATCCCCAGGGATCTGGGGAGATTTCCAAAATGCATTTTAATCCATAGTAGGCCAAAAGTTGTGTACTATAAGATGTTTTTGTTGTTAGATGAAAGTAAATATAAATTACTGAAGAATCAGAAAATCCTTTTCCAACTAGCAGCTCACACCATTTCAATCATAAGCAAATATGCTTTTGGAAGGAAGGAAGGCAAAAAAAATTCTGCAATAAACTATAATTTAATTATATATTTTCAAAACCTAGATGTTAGTTTGTATATAGAGCAGCTTTTCCCACATCTTCTAAACTGCACAAATAACTTTTCAGAATGTGAACTAGCATCAGCAGTGTGTACACACCTATATCTAGGAAGGCGCATACACAGAAATGGATGTGAAAATTGAAAGTTATAATTTTAGAGGCCAACCTGAGGTTCTTTTTAAAGTTATTTTTCAGGCACTTATTTAAATATACAAAAGAGAAGAAGTTGGGAGCTCATCTTTCCCCCCTCACCACTCATTTTGGACTTCCCAAGTGTGTTAGATATGAAAGAGTCTGAGAAGAAAGCATTATCATAATTAGCGCAGTGTCCAGGCAATGAGTCATGCATTGGAGCACCCACTGCTACGCATGGACAGAGGGACTTGTTCCTACAAAGGGCTCTGAGGAGGAGGGACAGCAGATTTACAGCCCCTGGCTACTAAGAGGCTGGAGGTGGAGCTGGCTGGTGATAACGGGATGAATTGTTTCCATCACATGGTTAATGACTCAGCATCATTATCCCAAAGTATTTGTTTTTCCATCTCTACTAGTGCATCCATCATACTTGCATGGAAAAGAATGGGGGGACTGGCAGAGGGGAGATAGCCAGTAGGTTTTGTAGCCTCTGCTCAGGGAACATGATGCCTATTTTCCGTGCCGTTGCTTTGTTGTCACTAGGGTTGTAACACTACAGCTGTAACAGCACCAGATGGTTTCCTACCCATTGGGGTGTACACTCTTGACTTCCACAGCAGTAATGAATTCCAACCTACATTGCTTCTATGTGCACACACTCACTTGGAAGTCCACTGCCTCAGCTGACAGCAGCAAGGGGGCAAAGCAAACATTGCCTACCCTGTTCCTGCATTCTCCAGAACACCATGAGTTATGCAGCACTGGCAACAGTTGAGTAGAAGTGGCCGTGACAAGAGTGGGTGTAATCAGCGTATGTGCAGCATATACTGATATGTAGCTGCTGCAGCCCTCATTCCCTTTCACTGGTTCCTAAAATAAGACAGTGATAGTATGTGTAGGTTTATTTTAGGTAGGGCTAGAGCACACATATAGCTGGCTCGTACACAGTCCGCTGCAAATACTGCTTACTTTGTGGGATCGATTATGTCATAGTGGCCCTAAATACCTCTCCTTTGCAGACCAAATTCAACACATGACTTGGAAAAACAGTTACACTTCCAATACCCTTTCTGTTGTCAGTGAACTGCAGAAGTGCTGGTGTGGATTGTGGTGACAGTCTGTATTTACTGCCAGCCCGCTGGCTCTTTGTCACTAATGCTCATAAAGACACCCACAACAATGAACAGTGGAGCCTTGCTAATGCCGCCCACCAGCCAAATGGCATGCAGAGCTTAAGGCTGGAAGGTCGCGTACTCCTTTTTCATCTTCCATTTGGTGGAGATCCACCAAAGAAAGGCACTCAGTCACCTCCATCAGTTGAACTGACAGACATTCTGCCAGCAGAAGTACACTCAACACCAAGTCTTCAACATGAAACCCAAAAGGCAAATGCAGATGATCCCAGTCCTACAGAGAAGCATTTAAGATGGTTGACAGTGAGGTGTTGGAAAGCATCCTGGCCACATGTTCCTGGTTTATAAAGAGCAGGGTCATGGAAAGCCACTTTGTACCAGGCAGCCTGGTGCCACAGTGTGCTCCTTATTCCTCGTCCCAGTGGATTCTGATTGGCTGCACATTGTGTCAGCACCTGCCTTTGCAGCTAGGAACAACACATGCATATGTTAACAGAAGAAATAGCCCATTAGCTATTTTCTAGTTACTAGGAGCTACCTCAGCATGCAATCTGCTACATGAGCAGTATCTTGTAGTGCAGAGAGCAGATTTGTTGGCTGGGCAGTCATACTGCATATAAGGTCACTACTTTAAAGTGAGCTTTTCTACCATCTGTGCTTCCCTACGCTTAGTTATGGGGGGCAGCCAAGGGCAGAATCCAGCTCTTAATTTAGACCCCAAATGTTACCCATCCCAGATGGACCCAGTCCCAGAAGTCACTGTTACACAAGTCTTGTTATACAGACACTTCTACAAATGAAGAGGAATCAGTGTCTCCCCATGTTATCTATTCACGTTTCCTGTTCCTTCCTTCTAGGGATGTACTCACTTAAGCTATACACCAAAAGATTAAGATCCACCTTGAACTTGATAAATAAGCTATGTTGCCAAGTAAGAAGATGCAGAGTTTCTGCTTAATTTGTCACTTTCAGTCACTTTGTACATCGAGTAGAAATGGTCCACAGAGACTAGAAAGGCCATCAGCCGAATTATCTCCTGGTGAAGCATATTCTCAGTTTCAATCATTTATAGGAAGAAAAGCAAGATGGAAGTGAGCATTTTCAAAAGCAGCATGCCTTCTATATCCCTTTAAGGAGGATTCGCCAGAGCCTGAATTTCTTCTGGACAGTAACTCATAGCAGGTAGCACTCCAAGGCCTGAATATCAAACTCCAGGTTTCTCAGCTTCATTGCTCATAAAGGTGGCATCCAAAACCACAGTACGCTCTTGAAAATATGGTCCTTAGTCAGTGCATCCTTGGGAAATCAGAGAAAAACTCAGAGCAGGAATTTCATCTACAAGTCCTGTCCTGAAGTACAAAACTCACATATAGATCTAATGGCATAACACATGCTTGTGCTGCCTGATCATTAGCGAGCTTACCAAGAGTTGTGGAAAAGATGAGCGTAATTGCTCCATTCTCACTTTAATAGATACAATCTTGGGAAGTGAAAGGGGGGAACATATCAATTGCATGAGCAAGTATGGTATTTGTCCTCACTTTAACCTAATACTGTAAAGTGTGTGAAAGATTAGCATTAAGGATTGCCATGGGCCATTTGCTGTAACCCTATCTGGACAACTTCCTGAAATAAAAGAACTAATTTCAGCTCCAAGGTAGGAGACTTCAGGCACACGATTATAAAACCAAAGAATAATTTACCATGAATATGGGCTGCATGTAAAAGTGAGACAGATCAGTGTTTTACTTGACTCAGAAAGAAAAAGGTTCTGAAGACTTTTGAAGTGCCTGCACTTGGAAAACATAAACTCACAAAGACATCTGAAATCTCATGACTATTTTCTACTGTAAACATAAGAAGAAACTGAGATTTTACTGGTAGTGTTACATGATGGCTGTGTATAAAAGATGCCTTTTAAATACCAAACATCTTAGCTGGTAGATGCCTTTCCTCTTTTTTTCAGAGAATTAATGTTGACCACCACAAAATAAATAAATAAATAGGAAATTACACATTAAAATTGCTTGAAAAAATGATCACAGGGCTGAAGTATACATTAATAAGCTCAAAGTGAGAAGCCCACTAGTAGTCTTAGAGTATTAGTTACTATTGGCTGTAATTTAACAAGTGTCACCAATAGAGAATCTGTTGGCTCTTTCCCCCTTGAGTCAGCATTTTTGCCAATTACAATTTCTCACTAATTTTGATTCCTCACACTCATTCTCCTGATTTTTTAACACAATATCATTCCCTAGATACTTATTTAGTTAAATGCAACAAATCCATCTTCGCAGTGTACGTGATTCTGAATGTACCCAGCATGGATTACAGCAGGTTATCTCTCAGACTGTGTCATAACTAGGTGACTCAAGAGCCATACTCAGGCTGTTGCTGGCTGATACTTGAAGTAGGTGCCCATTGATGTGAGGGGTAAGAAGAAACTGTCTTTGCAGAAGCAGGGCAAGGTGTCAGTGTAAAAGGAGGGGTTGGAAAGCTGGAGCTTTCTGTTCGCTGGCAAGTTAAGGGGTTGGTGGAAGCAGAGAAAAGGTGAGGGAGTGGAAGAGCAGTGGGAGGCAGAACTGAATTCAGTGGGAACAGGCTTTATTAGGAAACTCATTTTTTCAGTCAGTAGTGGTAGTTTAGCCTGTGTTCAGTGCAGTTACATGCACACACACTTGCACACCACACACAACAGCATGTGTATTTTTCACTTGCACAAGTTTAGCTCTTTGAGAGAAGTAGTGGGACCTCTTCCCCTCTGGAAGCTGAGTGAACCACGATGCTGTGGAGTCTCCTGCTTATAGATGTCCAAAAACCACCTGGACATGGTCCTGGGCACCCTGCTCTGGGTGTCCCTGCCTGAGTAGGGCAGGTGGACCCAAAGTTCACTTCCAACCCAGACTGTTCTGGGGTTCTGTGAATATTGGTTGTCCAAGCCAAAGTTAAATCCATCCACCAGACAACCACCATTCAGGTGTTCTGCAACAGGCAGACACCTAACTGACAACCAAAATGTCACTCCAAAAGAGATATCTGGGAAAGCTTTTGGCACCCAGGACCTTCAAAGTATCACACATAGCCAAAGGCCCTCTTTCAAGTGACCTTGAAGAATTTTGGGAGGGAGGGTGTCTCTCTTTCTAATGGAAGAGAAATAGCAAGGGGCCTGTCATCTACACACAGAGGAAGAGTGAGGACAAAATGATTTGCCTCCACTTCAACAATGTCTTTAATGATGTTGCTGTGTCCTCTCCCTACCTCTGAACTCTTCTACCATCCTGCTTTGCTCCTTTGCAAGTTCCCTATTCTTACAGAGACTTTGCTTTGAATAACCTAGGAAACAAAGGGCTCCCCTCTGATAGATACAGCAGCAAGGAATGTGCCCATTTGAGCTAAGCATGATAGAGTGCAAATACTTTATTGGGATATAATCCTTTAATGGGCAACTTTCTATTTATATAGCCTATGCCTTTGTTTTTGTTTGTACTACACTCCTGTCAGCCAGGGGAGGAAGACCAGGGCCTGTAATCTGAGACATTTCTGGTTCTGAGTCAAAAAACCTTAAAAATGCAAAGGCTAAGGATGAGGATTTTGTGAGAAACAGCCTTTGGGATTTGCAGCTTTGTGGTGACATTGACCCTGGGCCTTCCCAGTGGCCAGCAAAGCGTGAGTCGGGTTTAGTCAATACTTTGCATTTACATCCAGGACAAGAGGAGTTCAAATTCTTCCCAACAGACTAATGAGGCAAAAATATTTAGAAATGCTGTAATTCCATTCATGCTTTTGCCATAACATTTAGAGAAACAACAACGCTTTTCATATTCACTGCTACCGAGATTCTCTGACAGCATGGAGAAATGCATGGTGCCCACAACGTCCACACACATACACCCTGATCTTTGTAGCTTTTATGACAGCAATGCCAGCTACCTGCCAGCCATGCCAGTGCACACACACCACAGCATCCAAAATTTGCTCACATGAGCACACCTGAAAAGCCTTTAATTGGATTCAGAAGGGCTTGCATCTGTTCAGTAAAAGGGCGATATCGTTTACAGCAGTAGCAGAAAGATAATCAGGCAGGTTTTTTCTCTGCCAAAATGTGCAATGTATATTGACAAAGCTTTTTGAGCCCCTTTGTTGTGCATTCTTTCCACACAACATTACAGAAAGATCATGTTAACAACAGTGGCTGCTGTGTGGTGTCATATTGCCTTTTTATTTTTCCAAATCACAAAGAAAAGAAAGAAGGAAAGGAAGGAAGGGAGGAAGGGAAGGAAGGGAGGAAGGAAGAGAGGGAGGAAGGGAGGAAAGGAGGAAGAGAGGAAGGGAGGAAGGAAGGAAGGAAGGGAGAAAGGAAGGAAGGGAGGGAGGGGGGGAGGGAGGGAGGGAGGGAGGAAGGAAGGGAGGGAAGGACAGAAGGAGGGAGGGGAGGGAGAGGGAGAACAGGAAGAGGAAGAAGAAAAGGAGGGAGGAAGGGAAGGAAGGGAAGGAAGGAAGGGAGGGAAGGAAGGGAGGGAAGGAAGGGAGGGAAGGAAGGGAGGGAAGGAAGGGAGGGAAGGAAGGGAGGGAAGGAAGGGAGGGAAGGAAGGGAGAAAGGAAGGGAGGAAGGAAGGGAGGAAGGAAGGGAGGGAGGAAGGGAGGAAGGGAGGAAGGGAAGGAAGGGAAGGAAGGGAAGGAAGGGAAGGAAGGGAAGGAAGGGAAGGAAGGGAAGGAAGGGAAGGAAGGAAAGGAAGGAAAGGAAGGAAAGGAAGGAAAGGAAGGAAAAAGGAAGGAAAAAGGAAGGAAAGGAAGGAAAAGAAGGAAAAGAAAGGAAGGAAAGGAAAGGAAGGGAAGGGAAGGGAAGGGAAGGGAAGGGAAGGGAAGGGAAGGGAAGGGAAGGGAAGGGAAGGGAAGGGAAGGGAAGGGAAGGGAAGGGAAGGGAAGGGAAGGGAAGGGAAGGGAAGGGAAGGGAAGGGAAGGGAAGGGAAGGGAAGGGAAGGGAAGGGAAGGGAAGGGAGGGGAAGGGAGGGGAGGAAGGGGAGGGAAGGGGAGGAAGGGGAGGGAAGGGGAGGGAAGGGGAGGGAAGGGGAGGGAAGGGGAGGGAAGGGAAGGGAGGGAAGGGAGGGAAGGGAAGGGAGGGAAGGGAAGGGAAGGGAGGGAAGGGAAGGGAGGGAAGGGAAGGGGGGAAGGGAAGGGAGGGAAGGAAGGAAGGGAAGGAAGGAAGGGAAGGAAGGAAGGAAGGAAGGAAGGAAGGAAGGAAGGAAGGAAGGAAGGAAGGAAGGAAGGAAGGAAGGAAGGAAGGAAGGAAGGAAGGAAGGAAGGAAGGAAGGAAGGAAGGAAGGAAGGAAGGAAGGAAGGAAGGAAGGAAGGAAGGAAGGAAGGAAGGAAGGAAGGAAGGAAGGAAGGAAGGAAGGAAGGAAGGAAGGAAGGAAGGAAGGAAGGAAGGAAGGAAGGAAGGAAGGAAGGAAGGAAGGAAGGAAGGAAGGAAGGAAGGAAGGAAGGAAGGAAGGAAGGAAGGAAGGAAGGAAAAAGGAAGAAAAAGAAAGAAAAAAGAAAAAAAAGGAAATCCTGGCAATGTTAAACAAACAAGCAAACAATTTTATTTTCATTAGGCTCTAGCAAAACCATTAAAAATGCTGCTCATCTGTAGGGCAGAGGGGTAGGACAAATATTTGCCTGCTTTCTTTTTTTTTTTTTTTTGATTAGTGCATGTCATGATGAAACCATCACTGCGTCACGATCAGCGTGTTTAAGAGAGCAGCCAGCCACTTCCAAAAGGGTATAAAAGCCAATGCCCAAGAGTTTATAGAGTGACAGAGCCAACTCTAGTACTGATTTATTGAAACTCAAATTGGACCACTTAGATTTCATTTCTGCCAAATGATGTCGTTGGAATGCTCATGCGAATAGCTGAGAAAAGAAAAAAAAAAAAGGAAAAGAAAAAGAAGAAGGAAAAAAAAAAAAAGCCCTGGAACTCTTAAAATTAAAGGCCTTCTCTCCCTCTGTCAGGCTGCAACAAAACCAGCACATTCCCTGGTGCTTCTCCTTTGCCAATGTGTTTTAAACCGTTAAGGTGCTCTTTGCTTTTTTTTTTTTTTTGACATAAATCCTGGCCGGATCATCTGGGTCCAGGTACATGCCGCTGCCAGACAGGGAGGTGCGGGCTCCTCCTTTGCCCTCCTCCACTCCTGTTCTCTGGTGTCTGCCAGTCCTGTAAACACCTTCAACAAGGGCTGGCTTCGGGATCTACTATTTGTGCTATCAAGTGGGCAGGCATTTTATTTTTCTGAAATGAAAGAGCCAATTTATGCCCTTTTATGGACCATTTGAGAGCTCGTTGCAGTGGAAACTTTTCTGCAATAAAGGTTCCCTTGTTTATGAGCCCTTTGTGTTGCAAGTTGCAGTACCACTTGTTACACTTAGGGAGCATCCTGCAAGCTCTGGTAAGGAAATCAGACTTTTTCATTCCTTCTCCCCAGGATTCAATACATGGATTCCAACACTGTCTTTAGCCTGCCACCAAGTTGTTACAAAGCTAGGGAAAAAAGAATCAGTCTAATGCTGGTTTGTTCCACACGTGGTATGACACAGCCTTCCTCAACATGAGGTGGTATGACACAGCCTTCCTCAACATGAGTACAAAACAGCATGGCATCCAATGCAGAAATAGCTTTTATTTATAAGAACCTTCCTGTCACCCAAAGCTTGGCCATGTTCACTTAGGAACCGCTTGCCCCAGCCCCATCCTGTTAATGTGCCCCTTGTTTGTTTCCAAGATCTCCACGAGAAGCCTGAAGAGCTTTTGTTAGCAGGAGCAGTTTGGCTCTTTGTTAGAACCAGTTCCATCAGTATTGACGCTGCAGTTAAAGAAAACAGAGTCTTTATGCATAAATTGGCCCTGCCAGATGTATTCTTGTTGTCTTTTCAATTTTGAAGCAGTGTTTTCATTTCCATTTTACAGAAAGCTTCCTTCACTGCTGAGTGAAGACCAACCTGATAACCAGGGAAACAAGGAACGTAGCTAGCCAGCTCTACCAGGGCTACAACAGAACTACAGAGCATGTTTGTACTGACATTTAAAAAAATGAGTAAGAGAGGGGGGAAATAAAATAACCAACATTTCTTTCTATCTACTTGTCTGTCTATCGATCTAATTTTTAAGACTGAAATATTACTTAGTACAGCATTATGTGGTAGGCGCTGTTTTTTTAAGTGGGAAAATAACATTTCAGTCAGTGATATTCTTTTGACTATTATTTAACCACATATGACAGATAATAATCAAGTGGAAATGCTGAGGGTCTCTTAATAGCATTAAGCTTTGAAGTTGTAAAAATGACAGCAAAATAATTACCCTTGTGCTTGTTGAGTCATAGGAGCTATGCTCCATGTTTCCATGGATATAGAGTTTCCGGTTTATGGGCTGGTCTTTTCCTATTTAAAGATCAATACTGTGCTAAGTAGAGAGCAGGATTCAATTCAACGTTGTTTGTGGTGTCTAAACACCAATGCTGCAAAGCACAGAGCAGCCTGACAGGTCACATAGAAATTGAGTTCCATCCTGACCCTTTTTCACATGGAGCCAGGTGACCGAAAACCCAAGCAAGCACTCTGGTCATGCTTAGAATCATCACAGAATTGTAGAGGTTGGAAGGGACCTCTGGAGATCACCTAGTCTGACTCTCTGCTAAAGCAGGTTCTCTATGGTAGGTTGTCTCCTGATACTGAGTCCCTGGGACATCTTTACTTCATCGCCAAAACCATGGTAGTGCAAGAGGTGGAAGAAGCATGCATGTAGTAACACACAACCAGATGTGTTCTGAGTGTGTCTCTCTGATCAGCATGAGTCAATCCTTCTCCACTGTGCACATCCTTACCAGCAGCCAGATCTTTCCTTGCTGTGAGGATGCTGTGGCCACATGAGTGCTAGCATGACTACAAGAAATCTAAGTAAAGAGTAGCTCAGCGGGGAAGAATATGCATGTGGAGGAAAGTGAGTGCACGGATGGAGATCAGCATAAAACTATGTCCGCAGGACTGTGTCATGAGAGCTTTGGCTTACCAGTACACCCTAAATATAGAATTAAAGATGATCCTGATGGCCATTTCTCCTCTGTGCCTATCCCACACTGAGCTCCCAAAATGGAGTAGCTCATACCAGAGAAGTAAATGCTAAATTATTGCTGATATAGCCATTAGAGACTTACAAAATCAGATGGTATTTGGTCATCGAGGTTATTATTTATTAGCATGTTTCATATTCAGAGCAATGCTCTGCTATTCAGTATAGAGGTACCACCCTCACCAAAGTCAACAGGATGCAGGAGAACAGTGTGCAGAACCAGTCACACCTCAGAAGTACATGTGCCCTGGACTGAAGGCCTCCGGGGGCTACAACCATGACACCAGCAAGGGCAAACAAGTCAGGCAAGAGATCACAAGAGATCATTGGAGAAGATGAAAATAGTGAAGATGTATGGAGAATAAGCGCAAAATGAACTTTAGGACCTGGCACTCAATGGGCGGAAAAAATGGTGACAAACGCTACTTGATATTTAATGGTGCAGTTAAGTTGTTCAGGAGCAAAGGGTAGCTCAAACCCGCACATTGTTGACTTATTTCCAGACTCTCAGTCATGCTGACAGTGGGGTACAGCACAACTTCTCGATGCCAGTGTCTGCGAGTGTGAAGATGGATCGTGGTGTTTCCCAACACTTCCTGGCCCCCGTCTGCTGGCAGCCCAGGCTGTCTGCGTCCCATCCCGGTCAATGCCCTCCATGCAGTGCTGCCTTCCTTTCCTCGCTATGTTCCTGGCCAGAGGCAGTCGTGAAAAACAGCAGCTTTGAAGGAAATGAGACAGCCAGCTGGACTGGAAGCCCTTGCTAAGGGTGGCGGTTTAGATCAAGGGAAGCTGGCAGCAGAGGATTAACATTATCACTAGCCATCACATAATCAAGGACATGAGAGAGAAATGGTTTTAGCAGTGCAGAAGAGGCTGAACTTCAGCTCTTTAATAGAGAAAGCAACCACCATGCTCAGAAACTCCTCAGATGGGGTGGCTAGACAGAGGCATTGCCAGCCTACTCCTAGGGCAGCAGAGGCCGCCCTGTGAGCCATAACATTTTATTTAGATGCCATTATCACATATCCCTACATTCCTGAGCAGTTCTTTGCTCAAGCTGAAGTTTCTCCCCTTTGTATTGGAAAAAGATTTTGTTAGATCCTTTCAGCCGCTGCTGAGTTTTGCAAGGGCAAAATATACATCTGGAAGATGTGAGGAACCTGACAGCCTTGCTGTGCTGTCATTGCACTGAGGAGCACAGCCTGTCACACAGGTCTTCATCAAGGCTGAGCGCCTGTGTCTTCCCTCTCCCTTGATCTCAGTAGGATGTGCGTGGTGCTCAGCCACTTTGGAAAAAAAAAAAAAAAAAGAAAAAAAAAAAAGAAAAAAAAAAAACAACAGACTATTTCCCCAGAAATTAAGTCATCTCTTGGCTAAATTCTGTCATGTGCTGTTCAGCAGATGTAGGGGGCCTCTTTTTTCCGGCCTGCCTAACTGATCAGGTCCTCCATGCTCAAGAAAGTACTAGCACGGAGGACCAGCTCACCATGTGGGAGAGCTCATGCAAGAGCTTACCACGGCATGTGGTTTGGGAGGATGGCTACTTTATTAGGCTTGCTAGCAGGACAGCTGCCTCTGGAGGAAGGCCTGGGTGTGTTTTTGTTTCTAGAATGTACTGTTTCAACCATCCCAAGGAATCTCGGTTTGGCCCACAGGAGCCCTGTGGCTCAGGGCCTTTCAGCAGCACTTCTCCCTAACTTGGGCAGGATTTTGCTCTGCAAGAGCAGTGCCTCTAAACCTGGAGACCATTCCATCATCTTAAATATAAATTAATATTATTTTTCAATGAGGCATAACTGCACACAGTATGCAGACTCATGAATCAACCTGATTCTGTTGTGACAAGTTTCGTTCTGGGTATGTGATCTGTCCTACGAGATCACACAATTTTTCCTTCTTCTCCCTTTTAATAGTAGAATACTCTTGCCTGCCCTCTCTTTCTTCTTATCTGATCATCAGCCATTAAAATGACACAGAGAATAACACCTTCATTTGCTCAAACTGTTCAGCCTGTCACTTGCCATCTTTCTCTCACCATCACAAAACCGTTTCCCTGTTTACTCTCCACTCTGACACAAACCTTCTGGTTCCTTCTTTGCCTCTTCCTTACTGTGTGTGTCTAATAGCAACTCATCTACAGCTGTCCTGCTCCAAACAAAAAAAATAGAAAGACAGGAGACGACTAAAGGTTGTATGGAAAGAGTCTTCTATGGAAAAACAGTGGACCGAAGGGCTCTTTATGTCTACAGATCAGATGGCATGGGACAGTAAACAGTCATTGAGTTGATCAGTATCCTTTCACATCCTCTGCATCCTTCCTTTTTTCTTTCTCTTTCCCACCTGCTTCTTGTCATATGAATTGATAGTCATCAGAAGGTCTTTGAGACAGAAACTCTATTATTTGTGGCTGTGGTGGCCGGAAAGACAGGATTTTTACAACATTATTAAGTAATAAGTCATACTAATTTTGTATCACCTTATGGGATGTTAAATATAGGTCAATTTTCATTATATTCTAAATCTAAGATTCATCTTTACTCACAGGATTTGACCTCTCCAAAGTACCAAAGTACACCATACAATTCAGAGTGCAGTAGTTGTCTTATGACCTTGTAATTTATTTTATAAAGATCAATACAGCTCTTTAAAAAGATTTTATGTGAGCAGAAATAAACACTGGAAGCTATTGGCTGTCTTTGTCGGGCAGAATTAGAACTAGTCTCTGTCACCAGAAATATGAAAAGATCTCATGATCTTATGTTAAAGAGAGAGTAATGACACCTGAACAGCCTGTAGGTGACCTTTACAGCCTCTTGAAGCAAAAACACCAGCCTGAAGGATACGTAATGTGCTGAGATGTACCCTGAAGAATAAGGCCATGTTCCTGAAATTAGGTAAAACTGCCCTTCTCAAATACATTCCAGTGGAGCTGAAGCATGCCCTGCTGTCCCTGCTGGACTGCAGCCGGTGCTCATGTGTTCCCCAGAAGCTGCGGAGGATGGAAAATCACCAGGTCTAGAAGCTGTCCCACCATTGATTTATTCTGAGGCATTCATTATTGAGCTAATCTCCGCTCTACAAAAAGACTGTCAATAATGCCCCTGGAAACAGAACTCTGCCTGCAGAACAGACACAACCCCATCACTTCCCTAGATGGCCAAGGGGGCAGGCTTTGGCCCAACTCACTTCTAGCTTCCACAGACAACCCCAAATCTCAGGGTCACCAAAAGGGGAAAGGGTGACCTTTCCTTGTACCACACTTCTTTCTCTGCTCCAAACTCTGCCTCAGCATTCACCAGACCCCTTGATGAAACATTGTGGCTCAGTACCCTATCAGAATAGTATTTATTGGGTTTGTATCTTGCTGCACAGACAGGACCTGGAGCTCTTGGAACAAGTCCAGAGGAGGGCCACTAAGAAGATCAGAGAGCTGGAGTACCTCTCCTGTGAAAAAAGGTTGAAGGAACTGGGCTTGTTTAGCTTAGAGAAGAGAAGGACACAGGGTCACCTCATTGCATCCTTCAAATACTTGAAGGAAGCGTTTCAACAGGAGGGGGAATGGCCGTTTACAAGGGTGGATTGTATTAGGACGAGGGGCAATGGTTTTAAACTGAGACAGGGGAGATCTGGGTTAGATATTACAAGGAAACTTCATTCAGAGGGTGGTGACACTGGAACAGGTTGCCCAAGGAGGCTGTGGATGCCCCATCCCTGAAGGCATTCAAGGACAGGCTGAATGTGTTTCTGGGCAACCTGGTCTGGTGGTTGGCAACCCTACAAATAGCAGGGGGGTTGATCATTGGCTGATCACTGTGGTTCTTTTCAACCCAGGCCAGTCTGTGATTCTATGATTCTATGACAAGGATGGATAAGCAGGTAAGTAGGGAGCAGGTGAGGAGGATGAAGCAGGTATAATTGTCATGATAGGAGTCAAACAGCTCATCTCACCTTGCTGAACTCCCTCAGGCCTGTGCCACCACAGGCAAGGCCTACCGCAATGAATCCTTTGCACAACTGCATCTCTCACAGCTCCTCCAGCCTCTTGTTTCACCTTGCACCAGTCTTGACATGATAGGTACTGACAGCCCTACTGTCACCTTCTACCTTGACCTCAAAGGCAGTGGGAAACATTCCCTATCATGCTAGTATACAGGCAGGCCCATAAAACAAAGGGAGGGCATGAGAAGGAGTCTTCAGGCTATGGGTCAGCACTTTGAGCTGGGGCCTTCCTTGTCCACAAAGCTGGCAGCTGGTTCCCACTCCCTGGTCCATGGCCTGTCTGTCTTATGTAATTTGTTCTGATCACCAATATAAATAAAAAATTGTTGCAGTAAATTTTCATCATCACCCTCCTATTGCCTGTGAGTTGTGAATTTTACATGTCTAAAGTTACAAATTGATGCAATAAATTGTTGTCAAGTTATCACCTTTGGATTGTTCATCAGTTAAAAGCATCCAAAGGATAACCAGAGTGGTAGAGATCAGGCTTTCTGGCTTCTCTGATTATGGATACAGAGGATGTATCATCTTCCCAGAAACTTCCTACTCATGAGTATATCTGCTCTCTGGACCACCCAAGCCCTTCATCAAAGGAAAACCAGTCAAAGGTGTAGCAGCAGCAGTAAGCAGCAGAGAGAATGAGCATGTTTAGACTTCACCTTTCCTTGCACTTCTTTGACTTGGTCATATACAGATTTCACAAGATCCACTTTTGTTCAATGACTGCACGGCCGCCGGACCAGCAAAGATGGCCAGGCCTTGCCTCCCTGTTCATCTCTGCCATAGCCAGAAGTCCTCTGCCCCCCAGACGAAGGAACTGTCTCTGCTGGGTTTCCATGTCGCGTGGAACAGAATGGCTGCCCTCTGGCCAGCGCTGAGCTTTAAAAATATTAGCTACACCACCACAAACTATTATGAGGCACATAAACAAGTCATCCAGACATCAAAAATTGTCAAGGAGCGAGTCTCCTGCTGCTTCTCCAGCACCGAAATAAAGTCCTGCTACTCTGGATTTATACCAGTTATATTTGAGGCGAATTTTAGCTTCAGGTTTCCAAATCTTTTTATTGAATTAAGGGCAGAATTCCCGTTTCCAGAGTTTCATATCAACATGACAACAGTGGAGCAAACAAGAATAGTCTATTTAAAAGCAGGCAAACATTTCACAGATGAAAGACAAACACTGTAGGTATTTATTAAGGCCCTAATCCAACCAAATCTCTAATCCACTTAGCGGTAGAAAAAAGCTTCAAACAACCATTTTCAAGATTCTCAAGCATCTAAACTACTTTACTTCATCCCCTTCCTCAAAGGTATCCCCCCACTGAAAACTTCTTATGTTTTCTGGATACTGCCATGGTGAAGGACCACAGGACCTTTCCATGCTTTCACAGCATCACAGATTTAGAGACCCTGTATGCGGCTCAGCTCACTCATTATGCTGCTCTTTTTTTTCTTTCCCTCTCAACTGCAAACTGGTCTCGAAAAACTCCATAAATGGTTGGACTCAGTACTGTATTTTGGAGTACTCCTGCCTCAATGGTTATTCCCTTAGGGCTTTTCCACAGAAAAGAACTGGAGGCTGGTGGCTGAGAACGCCTAGCTAATTTTCTCCTAATAGAGCAGTGATTTTGAAGGCTTCAGTCATCACTACGGCAAAGTATTTCATTCACAGGATGCTTCCTGCTTGCACATCACACACACAGGGATTCTTCTGCTCCCTTTCTTCTGCTTTTGCTGCTGCTATTACAGAGCTGCTTCTCTCCTCCTGGGACAATATGGCAGTTAGTAAGGCTTACGTATACTTGCACCCATCTGATGCTTTTTCATTCTCAGTCTAGTTTTCTCTATGTATCTTCAGTTCTAACTTCTTCAGGTCAGATCAGAACTACTGTCATGAAATCTCTGTTCACTTTCTGTGAAGAAACACAGAAACCATGTTCCTTTGGTGTCCTGCTCTGAAATTCTGCAGAATAGTTGCCCTCGATATAGCTGGTGTGGTGAAGGATCTTACATAAAATGCAGTTGGTTTTTTTTCATTCTAATGGCTTCCCTCCTAACAAATAATGAAATCTGAGTTTTAGCAGAAAAACTGTTTGAAGTGCTGTCTAAAATATGAAGTTTTCCGGAATTGCTGTGTTTCCAAGAAGAAAAAGAACATTTGCCTGTTTTTAGATCAGCAGAGGAATAAATACAGATGATTAAATATATCGTGAGCCTGAAATTATTTTTATTTTTCTGATGACCAAATGCTGTGCGACTGGCTTTGTTGTGCAAGGTTTTTCCCATTAGTTATTTTTAGGGGTTTTAGATTGTATTTTCCCCTAACTGGTGACATAATGTCTTGTTAAGACAATTGACCCAAATAAGACTATGCCAACTTCATCAGAATCAGTCTTATACATCTGGATTTTTGATATTTTGGTGGGTCACAGACCAATAGTCTCTGTGGCATGGAAAATATTTAATTTTTTTTTTAGACTGCCAGCTTCAGCAAGACTCCTCCAAGTTGACACTAGTTAACAGTGACCTAATTCAAGCTTGATTGGACAAAGATGCCTGGCCCTAAGGGAAATAGAGCAAGGCAACCCACAGAATTTAAGGGTGAGGCGAAAAGCCTTGTCTTATGGGTCAGGAAGCAACCTGAGGGAAAACTGCTGCTTCGAAATATCAACAGCTATCATTTGGTGAAAAGCAAGCCACTGCATCAACATTAAAAAAGCTTCCTCGGTAGCTGACTAATCCATCATCTCCTTCCTCACTCCAGACTGAAAAATCCCTCCTACTATGCCAGCAAAACAGTGCCACATCTGTTCCACACTCCCAGCCCTTGCTACACAAGTGTGCAGAAGACTCTGAGAACTGAAGAGCTTGCACTGCCCTCATATTTTTAGTATCTTAGTTACTCTTCTGTTCTTTAGCCTGGTTTCCCAAGGACACAAAGCTAAAGTGATTACTCTGTTCCCCCAGCCATTAGTTCCGCAACCCAGTTGTCTCTTTCTGCCAAAACTAACAGAGAAGGGGAGGTTTCCTAGAGGTGAGGTCCTCCTAACCTGGCACAAGAGAGATTTGGGACCCACGCTGTCCCTGGAGTGGGCAGCCAATGGCCAACCAACAGCACACCTGCAGCCAGCCTCATGTGCAGCTCGACAGGAAGGGAATTTAAGGAACCAGTGGTAGAGAGAGAGAAGGCATAAAACCGCAGGAAGCAAAGCTTCTTCCCTATGGAACAATTTCTCTCATCTTTTCTTTTAACCGGTTATGTGGGTAAATTAATCTCGTTCTTAATTTGCACGGTGTGAAAGTATAAATGTAGCAGTGCTTGCCCTGTGTAAAGGTGGAATGCAAATGTTATAAATACACTCTTCATCAAAGCCGAAGGGCAATCAAAATAACCTCTGAACTCAGTATGAAACAGCCAACTAAATTCCCATTATTAATCTAAGTGTTTAATACAATTACTTATGTGAGTCTTAGAGCAAAACTTCACATTCTACCTTCTAGAATTGGTCTCAGGATTGTTTAGAGCTGGTATTCATCTGGTGACTTTATTCTCAGTATGAAGACTGATCTGCTCTTTACTTAATAAAGTCTCTCAGCTGTGGATTGGTGTTGTTTTACTAATAATTCTTTCATGCTGGTCATGTGTCTCTTAGTTCTATTTTGCTTTTTAAAAGCATTTTAATAGCATTTCTAAAATAAAAACTGGTACTGAGTTACTTTTATTACAGTACACAAAATGGGTCCAGAATATTTCAGGGCCTGCTATGGAGACCAGGTTTCCATCTGGTTAGGTCTCTAGGGAACTGGGAGTTTTATACTGTTGTTATACTTTGGCATTAAACTTTTGGAAGACACGGTTCCCTCCCTCCTGTCATTGACTCACTGGATGGCTTACATTGCTAGCCAGTCACAGCCTCCCCCTCCTCCTAGCTTTACTGCTCATCCCTAAAACCAGGTTTGCATTTATTCTTTATTTTATTAGTGGGATTACGTGCTCATTCATCAAGCAACAACCAGGGAAAACAAGCTTTGATCCTGAGAAGCAACAACCCTTTTAACTTGAGCACTACAATTTATCCCCAAAGCAATAGAAGCAGTTGAACTCTTTGCTTTAAAATTCAGCTATAGAGAAAATCAGAGCTATCATTATGCACTGAGGCTCCAGAAAGATGGCAAAACCCTTTCCAAACTACAGACAAGCCTGCTTAGAATTTGACTGGTGTAGGCATCCTGGTACAATACACTGTGCCCTTTTAAGAGTGAAGGACAATGAGGTATTTGAAACCTGCAGTACTTTTGACCTTGCCAATGAAAATCAGCTGTAGCTACTGAAGGAAATCCAGGCAGGACCAGGGTGTCAATGAAGGTGAATTGTATGTGTCCAATTACACTAGCAACCCTAATGTTTACTCTAACAGAATCAGTGCCTCCAGGTATAAAATCCAACCTAGCTCTTTTCTGCAGTCAGCAACAGCAATGAATGCAAACTAACTCCTTGGATACGGACAGCCCAAAGAGATATGCTGTTCCCTTCTGACCACTACATGTTGCCAGAATACAACCCAAAACTCACTGAGAAGAGGATGAAACATTCAAAATGAGAAAAGATAGACTCCATAAGCAACCTATGTGGCAGAGCTTCGTGCAGAGAGGATCAACAATGCTCCAGGAATATATCTAGTTCCATTGCAGAGTGATGGCATTTACAACAAGCAGCTCTGAATCATATAAATTCCATTTCAATAGCCTTCAATTGGACAATCTCATTTTGAGTGTTTTGTGTCATGAATTAGGTTGGCTACTGGAGCCCAAAACTGAAGGTTTTGACACTGTCTGCAAGTTAATCCACTAAGGAAAAGATGTTTCTGAGGTCTGAGCTAGTATTTTTAACCAAGGGTAAGCAACAACTAGAAGAGTTTACTGATGTAATTCTTGACAATATAAGGCTATACTGAACTGGTGGAGGGGGGGAAAACAGTGTGCTTGTTTAAAAAGCAACTAGTTGTACTGCCATTTCCACACAGCTAAAGAAAAGAATGTGAGGCTTTTTCTAAATTCTTTGTTGGTATGTCATTAAAATAACTGCAGCTAAGTTCTTAAAAATGAGCCTACATAGAATACAGTGTTTACACAGCCTGTGTCTTCTTGAAAAGACAAAAGCCATAGAGCATCAGAAAGATACTTCAAAATCAAAATCAAGAAAAGACACTGAAGGGTCAGCATCACATTTCCAACATTGTTTTGACATTTTTTTTCTATGTTGCAACATTTAGTCCTCTATCATTTCGTTCCCATTACCACTACTTCTAATGAATCCTTTATACACCAGTATGAAGAGCTGCTTATGGCAATGAGACTATTCCCACGCACTAAGTGGGATACTTCACAGAACCACAGAAGCACAGAATCATAGGGGTTGGAAGGGACTTCTGGAGACCAGTAAGTCCAACCCCCTCCTAAAGCAGACTCCCTACAGCAGGTCACACAAGAAAGCATTCAGATGGGTCATGAGTATCTCCAGAAAAAGTGACTCCACCACCCCTTTGAGCAGCCTGTTCCAGAGCTCAGTCACCCTCGAAGTGAAGAACTTCTTCCTCATGTTCATGTGAAACTTCTGATTTTCCAGTTTGTGCCCACTGCCTCTTGATTTGTCAGTGAGCACTGTTGCAAAGAGCCTGGTTCCAACCACTTGACTGCAATTCTTCAGTTATTTATAAGCATAGATAAGATCCCCTCCTCTCAGTCTCCTCCATGCTGAACAGCCCCAGGTCTCTCAGTCTTTCCTCATGAGTGAGATGGTCCAGGCTTCTCATCATCTTTGTGGCCCTAAGCTGGTCTCCCTCCAACAGTTCCCCATCTTTCTTGAACTGGGGAGCACAGAACTGGACAGTGTTCCAGAAGTGTTTTCACCAGGACATCTCAGGATACCACTGGCCTTCTTTGCCACAAGGGCACTTTGCTGGCTCGTGGCCAACCTGTTGTCCACCAGGACAGACAGGGCCTTCTATGCAGAGCTCCTTTCCAGTAGGTCAGCCCTTAACCTGTAGTGATACATGTGGTTATTCCTCCCCAGGTACAGGACTTGTTGAACCTCATCAGGTTCCTCTCTGTCCAGCTCTCTAGGCTGTCCACATCTCACTGAATGTCAGTACAGCTTTCTGGTGTCAACCATTCTACCCAGCTTTGTACCATCAGCAAACTTGCTGAGAGTGCACTCTAGCCATTCATCCAAGTCACTGATGAAGATGCTGAACAAGACTTGTACCACACTAAGTGATACTTGTCCTATTATAACTGCACTCCCACTAATGACTACGCCTTTATAACAACAACAGAATGAAACTATAAAAACCCCACTTCTGAGCCAGTTGTAGTGTCAAAAATACATAAATATAGGCCAGTCCTTAGCAATGATAATGTTTGAACACTGGCAACTTTATGAACAGATGAATGCTCTGTTGAAAAAACTGTGACTAAGAAGACTGAAGACTGAGAGTATGGCTCAGTGGGATCTGGCTAGCACCCCATAAAACAACATCACACTTCCCTTATAAAATCCCTGCCACTGAAATACCACCCAAACATTAGAGTGCTTGGGAATGAGCAATGAAGGACTCAAACTGCTTCCCTCCTGCTGAATATAATCCTTCATCACTCCCTCCCACTTCATTATCTCAGTCACTCATGGCCATGCATGAACTGCTCTATCATACACCACAATTAAGTCTTCCAGTACCCTCTGGTTCTCAGGAGATTATGTACCTGTTGCTAACCCCTGTTGCAGCCCCACTTCCCAGTGCATCCAGGACCTCCTCCTCAGGTCCCCACTGTTCTCTCTTTTTGTTTGCCTGATTGCCTGCTCTTTGCCAGTATTGCCAATACTTGCATGCTCTTTAAGCAAACACCCCTCACTTTCATCCTTTGTCCAGCAGCAACACCTCAGCTGATGAACTGCCTGCACTTCATCAATTCTCAGACACTCATCTCCTTCAGTTGCCCAAAGCTTGCTTTCCTGTGTCTGCATTCCTCACACCATCTCATGTTCCCACCAGGGTATAAAGGCCCATGCAAGACCATGGGTTTCTCCCAGCCATAACTCTTATCTGCAGTAAAGGATTCTGGGACACTCATGCACGTAGCAAAAATTTTGCTTTTGCTGAAACATTAATGAACCGCTTAGAAACATAAAAGCATCTGCCAAACATTGATTAAAAATTTAACATAGCTGCTAATCTAAAAAATAAATGCTTTTTGAGGCAATGCTATGGACTGCTGAGAAACGTCACCACTTCATTGACTGAGTTAACTTACCAAGTATCTTTTAAGCAATGAACTGTGGTAAGTCACTACCTCTTGCTTAAAATTTTGTTCTGAGGTCTATTTCCTACATTTTTATATCCCAGTGCTGGGAGAATCAAGTTAACCCTTTACATTCGCTCTGCTAGGCCCAGTCCTACACAGCTACTTACCATAGTGTGAGCAAATGGTTTCCAATGAGGACACAGGAACAACTGCACAACCAGGTTACTTACACCAGAAAGCCAGTGCTGTTGTAAGGCCTGAAGATCACTGCATAATAAAACCTTTGAATGTATGTATAATAGCCTTTTAAATAATATTTAGAAACGACTTAGAAATAAGCTGCTCTTAGCATAAAAGCTGTCAGCGTTAAGATCAGAATAATCTAGGTTGCTGCAGCCCTCAGTCAGCCAGTGCTCAGGCCAAGACAAAGTTAAGGACCCCAGGATTTACAGACACACAGAGTTCCAACAGATCTGTTGAATTTAATCCAATCTTTCCAAAGCTCTCATCTGCTACTTTATACACTCCCAACTACGTTAAACAAAATCCTCTTCTTGGTATCATACCACGTAGGCCACTAGTCTTTACAATTCCTTGTAAGGAGGACACACTTAAAACATCTCAGAGCCGATCAAAACAATTGCTGTCTATGCCATCTCTCTCTTCCCGGTGGGTTCCTGGCTGGTAGCTGCCTCCATCTCAATTCCTGACATACCCTGCTCCTGGGCACAGCACAGGGGCTAGCAGGGGAGGAACAAAGGTGGCTCTGAGCCACTTTCGTGCCTTGTAACCGATGCCAGGCTGCTTAAGCTGTGCTGGCTTGCAGGCAGCCCCGCAGGGGCCCTGATGTCAGCCAAGAGCAACCGTTTGCAACACATGCTGGTTCCTCCCCGCCAGCTCCTCTTGGTTCTGCTCTTGCAGCCCAGCCCAGCAGCCAGTTCTGCTGCTACCCTCACCCTAACAGCTGAGAGCAGTGGGTCCCCAGTCCCCAACTCACTGCACAGCACAGAGAGGGCAGATCCAGGCAGGGGCTGTGTTTTACCCCGCCTCTGGGAAGTGGAAAGGATGGAACAGGGGAGCAAATCTCATTTTCCAGAGAATAAAATACTCATGTGAGGCAGACAAAGGTCCTGTTTCCATGACATAAAACGTCGCTGTCCCTTAATGGCACTTACAAACAGGACACGTAGTATTGCAACATGGTTTCCAGGGCTAATAAAGCAGAGGAATCACAAGGGTGAGATATGAGAAGTGCTTTTAGTCTCACTGGTCCCTGTATGTCAGACGCTTGGTTGCTCCAGTGACACCAGCATGGCTTGGATTGAACTACAAGAACTCAAAACATGAAAAAAAATGTTAAAAATGCATAGATTATTTTTCTCCCTGACCCTTTCCTATCTCTTATTTGTTTGCTTGGCAGTGATTATTTCAACCATTTGCAATGCAAAATGATGCCAATTTGGCCTTTAAAAAAAAATAATAAATTATGATTATTCTGTTGGAAACCATGGGATGTACCCTCTCTGCACTGGAGACACATGCAGTCCTGTCCAGACACAAGCTGCCCATATCCTCTTGCCCACCTCATTTTCTCTTTGTGGCTACAGAAAGAGGGTGGCTGTGCTTCCTGAAGGACATAAACCAAGCAAGTGAAACCAATAAAGGAAGAGATATTCCCGTGCTTCAGACAGACAGAAATATGTGTAAATGTAATGCAGTCATTAATTTTCTAGTCAGTGGATTAGCACTCTGAATAGGTAGTGATAACAGCACCCCATTACCTGTATAATCAGCCCTTGCACAGAAGGATTACAAAGCCTGTGACCGTGCTTACAAAGCCTCCCAGTTTCTGAAAGCTCTAAATGTCACTGATAACACCAATCTTTGTTAAGCTTGCCTAGTTTATATATTGATGGTCCCAATGGGGAGAGGAGGAGGCACAAGAAGTGGTGAGGAAAGGAATGGGGCACAGGTGAAATGTGCATGTGTCTCCTGTCTGTGTTGATACCCAGTCCCACCAGAGTTCACTGGGATAAGTGGAAAGGCTCCCACTGATTTCAGTGGACTTTGGACGCAGCCCCAGTAGCTTCAACATGTAAACAGACAGATATGAATGAGCACATGCCTTCCAGGGTAATTTCCCCTAAATAAAACCACTCTGACACGAGAGTGGCCCCTATACATATTTGCTGGAAGCAAGTGTGGGGAAGAAAGAAGGATAGCCTGCTGCCATGAGGCAATAGTCAGGATCACCACACAGCCCAACCTCTAGGCCCAGATCCCAGGCCCTCAGAACCCCTGTGCCCTCCTGCTGTTCCCATGGGGCCCAGCTATCCAGACAGCATGTACAGCATGAGCTGTCCCATCCCAGGAGGTCACTGCAGATGGGCTACAGCAAAAAGAGGGGGAACACATGGGGATTGCCAGGATCAGGCTGCACCTTCCAGTTCCCTCCGTACCTCCAAAGTAGCCAAGAGCTCAGCCCCTTGATGATAAAAGACATTGTGAAATCAGTGTCAACACACCTTGTGTCACACTGGCTGCTCCTCTGGCCGTTGTGTACCAGTGCTCTATGAAAACCAATGAAGGAGACTGCCCAAACATTTCAGGATGACTGAGACTCTCTATGCAACTCCAGCTTAAATTGCACAATTTCTTTAGGAATTTTACATTCTTCTCAGTCAGTCTATTAACTTTGAATGTTATAATAATGAGCAGAATATTAGCTGTAGGAAAATAATTTTGACCTGCCATTAAAGACATAATGATTAATGCCCATACTTAGCCGTTCATAGTAAACATTTTTCTCCTACTTTCAGAACAGGAAAGTATTTCAACACATACCAGGATTCATTGTAACATCATTAATCATGATGAATTACCCTAGTGTTCATGTGGATGCAAAATATGATTTCTTGGGAATTTCATTGTAGCTTAGCATTAATTCACATTTACTCCATTACAAACTCCCCCTTCCCTTTCAATCTTTTTCTTGCAGTTCCCCCAGGTTACCTTGAGTAGCTACATACTGTAACATTTAATCTATTTAATAATGCTTTCTTTAAGTTTGTATTATTTATTTGTTGTTCTTTGCTGCTTGCACCCACTCAGCTATTCATTCATTCCTGTTAGAAATTAACAGGCTATGGCTACAGCAGCGTGTCCTCGGTTACATTCATAGACTTCCCACAGCCTTTCTCTAAGGTTACATGACAACATTACAACGCCTTAGTCTCCCCTCTTTCCCATCTCCCCTACTCTACGTTTTAAGTGTTCAATCCTCAGTCCCACAAGTCTATGTTAAATATCAAAGACCTGCTGTCTCAGGGTGTCCCGGGTTTCTTAAAATCAAGCATTAAAGTTAGCAATCTTAAAAAATTACAAATCTTAAGGCAAGGGACCTCCATACTCTGTGGTCAAATAGTATCTCTGAGAATAGACACAATGACAAAGTCATTCTCTCCTTCATTTTTTAATGGGGAAACCAGTATAAAAGCCCCTGGAATCAACAAAAGCACATGAGCCCTACACAAGCTTATGCTTAAACAAGCTGTCCTGAGGGCAATTACTGAAGTAATCTGGCTGGAAAGACCAAAGAGCAGATTTGTTTGAATTAGCACATGGAAAAAAGAAAAAAGAAAAAAAAAAAAAAGGAAAATTTCCATTGCCCCAGAAAAAGAAGACTGAGAATGCATCCCAGTGATTTGTCCTCCAGTGGTAGCTATTACGTTTAACATTAACAAAATCTTTATTCACAGCGAGCTTAAATAACATACCTCAAAATATTTCCTTGGTGCGTAGATGTGCTTTTTGAACATCCGATTAAGACATTCTTTGCCACGGGCTCTGTGTGTTTGTCTTCATACGTCATTCTTTTTACGTAGTTATGGTGCGTGTCATACATTTTTGATGCATGGAATATTTATGTGAGAAGATGCTAGCCGAAACATAGGCTCTGCCATAACTGATGAGGCACCTTGTCCATCAAGCCCCAGCACACAGCCTGTAAGGAAAACATTCTTTGCCGGTGCAGTAGGAAATAATGGCAGTCCAGTCCAAGAGAGACTATAAGCAGAATTCTGGATGCAAAAACACACTGATTTTGGGAAAATTAAGATCAATCTCCAAAGCGCACAGGTGGGAACCTTCTCTAAATGCCACAAATTCCTGTTCTCTCTACTGTACTCCCTTTAAATCTCAGGAAAGATTGACTACAGATTCAGAAAACCACTTTTAAGTTCAGCTTCTTGAAGCCCTTAATTAAACCACTGGATTAGAAAAATTAAACACAGAAAATGAAAATATCACATGGGAAAACTCCACAGTTTATTGTATAACCAGCAGGATGAGTAAAGTCAGCTTCTCCACCATTTGCTGTCCTTTTGCCCTGTCTAAACCACTGCTCCTTTCCCTGTGAGCTTTCTATCAAATAAGAAGCAGGGCTACACATGGGCTCATCAGCCAGCAAGATGCTCATTACCCTACAGAGGAGCTAATGCCTGAATTGTGCCTGCCTTTCCATTGGTGGTGGTGTGTTAATTTGTACTTCTAGCTCTGCAGATTCCAATTTTCAGGAACCTGGCAGAAATTGAACCCCTCTGAAAATCCAGCCCCCCATCCCACCTAGCTGTAATCAGCCAAAAGGTGTGGACAAGGAGATGGACAGTAGTTACACAAACACCAGCTCCTTAGGAAGCCAAGGGGTAGCTGATGCCAGCTGCAGCAGGGTGCAGCAAGGGGTCTTTGTCCTTACTTTTCTATTGTGAGCACAGCCCTGTGACTCCTTTGCCAAGTGACACTGCATGTACCTATACTGGCTGCCTAGTTAGATAAGAGCTTATCTTCCACTGCATATACTGAGCACGTTGTGCGATGTCATTAGATTGCAACTCATATCGAGCAGTTGATCTACAGTTATCTATAAATCTTTGGTTCCCACTTTTATTACACAAAACAGAAAGCAATTACTTAAATTTAACATATGACTCATTACAGATTAGTTCATGAAGTGAATAACCCCTCCTCATGCATTATGTCATAGGAAATCACTCAAGAACAGTGTTTCACAGTATCTACACTCATCTCCCACTGCACACATTACTATTTATACATGAGATAACTTGTAGCATCTATGTGTATACAACCTGCAAAATAACAAGTTGTGAGATAATGTGTAGCTGAGGAGCTCACCATTTGCTAACAAAGACTGCATCGCTTACTGCAAGACACAGCAGCAAGGCTGGTAAGTCAATTCTAACGGTTTTCAGCGCAGACAAGGGCGAGGTGAAGCAAGTTTTCTCCTGTTCTGGATTGGCAAATGACCTGAGACATGTCAAAGAAAGCAAGATGCTGACACTAGTTCACAGAGTTCTGTGGGAAGGTAGGTGGGGAGAATCCCAGATCTTCTGGGAAGAAGAGAAAAAGAAGTCCATGCTCACAGGGCTGGGTGTGGTTCCATCTGAAGTTGGAGAAAGCTGGCTCCTTCAGATTAGAGAGGCAGGAAAATATTAAGCAATTTATGCTTTGTTTTGTGTGTTGTTTATTTTTAACAGGTCAGAATGGTTGCTGTATTATCAAGGTAAAAATTAGGCCCTTTTAGAATCATAGAATCATTAAGTTTGGAGAAGATCACTAAGATCACCCAGTCCAACCACCATCCCACCCCCACCATGCCCACTGCCCACGTCCCTCAGTGCCACATCCACACGGCTCTTGAACACCTCCAGGGACAGTGACTGCACCACCTCCCTGGGCAGCCTGTGCCACTGCATCACCACTCTTGCTGAGAAGAAATTGTTTCTACAACCCACCCTGAACCTCCCCTGGCCATTCTTTTGTACTATCACTGCTTACCTTTAGAGCCTGACTAAAGTCTAGTACCTCTAATATGTGCTGCACCTAACACACAGCTCCATAAACCACACTGTGACCAGGACACAGACCTACTGCTGTTCTTGAGGAACATGTGCATGTAGTGCAAGGTGTGGAGGCATTAAATCTAACTCTTACTATAGAAGGAGAAAAAAGAGGGAGCCTCTGCACTAGAAAGGGATGTAAGGACTTGAGGTGTTAATGGTACCATGGGACATTAAGTGGAAACAAGTGAAAAGTATTTCACTCCCTTGACAATTTGTACTTAACTCAGTTGATTAAGTAAGGAAGATTTAAAATTGCTCTTGCCTTTGAAGTCCACCAAGTTCCTAGCAGGAAACACAGTTCAAATTGTAGGATTCTTCTCTGGTCAAAGCCAGTGAGGCCAAAACCTATCACTGTCATCAGATGACTGGAAGTCTTGACAAAGGTATATGCTATGCCTCTTCACTAAACTTTGAGCTTCCACATCTTTATAAGAAGAGCATCACGAGGCCCCAGTCTGATACCACATTATTGACAGGAGGTGAACGTTCTCCCAGCAACAGCAGCCAAAGGGCAAAGTCTTCCTCCTTAAAGATAACATCACCCAAAACAGCCCCGCTTTTTTTTTGCTTTTTTTTTTCTAACGAACTATTGTATCTGGGTGGATCACACAGCTACTGTGTGAGTCATACCTTGAGATGTATTCAATTATTACTCCATTAAGACAAACTGTCAATGAAGTCAGAGGGAGTTTAATCTGAAAGGGGAAATGAGGAGTGGAATAAGAGAAACATTTATCCCTTGGCCATTTAGATCTTATTTCAGCCTTATGATATGGCTGAAAATCACTACAGGTGGTCCATAAGGCTCTTCTTAATGGCAGTCTGTTTCCATGAACACAAAAGTCTGCCAAATTCTGCATATGTCTTCACAAGTGTTTAACTTTACTCAGGAGCACCCCAAAATAACGAGGGCCAAGTTTAAGAGGCAAATAACGATCTGGCCAAATGACAGCATTTAATATGTTGACCTATTTTTGCACCAGTTGTTTGGCTCTAAAACACAGTTCAAATTCACATTACATTTAGTCTGTAACATTTTAAAGTGATCTTCTCTTGCGTTACGGTAAAGCAAAGGTATACTTTAAAAGGCCTAGTTTTACCTGCACAGCAGCGGCTGGCTTTATTTTGCTCTGAAAGTAAGAACTGATCTTAATCCTCCCCTTGATCAAAAGTACTTTAAAGCAACTTTTAAAGTTTAGATAAACTACAGAGCTTCAAATAATTGCACAATAAATAGTTAACCATGCTTTCTGCAATGCACTGGTATGCTGGACAAATTGGCAGGATGCTTGTAAGCTACACCTCTTCAACAACAGAGCTTCCAAAACAAGCAAAACCTGCATGGTTATGTTTGTATTATTCCTGTTTAATCTGGAGCAATCTTGCTTAAAAAAGAATTGATCGGTGCCCAGCAAGATTTTCTGATTTGGCAAAAAATTAACGAGCAAACAATGAAATACACGTTGGGTCAACTTTCCTTCTGATGTCATTTTACTCATTTCAGTAAAACGGCGCTAGGAATGCCTGTGATCTGCACAACATGCTTGGCAACAAACTCTGATCAATGTACTATTAAGATAGTAAAACTAACAAAAGAAGCTGAGACTGAAACTGGCACCTTTCCTGCTTCCAGTGAAGGCAGAGTAAAGACCTGCCATTTGCTCGTAACGGTCAGCATGAATAATAGGAATATGAGTGCTAATTAAACTAACCGCTTGTTTCCTCTTTCGTTTTTGTAGTTTGATGATACGAATGGCCACTTTTATCTTTGATGCTTCTCAGTAAAGCATTCCCTCGCTTTCATGTGAAGAGCAGTGTGGGCTGAACTGTGCTGCTTCTCATCAATTTGATGGTGTTTGCAGTTAAATTACACTATATTTACACTGACAGAAATGTCAGAGAGCAGTAAATCTCTACCTGCTAGGATACTGGGACTCACTCAATAGTAAAAGCTAATCACAACTCCTGCGAAACACCGTCTTGCTTCACTGCTATCCCACTTCGTGCAAGGCAATGGCTGGAACATCACAGTCCATTCCTGGGATCTGGATGTGGGGCAAGACCTTTGCCTTATTTCTTGTCATCTGTAAGACAACCCCAGACAAATGCTTTGATAGCTCCAAAAGCAAGCCATGATATAAGAAGAGTCTCAGGCAAGCAGTAATCTGAATAATTTAGACGACAACATTCTCACACAGTCATAGCTGCACAGTCAGGGAGGACAAGAACCAGATACACTTGAGTCAGCTGTGATTTGCTGACCCTGGAGGAGGAACTAAAAGTGATTACCCTGTTTCTCTTGGCATTTATGAAAGACAAGATACAGTATATAACAGGGGGAGGGAGCGAAAGAAAGCACAGTGTGTTGTGATTAAAGGTTGACTAGGCTAAAATTGGATAGCTGATTTCAGTATGATTCAAAATGGCTCACCCATTTTGCAACACTACTTTTCTGTTGCATCTTCTTCCAGGAGAAAAATGAACAGTGGAGGTGCAAGGCATTTGCTGGGATTAGGAACCATCTGGGAGGAGCTGATGAACTGAGAAACAGCAGAAGTCTACTAACCCTAGCCATTATTCAAAATTCCTTGAGTGTAGGCTGCTATTGCTGTATTTTTGTAGTCTGAAAGTGAGGAGAAAAGGAGAGGTGTTTGTTTTATTCTTCTCAAGGTGATGCCACTTCAGACAGTGTTTACTGAACCATATCTTGACAAGCAAAGCCCTGCAACCATTTGAGTCCCTTGAACCATTTCTCACTGTTCTCTCCATGCTTCATAGAAAGAGTATGTGGGCAGGAAAGTAATAGAAGTGAAGTCTGAGGTGTGTGTGTGCATGTATATATTTGTGCATGCATACATACCTCAAAATATTTGTTATGGAGATTTTTACAGTATAAGTCGCAGACATAAAGATACATGTATGTATGTAACCATCTTTCAAGTAAGTAGAACACCACATAAAACAACATCAAGTTGTGCCAAAACCCAAATTCTACAATCAGGCACAGTAAAGTGTGTGACACCAGATCACTCCAGCATTTTCCACGTTAACCTAACTCTTATTTTCAGGGTTTTACAGTTTTCATCCCATAGAAAATTTCCAGTGGAGCTGCAGATCGCTCTGTAGTGACTTGAACCCTATGCCAGTGAACATCTTTCAACAACCACATAGGAACAGTCACAGACCATCAAGAAGCTCACAATCTTTAGGTTCACAGCTGCTGCATGCAAAAGACAGAGACAGCGGTGATTTTTTCCCCCCATTCCTTGCTCAGGCTTGTGAGAAGAGTCACGCAGGCTTTTTTTCTGCATGCCCATCCACCTCATGCTCCCATTCTTCCATCTGGGAAATCTCAACACAATGAGCTCACGCAGTGCTGGAACAGCTTGGTGCTTGGTGTGGGCATGCAGATCAATCCAGCAGCTGAAGAGAGGGATGCTTAGCACATCCCAGACACATTGGACTCGTTGCACACCCTTTGCACTGTTATTCTCCGCAGCCACCATGGCTTTGTTTATGGGACTTGGGACATCTGTCTAACAGCTGGGAGTGCAGGATGAACACTTACCTTCTTCCTTTTCTGACAGTAGAACATTGCTAGGTGGAAAAAGGTGTGTCCAGACGTGTGATTATCCTGCTTTTGAATGGGATGTTGTACACACAGAAGCGACGGCAGTTCTTAACTGTTATGTTTCTGATGAAAACGAACAGATTCTCTTTAAAATCTCTATAGGTCTGACCTATATTTCCTTAATCTGACCATGTTAACAGCCATTACTTACCCTTCTACTTTATATCAAGCACACGAGCCATTCCATTTTAGGGTTTGCCCATACAAAGTCTAAGAGGAGCAAAGTCACAGAGTATTTTCTCCCACCTAACAGTTAATTACGTCAAATCTGAAACTGTCAAGATTTCTTCTGTGCAGTCCATCAAACCCCAGCACCACAAACTATTTAACAGGATTTGGATCCCAAAAAGATTTATTTCTAGACTTAACTTTAAGCAGAAAAAAAAAAAAAAGGAAAAAATACTTGCATTCTTACATCCAGGGCTAGTTTTGTGTGGAAAGAGGTGTCAGAATGCCAATACATATGGCCAGGGACATTTTAGCTGATTGAGAAATACATGCTTTTTTCTTTCTTTCCTGGAAACAGATATGCCCATTCTAGAACTTTCTGTTCCCAAATTAACCCCATTTAAATTTAAATACTGGAAAAAATTCTTACAGAAATGGGGTCTCTATCTTCCTTCTTTGCATCAGGAGTTATTCCAGACCTCTGGCCAGCAAATTTACGTGTTCTGTATTGATTTTCCTTTGCTGGCACCAGCCAACAAGGCAGCAAAGCCCAGAGAAAGCTAGCTGAGCTCAAGGGTATTCACAGCCTTTATTGCAATAGACACCCCGCTCAACCCACATGGGAATGTTTAATCTGGCTGGTCGGAACATGCTAGTTAACCGTGGGCTGGAAAAAGCACTTGACAGTATCCTGTAGAGAAGTATCTGAACACTGACAGGGGCTGAAGAGCAAACAGATTTTCCCAACCCTGCTTCCTGTGACTTGCAGTTCAGAGCTGTTTGGTGGATCACAATATGCAACTCATAAATGTTGGATTTTCTTTTTAATCTGTTGCTTGTTTATCACACATATGAAATACACTTTCAAAACAAACAAATTGGAAATCCCTGGAAGACGTAATAGTTCATCAAACGCAAGCTGAAGCCACAGGAGAAGGTGAGGACACCTAAGAGGAAGGAATGAACAACCATGCAACAGTCACATGCAATGAACAGCTCTTAAAATTTGAAGACAAAAACATTCCCTCCAATCTGGATGCAAGATGCAGCATACATTTTAATGGGCTGTCAAGAGGACCCCAAAGGTCATCATGGCAGATTTAGAGAGACAAGGAGCCAATGAGACAAGAGTCAGCTACAAATCCTAGGCCGTCTATGCAACAGGAAGCCTGAGCAAGGAGCTGGAAACTTTTGTCCTCCTCCTGTCTTCCTAACACTGAAAAAGTGAATGGAATTGCACGATCATTACTGCTATGTAAATTAAACCACAGGTTAATCCTTCACAGCAGTGTAGCTCCGATGGCTCTAACTAAATTACAGGCAACTTTCACACGGTTGAGATCAGAATCTATTTCTTCCAATATAAAAAATAAAAACCCAAACCCCCAAAAGCATTGACTACACGACATACCTTACATTACAAAGGTAAACAGTTTGCTGGAGTACGATGCACAACAATAAGCTGACCAAAACATAGGTTGGCATCGCTTTCACTGACCATCAGCAGCCGGGTTCACATTACACCTGAGTGCCAAACAATGGAACAATATCAGAAGCTAGATAGTGTTACTCATCCAGACTGAAACTACAGATTTATTGACAGAGAGGAAGCTGGCTATGGTTGTGTTGTTACCACCCCTAATCAGCACAGCTACATTCATGAATCAGAAGGATTTCTGAAACTGTTTTTCAGTAATTGAGTGTTCCAGTGAATTCTTAGTTAGCAACAGCATGGTGTTTTACTGTGAGATGGCAGCAACATTAACACCATCTAAAGAAACAAACAAAATGGCCCCAGCATCTATGAACTGGCAATCAACAGCCTTCCATGTATCGGAAAAGTATTCAGGAGGGTGTTAGTGTCACTTATCCAGGACAAGTGCAAAAAAAATTCATGCTTAGATATTTCTGCAGTGAATGTTCACTCTTCCAAACCAGATTTTAAGACTCTGGTATTAAAAATGATTGAATAAGGGAAGGAGTCATACTATTTTTATTTTAATTTTCCCTTCACCTAAAAAAGGAAAAACCTCTTGTCTACGTCCACAAAAATCCTGAGTGCCTTTTTTCTTCTCTGCTTGGGAGGGTTATTTCTTATAAAGAAAGGGAAGGGAAAGGAAGGGAAGAGAAGGGAAGGGAAGGGAAGGGAAGGGAAGGGAAGGGAAGGGAAGGGAAGGGAAGGGAAGGGAAGGGAAGGGAAGGGAAGGGAAGGGAAGGGAAGGGAAGGGAAGGGAAGGGAAGGGAAGGGAAGGGAAGGGAAGGGAAGGGAAGGGAAGGGAAGGGAAGGGAAGGGAAGGGAAGTTTTTTCACTTCACTGCAATTTGATATATAAACATAAAATATTTAAATAAAACATCAAATACATATGAACAGAAGTAGATATAAACAAAAATAAGCATAAATGTGAGGTGAAACTTCTTCAGCAACATTTAAAATAAAACTTTGCAAATAAAGCCTTTGTGCATATTTTGGTAGGCAAGCCTGGGATGTTTACGCAGTAGTATCACATCAATAGAACAAGCCAAAATGCAAGTAATGTTTAAACACCAAATTAGTACCATCTCAGCAGTCACACAGATTATAGCCCAAAGATTAGTTTGAGGCTAGAGATATGAATTGTAGACTGAATTTTGCAAGAAGTTTGATGAGATGATCGTGATGGTCTGAATAAGTTTAATTATCCTTTTGTGCATTCACATTAATACATCTTTTTATTATGAGGTCAGATATTCTTTCAACAAGAGCATCTACCACATTAAGCACTCAATGCACCGAGTTTAAGAACTGGACTTCTTTTCAACTTCATTACTTAGTTCATGAATTCTGCATTATACTTTGTGTATGTGGCTCAAGTCCTTCACAGGGAGGCTTCCAAGAGACATTTCTGTCATGTTTACCACCCAGCAGGCAGGCATCTCAAACATTATTCAGTGGTCACCACCTAGACGAGGAGGGTGTTCCATTAACAAGGTAGCAGGTGATGGTTAATTAAAAGCTTGTCTTGAAACACACGTGCAGAGGAGACAAATTAACAGTCTTGTCTCATTCTTTTATTTATCTGTTCTTAGGGGTTTAGCTCATTATTTTGTACTGTTTTTTAAAGTACTGAAGATAGTCAAGGAGACTAATACCCACACAAACACATGCACATCATATCTGATTCCATGTAATTTTTATTAAGTGCTGTTTTTCACTTTTGTTTCCAATTATAGTTATTGTAAGAGCTCTTCCAGGCAAAGTAGGTGAAATGTAACCTCTCTGACATATCACGTTCCCATTCTCATCTTTATGTAAGAGTTTCCGAGTAAAACTGGATGATGTTTCTTACACTTACCAGTAAATATACATGTAAAAGAAAGAGAAACATGCAAACAATTTCTGGAGGAGACTTGCATTGGATTTTGTTTTTGTGGGTTTATCTGCAAAGAGCTTGTTTTGTTAGAGCTGTTTTTCAGATTACATTGACCTTGAGTCATTTGGAGAGAAAGAGGACTGACATCTCTTGTGGCATGAAAGAATCCAACCAACCCTACTTCTTGCAAATCAATAGAAGAAAGGGAAAAAATGAAGCTGTGATGATCAATTTAAGGAAGGGTTACTTCTTCTTTAGGGAAACGAATGTAGTTTCATAGTGACTATAGAAGAGTTTGTAGCAGCCTCCTCCCTTGCTTTATCTCAGTGGATGCCTACAAAACTCAATTACTGAGTGATCCTCTCCCCAAGCCAGGTGGTAATGAAATTATTATACAGTATTTCCAATTGCTAGCACAACCCCAAACTTGTAAAATGTTGAGACATGCCCAGAAAATGTAGGCAAAAGTAGGCAGGGCTGCTGTTTAATAGTAGTCATAATAATAAAATGTTAATGATACCGAAAACGAAGTGGTATTTACTGTGAAACTCACAGAGAGGAAAAGTCCTTCAGCTATTTTCTTTTCCAATGTCATTCGAGATTAGCTTGCTTATTTTTACTTCTGCCTAGCACAACACTCTTTCTGCTTTCTGCACAGACTGAGATGCTCGCATGTGTTGTATTCAAGTCTGTTTTGTTATAAGATGTAATTTATCTTCTAACCTTCACTGCGATAACTCTCAGCCCTCGGGAAGGGCTGAGACAGGTTGTCATTTGTATTATCACCCCTCAGAGATCTTGCAGCAGGTATAAATGACATTTATGCTCGTAGTACCTTCCACTGCTGAAGTCCTAGTGTTGGCAGGAGCCAGGCATGGCACTGTCCTAGATATGGGCTGGGTCCAGCATTCCTTCATCAGTCACTGGAGTCCATCCGGCATAATTCAACTCTGTGAATGCGCGCAGTAACAGGTCTTGCAGTCATTTACTGGGCCCTCATTTACTTGAAGTTTAACAGCTCAGTCAGTTGTCAAGTGTTTAAGCTGAGAAGCTTTCTGAAGTGACAGAAAGATGTGCAAACGGATGGTGAAATTCTGCAGATTTTTTCATGCACCTTAAATTTTACTGCGACTGCTGTCAATATTTGTCAAATTTTATGGAAGAAATCTCTTGTTAAGAAAAAAAGAAAAAAATAACATAACTGGGTAATCATTCCAATTAAATCTCTTCTGTTAAAAAAAAAAAAAAAAGATAATAATAAAAATTCAGGTTTTTTTCTCATCAACAACAATGGTGGCAAAACCAGGACAGGCCTGTAGATGTGCCTGAAGCACAGCTGTGGAAGGGATTGTATTTTACCTTCCTGTAGTAGTAGTTTTTACTCCAAAGTGTTACATCCGGATCCTCCTCTCAGTACAGTTTCTGAGCATCTTCTCCTAGGATTAAGTTGGCCTCACATACGCAGGCTGAGGAGCCCAACAGAGGAGCTGAACCATGGGCACCGAATTCACTTCAGCCTGCCATGGTTTGGTGAAAAGCATGAAAGCTCTGTTGCTGTCTTTGTTCTGCTGTTGGACAAATGCCACTGAACACTTTGAGAACAATTTCTGTATCAAAGTCCTGTGAGATCTGTAGTGTTAGGTGTGTGCTCTATTGTAGGGCAGTCTGGTTTGTCTGATCCCACCACCTACCATAAAATGCAGCAAGGTATGCCTGCAATACAATGAGTTAAGCTAAAACTAAATTTCAGAACTTTTAAAAGTAATTGGAGGGCAAAGCACGGTTTTGCTGACTCCACCAGTGCTGCCATATCTGCAAGTAAAGATGAGGGGCAATGCAGTGGTTCGTCTCACAAGCCGTTGTGTATTTTGACACTGTGGTTTTCCCCTCTTGCTTCCCTCTTCAGTTTGGCTTCAACAATGTGTTGGTCTGCAGATGTTCAGTAGAAAAACATGGCATTCAGATGCCAGAAATGATCTGCTGCCTTTTATCCGCTCTTTTGCGTCCTTTCCTTCTTGCCACCTGGTAATATTACAAGTAACAATACGTCCAAAAAATGAGTATTGTAGATCCAGGGATTTAAGACCTATCAAAGCCCTTTTCTGGGTAGACCTTTTGCAGAGGGCCCTTTTGACCTCGAACGAGATAGCTCCTGATTCTGTCTCTGCATACCTGAAATGAGCTGTAGATACCATCTCCTCAGCTGCTCTGAGGATCAGGCTCCCTGTTGTTTACCTTCTGCAATAACAATTCAGCTTCTTATAGAATAGGACTAGTTTCCTCCCTCCCTCCCCCCCTCCCCCCTTTTTTTATGCACATGCAACAGCTCGGTTATGCAATCATTTCAGGGAGGGGGCTTGGCAGGCAGTCTCTGCTACAATTACACTCATCAATCTAGAAAACTGTCACTGGTGTTTGTGATATGGGCTCTCATCCACAATGCCCTGGAGTGTAGGAGCCTCCCAAATAAATAAATAAATTAAGTCCCCAAATGTCGAGGAAATTTCCTTTTCTTTGTGTATGCAAACATGTGGTCCTTGCATCAGGATTTGCTTATATGAGTCACAGAAAAAAAAAAAAAAAAAAAAGGAGGGGGAATATATTGTACTTACATTATTATGTCTGTCACATAATCTTCACCGCCTGGTTATTTATTAATTTCTTTGTGCTAAAGCCAACCTGTAGCCCATCTCAGGCACAGAAAGTGTTTATATCTCAGGAATCGTGCCCACATTTTACATCCCAGGAGCTCAGCTCAGCCTGGAGCTGCCTGTGATTCCCATTACGGAGCAGCACGCATCCACCTGGGAGGAAGCACCCCTCAATCTCCCGTTGCCAACTCTACCTGCCAGCAGAAAATTAATATTTCATAGCCGATAAAAAGAACTGGAAGCAGCCTCACCGTACCGTAGTAGCCGGCGCCGTGCGTGATGTATAGCTTGCTGCCTAGCAAGGTTGCTAAGCAACACGGCACCATCCACGAAAATCCTGCATCAGCTCGTGGTGGCTGGTGGGGCGGGCTGGACGTGACACTTGGCACACGGAGCAGTGCGGAAAGAGGAACGCTCAGCTCGGGAATATTACAGCAGCCAACCGATACACACCCTCCGTTCCGCTCCCCGCGCTGCTCAACGACATCACAATGCAGCGGGCACTGCGATCATTTTCCGCTGGGGAAAAAAACAAAACAAAACAAAAAAAAAAACCAAAAAACCCAACAAACACAAAAACCCACCCTCCCCTGCCTGCTTCCTGTTTCTTAATGCTCTTCAAACCTGATTTACAGAGTAGTGGAATTTTACAGCTGCATCCCGTGATGCTCTTGCTCTCAATCCCATGGCCTGGCTCATACCTCAAACTAACCGTAAAGTCAAATCACAATGATGTGACTCACTATTATAATAAAAATAGATCTTGTCAAAGCAGTCATGAGCCCTGGATGCTGGAGGGTGTTTTAGTGTTGGTTTTTTCCCCTATTCCTCCCTCTCCTGGCTCCATAGTTTTTGACATTTGGAGGTCCATCCCATGTTAGGGAGTATCTGGGTGAGCAGGCAGGTAGGACACATGCTTTTGTAGACCAGAATAAACCATGCTGAACTGCACTCAAGTCTAGCTGAGGTTCACCGAGCTCCCAAACCAGAGCTTCACAGAAGAGAGAGGGCTTGGGGGTCCCTAACATCCCACAGGCAAAGGGCAGGATGGCCACAGAACAAAAGAGAGGAACATTTTTAAGAGGGTCTTTTTCTAAGCCTAACAAACCTTTTACATAAATATATACACACACACACATATATATTTGTATATATAAAATGTTCATGTTTACACACCAGCTGTTTTCAAGTGCAAATATTCAACTGTAGCACTTAACTACCCACAAGGACCAAAGAAGCACCGCTGCAGGAGGAGACCACATAGTGGAACAACCCAGACACCAACTGAGAAAAGCAGGGCTCTTGTCTCAAGACCAGCAGCTCCTGCTAAGGCCACAGGATGGCTCAGCATCAGCTAGGAGCAGGGAAGTGGCAGGACAAGTGAGAGCTGCTTCAATGTGGCAACAAGGACGCGTGGGTTATAGTTGAAGCTCCACAGGCACATCTCTAATAGCTCTGCACAGCAAGCACACCTGATATCTCAGGAGATGCCATGCTGAAGGAGAGCAGCTTTCACTGGTGCAAAATGATCTGAATTCCCTCAGCCTCAGCTGCCCAAACCTGGAGAAAGGACTGACTTTGGTTACACCATCAATATAGAAAGTGGCAGGTGAGGGAGCAGGAGGTAGTTCCCTGTTTAGACGTACTGGATCTATTTCAGCTCTGTACAATTCCACTGGTGTCAGTGGCATTACATCAGGGATAAAACCAACCCATTATTAACCTGGCCATTTCCTCTTATGCCCTTGATTCAGGAAATCCCTATGCAAGTGCATGGTTTTGGTCATGTGAATATTCTCACTGGAGGCAGTTTGACTGCTCACATCCATAAAAAACACCAGCATATGTACATGGAGGGTTGGGGCCTAAAACAGCACTGGAGGGAAAGGAAAAACAGAAGTAGGGTGAGAATACCTGAGAAACAATGTGCAGGGAGGGTCTGTGAGAGGTGCCTTTCCACTTGGGTGACAGCAATATTTCAGGCTATGTTTTCTAAGCTTAACAATTTCTGTGAGACAGCAGTACCTTTAGGGAAACATTTTTAAGGTATGACTGCTCTAAAGGGAGAGGGAAGGTGAAGAAAATATTGAAAATATCATTAAATGTTCCTAAAGTATTTAAAAAAAAAAAAAAGAAGAAGTTAACAAAGAAGCTAGTTATGCAAAGGCCCTTTGGGGCCTGCAATCTATGTCTGTAACTTCCATAACCTTGCCCCGATTCCTTCTCCTGCACTTGCAGGGAACACCCAAGGGGGCTTCGTAGGAAGCCTCAACATATGTGCTTTTCTGCACTGCTTCTGGCTTCATGCTTTTGCTGTGCCTCCAGAAAAAAAAAAGTACATGAGCCAAATCATGACTTCCAAATACCGAGAATTATGATCTCTAACGATTGTCATATGACAGTAATGCTTCACAGAAATCTTCTCAACAGTCACTCTCATGTATATGCATCTTGCTGCAGGAAAATACTAACCAAAGAAATGTGGCTGATGAATCCTTGTTCAGTTTCTGCTCTACACCCAAACAGTCTTTTAAATTCCTACATACAAAAGCACTGCTCTTACCAGTTTCTGAAGACCTTTCCGAAAAGTCTATGTCTATAATTTAATGCCTGGATGCAGGATGAAATGTATTAACAAATCTTGACCTATCAGATTTAAGCCTTCAGCATGTGATCTAAATAAGGGTGACTTTCACAGATAACATACCACAAGATAAGTGATTCAGTGAAGCTCCTGAAATCAGCAGTTACTCTGGTTTGCAGAACAGTAAATGAGATCAGGTCTGACATAATAAATGAACCTATAAAGAAGGTGCTCTCATACATTGCAGAACAAGCTAAAGAACAAGAGTCAGCAGGCCTACTGAATTCAGTTGCAACTATTCTGAGTAATTCTTGCTCTGTAGTAATTATGCCTGTGACCCCTCAAATACTCTTTAATTTTTCACATTTATAGAATCATAGAATCACAGAATGGTTTGGGTTGAAAGAGACATTTAAGATCACCTTATCTCAACTCCCTGCTACATAGACAGGGACACCTCCCTCTAGACCAGGTTGCTCAAAGGCAAATCCAGCCTGGCCTTGAATGATTCCAGAGAGGGAAGGGGCATCCAGAACTTTGCTAGGAAACATGTTCCAATGTCTCAGCCTCACCCTCACAGTAAAGATTTTCTTCTTATTATCTAGTTTAAATTATTAATATTCAGCCAAAAAAGGGGGAAAATGCCTTCTTTATTTTACCAGCTGCCATGCCCACACCATTTTCCCTTATGAGCAAGTGGACTGCTTAAATTTGCTATGAAAACAAACAGCTCGGTTTTGCCTCTACGTTCTGTTCCAGGTTTATGTATGCGCTGTTCAAATGAGAGAGACAGATCCATGAAATTCATTTCACAGGGCATTGAGCAAATGGAATGTAGAATAATGTTCTTTAGTTGCTGACATATGATCAAATGCAAGTTTGCTAAAAGGAAAGAGAAGGAGACACGCAACAGCTTTGAAATGGATAAAAATTGCCACATTAACCATAGTTAATAAACGAATACAGTTATATTATTAGTATTGGCTTCCCTCTTGTGGCAATGAGCAAACTGTAGTTCTAATATGTAACTAAAATCTGCTGAGGCATCTGTCTAATACAAAATGCTGCAATGTGTTCATTCAACACTTGCATCCAGGATACCTAATTTCAGTTCAAGGCAGATACAAAGACCTACATGTGGCAAGTGGGTGGCAGGCTGGGATCTCAGGTCTGTGGAAATACCACTGACGTGAATGTTTCAAAGACTTACCCTGGTACAATTCAAGCCAGTATCTAGCCTGAGTTCAAACTGAAGGAAGAGACACTTTCCACTTGAAATTATACTTTTAATCCTGCAAGAGAGTTAACTAAAGTGCTACGGGGCTGATAGAGTGTCTTGTGTTCTGGGCCTTTTCAATGGCCCCTGCTGAGACTTACAGTTTAGTGGTCATTTCTGTGACAGACCTCAAGGAAACAGAGCAGCATCTCTCATTCCCTGCATACATCACCATTTTGACTCCAAAAGTGGGACAAGAGATAAGATTCTCCTTTATTTTCTCCATTGCCCCTTGCACATTATCATAACTGATATTTGTGAATTTACAACTACTTTATTAACAGCAGCATGAGTGAGAAGGTTGCTATTAAGAAAGCGTGTTTCATCAATAGAATTTATAGCTCTTTGTAAAGAGCGTTGGTCTCATTCTTTCTTTTTTGCAATGGGAGAACCGAGGCACAGAATAATTAGAAGCCAATCAGTGGGCCCAAAGCAAAGCTGAAAATAGATCCCAGCTCTCCCGAGTCTCAGTGCAAAGTTCTTGCTGCTACTCTGCCAGTATGTGAGATGGCAGAGCTCAGCTCTTAGCACTGCCTGCACCAAACCATGTCCATTATTTGCATACTTTCCGAAAGAAGTTCTTATTACCGCTGATATTTTGTGGACACCCTCGAAAACAGCCAAATATTCAAGTGAGCCCTCATCACCTTTTCCAGAGGAAAGGCCTTTTTGATGAGGGCTTGTTTTCTAATCTATTAAAACGGCATAGCAGTTTGCTCTTAAATATATTTTTCAGGCTTATTAGACTATCCTAAAAGAGACACGGAGGAGATATTTTAACAGTGAAGCTAAAAGCACTTAATTGTGATGTTTTTTTTCCCTTTTACAATAGATTACTATGGTAGTTCAGAAAAACATCATAATGATTAATCATTTTATCATATATGCTATACGCTAGATTGAAAACTCCTTTTGAGGGTAGGAAAACGTAGGCACAGGTACTTGGTTCTGCAAATAACCCTACAAAGAACCTTCAGTACAGTGCTCTGACGCTAAGGTCAGTGAGTTCGGCATCCTAGATCAATTAGAAGGGCTGATTTCCTGTAACAATTGTTGTGGTTCTACAGTCATTTTTGCGGTTTGGAGGGAAAATAAATAAATAATCATGTGTGCTGAAAAACACTTCTTTTTTTTTTAATGGGAAAATGAGTCAGGTCTTCCCTAGGCAGTTAGGTTTTAGCAGGTGGGTCACTCCACCTGTAAAGGGTTAGTCCCCGAGGAGTTCTTGTGACAGAGCACTTGAACTTACCTGCCGAGGCAGAACAGCTCACGGAGCCGAGGTTTGGAAAATAGCCAAATGGATTTGATTCAGTGAGAGCACCAACTGCTTCCAAGGATGAAAAGGGCAGCCCCTGGGAGAGAAAAAAGCAACACTTCCTTCAGACAGCTGCAGGAACAAAACCACAGTAGCAACAGGGAGGTGAGGTGGGTCATAGCTTTTCTGTACACCATTCCCTGAACCTAAGGAGTGCTGTGAGTGAAAGCCTCCTTGGATTCTTGTAAATAACATAAACTTTTTACAGAGGTCAGGAACTTGTTTGCAGCTACACCCTAGTTGTTCTGGGACCTTCCCATGCTGCTGAGTGTGGGAATCCCAGGCACGGCCAAAGGAAAACAGCTGGGTGCAATTGCTGACTAGCAGGTGCAGAGGAGTGCTCAAAACAAGCTGAAAGCTAATGTTTCAGGTGAGTTGAAAGGTGAAGGAGCAAAGTACTTACTGCTTTCAGCCTTCCTTTTAAGAATTTTGATATGCTAGTTAAGTTATTGGGGGTTTTATGGTGTTGTTGTTTATGTTTTTTGAAGGAGCTGCCCACAGTACGGTGGAGGGTAAGTTTGGCATATTTTGTGGAAGAAAACAGATATGCTCTCATCATTGTGAGGACACCAGATGTGCTGTAACAAGCTTAAACTCATTTTAACACTACGTGCTGCAAGCTCTCTGTGAAACGGTCTATGTCTTACTATGAGTTTTATGAGACCTCATGCAGATGTGCCCTGGTTAAAGCACATCCCCACTGCCACTGTGGCAGAATAATAATGAAGAATCATCACGTTTTTTCTAGAGACATAAAAGTGCTGATTACTGTAGGCTCTGTGGCTGTTAGGCTGGTGTGAAGCCCATGTCCTCAATAAGTATAAAGGTCTGTTCAAATGAATCTAAACTCACACCAATTATTTTGAAAATTGAAGCAGAGAGAACTTATTTTGCAGGATTTCAGTTCTGGTTGGTCTCAACAGGAGAAAAAATGCGATGTTTATAGCATCACTATGTTTACTAAGAACAGTTACTCTAAGGTTACAATGCTTCAGGCACTGATCCTCCACATAAACTGGCAGAGCTGTAAGTGGATGTTCTTCCAGGTGTTTCCAGTGGAAGAGCTTATAAACAGTTATGTGCTCAAGTGCTTACTGGTATAGGACTTACATCAACAAACTGAAATGATGGACAGAGGTGAATGCCAAATGATGAGGGCCTGGCACTACAGGGAGTTCAGATCCTTTCTAGGGAGGAGAAAACTTGTAAGATACCCAGATACAAGAACAAGGTTTATTAAGATTTAAATTTTCCTCCCTAGGACAATGCAGAAAGGTACAAACTGTTTATCAACTGGGAGATAATAGTTGTTTAAAATTAATTGAGAAAGTTGATCTGATTTTATTTCTCGAGAGCATTATCAGGATTTGACCCAATCACCAGCTCATTAAAGTACCCTCAGCTCTCAGTGATGTGACTGGCCTCAGTAAGACAGATTTTCTTATGTATTACCATAGAATGTAGAATCATAGAATGATTTGGGTTGAAAGACATCTTAATGATCGCCTAGTTCCAATCTGCCTCCATGTTGCTTTGACTACATTGCTCAAAGCTCCATCCAACATGACCTTGAATACTTACAGGGATGAGGCAGCAACAATTTCTCTGGGCAGCCTGTGCCAGTGTTTCACCACCCTGGCAATGAAGAATTTCTTGTTTACATCCAATCTACATCTACCTTCTTTCAGTTTAAAGCCACTGTCCCTTAACTTACCACTACACTCCCTGATAGAGTCCCTCTCCATCTTTCCTGGAGGCCCCCTTAGGTACTGGAAGGCTGCTATATGGTCTCCCTGGGGCCTTCTGTTCTCTGGGCTAAACAACTTCAGCTCTCTTAGTCTCACTTCACAAAAGAGGTGCTCCATTTCTCTGATCATCCTTCTCTGGACCCACTCCAGCAGGTCCATGCCATTTTTTCACTGGGGACACATGAGTTAGGTGCAGGTAAAATCAAGGGAAAAGCAGAGGAGGAGAATCTCCTCCCTTGACCTGCTGGCCATGCTTCTTTCTATGCAGCCCAGGTTATGGTTGGCCTTCTGGGCTGCATTTGCACACTGCTGGGTCATGCTGAGCTACTCATCATCCAGCACCTCCAAGCCCTCCTCAGTTGTATTCAATCCATTCTCTGCCCAGCTTGTACTTGTCCTTGATATTGCCCTGAGCCAGGGGCAAGACCTTGCACTTGTCCTTGTTGAACTCCATGAAGTTTGCACAGGCCCACCTCTCAAGCCTGTCAAGGTCCCTATGGATGGCATCCCTTCCCTCCAATGTGCCATCTGTGTGACACAGCTTGGTGTCATCAGCAAACATGCTGAGGGTGTGTTCAGTCACACTGTTCATGTTGCCAACAATGGTTTTAAACAGTGCTGGTCCCAGTTCCTGAGGCATGTTATTAATCACTGGTCTCCACCTGGACAGTGAACACAACACTTTGAGCACAACCATCCATCCAATTCTTTATCCACTGAGTGGCCCATCCATCAAATTCATGTCTCTCCAATTCATAGACAAAAATGTCATGTGGGACAGTGTCAAACACTTTGCAAGTGTCCGAGTAAGTGACCTCAGTTGCTCTTATCCACCAGTGTTGTAACCCCATTGCAGAAGACCAACAGATTTTTCAAGCACAATTTAGCCTTACTGATGCCATGGTAGTTGTCACCTCCTTATTTTCCATGTGCCTTAGCATAGTTTCCAGGTTCTACTCTATAATCCTAACAGGCACAGAGGAGAGACTGACTTGCCTGCACTTATTTCCTTATTTTCCCTTCCTCAGAATTCTGAGGCTGCACCTCAAGTACTGTGCTCAGTATGGGGGTCCTCACTACAAGGCAGACATTGAGGCTCTGGAATGTGTCCAGAGAAGTGCAATGAAGCTGTGAAGGGTCTGGAGCACAAGTCTGATGGAGAGAAGCTGAAGGAACTGGAGTAGCTCAGTCTGGAGAAGTCTCAGGGGAGACCTCATTGCTCTCTATAACTACCTGAAAGGAGGCTCTGGAGAGATAGGGATCAGTCTCTAAGGTAACAGCAACAGGGCAAGAGGTGATGGACTCAAGCTTTAATAGGTGAGGTTTAGGTTGGATATTAGGAACAATTTCTTCTCAGCAAGAGCACTGAGGAAGTGGCACAAGGAGGTGGTGCAGTCACCATCCCTGGAGGTGTCCAAGAGCCGTGTTGATGTGGCACTGAGGGACGTGGGCAGTGGGCATGGTGGGGGTGGGCTGAAGGTTGGGCAGGGTGATCTTACAGGTCTTTTCCATCCTTAATTATTCTGTAATTCCATCCAACCTGGCCTTGAGCGCCTCCAGAGATGGGGCACCACAGCTCCTCTGGGCAGCCTGCACCAGCACCTCACCACCCTCTTACATCTAAACTAAACCTCCCCACAGCAAATAAGCTGCATACAGCTGAAAGAGCTCAATCCCAGCATCCAAAATTAAAGCATATTGGTGGCATTACCTTACTTCTGATGGGACGCTAGCCCGGCTATCTTACTCAGACCATATTTCCTGAAGAGTGCCGCTCTAATTCCCTGGTTTTGACATAACTTAAGCGAGCACTCCTTTTTCAACCTGTAGCAACAGCATCATCTAGCGCCTGGAGCCTGCTCTGCATGCTTGCAGCACGGTTGCCCTTAGCACAACGCCGTGCGTTCAGCGGTTCAGCAGCACACAGGAGCGGAGAGAGCAGCCCAAGGCCGAGCATAGGACTGTGGCACACTAGCAGACGCCTGGCCACGTTTATCGGAGGGGGGAGAAAACGGCTGGTTGTATTGCAGGAGTGGTTTCACCCTGTTAAAGAACAGACATATCTTTGAGGCGGGAACAGCCAAAATCACAGAATCACAGAATGACCCGGGTTGGAAGGGACCTCAAGGATCATGTAGTTCCAACCCCCCTGCCTGGCAGGGCCACCAAACATACACCTTTACTAGATCAGGTTGCCCAGGGCCCCGTCCAACCTGGCCTTGAACACCTCCAAGGACGGGGCATCCACAACCTCCCTGGGCAGCCTGTTCCAGGGCCTAACCACTCTCCTAGTGAAGAACTTCCCCCTAACATCCAACCTAAATCTTCCCTCTTTTAACTTAAATCCATTTCCCCGTGTCCTGCTATTGTCAGCAGAAAAATCTCCCTGTGGAGAACGTGTGTGAAGCAGCTGAGGGCAGAGAAAGGGCGGGAAAAGGCCTCAGGCCTGACAGCCCCACAGCGCCTCCCCCGCGTCACGGAAGAAGCCCCGCGGTACTACACGTACCTACAGCCGCGCATGCGCACTTCCTCGCCGCCGGGCCCAGGCGCAGCGGTGACCTCGAGCGGCGGTGGGAAAATGGCGGCGGCGGGGATCGCTCTGAAGGTGAAGCGGGGCCGGGGGGAGAGGGGGCACGGCGCGGTGCGGTGGGTCCTCACCTCCTTCGTGAGGGGGTTGGACAGCCGCTGTGTGTCCCGTAGGTGCGGCAGCTGAGCACGTCGGCGGCACGGCCGGCTTCCAAGCTGGTGAAGGTGAGCGGGGCCGGGGGTGGGGGGTTGGGGTCGGCCTCCCGTGTAGGGCCGCTCTCAGACACCGTCTGTCCCGTAGCCGCCCATCCAGGTGTACGGGCTGGAGGGCCGCTATGCCACCGCGCTGTATTCCGCCGCCACAAAGCAGAAGAAGCTGGAGCAGGTGGAGAGGGAGCTGAGCCGGGTGTGGGTAAGGCTGCTGGGCGAGCCTCAAAGGTCACGGAGGGGCTGGGGGCCGCCGTCTGTCTGGTGCTTTTAGGGCGATCCTGCATATTGTGTGACATGTACCGGGCCTGCCTGTGCTCTGAACTCCTTCCCTAGTGCCCCTCTGTGGCTTTCTGAGCTCCCTGAAGCTCTGCCATACTGGACACGGAGTCATTTGATATGTTTTTAAAAGTCACTAATAAAACTGTGAGGATGCAGTCCAGTTAATCAGCTCTTGTAGCCCACAGCTGTATGTTCTTAGGCTGCTTCGATCTACTGAATGTTTCCTCTCTATGAGCTCTACCTGGAGCTGCCATTTCATTTCTCATCTGCTCTCTCCTGCCCTGTATCCTTGATCAAAGAGCAGCTGTTGCCTGCGTAGCCCTGAAAAACTTGTGGCCTTTACAGTGTTGCTTGTGTGTTCTCTTAGACTCTCTTGAAGGACCCTAAGCTGTCCAGCATTGTTATGAACCCTCATACCAAGGGCACGGTTAAACAGAAAGCTGTCAAAGACGTTTTAGCAAAGGAGAGGATGTCCCCTATTACCGTCAACCTGATGAGTGAGTACACATTTACTTTGTGAAACATCTGATGCTGCTTGTGATTAGTTGTTGCTAAGTGAATCTGCTCCTAGTGGGTGTGCTAAACCCTTCTAATACATCTGCATCTTCCAGACCTGCTTGCTGAAAATGGCCGCTTGCGCTACACTCCAGGCATTGTTTCTGCCTTTGGGAAGATCATGAGCGCGTTCAGAGGAGAAGTGCTGTGCACAGTCACCACTGCACAGGTGGGTTTGGAACCTTGAGGCTGAGTTTAATAGGTATGGGCATAAAAGGCAAGCTTCTTTGGCTGTAGTATAATCAGCTTGCTTCATGAGCAATGAAGAAAAATCTCATCTCTACAAAATGCTTTAATAGTGTTTCAATATGCAGTAATTATTGGCTAGCGATTATACACATTCTTCTTGTTTCAGCCTAACGAGTAGCATCTTTTTCTATGTGTGAACCCAGGGGCTGATGAAAGTCAGCCTGGTCTGCAGATAAAACTGCCTCCGCTCTTCTTTTTGTCATTAAGAATACACTGAACAGGTTAGAACTAACAGATCAGCTCTTTTCTGTAGTGAGGCAGATGTCTGAAGTGAGATCAAAAAGCTCTGTAAGCTCAAATGCAGATAGTAACAGTACAAAGGGGGATGGCTTTAAACTAAAGAGAAGAGATTTAGATTGGATGTCAGAGAGAAATCCTTTCCCCAGAGGTTAGTGAGGCGCTGGCACAGCTGCCCATAGAAGCTGTGGTGCCCCATCCCTGGAGTTGCTCAAGGCCAGGTTGGATGGGGCCCTGGGCAGCCTGAGCTGGTGGGGGGCAGCCCTGCCCACGGCAGGGGTTGGAACTGCATGATCTTGAAGGTCCCTTAAAACCCAGATAGATGTGTCTTTTGTTGAGTGCTTAGTTTATCGAGTCAGGACTCTTGATGCTTGCTTTCTCAAGATGTTAACACCAAGCAGTTGCTGGTGATATGTGTGCAGATGACAGCGCAGTACTTCATGAAATAGAAGGAGCACAAGATGCTGCTGTTTCTGTGCTGTCATTTGCTTATTGCTATCCAAGAAGGCGCTTCCTCTGCCTTCCTGGGAGTGTCTTTGATGGAGTCTGAAGAGAAAGTAAAGGGGGTTCTCATTATACCATTTATTTTTTTTACGTGCTTTGTTTTCACTGTGTCTGTGCAAATGTTTTCAGCCCTTGGATGATGCCAGCCTTACTGAGCTAAAGAGTGTTCTGAATGGATTCTTGGCTAAAGGAGAGGTCTTGAAGCTGGAGACCAAGGTAGGAGGTTTTGATTTGTAAATACACCTTGCCAAGCTGTGCTTCTTGCGCTCTCTCATCTTTACAAAAAACAAATGAAAGAGGAACTTTGGGACACTGTTGTATACATTCATTTGGTTGAATTCAGCTGCTCTATTATATACTTCTATGTTTTCTTGTACGCTTTAATTACTGAAATCTTAACTTTGAAATGCACTGATTGCAAGATTATCTAAATAAGGCTCTTTTAAAGCTGTTCACGCTGTTAAAAAAGAAAAGTATAAGGGTAACAAGTATTTGCTAATGGAGTTTCTGTTCAATCTTTCTTCTAGACTGATCCCTCAGTCCTTGGTGGAATGATTGTCAACATTGGGGAGAAATACGTGGATATGTCAACAAGGTCAAAGATCCAGAAGCTGACCAAAATAATGAAAGAGACTGTCTAACAAGCTGTCCTGTTTGCTCACGGTGAAACCTGTCACAGGGAAACAATAAAACTGTTCTTCTCCAAGAGCTGTTGTAGAGTATTGATTCTAATATGTAGCAGTGGGAGAAAGATGATGAGGCCTCCAAAAGCTTGCTAGGGAGAGGTTAAGATGTTTGTATCTTAAAACTACATATAAAAACATTCAACACAGGACCTTGTGTTACATTGGTGTTCTAATGACAAGGCTGTGTGCGCCTCCTTCTCTTTAATAGGATGTTGAGGATATTGACCTCAGGGCAGCTGGCCAGATGTAATAATTATTAACCAAAAGGAGGGGGCAGCCCAGAGAAGGACCTTCTAGTCCTGTTGTTAAAAGAACAACCAATCTGAAGACTCATTTAATGTCGTCATGACCGTATCACTGTTCTTCAGTGCTTCTCAAGAACATCATCACAACAGGCTGTTCAACTGAAAGTAATAAAAAAAAAAAACAACAGTGTTTATTCTTGCATAATTTCACTTGCACAAATACAGTCTCGTCTGTGTCTTAACAATTAGTGCAGACCAAAGTCTGACCTGCAGCTTCCACCTCAGTGAATGCAGTCTGGGACGCAGCGTAATTCCTCAAACAGGTGAATGCATGTTGAAGACTCGTTTCATCTGGCACTGCCCGTAAACAGAATCATTTAATCGAGTGCAGAGGAGGAAGTAACACATTCAGAGCAACCAGAGTACAGTTGAACTTGTCTTAAGAGAAACAGCGGCATCCAATTTGTTGTTAGTTATTCATGATACCCATTAGAAATGTTATTATACCTGTTAGAAATGCCTTAAAATAAGCCCGTTTCACAGTATGGATGTGTTCCTGTAGGTATAGTTAGATGCAATGTAAATGAACAGTACAAGTGAAGAATTAGATCTTCTCTGAAAAAAGGAACCATTTCTCCTACCGGTCCAGCTCTTAATACATACCTATAATAGTTATTTTATAATGCCTTTGTAATTTTTAAGATCTTACAAATACTACATATAGTACAACACTTCCTTTCTTAAGAAGAAAAGGAAACTAATTGATACCATTTGTTTGGCAACAACAAGTGCACTAAAAAGTTACACCACCATCATGGTGGGGATTCCCCAGTTCTAAATATTAACATGGAAAAAATACTACCGCTATCTTGTCTCAACGATGTACCGACAATGAATAAAAAGTATCCATGAATAATTCTGCAAAGCCTGTTGGAACCTAGATCTATTTTGGCAAAGTGAGGACTGGAATAGGGTATTCCGCTAAAGCTGGGGGTTAGCCTGGTGAAAAGCATTAAGCCTTTACAAATCGTCACCCAAAGAGGAATTGCTTCAACCCAACTCGGGCGCTTCACGCTGCCAAAAGCAGCGCACTCACTCATCTTTCCATATGCTCCTCACAGGGTGATCTGCTCTTAAGATACTGTGTGATCAGCACTCTGGCACCAGGAAAGCTCCGTGGTCCTGTGCCCAACCTTTTCCCTTCCCCCTGGCAAGCACAGGTTCCGCTACCAGTCCCATCCTCATGGAGCAGGCACCGTAACTGGGAGGGATTTCACTTCCAGTCCATCACACGATGGACAATCCATCCCGCGCTTCCTGATGGGAGAAGAGCCTGCTGGCTACCAAGCTCCTGTTTCCACTCTGCCGCTGTTTTTCCCCTATTTTCCTGCAGCCCAGCCTTCCCGTGTCAGCTGTGCACACCACAATAGGCAGGAAAGCCTGAGAGCCTGACAGAAGGGCTCTGAGGAAGCAACAACGCCTTGACTCACACAGCAGGCTGGGATCACAGATCCAACGCTAAATCTGGGCTTAGCAACACTTTGCAGCTCTACAAGAAGCTCAAGGATTCACCTACAGTGGCAGCAGAACCTTTTTCTGACATCTATGGCATGCAGCTAGGCTACTTTAGCATGTTCTTTATTCATTTAAGTTCGGCCTTAAATATATCTGCCTATGCACAAAAAAATAATTTCCCAAGAATGGCCTTTTTATTTTAAAATATGTAAGAGAACAAACAAAACCGTTTTTGTTTTAGATTGACTCCGTATTTGACAACAACAAAGTAGCTATATCCTTATATATACAAATAATCACATGTATATATACGTATATATATCTACAGATACATCGATATGGTCATAGGACAGGAGTGTTTGGTCTGAACAAACGCGGGGTACGCGTGGAATGTACATACAGAGCAAACGGCTCAAAGTGAAGGTGAGTTCACCTGATTCCCCACTGTTCTGCATTTAAAAGGGTTGTGACTGCTCAGCTGGAGCAGTGAGACACCACAGTGCAAACGGAGCAGTACGAAAGCAGACCCCGCTGTTGCGGTGAAGGTCTGGACTCATCACATCTTCATCTGGAAAATGTATTTAATAATATTACAAAAACGTTGCTATCCACAATGTTCTTCCCCCCAAACCCAAACTCACACGTAACAAAAAGTGTTGGTTTTTTGTTTTCTAAAGGGTAAAAATATTCTAGAATGAGCATTTAAAAAATTCCTTCATAAAAACTCATGTTGAGAAGATATATAATAATTAAGTGCATCTAGAAAAAGCTCTGTAATGTATGGGTCACATTCCTTAGGGTCAGCCCAGCGATGTGCTCCGTTCCTTAAGGTGCCCATGTCAGACCACCAACTGCACACAGCCTCTCAGGGCCTTACAGACCGCCTCCCTACAGCACTGATCTTGGGGAAATAGTATTTCCAAAGCCAAGACCAGCTTCATGGTTTTTATTTTACAGTGCTTCCAAATCATTATAACTTGCAGGTATATGACTTACTATTACCCTGGTAAATACCATTCTGGAGAGTCCGGTGGCTATAACCCAATGACCACGCACTTTCAGAAAGACAGGGAAGAAAATAGATCTGCAAAGAACATAAACTCATTTATCTTAACCTTGACTTGTTTGATGCTCTCTTCAGGCACTGCGATCTATCGGTCCTTATAGAATGTGAATTGACTTTGTAAGGCAGGCTCTTTGAACTCATCCCTGCATCTCCTGCATAGCACATGAGCATCCAGTCAGCTTCTAGTATGCCTATGTTCTAGCTGGGACACAAAGGTAATTAACTGCAATGGATCATAGCCTGTGGGATGACAGGGTTGGAAGGTGGAGCTCACAGTGAGGCCCTGCTGGGAATGTGTGTAGTGCAGCCCTAACAGAGGAGAGCTGAACATGCCCTGGGCTTAGAACCATAATATCATTTAAGGTTGGAAAAGACCTCTCAGATCACCCAGTCCAACCATCAGCCCACCCCCACCATGCCCACTGCCCACGTCCCTCAGTGCCACATCCACACGGCTCTTGAACACCTCCAGGGATGGTGACTGCACCACCCCCCTGGGCAGCCTGTGCCACTGCAGCACTGCTCTTACTGAGAAGAAATTGTTCCAAATAACCAACCTGAACCTCCCCTGGTGCAACTTCAGGCCATTCCCTCTTGTTGCATCACTGTTACCTGGAAGAAGAGACCCAGCCAGTCCCACAACTCCATAACACATGAAGTCCTGGATGGACAAGGGAAATTACAAGAACAGATTGCAACTTAGAAATCCATGAGCTGAATCCTACCCCTTCATTATCATCACACATGCATGATACGGGAACTAAACATTTCTGTGCACTGAGGACAAATTAGAAACAACAAGCAATGGTGGTTGGGAAGGTGCTCATTCATGTTACCGCATGAAAAAAATCCAATCTGATGTACCCATGATGGGGTCACAGTCCAAGAGGAGCCCCCACATCTACCTGACAATCACTTCCAACAGCAATTGAATAGCAGAGGAAAATGCTGCAACTTGTGGCTTCTTCTGGAAACCTGGACTGGATCTCTGCACAACATCCATGGTATTTTGTTCCTATTAGTCTACTTATTTGTTGCTGAAATTCATGCTATGGAAAATGATACGATAAACATGATCCGACTTTCTCAACACTGAGAGGAATGTTCACTGTATGTCCAGCTACTGAGTAAAATTAGGACAGCAATAAAAGGTTAGACAATGACATTTAATGTTACCCATTAATAGATTTTATCACTTTGTTTTTAATCCTACCACAACAATGTGTATCTTCATATACGTTATATTTAATAAAATGTATTGATATGGAATTAGGAAAACATGGGTTTAGTACTATTTACATATTTTAATCGAAACGATTTTCTTAACAACATTGAAAAATAGAAACTTAAAGTTCTCTTGATTGTGTTTTCTGCCAGTTAGTGGTAACCAAATGCGTGCCCAGGAAGTTGCACTCCCTCTCAAATGTGATCAGTCAAAAGTTTGTAACTGAAGCGTGTATTCTCTGTTTTTTCTGTTTCAAAAAATACATAAGTATGTCTGTCATTTCTGATACAAAATTCTACACTATCATCTTCAATAAATAAATAATAAAGCGATTCTGAAAAGTATGAAATGTAAACTTTGTCGTCCCTCCAACATACTTTTTTTTTTTTTCCCATTGCTTGAAACATTACAGTGGTCTCGTAGGAAATTATAATACACAGACACTTCCCAGCACAGTTTACACTTACTACCATACTGTATCTACCTATTCGTTATGAATATATCCTAATTTCCTAATGGAAATCAATAAGAATTGTAGTGCTAGAGAACACCATCTATACAGGGAAGGTGGAAACCGGTACTGAAAGGACATGCAAGGAACATCAAAACCTAACAACAGGCTCCACGAGAACATTCACATGCTAATGGAACAGGCTGACACCTCCCATTCAGAATAAAGTCATTACAAAAATACCAGTGTATGCATGATAGGTAATGAACAAAATGATTCCAGGCAGAACAAAGATGAATTTTACTCTTAGGGCTCTGTCACATCCAGTCCTAGCAAAGCACTTAGTTGTGTACGTAAGGGAAACACTACCTATGTGTGCACTTAGAGACAGACGCTTTGCCGAACGTGGGAAGTTTGCTGGACATTGGCCTGTATGTGTGCTATGTGTTGAGTTAAACACACATAAAACCTTTTGCGTTCCCCAAGATGAAATGACATCACCCTGGGTTTACCCACTCCATCACACGATCACAAACACTCCGTTCTGCTCACGTCTACCATCTTTGCCACCAACTTTGTGACCAGCCCAGTTTGCAACAAACACTGCTGTGAGTGACAGCGCTACAGCCCTGAATTCAGCAACATGATGTCGAACGCAGTCAGGAACAGTCCAGTTTAATAACTGGTCACCACCGATTGCTTTGCAAACTAGTCTATGGGGCAGAAATGAGCTTCCTGAGCTAGAGCCATCATTTTTTTTCCTTCCTCACTGCAGGTGACGGAACATCCACCTGCACTCACACAACTGAGCGGCAGTAGTAAAACAGTATTGAAGTGGTACAGCACAACATTCAGCAGGGCTCTATCGTTCCGTCCTTCACTCACTGTTCAAAGTCTTCTTCCAAAGGTACTGAGTGGGTGGATTCTTCTGGAGTGCAACTCATCTCTGCGCACAAGGCCTGCACGGAATTTATTTTGGGGGCAATGTGAGTCATGAAGTGGTATGTTAATAGAATCTTCTCTGTTTATAGATATAGACTATTTCTTTTCTAAATATTTTCAGTATCGCCATGAAGATCTCCAGAGATCTTCTTACTGCATAACTGTTTGTTCCATTCACAAAACATTTACACGCCACTTTGCTGAGCAATAGGCACAGAATTCCTTATGGGGGAAAACCCTGCAGACAGCCACCAAACATACCAACACTGCCTTCTTCATGTCAATTAACGAGTAGAGTAACTGGAGCAAGCACGGGGACCTGTGCGGTGTGCCAGCAGCACAACAAACAACCAGGTTACTTCATAAACCCAGGAAACCATCATCAGGTTCCACATGGAGAAACTGAGGGAGACTTCCTCACTAAACTGGGACTCGTTTTTCAGTGAGAATTATCAAGGCACAAAGATGCTCCTGTTTGCTTTGATAACCCTCTTGTGTGTGAAGGGCAAGCAGTAGTTTCATACCAAACCGATCAGGGTTTTGTGACAGCTTCTGCAGATACCTACATTGCAGTGAACTCAGACCAAAACAAAAAAAAAAACATTGGTCCCTTTCCTTCTAAGGCTCATCAAACAATTGCAGGTCTAGTCGGACGACTATCTCTCCTGTTGGGACTTCGTGGAGAAGGAGACACTTTGTAACTGGTCCCTTTGAACCCTGATCCTTCTTAATGTCTGCCACACGGATCTCTGTTCTGCCCAGAAAGTCTGAAATGCAAAAAGACGGCATGCTTAGAAATGAAACAACTCTTTTCTGCTGCAATAAAACGCTAAATTGTAGAAGGAGCTAAGCTTCCATCTACACACGACAAAAGGAGAAAACAAGCCCTCAGTCCAATCACATTTTTGCATTTGAAGGACAAACGCTGCCTGTCTGCACAGAAGAGATTTTCATCTGGACCAGTGGCAGCATTCAAAAATGATGCCAAAGGCAGAAAAAATGCACCATGTACTTCACAGCTGCTTTGCTTAAGTAACTTATTTATTCTATGATATGTTAGAAAAAAGGCCAAAGGCCACTGCCCAGCTTGAACTGAACGAGTAGCTCTCAGGAGATGACAGAGCAAGGGATAGATTACAACAGCGACAAGGTCATTGGGGCAAATGGTGCTGGCCACATGAATGACAGTCCTGCCCAAATCCTTCCTGAGGGAAAGTTACTCCAAAAGACATTCCTCAGTTCTCCGTATGTCTACTGCAAGTTATGAAATTAAAGTGGGTTGGGAATTCTGAGTTCATTTCTACTACTGCCTGTTACAGGAACCTGACAACTTTTCTTTTCCTCCTCCATTAATTTGTCCATTTGCAAAAAGCATCCAGAGTTACATGTAAAGACTTGGCAGAATTACAAACTGCACTTCACTTACTGTCAAACTGCACAAGAAAGGAAGCCCAAAAACCCAGAGAGAGTGCAATTCTTTTAGCTCCAACACAAGCATGACTACACTGGGGAGTGAGAGTGTGTCAAACACGCACAGGGGTTCAGTATTTACCTCAGTGGGAGTGCACCTCTTCAAAATGGGAGGCCTGAAAACACCCTTGGAAAGGTGGCTGCCCCCTGCTTACCATCTGGGGAGAACTGGTCCCTCTCAAACACCGTGATGCAGAGCACGTCCTGCTCAAGGTCTTTGATAAAGAACTGGCAGTTGGAGTTCCACTTCGGATTGAGGGTGTCCTGCATTGTCTTGGTGATGTGGCACTGAGAGCCCATCGTCACCTCACAGTATGGATTACTCTTTCCTGGGAAGTAGGAAACAAACAGAAAAATGTAATCATGTTTTCAAGTGCGTGTCTGAATACCATCTTCTTCTTGCAGCCAACAGACCAGGTGAAGACAGTGGCCTTGCTGTCATTTTAATAACCAGGGGCACAGTTCTGCAAGGTGCCAAGCACTTGCCACTCTTCATTAAGGATTTTGTGGCTGATGATCTCTTTTGAAATAGTTTATGTAGTAAAGCTGTTTGTATGAGCCAAATGATAAAGCGCAAGACAACTGCATGACTGCTACTGAACAGCACAGAATCACCTTTGTGCATTTTAAATTCATTAAAACAGCTTTTTTAAACAAAAATATGTTGACAGAATGTCTAAGTTAGTCACATAGGAATGTCTCCTTCATAGAGCACACTTATGAAAATCAGAAGGCACTTACCATGGGATCTGCAAGGTTTTAGTTCAATGCCTTCAACAATATTCACCATCAACCTCCCAATGCCTGTTGCTCTTTGTGAGCGAACTGTGGTGAAACAGAAGAGGAGAGACAGAAGTCCTTAATGTCTTTTCCAGCCCAGGGACTTCCCCATGAACGATGAGAACCCCAGTACCCCATGACATACCTAAGTAGGCCTTTTCCCTCTTCTTCTTTTCAGTCTCTATGTAAAGTTCCGAAGCAGCTTTAATTTTCTGAACCCACGCAGTCCTTCAGAAGGAAAGGAGAAAAAGGTTGCAAAATACCATTTCTGTTCTTACTCCCTACTGTACTGCAGGCAACAGTAAAGCTGGCCCTCCTTCCCAACCCCTTGCAGCCTAAGGCCCCCACCCTGCCTCAGGCTCTGCTACGCTGAAGCTGTCTGCTTGGAAGAGATCTTGCTGGAATTCATAGCACCCGTAGAAATGTAATCAGTACAGCCTAGCAGATCCCATCACATAACAGAAGCTCAAAAGAACTATGAACAGGCAGGGAGCAAAGATGTTTTATGCATTGGGATTTTTCCAGGTAACACATTCTCAAGCTGGCATAATACTATCTATACAATGTGTTTGGGGTTGGTTTGTTTGGGATTTTTTGCTGTTTTTTCAGCTTCTGATTTTTAACAAAAGTTATTTTTCAACAACTTAGAAGTCTGCAGACCAATATTTTCAACATAACTCAGTGCAATCCTGTCTTTGTAACCTTTCCAGAGACACAAGTCACTAGCTGAAGTTGTCACTTTTCTCATTTACTCATTATAAACAGAATCAGGTTAAAACTGAGTTTTGCTCAGCAGGTTTTTGCTTCATGTTTTAATCTGAGTCATTCCTGAATCTCATTCAAAATACAGCCATGCAGATGCTTGCATTGGCACAGAAAACTGATGGACATTAAAAGAGTAAGATAGGACTGAATCTTGTAGCTTCTTTACACTACCACAAAATGGAATCATCAGCCATCCTAGTGATCTCACCACTGGTATTACTGGAATTCAGGAAGTATCATTATTTCTCCATTCTTTTCATGTACTGATTATCACTTTATTCTCAAGCACAAGGAGATGTAATATTAACTGCTTGGACACTGCTATGCATATGTACATCAAACACATTTTAATCAGGCCTTTAAAAATTAGTACTAACGTGGCCTGTGCGGGTACTTACCTTTCATTAATGCTTTCAGCCCGGAGTGTATAGACTCTATCAATGTGGGAGATATGGAAAATGGGCTCATCTCCAGAAGGGTCTGTGGGTAATTTTACTAGTACTTCATTTAGAAAAATGGGCTGGAAAACATTAAGCAAAGCTAGTATTCCATTGCACACTATCCAAACATAGGCATGCAAGATACAGCAATTCAGAACAGATTTCATTTGTGCCCACAACAGTTTCTCCCCTTCAGCTGGCCTCCCATCTGTCTTAAAACGTCATTTTTAAGTATTTTCTTCTTATTAAGGTGCATCCACACTCTGGAAACATTTCTCCTAAAGCAATTGAAAAGCGTTATGAGGTATAGAAATCTCTCCCTTCTCACAGGGAGCAGCAAATACTGCTCTCTGCATCATCCCTTGTTATGCAAACTCTGTCAAAGAAATCGTTTTGGCCACATTTCAAAGGCATCTTCCCTTACCTAGCAGACAACCAGCTTGCTCAGCATTGGTCCCTGGAATCCCCAGCATATGCCAAAGCTTTCAACATTCTTCTATATAAAGACCCACACGTACAGTATGTGGGTGCTGCCTCCAGAACTTTTGTTAGTTTGTAACTATCCAAGCCACCATTTAAGAATGGTACTTACAGTTTTGTACATTTTGTATTGCAGATTAGACTTGGGGCTGAAGACTTTGTCTGTGCCAGAAGAGCCAAGAGGTTTTATGATCTGAGTCAAGAGGAGGAAATCGTTGAACAGAAAGCCATACAGTTCCTTGTTACTCTTGGCTTTATAGAGCTTCCCACTGTGCAGAAACTTGCGTGGTCCCAAGCAGTTTGTAACAGAATTAAATACGAGTTGCTGCGAAAAGTAGAAGAAGAAGAACAACGCACTGTATAAAGTAAAACAATCGAGGTTCCCCTGAAAGAGATCAAATACAGTTTTGAGTCCTGACATTAGTTTTGATTTGTGTCACGGGGATGATGAGCAATGTCTCTGCCTTGCGCATGACAAGCAGTGCAAGTCATAAAAATGTTATATGAAATTTAAGGCATCCCATCAGTTGCACAAGGCATGTCCTGGATTAGAGAAAAGCCAAAAGCATTTTTGCCTCCTTTTGAGTTTCTCTGCCACGCACGTGCACCTCAGTGAGCCAAGCTGAGTTGATGATGACTTGTCCTGGATGAGCAGTAGTTACACAAATGACCTCTCCAAATGATGAGCTTTCTTAACAAGAACAGCATTCCTGAATTGTGTATGAGTTTCACTCACTAAAACATAGCATTGCCTTGTCAGCAAGCATTCAGTTGGCCACTCAGGTAATATTACTCATGTTCCAGGGTTAGACATCACATACAAAAGACAAAAGCAGCCATCTCCCTTCAGGCAATAGTTTTAAGACAGCCAAACACAACTCTTGCCCTTCTGAACTTGTCAGAACTGTCTTTCCCCCAAAATAGATTTTTAAGACGAAATGCAACACTTTCCAGTTTATAAACCAAGAGGTGCTTATTATTTTTTTATCTTCTGAACTGAAAACTCAGCACACATTTTAAAGATCAAGTTGTGATCTGTCTGCCTCTAGTCTCTTCACCATGATAGGGAGGCCATCAAAGTATCCTCTGTCCATCACAAATATTCTGCTTTCAGCAGAGAGGCTTAACGTGTTACCTTAAAAATAACATACACTAGTAGGCAGCGATTCTCTCTGTAAAGTCTTGAGAGAGACTTGATCAATATTATCTCATTTTCAGAACGTATACAAAGTTTTATTACAAAAAGCAGATACTGTGATGACTTTTAAAGCGCTCCAAGATGGTCAGGTATGGCTTCAGGGTGAGATACAACAATACAATAATTAATATAAAAAGCCATGAAACTGAAGAGTTGTGGTTGAAAACTGCAGCACTTAATCTGGCACTAGTCCAGAGGCAGGAAACAAAAGCAACATTTATCATGTAGGAGACAATAATACAAGCAGCAAAAAGGATTACGTGCCCGAATGAAAGGGAGCCAAAGAAAGATGAAAACAAATGATTGAAGATTATATGATATGATTACACCATATTCCCTTGATGCAGAGCCATAAGTGAGCCATGGTTTCTTCCCAAACAGTGAAGTGTGTCCATTACTCTAGACAGCATGTTGTTTACCTCAGAGAGGCCTTCGCACTGAACATGAGCCTGGATCCACTCCAGCCTATCTGAATTTTCTTTCTCTCGCACTCCTTCATTTACTTGAGAACATAATTCTTCTGCTTTTTCAAGAGCATGCTTCAAGTGACTGTGGTCAGGATGGTTTTCAGGAGTGTTTTCTATTATCTACAGGTAAATAAAATATGTTAGCTTTTTCTATTATCTGCATTTAAAATATATTAATATTGAGAACCCTAAATTTCTGTTTTATTTCTTCATTTTCATCAGAGCTGGTCAGAGGCTTCCACATTTCTCTTCCTGCTTGACAAACATGAAAAATAAGAGACAAACTCATAGTTGGTAGGTGAACAGCTGTCTACATCACATCAGTGCACTACTCACTCTTCTGACATAACTATGCAAGTTTCAGCCATAAACAGAAACACAGCTGATCATAGAATCTCTTAAACGACAACATCCAATCTGTAACTAGATTCATTTCTACGAAAGTCTGGGCTCAATTCAACAGTACTATTAAAGACAGTGAGTGTTAGGCAGCAAATAAAAGTTAGGAAAGGGTTGCAAGTTATCCAGTAATGTAAGCTGCAATGATTTGGCATTCAGGATTGTATACTGAATGTCATTTCTGAGACTATGAGGAAGGAATGATACCACATAGAAAGGCAAAGATGAGCATAAGGTAGATCCAATACTTCAATTTTCTGAATTTCAAATTTTTCATTCAGCTTTGATTGCCTTCTGGTTCTTTGTGTGCAAGCAAGTTTCACCTCTATTTCTTGCAGAAATCCAGAGACATTTTGTTGAAGGCAAATGAGTTACTGCATTTGCTCTAGTGTGATAAAAGATTGAAAGGCAGCCCACTTTCCCTAGCATATCAGATATCTAATAGTGACAATGTAGGGAAACTATCCTGTAATTAAGCTACAAGCAAAGCAGCATCAAAAACATCATCTTTGCAAAAGAACATACATTTTTAATTATTAGTGGGTATCTTGTTACCCGTTGCATAGGCTTTAGTAGAAAACTTGATAGTGGCATTCCTTTACAGCGAGGATCCATTGCTAACCTCTGAAACATTAGAGAGGTAAAATGGTGTTAGTCAATTTGCTTAAAATCCAGCAAAATAAGGAAAAGGTAATGCAACAAATGAACATAATGCCTCAACTAAATCCATTAGGTCACAAACAATGTCACTGCATTAGAATTTCTTGTGTTTTTTAAAATGTATTCTTCACCTAACTTGTCAGCACAAGTAAAATGCACCTCCTCGCCACAATTTGTTCAGTTCTCAGCATATTACTGCAAGACCATTGCTGAAGTAATTATTTTACAGCTGTACCGCTGTACAGAAAAAAAGTATTCCTTTAACAAAAAGAGCATTTCTTCAGTGAGTGCTTAAGTCTCTTCATTCTTAAGACTCCTCATTCTAATCCAACATACAGCACTATTTCAGATAATGGTTTGGAAGTCTACAATGCAGTTTATGGCATACAAAACACATGGTGAATGCTTCTTTTCTTACTTTTACAAACTCCTTGAATTCGGGGACTTCATCTGTTTTCTGCTGAATGAGTGCTGCCCCGTTGAGCTGGCAGCTACAGAACCGAATGTATGGCTGCATGTGTGGCAGCTGAGCTGTCAGGATGTCACCAATCATTTTCACTGGCATCTTCTCTCCAGACATCTTCTTACGCACACGCAAGGCCCTAAGCATGAAAAGGTCATGTGTGTTTGATAAGTCAGCAGACCTCTAAATAATGATTTGTGATCTATGAAATAGGTCGGTTGATTCTTATTCATTACTGAAATGAACAGTATGACCTCTGGATAATAAACAGATAAGCCACAGGACCTATTGCATATCATTAGAACATAATAATCAAAACTGCACCCCCAGCCAACGTAAGTTTTCCCTCTTGTGATCACCAATCTATAATTTTACATTAACTTAATGCAAAGCCAGATCAGATACAGTGTAGGAAGGAATGTAATTACTCTTTCTATTAGAAAGAGTATACAGACATGCTCTTGAACAAGGGGTAAAAACCTTACAACCACCTTGGGCCAAAAGCTATTTCTAGTTTCTAGCCTGCTTTCATAAGGAAAAGCATTTTATTGCCATTGGGTATTTTATTATCAAACCACATGTCTCTGCCCTATCACTGTCATAACTTGCCATTTTGTGGGCCATTTCCAAACACATTACAAAAACAAAAGGTAACCCAAAGTTACAAAATTCCAACACTTTCAACAAAAATTAGCAAATCAGTAGGAAAAATAAAGGAGCTATATTAATACTCATGCTTTTTAAAATGCAGGTGTTACTCATTTTGTTGGGCAATGCCCAAAAGAAGCAATTTGTACTTGCCATCAAGTAAGTTCTGATTTATCTTATAGTGTCTCAGGTTTGCATAACTTGACCTCTTTATCAAAAAAAGAGGCTTTCCCTCCTGCTGAAATAACAAGGATAGGTGAGAAAGATGAGGGAAGGAAGATGGGATCTGGCAGAGGCCACTGAGATTGAAGGGGGAAATAAGGGTACACGCACTGTGTGGAGTTTCATGGTAGAGAGTTGGGGTTGCAGCAGTTGGAGTCTTTGGTAGGAAGGGTGTACACTGGGCACAGATCCATAGCAAACCAGGCTTTGTTGGCACTGCTTCTCACAAAACAGCTCATTCGGGTGTTAAAAAGTTTACAGTAACTAAAGGAATACATCAGGCAACTCAGAATAAGGGTGGCAGTGAACGTTGGTTGTAGTTTGCTTCCCATTCACAGATAAAGGGACTGGAATTCGGTATGGGGCTGTGACTGAGAGGCACTACTCTTCAGGAGAAGCTGACCTTTACTTCTGCAGCGCAGGTACCCTTAGAGCAAATGCAGCTAAAAGAGGAGGCCCGTGATTTTGTAGTTGATAGAGGAAAAAGAAACAACAAAAACCAAAGAACTTACTTCAGTAGTTTTATATTGCACATAATCAGCTCCTTCCAATTAACAAAAATCATAGCAACTTCCTTTTCTGTTAGCAGCTCAGATTCCATTAGTGGTTTCTGGAAGATCTACAGATTCAGAAAATCAAGCAATTTAGAAAATATATGTTAAATATAATCAATGTTGCTAAGACTGATGATGCTTACTTCCTTAGTCTAGAAGTGAGACAACTTTACATCAGAGTAGCACAGTAGAACAGAACTCAATCATGCCCAGTGCCCACTGTCACATCTACCTAATAATACCTTTGTGAGTAGCTTATTTCTTTGAAAGATAATAATCTGAATTGGTCTCAGTGGTTGTTCACTGTGGCCTAGATATTCTGTTTTAACCTTGGGAATTTTAGTGACAGGTCTCCTGTGAAATAGCCCAGGGTTACTTTGATAAACAACTGAAAATACGTTTTACTTTGGACTCCTTTGTGGAAGTTCTGATTTATCTCAGTTGTCTCAGACTTGCATAACTTGACCTCCTTTTCAAAGAAAAGGCTTTCCCTCGCTGTCAAAAGAACTTCAAAAACATGAATGAATGAACCCTGCTCCTAAACATGCTGTGTCTCCTTACCTCTGTGACCAACTGCAAATCATTTACATAGTTCTCTTCTGTGACAATGAGCTCATGGATGTATCCCTGCCTTTTTCTTTCAGTAGGTGTCAGCATATCCAGAAGATGCAAATCTGCACACCCTGGAAAACACAAAAGAATCCTGGATTTTACTTATAGCGGTTTTCAAATTGATCCGGATCTGCAGAGGTTCAAGTAATGCTTAATGAACAGTAACTTCTGCCTGTTCATTTAATCATAATTCACACGTAATGACACAGCACTTACAATCTTTCATCTTTTAGTGAATAAAAATGTCATTAACTTTTTTTTTTATTATTATTTAAATCAAAGTCATTTCTAGATGATAGCAAGTTAACAAGGCAAGTGAATGGAGGTCCCATTAAAATGAAAGCATGCAGACCAGAAAGAACTAAAAGCAGACCTCCCTGTGGCATGAACAGCATTTCTAAATGTTTCTTCTCTGGTAGCAAAGCTTAAAAGTCCCCTTCACCACTACCTGCCCATTTCCAACCTCACTCCGATGTTCACTGTTGCCCTTAGTTGTGTCGTTCAGCTGGAACCACACTGTAAAATAAATCCCCAAACGGATCACTGTTAATAAAAAGGGGACAGAGACTTCACCTGGAATTAATGCCAAAAAACATATATATTTATCCTAAGAGGGAGCAGAATTAAGGAAGAGAACTGCAGTGACAATGCTCTGATGAGCTCTTTAGATTTTCAGCTCTCAGCTCTGAATTCAAGTTTAACCTTTATTATTGAAGTCAAAATAGGCATCCTCATCAAAGCAGGGTTTATTTACTTCTTCACACTTCAGTTAAAAACTGCTGCAGAAGTCTTGAAGGGATTGAGCCAAAACTCATGAAGGTCAGTGGAGTCAACTCACAGATCTCACTAGTTTACAGACTGAGCCAGTGGGGTTGATTGATTGACGTTCTATACCTTAAAAAGCAGGAGGAAATCTTATAACTAAGAACACACCTTCCATCAAGTTTGTCCTTCTGCTTTTCCAAACCACCTTCTGTGTAAATTCTAGGATTTTTATACTATAAGCGTATTCCAATTGTCACATTCTATTTTCTATTCTGCATTACAACAGAATACTTAGTTACTTTCTTCTTTCCTGTAGATCCCCTGTATGTTTCATCACAGCTCAATTGAATTCTTCTGAAATTGCCAAGGAAAACGCTTTCTTCCTGTTTCACTTCTAACAGCACTTATAACTGTTCTGCATAAAATACAACGCATTCCAGAATTGTTTTGAAACGGGTTTAAAACGGCTTTCAAGAAATACTACCTACAATTACTTTGATACAATCAAAATACTTCGTTTTAATTTCTTTTCCCCCACCCCTCAACAAAGTATTTGGCATTTCAGTATTCAGTACATTACTTATTGAAATAGATTTTCCACATGGAGAAAAATCTGACTGAAAAACATTCAATGAGACCTTCACTTCATGGTGTTTAAAATGGTGAGAGCTTTTTTATTTAACTGCTCACCAGCATCAGTCCATGACTCCAACACAATGTGATCTAACAGGAATGCTTTTAGATCAGATGTTCTCAAGCGCTTTCATTTAGTGAACTGCTGCTGCTTCTAATCATATCACACCGTAGTCAACTTAGATAGTATCTACTGCATCTTCAGCTTCCCAAACGTAATTCAGGACCTGACTCTGCACTACACAACTGGCAAGGTCCACCAGATATCACCATTAAATTCCTCATGAATGCCTTGGAACAGGTTGCTTTCACTAAACTGTGCTCCAGAAAAAAGATAGATTTCTTTAAAAAATAAAAATAAAAAAGAAGGTGAACTGTTTTCCTCTATAAGTAAGCAGCTGAATACATATCAGATTGTCAGCGTAGCACACTGAAAATGCTCCTCTGAAATGCTTGTATTGCAGTCCTTTCAAAGATTCAATTCAAACTTTGCTTGGAATTAAAAAAGTTGGCTCTGAGAAGTGTTAATTAGCAACTTCAAGCCAAAATAATCAGAATTCTCACTATTTTTCCAAAGTCAGAAGTTTCAATTCTGTTTAATAAGCGACTGCTTTCAAAGCATTCTCTTAGTTAGCATGTACATCACCATTCTAATTAACAGAATCAGTTCTCCCCACGAAGCATCAGCTTCATTAGAAGTCAACAAAATGTTTAATGATTTTTCTCTAGAGGCTGAGGAGTTTTAGTGTTCAAAGATGCCGATGACCTTGGCTTGAAGTGCTGTTTCCAACCACCACCAGCCTTTAGATGGAAGGATTTAACATTTCGAACTATTACATTCCAATGGCCAGTTTGACAGATAGCCAGCTGGGACTTAAATGGGTTACTCCAAACATCAATGGAGGGTTCAACCTTGAGTGCTAAGTATTTGGGGAAACTGCCTACTGCAGCTACTGCAGAAAATGCACGAGAGACTTTTCTCACAAGGGATTTTCTTCATTAGGTGCACAAGTATTAAGAACTGCCTCATCTTTGTATCAAAAATAACAAGCAAGAACTCTGTTCTTTTACAGGGTGTAATGTCAGGGCCATGCAGCTCTAGCTGGTTATTCATGTAAGCCAAAGTACTGCATAAAGTACTTTTATGTACATCCAAATTCCATGTGCAGCTGAAATAACACCATTCCCAGGTCCTTACCTCAGTGTAGAACCAGTTAATGTTTCTAGCTTAAAGCTCACAAGTAGTCACCATTCAAGTACTTAAGACTAGGCACTCTATTCTACCTTTTAGGTTATCGGATACCATTCCTTTCTATTTTCTTTCCCACTCTGGAGCTGGATATCATCTGAAAGATTGCAGAAGCTGAATTTGAAACTTTAACTACCAAAAAACATAGTAAGTGCAGAAAATAATGGAGAAATCATGATATCCAGCATGTTCACAGTGGCCCAGTCTGCAATGGTAAGATTGATCACAGTAGACAGGAATCCACTCTGTTGTCATAGAACCATAGAACTGGATTAGAAGGGACCTTAAAGATCATCCAGTTCCAACAGGTTGCTATTACAGGGAACCAGAAGCAGTAAAAAATTACATCACAGTTTTCCTCCAAAACATTAAGTGAGGCAAAACAGTACTCCTGGCATCACAATAGCATTTCTTCACTCAAAGCACAGCATCTGAACATTCATTCTTCTTATCAACTGGCTTCACATGCAAACACCAATTTCCTGTGAACACCCTGTGGTCTGGACTCACTACTGAGAGACTATTTCAGGCTTTTGATGAGGACGGCTCATACACTGGTGATCCAACAGATCTTTCCTCCTCTACCTTCTGTAATGCAAAATCCCATTTCACACCCATTTTCAGTGATTTCAGTATGTTCAGAATTTCTGAACAAGACTGTTATACCCATTTATCAGTAGAGCAGAGTGTTTTCCTCTGGGAAGTAGAGAAGAGTCACAAAGTAAGTCTGGAAAGTCAAGTTGCAAACTAGTAAACAGTATTTCATTTTTGCTGAGAGGTCACCTATAGCATGTGTTTCCTCCTGTTCACAACAATCAATCAGCTATCAACAAGTGAAGGGGCTGCCACTGCCAATCCACACAGACCTAACAGCATCTTGAGGATCTTTTGTAGCAATTCCTGTTGTCTGAATTAACAAAGTCCTGGACTAGTTTATGTTGCACCAATAAACTGTAACTCTCACCTTTGAATTATGGACTGATTATTATCAGGACTGATCTTGAGCCCCTGACCACTTTCTTCACTGTAACAGCACATCAATCAAGAGCAACAGCCAGAGGTCCAGGCTGACGGAACAGCACAACCCAGCTTCACATTGTCTTCACAAAAATAAAGATGCTATATAGGTACTACACTTGAAGTCAGAAATGGGGCGTCTTATATTCTAAGAGTTCAAATATTTCATTAATTTTTCACTTTCTCATGCTGACCTCCACCCATTACCTTTTCATGGCTCCAGGTCTTCGCCTCAAAAAAAAAAAAAAAAAAAAAAAAAGTAATGTGAAGGAATTGAACCAGATGGACTTCAATGGAATTAATCCAACATACAAAACAATTCAGCCGAGAAATGCACTTGGCAGAGATGACTACGATAGGGGACAAAAATCCATGAAATCAGGTTTCAGCAAGCTAGATCAGGATGCAAAAAACTGCTATCCATGATACTGATGTGAGCCCAGTGCAGAGCAGCACTTCAGTAGTGATGGCATCAGCTCATGGCTGTGTGGGCATCGTTGGGGCTGGCAGCATCAGCTCAGCACTCAGTGGGTACAAATGGGCACCATGATGGGCCAAATGCAAGTTGGGATCAGAGTAGAGCAGAAGCACTGAGCTTTCTTCTTACTGCTAGGTAAAGCTGCCAATGAGGGGACACTGAAAAAGGTGAGCTATAAACAAAGGAGAATGATAAGCTTATGCTGGAACATGGAACCAAGTTCTGTGATCATGAAGCAATGTAACGCTATGGTGACTCCAACCCTTTCTAGAAGCTGTATATTCACTTGCTGTAAAATTACCTCAGGTATAAAAACCTTTCCATTTAAAGACACTAGCAGATACATTATCCATGAAATACTCAATTGAAATAATTCTGCAAGAATACAGAATAATTCTGTGAATACAGACTTCTTTTTTCCCCCTCGAGATAAACAGAACAACTCTAAAGGAAAAGAACCGCCAGAAGTAAAAGCACTCTCTAAATGCAGTCTTATCTACATCTCTCAAGTGACGGCTCCTTTTCCTGATTTCCTGCTGCAATGGGAAAAGGTACTTCACAAATGAAAGCTGATATAAAGAATGCATTCAACTGATTAGGCAGCCACAAGGCTGCTCCTAATGCTGACTTAAATTGTAAATCAAAATGAAAATCATCTGAATGATTTCTTATCTTTGTCTATGTAGATCACGGAAATGTTATTTCAGCCTTGATCAAGATTAGCATTTGTTGGCTTTATAGCCACAAATCAAAGAACTGAAGAGACAAGAGTGTGGGCACATCTCTGCATAAGGAGATAAGTCTCCACATAACAGGAGATAGGTGTATTCTGGGAGGTAATTGCGTGGTTTTAGGAGACTAAAGAGCTTCTCAGATGAACCACTAAGGAAAGAAGAGTCAAAACTGAATTGAGACACAATCCTGAGAAACTATTATTTTTGATGGATTATTTCAATTTTCTTTACTAAGGAACTACTTTCATATTCTTTCTCACATATATTAATAAAAATACAGATGGGTAAGGGAGAATATGTGCAATGACATTTTAATATAATCACAGAATCATATCGTAGCTGTAGAATGGCCTGGGTTGCAAAGGACCACAATGATCATCCAATGATCAACCCCCTGCTGTGTGCAGGGTTGCCAACTACCAGACCAGGCTGCCCAGAGCCACATCCAGCCTGGCCTTGAATGCCTCCAGGGATGGGGCATCCACAGCCTCCTCGGGCAACTTGATCCAGTGCATCACCACCCCATGTGAAAAACCTTCCCCTAATATTGAACCTAAAACCTCCCGACTCAGTATAAAACTGCTTTCCCTTGTCCTATTACTATCCACCCCCACAAGCAGTTGTACCCCCTCCCTGTTTAAACACTCCCTTCAAGTACTGGAAGGCCAGAATGAGGTCTCCCAGGAGTCTTCTGTTCTCTAAGCTAGACAAGCCCAGTTCTTTCAACCTTTCTTCACACGAGAGGTGCTCCAGCTCTCTGATCATTAGTGGCCCTCCTCTGGACTTGTTCCAAGAGCTCCGCATCTTTCTTGTACTGAGGGCCCCAATTTTCCCTGCTACCCAGTGGAAATGACTGATAGTAAGTACATTCAAACACTACCATGCTGATCTATACTAGCATGCATAAGAATTTTTAATAATTGAGTAAATAAACATTATAGGCCTTTCTACAATAAACTTCATTACAAGCCACAGTGGTCTGAATATCTTTGTCTGGGACATTTTAAATGTGTTTTGAGGTTTTTAGGAGTTAAGTGTTCTCAGGCATAGACTGATTTATAAGATGTTGCTCAGTTGAGTAATACACAGCACTCTTCTGTACAAGGAATCCTGGCACAACATAAACCAGTGTGTGTATCTACAGAAGGACAGCTTCAGTCTGTTCTATCCAATTCAGTGGAAAATTGACCTCAGGAACTTCTAGGGCACTGTGATTCTGAATATCTTTCATGAAACATCATTCTCAGTGTTTTCAAGAAGCATGTTAGAAAACATAGAACCTGCAGATATTGTAATAGTTTTATTTTTTCTCCCTTAATGTAAGAATAATTTTAAAAAGCAGCATCTGAACATCCTATATCCAAAGTATTGCCAATATTTCAATATGTAGAGAAAGTGTGTATCTGGCCTGAAGTCATAAAACCCACAGAGTCCCTTAGGACAAAAGCTTTTAGTCAAGTTATAAATCTTTCAACACAATAGCTCATTATGGGAACATAGAGATACCCTTTCATTAAAATAACATTTTAATGCATGAAATATTGAAATAATGGAGGAGAATCTGCTACATAGTTCTCAGCAAGCAAAACAATGGTAACTGAAAAATACAAGTATTAAGTTATGTTCAATTTCTGTCAGGTACGAGGCAGCACTGTGTTCAGCAAATGGCTACATTGAAGAAGAAAACCTTTTTTCTATGGCAGAGTGATAAAGGAAAAAATGTGCATGTTAGATACTACCTAAAAACAATGTCCAAAATCTGTGCAATTGTGCATGTTTTAAGACTAGAGCTTCTGGCATACAATGCAGAGCCTAGGTCAATGTAAACCCACGGTAAAATAAAAAAGTATACTTAATATATCTACTAGCATAGTGTCAAAAAGTACCTACTATTCCGTAACACGTAGAAGGCAATGAATAGAGAAAGAAAGGTGCAAAAGTTTGCAGCTGATCACAATTATAGTCAAATAATATTCAAAGTAACAACACGGGTGTCATTCAGAAATTAAACAGGAGGGCTTCAGGCTATTCTGGTGGCAAATTCACTACATGCACTAATGCTATTTGGTGAATTCTGCGTGTACACGGCAACAAGACAACAAACACATTTTAGTCTAGCTTTTATATGAAGAATTTAATTATCTATACATGTGACTAATTTTAAAGGCTGTATTACAGTTGTTAAAGCTGCAGGTTTTTATATATTTATATATTTTACATTCATATTGATGAAATACTGAAGTGCAATTGAATATGGAGCTTCACTTGTTCTTTGCACTGCATGGTGGGTCAGAAGGAGGGAGACGGGGCAGGATTAGAAATTCTACAACACTGCCAGCATGAAATATAGAAATAAGTGAAGTACATAAAACAGAAGATAACTAAATGGTAAAGTAATTAGTATAAATGCTATATTGTGCTTGAGGCGTTGGGTAGAGAGGGTTTCTGCACTGACAGCACCAGGCATTTCATCAAGAGCTTGTAACTAATGCTGGAAAGGCAAACATGGCTTAGCTACAGCACATCTACTACATATATTTGACCGTAAGCTCCATTTAATATTAATTTGTATAAATTCCACAGTCTAGTTTTAAAAAAAATGTAAACATTGGAAATTAATTGCAGGGAGATATTTCTATACATTCTTTCTTGTCAGGAAAATTACTTGTTCAAAAAGTGTTGTTCAATAGTCACGAGAAAGTAAAAATGAAAAACCAAACTCCACGAACTTCATGTAACCAAGATGAAAAAAAATAAGAAGTTAATGCTCAAACATCACATGAATGCAGCGTTCTATTGATTTTTGACACAAAAATGCAAAAACTGAAACATCTGAGACAAACACAAACCAGGATGTTTTCTAATCGTATGCAGCTACAAGTAATGTGCAAAATAAGATTAACATAACTGGGATAACAACATTATGCAAGGTTAATAACTCTTGCATCGGAAGGAAGTTAATTTCTTCTCTCCACAATGTATTACACACTCAACAAGGAACACCTGATACATACAGTACAAGAACTACAACAAAATACCTTATCTGCAATTGGGCGCATTTAAAGTTCCTTAAAATGATTTAACTCCTTCTGTTCTTTTGTAATAATTAAAAAAAATAAAATAAAAAAAAAAATAAAGACATATTGACAACACTGGACAAGCGAACAATAAAAAAGAAAGATACATAAAATCTCAAATTTATGGACATTTGGAACAAATTTAACAGCACATGCAGCATTCCTTGATAGTGGGTCTTTTTGCACAAACGAGATTAAAATGAAGAAATTTAATTTATACTTCTCCTTTAAAAGGCTAAAATATATATTTTAAAATAATTTTAAAACTGCAAAAGCACCTGTGCAAAGGTGGAAAAATTAGTTTGGTAACTATGAAAGCCACAAAAGGACCCACTATCCTCTGATTTTTTGTTGTTTTTTTTTTTTTCGTTTGTTTGTTTGTTTCATTTAATTTTGCGTCTATATCTGCAGGTAATTAACTCAAACATTGTGATTACATGCAACTAATGTAAAATGAGGTAAACTGCTCTGCAGTGTGTTCTTCTACTCAGAAGGCAGTAGATGATCATGCTGGAAGCCACATGATCAAGGCTGCATCTCCCATCATCCCTCTGGGCAGTGATATGGGATAGTGGGTCTCTTTGAGGACTTTCAAGCCTGAGTGGGGGATGGACAACATATGATTCCTAGAAAAAGGAGGAAAACAACACATAAGCAAAACAAAACAATGAGCAAATTCAAGCTAGGAAAATGAGTCAGGCATGTAAACAGCATGGTGCAAAAATGATAAAAGGTAACATGCTACAAAGGGGATGGGAACTAAAAATAAAACAAACATAAAATAAGGTTTGCATTACAGAAGGTCTTCAAAGAGACTTTGCCAAGTGCAGCAGTGGTGAAGCATTGAGTTCTGCAAACCACAGCAGAATCACAGCAATGCTGCATGTTTCGTCTTAAAGTACTACATAAATAATCACAGCATGGCAGCAGAGAGGGTCACTTACATTGCTGGCTTGGGTCCATATCTGTTGTCAGCTTCACATAGTTGGATGGGAAGAGACCCACTTGTCCATTCACCTCCCCTTTCCACCAGTCTGGGTCTTCCTTGTTAAGGACGTTTATAATCTGGCCTTTATTGAATGCTAGCTCATCATCATTCTGTGCAGTGTAGTCATACATGCCAATTACTTGGCACACTGTAAGATAAAGGAAGAGTTCTGTAGCACTGGTAACGTTTCAGCAAAGCTTAAACACTGCAGATACCACAGTAAAGTTCCATGATAGTGCACTGATCTACACTGGCAGTGCTGTGCTCTTGCCCCTCTCTCCTCTGTCTCTGTATCAGAATTTATCCAAGTCCTTCACAATTTGGCTCACGGTTATTCAAAAAACAAAGACCTTCCACATAGCTTTACCCTCTCAGTCAGCCTACTAAGGGGTCATTACCACAATATGAAGGACAGAGCACAACAGTGTAAATGAGAACAGTGTAATCCACTGGAACTGCACCCAAAATATCTTTGATGGAGAGTGCTCAACAGTGAGAGACTGGAAAAATTTAGAATTTAACACTTAAGGGATGCTAGCTTTCTACTGAAACTTCAGCTTTACGTACAGATATTTCTGTCTATAAAAGCACCAAACTCATAATGAATTTATAAAATTAGCATTTTGCATCCTCACCACCCTGTTCTAAATAAGTATCCTTTCCAGCTGAACCACTCAATGGACAGAAAAGTTTAGGAAACATTTTAAGTTCAATTATTTGAGAAAGGCACTGCTTTCCAATTAGCACTGGCCACGCTGAACAGACCTATAACTCAAGAGAAAGGCAACGGTGATACTCTTGTGCTGCCCCATAGGCAACAGGAACATAAAAACCTTGGAAAGATGAAAAAAGTAAAAAGCTACAAGGTCATTTAGGGTGTCCAGGCTCCATGGGACTGTTGCCAGAAGCATTTTTTCTATTTTCTTACTATAAAACTCATCAAACCTGGATGGTTCCCAGGATACAGTGGTTTCTGTTCAGTTATAATAGAGCAATTTTCTTAATTCTCTAAAGCAGGAGGGCTGTTTATTTAAGTTATATAATTTCCTCTATTTCTTCTTGCCAAGACACAGGGCTTCTGGTATTTTGCCTTAAGACACAACATTGCTGGCTAAATTAGCCTTCCTGTCATGTTGTCTCTATTCTCAATCTACAGTTTTCTTGAATTTTTGTTCTTGGCATAGCCAGCAAATTAATTAAATTTGTCAAACAGTTCCTTCCTCTTTTAGGAATTTATATTCCAGAAATTATTCAGTTCCCCTTAGTTAATATTTTGTCTGTTTGCAAACCTCATAATCAAATATATATAATATTTTTATTATATATATATATATTATTTATATATTATTTATATATAAAATATCTAACATTTAATATATATAACTATATATTTAACAGGACCTAAGCATATATCTCAAGATTTCATTTAGTTACTTGCAAGAGACAATAAAATAATTCTAATTAAAATGTAAAAGTTAATAAAAAATATAAAGTCAAGGGGTATTCACTATTACTCATCACATCTAATACATCAACTCTCCAAAGAGCACATTTCCCTAGCATACTGGATATAAAATGCATATTATGGCATATTATGGGGCTAATGTAAGTTAAAATGTATGAGCAGCACTGATGTTCATATTTCACTTTAAAGATCTATGAACCTGTTTTACAACATTCTTGTTAAATGTTTACAGGCTATTACTAAAATTAGGAACAATAAAAAGCTTAAACTAGATCATACTTGAGAAAAGTGGGTACATTAACAGATTTGTAACCCATTCAAGAGTTTCTTTGTTCCAAGACTTTTCATTCAGATTATTCTCCTCTATTTAAAAGAATTTCATGGAATTTGGTGCTGACTGGTGGAATCATCAGAATATCTAAATGGGATCTCAAGAACCACCTATAACTTTGGGAGGTGATTTAAGAGGGTTTTGAAGAGATGGGACTCCTCCACTGAGCTTGAAGAAGTGACCTCATCTTCATCTTGCTTACACCTGGTCACACAGCTTAGAAAGCACTTCAGTCTTATATAAAAAGCTCGTCAAGTAGTCCCAGAAAGTTAGTTCTTCAATTATGTTAAACAACTAACAGCAACAGCTCCAAAAGCCATTACTAACTACAGAAGTAAGCTAAAGCTTTCTCTGAGCTCCGGTGTTTTAGCTCTTTGTTTCCCTTTTTGAAAGATTTTGCCTGTTGAATAATACTAGTCAATGGCAGAAGGAATCCAGGTTCTCATGGTACACCCACGATCAGTACAAGATATAATGTTGACTTTCTTCCTTTAAACATGCAGAATGGTTAAAATGTGTTTCTAACTCTTCCTGTACTGTGAACCTCCTTGTGCCTGGCTAGTTAGAGTAGCATTAACGGCTCTTCTCATTTCTCAGAACCAGGAAGGAGACATTCTTGATGCAAGTTTTGAACAGGGTAAGTATGAAGGAATTGGAAATGAAGAAAACATCCAAAGTATAAAACAAAAGAGTCCATGCAAAAGAATTTTCAGAAAGGTTTAAAGCCATGCAGTTTGCATCACAGTATGATACACAGAAAGCCTATGCATCAAAACAAACAAAATGGCAGAAGAAAAGGAGGCTCCTGATGGATCTGTTGCCTTTAAAACCCAGACAGACATGACACACTCTTACACTCTTCACAGAGAACCAACTTGAGCACAATTTTATCCTTCTGGACAGTTTTCTTCAAGCTTTCCATGTCTTTTGCTATAATACGACTTCTCACTAAAACACTCCCTCCATAAAGGTGCTTCTCAAACATTAACCTCTTAACATTAACCACACAGTAAGTTAGACCATCTATCATATACTATGTCAAGATGGTCCTATTCCTTCTTCTCACTCTCCAAAATTACAGGTCCATAACAATGCTGCATTTGATTAGAATGAATGGCATTAAGATTTCCATGTTCTATAGGCAATGAGAAATGAGCTACAAAATTTATTCTGTAAGTTTTATTAGCATGCGTCAAAAGTCCCAAACTGTCAAACTTGAAATAATAACCCAAAAAATTCCCTTCACATTGAGATATTGTGTCTCAGTGCTAAGAGACCAATTTAACTACAGAACACAAAATCATTGACAACTGCCTCAAATTTTTGGGTATTATGGAAGAAAAGAAACTATTCTACACATTTTTGATTGTCAGGAATCTCCTTTACCGGGTACTACAAAACTAGTAAACTCAAAATGGTGACTACAATGGTAAATATTTGATGCTCGTAATTAATGTTAGAAGTAAATTATATGCATTACAACAGCAACTCCATTAAACGCACTGCTTACCTGAAGGTAATGCTGTTGATTTAGGTAGCTCGGTTGGTGTAGTTTTACTGGTACCAGGGCTCAAAAGTTTTACATAATTAGCAGGAAACCATCCTATTTGTCGTTTTTTCCCTCGTGCCTGGTTAAAAAAAAAAAAAAAAAAAAAGGAAAAAAAAAAAGGAAACAATTCTTATAGGAGGAATAAGCATACCAATAGAACCTTAGTCAAGGCTATTCAGCCAATACCTTAACAACATGCAGGCACACAAATGATTTCAAGTAAAATTAATTTTATAAGTAAACTGTCAGCTGTTGTCATGGTGACAGTTCAATATTATGATGCTTCCCATTAGGAAGCAAACTTTTATTACAACTTAGTTACTACTAACTTAAGTCTAGTATTAAATGTGGAGGTTGGTGGCCTGGAGTTGGATCTTGATGATCCTTGAGGTCCCTTCCAACCTAATCCATTCTATGATTCCATGAACTGAAGTCAATTTTCACTTAAGTTTTCCTACTTCGTGTGCTTTACAAATAAAACTACAATACTGCTCCTTCTAAAAGATTTTGATTTTTTTTTAAACCTTAACTCTAGAATGCTAGGCTTGGTATCACAATAATGAATAGCAGCATTAAAATGCTTTCTCATTATGCCAGTAATTGTTTTTAAATTGATATCTAGAGTGTAATAGTTTAATTAGAGATTAAAAATCTCAATTACCTCTTTTCTTTCAAGCAACAGTTTTTAAACGGTTTAACAAGGTCAAACACCCAGCATCCAGGAAAATGAACAGGAGAGCAGATTGCAGGCTGGGTCTGATTCATGAGATGGTATTCCCACCTCACAGTGAAGCAATACGGTATTCTGCCATTCTCCAAAGCTGTTTCAATTTCAATGAATTAGAATGAAAAGGCATTCTACTTGTAAAAGATTAGTTGTAGAACATTTTCAAAATAACGTATCTAGTATTGATACATCATTTTGAACTATTAAAAAAAAAATCACATATTCTTTTGCACTCAATTTTATTTCAAAAAACAGTAACTCACTTGGAGCTCTCCTTCCCACCAGCCACCTGGGTTCTTCTTTCTGATAAGAATCAACTGACCAGGAGCAAGGGTGAGTTGTTCTGGACCCGTTGCTGTGTAAGAGGCAATAACTTGGGCAATTTCTGTTAAAGCAGGAAGAAAAAAAGAGTTAATCTGAAAAAAAAATTAACATACTGTATTCAAGATTGAGTCTGCTATTATCACTGGCAAAGTATATCCATTTTGAATTTTTTTCCATTAAACTCTAATGTATCTACATAGTTTCTCGAATACAAACTATAATTATGAAACAGATTAGTAGTTCCTCCTTAAAAAGTTCACAGCTGTACAGGAATAAGACAACAGAGGTGTAACAGCTGTATAGGTAGGATACAAAAAAATGTCTGAAATAGAGAAGAATAATGACCATCATTAGAGCCATGTGGCTCTTAAAATCAAGTATCATAAATATTGTTTTCCAATAAACATGTTTTTGTAGCATCAGTTTGGACTATGTTCCATATAAAGAGATAGATAGTGACGACATTATTATGAAGATGTAGTAACGGAGGTGCAAACTAACGAAGGTCTGCAAAAAATTTCTCAGCATCACAGTAGACAAAAAATGGAAGTTTCTGAAATGCAACAGGCAGGATTTATATTGAAACCTTTCTTTTGTGGACATTGTCAGAAAACTGGTGCCTTACCTAATTTACCTAGCAGCAAAAATGTGACAGGAGAGTAATGATAAGCACACAATTCTCTCTCAGTTACATAAGCCAAAGTGCAATTCACACCATTATACAGTTGTGGAAATACAGATGAAAAATTAATCACCACAAAGTTGGACAGGTTTAACCCATTTCTGAACAGATTTGAACTGACAGGAACTTATGAATGGCTGCAGTTAGGGCTGTAATGTCTGACTGATGGCTTTAAGTCAGGCTTATCATGTCATCAAAACATGGTTAAGGTGATGGAGAGAGCACATTTAATACAATGACTACTGGAAACATTTAGTAAAAGTGTGGACCAAACAGGTGATAAAAAAGCTCTTAGCTGAGAGTTAGGAAGATGCTTTACACATGAATCTGGAACTTAAAAAGTAGCATTTCAACTCTGAAAGCAGAAGATGGAAGAAAGAAACGCTAAGTAAATGCAATATTAGTAGGTAGAACAGAAAGGTCTATACAGAGAAAAGCCATTTTGTACTGTCCTGTATGGAGACAAAGCAAGCTTTGTGACAGGAAACAGCCATAATGCTAAAAGAACTACAAGATCCCTGAGTGGTAGGTTTCTCACAATTGCATCAATTCACCTACCTCAGAGTAATTCAAAAGGCAAAACAAACACCAGCAAAGAAGCTAAATGTGGGAATTGGTCATTTTTTTTTAAGAAAAAACCTCTCTCCACCATAAAAAAACATAATCTTCAACATACTGTGCCATTCTATTGAGAGGACAAAAATCTTATAGTTTGTAACTCAGAAAAAAAACAAAACAAAAAAACCAAAACATTTTTATCTATATAAGTACAATCTATGATGCTCCAGGTATCACAGATCCCCTTTCACCAACTGGTAGCATATGGAAATTTTACTGTGGACTGATCTTAATTACATGTCAATATCTAGCCCTTATGTGTCAAAGAAAAGCAGCGAGTTAGAGGAAAATATGCAGCAAAATAAGTTTGGGATTTTTGGGGGGTGGTTTGGTTTGTTTTTTTTTTTCTGTTTCTTTGAGAAAAAGAAGGGGAAAAAATAGCTTTTATTCCAGGAAGGACTTTTTGGTATATCTAAATACTGAATTACTAAGAAGAGATCCAATTCACAGCTCAGGCCAGAAGAATCTGTCCTCTACCAAAAGAGATTCACTTAGAAAAAGAAAGAAATGTCTTCTCACAAATACAGCTGCTTAAATTCCAAAAGACAGCATTTTCTTTTCTCTGTCAAACACACAGTATTATCAACACTCATTCTTTCATTCTGCTGCTTCCAGAATAAACTGGAATGTTTCACCTCATTTATTAGCATTTCACTTCTCTTGGCTGAGCTGTTGAAGTTTTTCTATGGCAAAAACATCCATGAACCTCATTGTTGAAAAATAGGCAGGACTGTTCTTAAACTGTTCTTAAATTCCAAAAAGTTCTCAATACACCTTTTGTCCACACAAACCCCAGTCTCTCCTTTGCTGAACGTTCAGATTTAGAAGATTAGTGATTATAAGGCTGGTACTCGAGTCCTGTTATGCTTCGTTCTCCCATCATAGAAACAGTAGCCAGACCTATCAGTATCTTGTCATTATTCCTACCAGGTCGAACTTTTACAGAGTAATCACATTACTCAGTGTAATTTAGTTTAACTTGATGCAAAATCATCTCTTTGGTACAGAAGCAAATAAATACACTGAGAAGAAAAAAAGAGATGCCTTCTGGAATGTTTACCAAAACCTTCTAGTGACAATGCACTTTTAAATGATCTTTGGAAAAACAGCCTTTTAAAAGGACAGCCCTTCACCTGACACCTACCCCAAGATCCAGAGGACAATGTATACCAGACTGGGGCAAAGCTGTGAGACCACAATGTGGGATGGTACTTTCATCTCAGGGACACTGGGAAACTTGAGTGGGCTTCCACCGTTCTGTTTGGTTCAGTTTACACTCATTTTTGAGCAAGCAGATTTTTATTCCCTAGCTACATATGCTACTTCATTACAGTGATGAATAGGTCATATATTATTTTAATACAAACAGTACTCATTAATGTAAAAAGCGTAACAGTGTATTTCATAAGATATAAATGACAAAGAGCAAATGATTTACTATTAGGGAAAAGGTTTTGTTCCCTCTGAATTTTTTTCACTGACTAGATATACACAGTACTTATTACAAGGTGCTGTCAGCTATATATGACTTACCAGGTTTCTTCCCTAAGCTTCCTGTTTTTCCAGCTGCTCCAGAAGCCTTGAAATAGAGAGTAAGATGTAAGTTTAGCATTCATAATTATATCTTCAGTACACTAAAATGATTTACTGTACTTCACTTTAACACACCAAACAAAGATGAGAGTAAAAAACTAAAAGGAAGTCTGTTCTTGAAGGAACTCTTACTATTTGAGATGGCAATTAATACATAGAAATAAAAAATGTTATGCACAGAAGTGGATAACTATATAAAGGTGCAGAAATCTTTCCTGAACTATCCTGCCTTTCAGTGACTGTAAACACCAATGTAATTCCAAATTACGTAGCATTTTCATTGTTTCATTGTTAACATGCGTATCTACAAAAGGTTAATGCTGCCAAGCTGAGCTTACATGACAATAGTATTTTTCAATTCTCTAATATTTAGATTGCAAATATGCCTAAAATGATGATAATCAGACATAATTATTTAAATACTGTACATATTGTGGTTCCACATTTTCTTATATGGCAAATTAGTTATTGTAGAAGTCCTTCACTGCATCCTTAAGATGAGCTATTCGAACTTTTTAGATGGTATGTGTTACATTAGTAAAAGCTCCACCATCAGTTTTTGGGCCCAGCTGAGAGCACAGGACACTCAATAATGAAGTGCTATCTGTCTGGACAAAGATAGCTATCTCCTCTGAGCATAGATGGGTTCAGATGAGGCATGAATATCCTGTCGACCAAGCCAAGACATCTCCAAGAAGAGCCTTAGTGAACACCCATGAAAAAACCAGCAAGCCATGGAAGTAGTTCTGCTTAGTTATGTTTACAAAAACAGCTATTCTGAAAAAACAAACTTAGCATAAAAAGCCATCTTAATTTACAAACTCACAGTTCTCCTGTTCAGAAAGATATCTTCCCTTAAGAACACCAGTCACTTAGAAAAAACTTATCTTTACTTATCTTTTTTTAGTGCACTTTCAGGACTAATCATATACATGCAATTAGAATATTCAAATCCAGGTGTGGTCTGGACTCTACCCTTGCACATCCCCTTCCTCAGCCATTTTGCCAACCTCTTTAGTAGATAGTCTTCGTAGGACAGAATCTCCCTATGCCCTAATTAATTATCTCAGTTTTTTTCCTAGTACACTGCCAGCATTAGCTATTACAATACAAATATCTGATACAGATGACAGCAAAAGCAAATCTAAACTGTCTTTTGAGCAGAAATACTGAACATACATAATATCCTATTGCCTTCAAGTGATGCTCACAATGCTTCAGCCTCTTCTTGATTTCACCCTCAGTATCTTCCTTACATATCTGGAGCCTACATAAATGACTGGAGGGTTTACAAAATACCCGTTCTTCTAAGGAAAAGAATGGCTTCATCCTCAATATTCTCCTTGTTAACCTGATATTTTTCAAAGCTGGAAATTTTTAATAATGAAACTAATAAAAGCAATAAGTAAAAATCTACTTGCATGACTGAGAGAACAGTGCTATTTTTAAAATATGTATTAGTTTTGAATGCCTTGACAAAATAGATTATCAGGAAAAATAACTGTTTCAAAGAGTAGGTGGCTGCTCTATTACTCCAGTGTTCTGGACACTTTCCATGCAGCTACTAAAGAAGCCTGATCTTTAAGACTGAACTATCACACTTCAAAACGCTATATTAGCAGAAAACTCAGCAGGGTTAGCATGCTTGTCCTATTAACCAGCATCCAGGTTGTCAAATTAGGCATGTAGGGACAGATAAAGAAGGAAGTGACACAGTATATTTGCAGTTCACTGGTAAACAAACAGTGACTATCTTGAGAGGGGAGTTTCAAAGTCATCTTTAACTAAACTGAGCCTGAATTCTGTCTGAATCCTTGTTAAAAAGAAGAAGAAATAAACAGAAAACCCTGTTTCAAAAATTACCTAAATTAATAACCAGTGCACTTAAAGATAGACCCAACTTCTGGTAGCCCTTGGAGAAATATATTGTATCCTTTTGTTAAGAAAAAAACAAAACAAAACAGCGGAGAGGAAATAGCTCATTTTATCTCCTTTTTGTACACCTAAGATACTAACAGGATTTGAAGATATCTTACGCCAAATGATAAAATCTTTTGAAACAGTTAAGATGAACTTGCTCTGATAATGTAATAAAACAAGGCAGTAGAATAACCAGTTCTGTTGCACAGTAATGCCCTAAGAATCCAGACTGAATAGGTTTTGACTGCTAGATGTTTTCCAGAACACTTATACAAAGTCTCATAAGCTGAGGGATCTACATTTTGGGTTTTCCAAATCTACCATATCAATTCCATATTCTAATGCAGAGTTAATTATCACATCAGTCCCGAGGAAGTATAGGGTAAAACAAAAATCTGTTACAGTTCTGTACATACCCACCTCAATTTAATGAAAACTCTGAGATTAAACCATCAAGTTGCTTACTTGAAGAACAAAGACATTCACTTTGTTAATAAGTCCAAACTTTAAAGGACAGAAAAGTCCTTAGTGCGGTTGCTTGAGGTAACTGAGTAGAACTACTGAGTGATCAGCACTGCCTTGTTTTTCAGGCTTAAGTCAACAAAGCAGAACACAGTAAACTAATTTGCTTTTTTAGCAAAATTTTTCATGATCAGCCAGCAGCTGTCCAAGCACAGCAGCACATCTGAAAGTTAAGACAGCCACCATTGTGAAATCCTCTGCAAAAATTGGCCCTGTGACCAAGCTGAATAGCAAAACCTTGTACGTGTAATGGCAATTATCCACTTGGAACAACTACTATCTCCCAGGGGGCATGTGAATCACTTCAGGAAAATAATCATCCTGAATATAAATCTCCATAAGCTCTGTGCTCTTTCCTCTTTCTTCTCATCAAGATTTTATCTGAAGATGTGGTTTTCACCAGCAAAAAGAGCAGTCAGACCACTTTTTAATAAACTGCACTTTGTGGTTTCAGGCCCAGACTAGCTGAGATCAGACAAACGTGAAACTGAGTTCTCTAATAAACACAGTTCTCTGTATTAAATGTCTGTTTCTGAGTTCTCTACAAAGACTTGCCAATATGTGTGCCTGTTCCCCATCAGACAGGACAAGCATTTGGTACACCCAGTACTTGAAGACACACAAAAGGCAGCTTAACATACCTTAATATAAATTCCCAGATTTTGAGACTAAAGTGCGTTAGGAATATCTCATGGGAAAACAAGAACAGGTGCTTCAAAAGCATTCTAAGTGAAGTTATCCTCTGTTACGTCACTGGTAGTCAGTGTAAAGGAACTAATCAGCAACTATTACGACCCATCTGTGAATTAGGCCTCACAGGGCTTCAAGAAGCTGACACTGCAAGTTCCCACTCATCAACTATGATATGAACTTACACGTATTAAGTTCTAAAGAGACTTGGGATTCAGTTTCATGATTAAATGTTCTTCCACAGACAGGGAATAAATTATCTGTATCCATATTTCTAACCATGGGGCAATCACCATCTTTGCGATACATATCATCAACTACCTACAGGGGTGAACTATAATGCATATCCTGAACTGCAAAAAGTTGTGCTTTCCTTAACCACTCTTTTCCCTGTCTCAGATGAGACAGGACCTCTATTATTCAATCAATAAATACAGTGGTTAGCTAAGTTTTATTGCCAACTAAATATTGTAACTATTATTTTCTTTTCCAAATTCATGTTTAGCGAATACATTTTCTTCCTAGTCCAAAGGGAACCCAAACGAGTCTCAAGGAAGTGCGCTTCACTTGCAAATACCACTACAACACCAAAGAAAACATAATTCCCCCAGGTCAATTTTAAAACAATTTTATGTCTCTACCTCCGAATCTTTGAGTCTCACATAATTAGATGGGAAAACTCCTGTTTTATCACCCAGTGTTCCTGTCCACCAGTCGCCGTCTTTCTTTGTCACAAGAATCATATCACCTTGCTGAAAGGTTAGGTCTCCTTGTTCAGAACTCTCGTAAGTATACATAGCAACATATTCTGCAAGAAGGAAATAGATACACAACATTGGGAAACACTTCATAAAATGTTCAATTATCATTTGCAAAGCTGAATAGAATATGATCTGACTTGAGACTAGATAGAAGATAAATTGATTACTTTATTCATGAAGCTTCAATATTTAATGTATAAAATGAAATATACAGCAGAACTAAATACAATCTATCAAAAGTCTGCCTCAGGGGAATCTTTTTGGTAAAATAGTTTGCTAGTATAATTAAAATGTACATACATTATTGCTTTGTATCATAAACTACTCTGAACATACTTCCCAGTGGTTTCTGATTTGTGCTGTTGACTAGCATTTTCAGATTTGAGGACAGAAAAAAATCTCAGTATCCAAACATCTGTAGACAGAGTCTTCATCTTACATATGCTGTTTGGCTCTCATGCACAATGAGTTCTTTCATTACTTGAAGGTTTGCATAGAGAGCACACATCTCATTGCATCTTATGAAACAGATGGCTCGGAAATGTCAAGACTAAGCCTGAATGTTTTGTTTTGTTAAAACACAGTCACCTACTTAGTATTCAAGTGCAAAAACACTAGACTGATGTTAAGTAATGCAGTGCATAACTGTATCACAGAACTACATGAAAAAAAAAACCAAAACTTTTCATAAAGAATTACAAAGAATTTTGAACAATTAATTAACATTTTAGACACAACTTGATACATCCTTATTTAATTGAGTATTAATAGACTTTACATGGACATATATTGATTACTGAAGATTATATCCTATGTTTCTTTGATCAGCTCTGGAATTAAGAACAGGTCACAGTATTGAGGAAGACTATCACGCATACTTGACAGAAATGTTCAAGTATTCCATCGCAACTGGCAGTTGTTCCATTTACTTGAACACTAAATCTGACCAAAACCCTCATCTTGACTACTGAACTTCAACAAGAATTCAAACCACAATACATTTTCTTAACAAAAGCTAAGAGATGGTTTACATAACAACTGCAGTTAAAGAAGACATACACCTGTTTGTACACAAGCACACAAACACAATAAAATTCACAATGAATGGCATAAATATGTATATTCTCTTACATTCTCTATATCTAATTAAATATGGATTTAGCATCTTCCATTATTTCTTACAAACACAGCTGTTTTGAAATGTTTTTATATAAACTGTGTACCTTTTAATACTAACATGTAACCTGAGATATCCTATACTTTACAAAAAAAAGACTTAGCATTTCCAAATTGCTTTTAATGAAATACATACTAAGCAAGACTAGTTAGACTTCAAAATAACTGATCATCCCTCTTTCAATTTTGGACAGATATTTAACATTCTCTTTTTTAAATTTCTGTAATGCTCATGTCAGTACTGTATCAAATACATCAATAACCAAATAAACTCTTCCACTTGAAATCATACGTAGAATTGTAGCTGAAAAATGCAAGCCATTCTGTAGAGATTATGTAGATGTTAATTTGTAAACTAAATTTAGATCCATTAATTTACTCTGACTGTGATTAAGTTAACCTAGCAGACATTGCACTGAAGTGGATTAGAGTGCCCACAGTCTGTCACCGCAACTTGTATGGAGACATTAACCTCCAGTTGAAGAGTGGTAACAAGCAAGAATACAAGTCTTTTAAAATCCTCCGGAGACCTGACAATTATCTATCTGTCTGCACCCCATATGCTCTGTCCTTAAAAATGAGGGGTAGCTTTGACCATACAGATCACAACTTTCAAATAAGGAAACTACCATCAGTTACAGAGAGCTTTAATGGAACAGTGGAAATGAGTATTGAGTGAAACTGAGACATTCATTAATAATTCCTCGCATCATGAATTACCTATGAATTACAAATAAACACAGCATGAAAGTGTTTTCCTGGCCCTCTGCAAAAATCCATTCTAAACAGTTCCACGGGGAACTGAACTGATACCAAAATATTTACATATGGAACACTATAAACTGTAGAAGAAATGTTCAAATACTGTTTCTGCATATAAAACATACACAAATTTTTACAAGCCTGATATTAAAACAAGCCTGTTTTGTTGATCCTGGGCTCATATTTTGCTAATACACAGACTGCTTACATTTAATCACATAGTAAAATAGTGCTAATGCCATCCAGTCTGGAATGCTTACCTTCACCTGACATAGTTGCTTTAGCTGCTGGTGATGCTACTCTTTTCAGACTAGCAGGACTTTCTGAAGAACCAGAATCCATGCTTTACAAGAGAATAACAGTTATTTAAGAAATTAAATCTCTTCAGAAGATGCTTAATGTATGTTAAAAATAAAACACATACATGTATCCTTAAGCAATTCCCTAAATTTTCTAATAAACAGTAAACTTACAAATTACATCTTTAAAGTATGATGGCTAGTTGTAGTTATAATTAAGTAACTGCATGGAATACACCATTTGTTGCCTCTCCTTATCCGTCAGAAGAGAAAAAAATCTAAAAACATTCTAATCAGTATCAGTGATGTTAATGCTGACCTCACCTTTCACAGAACTAGATTCTAATTGTTTCATCCTCCAAGAATAATGATAAGTGATTAAGCTCTGATGTATTGTATTTTATTCTGAGAAAAAGATAAGCTGAAACTTATGCAGCTATAACTCATAATGTCAAAATAGTAATTTCTTAGTTGCAAGCGACTTTTAATTAAGACTGCTGATTAAGCTTTAGGTCTATTGGTGGTGGTGCGTAGTACAAGGAGAAATGAGGTCAGCTTACATATTCCTCATCTGAATTTTCAGAGACGGGAATAAAAACCTAACAGAGAAGAGTCACATCAAAACTTTAAAACTCAAGTGAGCAACTTTTCACATTAATTTAACCAAAATAGTATTGAAGTAAAGTACAGTATAAGCATATACAATACCTTGTCGACTTCCTAATGGGGCCTGAAATAAGCTTCACATATGACTTAGGAAACCACCCCTTTTGTCCTTGAACTTCTCCAAACCACCACATATCTTGCTGCTCTAAAACTGTGATGACATCATTTTTGTTAAAATTAAGGTGGTTGTCTTTTTTTGCTCTCCAAGGATACAAAGCCTGTGCTTGAAGTCCCTCCACCTTTTCACCCTAATGCAATTTAGAGAAAAAAGAGAGAGAATTCAGCCTTGCAACACTTTTCATAAAGGCAGCTTCTTAAGGAGTTACATTCTTATACAATCTATATAGCCCCAAAATATGGTGACTTCTCATCTGTATAAAGCAAAATATGTCAGTCAAAATTACAAAGTAATACAAGAAACGCCCACAGCCCTCCTACATTTCTTTCTGTTAATGTGTAATCTCTACAATGCAAGACTATTTGGGAGTTTGCTTCTTCGTAAGTTCAACAATTAAGATATAGATACAATAAACCGTGACAAAGTTATTTTGAAAGAGTTTGAAGTAAATTTTATGGAAAACTATGCTTTGCTGCTAGTAATACATTGCATATTCCTACTTTTTAGTTTTGCTCAAAGACACTTAGGTATTTTGCATTTATCAGAACAACACATTAGCTTACAAGAACGATGAGCCAAGTTGAGGAAAGCACAGTCTCTTACAGATGGACTGAATTCATCTTATGTGAAGCTTAATCTCATCTACACCACTTAACCATATAATCCACTCTGGAACAAACACTGTTGCCATGTGATTTAATAAAGCCCAAAGGAAGTGATTCAAAAGTAGCACCCAGCCAAAATTTTAAGATGGGACCACTGTAGTTCAAAAAAGCCAGCAAAGAACTGCAGAAGAACAGCTGCTTGTTTGTGTTAGATTCTGCCACTGACTTTGTTAATGGGTGTATTCTAATACTTTTATCACTCTAAACTGTCATAGTTTGCACACTCAGGGAAGGATTTCAATTGTAAATATTCTCTCTGCTATCCAGAAGTTCATGCTGGCTCAGAACAGTTCCAGTGAACACAGCTGCTCACCTGACCCAATACAGGAGAGGGAGACGATCCTGTAACAGTGGCAGGGGTGAAGGCTGATCTCTGCCGCAGCTGCCCTGCACTGGGAACAGTCAAAGACGGCTGAGCTGCCCAGGCATCCCAGTTGTCTGTCTCTGGTTTCTCATTAGTGTTTGCTGGCCATCTGAAAATAAGTGAATTACATTATTCCTACTGTTTTCAGGGGAGTAAAAATGCTCATGTGCAAATAAATAAATTCAACATTCTTGGTCTATTTCTTGTAATTCAATATTCCATGAGTGATTAGCAGCTTAACTCTGCAGTGAAGGTTATGCAAACAAAGAAAGTGTTACAATAAATATATTTCTATAAGGCAATCTCTAAGAATAGTTAATTGTTCATTGGTGCTTATTTATGGCCAACCATTTCTGTAATTTAGTTTCATTGTTTAGGTGTGCCCCAGTACAATGAAAATGTTAAGTACTGCAATCTATATTACATACAGTCACTGATGGCTCTCACATGCCTCTGTGTTATGCCTCATAATGCTACTTCAAATCTTTAACTCTTTTCTTTTGCTTAAAATTATTTTCTACTGACTTTTTTAACTCTAGAGGTAGTTTTAACACTACTTCTTATCCTCTTTATGCTCTTATATTTTAAAATGTCCAACAAGTCTCATGATCTATATCTCTGCCTCAAAGTACCCTCTTAGATTATCAAAATTCAGTGAACTCAAGGAGTATAAGAAAATAATCCAACTTAAATCTTCTCTGCCTGCTTTCTTTGCCTGTTTCATGTGCTCTTAGTTGAGTAATCAGTTGTACACCTGGACTATAATAGTGCCAAAAGGCGATAACTAACAAAACTCTTTTCATGTCAGGGACAGCATTACTAATTTTATATGAAAAACATGAAAATGTGTATTATCTGCCTAGATAGGATAGGAGAATGATTCTAGTTTTACAAGGCTGCAATTGTAACTATTTACTACAGAAAAATATTTTACTTGTAATACGTTACTTTGTAATAATATATATATATATATATATATATATATATATAGTGTAATTTACTTTGTAATATGTTACAAAACATTTTTCTTTTGCAATCTGTGTACTTTGTTTTAACTACTTATCATAGTCCAGTCAATTAAAAAGTACACACTTGAGGCGATAATCACTACCCAAACATACGTTGAACTGAAGTCTGCCCAGTTGTTGGCAGTTGTTGTGCACTCAGTAGATGCAGCAGTTCCTAATGCTGTGGTTGTTTCATGCACAGAAACTTTAGGGGCAGGAGCTGCCTCGACTGGTTTTATAGATGCTGGAACTTCACTTTCAGGTATTTTTTCTGCGTAGTTTGCTGGAAACCATCCAGTTTTTCCCTTCAATTCTCCACCAAGCCACCCCGGTTCTCCAGTCTGACTTTCATCCACCTGCAGATGCATTAATTTAGAAAGCTAAGAAACATAATATACAAATGGAATACTAAAACAAATGAACAAACAAAAAAAACCAACATCTCATCCACAGTAATTAACTTTATCTACTTACAGAGAAATGAAAACTTCATTACAAGTATGAACTCCACCTAGGTAGAACTCTGTTATTATTGTTTAATTTACCACTGAGAGGATTATGCCATCAGCTATTCCTTCAATAGCCTTTAATAGCTAAGAGAAGATTCCAAAACGTAACATGTTTTGCAAAGTTGGTGTGTTTTGGTTTTTTTTCCAAACCAGAATCAAAAGGTTTTCTGGGTGATAAAGTAACAAAAAAGAAAGAAAGAAAGAAAGGTTTCATTTTGGCACTAATATATAAGCCAATCATAGTTTTTTAAACAGATGCTTGAAAGCCTGTCACAACACACCAGACTTGGAGATACTAGTTCTGGAGAAGACCATTGTGTACTGCTATCTGTGGTTGAAAACAGTTGTAAAGTTTTTTTCTAAATTTCCTTTTGCAGAAAATCCAACAGAAACAGCATTTTATCATCAGCATCCACCAAACAAATTCAAAACAAGTGACATATTTTCTAACATACTTATATGAAACAATTCCACGGTAATCAAGTATTGCAGAAGAAAAATAACGCACCATTGCTACCCCTCCTCTTAATTAATGAGTTGATATGGTAGCTAAACACTAATGCAATATCTGGAGGCTGCAGGCATTTTTAAAAAGAAAAAAAGGCAGTCATTACATTAAGTAATAATTACAGTAAATTTGGGAATCTAGCTATCCAACCTCTCTTTGGTACTCCAGTGGAATTTCAGTTTCAAGGGTTTTAAGCAAATGTTTACATACAAACAAGGTTTGTTCCTTCGGCATGTCAACACCATACATTTATCTGCTGCAGATTTGCAAGCAATGATCAAGTTGGCAGTAAAGACAGGCCAGTAATGAAAAGTCACATGATCAGCTCTACACAGACAAGAATTTCTCTCATCTGTTTAGGCCAGTAGCAAACAGTATTTTAAAACACATAAAAGTTTATAATGAGAGCATAAGTCAATGTTTACTGTTGCAGTTACCAATATAGCAATTGTTGAAAGATGCTTAAATCCCTAATTCAAAACTTCCTCACCCTCCTTCCTAAGCATCCATTACTAACATGAGGGATTTGTTGTTAACAGTATGCCACATTAGCTAAGGATCAGAAATGCTGTTCATTTCAGTCATAGGAGTTTTCAGAATATGATGACGTATGATGATATCCTACAACAGTACATGGCACTACCTTAGAACTGGCTGCTTCAACAGTTGGAAATGCACCTATCTATTATTCTGTTTGTGTGGAGAAATTATTTGTGGCAATGGTGTAAATGAGTCACTCCAGACCAAGAGAGGGAACATTATTTGCATAGAAATGACTCCAGCTGAGCAGCAAAACCTCTGATTGTTCCTGGATCACTCCTTAGAACTAGAGAGATTGCTTTGCTTTATATCCTGTGCTGACTCTTTGACTGCCTATTTCTGTAATTTGCAGCCCACGCTCCTCTTCTGGTGCAAAACAATCCATTATTTCTGCTTTTTGTTGCATGTATCTTCTGTCTCAGTCCCTATTAACTGAAAGTAAAACCAGAAATGGAGTACATGCTTGGCCAGTTCAATGTGGTTTTACTGCAGTGCAGAGCAGAATTTTCGCTGCAGTGATGAAAAGGATTTGTTAGCGCAGCAATATGAGTGATGGAAGGTCACAGAAGAGATGAATCTTGGGACAGTAAGGGGACATGGACCATCAGCACCCAATGCAGAGTTGAATAACCTTAAACAGTAACAATAAATACACAGTTCCTACATTCAGTTCCTCAGGCTGTAACTAGAATCACTAATACACAAAAGAATCAGTACCGAAAGACCAAAAATGTGTCACCATGGTCTTCAGAAAGTGGCATCATTGAGACAAATCACAGTAAACACAAAAAAACACAGTGATCTACATTTGTTGCACAATACTAGCACTTTAAATAAATTCCTTTGTATGCTTTTCATATTAATTTGTTCCAATCACCTTCTGTTTTTATACTCACCATCCCAAATCCCTACAAGAAACTTTATTCCGGATTATTTTTTGCAAAATACAACAAGAATGTGAATGTACATCCGAACAATGAATAGAAGAAATACGTGCGTACTTTTAATTTACTCAATTGTACTTCAGAGACACAGCTTACAAATTCTCATTCCCGATGGCTGAACACAACAAGTGACAGAAGTAACAGCAATACAACAATCAGCAGCAGAAGCACTGGGTACAGTTAATTTCCCTCTTAACAAAAGGATTGGCTTTGCAGTAGCCTACTTTGAACTGGCTTGTGTATCCATGTACATAAAAAGAGAAGTTTTATTTTACAGCAGTGATTTGCACTACATATGAAGTCAAACCCTAAGTCTCAAAAAGCTATTTAATGAAAGCTAAGCATAGTTCATTTTGTTAAACTATCTACCCATTAAATCATCATTTTAACTCTATTTCATCTGTAAGCTTTTGATCTGGATACTCAGAGAACACTGGAATTCTTATTATAAATCTGAATTTAAGCTCTGCCTGCCAGAGGCCATATGTTGACTACGCCTACACAGTATCTAACACAACAAGGCTGCCTATGTGTCCAATACAAAGAACAGACATTCTGATTTTCACAATCAACAACTAAAAAAACTGACAACAAACTAGCATTATGAAATTGTTCTAGTCCTCCCATTTAAGCTTCTTCTATGAACTTTCTATTTAACATACATTCTGCTATCCAAGACACCGCAGTTCAGTTACTCAATAATTCAACTGTATTTCACTGAATTAAGGCTGAATTATATCAAAGAGTATCTGAACCACAGAATCTATTCATTTGCCCCAAAATGGAGCCCAACAGAAGCAAATGCCAGCAGAACCTGTATTTATCAGAAAGCCCTCCAAAGGAGATGAATTCCATACATTGTATACATAATAGAAACCTAAGTTCTCGAGTAGACAGAGCCCTGAACCAAGCGTGGCTTTCTCAGAGCAGAATATACTTAAGTTATAATTAGGGTTACAAATCAATCTACATAGTGAAAGGAATCACAGTCTTACAGAGAGAGAAAGAATTTAACAGACCTTAAAAGGTAAGAAGCTGGGAAAATAGAAATTCAAGTTAAAATACAAATGTCCTTTAATGAAAAAGTGGATTTAAAAAAAAATACAGCCCAAACCTCACAAATTCTCTGAACCATGTCACAAGACACACTGGTCCTACTAATAGCTAACATACATACTCAAAAGCAAAGCAGAAGAAAGCTCTTCTTATCTTTACTTTTGCAAATATTTTCAGACTGAACTCTCCTCCTTCTCATTTTCACCAAGACAGACCTCAACATTCACACACAGTGTAAAAGTGTATTACGCTGCTGTAAAAAGCTATTTACAAGCTGTACACCTATTAAAGCCCCAAGTCATTCTGACATAAAGAATTCTGCAGTCCCCTCAGGGTTTATGCCTGGTTTTCATGTGCTTCAGCTGGATTATTTACTCCTAACAGTGACAGTTTGGTTGAAATCTCCTGTATTTAATATACAGGTACAGCACATGACTTCATAAGCTCACACAGACAAGGCCACTTACAGCACTAAAATGAGGAAATGCTAAATTTGCCCATGTTAGAACACAGTTATTCTACACTGCATTTAGAGTAACTGTGTCTGAACTCTAAACTCATGTTTGTTTTGTTGAACACATTAATCTCCTAACTGCACAGGTCAGCGTAACTACAGAGCCGCATTTATGTCATAAATGAGAAATCAGATGCACTTTAACATGTAAGCTTGTAAATTACTATTTTCCAATAAACATAACTGACTTGAACCTTGTGGAACCACATGACACGACAAACACTGAAGGACAGAGTCTAGGAGTCTGAATGCCCATTATCAAAAGTAAGTTCTAGTTCAGGGCACTTAAATTACTTTTGACAATGTGGGCTGATTTGTTATTTTACTCCTACATAAATTAAAAAAAACAAGTAAACTACATGGTAACAGAATCTTGATTTATGAACATGAATAAATTGAGTACACTTCCTAACAGCCACATAGCACACTTACCCATTCCCTTTTAACCTCCATCAGGAAAGCAATGATTTAAAGCAAGGCAGAATTATAACACATTTCACAGAAGCATCTTACATCAATTTTCTACGAGTAGCCCATTTAAGCAATTACTGCAAAGCAGGAGATAAATCTCACAAGAATCAATCATCAGGTTTAATTATTGTTAAATGGATGTTAATTAAAGAAAACTGAGAGGTAGAGAATATCTTCTGGAGTAAGTTGAAGTCCAAAACAATATACAAGAAAACTCAAATTACCCCTAAATCTTTATTTTGGCAAAATTGTATTTCCCTGTTATTCTACCTCGTGGTGATCACTCTTCCTCAAGAAAAACAAACAAACAAAACCAAACATTTACTTATATGACTAGGCAACAATCTATTTCCTACAAAGAAAGATAATTTGCAAGAGCCTAAAGACACGCATGTACCCACATCCTCTCTAACTTAATAACATACTGACCTATACTATTTATTGATGAAGAGTAATAAAAACTGGATTATTATTCAGAATGGGGTTGGTCCACTTTGTAAGTCATGCAGTACTGCTACTAATCTAGGATTACTTTCCAAAAACAGATTCTAATGTCACAAATATTTCACTGCGGCACAGCAAAAGGCTGAGAAGTGAGGGCTCATCGATGCAGAATAGATGCATTTCCATTAGGGATACCATTAGGACAGACTACAAGGTGTATTTTATTCTGAAATTCATTATTACTGTGCTAAAATACAATAGGTCCTAAAAAAGGGGTTTTTTTTTTGGTGTGGAACACTATAATGAACACACCTTCCCAAAGTGAGCAACATACCATTTGTTACGTCTGGTATTTTCATTATGAACAGACATATGCATGCAAAGGTCATACTAGCAATTTCTTATTATTAATACAATTTCCATAACTCTAGTCACTAACACCAAAACTGCAATTTTAAAATGCAATTATGCATACAAGCAGAAAACAACTTTCAAGAATTTGAAGTTTAATATGACAGTTATAGGCTTGTAGGTAGATTATATTCCAGTATCTTGTCTACTCTTAAAAAATGAATGGAAATGCTTCAGTGTCAACACGCCTGCAAGGAAATTTTTACATTTTCAAGTTTCCATTTCTTTTAGAAGTGATATTTTATCTACTTCACATTCTCTTGAGAATAAATGTAAAACAGCCTCATGAAAGAACAGAGTAAATTATACACTTCAAAATTATAACTAAATTAGATCATTAAGTCAAAAATTATGACCAAAGGGTTGTAGAAAAATTCCAGTACTTTTAGAGAAGTATCACTACAATATAAAGACCATATCAGTGCTGCTGGGATCAGGACAGAAGTGCAGTCATCCTGTACTTTAGTGTAATTGTTTCACTTTCTACTACCCCGGACAACACATTCTCTTAATAAAAACAAAATTTTACATTATTTTTTCTTAACACTGCTCTTGTACTACTCCTATATTAATATAGGAATATATATATATTCCTATTAGAAACACCCTTTATTTATCAAAGTCAGTTTTTTATTTAACCCCTAGCAACCAGTCTCTCATTTGAAAATAACAGTGATTGTATTTCCTAGGTACTCTGGAGGACAAGAAACTTTTCACCATGTACAGGAAACTTTTCAAAACCTCTGCATCTCAGACATACACAGCTCAGCATATTAAAATTAATACAATCTACTCATAGATTATCTTTCAGTTTTACAATACAGTGAACTTTAAGAAGCTCTCTATAATTAAGAAGTTACTGTGTCACAACCTGTTTACTTTGGTATTCACTAAAACATGTTTCTCAAATTTAAAAAATAAAAATAAAAAGTCTTGCCATATGTAATTTTTCTCATACAAGTGCAAAACCTTAAGTATTTTTTGAAGCAATTCTATCACAGTCTGTTCTTACCATGACTATGTCGCCAGGCTGAATACTGATTTCATCATGGCTTCTTGATTCAAAAGGATAGAGGGCTCTATAATACACTATTTTCACATCCTCCTGAGAAGAAATTGTTAGTGGAGCTTTTCCTGAGCAAATAAAAAAAAAACACAGATACAAACAGAAAACCACATTATTTTTCCATAATTGAAAAATAATGGTAAAATTGAATAAACAAATAAACAAACGTACCTTACGTTGTATATTATCCTCTTTTTATATGAGAGGAAATAGGAAAATTAGTGATTTTGAATATAGCTCACACTGTTCTCTCTTCTTAACATCATGTAAGAAATTACTGTATTTTAACTTTTATGAGATATGCAACTATTTTTACAAAAATAATTGTGTACTTAGAGTGCAACACATGACTTATCAAATGCTTCACTGTAAGTTAAGTCTGATCACTAACCTATTGGTTCAATTCAAACAGTAATGCAACAGTGGTATCCCAAATAGCTTTAGAGCCAGCTTATTTAGCAGTCTCAGTTGCAGCCTGAATATAGTTTCAAAATAGATGTGTCAAAATGTTCTAATACACATGGATTAGCTGAAAAGAGGTCACTTACAGATGGTGCTCTAAAAATCACATGCTGTATTACAGATGCATTATTAGTGAAAAGAATAAACAGATAAGATACATTTCTCCTGTATAATGCAGTTCCTATTCTGACTACTTTATCATAGAAGTGCCCTGTACAAATAATATCAAGCAAACGGATATAATTGATAAATGCTAGATTACAGCTAAAAGTCAGAAGGCATTTTCCCTTTTATGCAGTCCTCTGATCAACTATTTAAACAAATATTACATTCCCAATTAATTATCATGCACAATTATCAAAGCTACTCAACAGTGTACCATGATTCCAAATATGGGCAAAAAATCAGGTTATAATACCGAAAAAAGCTCTCAGCTGAAAGTGGTCAAGTGCATAGCAGAAGAAAGGAGATTCTATCATAGACTTCAGGCAATTTCTTCAGTAAGCAACATGCATGGTGAGGAGAAGAAAAGGTAACTGTATGACACTATAAAAAATTCACATCAATACAAGATTTGTAATGAGAAGCGTTGTAGTAGTTTTTATATAGATAGCAGAATCCTGCACTTTATAGCAGGATTTTACACAAACATACAGCTAAGATTCTCCCCTAAGTTTGCACTGTGAATCTCATCAAGTACATTTTATTCTATCTGCTTAACACCTTCTTTTTAAGGTGAATGCTGAAGACTAAAAGTGAACAAATTTTTGGAGTCTAAAGCTCAAATAATACATTATTTACTTCAAAAAAATGAGCGACCCAATCTTGGAACATAATATTTTCCTGTATTATGTGATAAGACAAAAACAAATTTTCAGTGAGGTATGTGCAAGAGTATTTTTTGAGTTTTTCCTCTACCTGCATTTGACCATGGAGCCTGGACAGCTGGCTTAACTGGTTCTTGATGTGGTTGGAAAAGCTTACTCGGTTTCTCTTGGATTTCCTGCTTCCCCTTATCCTCACTTTCCTTCTTCTTGACTATTTCTTCCCTTTTTTGCTTGTCATCTTCTTGATTTTTTTTTTGCCATTGAGGTTCTTCCTCTTGTTGCACTCGATCTAGTCGCTGTTTATCCCGATCCTGGATTCTCCTGTTGGATAAGAAAAACATCTATAAGTTCGTCAAACAAAATATCAGAGATTGTACTTGTACATAATTGACAATAAAAAGTGTACTCCTTATGGTTTTTCTGTATCCTGCCAGATCTAATAATTTTATTTTGGTGAATTAGCAAGCACTCTACCACATTTTCTGACAGTGACTCCTAAAAGGCAAAGAAGAATGTATGAATTCTTAAAGAAAGAGCTGTGACTCTTAGACAAGGGAGAGAACATCCTTCTGTGTAAACTACTAGTGGCTGCAGGACTCTATTACTTTGAGTTGCTTTGTCTTTGCATTTAAAAACCAATTTCAATATGACTCATATTTAAAGTCTACGCCTCCAGATGATAATTCCATAGAATCCTAAAAGTTACAGAGCAACCTCAGCATACAGTAAGAAATGAAAAACCTGTTGTGTTTTGGAGCTGAATGTAGGAAGAGAAAAACACACCTAACATATTTGTTTTTTCCTCACAACTGTATATTATTCCCACAGTCATACGAGTCTGCAAGGAATTAGACTTACTGAAGCTAATTAACTTTAGGAGTGCTTCAAAAAGATCTCTATGGTTTAGAATAGCTTAAAAAAACTCTAAACTGCTAAAAATGGAATGAAGCAGCTACAGATAAATTATGTCGGAATAAAAGTAGTCACTAGCTTATAAGCCATTCACTTAAAGTAAATACATTACAATTCATTCAAAAACTACTCCTAGTGCGTAGCAAGAAAATGTTAGCTATGTCCTTACACATAGAAGTATCTTTAAGTAATGCTGCTGAAATCTGTATGTATGCAACAGTTAAAAGTCACAGTCAGATGTAGATCACCTCCACAACATGCAATTCATTCAAGGATAAATAAAAAGATTCTCCTGATTTCAAAACAAGCCATCTGCACTGAACTGAAACCTGATCTTGGTCTCAGATATTTTTGCCATTTAGTGATATACTACTTGAGATCAGATTACGCTCTGGGAAATATGAAGTTTCTTTGACTTTTTTTCCAAATGCTTTGTACTCCAACACCCCTGCAGAAAGGGCATAAACTAGAGCACTTTGCTACCTTTGAGCTTCTTTTTGCTTTTCCAGTTCTGTCTTCCTCTCTTGCTCTTTCTGTTTCAGCCTCTCAGCTTCCAAGTTCTTTTGTTTCTGAAGCTGCTGTTTGTTATGTATTTCTCTCAGCTCCTAGACACAAGAAAAAGCAAAGAATGTGTAAACATATGTTATATTAATCATAATCAATGGCCTCATACATTTTCATTGCAAGGTAACAAAAATTACAAATGTTGGATATCTCTTCAAACTTCCAGTAATGCCAAATGCATTGGTAGATATCTAAGGTACATTTCAAAGGACTATAAACCATTTGATATTCTCCTAGCTTTTACCAATACTAGCCAAGATGGTGAAGAATTAAGAAACAAGTCAGACTTAACTAAAATGCGGCTTTAAGAAGTGGACAAAAGTTTGACAGGGTTTCATACAGACACACTAAATATGCAGAAAATGTCTGCAACAGGCTAGTTGTTTCTAAATCCACAGCTTAATAATGCCTGTTTTTATTGAAATATATAACTGACAGTAAGCAGGTCTGTTGAGTTCTTGTCTCCTACAAAGCTTCATCTTCACTTACTCAAGCATTAAAATAGTTTATCTTGAAAGTAGTGTGGACTTTTTTCAGAAATTCACAGATGAAGACTTCAAGTGTTTCATTTAAAGGGCCAAGATGCTAAAAGTGAATTAATCTCACAAAATTACTTACAGCTTCTTAGTTTAAAAAGTTGAAAGTCAATATTTTATTTACAGACTGAATTTAGATGGTGCCTAAAATTTGTGCAAGACAGTGAAATGAATCCATGCATTAGTGCTTAAAGATTGCACTGTGCAACATCAAATTTTAAGATCCAGTCAAACAATCTACATTATTAAGAGGAGTAACAGATGACCTCTGCAAGGTACTAAAACACTTCTGACATACGGATCAAAGTTTTTAAAAAGTGAAGCTGAACTTCGTGTTACAGCTTTCAGTCCTATTTTCTTCCTGACACTCAACTATAAATTCAATGAAAACTGAGTTCAGCATAATTAAAGAGATAATCAGTTCCTATACAAGTTCTACTTAAATCTCTGCTAGGGCCATGAAACTTACTGAAATACAGAGATAACTTGGGCAATACTACATTTTATGATCCTCATTATTTTCCATAGTTACACGCAAGCTTAGCCAAAAGTTAGGATCTAGAACAGATATTGCAGAGTATAAAATAAACTGCTCTTGTGAAATCACCAGAATTATTCAGGCAGGATAGTGCCTCTGGGAAAATTTTTAAACCCTGAATACCTACGGATAAAAACTTTCACGCATAGCCCTACTTTGGACTAAGGAAAGGGAATTCTACAACAGAAAAGTATTAGCAATATTCAGCATAATGGGCTTGTAGTATTTGGCCCACATGGAACAATGAGAAAATAAAGCCATCAGCATATTGCAGCAAATACACAAGTGGACAACTGCTCCTCCAGCTAGATGTGCTTTGGACCAGACTTTTCTGTAGTGTTAACTACAGTAAGAGATCATCTCCAATAACTTATTATAAGTTTTATATTATATCAGCTTCCTACATGCTGCTAAACTTACTCTGAGATACAAGGGATTTGACCCTTGTTTCCAATTAATTTATCTGGAGGAATCACAGACACTGTCCTCATTATATGACCACCTGAACCTGTATTTGTATTTAAAAAGTACATGCGTACAAGTGCAAAGGACAAAATACACAGCCATAAAAGCACTGGCAGTAAAATGCTTTACAAGCATTAATCTGAAAGGTCATAGATTAAAAAATGGCACAGTTTCACAGAATCACAGAGTGGTTTGGGCTGGAAGGGGCCACAAAGCCCACACTGCCATAACCCCTGCCATGGGCAGGGCTACCCCCCACCAGCTCAGGCTGCCTAGGGCCCCATCCAACCTGGACTTGAGCAACTCCAGGCATGGGGCACCACAGCTGCTCTGGGCAACTGTGCCAGAACCTCTTGAGGTTTTCTCAGGAAATTACCAGCATGTCTTTCTTTCTGTCTGGGCCTGGTGTGCTGCCACCATCTGCTTGCCCTGCCTGCCCCTTGTAGGAGCTGCTGGCTGGAAATTATATGGGAAGGCACAGATTAAGCAGGGAACAAGAGACATCACTCATCTGATTTCAGTTTGCCATGTTAAAAACTGCTTTCAACAGTGTTTGGCAGATTACAGAAGTCTTCACACGTGCAAAATGAAATATTTACAAAGCTCATGAAGTTTAGAATGCTATTGCTCGGAAGTATCAAGTACCTTGAGTAGTACCTGTGATTTTCAACTAGATGCCTCTCTTTTCTGGTTAAAAAGACTGCTATCCAAAGCACAGGTTTCTGTCTCCTAAGTTTAAATTTTTATTAAATTGTAGCACAGCCTTTAGTTCAGAAATCTTTTGTTATTCTATTTGTTGTTGTCTTCCTTCACATTCATTCCCTCTGCTGTCCTGATCTCCACATGCCAAGAAGCTCAAGTTTCTGAGTCCTAGTCGATGAGACAAAAAAAAATAAATCCTCCTGTTGCTACTGAACAGAAAAAACTGAGGTAGCTGAACAGCTCTAACATGGTAACACTGCAAAGAACCTGTCACTTGCAAAAGCTATATAGGTGATAGCACTTTCTAGTTTTTTCTTCCCTCTGCATCTTTTTTTTCAATCTCTGCTGTTCAAGCAATTAAATAGGAATAATCACCAAGCAAGGGAAGAGAAACCAAAATTCTTGAAGAGTGTGAGGGCTATCACAGTTAAAACAAAAAATCACTAATGTTGTTAATGTGACAACCTAGATGCAAATACATGAGCTTTGTTTACTTAACAAGAAATTTGTATATCAAAAAGAATGGGTCAGTTCATCTACACTCACAGGATCAGGAGGAATCTACCTTTAATTCAGAAACAATTGGTACTTTGTTCCATTCAGAAAAACATTCTAGACTCTCAAATACATAAAAGTCAGAATTTACAATACAACTGTGTACCAAACATTACTTACTTCTACTAGATGCCTAACTGCAAGGTCTGCCCAAACTGTATTCTAACAACAGTTTAGACATAAAAGTTCACCACGCTACTGAACATACAATATATGCCACTTTTACTGACAAATAGAAAACTCTGGTATTTCTAGCTTTGAGCCACATCTGTCTGAAGCAAGTAATTTATCATATGTAATACAAAAGGCAGCATCATTAATTCTGGTTCAAGTAATTAAATTATTTTCTTTGCTTATTTTGTATTTTATATATATGCTCAGCTAAGTAAGGATCTTAAAGTACAGTTTATAAAGATTTCCATAGAAATTTTATCATATTATTCCTTCCCAGCTAAACCAATATGCTAGTCCAGTATTTTGTAAAGAGAATTCTCTGTTAGACATATCTGTCTGTAACAAGTAAGAAAATCCAACCTAACTTTTACAGCTGGCACTGAATGGAATATTTTGGAAGTAAAAAATTACTAAATAATCTTCTTTGCACCAGCTAGGAAGAAATAAAGATTTTACTGGTATTTCATGCCACTGGTAGATCCTCTGTTGCTTTGCCAAGTACCAGTGAGTGGTTGGGGGAGGAAATAATCAGCATCTACCGCAGTGCTATAGGACATCAACTGAACAGAATTATAGTAACACTTCAACAGTCAACAGAATGAAACATTTACTGAATATTCAGCACAGTCCTACACTCATCTTTTACAAACACAAGTGACTTAAAATTCGTATAAATTGTACATTGTAACTCCAAAGACATCACAATGCTATCTTTGTTTCTGATGTGCAGGACAACAAATGCCTTATTGTAAAAGCGAAGAGAAATTGTTACCTCTCAATTTAATTCACAAACAGACTAACAGGTATAAAAATAATTTTGAGATGTTACAGTAACCACATTTAGGTACTCACAAAATATTGAATATGAGTTAAAATACAAATTTCATACAGCAGAGTAATTATAACTATATACAGACAAGTCATACTGCTATGAAAACCTTAAATTTAAAAATGTAATTGTTTAAGCACAAATTCTGCCTTTTGGCAGAAAGAGAGCTTAAAACACTCATCAAGGATTACAATAAAGGATTTCAATCAAATCTTCTTTTGAGACAAATTGGAGCATTTGTTGAACCCTACAGTTCTGTGCTCACTGAGGCTCCCCCACAGAAATGCTCCTCTAACCTATTCCACAGCTCCCAAAGCAACTCAACAGAGTTCCTCCTTTCACCCCATTTCATAGCTATGGCAGATTTGAGAAAGTATTGTCATCTCTCTCATACCTGGAATCCCATATTACAGTGTTGTGTAAGAATACTTCGTATATAAGTTTTTTCTTTTTAAGAATTCTGAACATTGTGACCAAAAGAGGCAATTAACTTCAAATCTTAGAAGTGTCAAATACGCAAAAGGCAAAAATAACTAACTAGTACCTTGCACAGGTTGCAAATCAAGGCACACTTCTCTCTTAGGCACTAAGGATTAGATAGATAAAATTACAAACTCTTCTCCTTGGTTATGCTTTACTGTTAGCACCTTTTATTAAATACTAACTTATTTAAACACTGCACACTCATCTGTTTATGGAAAAGTGAAGCACATAACTGGAGGAGGTTCATCACTCAGATTGAGAAAGTTGTGTACTGCCTGAGTATGGCATGGAGACCTTTAGAAAGGAGTCTAAGTAGTTGACGCAGCCCAGGAGAACTGCCAGGCACTGCAGCATTGCGTCTTCCATTGCCATTGACTGGAAGAAAGAAATGCTCAAATGTAAACAGGCATTCATATGCAAGACTTGTCCAGTGCACACTGACTAGACAGGGACTGACAACAACTGGAACATGACACAAAATGTAGAACATTCTTAAGAACTTAAATCTAGTTGTTCACCACTTTTTGAAGGCACCAAGAATGGCTTCTCAACAAGACTAACATATTTCAGAAACATTGTTTTCTCTTGTGCAAAAACTTAGATAAGCTCTAAAACATACGATTCTTCTGTAATATATGAAATATAACTTGGTCTTTGGAGACAAAAACCGTATTAACAACTACTTTAATTATTTTATTTGGCTGTGTAATGTCTAGTCATTGTGAGATTTAGAAGTAAAAATAGTACATTTTACTAGTATCTGTATCAGACTTAATTAATGCATTTCTAGGCTAGGAGTATCAAAAAGCCAGACTCCTATAATTTAACTAAGGATACAAAGATGTGGCCTAATTTTCAACCTTGTTACAAACTGCTGCTCATTTTATAGCCAAGTACAATCCTCAAGACTTCTGCAGCAAAATTTCACAAATCTCATTTCAAAAGATATCTCATGTTTCAAACTAAAGTACTTATTTCTTTGCCAAACAAGTGCTCTTGGTAGCTTCAGGCTAAAGCCACAGTCTCACTCTAGAAGTCAGGTAATTCTAAGTACTATCAGTTTGCACAAACTGAATTGGTGTAGCTACAAATACCCAATAATGATACATGGATCTATCTCCTCTGAAGCATTAATAATAATTTCTACTCCAAGTTTTGAGTGTAAATGAATCCTATGGAAATTTCAAACAGTTGAGATGGTAACTTGAAACAGAAGTAACTCAAGTACTTGAGATGCAAAGGATTAATAAAAAGAAATTTAAATCAATTGTTTTTGTTCAATATAGTTTCACTGGAAAGAGAAATGATAATCTATCATCAGAAGTTATTTATCCCCTTAGTCTGTCATTTATACTATTAAGACATGAAGCAAATATAAGGTGATTTAACATCAATATTGAGTATTCAAATAAAACTGCAACATAGAGGCAAATGCAATACAATCCACTGTATATGCTAAGTGTTGAAAAGTTGACCTGTAACCAAAAATACATTAGAGTATCAAATAAACCTTATAGCCCCATCATTGTAAAGGTATGCTAGATAAACTGTACTCTAAACTGCTTTTATGTTGTGCTGTCTCAGCACATTTATGTATTAGCTCTCAGTAGATCAAGTGTAGCTTGTTTCAAGAGAATGAATTTGAAATGTATTGTAAAGATATATTCACACTGGAGATAATGCAACAGTTATTCATAAACAAAACATGAGAAATAAATCTCAATAATGATTATAAATGTTTATGATTTTATGTTGCTGTCAACTGTACTGTCCCTTTAGCATTTCACCAGAACTAGTAAGTTAGTTTGGCATATAGTTTGTACTCAAAGAGCAGTAGCGTACATATTTCCAATCTTGGCTCTGTATTCTATTAACTTAAGCACTCTGACTAAGTACTCTGTCTCCTAGTAGGTAAGTGCAAAACACTTCAAGATAGTATATACTTCTCTTTTGAGAATTCACAAAATGTATCATATTATTCTGCTTCTAGCCCAGAATTTAGTTGTAGGATATAGTTAAGCACGAGTGCCTCTCCATCATTTGATAGAAAACAGATTCACAAGCCAGTGTCAATTAGAATGACACTGTTCCAACAGCTACCCATCAAATGTGCATCTCTCAGTATTTTGGAGCACAACAGAAGAGTTGATCATCATAGAAGAAAACTATCACTTTTAAACATACAAGATAATTTAGGAAGATCCTTGTTTAAAAGTGTTTTAAATTTACTTATTTAACAAAAATATATTTTTTCAATAAATATTTACTTACATTCTATTTTTACACAGTTTCCTTTGGTCTATAAGTTAAATAAGCCTTTACTTTATTTGGAGCTCATATGGTTGAATTTTAATACATTATTTGAAAAGGTTTTACATTTTAACATAAGCACTATATGGCTGACTGATAATTATATATTGTATAATATTTTAGCACCAAATGAACACATAATGTTTACACACAATATCACCAAGTCATTCTACTCTTAGTTGAGGAAATTAATACCAAACTGGGGGAGGGGAAAAAAAAAAAAAAAAAAGAAAAGAAAAGAAAGGTCATCTTTCTAATGGCAGCATCTTAAGTTCATCACAGGTTTTTGACTGTTTAGGTTAAAAATATAAGACAATTATTCAGGTCCCTAAACTACTTTGCGGTATTTTTACTTAAGACATAGCTGTGATCTGGCTTGATTAAAGAGCAGATCTTCCACTTCATATAACCAAACTAAGAGTTTCAGGAACTCTTCTCACTAGCTTTGTGTACAGATTCACATATAAAACATTCTGAGACCTCCTTCAACAAGAATAAATGGTCCTTAAAATAGTGCTGCATACACAAGGACTTCTAAGCAGTTGCTCTGTCAGTGGGAGTCAAGGAGGGGAGGTTCAGATTGGATGTCAGGGGGAAGTTCTTTACTATGAGAGTGACGAGGTGTTGGAACAAGCTGCCCAGAGAGGCTGTGGATGCTCCATCCCTGGAAGTGTTCAAGACCAGGTTGGATGGGGACCTAGGCAGCCTGATCTAATACCAGATCTAGAGGGGGGTTGGAACTTGATGATCCTTGGGGTCCTTTCCAACCCAAACCATTCTATGATCACCATCCCATGTTGAGCCCAGGAAATGGCATGTATTTGCATGCAGATATTTAAATCTAGTAATAAAGATATTCAGGTCTCCAAAAATGCATCTTACACATTCAACAAAACTACAAAGGGGAAAAGATACAACTCTCTCTGAATTAAGTTGCCACTTTTCAGTTTCATTAGCAAAACTGCCTCACTGCCACATTTTTGCTTCTTAAATTAATCTCCAAGCAAGCATAGGAAGCTGCAGCAAGGCAAAAATAGTAACATTCACCATTGCAAAGTGGTCATCCTATTAGGCACAGTGTCTACACATAATGAAATCAATAACACAATGTCCTCAGTAAAAGAAAGGCTGCTTTTGGTAAAACCTGTCCACATAATTAATTTTCAGCATTTAAAGTTATAATGTTAAATACTAAGGTTTGAACACAGAAATCAATTCTACCACTAAGCTGTGAAATAGCTTACAATTACACAGTGTGCTATGATAGATGGCAGGCACACTGATAAATCGATGTCTTTGTTTAATGTCAGTTTTCATTTTTAAATTCTTATCTTGTTAGTTATTGAGTCCTTTCAGATTTACAAAATTAAATGTACACTCTTGGATTTTTTTTAGTGCCATGTAACTAAGATTATTCACACATGCTCCCTTTCCACCCATTTATACGCTCTTTAGGTCACCTATAATCAAACCAAGCAATGTTGCTACTTTTAGAATGAGTATCCTTTGGTCACATTTATCTTCAAATTGGTTCTAAATGTATCCATTAAAAAAAATAAAATAAAAAAATCACCCAGAAAGCACAACATGGTAAATGTGTCCAAAGAGTATAAGAAAGAAAATGCTAGTAAGGTAAACTGATGTGTTTTCTTTTAAAGTACACTGAGTATTTTGTTCAGTTCTGTGTATGTCATGTCTTTGCAGAAATTCTTCACTTTCTTACAACCTGCCTTGAAACAGGTAGTGTTACTGTCTACAGCTTTTTATTTTACCTACAGCAAGTAATTTTAAGATCTTAAAAAGCTATTTGTTGCGTAAATTCAAACACGCCTTCCTTCTCAAAGAGCATTATATAGTCATAATTGATCTAATATCAGAGGAACTACAGAAATACTAATGTACTGATCATTGACTTGATTTTATCTTGACTTGATTTTGTCTTGCATGAAACTGAGAATTTTTCTCATAAGCTTCCAGGGGAAGCCAACAGATAAAATACCAAATAAAGAACTTATGCATTTGAATATTTTGCTAGGGGAAAAAAAGCCCCAACAAACACTATTAAATGGTTCTAACTACAGACTGATTTATAACTTCTCTCTGAATAACTCTTCCTCTACTGACTTCTGTAAGTTCTGTAATTTTCTTTTGCAGAAAGAAACAAAATCACACAGTTCAAACAAAAGACTAATCAATAAAGTATGAAACCACAAACAACAGACAACTACATTCAGGAACAGGTATGCTCTTAGAAACAGCAGGTAAGTAACTCTGTGTATCAGGTGGAAAACAAGCTACTTCAATACCGATCTGAATTTGAAGCACTGATTCCATGAGATTTGATGACCTACTGTAATCATGCAGTTCTTCCAATACAAAGGGGCTAGAAGGTAATGATTTAATACTTGTAGTTGCAGCTCTGGAATCAGACTTCAAATTTATTCCTAGGTATATTATGCAGATTAAGTTTATTCAAACTCTTACTTTGAATGCTAAGTAGTATTTTCTTCAAAAACAAAAATGATAGATTTCACAATGTTGCCAACACTGACATTCTCAATCAATCATTTTAGTTCAATATACTTCTCCAGGATAAAGTAATTAATTTATTGACTGAACATTTAGAAGACAGAGCTTAAAAGTTTCAGATTACCTTCAGCTGATTGTTGAAAATATCAATTTCCTGAAGTTTAGATCTGGTTTCTTTTTCTACTTCATCTAGCTGGTCTCGAAGTTGTTGACGGGCTAGTTCCTTGGCTTCTAAGGCTCTTTTGATAGTAAGAAGAGAATCTCCTGTTTTTAAACATATTGTAAAAGAAATACTTTCTTACATGAAGAATTTAATGGCATGGAACACAGATTTTTCAAATGATATCATACAACACAGAAAATACTACAGAGTATGCTGCATAATGCAATGTCATGGCTTCTACAAATACATTTAGACTTACAAAAAATATGCTTACTATGCAAACTGTTCTGTTGAACCTGCTTTAGTTGGTCATTGAGTAATTGCTTTTCTGGAATCAACTTCCCAAGCATCTGCTGAGATTCCTGAAAAGAAGACAAGGAAAGAGAATACAAGGGAATAAAAATACAGAGTGGTAAGTGACGGATGACGTCTATGGTCATAAGATCTTTCATTTTCATTTCTGCTGAAATCACTTTGTACTTTTCTGTACAGTAAATCATGTATTATTGCTATTGCAGAAGCACTATCTGTGTGGTACCTCCACTCAAAAATGGTTCTCTGCCAATTTGTCCTGGCTTTTTTGTTGTTGTTGTTGGTCTGGGTTTTTTTGAGTACAAAAAGAGTAAGAATATAAAATTTAAGCTTATTAGCTAAGGACTGATTTCTCACAGAATCTGTAAGTTGGATTGGAAGTAATTAAAACTGAGGACAAAAAAAGATATAGGCATCTTTTCTTATATCTAAATATGTTTAAAAAACACATCTCAACAGTTCTCTTTTTAATAAATATGCATCAACTTCAATAATAAATAGTACAAATATTATCAGCTTATCCAAAGAAAAGAAAATTAAGGCTTTAACCTTATATTATAGACAAAAGCCATGCAACACAAACTCTGTTAGATGAGAATAGACATCTCTAAAGCTCTATACTTAGTATTCATGAAAGAGGATTAGGGCCTCTAAATTTCAACATACATTCATACAATTTTGTACCAAAATTACAGGAGACTGCAGATGGGAAATTCATCCTTTTGTGGATTATATATAGCCTTCACTCTTCTTGGAGGATGAAGTGCTACTTCACACACTTTTCAGAAGCCTTGACCTCCAACTTCAAGTTATCAGAGCAAATTATAGAAGCATGATGTGAAACAGCTTATTGTACAAAACTGTACATACAAAATTGTCAGTGTCTCATCTCTCACACTAACTACATAGTTATTTCAGCAGCTACTTGAATTGCAGGCATTTGAAGAAAATCTGACAATTTCAATTTGTCACAAAGGGCTGTGAATGAAATAATACAATCCTAGAAATAAATGTCACCCAACAACTCACGAGAAGTTTCTACTTTTCATCACAAGAACACAAGCTTGAACCCAGTGGCACGACTTCAGAGTTGTCCCACCTTACTCATGCCAGGCTTTAAGACCGAAGTGTTTGGCTCAGATCTTATGATTATGCAACAATCACAAACAACTTTAATCTCTTTATGTTCCAGAACACATACTCAGGTAGCACAGCAGTCAAGGTCTCTATAAATTTATAAGGTCTAAAAATTAAGATAAGCTATGCATTTGACTGGTAGGAGTTACACCTGTCTCTCACTATTTAGCTGTAGCGCTTTTCAGCTCTTTAAGAACATCATGAAGGCCAGATAGTCCTATCACAGGCCTGTATTCTTTTAGAAACAAAAAAGGAACAGCAATATATAATACAGCATTATCCAACACATCTGCCTGAGGAGGTCTGCCTTATTCCTAATAAATCACCACTGCCAGGTTTAAACTATATTCAAAACACTGTCCTCTGCACTTATGCTTCCCCATTCCACCAGATTCCCTTTCCATTGAAATACCTGGAAGCTCCATGTCACAGCTTGAGATGAAAAAAATTTAAAATAAATATAAAATAGTATTACACAAGAGAGACTGACTCTAATCAATTATACGTACTGCAGGATTAACCTCAATAGAACAAAATGAAAGGAAACTAGCCCTCTAGACACAAAGATATCAGAATTCTATCATTCCAATCAAGGAATGACTTAATTAGAAAAAATAGCAGAACAAACTTTAAGTTTATCCAGGATTTACAGAGAAATTACCATTCTACAAATGCAAAAAGTAATATATAACAGTATTTCAGAGCAGAATGCAAACATAGTGTGCTTGTTTTTAATGGGCAGACTACTACTGAAATCCAGGCTCTTAATCTGAATATCCAGAAGAATCTGGAGTGTATTTAAGAAAAGAGAATGTCAGGGAAACAAGAGGATCAAGTTCTGTTTCCTGCTATCACAGACAACTATGCAACAGTTATCTAGTCCAAGAATGTCTTCCATATCCATTAGTTCTACTGAGGAAACAGATGGAAGAAATTAATGGCATCACTAACACTGTAGTTTTGAGAAATTTCTATATAGCAGCAGAAGGGCGGAAAAAAAGAAAAAAAAAAAAGAAAAAAAAAAGCAATCAAAAACAAGTTCCCTTATGTCTAACAAGGGAAAAATTTCTCATCTGACACTATGCTCTGAGCAAGAGGGTAAATGAGAAACTGAAATGCCACTAATACACTGTAAGTCTCTGTCAAATACTCTGCTCAGTGCTTCAAAGAAAAGTCAAATTACTTGGGAACCAAACTGCTCATCAAAGAGGCAAAAAAAACCTGCCAAAAACTAGCGGAAACCCCACAGACAGAATACATGTGGTTCAAACACCCCTGGAAATATCACTCTACCAGATACCAGAGATTCACATAACTAGTACATATTTTCATCTTGCAGTATTAACTGTTGGATAGTTTCTTCCAAAATTTTAATCGGACTCCATCTTGAAACTAATTAATAGGTTAAAGAATAATTACTTCTTTTAATTAACTCACTTTTCATGCCAAGTGTCAGATGTATTAAGTTATAATTCTTCCAAGTAAAGATTTTATATTCTACAAGAATTCACAAAATTAACTTTTAATCTACTGGAGCCTTTATAAAAGTCACATACTGCTCCTCTTTTTCCTCTACAAATTAAATTTTAAAATGTGAGGTATATTTGAGAAGTTCATATTTTTCAGGAAAAATCTATCCATTCTTTTAGGTTCTCCACACATAGAATTTGACCTTTTCTACCAACTACTAGCACTTCTTTCTGGAATCATAATCAAGCAAAAGTAACTGAAATACTAGTGGTTGAGAACCAACGGACACCTAAGAGAAGACAGGTCCACAAAGCCAGAGCTATTGCTATCAACCTAAAGCAAGCAAACAAACAAAAAACAACCCTCAAATTCAAACCGAAAAGCCAACAAAACAACCACTAAGTGGGTCAAAAGTAATTTTCCTTACAGAAGCACTGTCACAGTCATTGTGAATGAAGCAATTTAAAAAGGGAACAGATGGAAGTTACTGAGTACAAACTGTTTAACAGCAACAAGAGAAAGCTAAGAGTCACTACAAAGATAGTGGTGATTCTAAAACAAGAGGTAAATTTCAGAGTGGTGTCAAAATGTTAAAAAAAAAAAAAGCAATCTGCTTTGTTATCATTGTGATCTGTTCGTAAATAGAATAAAGTAAATGTTAGGAAGGTGAAGAATTGTTCTGATGTCCTTCACTTTCCCTTTCATAGTGATGAAGCTAAAATTGATGCATAAAAGCAGTAGAGAAGGAAAGCACACGTACAATCAGCCAAGAAAACTAGAAATAAACATTGTTGAAGAACACTGACCTTTTATTAATCTAGTGCTACTCAATATGTTACATACCCACATCTACCTGTAGGTGAACTAACTTTCTCATTACTTGTTTCCTAACAGTGTTCATTTCATATATATATATATATTTCATCTAAACCTTCTATTAATTATGCCCAGTTATGGAAGCTCATTCCAAGTTCTAGCTAAACCAAAGCTGTATATTCTCAGGATTTCTTTAAAATGTCTATTACAACAGGACCCTATACCAACCGTAGTAAATTGGTCTTTTCTATTACATCAATGACAACTTTTTGCCATATTGTTTTCTCCTTGTTATATTATGACAAAAGCTAAGAGATGCTTCAACCTTCCTGAATACAGAGGCTAATTGATGAAAAATAACCAACAGGTTAACAGAAGCTACATATAAAAGTAGGAATTCCAATTTATTCCAATTGAAATAGCATTTACCTACATTCAGAAGACAACAACTGCTACATAACTGCTTACCTTCTTCTAAGATGCGTTATTCTATCTCAGACCATTTCTGCAGCAATTTTTTTTTAATGTAAGTGGCAGGGAGATTCAAGTGGTTGTTGCTTTCACATGGAAAGTAGCTGTGCACATAAGATCTCGAATCTTTTAACTTATTCAGGTAAGTGGGTGTTTTTTCATGAATTTTATCAAGCACAGCCAGCTTTTTGCTTCTCTGAGCCAGTACTGTTAGAAGTGATTTAATTTCCTACACTTCGTCAAATGCTGTTTGACTTCATTTTTGCTTGCCAGTACAGGAGCATTTCACTAAAGTTAGCCATGTGATTTCAAGATTACTATGGCAGTTCTTAATGTCACAAGCTTCCTGTAGTAGCATTTCTTATTTGTATCAAGTGGATGCAACTACCGTAAGAACACGATCTCTCAACAACACACTTCATACCAAACTGCTGCCAAAAGAAAGACATCTTTTTGCTGGGAGGTGTAATGATGCACACAAAACCTAAATATAAATGAGAGGTGTTGTAAAAAGTAATTAGAAATTCCAAAAAATACTCATGCTCAAAACAAAATAAGAAACCAGGAACTCCCATCTTCATATCTGACAGAGAATTTTAGATAGAAAAGCAGGAAAGAAGAATGCAAGGATTTGACCAACAACTGACTGGTTTAACTGGCAAATTACGTTTTGATATATTTTTATTTTATTTTATAATAACAGAAGCATCATGAAATTACTTTAGTGAGGTCATTCCTTTTGGCAAAGAAACAAAAGTCACAACAATAAAAATGCATCACAAGACTTGATTCCTCTCATCTCCAAACCCATTTATTTACTACTCCACACAAAAGGATTCCATGAGGACAAAGCAGTAATCACAGCTATACCTTCAAGTGTAGGAAGGATTTCCTAACTGTCTGAAGAACATGGAAACATTAAAAATAACGTTCTATAATAATTGCTTGTCAGGGAAACACGAGGATCAAGTTCTGTTTCCTGCTATCACAGACAACTATGCAAGAAACAATGCATTCTATTTTGTGCCAAGTTTTGTTTTATTGATGTAGTTAATGAAGGCAAGGTGCAAGACTAAGAACAAAATTAGAAAAATTTCCTTACCTGTAGCTGCTGTTGCAAATGGGTAATTTCTGCAATTCTCAGTTCTCTAGATTTATTTGTACTTTCGATTTCTTGTCTTTGGGTAGACAGCCGACATCTGATATCCTGAAGCTTTCCTTCCAACTGATTTTTTTTATCATTCTTTAGACAAAAAGAAAAAGACCTCTTTGTTTTATCAGAATGCTTCTCATGGAAATCAGGGTCTAAAAGGTACTACTATTCCACACTTACTGTTGAAATTATAGAAAATAAATAGGACTATATTACAGACATTACCATGTTTATGCGTTTATTCTGCAATGAAACCACTTACTAGAGCTTCCAGCTCAAATTCTAAAGTCTTCTTCTTTGCCTTCAGAACAACTATGTCCTCTTGTTCTCTGTTTCTTTGATTTAGCAGTTCTTGCCGACGATTACGTTCCCATTCAAGTTGCCTTTGCCTCTCAAGTTCCCGTTTTGCAGCCTTCAGCATTTAATCAAACCAAAAAGATACGAAAAATCTATTTTGAGAAAATATTCTAATCACTGATATTCATATTGTAATGAGTGATATAAACGTTAATATAAACATGCTGCTAAGTTGTGGAATAACTATGTACCTCTATTTAAGCACATAAATTGCTCAGTTGTTTAAACACTCACTTGAAACTACTGGTGCTTCACTTGTATAGCAGATATGTGAATTAACAGAATATCATTTAAGACCCAGTTTTCTGATTTAACAAGTTGTTTCACATTAAGATTTCAAAAATTCTTCAAAATAGCATCAAATCTCTCCCTAACATAAGGCATTCTCCATCTTTGCAAAGAACAGTCAAATGCTACTGTACTGCATCACTGATTGGCAATGTGAGAACATAACAGCTTTTAAGTTAACCAGCATGTGTTTTCTTTAACAAATTATCTCATCACAGGAAAACCATGAATGTCACCAATGCCAAGAAATTTTTCATCTTTAATTCAAACATCTCTTTACATTAAAGAGAAAGACTGGCATTATTTTTAAAGAAATCAGAAACTAGGAGCACGCTGTCACAGATCTAAAGATCTCATCCATTCACTTCTTGTGAAAAATTAAGAAAGAGATTTTCAAACTCTTCCCTTCCCTTCAAAAACCCCAAAATAAAAGTTCATTGTTTAAATGCTTGCTTACTAAAAATGAAGATGGTTGAATATTCAGTGTACATGTTCTACTCTGTTCTAAACAAACACAGATGTCAGTGACATAGCCATCTTCCTTTTATCCAATTGATTACCTCTCTTCTTTCTATTTCTTTCCTTCTTTCTTCTTCCCTCTGCCGTTCCAATTCTCGTTGTTTTTCCAACTGTTTTTCTAGCTCCAGCTGTCTTTTCCGTTCTTGCTCTTGTCGTTCACGTTCCTTCCTTTCTTGCTCTGCCCGTTCCAGCTGTGCAAGACGCTCTTGTTCCTTGCGCTGCTGTTCCAGGAGAGCCTGCCTCCGTTTTTCAAGTTCTAGATTGCCACGTTCAAAGTTCTCACGTTTTTTATCTTCAAATGTAACTTTAATGTGTGGAAACATGGGGCAAAGGAGAATTAAACCTTGTTTTGTTGTCTTGAAAACAAATTCAACGTACACTGAATCAAAGTGAAATCATCTTCCAACAGTACTCTAAACAGCTTTCAACTACTGATAGTGCAGTTCTACATGTAATCTTAGGTTTTATCATTACCTCTTACATTGTAGTCCCCTTTAAACCCACAACCTGAGGTAATAAGAGTGAATTTTAGTCCTCATTTTTCATAATTACTCATAATAGTAAAAGCACAAGAACCAGCCCTTCTTTTACTACAAGAAAGGCAAAGAATTCAGACAAAGATGTTATTTAAAAGCTATTATGCAAATGATCAGAATGTATTTAAACTTGATATTCTCATAAGACAACTCATTACTGTCGGGGAAAAAAATAGCTTGCTTAATTAAGTTGCTAAGCAGAAATACCCATGAAGACTAGAACCCTGCTGATACACATCCTCATCATTGACTGTCCTAAAACAATGCCAGCACAGGTTCCCTGACATTCTTCTCCAATACCAGGAGCTTAACCTTTCCCTATTACATTCTCTAGACTCCCCTTTCATGGTTCCTCCAAATTATTCCCTCCACATCACCTTCTGTTTTTTTTTCATACCCTTTTTGTCCCATTCCCATACTTTGTACTCTATATTTCTCTTCTCTCATGCTCAACATGTGCACTATTGGCATGCAAGTTGAATCAAGAGATCCAAAGAGTGAATGTACCAAATGCTTGACATGTTGGCCCAACATCTGCCCAACCAGTTGAATTACTGTCTTTTCTTAAGTTTGAGCCTCTTCCCTATTATCAATCACCAATTTTCACAGAAGAAGAAATTCAATCACTTTAATGTTTTGACTCTGAGAAAATTTATTTATTTAAAATTAGCCACCAGATTCAAGAGATATTAAGGTACAGACTGATAAGATACAGAATGTGATTATAAACACCATTGCTTCAAAAATGAAGGAAAAAAAGGGAAAAAAACAACTGTGTGAAAGAGGTCATTTAAAAGAAATGGGTAGAAGAGCAAAATGCTTACCATAAGCATAGGCACTGTTTAAGAAAGTAAAACTACTTAAAGGCTCAAAGAAAACATATACCAGCAGGATGAAACACCAGGATCTAAGAGGACTGCGCAACAAACTAGTATGGTTACCCAACAAAAACATGACATAACAAACCAAAGTATCAAAACAGAAGAACAAAAAAAATGAAATGGCTAGCTATTGGTTTATGTTACAGTGCTGAAGGGATGGCTTCTAAAAGTTCATAAAAACTTGTAATAAAAACTCTAAAAAAAGTCTCAATAAAAAAGTAACCCCAACCAGTTAGATTTAGTAAGACCAATTAAGAAGCAAGAAGTCATTCACTATATGAGTGATCTTTGTAGCTGAAAATCTAAATATCAAGCATACTGAAAGGTTTATGCACTCTATGTACCTCTTGAACTGGAAATAAATTGCTTTAGAACAAAAATAAACTCCAAAATATTAACAGGTTGCCAAGCCCAGAGAATGGTAATCCACTGTTCAAAGACTAAACAAAATTCAGGAAATACTAAAGGTGGCCCTGCTTGAACAGGGACTCAGATCAGATGATCTACAGAGGTCCCCTCCAACCTCAACCATTCAGTGACCATGTGATACTAGTTGTGCTCTGCAACCCATCCTTTAATCAATATCAGTGCTCTAAGACTAGATGATGACAAATGCAGCATCAGACTTCAAGAAAACAGTATAATGACCAGTCAGTTTAATCTCATGCAGGGCAAAGTAGGAGAGGCTATACATGCCTAAAAAAGATAACCACATGGAAGAATCAATGTGGGGAAGAGCTGCCTCTCAAGTCTAATAGAGAGCTGTGTTAGGAACAAAACAGAAAAGCATTATCATGGCACTGTATAAATCTACCACGTTGCTACATCTTCAACTGTATGAAATTCGGGTCATCTTAGAACAGAAGAGAGCAAAAAGTAAAAAAAGAACAAGAGGGGATCATCAGCAATGTAAAAAAGTTTCTTGTCATTTAGCATCGCTGAGGCTTTATGCATCTTTTATTTTATAAACACAGCTGCTAAATCTTACATAAAGGAAGCATTTTCCTTTACAGACCAAAAAGCCTATGTATGTGTCAAATTTTACTGCAAATAAGACAGAAAATTGAGGTAAAGTTTTCATTGCTGTCCTAAAACAGGGCTGCAAAACGCTTCCCCTATTGAAAGGACCTAAGGTAAACAGCCTAAAAGCTGTTCCTGTCTCCACTGTTAGGAACAAATGATTCAGGAATAATCTGGACCAAGCAATACTGTGTCGGTAATGCCTCTGACAAACTGACCTGAAAAGAAAATATTTCTTAAAACATTATTATAACTTCAGAGCTTATAACCTAATGGTCTCCCTGATAACAGCACACAACACATCTCTATTTAAGCTTGCTCACCTGGTAATTTCTTTTCCAGTTGCTGCTGTTCTTCTTCTAATGCTGGTTCTTCTGGTAACCTTTGGTCTACAGATACTGAACTTACAGCAGATACGCCACTACCAGAGCGTACTCTTCTGTCAATAAAAGGATAATTCCAAGTTGCTTAAAAGAACCTTCGCCCGTCAAATTTATTGACAATTAAATGATGGAATCATAAATTAAATGCAATGATGTAATCATTATTGATATTTAATTCTTATTGTCTGGAGTATTTTACTCTACAGTTGTCATTAAGATAACAGTACCCTCCAGAGTAACAAGAGTACACACTGGTGATCTAAGCATCAAGTAGCTTACAGATGTATTTAACTCTCACTAAGATCTTCTAATTATGACCAGTCTGAAGACGGGGAAATAGTGAATTTAACTATAATGAAAGTTGCAAAGACAGAGAAGATTTACAATAGCCAAACTGAAAACAAGGCACCTCACAGAAGAAACAAAAAATTATCTTCAAGACTATACTTTCAGAACATAAAGCTGTGATTGCATGTAAACATTTCCTTCCATCACTGTAACTTGTCGTCTTCCCACCCATTTCTCCACCAAAAGGAAGTGAAATAGAGAAAGAGAAGTACTGACTCAGAATTACTATTCACAAATAAAGCTTAAAAAAAAAAAAAAAAAAAAAAGAATTTGCTACAGTGAAAGTTTAGGGCACATTTTAACTCCTAAAACATCCTAGCATGTACAGAAGTATAAGTTTGAACTAAAAACTTTAAGTGCATGTAGCCAGGCAGAGTCAGCAAAACACTGACAGAAACTGTACTCTCACAAGGACGTTTTTGTGACAGAGCTTTTTTCCAGTACTCAGCACTTCAAATAAAAACAAAACAAAACAAACGATAGACAAGCATTTCCCAATGGGAAGGCATTTTCTGCCATCTATGCAGCACAAAACCAAGAAGGGCTATTTTCCAATATCTTGCTTTTCACAATCACCAGACAGCTCTCCCACATGAAACAACAATTTGTGAGTGAGACTGCAGAATTATAACTAGTTACCTAAATGAAGGTGGAATATATTCTGGAGGCAGTACAGGTGGCAATGGCTGACCAGACATAGCTACATCAATTAAGTGCATAGCCAGAATAAACTCTTCAGCTGTAAGTTTTCCATCTTGATCAATATCTGAAAGATTCCTTTTTAAAGGAAAGATACAATATAAGTAAATTATTAAAGCTAAAAAAAAACACTTTTAAAAGTACATTTGAAATATTCAGTTCCAAATTAATTCATTTTTTCCATTATTTTTTCAGACTACTTTGTTTTTTTTAACAAAAATGAAAAGCAAAATCCAAATGCATCACAATTTCCCACATTTCTCTTGTGTATCTTCCTTGAAACTAACAATACTGTCATGGCTTCCACTTTGTTTGAATGCTGTCAGTCCTATAAGCTATGTGGTAATGTTAATCAATGGGGCATTCTTTGACACATTGTGAATATCCACTGTGCAATATCATTAAAAAAATGAATGGTTCAGATGTTTGGTAGAAGTTTTTAGTCTGCTTCACATCTTCCATGAAGACTCTCCCCTCACATTCCTGAGAGCATATCTGCATTAAAATCAAAGCCATTAACATTCTAACCTTGAAAAGCACAAAAACATTTTGTCATTACGCACACGCAAGACAAAATGGATGGCCTAAATCCAGTGCTCCAACAGATTCATGAAATCTCCAATACCACCTTCACATGAAGGAGATTCTGGACAAAATTTAACAGTCTAAACATCAGCCCTTTTTTTTCTCTTTTATGCCCGTGACTCCCATGATGCTGTGTAAAATATAAGATGAGCAATTGATGTATGTTTTTAACGTCCTAGGATACAGGACTTTTCAAATCTGGAAAGTTATTATAGCCTCGTTTGATCTGTGCTTGTGGTATTCAGGCTGGGGCACAGGAACAATAGGACAGAATGAAAATTTAGCATGTAAGGACATAACTTTGATGCCCTAACCGTTTGAGTCTACATCCTTGTCCTCCCAAAACTGAAACAGCAGCTTCAGAACAGCTGCTGCTCTGCACATCAGTACTTTACCTTGTGTGCTTCTGAGACAGCAAATCAACTTCCAAAACCAACTGAAGCTAACCCCAACACAGACTGAAAACTTGTGCTCCAGGGAACAGCAACAGTGGTTTCAGTGACAGAATAAATTCAGGAAAGACAGCAATACGCAGGCCAGAAAAAGCTGTAAAGTCCACTCCATATCTCAATAGACCAAGTAAGTTTGAATGTCAAAAACTACTGTTACATTATGATGCTCCTGGAGCATCATTCCCCTGCCCATGCAACCAACTCAAGCGCTGGCAACAAGCACAGAACTTTCTGGCTAACTAGGCTGATTTGATTGCCATTTTTTCCTCATAGTAGCTTTGTTAGGAAACAGAGAAGAAGAGGGTGCTTTTTAAAGATGTAATGAAAATACCAGCACTTAGAAAAAAAGCTACAGTACTGTGACATTATATTGCAGTGACAACAGAGCTGACATCCTCACACTACAGAAGTCAGATGGATTATTTTTTTGACAGTGTTTTTTGAGGAAAGACAAATTAAAGGGATTAACTAGAAACAACTTGTAGAGCCAAACTGTAAATTAAAAGTACAAAATCAGTATGAAGGTTATTTGATAACCATAAATCAAGTACTACTAAGTAATGAAACAGAAACATTACGCATCATATAGAACAGACTTCCAAAGCGTGAAGGCAGAAAGAGACTAGATTTAGTTAGATTTATCTTTACCATATCGTAGCCAGCTGAGCCTGGGGTAAACTTGACTGCATAAGAATAGTTCTTGCTTGTGGACCTAATAAATTAAAAGAAGGGTTAACAAACAAATAAGCAGTTTTCTCCTTTTCTTGTATTACCAAGAAGTTACTGCACAAGCAAAAGTTAGATGTTAGATTTGAATAGGTAACAACAAAGTGATGTTACCAGCATAAGCAGGCTTATGCATACTACCACTCCCAGGTCCCTCAAGAAGAAAGCATTTAAAAACACATAACACATCCTTCCTTCACAACACTCAGTCAGATAAAAAAAACCACTGCCATCAACAAAAAAAAACCAAAAACAAACATCTCTTCTCCACAAAAGATGTTCACAGAACTAGTAAAACTAAGTCAGAGCATTGTTCAATTTTACTTCTAAAACTGGATAGGCACCCCTACCAGCAGATATGTCAAACACTGCAAATGGCTGCAAGTTTTCACAAAGCCCACTACATCTTTATTTCCCAGTGCCAACTTATTTGTACAAAAATAATCAGGAAAGAAAGCAAGAAAAGGATCCCAACTATAATGTGCATTGCTCCTAAAGACCATTGAGCAGCTAGGAAATTTTAACTGAAAAATATTGATGGTGATAACATAGAGGTTAAAGTTTCTTTACTATCTGAACAGCATTTAGCATGCTGTTACAATTGGTATTTTACAGTTGAAAAAGGAGACAACAATAAATGTTTCAATACCTGTTAAGTGTCCACTCATTGTTTTATCGTGGCTATTGAACAACTGTCTGTACTTCAGTCTTGATGACTGAGGTACTGCCCACTCTGCCACAGGAGGCACACTAGAATTAGAAAAGGGATAAGAAAGAGGGGAAAAAATATTAGGTTACATTTAATTGCATGAAGTGACAGGTACAAGAGGATGAAGTGCTGCAGAGAGATCAAGTTTTGTGCCTGTACTGCTTGCTGCTTGTTTGCACGAACATCCCCTTCTATTCCTGAAACCACAAAAATTTGACTTCTTGTTTGAAAACATTTGTCGTGAGTTGGTGTCTTAGATGCTTTTTAGAAAAGTTAAATGACAGGCTTAAGATTTTTACTTCTTTCTTTACCAGAAGAGAAATTAAGAAACCTAAATAGTTTAGAGGAGCTAAAAAATTTTACTGAAACATATGATAGAAAATGCTTTACCACAATCAGTGGAAGTAATATCCTGTTTTACCCCGTTTTTAACTACTTGTCTTAGCCAAATAATACATAAACTGATTAAGGAAAATAAATGTAAAATCTACTGAACACATTAAAAAGTGTGGAAAAAAATACAATTAAAAGCAATCAGATTTTTTCTTCGTGGAACTCAACAGACAAATGCAATACTTCTAATTCAGATGCATAGAAGGCTGACTGTTGTTGTCTGTAGCTATAATTTCCCATGCTTGAAGGCTGACAAGTCTTCACACTGCAAACCAGTTTGTGTAGTTTTTCTGTCTTTAGGCACATTAAAACTTTCCCCTTTTTTGTTATAGTTTAAAAAAAAAAAACAAAAAAAAACACAAAAAACAGATTATACAAGTGTGTTTGAAAGCATACCAAATTACAATGAAAAAACCAAACCCACTGAATCCCTTTTTCCTGGTCTGCTAAGCAGACAGCATGGTAAAACCATTCAAAATTGAGCTGAGGATTACATGAGCAAGCTACTAATTGACCTCATATCCTATTTTCACATGACAAGAGCCTCAAATGCTAATACCTCTATTTCTACTCCTCCAGAAGTTTTAATATTCTGGTTTCAATATTTTGTTTCCTGAGAGCAAAATAAGAAGAAGCTGCTTTCTTAAATAATGAAAATCAAAACTGAAGCTTCATATAAAAATATGTATGTATTTATCCATATGAACTGCTCTCTCACCAGCTTTGATAAATAGAGAGTTTCTACACACATTAAGTCTACTTTTGTTTTATGTATACATGTAACTCGATCTGTGATGTAACGTTTCCATACTGTTAACAAGCAAAACTTTCTTTCATGGCTACATGGTAGTTATGGAAGAAGAAATGCTGAAGGACAAAACAGTGGTCTTCCATATGCCAAATACCATGTATGCCAAGAGTCTACTGACAGCGGCTCAGCAGGCTAATATAATCACCACAAACAGAATCTTGAAATTCACACTTCTCCAAATCAAAACCAAATCACAGCTAGAAAAAAAAAAACACCACTTCAATTCCTAGTACCAACTTAAGGGATTTAGCTCTTCCAATAGTGAATATTTTGGCAAAATTACCATCTTATCTCCTCTAAAGAAATTCCATATTATCAGATACATCTCTTCAGATGACAAGAAAATATATTTTGCCTAACCATACTTTCTTCTAGGTCTTGAAATACACTTCCAAGTTTTTTAGGTGATTTTTAACAAGGAACTTTTGAGTAGATATAACAAATACTTTTGTGAGGTTCATTTAAAATATGAGAAATATTAAATATATTTATTTTAAAAAGTAATCCCGCACCTGTTAATTTTAAAGAATCTTACTTACATTTCCATGCTAAAATGAGGAGTGTCTTTGCAGTAGTGATCAATGCAAAGTATGCTTACAGAATCAAGTGCTTTTCTAAAAACCAAGTTTTCAAGAGCTTGCAAATAATATCAACACATACAATAACAGCTTATTACATTTCAGTGATTCAGTACTCATGTAGCATTCTTTGAAAAACCACAGCATGCTACAAAATCCTGAAGTAGTATCTCAGCAGGAATTGATTTCTACAAGTTGTTTTTTTTTCAGAGAATAGTTTTGTTAAAGAGAAATAGTTCTTCTAACTATGAGGAAAAACACACACATCCACTCACTCTACACCACCTTACCTAGCCACGTCAAACGATTGTGCCTTTTGCAGTTTTGTGTTCAGCTGCGATCCTGGACCAGATCTACTAAAGGAAGAACTCTTTGGCAATGTGGCTGTAAAATAAGGCGTATATTTTTTAGTACAAACTTTTTAAAGTGTGTAGTTTCAGTGACACTCCTTTAGTTCCTAATGTCAAAAAAAAAGCATTACGGTTCTTTTAACAGTGTGACTTCAAAAATATTAAGAGAAATAAACAGTGTCTAACAGAATAGTGAAAACACATAAGTGCTTTTCTCACATTGTCTTACATTTCTATTTTTATGTATATACTCTCAATTCACAAATTATATTACAATTAATGATAGAACTTACATGTATTCCACTACTTTAAAGTAATACCAATAAACAGCAGTACTTCAAAAGTTACAAATAAGGAGCAGAGGTCCAATTTCTAGTCAACAGCTTACAAGCGATTTTGATTTCTCACAGCATTGCTCAACGTGACTGACTGTTACAGTACTCAATGTTCCATATGCCTCGTTTTAACTTTCATACATGTCTGCTAAACAATTACATTGGGCTAAATCAAATTGGGCTAAATCAAATCAATTTGGCTAACCAAATCATTCCTTAAAGTAAGTTAGAATGGCTAATTTCATGTATGTTTTTCTCTGGATTTAAAGAAAACAGCAAAACGATTTGTTAAAAGCAAGATTGTACACAGAGGTTCAGTACGTGGCATACCAGGATGAGCAAAAGCAGGCAGAGGCTGTATAACAGCAGGAGCTCCATTAGCCAGGGGAGGCACTGCTGCTGCAGGAACAGAAGATACTAATGGCGGAGACATTCCTACTACTGGAATAGATGCCATTGGCACTGGGGCAACAGTTGTAAGAGATGGCATGCTGGCAATGCCCCCAATACCTATGGGGGAGAAAAGGAGACATTTTTTTTTTCTAATTTGGAGACTCCCAACATGATACAAAAATTTAATGGCAACCTGCACTCCGGGAAGTAAACACAGGATTAAACAGATAACTGAAATGGAAACTTTCACACACTCTTACAATCCGCTGCACCATTAGCACGGCAGGGGAACATAAAACAATGTAGAGGAAACAAAATAGTGTCTTACAATGTAAGCATTTAAGATCACACTGGATGTAACACTGACCAAAAAAAGCCAATTAGCATTTGCTGAAGAAAACAACTGTCTGCCTTGAACTAAATGAAGAGCAGTACTGTCAGGTTCCAGTGAATAATGAACCCAAAGTCTACGTTTAGCCACAGCTGAAAAGAACAAGCTCTGGGATAACTGCTTGCAGACTATTGTGAAGATGAAACAGTGCAAAGCTAATCAGATAAAGCATAGCAATGAGGTATTTTAGGTGTAAGCACAGTTGTGTGGATAACAAGGAGGTTAAGGAGGTCCAGTCATGCCAACGTGAAGAATGAGGATGCGTGCAAGCAGCTCACTTTATAGTAAAGAACAAATAAGAAAATCATGGATTTTGCTGAATTTCTTGGGGAGTTGATTTTATTATACATTTTCTTACTTAGAGTAGTATTTGTTCTGTTCAATTTCACTTATTTCTTAGTCAGTAATAGAAACTGTAAAATTATGGAAGTGACAACTTATCAAACAACAGGGCTTTTCTTAATGCTAGTAATTCTCAGGCACCCATCAACGACAGTCACAGCAGTGACTGAATCAGAGCGATAAAGAACCTCTTATTATGGCAAAATATCAAGGTATCAAACATGAGGTTCAGTTTCATTTAAATACATTCAACACACAACTGTGAATCACTTGTGTTGGAAAAGACCTTCAAGACTAAGCCTCAGCTCAACCTACCAAGTCCCATCTCTAAACCACATCCCTTAGCGCCACATCCACAGTCTCTAAAATATATCCAGAGATAGGGACTCCACTTCCTGGGCAGCCTGTTACAGTGTTTGACCATTCTCTTCAGGAAGAAATTCTTTCTGACATCCAATCTAAGCCCATTTTCTCATGTGCTACTACTTGTCAAATGAGAAAAAAAGACTAACATCTCCTCACTGCCACCTCCTTTCAGGTAGTTCCATTTGGAACACACAGAAAGCAGTGAAAGACCTGAAGCAAACAGGACCTCAGTTTATTTTATACAGCTTAATTGGGTGTCTGAAGTTCATTGATATTTCTCTTTTAGCACGTGCATGCAAGTGAAAGCGTTTGTTTTTGAGTCCAAGCTCTGTTGCTTCAAAAACTGCAAAACGAAAATCAAATTAAAGTTTGTTTTCTACAATACAAGCTAACTAGACAGACAAGAAAGAGCTTACCAAACCCTGGCGCACTAGGTAGAGCAATAGGTGGCTGCTTCATGACAGGAGGCAGCGCAGATGGGAGTTGATAGCCTTGTAGTTTTAATTTGATAAGTTTCATAGCTATTGAAAACTCCAGCTGATCCATCCTTCCATCATTGTTCATGTCAGCTAAAGCCCTATAAAATACACAGTTTTCACAGTTATATTCTTAAATTATGATCCTCAGGACTGACCTAGAAGCATGCACACAAAGAACCATATATTCAAGACAAATTAAAAACTACTCAAAAATAATCATGCCAGGGTAAAAACAGTCATCAAACAAGAAATTTTTAAAACCAAGAGCTTCTTGATTTCTTTCTTGGAGTGATTACTAAATAGTTTTAAAGTCACTTTTCAACTCCTGCGGAATTACAAGAAAGCAAACAGCAAGAAAGGATTAATGCAGCTGTACAAAAACTTTTCAAAATCACACAAAATAAAACTAAATACCACTACAAACAGAACCACAGAGAATTGTATGACTGAGTCTGCAAATTAGTACGTCAGCTAAACTTACAACAAAATCTTCTTTAAATTTGTGCATTTTACTAAATACCATTATGTGTACAGTTTTCCAGGCAAAAAGTAGTACACAATAAAACACAGAGACTACGCCTTGCGTAGGCTTTCATTTAGAGCAGTTGACTTAAACTGTCTTGTGTTTTTATTCCACGGTTAAGAAAACAGTGCTCAGCATGGAATGGGAGTGAGGAGGGGGGGGGAAGAAGAAGGAAGAATGTTAGATCCTGCAGTGGCAAACAAACAAACAAACAAAAAAAACAGTAAATGCATATTAATGATGTAATCAGATGTAAGCTTAGATTTTCAAATTATGCTTATTTTTTGCACTTATTTGAAAAATAAAGTACACATTTCATTACTTTAATAATATACATTTTTAAGTTCACATGTACATTTACAAGTCATGGACATGCAAAGGACCTGGGCAGCTTAGTTAAACAAAGATTTTTATTTCTAGATGAAATCTGGAAATGAAAACAAAAGTTTTCATATATGTATGTCAAAAGTTATCAAAACAGTACTGCAATAAGCTGTCAGTTATTTATAATTGATACTTAAACAATAAGGCAGTCTGCTGAACACAGTGGCACAGCATTCAAAGAAATGAAAACCCTCCCAGTCCATGTCAAAAAAAAAAACAATACTGAGGATCTCAGTAGATCAACCACATATTCCCTGGTTTAGACTGCCAGTAGCACTTTGTGAAAACTAGAAAAAATAATACTTTCAGGAGTTTTTCTTCAGTGTAGCAACCTTCTGATCATAGTGGAGTAAAATAAAGGAACACTATCAAGAATCTGCCAGCAGTATTTAAAGAAGAAAGTCCTAAGAAACCGAGTATGCTGGGGTTTACGGTCAGAAAGAGAAGTGTGCATTACACCACTCCCTCTAAGACACTGAATTAATACATACATTCCATTCACGAACAAGTTTTGGCTGTGTGAATATCTAAATGTTGCCTTCTGAGGCTCTGTGTCACAGCAAAGTTTAATTTACATATCAAAGTTGTCTGCTTTTCAGTAACTTTAAACTTTGCTTTAATTCCACTTAAGACTTTGAAAGCCCAAATTTGTAGTCAAAATCTGTTCTGGGATCCACACAGCATAATGCAATTTGGATTCAAGTTTCACAGCTCAGTATGTGATTCATTTCACTAATATTCAGTTCAAAGTAGTCTATTGCAGTAGTCAGACTTCATACCTAGTAGTCCAGCCAGCAAAAGGAAAGGAGAAAACCAGCATAGCAAAACTGGAACAAGAAAGGTATGAGTATTCATTTGGAATGAGTATCTCTTCCTTGCGGAAGGACTGCTCTGGAGTCTCAGCCTCTGACCACTTTTCCATAAAGAGCAAATAAAATATAGGTACCACCTGAAGCAATGGGCTGGTTAAAATAAAACAGAAATGTGATACTTTTGCTTTCCTGCAACTTGCAGAAATGAGTAAAAGTAACCTAGGGTAGGCAAAAGAAGCCTCTCTCCTAGAAGTGGTAAGGTTAGACTGTAGTAACAGTTAATAATAAGTGTGTCCAAAACAATTACTCGGGTTTAAAAGGATATTTTAATTTGCTTTCTCACATACATTTTTCTTTTCAGACTCAAAACAGCTCATATACATTCATCACCACCTATAAACAGTGATGCCATATTTCTGAAAGTCTCACTTGAGAGAAAAATACATTGCAAGTCTGACAAGCCTGAAATATTTACAGGTGAAGACAAAAAAAGTTACGTCGAACATGAGAAACTTCATGCTAAAACTATTTCCTCAGATACGCTCTTCTGTGGGTTTTGTATTAGAAATTAGACAAACATACAGTAAACAAACAGGATATGATAGCTTCATTAGAATATAAAGAGTGTTAAAAACAATGGAAGCTAAGAGAAGATAATTAGTTTCATTTAATTGATGCTTACAAGCAGACACCACACATTTCCAAAGGCAACTAAAGAAAACACAACAATATCAGCAGGGAAAATGTGTGGTTTTTTAATGAAAGTTTAGTTCAGTCATTGTTTAGTCATTTTTCTGTTGGATGCCTAGTGGAAAAGGGAGAACAAAACACAGGTTTATATAGCTAGTAGACCTGTAGATGTTCATACAGTGTCAGAGAAAAGAGTCAGAAAGAAACCTATTCTAGCAGATTTTTTGACTGCGCTCCAATTAGCCAGTAGTCCTCCCAAAGGAAACGTCTTCCTCAACACATGGAGAAGTCAGCCAGTTCCACTGGGACCAGCTTGCACTGACAACTCAAACTAATAGTTTCACTGTTCCTTACATCTCTGCATTTAAGCAAAGATTTATTTATAGTAGTCTTATTTATTCAACTTAAGCACCTTCTACAAACATGCAACTACTTTGATTTATAAAATTGAAGGCCTTTCATCACAGAAGCAAAGGCATGGTGAAACACATGGCCATGAAAATGCATAAGAGTTTTAAGTTCTACTGTAGGCAAGCTGACTCTACAGACACAACCTATTGTAAGAACATGTAAGCCTTTGCATTCAACATGAGAAGATATTAACTGACCAGTATTAAGAAACTTTAACGTGCACCAGTCTTATTGCTGGTTCAGCTCACTTATTCTGCATCAATGACTTTGTTAGTTAATTCAGGAGTATGAATTTCAGTGAAAAAAGAAAGTACACGCTGAAAAATTTATACCTGTTTTTACAGCTTGTTAACAAAATCAACTTTTTCTGGCAAAATCTTTAGTGAATATACAGGACAAATTTCCATTTCTAATGACTAAGCCTAGTTGTCATACTGTAACATTACAGTGTTACTTTTGTATAAACATCACCTTCAAGGCAGCAAGTGGCTGACAGCAAACACTACCTAATTACACTGTTCTGCTTATAATGAAATTTGGAAGAACATAATGTCCTTAAATTTATTTCACTTAATGTCTGGCAGGAAACCTGTGGAGAGCAGTAAATGGATTAAACATTGACTAAATATTGATTATATTTCATAGAACATGCCTGTGTTTACAAAGGGGTTTTTTCTAATGATAAAAATTATAGCGGGCTTCATCACAATGCTTGATTTCAGGTGATCAGATTTTTCCCCTACAAATCTCTTCCTGCTTCTCTCCTCTGTACTGCAGAATGCAGATGCAACTTGACTATTTCTGCATCTACGAGAGGCAGAAACTAAGCACGCAAGCTTTTTTTCTTTTCTTTCAAATGCATGTATTATTAGGCTACAATATGTATCTATCTCCATGAAAATAAGTTGTGAGCTTGTGAAGGAAGCCTATGTCTGGAAAAAGTAGTGTCAACCAGTGGCTTTAGTCTGTCCCAAATAAAACAAGTAACTCCAAACGGATGAAAGCAGCTGGCATTGATTACTTGTGTTCCCATTTAATTCAAGAGAGACAGGCTACACACAAAATGCTTTTAGAGGCCACCACTCAGGAGAGCTTTAGAAGAAAGCCTGATTATAACCTACTTAAAAACAGCTATCTTTCAAGCCATTGCACTCTTGATTCAAAGCCTACTTAGAGGCTTCTTAATAGATTACCAGCTTGGCGCACTACAAAGTTTATAAAGGACAGAATAGTTCCATACATGACAGACCATAATAATTCCACTAATTTGCTACGCTGAGATTTCTTCCTCACATCAATATCAAGTAGAAAAGACATAGGAATTCTCAGTGCCAGAAAACACAGTCCTACTGTTTTTAAGGAATATGAATTCTAGGGAAGCTTTGACTAAGAGCAAAAATTCAAGTAAGATATAGTCTTTAGAGGTGCATCACAGAAAACAGTTCCACCAAACGCAGAATATCCTCAAAGCAGTCCCCCAAAGAAGACATTTAGCTGATGCTTCAGCTGGTGTTTCTTGAAGTTTTTTTTCATGATAAAAATAAATAGCAGTTCCATTTTATTTAAAATTAAAACATAGGATAGCTACTATGATTGTTATCACTAAAACAAAACCTTCTCTCAAGAGATATTATGTTTGGAAATTCACAGAGGGCTGGCCGTTTCTGCACAAAGCTGGCCAGTCACTCTTTAGGCCAATCCCCCCCACAATTCCTTTCCCAGTTGTGTTTTTCTATATAAGAACTTCCACAACCAACAAAATAGACTAAAATTTCTATTAGCATAGGATTATCTACACATAGATACGATTCTATTATATAACACACAGACAGATATAATTCCTTTACGAAACAAATACTATGCTCTTGCCTGCATCTGTTACTGATATAATAAACTGTATTCAAGTAAGTAGAATTATTAAAAATAAGAAAAATGCTTGCAACACCCAAGATGCATACAATTCCACATTTCCAGGATCAGAAAAGTAATATGAAGATTTGTGGAAGTTGCCCAAATTCAGAATAGTGATTTTAGGATACTGCTATTAACTTCTAGATTCACAGAGCAAGTGTTTCGCTTCTAAATCTTAACCCCAGGAGTTAAAGCAAACAGTGATTCACATTTTTCAGTGTGGTCTGGAACATACTGTGACATCCTTTGGTGGCCGAAATGGACTTTATGTCACTAAACAGTCTGACTGCTATTGTTTCTGTGGGACAGTATTAATACGTGGGAGGTTACAAGCATTCACTGATCCATCAAGAAAAGAGTTAAATAATTAAAGTGGTGGGAAAATAAAGATTTTCTTTTCATTTGTTTTCTTTTTTTTTTTCTCTTTTATTTTCTTTATTTTTTTAAAGGGATTCTTATTTTTATTACCACTATGCCAACATTGGCTTACTTGGTTACGCTAATTCCAACTGTGAATGCATACAAGTGATCTAGACTCTAACTTAGGTAATTACTTCTCTTAATTCAGAGATAATTGAAAAACGAAGAGATGGTGAAAAGGAGAGATATCTACATTGTTTTGTATGGCTTTAAAAGGCAGCATGAGTAAGTTTTAGTTCAGCTTTATTGAAAAAAATGTGCAAGTTCAGGCCTTGTCTCTATGACAACTACAGAACTAGTGGAATGATTCTCTCCCTCTCAAGAGGCTGAAAAACTACATAATTCAGAGAGGAAGAGATTTTCGAGTCAGACTATTTACAACTGTTTAGTTTTGTTAACACCTATTTAAAGCTCATGCCTATGGAATCATTTTGGAGAAAGGCTGTTTTGTGTAAGCCAAAATTTCCTTGCTTTTTAATTAAGAGGCAAGAGAAGTTCCACAGGGTCATCTGAACTTCCACTGAGTCTTCCTGCAACTAAGGTAACCAGATCAGAATTGATATTTGTAAGACAAAAGTAATTTGAAACAAAAATAAACTATTTATTTAAAAGCTGTGAAAACTCAGCCCTTCTTTAAGGCATGCATATTTCCAAAGCAAATGTTTTTCTTGAATGAAAATAACATTCCTTCTCCATTCTGTGCAAGATTCTGCCTTTGGAAGCCCTTATTACAACAAAAAGTTTTCTTAAGTTCAATAAACCACTCCTTCTTTTCAACAGTTAACAGCAGAGGAAAAGTAAACACATTTTCCAAGAGTTGCTCTTGTAGCTTTTCCACTCTAGAAAGTTCCTGCAGTAACACAGCTAATGAAAATTATGAGCAGCCTATGTAAGTTAGCTTTTCTGAATCCAGAAATTTCATGTGATTTGGAGAGGAAATTCTCCAGCATGAAGAACTGGGAGACTGTAAAAATGTCTGTGTTGTGTAATACACAGCAATGTACATTTTAAGGTATCTAAATTCACCAAGAAATAGTAAAAATGTCAAGCTTTCAAAATGTATTTCTAGTTACAACAGAAATAGTCCACTGCCAATCTTAATTTAATAACAAATTTTGTTGGTGTTACATAGGTTGCCCAATAAGAAATACTTTTCTTACTATAGAATCATAGAATCACTCAGGTTGGAAAAGACCTTAAAGATCATCGAGTCCATCCATGACCCAACCATACTACCCTAACTAACAACCCTCAGCTAAATCATGTTCCTGAGCAGCACATCCAAACAGTTTTCAAAAACATCCAGGGATGGTGACTCAACCACCTCCCTGGGGAGCCCATTCCAGTGCTTAGCAACCCTTGCTGTAAGGACATTTTTCCTGATATCCAACCTAAACCTCCCCTGGCACAACTTGAGGCCATTTCCCCTTGTCCTGTCACTTGTCACCAATTAGAAGAACCCACCCCTTCTCTTGCTGTAAGCACCTTTCAGATATTGAAAGAGAGCAATAAGGTCTCTCCTCAGCCTGCTTCTCCCCAGACTAAACAGCCCCAGTTCCTTCAGTCTCTCCTCATAGGGCACATTCTCCAAGCCCTTCACAAGCCTTGTTGCCCTTCTTTCAACCTGCTCCAGCACCTCAGTGTCCTCCTTGTACTGACGTGCCCAAAACTGAGCACACTACTCAAGGTGAGGCCTCACCAGTGCTGAGTACAGGGGCAGGATGACGTCCCTAGTCCTGCCCACCGCACCATTCCTGATACAAGGCAGGATGCCATTGACCTTCTTGGCCATCTGGGCACACTGCTGGCTCATATTCAGCCAACTGTCCATCAGTACACCAAGGTCCCTTTCCATCAGGCAGCTTTCCAGCCACTTCTCCCCAAGTATGTAGGTTTGCCTGGGGTTGTTGTGACCAAAATGCAGGACCCGACATTTGGCCCTACTGAAACTCATACAATTTGCCTTGGCAAACCAATTCGGGCTATCCAAGTCCCTCTGCAGTGCCCTTCTCCCTTCAGGCAGATCAACACTCCCTCCGAACTTGGTGTTGTCTGCAAACTTACTGAGGGTGCACTCAATCCCTTCATCAAGATTGTTAATAAAGATGGATTTAACTCCATTGACCACAACTCTTTGGGCTCAGCCATCCAACTAAGTTACTTACATTGTACTACTTACAATGCTTAACAATGCTATTAGTAAAGTTTTACCAAGGCATTCAGTGGTATGAAATGAAGTTTCCAAATCACTAACTTCAGAAAGTAGGACAGCTACTTCCAATAACTGAAAAAGTAACTTCAAAACACAGCTATATTATACTAGAAAGCATATTTGCATTGTAGACTTCAGGAAGCATGCTTGACAAAATGGGTGACTTTAAATGCCAGTATACAGAATATTATTACTTGTCAAGTCTGTACTAATAAGCTTCACACTGTCAACTACAATGTTCCCCTGCTGCATATACTCACCATATCTGTGCTAACACCGGCTGAGGTAACCCAGACTGAAAAAAAAAGTTTCTAGCTTGATCACCTGTAAAATAAATAGGATATCACTTCAGAAAATGCTAAATATATATATGAGTAAGGAGGAAATTATAAATCGAAATATCTAAATCAGAAGCAACAGTAAAGCCATAAATACTTAATGCTACATACACATAACAAAAAAAGAGATTTAAATTGGGTTTGTCACTCGAGAAACTACAAGATATTTCCAGCAAGCACTTGCTGTTTCACTCTGTGACAGTCAGCACCACCTGGACATGAACATTCAGGATAACAGGAAATTCATAGTTCACATTCCCTAATCTGTGTCAGTGGCTCTTTGAGCAACATACTCTTTGTGAGAACAAGAAAAATATTTCTTTCCAAGAAAATTTGTACCAATACAAACTTCCTGATATTTTGTTAGTGCCATGATAGCCAGCTGGCACTAACTAAATAAAGTGGTCTTCATCCTGATGTGAGTCTGATAACCCACCTCTAATGTAATGGTGCATTTCATTTTTCCAAGTATGAATTAAAAGTAAAAAACAATAACAAAAAAATTGGGCTCTTGGAAATGTTGTGACCTGTAAAGAAAATAGGTAAACAAACTAGCAATAGCACTAAATATCAAAAGAGATCAATAAATAACAGTGCAAACTTGCACACTGAACTGTAACAGATTTTATATCACGTCTGTTACCTAACAGAGCAGAAACATTATAACAGGAGGCATGCACTAGTGTGATGTGTGATATTGATTTGATACTCTGGAATATTTTTTTTGATGGACAGCTGCTTCAGTCACAAATGCAAAACATAGAACCATATGGGCTGCTATGAAGAAGTTTAATTCCATCTCAGCAAGACCCAGGACAGTGAGTTACTTCATTAAGGACATTGGAAGCACTATAAATATTACTATGTATTGGGGTGATTCCACATCCTGAATTATTACTACAGTCTCACAACAGAACTACTTTATAAAGCCAGTTACAAACAAGTTTAATTATACTTAAAAATCAAGTGGCATAAACCAGGAATAGTGTGCGTGTAATATCAGAAATGGTGGAGTCAACAGCGAGGCATACAAATATCGAGATGTAAAGTGAACAAGTGAAGTTCTATTTTCTAAATTCTTATGTCCTATTTTCTCCTAGGCAGCTCTGTACATACTTAGGCTCATTACCTAAGATGCAATTAAATGAAATTAGATCTGAAATCTCTTTAATTACCAGTGATAAATCCAGATGTTGGTTTCAGACTGTGGAACTGTTGATCATGTTTAGCTCTCTCCTCCACAGTAATAGCCCAGATATCCAGGTTGCCTAGTTGAAAAGAGATGGAGAAATATAATTAGAAAATAGCACCTAAAAAAGCCTTCCTTATTTTGTCGTGAGTTAGCTCTCCCTCTCCCACACTATTTCTGAGTATATCATCCCATTTTGGACCTATGAAAACAACATACAAATACACAGAAGCTATTCCCCCGAAGTCTCTAGCTGAAAGCTCCATGAATTCTTAAAGAGATACTTGTGTACAAGAGGTACTTGTGATCCTAGTAGAACTAAATGTTAACAAATTACCATGACTGCTGAGCACTGATTCACTCATCTGGCTCAGGGGAATCTTAAGTCATAACTAGTCAATCTAAAGTGCAATCACACTTTAAAATGGGTTATTAAAAGACAACATCAGAGGACATAATACAGAAAGGTCACAAAACAAAATATTTAGGGGGTGGGGGCCAGCTGCCTTAAAGAGCACATACAACTGAAATGCAACTCAAGTTCTTCTAACTGAAAAGGTATGTCAACTCATGAGATGTGTATTACATGGTTTTGTACTCTTGTAAGAGAAGAACTCTTCATACTTGTCTAGGAGAAGTGTGATGCAACAAGACAGCTAACATTTTTCACAGGCAACAATAGCACCACATGGGAAACACAGTTCAGGAGCACACTCATCCTTCCTCTGAAACTGAGAAGTCTGAGTATCAGATCATGTTATGCAGCCCAGATTCTTCACACCACACTTGTAAGTTGGACACGAGTATTCAGCGTGCGTTAAGATTTACTGCACCTTCTACAGTACTTATGCTCCAACAACGTGTTCCTTAGTTCTACTTTAATTTTTTCAGCAGTTTTTCCTCTCTTCTAGACATTTCACTAATACTAATACTGCATTGCAGACTAGTCTGAACAATTTGTAGACCAGTTACACATCATGACTTCAACACCTAGAGAAGTATCTTATGCTGATGCAACTTCCTGTAACTCCTACTGTATACACATGCGGTGATCTGAAGGCATCTTAGTTACTGGAATTACTGTTCTGTGAGAATAAAGAAGAGAGTTAACATTCACTCTGTCCCAGCACTAAATTCTCAGAGACTCATTTTCAGGTAATAGGGCCTATAAATCTCTACAGCAAGCATTTCAAACTGCTTATAGAGTGAGGCAGAATCAAACTCAGCAGATAAGAGGAACAGGAGGATTTCTTGCCTCCTGAATTTCTTCTAATTAAAAACTACTTTGATGAGGTAAAAGGTACTTTGAGAGAAAATGAAATGGACAACTGGGAGAGAAACATCCTTTTAAATGTTAAGTTTCATTAATGACATAAAACTCTATCTTTGGTAACAAATTCTCATCTCTGTTTCAGACAATCTATGAATTTCTAGAAGGCAGGTTGATAATAACTCGTTCAAAGAAAGGGTATTTGGTTTTTTTAGGAGTACTCCAAAGAAACAGAGGCACTGTAAATACGTTTCAGAGCTGTGCTGCCTATATGAATGAAACTGGATTCTCCTATGAATGTGAATGTTCCAAAACACAACACTTAGTATAAGCAATAATCTCCCCAACCTTCATGCAGACCTCTGGCAGGACTTTATGACCAATACACAGCGTAGGCCAACTAACAGCAGATGAGCATCTGCCTGTAATGGAAACATGACTACTCTTGTCTGGCATAAGATCAAAAAGCTGGATGCAGTAAGGTGCACGTGCAGAGAAAATTTCTTGAATATAGTTTGACTAAAAGAAAAATACCACAGCATATGTAATGATCCTCTAAGTTGCTCTAGCCTGGTTTGAGGTGTACATGACTCCAGTATTCCCTCCTCCTCTGAAAATACCACAAAAAAAAAAACAAAAAACAGCTCTTCCTATCTATTCCCAAAAGAAATAAACCCCAAACTAAAACTCTTTTGATCTGAGGTAAGAAAAAATGTTATTAACTATTTCAAAACAAAAAAATAATGCTTTCTTCTCTGGATTCCCTGAAACTAAAACAAATGACTGTATTTTCTTCTTCCTGATAGAGATTTGGTTGGTATTAAAACAGTAGATCTCCTCTGGGGGATATGAACATCAAAAGAACTGATGCTAAGTTAAGCAAGTATAACAGTCTCTTCAGGAGGGCTATGAATGGCACCTCTGATAGTGCCTCATCTCCATCTTTTGTTATTTGAGGAAACAATGAGATCTATAGGAGAGCATCAAGTGGGATCTTTCCCAGCACCAAGACATCATTCATGGCTTCAGATCCTTGATGCCAACATAGAGGCTACAGTGCACTGCAACATATTTGAATGCAAAGGAAGCAGTCACCAAACCACAAAACTGACTCATTAGAAAGTTATTCTTGAAGGCAGCAGCAAGCCCTCTAAGCTTCTGTTCTTATACAGGGCTTGGCAATCATCACATCTGCAAAAGTGATGCAGGGCACTCTCATACATGAAATGGGCATTTTCTTCTCATGAACAAATCAACAGAAGGTTGCACACACCATTTTCTCCCCAACTATTAAACAAAGCCTATTATGCACATTTGCTTCTTTTAGATAGTCATCCTTAAAATGAGCAGTGTTCTAGAACATCCATGAGTCACTCCATTTTGAATGGTGGGTGCCGTGCTCTTTCCATTCACCATGAAGACTGGAATATTCTTGAAATAGAAGGAAGTGAAATAAAACCAAAACCAGAAGCATTTATATTTATATGTAGGTGAATACTACAGATCATACGTTTGGATCAAGAGGTCTCCCAAGATGGAAACTGAATAAATTTCACCTGCATATTGAACAGTGACTGCAGGTAACAGTAAATGACAGATTCTTGAAAAGGGGAATAATTCCCCCACAGGAACCAAAGATTTCTTTACAACCCCATTTGTTTCTTAGATTTTTCGTGTCATTTTTGTAAGTATTGGTATGATGCTGCCTGGTAGATTTGGTTTAAGTACAAATATATTAGCAGGCATCTCTCACGCCACATTTGAAATTAAAGATACACCAGAAACTACATTAACCACATGCTTATTTGAAGCTACTCACTGTAGAGTAGCCAGATTGGAAAAGCTGTATGAGAAGAAATGTGAATTCCTTCCTTCCTGAAGTCACATAGTACAGTTAACAAGATCCTGGACAACATATGCAAGATCAAATGGTAATACATAAAGTTGAAAAAATAAAGCTGCTATCCATCTGCAACGCAATAAGAACTCTCTGAAGATGGTAGATTAAAATGCTTTGAAGAAGTTTCTGTAAGAATGTATGTGTTCAAATATGCGTGCATGCAAAGCACAGCCCTAACTATAAACACAAGGGAATACATGAGTCCAAACCAGTAGATTCCATTCATATCATGACTACTCTTAGAGTGTGAAAATGAAGCTTTTCATATCTTCCTATATAATCTAGAAGTGTATCCTATGTGATCAGCGAATTTATTTGATAAAAACTTTCAGTAGCCAGTTTTGTTCACAACTGAGTATGTCTGGCACCAAACAAGATGTAATTCCAAGGCTGATAATCAAGGCAGTGAATGGCAGCTTCCTATTACATATTTCTTCTGGCTGTCAATTGCAAAGAGAAATTTCTCTTGATTTGTTTCACATGCTTTTTCACAGTGGCAGAGATTGCATCCAAACAACTGCATACTTTGAACAATGTGCTTTTTTCTTCTGAAGCCTCTTACTGAAACTCTAATGTTAAATAGAAATTTGGTTCCTAGCTACATCACATCCCAAAAACTAGACTTCCATTTATATATTTATATATTTGTACACATATTTATACATATTTATATATTTGTATACATAAACACATATGTATATACATTTTTATGTATTTATGTATATTTACTCACACTTATGTAAACATATATATGAGAATCATATCTGTATTTTCAAAGAAATGTCCACAACAGATGCATCATTCAAATGGAATCAAACAAGTTCCAATAGTTACTAAACATTTATCTTCTAATTTAAGCACAGATTTGGGGACGATGATTAAAGTGATAGCATACAAAGGCATCTGCCATACTCTTTAGCAGTGAAAAAGTCCAGGAGTCCTAAAACAAAAATCACATCTGTTTCTCAAGCACCAACAGTGCTTGTGAAGCGAGAAGTCATCATATTTAGGTAACATTTTAGGATCTCCTCTGGGGAAACAAACAAACAAAACAGGCCTGAGCAGGGAAACTTAGGCAGACAAAACCAGGTACCTTCAGAATGTTGATATGCCCTGCTGTTAGTCGCTGTGTCACCTGGATCTGCCCTAGTTACAAAGTGAGGACTGCAATGAATCAATGTGCAAACAGGGAAACAGTGCAACCTTTCTGCTTGACCCTCCCGACATGCCTTTGCAAAATTTCAAGCATGTCCTCTAATGGGTCTGCAAAAACATCACAAGTCAGCTAAGATATCGCTACGGTAAAGGTGTATGACCAAAAAACACTTCAATACAGAACATATTTGGAAGACAAATGGAAGACATTTACACAGATTTTTTGCATATAAGAATATTTCAGAATACACTGTGAACAACTTACCCCCAAAAGGTGTTGGAAACTGAGCCATGGTTCTTCCACTTTTAGCTTATTAATGGATGCCTGAAAATTTTAAAAGAAAAACACAGTCACGGTTACAGCATCTTCCACTTCCAGTGTACCACCACATAATCAATTAGTACAGAACAAACCAAGGCGATGAAGAAGTGATATAAATTCTGCTTGTGAGAGCAGTTACTTACATGAGATCTAAATGTTGAATTTCTTGCACTGCACTATACATCCATGAGTGTCCTTTAATAGGAGAAAATAGCTACGTTTCAGTTCTGTTCCAACAATGTCCTCAAAAATGATCTTCGTTTATAAATAATCAGTGATGTAGTAAAGAATAGAATTGAGTCAGCCACAACTGACAAGATCTCAGTGACGCTGCTCAATGCTGCGTTACTTTACCAAGTGTAACAGCTCTGCTCCTACTAAAGAGCAAAACTGGCTCTGGTTCCAACTGTTGAATCCATACAAGGCTGGCAGAGATCTGTTTTTACTCCTGACCAAAAAAATCATGTAATGCACTGCCTTGCTTAAAGTTCCTTTGTTTAAACCAAGTACATTAAAAAACAAAACTAGATTGCAAGACTCCTTTACCCCTCCGTTAGCTCACAAAGCGTGTTTAGATGAATTCAGTACTAAAGCTGACATCACAAGGAAAAACACTTTAGTCGGTGAGTGATACTCTTAATGCTGCTTGCTTTTCAAATAAAAGCAGTCTAGAGTCCAGAAATTTAATCTTTAGCAACAACAACAAAAAAACAGGGAAAACATTTTTCTTGCTCCACACAAAGACTGACATGAATTGCCTGAGCTGAGGGGACAATAGCCAGCCACGGAGCCACCAAACAATGCGAAAGCAGCCTCTTGTCCTACTAGATTCCACTCATGTTTTCCAGGCAACAGGAGAAAAGCAAAGGAAGCAGAATCAGAAGGAGAATTATTTAGACTGCTTGAGCAGCGGCAGAAATTTATCAATATCACTAAGAAAAGGCATTAACTTGCACCAACAATTTCCTTTTGTCTGAATTTCTTGCTTCCTCCCCTCTCCCCACCCCCTTTCACACTTCCCACATACTCTTCTAGCTTCCAACTTGGGAACCTACTACACATACACTCCACAGATGTCACTGAAAAAAATAAAGAAAAAAAAAAACAATGACACAACAACAAAAACAACCCAGCACTTCTGCCTATCAGCATCTCCCCATCAGTTGCAATTTTTTCCCTCATAATTTGGCAAAGCACTCAAGCATGATACACAACTCAGAAACCTTCACCCAAACGCCAGGCAACATGGTCGATACTAATTTCATGCACGGAATTCATTACCATAAAAGATTAAAATACAGTATTTTCAAACTCTGAAGTGTACAGACTTCCTTTATCACTATGCTTCTGTTTTCAAGTCTATGAGCAAACCCTACAAGAATTCTTATAAATGCCACAGATATAACACTGAACCTTATGGCACAAGCAGCTTTTACACACAAGTCAAAAAGAGAGTAGGAGAGACATGAGCAGAGCAGATTCTCTCCCTGCTTCCATTTCCCATAATATGCAGGAGGACAAGAAAGGCATTTAAGGCTGGCAGGCACAGAAGGGCAGGAACAGAAAGACAGACTCTCTCTCAGACTTGAGAAGAAAAAGAACTTAGAGAGTGAAAAAGAAATAAAAGATCAATATTCTCCAGTGGGAGAATTTGTTTGCTGTTTATTGCCAATGTTACATCCATCTTCCATAACCAGAGATTTCATTTTACATTTCATTTGAACCCCAAGGGGTACATACCCAAGGGCTCTATCTCTGCAGATAAACTCTGCAACTGCAGACAGCTAATTCCAGCAGCTCAGGGTTTGTTACGTATGAAAACGAAGGTTAAAAGAGAAAAGGAATTACACAGCATTCTAATGGTGAGTGACTTTGTAGGGTTTGTTTTTTGTTTTGGGTTTTTTTTTTTTTGGTTGATTAATATTTGGGTTGAAGAACTGCTGCATGAACTCCTTCCCCTGCCCTTCTTTGATCCTCCCAACAACCCCAACAGGAAGACTTAGCATGGTGAAACAAAATGATGTAGAAGCTGGAAAGATGACAGCCAAACAGTATGGGTAAACATAGATACCTTAATAAAAACTGTAGGTTCTCTCTAGTGAACTACTAGTATTCATATTTGTAGGGACATATTACTTTGGGGTTTTTTTGTTTGGTTGGTTTTTATTTATTTTAACCCTCTAACAGATTTGATTGCAGCTGACCAAGAGTTCAGAAGTTGCTCAAGCAGGAAGTAGAAGAGACCGTAAGGGGAACCACAACCGCACCACTACTAAGCACTGTCCTTAGAAAGCCAGCCTCAACCCCTTAACAACACAAGAAAAATTAAGGAAGTAATGAAATGTTAAGGGTTCATCAAATATTTTATTTTGCTCAGATATTTTATGTTTCCTTTAGAAAGAGCAATAGAAAGCTCTGAGCCACTCATCTTCACCTGCCCACAAAAAGAGCTTAATGTATTACCTCTCTGGAACTATGGAGGTGAAAAGCCCACAAAGACGGGAGCACCCATTTCCAGCAAGGAAAGTAGGGGAAGAGTGTATTAACTCTCAAAATAACAGGGTTGATAAAAATGAAATAGCAGGTTTTTTTCTAGTGAAACTAGTGAAATCACTGAACAACCTGGGTTGAAAAGGACCACAATGATCATTCAGTTTCAACCCCCCTGCCATGTGCAGGGTCGCCAACCACCAGACCAGGCTGCCCAGAGCCACATCCAGCCTGGCCCTGAATGGGCAAGTTTCACTAGAAAAAAACCCTGTATTTTTACTCTCCTCAAGACGCCGCACAACATTTCTATTCCAAAACAGTAACTCACAAGATCAGTTGGGCATACAAAACATACAGTAATCCCTGAAGCAACTTATCGGTCACCTTGCCTTCCTACAAGAAACAAAGTATAAAAATGGAAAAACAAAACCAGATAAACCACATCCTTTTCAAGAATTCCAAGTTATGGTCAAATACCCCCAGGCAGAATGTCACGTGAGATTATCACAGACTAACAGCAAGTTTTGTTGCTTTCCCATGTTACACAGAAAAGTCCTTAGACTACTGTTAATGAAAGGACATCAACAGTTTCAGCAAAGCCTGGTTATTTTAGATAGATGTTGGAAAATAATTTGAGGCACTCAAGACTCTTGCCCTTTGGAGATCAGATCATGAATACAGTTACCAGTTTTAGGCACTTATTCAGAGTTTCAGTTCTTCACAAGTACCATTTACTATCCCGAAACACCCTCCCAGTAGTCAGGATGTTCTACTGTTTCTCTGGGCACAGTCACAGATGCTGTTCACTTTACTGTGGCAATGATCAAAAGGGCTGAGAAGGTCAATTTCATAAACATAGTATCTATCACCTGCTAAAAAGAGTAAGCTGGCTACAAATGGAAGAGAAATCACTACAAACCCAGCAGGTAGGCAAAAGATGTTGTAACAAATCACTCTTCTCTTTGTTCTGCTCCAAGTCATTAAACTGCTGAGGACTCTAACAAAGAACAAACTCCTTACTTCCTAAAAACAGGAAAAATTGAGACATTTATGAACCTGATGTTGAGAACTGTATTAGAAGCTCCAGAAAAAAAAAAAGAAGAAAAAAAAAAGATGTCTCTGTGTACAATAAACTTGCAAGCAATTATGACCACTGTTTATTGCCTTGCACTGTCATTTTATCTTGTTCCGTCACTATGCTTCGAGTGGTTTTGGAAGAAAGATCTCAACCTCTTCCAGGAGTGATGAGATTTTTGTCTCTTCCGGCTGCCTAAGGGATACACTGCCCCAAATACATTTTATTTCTTCAAGACGTTAGGTCCAAGTTCAAGAGAAACGATATGAAGAACGTTCTTGGTCAAATCAGACCTTTAATGCTCAGAGACATCTTTATTAAAGCTCAGTCAGCAGATTTCTTTGCTATCCAGATCAATAACAGGCTCGCTGTTTTCTCCAGTTTCCCATTCACCAACACTGCTTGGTTTTCTAGGCTACAGTAGCTCACACTTTCAGGTGTGAGTTCTTTTCTCCAATTAACCTGAAAATACTTACATTAATAATTCCTCATTTAACCAGTAAGCAGCGTGTTCAGGATATTCTTTTTTTCAAGACTATTTTTTCAGAGCAAGTTCACAGATGTGTTCCTTTTTTCTTCCAGCAGATGAGAAGCAATCAAATAACCATTTATTAGTGTTAACACTATTCTTCTGAAGCAAACAAGAATGACAATCCCCATTCCAAAGCTCAGGAAGCAATGGCAGCCAATGGGAGAAAAGGCTCTTGTAGCCTGGTGAGACCGACTAAGGGCCTTAAACTAGGAGCAACTAGAGAAGGGGATACCATTAGGAACACTGAGCTTTGGCCAAGGGTTGGTGTGGCGCTGTCTGGGGATGGCAGGTTTAAAGGGATTGTCCCTGCTGCTGCTCCACAGCAAACAGAATCAGAGAACATCTGAAATGCTTGTATACCAACACACACAGCATGGGGCAAAATAGCAGCTTTGGTTCTTTCTCAGAACTACAATGTCATTGGCATCAGAGAGACTTGGTAGGATGAGTTCTGTAAGTGCTGGAATGGAGAGATATAAGCTGCTCAGGAAGGACAGGCAGAACAGGTGCTGTATGTAAGGGAAAGATGAGAAGGGAGCTAGTTAGCTGTGTCCTCCAGGAATCTGTCGAAGCAGATTTAGAGGTCCATTGGAATCCGTTGCCTTTCAAGAACCACCTTTTAACAGTCTGGGAGTAGGCAATCCCACTGTGCCACACACCAAGCAAATGGCACAGAATGTGAGCCTGCATGTACAGAGCTTCTCCCGGAACTAGGGCAGAACAAGAAAATACATGAGTTCTAGAAGCATGGCCTAGCTTCATACAGTGAATACAGAGCTGCAGTTTACATCTGTAAAGGGAAAATAAGGAAAGCCAAAAAGCAATTTGAGTTTGCACTGGCCTCTGTTGTGTCAGGTAGAAAAGAAGCTTTGCTAAGTATGGTAAGTATGACCAGTCTCGTTTAATGCTTTTATCAATGGTCTGCATGCAGGAATGAAGTGTACCCTTAGCAAGCTCACTTACAATACTAAATTAGAGGTGCTGCTAACTCCCTGGAGGGACAAGAGGGACAGAGTAAGGCTGGACATAGGTAAAGACTAGGAGAAAAGAAAGCCAGCAGGTGACTTCAGGGAGACCCCAGAGAGGTAGATCACGTGCAATGCCTGTCAGCATTCAAAAAGAATTGGGATAATGTCTTTACCAACACACTTTAACTTTTGGTTAGCCCTTAAGTGATCAGGCACTTGGACTTCATTTGTAGTTCCCTTCCATCTGAACAATTATTCTATTCTAATTCAAGATAGAAGTTAACAGTGTAACTTGGAACAAAAACCTACTTCATTCTTATTGTGAACCACAAGAACATATTTTGCACGAGGGAACTGCAAGGAGCAGATAAACTAAATGATAAAGTTGGAAATAGAAAGTTAAGTAACCTGACATCTTCCAATGTGATTACATTCAACAACTTCATCCAGATAAGAAATACTGCTGATGACTACACATTACCAGCAGTACTCAAATAGCTCCCAAGTACTGCATTTAAAATATTTCAGGACACTAAGGACTATATAAGCAAGCAGAAGCCTCTCCCTTAAGCAGTTTCCAATTTAATCAAATGGAATTAACACTGGGAGGAAAGCAAGCAAAGGCTGCAGTGATAAGAGCATTTTGTTGTATACTTTAACCAGCACTGTTTGAATTGCTGTTTCTAATTATACACATATATATGGTGTTTAATCTTGACAGCATTTCATCCAATAATTCCAGTCATGAGTGAACTGTGTTTGAATATCTTTTTAAAAAGATGACAGTTTAATTTAAATGTAATCTACTCTATCACTCGACTAGTTCTAAAAATCTTCATGGAGAAATAAGATAAAAACCTTGGTTTATTTTCACTTTAGTATTCACTGACTTCATTCTGAGCCACCAGACCTTGTAAGGTGGGAATTTTTGTCTTCTTTTTTGTTGTTGTTTTGAATGCACTTTTAAGAAGTTTCTGAACACTTACAACTTCATTTTTTAATAGCTGTCTTATTTACAGAGGTGCTTTTTATAGTAAATGTTGCATCTACATAACTGCAGTTGAAAAGCTCTGACTCCTCCCCCTTCAAAACAAGCTGTTATACTGATAATCTGAAACACAAGAGTTATGTAGTTAGAAATACGTGCTATAGCTCAAATATAAGCTTAATAATAGCCAGGCATTTACTTCAAGAAGGATTTATCAGGAAGGACAAGGAAATGCATGACATCACTGCTAGATATGAAAGTATCACATTCTCTTCGACTCTCCAAGTCTGTCTTACTTCACAAACATGAACTTGAGCAGTGATCTCAATTGCCACTAAGTACTCATTTGTAGTTACAGTGAATGCTAACAGAATCAGATAAAGAAGATCGGTTCTGCTATTTACCTTAGGCAAAACGAAACAGTGATGCTTTATTTCAGAACTGTTAATCTAGCTGTCTCCAAGGCTCAAGGATCACTAAGTAGTGGCGATGCCTTAAAAGACATACTAGGAACAAAAGAGAAAAGTGGACAAAGCCTGGAGTTCAGCCTTAGCCAAAGGAAAGCAATTTCTGACAAAGGCTATGTGTTTTCTAATGCCTAAGTGCATGGTTTATGTTATAGATATACTAGTATATCATTCTAAGGAAAGGCTGACAGTCACATCATACTTTCAACTTAGCCATCTTTGACTTTTTAGCACTGCTTGTTCAGAGAGTTGAGCACAGTTGTTCTGAAAGCCCAAAGCAGCACTGCCTGACTTCTATTTCACTAGGCATTTCTCCCTTGTCAGATTTCTAACCTTTCCAATCCACATAACAAGTAACCTTGTTTCTCCCTTTACCGCCTCAGCAAAAAATAGCCCAGTTACAGAACAGTATAATTTTATTTTTTTTGTCTTGCAGATTAACTCTTTCCTTATTCCTACACTGAGTATCACAGCACAAATGCTTTCCGTCCTTTTGAGCCACATCCTATAATGAGAAGTACATCCCTGTAGTACATCTCCCTTGCAAGGCAGAGAACTCCTAAGTGTACCAGAGGTTTGCTAATGGAACAACACAACTCTACATAAACTCTCCCGTGTTTCACCATGTCACCCCAGTGTTCCTGCCTCCTCACACATCATTTTGATCTATTCCTCCTGCAGCTAAAGCCTCCCAAACCCTATTTATATATCCCTGCATGAGCTCAAAAGAGACAAGGGGATGGAGGTGGCAGAGCTGTGCTTCCTGTCACAAGGTTGAAATGTAAAGGAATTACCAAGACAGATTTGAACTGCATCTTGAACTGCATCTAATATTAGATGTGCCTGGATCAAAAATCTCATCTCCCAGCTTGATGTTCTCAGGCTCTCTAGAAAAGTAGTCATGGCCCCAACCCACCAGAGTTCAAGAAGCATCTGGACAACAAAGATGTAGGGTTTGAATTTTGGGTGGTCCTGTGAGGAGCCAGCAGCCAACTCAATCTTAGTGGGTTCCTTCCAACTTGGTGTATTCTATGACTCTATGAATACGGACAGCAAAGGGAATAGGTCAGTCATCAAGTCTTTCTTAAACAGCAGCAGCTGTCTTCCATCACAATGTTTCACCACACATAGAACAACCTTGATGCCATGAAGCTATGCTGTGCAAATCCCAACTCTCATCTAAATGCGATAGCTGAAGACACTGTAAAAAGGGGGAAAAGATTCAGACATTCTCAGCTCTTTCACTTCATATTTTCCAACTCTGCCTCAAAGTAAGTTATGCTAGAAGTGGGGTAAGAAGGAAGTAAAACCCTGGAGTCAGCATGTCTATGTTGAGAGAGTGCAGGAGCTGTGTGGTCCTTCCCTTTCCTCCCCCTAGACAAAGCCAGAAGGATAAAAAGGTTTAATAGGGCAGAAGTGGGATAAAGTTGGTGATATAAAGGAAACTGCAGATGGCTCCTTTCTTTGAACTGCTCCAGCATGGGCCAGTTTGTTTTCCACAAGCATCTGCTCTTTTGAACTCTTTGAAGAGCAATGATCATCAGCTGCATAAAAAGTTGTATGGTAAAAGGTATATGCCATAAGCAAACAGATTTTCAACACTGTGTTTTATAAGTAGGAGTTATTCAGTGTCTATTAAGCTACAGCATCAATATTAAGTGAAACAGCCAACATCTCCCATCCATGGGCCTCCTGCTTGTATGTCTTCATAGCTCTGCCTTTTTAACTCTCCTGTATGACGTTATCAGGGCCAAGAGCAGACATGCATTATGCCCTTTAGACAAATATTGCTGCTACATTCTCTTTTGGTCACACTTGATCCAGCTGTTCAGTCACAGGTTGATTGTAACAGTTCTTGACTAGCCTGCTTGACTAGAGCAAACAGCTTTCAATGTACTACAGTTATGTGACAGAGGGGAGACAGTAAGGGGGAAAGCATAAGAAACTGCCCTGTGAGCACCACACTCAGAAAGGGAGGAGGTGGTGCTCCAGGTGCTGAGCTGGGATTCCCCTGCAGCCTGTGGAGATCACAGAATCACAGAGTCACAGAATGACCCGGGTTGGAAGGGACCTCAAGGATCATGTAGTTCCAACCCCCCTGCCTGGCAGGGCCACCAAACATACACATTTACTAGATCAGGTTGCCCAGGGCCCCGTCCAACCTGGCCTTGAACACCTCCAAGGACGGGGCATCCACAACCTCCCTGGGCAGCCTGTTCCAGGGCCTCACCACTCTCCTAGTGAAGAACTTCCCCCTAAGATCATGATGGAACAGGTATTTCCCTGCTCATTAAGAATCCACAAGAGAGCAAGATCCATGCTGCAGCCCACAGAGGACATTAGAGCAGGTGGATACACCATGAAGGACTGTGGCCCACAAAAAGGCCATGCCAGGGCAGGGAAAAAGTATCAGGGATTAGGAGCAGCAAAAAAGAGCTGCAAGAGACAGGCCTGACTCCAGAGAAGGCAAGAATAAAGGAATGAAGTTGAACATGGGAAAAAGGGGATATTCCATCCATAGATGACCCTGACCCTTCAGGAAACATAAAAGGCTACATAAGAAATGACACAACTATAAGTAAGAAGAGAGAAATCTGGTCTGATTTATGAAAATATTTTTTATGTATGTATATGTAAATATTGCATGAAAGTTAAGTATTGACTGACTGCCATTCATTTGGTAACCAACAGGCTTTTAGAAACTGGATGGAAGTGCTCTGTAAACAGTAGCAAAGATAAAAAGTCATCGATGCTACATTTGAGTGAAGTAAGTGGTGACAATTTCTGTTTAAAGAAAGATTAAAGAAGAGAACATTGTCTCCTCCCTATTTCATATCAGAAAGCCATACAAAAAACAGTATCAGCTACACCAGCTACAATTGAATGATACTCCTCAGTCTCCGGAATTGAAGATGACCTAGGAGCAAGCACCTTCAGAATGGGGTTTGGAGAGCTACAGTTATAAAAACAATACAACAGTCCCTTGTGAATAGAGAGAATATACTTGAGTCTAAAGCAGATGACATACTACAAGGAAGTGGCTACTGAAGCTTCATTTCTTTCACAGAACAGGACATTTAGTTACAGCTTTACTTGTGATAAAACTTGGAACTCCTTTTTCAAGAGCAGGATCAACAGTCACTGGCTTTACAGAAATACTTCTTCTGTACCCAATCCAAATGGAGCAAAAGTACATAATTTGATAAAGGAGAAGATGCCTTTGGCAGGAAAAAAAAAATATGAAGACTTATCTGATGTTACTAACAATATTAGTCCAACATTTAACACAACTATGCTTTTAACAGACAATAAAAAGACAAATCAGCACTTTAAACAGTACCTTCATTATGGAAAATAATATGGAAAAAAGAGCAAGACCATTCCAGCTGTATCAGCAAGACAAAGCCATTTACAGACGCAAAGGTGCTTTACAAAATGAAATTCTCAACCAAAATTCTAAAGAAAGCTTATTCCAATCTACAAGGCCTATTTCTATATTAAACAGACTTCAAGTATCACTGTAAGTGTGGTTGAATGCCACCAAAAAGTTCTAGAAACATGCAATAAGCTTCATTCCTAGAAGACAAAAATGCATTCTAACATTGCCACCAGAAACAAGCACAACAGGTGAAGTCTGAGTCTTTGTTGAAGTAAAAGATTCTTCACGTATTAAGATACAAGCACAGAGACTAGCTTGCTAAATAGATTAATGGCAGTAATAAGGAGTTTAAAGGCAGCAGTGAAATTACAGAAACTGAAGAGAAAAAAAACTTTCCATATATTTCACTAAAGCAGAAACGCAAGATAATTATGTAACAGATTCCTTCAAACCACACACACTGTGAAGTTCAGGTTCTTCCCACTGCAAATAGAAATCTCATAGGTGGAAGTAAGAGTTTTACTGAGAGAGCTCGGATTCTGTGAGAAGCAGTTGAATGCCACAATTACTATCCCACAACAGCACTGAGCAGCTGAGGGGGAAACAGGATCACACAAACATGAGATCGTGAAGCTGCAGGCTATGAACACTTCATTTCTCCTAAGAGTACTGGGGCTGCTTCTATTTAACATCCTTATTAATGATCTTAATGAGGGGATTGAGTGCACTCTCAGTAAGTTTGCAGACAACACCAAGTTGGGAGGGAGTGTTGATCTGCCTGAGGGGAGAATGGCTCTCCAGAGGGACTTGGATAGCCCGGATCGATGGGCAAAGGCAAACTGTATGAGTTTCAGTAGGGCCAAATGTAGGGTCCTGCATTTTGGTCACAACAACCCCAGGCAAACCTACATGCTTGGGGAGAAGTGGCTGGAAAGCTGCCTGATGGAAAGGGACCTTGGTGTACTGATGGACAGTTGGCTGAATATGAGCCAGCAGTGTGCCCAGGTGGCCAAGAAGGTCAATGGCATCTTGGCTTGTATCAGGAATGGTGTGGTGAGCAGGACTAGGGACGTCATCCTGCCCCTGTACTCGGCACTGGTGAAACCTCACCTTGAGTAGTGTGCTCAGTTTTGGGCACCTCAGTACAGAGAGGACACTGAGGTGCTGGAGCAGGTTGAAAGAAGGGCAACAATGTTTGTGAAGGGCTTGGAGAATGTGCCCTATGAGGAGAGACTGAAGGAACTGGGGCTGTTTAGTCTGGGGAAAAGGAGGCTGAGGAGAGACCTTATTGCTCTATTCCAGTATCTGAAAGGTGCTTACAGCAAGAGAAGGGGTGGGTTCTTCTAATTGGTGACAAGTGACAGGACAAGGGGAAATGGCCTCAAGTTGCACCAGGGGAGGTTTAGGTTGGATATCAGGAAAATGTCCTTACAGAAAGGGTTGCTAAGCACTGGAACAGGCTGCCCAGGGAGGTGGTTGAGTCACCATCCCTGGATGTGTTTGAAAACTGTTTGGACGTGGTGCTCAGGGACATGATTTAGCTGAGGGTTGTTAGTTAAGGTAGTATGGTTGGACTCGATGATCTTTAAGGTCTTTTCCAACCTGAGGTGATTCTATGATTGAGTCAGGAATTATTTCAAGTCCATTCAAGAAGTAATCAGGACACACACAAACTAAAACCAGCAAAAGCAGTAGACAAAGACAGTACATTTTATAGAATGTACCTGTAGCAAGCAGTTAGGAAAGAGGTGCCCATCCTCAGGATATAAGTATTTATAGGTGACAAAATGGCTTGCCTTGATAATGCAGGTGTTATAGGGAGGGAATCACATGCACAGGCATTTCTTATGCTTGATCTGGCAAGCAGGCCACTTTGTTATGGCCTCCCTGTAAATGACTAGGGAAGTACACATGGTTAATAGCTCTGAAAAGAGCAATTTCCCTGGACTGCAATGTTTTAATATCTCCTTGAAAACCACCATACTTGCAAGTTTTAAGAATGTTAGCTATTAATCAGTGACCAACTACACACATAAGTACAGTCCTGCTCATACATTATAGCATAATCCTCCTTCATGAAAGCTGTCCAGTGGCAATACTACAAACAGACAATCTGAACTCTGGGCGTCCTCACACTCATCCCCTCAGCAAAGGCAGATACAGAAAAATGTGAGTGTCAGTGTAAATTAATGTGAGCGTAAGCTCACAAAAAAGCACGTGTATGCATCTGTAATAAGATTGAAAACCTTCAACTGTGTGTAACAGAAGGACTGCTATACATACGCTACTCTAAAGGAGGTATTCCAGGGATATTCTCTTTTTTTTTTTTCCTAGCTATTTAGTTGACTGTAATCTCCCAAACTAATCTAAGCAGTTTGCATAAGTCGCACTGTTTCCAACCCAGTGAGCATTGTATCCATGGCAGACATATGTCATATCTAATTCAGTTACCACTCCTCACAAACAGAAAACAATACTGTCATAAGGTTTCTTCTAAAAAACACACTGAGTAAGCAATGTTACTTTTCCTCAATTCTCCACTTCTTGGTCACTTAATCAGGCACTTAGTGTTAATACAGCAATAAAATCATATTGCTAGGCATAAGAAATGCTTGGAAAAAGGGAAACCCACTTCATTTGGCTAACAAGATCACATTTGCTGGTCATTAATCAGGCACGAACATATACGCACACTTGGGAAGGTGTATTAGAAATCTGTGGTTTAAGATTATCAACTATATCTACTTACTACTGCAGGCACAAATGTTAACATGTCTTCATGTGAGAATAATAGATATAAAAAGTTTCTACTATTTGTGGTGCAGGAGGAATCTTCATTTGCAGACTCATAGCTTATGCTTGTAGTAGCAGCAGATAAAAACTTAACAGCCAAAATGCCTACTTTCACCATTCACCATTCATTCAAATTACTTCACCAGGAACCTACTGCAACCTCTAAGGTGATCTCACTCTGAACAGGACTAAATTTCTCTATTTGGTATGTTAAAAACAAGGGCAAGTTTACCTTGAAAACCAAGTCTTATGACTCCAGCAGAAGATACCATGAAGGCCACACTCTGCAGCAGAGACACCATACAACAAGGTTTGTGGACAGCTGTGAAGGAAGCTTGAAAAAGCAAAGGCCAGCATTACAGAGACAGGACATTCAGCACCAGCTTTTCAACACACGCTGGCTAGCTTCTGTGCAGCACTGCATAGTCTAAATGCTGGCAAGCACTAAGATGTTAAAAATAAACGCTGGACTCTAAAAATACATTTCTGATTATTTACCTTCTGAGTTAGGACATGAATATGAAATCTGAGTTTATACTGAAGCTTCTATGCCTTCTCCGATCATTGCAGCTAATAAGTTACCTTCTGAAATGGCAAGTGACATTTTCCTCTTAACCATCTGTGTAGGCTAAAGACATTTAACATTAAAATGAAGTTGACATAAGAACAATGATCACATGCCTAATCAACAACTTGAGTGCTATTTAACCAGAGGAGGAACTAAATATGGCAAATAGGATAATACAGCATTTTCTACTAGACACATTCCACTCCCAAGTTGTCAACAGACGTAACAGGTCCCATTAAGCAGCATATTATGAGAAGTGGGGTGACCTCATTGCAGCCTTTCAGTACCTGAAGGGAACCTACACCCATGAGGGGAGTAAACTCTTTGAAAGGGCTGACAATAGCAGGACACGGGGAAATGGTTTTACGTTAAAAGAGGGAAGATTTAGGTTGGCTGTTAGGGGGAAGTTCTTCACTAGGAGAGTGGTTAGGCCCTGGAACAGGCTGCCCAGGGAGGTTGTGGATGCCCCGTCCTTGGAGGTGTTCAAGGCCAGGTTGGACGGGGCCCTGGGCAACCTGATCTAGTAAATGTGTATGTTTGGTGGCCCTGCCAGGCAGGGGGGTTGGAACTACATGATCCTTGAGGACCCTTCCAACCCAGGTCATTCTGTGAAGTGTGGGACAGAGCAAGAACAAGATTGTTAAATTAATTACCACTGGGTTTCTAGAGGAAATTAATTTTCCTAAAGCTCCAGTGCTACTTTCTGTCACTCTAAGGCACTGGGACACACACGTTTCCAGAGAAGCAATAACAAAAATCTCTTACCAAATCAACTTTACCTTCTCACATAAATAAGCGATATAGTACCCACCCATAGACAGAAAATTACAAGAACATGCCTCAGCTCTTATCTGCTTAAATACAGTTGCTGACACATTCAGAACCCAAGTACTGAAAGCACTCCTTGAAATGTTCAGCTGTTTTAGCGCAACTTTTAAGCAGGAAACACCAAATTATGCAAGCAAAAATTCCAGGAAAAAATGCCAGTTCATGTGCTCTAGGAGGAAAAAAGCAGCAGCAGCAAGTAATCCTCAAAGCCTCTCAGCAAGCACTGCCAAGAGATGCACTGACATTCTAGACTGAATAGACCATTTATACTCCTGCTTTTTCTTTTTAATCCTCCAGTTAGCAATGGCCAAGCCAACTGTCCTGAGCTGCAGGAGTTCACATACATAGAATTCATGTTTTTTACTTCAAAAATCTCACTAATTATTTTACAGCCGCTATAACTTTCTGTTCTTAAATGCTAAAAACGTGACAATAACAGAGAAAAGCACAAATAACTGCCATACACATTTCTCTGTCTACGCTGGATGTGGTGCTCAGGGACATGGTTTAGTGGAGGGCTGTTAGTTAGGGTAGTATGGTTAGGTTATGGTTGGACTGCTGTCATTACTTTAGCCTTCTGAATAGCTCCTGATGGTCTGGCAGCCCAAAATAAGGCCTTAATTGAGTCCTCAAGAAACGTCATTGCCAGCAGCCAGATCACTGACAAATCATGCAGTGTTAAAGTCCTCAGAGAACTGAAAGTACCAAGAGGAACAATCAAGTTGAGATGGACGCAAGGAAACTGAGTAACAGTGAAAGCACAGGCATTACCAAGAAGATGCAGTGCCTCAAGACAAATGTATATAATATATATAATTTAATATAATATAATTTCTAATATAATTTCTAGGGGGAAGTTCTTCACTAGGAGAGTGGTGAGGCCCTGGAACAGGCTGCCCAGGGAGGTTGTGGATGCCCCGTCCTTGGAGGTGTTCAAGGCCAGGTTGGACGGGGCCCTGGGCAACCTGATCTAGTAAAGGTGTATGTTTGGTGGCCCTGCCAGGCAGGGGGGTTGGATCTACATGATCCTTGAGGTCCCTTCCAACCCGGGTCATTCTGTGATTCTGTGATTTAATTGTTGGGAAATATGAGGAAGAAACCTACCGTCTAACAAGAGCAATGGAAGAAAAAGAAAAACTTTCTCAAGTAGCACATCACAACTACAAGTAGGAAAGGCACATGATGGGAAACATCAGACCACACAGAGAAACCATCAGGTCTCCTGTTCTACTTACCTGTTCTCTTATTTCAGGCTATTTTGAAGCTTGCAGAGTTTTTACGAGTCCTTTTGGAAAAATTCATTTCATTTCTATTAAGAAAGCTATCAGATGGCTTCTAAACTGCTTAGATTATTAGGACATAACAAGATATATCTGCCTGAATACATTACCAAACAGGCATTACAACAGCACACCAGTCACAAGGTAACACACATGGACAAACTTAACAATTGCCTACACTTGAGGTTGTTCATTTTTTCCCAAAAAGTAAAATAGCTTTGCTAGCATATCAGATCTTCAATATTTCTCTTTTCCAGATGATTGCACAAGTCAATTTAATTGAATCCTGGAAACGATTCCCTTTGTGAAAGGGTCAGCTTTGGAAGTCAGCAATTTCAGGTTCATACAAATATCATACAAAGACTGGGAGATGGCAACTGTTCCAAGTGATCCGCAACAGTTGCAAGACAGAAGTAATTTTGTTACTGGTTTAAGTCCAAAGTGAAGTGTTGCAGACCCACTACGGAAACCCAGTTCAACTCCATTTCTGACATAGTTATCTCTAGGCTGGTGGATCAACTAAACAGACACACAAAGATGCAAGAAAGAAAATAAGCCGTAACGCTAAAATGCTACAGCCTGGCCAAAAATGTGAGTAATCAGATACACGGTGCCAAAGGTCACAGCATCCACCAGCGGTGCTGCTCATGCGAGCCATTGAAAAACAGTAATAAAGAAGTCCCACAAAAGGGCACTAAGCCAGAATCTCCCCAAGAGAGAAGGAACTCAACACATTTTTTCAGTTACCTTGCCAATAACCTCCCCACTGTATTCAACCCACTAAACATTAAAATCTGGAAGAGATATAGTGATTCTATAGCAACCAGCTGCTGAGATATTTTTTCAAAGAGAATAAACTGAACAGAACTGCCAAATACTTTCCCAACAAATTTAGTCCATTCCTAGTGGGAGCAGGAAAGTATGTTCATTGCCACAATTCAAGATACAGCGTAAATCTGAGGTCATTAGAAAACTGGGGTTATATAAACCAAATCAGACATTCAGGAATAGGTAAATACACAAATCATATCATAGAATCATAGAATGGCCTGGGTTGCAAAGGACCACAATGATCATCCGGTTTCACCCCCCTGCACTGTGCAGGGTCACCAACCACCAGACCAGGCTGCCCAGAGCCACATCCAGCCTGGCCTTGAATGCCTGCAGGGATGGGGCATCCACAGCCTCCTTGGGCAGCCTGTTGATTATGTTCACCTTCTTCCATTACCTAGCACAAGGATAACAGCTGAACTCAACAGGTAGATGTTTAAAACATCATAATTAAGACAGAGTCCCATTTTTCCTCTCCATCTACGTTCTTTGCAGCGTAGTCCTGTTAACCAAGTGCTTCATTTCTTTTCCCCAGATGTAGAGCACAGCTCAACTAAGTAACCTGGGTACCTCTACAGAATTATAGAATGACTTGGGTTGGAAGGGACCTCAAGGATCATGAAGTTCCAACCCCCCTGCCTCTACCTCAGGGAGATCTCTGTGAATCTGGGGAAGGATAATAAAGCACAATAATAAACCTCCACACAAAAAGGAATTTCACAAGGTTTTTCATATACAGCTTTCCTAAGTTTCATTTCTGCATACAAAGTTGTGCTGTGTCAGCGTTCCATATTCACAGTGCTGACATGTTTTTTCAATTTCAGTTTGGGGGGGAGGAGGAGGGACATTACTTTTATTTTTTAAATAAGGGCATGAGATTTCTGTCACTTCTCAAGCAGAACACCACATTTTGATGCTAAAGATCTCTATTCAAGAGATTCAGCATAAAGTTATTTTGTGTATACATTCAGGAAAGATACTTTAACGTAGCAGCCTCCCTGTCCCATTCAGCCTGCACTCTGCTTTTCCTAACAAATCCCTGATGGTTTAACTAAGAACTGGATCAAGGTAAATCCTGTAAAATGCAGGAACCTGACACCACCCTAATGAATTCAAGAAACTCTAGGAATTAAACATCTTCACCCTCTTCCAGTACCTGAAAGGTGCTTACAGTGAGAGTGGAGCAGGTCTCTTCTCACTAGTGACAAGTGACAGGAGGAGGGGAAATGGCCTCAAGTTGTGCCAGGGCAAGTTTAGGTTGGATGTTAGGAAGAACTTCTTTACAGAAAGGGTAGTTAGGTACTGGAATAGGCTCCCCAGAGAAGTGGTTGTGTTTAAGAGCTGTTTGGATGTGGTACTTAGGGATATGATTTAGTATAGGGTTGTCAGAGTTAGGGTACTGGTTAGGCTGTGGTTGGACTTGATGATCTTCAAGGTCTTTTCCAACCTGGGTAATTCTATGATTCTATGATCTTCGGTAGGGATCCCCATCTTCCTTGGTTCTATGGTATAGCTCTTTCCTGCTCAAAGCACATAGAAAAAGCAGAAAAATCTAGAATGAATGCAAAGTGATTTCTGAAGCTTCATGCAACTTCTGATCACAGAAACATTATCATCTATCAGAACCAATTCCAACTGGGAAGGGGAAATAATCCTCTCTATTACACAGAAGCACTTGAAAGAAAGCAAAAGAAAGAAAAAAAAGTAACACAATAGGCAGAAGGTTTATTATTCAGCTATCAATGAAGCCTACCAAGCACCCAGAAACAACTACCAGCTGAAAAGACTACAGTCTTTCAGCCTGCTGAAATTTCAGCTAGCATGTCATCCCTGGAACACGTTCAAATTCCTCAAGCCAGCAACTAACTAAGAGCCAAAAACACCAAAAGGTCAAAGCTCTGTTCCTCCTAGCCCTGCCTCCTAGCTAGTGATCAGACCAGTAAGGAAAATAAATAATAAGAAAATAGAAAATTAAAAAAAAAAAAAAAAAAATCAACTTATTCCTGCTGTTCTCAGCCTTACAGTTCACCTTCCTCAGCAGGAGCTCTTCCCCTATGAGGACAGGCTGAGGGAGCTGGGCTTGTTCAGCCTGGAGAAGAGAAGGTTGCGGGGTGACCTCATTGCAGCCTTTCAATACCTGAAGGGAACTTACACCCAGGAGGGGAGTAAACTCTTCCAAAGAGCTGATAATAGCAGGACACGGGGAAATGGATCCAAGTTGAAGGAGTTGATTTAGGTTGGATGTTAGGGGGAAGTTCTTCACTAGGAGAGTGGTGAGGCCCTGGAACAGGCTGCCCAGGAAGGTTGTGGATGCCCCGTCCTTGGAGGTGTTTAAGGCCAGGTTGGACGGGGCCCTGGGCAACCTGATCTAGTAAAGGTGTATGTTTGGTGGCCCTGCCAGGCAGGGGGGTTGGAACTACATGATCCTTGAGGTCCCTTCCAACCCAGGTCATTCTGTGATTCTGTGTGTGATTCTGTGAGCTCAGAAGGCTGCACCAAGACAGGGCAGCAGAGTGGAACCACCTGCCCATGAAATCTGGAGTCCTAATATTGAAACATTCTTTGCTTACTTTCAGCAGGAACTGTAAAAAACAACAGAAATAAATGGAAGCGTCTAAATACCCAGAGATGCTACAACACATCAAAAGTAGCCTCTGCTATACAAAGGCTGCATTCAAACTAAGACGCTGTAAAATCAGGTGAAGTTCACATGAACCAGCTGATGGCAAGCTTCCCCTTGTTGCTGTAAAGGAAGATTTCATCAAATATTTTCAATCTGTCCCATTTTCCTCCCAAACACGTTTATCTCTTGCTCTGGGGGCATTAAGACAACCCGACACTAAGGCAGCCAGACTCACACACACACAAGAACACTGTATTGATTTTATTAACCCACTATTGCTTCTTTTCCTTTTTATTCACACACCAAACATCACCATCCAGCCCTGAACTACAGGATGCCAGGATAAATCTGGCTTTATTAATGAATGGAGTTTAAAACCTATTAGTCCACAGTCTTCACCAAGATGAGAACTGGAACAGGCTGCCCAGGGAGGTGGTGGAGTCTCCTTCTCTGGAGATATTCAAGACCCACCTGGACGCCTACCTGTGTGACGTGGTGTAGGGAGCCTGCTTTGGCAGGGGGGTTGGACTCGATCTCTAGAGGTCCCTTCCAACCCCTACAATTCTGTGATTCTGTGAAGATCTTCCTTATGGCATAATCCAAATCTCAATTAGAACAAGGAGATAGAAATAAAATTGCTAGATTTCTTAGAATAAGAATTGGATGGTGTACCTAAGTATCAAGTTCTATATAAAGCTCACGGAATACAGCAGGTAAGTTCCAAAAGAGTTGGTGGGTTGTTTTTTCTCCATTTGTTTCTATGGAGTGAGGGAGAGTTGGTTGTTTCAATTCAGAAGATAACCTTACTTATGTAACAACCCAGACTTGTTCTTAAGTAATCATGTTCTTGTTTATAAACTCTAAAATAGAAGCAGATTAAACTCTTTGAGTTCAATTCACCCAACTAGTTAATACCAATCATCAGGTGTTAAAGAAGCCATGCAAGAGCATTTGCCCACATCCTCAAGATGTTTCTTTTCCCCTTCTCCCTCCAAAAAGCCTCACACAGCAAAACCGACTTGCATCATCTACATGCAATGAATGCAAGTTCTATGCAATGCCATCAGATTTAAGCATTGAGTTTAAATAGTACCACCAGACATTCTTAGATCTTTCTTAAGGAATTGGTCCATTTCCTCATTTGATACCTTCAATTCAGCAGTCGGTCCGGAGGATTTCATATTTTTGTTTCACAAGAGTGGATTCCAGTTAGGGTGCACAGTTCATCCATCTATTCTGATTGTGCAAAAGGGGGTGACTAATCAATCTACAAAGCATGGAACGGTTAAAGAGAAAACGTTGCACAAGCCTTAATGCCATTCAGATTATTCCGGTAAGAACAGAATGAAACATCGCCTGAGCTGGGACACTTGTTATGAGCAAGACTGGTTCAAAGATTATAAAAGCATAACCAGCGGTAGGAGTCCACAACTTTGGCTTCTCATTGACTATAGAGCTCTCCTTTCAAAGTCCAAGATCACAGAATCACAGAATGACCCGGGTTGGAAGGGACCTCAAGGATCATGTAGTTCCAACCCCCCTGCCTGGCAGGGCCACCAAACATACACATTTACTAGATCAGGTTGCCCAGGGCCCCGTCCAACCTGGCCTTGAACACCTCCAAGGACAGGGCATCCACAACCTCCCTGGGCAGCCTGTTCCAGGGCCTCACCACTCTCCTAGTGAAGAACTTCCCCCTAACACCCAACCTAAATCTTCCCTCCTTCAACTTGGATCCATTTCCCCATGTCCTGCTATTGTCAGCCAACTCCCTCAGCCTGTCCTCATAGGGGAGGTGCTCCAGCCCCCTGATCATCTTTGTGGCCCTCCTCTGGACCCTTTCCAAAATCTCCATATCTTTTTTGTACTGAGGGCTCCACACCTGGACACAGTACTCCAGATGGGGCCTCACAAGAGCAGAGTAGAGAGGGACAATCACCTCCCTATCCCTGCTGACCACCCCTCTCCTGATGGAGCCCAGGATCCCATTTGCTTTCTGAGCTGCCAGAGCGCACTGCTGGCTCATGTTGAGTCTCTCGTCCATCAGGACCCCCAAGATCACCCTCTTTGTATCACACCACCGCTGCATGAAGGGATTTGAGCCAGGAGCTGACATTCAGACTACCAACAGCACCAACGTGGCTTACTTCTCATCACAGGCAGTCAAAGCTCATCCTTAGTGCCAGCATTACACCACACAAACAAGGAAATGGCATTTATCATCTTCCCCTGCCCACAATATCATCGTACAGATTGCCAACACTCCCTGAAGCAATATCATTTTATTGGTAGAAGTGCCGCTCTGCTACACAGAGGCTCGAATCCCGGGGGTTGGACTCGATGATCTCTAAGGTCCCTTCCAACCCGCACGAGCCTGTGATACTGCGATTGGATCCTTTACTACTACAGTGCAAACTATGCTGGATTCCAAAAGAGCTACCTAAATGATACTGTTTATTCTCTTCAGTTGACAAAGAGCTCATTCTAACGTACAATCATCTCTTTTATCTACACAAACCACTTGAGGAAAATAATTAAAATTTAGCCAGTAGATTCTTCAGAATTTGCTCTTTGCAAACCTTCACCCAGAGTTACAGCATCACTTAAACTCCCATTTAATTTTTCCAAGTGCAAAAATGCTCCTCAAAGTCACAGTATCGCAGTATCTCAGTCTCGTGCGGGTTGGAAGGGACCTTAGAGATCATCAAGTCCAACCCCTGGGATTCGAGCCTCTGTGTAGCAGAGCGGCACTTCTACCACTTGCGCCACAGGGGGGTCCAGCAAATCTTGAAAGCTGCCAATATTTGACTGTATTAAAAGGAAAAACTGAAGTTAAAAGTAATTCAGGAATGCAGCACATGCAAATTTAAGAGTCCACTGTCCTGCAGAGCAGCACGACAGAGACCTAAAACAGGGACCAATTCCTCCAGTTGACCCTACTTAAACCTCTCCTACAAAGCAAAACCAGGTAACCAAGCTTCTGTCTAACTCTCCTCTCCATGAACCCTGGAATCCCCCACAGAAGCTGCACGCAGCTGAAATCCATATGCCTGCGAGGAGGAACTCTTCACAGGTGCATCTATATTTGGTGACATTCTCGTCAGCTCTCAGCCCAGCACGGCTACAAGCACGTGCTCATACAGAACAGCTTGCAGGATCAGGGATTAACAACGTGAAGCCGATGGCTAAACAGTGTAATATAACTGGAACGAGGCAATTGAACGGATCTGCTCAGCCTTTATCTTCTTTCTTTTCCCACCATGACCTATTAAAAACTTTAATATATTAAACATTGCCCCTTACAACCAGATTTACAGACCGACCCATATTGTGTTGTGCTTGTGAATTTCAAATTGTTACATATGAAGCTACAATAAAGTCCATGAAACCTGTATTTTTTACAGTTATGGCCTTTATTTATTTTTTCTTTTTAATAAAGAAAGGGTGACTGGAAAACGCAAACTTAACTACATTGTACCTTTAGAGTTTTCAGCTCAGTTGTATATTAAAACCTAACCTACGAGCACTACATATCCAAAACACAAAGTGTAATATAATATGAAAACAGCCATCTTTGATAAGAACCATAGAGTCGTTAGGTTTGGAAGGAAAATCTGAGGGCCATCTAGTCTAATTCACTGCAATGAATGGGGACATGACAGCCAAATCAGGTTGCCCATGGCCTGACCCAGCCTCACACTGAAAGCCTCCAGGGACAGACCATCAACTACATCCCTGAGCAACCTGTTCCTATGCCTTGCCACCCTCACTGTAAAAGACCTTCTCCCTATATCCAGCCTAAACCTCCGTTCGTTGAGCTTAAAGCCATTTCCCCTTGTTCTATCACCACAGACCCTGCTAAAGACTCTGTCCCCTTCTTTCCTGTAGCTCTCCTTTAAACACTGAAAGGCTGCTATCAGGTCACCTCGGAGCTTCTGTTCTCCAGGCTGAACAGCCCCAGCTCTCTCAGCCTGTCAAGCATCAGAATGTCTCTGCACAAACTCAATTTGATCTTTTCAAGTTACATACGCAGCTGACTTTGTACAAAACTTGTTCAGCTCAAAAGGCATCCAAGTAATTCCAGGGCCTGTTTCAGCTATGCTATTAGTACTGAGAAACGTGAGGGAACACAGAATCACAGAATGGCCTGGGTTGCAAAGGACCACAATGATCATCCGGTTCCACCCCCTGCTATGTGCAGGGTCACCAACCACCAGCCCAGGCTGCCCAGAGCCACATCCAGCCTGGCCTTGAATGCCTGCAGGGATGGGGCATCCACAGCCTCCTTGGGCAACCTGTTCCAGTGTCACCACCCTTTGAGTGAAAAACTTGCCCCTAATATCTAACCTAAACCATACCATGAAGCCAATGATTTTCAAGGATAGTCACTGGGAATCAGAGTTGGGAATTTTAATTGCCAACTGCAGTATATCAGGACATACCTACAGCAACAATGTCATTCAGCAACAATCAGTGGTGTCCTGCATACTATGCTTTAATTTCAGAGTGCTCTTTAAGGCAAGGCAACTACTTCTGGCACATATACCACACTGAAATGTTGGCACCTCATAGGAGAGTTTTATGCATACAAATAGTGCATCATTAGACCTCAGACTAGCCCGAAGTTCTAATTGTCTACTCTACCAGCCAATTTCATGCTATGCAAGTAAAAACAAAACCAACTCTGGGCGTAGGGGCCATTTCAAGTTCAGCAGCTGCATTAAGTACAATAGCAACAAGCGCTTAATGTTCCTGGCCAACTACGGGCTGTTTTGGCTTTATTTTAATGGTAAAAAGTTCTAGTCTCTTTGCTTCCATGCAGATTAATTTCAGAGACATCCCTGCCTGAAATACATACTACAAACAAATCCTCCCGCTGAAGGTTTATTCTCCTCCCCCCATTACTAAAGGCAACACAAGCACTTGTTTTATGCTGGTAACTCCCGATGATTATCCTCTTCCCTCTCCTCAAACCACTGTCGAGACTTTCATTTAAATTCTTTGGTTTTTAACCTCTTCTATCACAGTATCACAGTCTCGTGCGGGTTGGAAGGGACCTTAGAGATCATCGAGTCCAATCCCCGGGATTCGAGCCTCTGTGTAGCAGAGCGGCACTTCTACCACTTGTGCCACAGGGGGATTCGAACCCGGGCAGAAATGCTTATTTTTCCTGGTGTTATCCTACCGAAAGCTAAAATTACAATCTATGCTTACAGCACAAAGGTAGATTTGTCATCACCATTCACAGTGATTTACTTGCTAGATTCACATTCTTTCCTGAACCCAAATCTAAGCTAATTGCGTGATTAGAGGTATTAACAAGCAAGTATGCACATTTCCCACCAGCTATAACTACAACAGCAGCAGACAGAACAGGCACTGAGGGTCACTGGTTTATTTGGAGACACCGGCTCTTGCTTTACTGTATCTCAATAGTCATTCCCTGGGCAACCTGATCTAGTAAATGTGTATGTTTGGTGGCCCTGCCAGGCAGGGCGGTTGGAACTACATGATCCTTGAGGTCCCTTCCAACCCGGGTCATTCTGTGATTCCACCAAACTGGGATACAAAGGAAAATTAAAGAAAAAAACCAAAACTCTTCTAAAAAAACCAACTTATCTTACTGTCTCCGGTTCCAGATATTACAGTGGGAACAGCAGAACTGCAAGAATTTAATTCGTGGTTTGAGAAGGAGCAAGTGCAAAGAGCAACCAGCTCGGTTCAGATGAAGCCTGAGCCTAACGAACACACTGGAGAAACTGTTCGGAAACAGTTCATCTGTACGAAACATGACCCCTGTAAGGCTGCCAAAAGCAGTCAGGGCATACAAGTGCTAATCACGCGAGCTCCAATGGTCCAAGCTGATTGCCTAAATGTGGATGACCGTCTAGATTAAATGTAAAGTTAATGCAAAGAAGGCAACCAGTTTCCTTACAGCACATCTTACCCCCCCCCACCCCCCACCAAAGACAAATACACCCCTGGCTGCTGCAGCTGGGAGCCTGAATATAGCTGATATAAGGCTCCTCCTTCAATATCATACCCTCCTAATGGGGGCTTGGGAACAGCAGCACACGCATTTCACAATGGAAAGAACTCGGTAACCAAAGCTCACTACGCTATATACAGCATCAGGTTGTAAGCATTGAGAGAGGTTACAGGTGACTAGAAAGAAAGGGCAGAAGAAAAGATTAGGGCCAAGTGTGCAACATCACTGCACAGTCCGATACTCTCCAGAGCCATCAATATGGACACCAAGAGTTTGTTTATTTGACTGAGGAGAAATTGCACGTATCTGGAGGTTTCCTTGAAATACTTTTGTGTTAAAATACTTAACTATCACCTTAAGCATATATTGCCATAGGAGATATGAACAAGCAACGTACCTTACAGCTATGGGACAGGATCCTGAATTAGAAGGGACCCATATCACAGAATCACAGAATGACCCGGGTTGGAAGGGACCTCAAGGATCATGTAGTTCCAACCCCCCTGCCTGGCAGGGCCACCAAACATACACATTTACTAGATCAGGTTGCCCAGGGCCCCGTCCAACCTGGCCTTGAACACCTCCAAGGACGGGGCATCCACAACCTCCCTGGGCAGCCTGTTCCAGGACCTGACCACTCTCCTAGTGAAGATCTTCCCCCTAACATCCAACCTAAATCAACTCCTACAACTTGGATCCATTTCCCCGTGTCCTGCTATTATCAGCCCTTTCGAAGAGTTTACTCCCCTCCTGGGTGTAAGTTCCCTTCAGGTATTGAAAGGCTGCAATGAGGTCACCCCGCAACCTTCTCTTCTCCAGGCTGAACAAACCCAACTCCCTCAGCCTGTCCTCATAGGGGAGGTGCTTCAGCCCCCTGATCATCTTCGTGGCCCTTCTCAGGACCACTGAGTCAAACTGTGGGCTCCACACAGCACCACCCAAAATCAAACCCTACATCTGAAAGCTTTGTCCAAATGCTCCTTCAACTCCTGCACTCGGGGTCGTGCCCACAGCCCTTCACCTTTGGTGAAGAACCTTTTCCTGACATCCAATGGGGGAAAGAATGGCATAGGAGAACATGCTGTTTCCTTGCCCTAAGGAGCACCGCACCGTCACATTCGGGATACCACTTCTTTTAACGGGAAAAAAAAGTATTCATTCAACAAACGCTCCCTTACTCACATCCATAGAACCGGTTTCCTTATCACAACACCCACGCCCCACGGGGAAAGCCGAGTTCAAAACACGAGCCGAATCACCGTTCCATCCCAAATAACGGAGAGGCTGAATCAGAACAAAAGGAAAACCAACCCGGAAAGTTACCGGCGGCAACCAGAAACGATGGACGGAGCAGCGCCGTGCTCCCCCCGCAGTCCCTCTTCGTGAGCAGAGAGACGCTGCCCCCGGCCCCCCCTGCAAAGCGAGGCGCGATGGCTGCCGTATGACCGAGCCGCGCACACGCCAACCGGCACCGCATCGCCCCGCTTCCCAACGCCCAGACACCGCCGCAGCGGGGAGAACAAATAAAACATAAATAAAATAAATAAATAAATTTTAAAAATAAAAGAGAGGAAAAAAAGATAGATAGAGAGAAGCCGGCGGGCAGCGGCCGCTCGGTGGGCTCCAGGCACCGCGCGGGGGACACGGAGGACGAAGGGGGCAGCGAGGCGCGTGTCAGCCCGGCCGCATCGGGCGGAGGCGCCGCGGGGCCGGGGGCAACGCCGACCCCACCGCGACGGAGCGAGAACCGGCGGCTGGAAGCGAGGCGGTCCCACCCCCCTCAGCCCGTACCTCATATCTGCGCGGGCCGCCGGGCCCCGCTCACACCCATGGCGACGGCGGGGGGGATGGAGGAGCCGGAGCGGCGCCCGCCACCGCCTCCGCCAGGCGCACCATCCCCTCCCGCTGCCTCCTCAGCCGCCGTCTGCCGGGCGCTGAGGGGAGGAGCCCGCACGGCGCTCGCCCTCGCAGCCGCCGTAGTGACGCGCGGCCGCGGCCCCGTGACGGGCAGGAGGGCGCCCACTATCAAGGGCTGCGAGCGCCGCGCAGACTCCGCCTCCGCGCCCAGGGGGTCGGTGTGAGGCGAGGGGAGACGGGGACGAGGGCGGCTGGGCCCGTTCCCCACACGGCTGCGGTGGGACGCACCCGAGGGGCGGGGAGAGGGGCGGGGAGGCGCGGCTTTGTGCTGCGGGATCAGTTCAGCGCCGCCTCGTTCTCCTCGCTGCTGGCTGCAGCGTGAGCAGAGCTACGGCCCACGCCTTCTCCCCGCCGGAGGTGAGTGACGGCTAACCTAGCCAATCGTGTTCCCGCTTTCACGCCGAGCGTCCAATCGCGAAGCTGCTCGCTGCGGCGGGGCGGAGCGTGAGGGCGTGACCCGCGCTCTCCAGAGGGTGCCGAGGTGGGAGCGCGGCGGAAGCGACGGTTTGTCATGGCAACGGGCGGCTGGGCGGCGGGAGCGGGAGGGAGCGGCTGTGTCTGACGGGCAGCAGCTGCGGGTGGGGCTGGAGACCCGGCTGTGCTGGTCTGGGGGGCTGGTGTGGGAGCCGTGTGGAGATACTGATGGGATACCGGGGGTGTTGGGCGGCCCGAGGGGCGGGTACCCGGAGAGGGACAATAGCAGGACACGGGGAAATGGTTTTAAGTTAAAAGAGGGAAGATTTAGGTTGGATGTTAGGGGGAAGTTCTTCACTAGGAGAGTGGTTAGGCCCTGGAACAGGCTGCCCAAGGAGGTTGTGGATGCCCCGTCCTTGGAGGTGTTCAAGACCAGGTTGGACGGGGCCCTGGGCAACCTGATCTAGTAAATGTGTATGTTTGGTGGCCCTGCCAGGCAGGGGGGTTGGAACTACATGATCCTTGAGGTCTCCCTTCCAACCCGGGTCATTCTGTGATTCTGTGATTCTGTGAAGGGCGCTTGGTTGTGACAGAAATGACTGTGGTGGGCCCAGGTGGTGTGTGCGAATGTGATGCCGGGCTGTCTCCGTGTCTGTCTGTGCTTTCCTTCCCCACGGAACCTGAAGAAAGCTGTTTGCAAAAAGGTTCTTCTTTGTCTAGAGCAATGTGTGCTAGAGGAGCTGGGAGAGGAGGGAAAAAACCCAACTTGTGATTCTTGTTATGTGCGAGGTTCCTGGTATCCCTGCAGCAGTTTTATTTCCCCTTGTGCTGCCTTTATCTGAGCTACTCAAGCTGTATTCCTTTCAGCTGGGTGGCAAGCTCCCCATCTACTGCTGGGCTAACACATCATCCGTTGCCTTCTGCAGTACATCTCAGTCCCCACCATTTGCTGCACTGTTGTCGATGACATTGAGACAATGTGTTATAGGGTAACAGTTGAGGCATTGGCACAGCTGCCCATAAAAGCTGTGGTGCCCCTTCCCTGCAGACGCTCATGGCCAGGTTGGATGGGGCCCTGGGCAGCCTGAGCTGGTGGGGGGCAGCCCTGCCCACAGCAAGTATTGTAGAGGTGTGGACTTTGAGGCCCCTTCCAACCCGAGCCACTCTATGGTTCTGTGATTCTATCATGCTTTATCTGTTCTAAAATTTATTTGTAAGACTCATCGTGTCTCTGTTGCTTGCAAACAATCGTTATTCTGGTTAGAAATTAATGTAATGCTTTAGTTGCTTATTTTCTCTGTACTTGCTGCGTGATTACAGTTACTGTGTCCTTTTTCCAGGTCACCATGAAGGCCTTGTATTGTCAGCAGAATTCATCCGGAGAGGAAGTGACCTTTATCTTCCAGGAAAGAGTGAGTTCTGATCATAACGACACAATTAATCATTCAGTGGAAGAAGGGAGTGAAACTTAAAAGGACCAGTGTTAGCCTTGTGCAGGCAGGTAAATGAAGGTAGGAGATAAGTATTTTACCATCATGATGCAGCACTTGGCAAGGGCTGTGCTACGTTTCTGTCTGCAGTTTTGCTGTCTGCAGTTTAAGAACAGCTTTTATTGCATTGCTGCAAAGCTGGAGTTCATTTGTTTTATACTCCCATTTCTTGAGTGGATTTTCTAGTTATTGAAAAAGTAGAAATGTAGCTTGAGAAGTTTACCAAGTTTAAAGTGTCCCTGCTGTTAAGTTCTTTGCTCTGTTTAGGGACTGAAATCACAGCACAGCCTTTCTTTTAGAAGCATTGATAGTTCTCCTCTGTTTAGCTAACCAATCTTCCTACAACTTGAAAGAACTAGAAGACAACTACTTTTCTGTCAGATTTAGTTGTAGCTATCGTGCTGAACAGTCTTTGTCAGTTTGATGTAAGCATTAATTAAGTGGACATGGAAGTTGGTGGCGTAAGACTAAAACAGGATACCAACACGTGTCTATTGATGCAATATGAGTGTCTGAATATAGAAGAATGCTTATGTGGTTTTGAAGATGTGAACCCATGATTTTTAAACGAATCTCTTACGGATACGAAATAAATTGCTGCAGATACTTATGTATGTTTATGTAGCACAGGTAGCTAAGTATACCTATGAGCCATATATCAAAATGAAACAACATAGCCCTGATAAGAATCTTGCTTGAGTAGATGTAAAATCACAGTAATGAAGCCCGTTTAATGAGTTGCTGGAAGAGAAGGATGTAATAAGATGGCTGATTATGATACCACGAGATGCATATTCAGTGAGCAATCTTAAATCCACTTATGCTAATTATTAGATAGTGCTTTAGCTGAAAAGGTTTTTTCACCTCTCAGCAACACACCTTTGGTCTTTTCCTTTTAATGGTTCTAAGAGTTATGCAGTTATAAGGTGATATACATCAGCTTACTTACCCAGCTGAGAACTAGTAGTTTTTACAGGTTAGCTTACATCTATGTGGTGGCTTCATGATTACCAGCTCCAACACTGAAAGAGGATGGAAATAGACATAGATGCTGCCAACAGGCAAACCCAGCAGCTCTGGTATAGTCATAAGTAAGTTAAGTTAGATCTTCAAGCTGCAGTCCTGTATACATTACTTTTCTGCCTGCTTGCTTATTTTAAGCTCTTCATGTAGGAACCAATTCTGCAGATACTTGTACCATGAGCAGTGCTATGGAATCACAGAATTGTAGGGGTTGGAAAGGACCTCTAGAGATCATCGAGTCCAACCCCCTGCCAAAGCAGGCTCCCTACACCATGTCACACAGGTAGGCGTCCAGGCGGGTCTTGAATATCTCCAGAGAAGGAGACTCCACCACCTCCCTGGGCAGCCTGTTCCAGTGCTCCGTCACCCTCACTGTAAAGAAGTTCTTGCGCACATTCGTGTGGAACTTCCTATGCTGTACTTTCATCCCATTACCCCTAGTCCTGTCCCCACGCACTACTGAAAAGAGACCAGCCTCGCCACTATGGCTCCCACACCTCAGGTATTTATAAACTTGGATCAAATCCCCTCTCAGCCTTCTTTTCTCAAGGCTAAACAGACCCAGTTCCCTAAGTCTCTCCTCATAGGGAAACCTGATCCTAAATAGAAATAAATTTTGGGGGAAAAAAGTAAGAAGAAAAACCAGTTGACTGAGGAAATGTTAATGGAACAGCAGCTGGGTAACAAGAAGGCAGTAGTTTGGATAAAGAATTTACATAGCAAAGTACCTTAAATGGTGCTTGGTCAAATTATAATATTGACATATTTAAGTTATGAAGTCATTAACAAGTTCACAGCACAAACATTTCATTGCCTCTTCTTGTTCCCAAGGTTTGTATTCTTGTTATCTTTTCCTAAAGAAAAGCAATTTTACTATGTGCATTGTGACAGTACTTTGGTTCACTGAACTAAATATGCCATATATGCAATACATCCATGTGTTTAACTGAGCAGTGGTGAGGAAAACGTGCAGCTCAATATTCCTCTTCCTGAAGTTCCCCTTCACCTTGCTAAGCCTTGGAGAAGAGCAGCAGCTGTGTGTTGGGATAGATTATATAAATAAATATAAGGAAGCTTAAACACTTAGAAAGAAACGCTTTGTAGAAACAAAGCTCTAACAGCTTTCTGGTGCGTGGTTTTGCTTTCAATCCCAACAGAAGTTTACATCACAGACTGCAGTCTGTGATGGAAATAGATGATTTTGCCTTCAGTAATTTACATAGCTCTTTTAAAAACTGCACAAAGTCAGCAGCTCAGAACTCAGTGTAGCTAATTAAACGTTTTAAATTAGCACTACTCAACTGCTTGAGATCAGTGCAGGTCTCACTGCCAAAACCAGAAGTTGGGACAGTCAAGGAGGTTTTGTTAGACTTTCTTGTATATTAGATGTGGGACTCAGCACCAGTCCTTATTGATGCAGTTTTATTTACATCACAGGGACTAGGAACCTTTACCTCAATATAAACAGCCCAGTATCTCAGACTCATGTCAAAATTATCTTTAAATTCTCCATCACTCCCACAGCCTAGTTGTAATATTATAAATCTACCCCCTTATATTTGCTAGATGGGTAACTACATATTAAAATTGTTTGGGGTAAGAATCTAATATTTAACTTACAGGGGAGAAAAAATTGCTTCGGTAACAGTGGAAAATCAGAAAGGTCTTGTGTTCAGGTTGTACATCTGCTCAAAATGCCATTGTAAATTCAATGTGGTATCAATTTCTTTTTCATTAAAAACTATTTATTGTTTTGACTAGGAAACAAGGACTGTGGAATAGTGTTTTTAAGAGCTTGAGAAGGGTTCTACTAGTGCTTTCATGTTACATCGTATGATGTATGTTTGTTTGTCCTAGGAAAACCTTCCTCCTACAGGAGACAATGATGTGAAAGTACAAGTTAGAGCCTGTGCACTGAGCCGGATAGATACAAAGGTATTTGCTTGCTTGTTTTTGTAAAAGCCAGAGGTGTTTACAGTTTCCGTTGAAGTTCTAAGCCGATGCCTTAGCTGGTAACTGGCACAATTCCATTTATGCCATCTGAGGATATGGCTTTACCACTGAGAAACAAGGGGCAGGATTGATGTGGTGTTCTTATGTATCTCTTTAAATAAAAGGCACCTGAATTTGTTTACTAATTTATGGAGAAAGATCACAGTTTTCATTTGAGTTCTTACAGTAAAACCCTTTTATCATCCTCTGCATGTTGACTTTAAGTCCCAGTTTGGCTTGTCAGCTCATGACTCAGTCTTTTATTTATTTTTTTCCTTTATGCACTTCTAAATTTAAATGCAGAAATAAAGTTTTTAATATTAAATGAGGAATGTGCATGTTCTTTTTTGTTTGGTTGTTTGGTTGGTCTTTTTAAACCCTAATAATGTTTTGTACTGGCCCAGTTTTCATGTTCTTAATACCGAATGCTTTTAAGATCATAATAAACGTGCAAGTCTTAAGCCCTGGTAGGAAAGTTACAACCATTATTTTCATTTAGCTGCTGTCAGAAGTGAAATTGCAGAAGGAGCTTCTGCCTGTTGGTCGAGAGATTTCTGGAGTTGTATTGGAAGGTAAGCAGCGCAATCTCCTTGTGAGGGCGTGGAGCAAGAATTAAAGCCGAATAATCCAGGATAAATAAATATTATTTAGGGTGTACTGTGTTTGCACAGTACACCCTAAATAATAGGATCTACTATTTGCTTTGTTAATGAGAATTTCCTTACGTTAATAATGGAACTGAACTGTAGTGCTCGCATATCTTTTTGGAGCATTTAAAAAAATGCACTGCAGCTTTCTGAATAAAATATATTGAGATCTCAATGTCTTAACTATGCTGCAGCAACCTTTATGTAATCAGTAAAAAGTATTTGTTGGAATAGCGAGAGCATTCAGGAACTTCAGCAGTGATTTATCTGCATATCCATCTTTGATGAGTAAAGACTGGATGTTTCTGATGCGTGTGTCTGCTTGCATCTAACTGGGAACAGGGTGCTAATGAAAGATTCATTTTCAGTCTGTGCATATTCAATACAAAATGTACATTGTTCACTAGTACATTCTTAACAAGCATTAGGTATCTTTAATTGTACGTGCTAGCGATAAGCAATGCTGTCAAACGCGTGCTTGGTTTCAGCTGTGAATATTTATGCTGGTACCTTCTTTCTTCTGTTCACATATTCTCCATGAGTTGGGAGAAAGGTGTCCTTCTTTCAGCCTGATGATGAAGTAGCAGGTAAGTCAACACTTGTTTGCTTGATCAGCTGGTGCAATTAAGAATCGTTTTATAATGAATGACTGAGGTTGTAGTCATTGCTAAGGCTACATCTGAACGTGTATTTTCAAAGTTCTAACTGCCAGCACATGAATCGGCTCCTGTAAATGAAGATTTTAATCTGAAAATATTCTCTTAGGGATGGCTTTAGGTTATTAGAGGCAGAAGTTGAGGTCTCCAGCTAATGTGATCTGTAGTAATCCTACTACATCCGCTGAATCTTGAAGAATATACACTAGGCACACATATTCTTGTATATAAAATGCATGTGTCAGTTAGCCATGCAGAGATTGGCTTCAGATTTAGCAGAACGAGTGATTATTGTTAATTTACCCTAGAAAGCCTAATTCTCACAGGATGGAAATAGTATTCCAATTATGGGATGCGGAAATGGCTTCACTTTGTTAAAGCAACCCAAGTATGGCCAAGCATTTTCAAGCTTTGTAATATGAAGTGTGAATAGTGTCGCTATTGTGAACAGCATTGCTCATTTGGTTAAGAATCTGACTCACATACGCTGCATCTGTTGAATATTTTCACAGAATCACAGAATTATCAAGGTTGGAAAAGACCTACAAGATCATCTAGTCCAACCATTACCGATACTTACCAGCTAAATCATATCCCTTAACACCACATCCAAACGTTTCTTGAACACTCCCATGGTCAGTGACTCCACCACCTCCCTGGGCAGTGCATTCCAATGCCTGACTACCCTTTCCGAGAAGTAATACTTCCTAATGTCCAGCCTGGGTCTCCCCTGGTGCAGCTTAAAACCATTCCCTCTAGTTCTATCATCGATTACATGAGAGAAGAGGCCAACCCCCAGCTCACTACAACCTCCTTTCAGGAAGTTACAGAGAGCTATAAAGTCTTTGTTTCCATCACCTGTTGTGGTGGCTGAAAGAATGCACTTTCAGTGAGTATTTAAGGAAAAAACACCCCGGAAAACCTGTCTGTGAGTCTGAGAGAGCCAAGTGGCACAAGTGGCGGTTTAAGTGACCATGTGAAGGCATTAAGGTTTTTGTTTGTTTCTGTGGTATTTTTGTTTTAATTTTCTTTGTGAAATTAAATTTCGTTCTTATTCAAATACAGAAAAGTCGTTTGAGGCGTCTGAGCTGCTTCAAGTGTCAATCTGACATTAAGGGAATGGAATCGGTCATGGAATCTGTACTGGGTTTGTGAGAAAAGCAGGCTCATTTTGTCTGATTTCTGGGGTTATCCAAGTTGACCACATTGGGTTTTTTTATACTTCAGTACCGAATGTTTGCAAATGCAGCTACAGAAGAAACGAAATTACATTTCTGGAAAGAGGAAGATAAAAGAAAAACAGCACTAAATATTTTTAGGCCCCAAAAGAGAGGAAACCTTCTTCTTTGGTTTTAAACAGTGCAGTCTCACAGCACTACTTATCAAACAGCTGTTCATCCTTAATATCCAATGTAGATACTGTAAAGATGAAGCACAGGAGTGAAATATCTTTTCCTGTAGTAAATCTTTTTTCTAACAAGGATGCTTCCCATCTATTGTTGAGTGTCAGTTGAAATTAAAGGTCTGTATTTAATCTTCTTTTCCACAGGAATTTTGCCCCTGGATTCTGAAGAGTCTGGTCTTTGTGAAGTTGTTCTAGTTCATGAGCATTATTTGGGTATGTAGCTTATATGTTTTGCCGATATATCTTACTATAGCTTTGGAATTCAGTTTGGCTTTTCTAATAGGGAGCTAAGTAATTTGAAATTTTAAGCATGTTTTATAGCAGCATTCGGGCATCCTGTCTACGCTGCCTATTCATAAAAGCACTGAATACCATGTACTTTCAGAACCTTTTTCTTTCCTGTGACCGTTTAATGGGTTGATGCTTTGCCTAAACCATTCAAACAGACTCATCTTTTTATTCCCTTCTGACTTCCCTTCTCGTTGCTTCACTTTTATTTTCCTTCTTTTCCACACCTGTCAAAAAAAATTAAGTAAAAAATTTGCATTTTACCTCAGTTTGATCCAATCCAGGATCGTCACTTGTGCCTATACTAACCAGATGGGATACAATTAAGGGGCTATAAATTGGAGAAAGGAATTTTCAGGGATTGAGGATTCTGGAAAACCCTGTATTGAAACATTCTTTTCAACTGCTGTGACTTTCCAGTTTCCACTTCCTGGGCATAGAGTGTTTTTATGTATGGAACACTGAATGTAGCAATCTCTGTCCTTCTCCCAACCACTTGGTGTGTGATTTTGAGTAAGCTCCTCTTGCTCAACTTTGTGTTGCGTTTCTATGACTGTCCATGATCTTGTTTTCAACAGTTAGGAGAGGACACCTTTAAATTTATTTATTCTGATACTAAAACATTGATTTACTGTTTAAAATACAATAAAAGATCATTTCCATCATTGTTTTTTTTAATATACGTGGGATAAATGATACTTGTTCATGTTAACTTGGGGAAAAAAGTCTTTCTGCTGATTTTGGCAGTTTTTGCAAAGGAAGCAATGGACTCACGGGGATGCAAAAGGTTTGTTCCTTCTAATACTTAGAAGCACAAATATAGAAACTTTTGCTGTCTTATAACTGTTTGCACTTGCTACAGGCTGAATACATTTGCCTTTTTCTTCTTTTTTTCCTCCCCTTTTTCAACTGTCAGTGCTTTATTTTGTGCTAGGTAGTATCAGCTGGCACGAAAGAGATGGTGCTGATGATAATTCCTAGAATTCTTTTCCTAAATGTTGTTGGGTGATTGCATTGCTTATGTTGTTACATAGCTTCTCTGGTTCAGACTTAACTGTCAGTTCTAAAGAGCTTATAGGGGCAGTCCAGTCTTTTCAAGTCTTCCTTTCTAGTGCCTCGGTAGGATGATCTTTGCCTGTTCAGTTCTATGCCAGACTCTTGGCTGGTCTATGGTGATTTTCTTATTTACTGTCAAGCCCTCTGCTAAATCATATAAGTTGCCTACATTAAAAATGATGCTTGAACTTCGGGATTTCTGATTTACAAAGCTGTCCACTAGTTCTACCTCCGTAGGCGTTTAATCACGTGGTGAAACTGGAAAACACTTTTACCATCTCGAGTGAAATGTTGGGAATTTGTTGCTTTTCTTCTTTTCTGCATCTGTTTTTTTCTTTCTTTCTGCCATTTAGTTCATAAACCAGAAAAAGTTTGTTGGGTGGAAGCAGCGGGGACTGTTCGTGATGGTGTCCGAGCTTACACAGCTTTACACTACCTTTCACAAGTGTCTCCTGGAAAAACTGTCCTTGTCATGGATGGAGCGAGTGTGGGTAACAACTGTACTAATAAAACAGTTTCTGTATGGATGGCCTCTGCCATAGCAACTGTCTTATCACCAGAAACATTGGAATTTTTACTGCACGCTAAGCTTATCAAACTCTATTCTAGTCCTGTCAGTGCCCTTAGCTTAATGGATTAGTGGAAGGGCCCTCCCACGTGAGCTGCTGAGCCAACAATACAATCCTTGCACGTTGTGTGGGCAGTGAGAAGGTAGTGCTTTTCTGCTGTTTTATTTTGACAGTGTTAGGCTAAGCCTTCAGGTGTAACTGGGGGAAAGTAGCTTACATTTTCATTCCTGTCCCACCCGTGCTCTTTAATTTTCTTAGATATAAATAATTCCATTAGCATTTCTGCGGTCCTTACTTATAATGGGAGTGCGGAGCTTGCCACAGCCAACATTTGTTAATGTAAATGCAGATGGAGCTTTTTTCTTGGTTGCACCGCTTCCTTCAACAATCAAGCGAGTGCAAAGCTGGAAGTTACAATTGCAGTTACAGTACTTAGATTTTTAATCTGTTTTGTTGAGGAGGAGTTAGCTCCTAAATGCATTCATAGCTTCTCGGTCAAGGAGAAAAAGATTCTTTGGCTTCATTTGGAACTGAAGCAGGTCTGTGAATATTCACATTCTTGGTTCAGATTTTACTAAATGTCTAAGTTCACATTTGGATGCTCTTCTGACTTCTCCCGACTGTCCTTGCAGTATAACCTTTCTTGAATTCTTGCTGTAAATAAGCCCATCTGCTTCTTCATTGTTTGTTTGTTCTTTTGTCTCCAGCCATTTGGTACAATAGCTATTCAATTAGCACAGCATAGAGGAGCTAAAGTAATATCTACTGCCTACAGTCTTGAAGATAAGCAGTACCTGGAGAGGCTTAGACCTGCTGTGGGTAAGTTGTGTTCTTCAGTACTAAAGTTTTAGCTCAAGGAGGACTTCCTGAAATTCTTTTACTTTGGAGGCTTATTTCAACAGCTGAAAACTGCAGCACAGATTTATCATAGTCTAATTAAATAGTTTTAAAACTTATTTTGCACTCTGCACATATTTAAATTCTCTTTCAGGCATACTTAATGGGATTTTTATTTTTAATTTAATTTTTTATTCTCCATTATTCATCATTATGGCGATGACTGTCTCTGAATACTTTCCATCTCACACCGTGCTGACTTTTGGCCCAGCCACTCAAATACCTTTTCACTTGATAAAATTGTTGCTTGTGAACAAGAAGAAAGCATTTCTAGATCACAGGTATCACAGGCTGTAATCTATGTACCCAAACCAGAGTTCACATATAATTATATGCTTGAGATCAATTCTTAATCAGACTCCAATTTCTTCCAGTAGCATTTTATCAAGTTGCGTGGCAGCTATTTCAAGTACTGATGTAGCTGTAAAATGATGCATGTTTTACAGTAGTTGGATGCTCATATGTTTCATTGGACTTTCCCATTTGCTAAACGAGCTTTGCATTGAAGAAAATACTTGCATTCACCTGTGACTTCTATTTCTATCCTGATACTTCACGTTTTCTCTTTTTCTCCTTCAAAATAAGAATGCTACTTGAGATGTGGGAAAAGGCTCAGTAAGAGCATAAATTACAGTCACATGAAAATATACATATAAGTTAAGCTGAAATCTGATTTCAAAAGACAATGTCAGTTGTCTCTGACTACTTTCTCCTTTGTTGTTTTGCTTAGCAAAATTATTTGCAGTCTTGGTTTTCCAAGTGGAGAATTACAGCCATTCTCAAATCCTATCTCTAGGTCTGAGTGACTTGCTAAAACCAGGCATTGCTGACATGCAGGCGCACTTCCTATTGTCCTTATGTTCTCCCTGCTGGCTCAAGAATCATAAGGTAGCAGAGCAATGAAATAAGCCAGACAGCCGTCCTTTAGACACTGAGAGAACAGAGTTCTGTCAATTTGAACTCCTTTCTGATTGCTGAGAACAGACCTGGAAGTGGAAGCACAGAGCCAGCATAGTAAGCATGTGCATTTTGGGGCTGCACGTTCACACACATCTGCACTGTTGGGGAGTGATTCATTTCCAGCCTATCAAACGAGCATTTGGCTCTTCCCGTAGTAGCTTTGGAGTGCTGATAATGCAGCAGGAAGTGGAGTGCTGTGCAGAGGTTCTTGCACAACAGGAAAGAGAGAGGCGTTTTTTGCTGTCTGGCCTTAATGATCATCAGCAGGGAGCTGCCAAGTGTTGCGCTGGTAATGTCATTGTTCCTTTTAGAACCCTGCAGATTTTTGTGTATAGATTTTTTTTTATGTTTTACATTTTTTTTTTCAGTAATCTTTGGAGTAAATATATTAACAGTACAAAGGAGGGAAGTATGCTGATGCCCACATTTCAGACTAGAGACAAAATATTAAATAATGTGTTAATATTAGAGAATGAAAGATACATATATATATATATATATATATATATAGGAAATATATACATCCACACGCACACATGCATCATAGAATGGCTTGGGTTGGAAGGGACCTCAAAGATCATGAGGCTCCAACCCCATTGCCACAGGCAGGACCACCAAACCTCACTTAATACCAGCCCAGGCTGCCCAGAGCCACATCCAGCCTGGCCCTGAATGCCTGCAGGGATGGGTCATCCACAGCCTCCTTGGGCAACCTGTCCCAGTGCATCACCACCCTATGAGTGAAAAACTTCCTCTTAATCTCTAACCTAAACCTCCCCTGTCTCAGTTTAAAACCATCCCCCTTGTCCTATCACTATCTGTCCTCATCAACAGCCATTCCCCCTCCTGTTTATACACTCCCTTCAAGTATTGGTAGGTTATGGGTGTTTTTTGTTTGTTTTTAATTTGAATACAGGAAATGTTAGTATCAAATTACTATGAAGTTATGACTGTGTCTGTTGGTTTTGGCCCGATAGTTCGATTGCAGTGAAAAATATTAAATGATTGAATTTGAGAATTTGAATATGTCTTAACGATTTGAATAGAGGTGGGAAAGGATTATTTCTAAGTATTCTTCTTAATGATCAGTTTCTTGTAATTTTTCTTTTCGTTTCTCATCCCCGTGCTTCAGTTCAAGAAGGTGTGCGGCAGCCTTTAGTGAGTAAGTGCACTTTGCAAATTCAAGTTTAACCCATCACGCTTTGGAAGTGGCCTCTAAATTTCATTATTCCAGTTGTCATTTTGTCGAGATGTCTTTGGCTTTTATAGTTTCTATAGAAGAAACTTAGCTTCTACTCCTTGTTTTTCCTGATGCTTTCATTTCTTTTCATATCCATCTGTAAGATGTGATACATTTGGTGATACCTTTAATCAGTTTATCCATGCCATGAGATAGGTGATGGTGCTACTAAGCATTATTTTAAAAAGAGATGGATATAATGAGATTTAAAGCCTTGCAGGAATCATCAGAAGAGTCAAGTCAGCAGCTCATTAGTGACTGAGCTTGTTGGGCTTTTATGCATTTACTTCTGATATTGAAGACAAGACTCTGTGTTAGGAAGAAATACAGACGTCTGTGCATGAAAAAAGGAAAGAGTAAAGTTTTACTTCTGGATTAAATTTAATCAGTGTTTTCATGTTGGTTTTCCCTGCATTGGAAAATGAAGAACTATTGATTGAGCTTTCTGACTTGGCTACAAACTTGCTCAAAGATGGGAAATGTTCGTTCTGCTGTGAATCTAAACTCTGTGGTTTTATTGTAATCGGATGAATATATTGCTTTGTCCAGCTCGGGTGATCGACGTGTCAAATGGAAAGATAGATGTGGCAGAAAGCTGCTTGGAAGAAACAGGTGGCTTGGGAGTGGATATTGTTGTAGATGCTGGAGGTATGTAACTGATGCTGGAGGTATGTAACTGGCCCTCAGACCAGCATGAAGTGTTTTCTCTGATTTCCAAGTAGTGTATGTGGAAGTTACATCACCTCAGAACTTCGTGTCATCGCTTGGTCCCATGTAATTTTATGTATGTATCTGTACTCAACAGGCCTCCTTCAGAAAGATCTGGTTAAGGTCTCATTGTATTACCTCTAGCGGAAGTATCTCAAAATATTAGAGCTAAATTGGTCTGAAATGCTTCTTCTCTACTTAGAGCTGCAAAGAAGTGGTTTTTAGCAGTAGATCTGTGACATCGTTGTTTACGCTTCCTTAGTTCATAATTCTAAAACAACAGGAATAGCTGAGAAGTCTGAAGTTACTGTATCTGGCTGCAGTAATTAAAGAACTTCTTAGTCCCACTGAAATATCTTACAAGTGGATTGTATTGAATTTCCTGAATCTTCTGCTGTCTCTGATTATCTCATGAGGCCAACAACAGAACTGAATTCTAATCCTGTTCCAGGCAGCCATCATGCAGCCTGTGCATTCAGATGAATATATTGCAGCTCTTTCCTATCTTAGATCATGAGACTGAAAGAACCCCAAGATGCCTGTTTTTCAGTATGGGAAGAGATAAGCAGTTCATTTTGGACAGTGATTGTTTTCTTCTGAGCTTGAATGTCCTTTCATTTTTTCCAGTAAAATTATATAGTGCTGAAGATGAATCAAGTTCAAAATCACAGTTACTGCCTCATAAGCACGATATCATCACTCTTCTTGGTGTTGGAGGAAACTGGATAACAACAGAGAGAAATCTTCAGGTAAGGAGACTGTATCAATCAGCAAGTTTGTTTATACTGCAGTACGTGGCTGAATGGCTACTTGCTATTAAATGACATCGGTTTTCATGTAAGAAGGTTTCCATGCCCAGAAAATGAAAAGCGTTCTGGATTAGTAATGCTTTTTTTTGTGTATATTTTCCTTTGTGACAATTTAGGAACTCCTGTCTCAAACCTAGTGAGTTAATACCTTGGATATTAACTACTGTTCGTTTGCTTTATAACCATATATATAAATGAACCACTTAATCTTTATTCTTGTAGAGGAAAATATAACTAAATAACATACTTCTTCATTCTGTTTAAGCTGGATCCTCCAGACAGTCATTCCTTGTTTCTTAAAGGAGCCACGGTCTCCTTTCTGAATGAGGAGATATGGAACTTGTCCAATATAGAGCAGGGGAAGTATCTCTATATCCTTTTGATGATAACTTTAAGTACTGACTGCTAAGGAATGGGTGGAAATATAACAGGTAAAATAACTAATAAATCATCTTCTCTTCCCTCCTGTAACCTCAGGCTTAAGGTCAGCACAGAGAAGCATGCAATGTAACTACAGTATAAACTGTGTATTTAAAGCAAGTCTGTGTATACTTTCTAAGTAGGAAGTAAAAAGTCCTGGTGAAGGGCAAAAATGCATTCTGGAAAAAATAGTGGTTTTGTTTGAGGCTGACAATTAAGTGAAGCTCTACAGGTTTTTACATTGTACATAAAATATTTTGGATATATAAATATATTTGTTCTGTTTAGATGTATCACCTGTAGATCTTAATGCAATCAGATTAACTGTAAACATTAAAATGGTTTGGCTTCATAATCTGCCTCTCATCTGCAGTGTTATGTGCAGAACATTTAATTGAGTGAAGATGTGGGTGTGGAAAGAGGTGTGCTGCCTTCATTTGCATTACCGGTGTGTGGCCTTAAGGAGGTGGGCCTGGAGCTTTTTGCTGACGGGACAGTGTTCAGTGGGTTGCTTCCTGGAATGGTTGTGGCTTTAAGGACCCTCCCTGTTCTGCACTGCAGATTGAGATCTGCTGAATCACTTTTGCAGCTTAGCAGAACAGCAGAGGCAGGTGAGGATTAAGTCATTACGCTTGTCCGAGGACTGACTATACTGCGAGGAAGTCCTCCCCTCCTTCACTGAACTGCAAAGTAGATTAGGCAAGGTCAGGCACAATGAGGGGTCTATTTATGGGATATAGGTTATCAAACATAGCATTATCTTTTGGTACTTTTGTTGAACTCAAAGTCAGCTGACTAAAACGTATCTTCTGTTGTCTCCCCTAATAACCACAGCACTTTTTATCACCACTTCTTTAAAAGCTGCAAGGAAAAAATCTGCTTTTTGATAGCTCTGCATTTTGTGGAATTCTTGACCCTATGGCACTGATGCTTTACCTGAAGAAATCATGATCTGATCTTTTTAAAATGGCTTGAGCTTCAAGTGTTAACCTGGTTGCTCTTAAAATGAAAGAAGGGACATTATTTCTTCATGTAAACACTAAATACAAAATCATCTATTTGCATCCATACAAATGTTCTGCTTTAGCACAGAGATTCCTTAAAGGTGCACAGTGTTGTTCCAAGAATTTATAAGCTCTGCTGCACTCCATACTTTTATCTGTAGATCCGCTGTTACCTTGACAGAGCTCGTAGATACGCATCTTAGAAGATATAATGGAGAAATTATCAAGCAGTGTTTTCAGGTAAGAGAGATGATTGCTCTTTTTTTATTATTGAGCCTAAGGAGTAGAAATCTCTTGCCAGCAGAGCAGATCTATGTTGAGAAGTTGAGGGAAGGATGCCTCAAATAGCTTACGTGGAACTGTTTGTGACCTGTTTATAACGTAGCAGGCTAAGCCTGGAGAAACTTAGTAAAACCCCTGATTTTGCTGATGGCAAAATTTAGCAGAGGCAGCACATTCTTTTCTTGGTGGAGGAAGAGCATGTATCTGGCTGCTCAGCAACGTGTCTGACCGAGAAATGGCGTTGACTGTAAAAGACAGTAGGTCTGTCTGATATTCTTTTGTAAGAAGAGTGACAGCGTTATTAGATAGACCCATAATGAGGTGAGAGTGGAAGACCCTTTCTATTAATGTGGGCTAGCAGTATTGCTGTAGAACAAAAGCTTTCCCACCACCATCTTTTCCTTGTAAGAAGGATATATATTTATCTTCTGCTTCCTATTTGCTTTAGGGCTCTTTCGTTCTTTTGTGAATCCAGGCAAAAAGCTGTAAAATGTTCATTTGTGTTTAAGGAGTAAAGTTTACATAGTGAAAGTAAAGTCTATAGCAGCAGTCCTAGAATGTTACTATTGATCTGAGCGTGCTCAGCAGACCAGTCTAACATTCTGTTCCATTTTAGGCCTCAACTGGATGAACCGATCCCATTATATGAAGCCAAAGTTTCTATGGAAATAGTTCAGAAGAATCAAGCAAGAAAAAGACAAGTCATTCAGTTCTAACACACGAATTCCTGACTTCTAAGCCCGTGGAAGATAAAGAAACGTAATGTATTTCAGAAGTAAATTAGTGTACGCTTTCAAGTAACCAGAATTCCATAACCAGAATGTAAGGATCTTCTGCACCTCAGCACAGTCTGTGAAACTCGTGGAACTTGAGAGGTTTTTTGATCCAGTTGGGTGAAATGTTCCCATCAGCATTTTCTTAATAAGATGGTCTTGATGCACAGATCTTGGCTGCCCTGCCCTCATTACAAATGTCAGTAATGTCTACAGGCCATCTCCCTTGCTGCTGTTTTTCAACCATAAGAAATTAAAGGGGAAGAAAGAAATGCTGGTGGTGTTTTTTTGTTTGGATTTGTTTTGCTTTGCTTTTTAGTTTTCCCTTCTCTATCTCCTATCAGCAGTCCCGTTGGCACGTTGCTTTTGCTTTTTGGCTGCGTTAAGACTGAGCAGTGTCTGCAATATGCTGAAGGTCTTCAATTATCTTTAAAATTGCTGTTGTGTAGCTGAGGAGCAGGATGGGAAATCCACCAGAATTGGCAGGGATCCTAGAGGGGAGAGATGGTTCTGAGAGCAGGAGTTCCCCCATTGCTCATGTTCTTCGTTTTAGCAACCAGAAGCAGTAAACCTTAGTATCTACAGTCTGGGAGCTAATACAGTTGTATGCTTCCGAAGTTTGAGATACTTTGTGTATCTCGTTACTGTAATGTTATCTTTTTTTCTTTCCTGTGAGATCCTTGTGTTTGTGTGCTTTCACTTCTCCTTTCTAACCATGGTCCTGTACCTAGAATAGATCAGTAGGGAGGGAACTGCTGCCATTTTTGTTGGTGGTGATGGTGTGGTGGCTGTTGTTTTTCTCAAAGCATGTTGCTTCCTCCTTGCTTTTATTATAGAGCATGCTTGTTTCAAATGTGCTAGCCTTCCAGTTAAGGCTTCCAGCTGGATCAGATCCTGAAATAAATGTCCCATTACAGAAGGCATTAAGCTGCCTAGTACGGCTTGCAGTTGTCTGAGCAACTTTAAGGCCAGGTTGGACGGGGCCCTGGGCAATCTGATCTAGTAAATGTGTATGTTTGGTGGCACTGTCAGGCAGGGGGGCTGGAGCTTCATGATCCTTGAGGTCCCTTCCAACCCGGGTCATTCTGTGATTCTGAGGTGTCTCAGCTTTTTCTAGTGTTCTTTAATAATGCTAGCTGTAGATTGAGATACACTTGAACAAAAGTGTTCAAAAGGTCCCTTAAGCAACTCATCCTTTCAAATGTCCATTGACAGATATAAGCAGTTTTGAGTTGATAGCAAGGCTGTGCAGCTCCTGGAGCTATAAAACAACCCAAGAAAGGCACACTCCTCAGCGCTAGCTGGGTGCCTAGCCCACAGCCCAGCACAGCCTGAGGCCTTGCAACATTTCGTTGTGATATCAGTGCCAGCAGAGCTGAGCTCGGCCCAAGCTGGGCCAGCCCGTCTTTCCTAGGCTTTATTGAGGATGCTTTAGCTTGCTGAGGCTCCAAGGCGGCTCTCCCTGATGCCGGGCGCCCCCCAGAGGCCGGAGGAAATGGCGGCCGCCACCACAGCTCAGCGCCGCCCGGGGGAGGAGCCCGGCCCTGTTGGCGCCAAGCGGGGACGGCGGCTCCCGCCCGTCCGCTCGGTTCCCAGCCATGGCCGCCACCGTGCCCGGCTACTCGCCCGGCTTCAAGAAGCCGCCGGCCACGCTGCGGTTGAAGCGCAAGCGGCCTCGGAGGAGCGAGCCCGCCGCCCCACAGCCCTGCGGCGCGGCCCCGAGGGCCACCTCAGCGCCCGTCCGCCGCAACCCCTTCTCCAGCCTGGACAACGCGCCGCGCCAGCCGGGCCGGCGGCAGCAGGGGGAGCCGGCACCGCCGGGAGGGGGGCCCGCCTCGGCTGCGCCTTTCTGGCAGGTAGAGCCGGGGGAACGGGCTCGTGAGATTCCTCTGCAGAAGGCTTTTGTAACGCTGTCAGCCTCATGCTTTTTGCCTTCAGTTTTTAGAGTCGGCAGGAGAAGATAAGCCGGCCCGGAGCGTGGGGCTCTCTGAGGGAACCGGCGTCCTGGAGCTGCCCGAGGTAGGGGGCATCACTTAACGCTTCTGAAACGCCGCCTGTTGCATTGGCCTCGGGAGAAGCCTGAGCTGGTTGCCTGCTTAAAGAAGGAGACTGGCTCTTTAGTGGGGTCCGATGGGATAAGACGGCAGGAGATGGTTTCAGACTTAAAGAGGGGACGTTTGGTCTGGGTATAAGGAAGAAATCTTTTACAGTTGAGGCAGTGGAGCAGGTTGCTCATAGAGGTGGTGGATGCCCCATCCGTGTAGACACTCAAGGCCAGGCTGGATGGGGCTCTGAGCACCTGGTGGGGCTGTGGGTGTCCCTGTTTGTTGCAGAGGAGTTGGACCAGGTGGCCTTTAAAGGACCCTAAAAGGTCATCCCAACTCAAGAGATTCTATGATTCTATGTACTTAGCATCTGGTGGTATGCCTTTAGATGTACTAAAATGTCAGTGTTGGAGAAAATCCCCTCAACTGCCTAAATAGGAAAGAGAGTAACAGTCCTTAACAGGGCTTCAGGCGTGTTAGTGTCAGAAGGCGTGGGTGTCAGAAGCTTTTATAGGTTCAGAAACTTAAGCTCAGAGTAACTTAGAACTAGAAAGCGCCTCAAACCAAACTGCCCTGGAACTCCCCAACATTTTTTGTTATCCTTTGGGAAGTATGTGCTTCCAATTTAGTGCAACTAGTTCCTTAGAATTAAAACAAGGTATGGAGGGACTTGTTAAAGTGAGTTACAAGGTATGGAGGGACTTGTTAAAGTGAGTTGGACAGAAACTTAAGGAAACAGCAGGTTCACCTTGTCAAGGCTGTGGAGCTCCACTTGTTCCTCGTAACAGCCGCTGTCCTGTCTGGGATCTGCTCTGCCTGCCAGGAGGGGTGTATAAGCCATCATGGGAGGGAGCCTGACCCCATGAAAACATGCATAGGTAGCTCCATCATTGGTTGTTTGATGTGATTAATGTTCCATGGATTAACTGATGGTATTTCTGTTTTTAAGGACCTTCATTTAGCCGTTCCTACACCCAATGTCCCCACCTCACCGAGCTGCGAGTTTCCTGCAGACTGGAGCATCAAAACACGACTTCTGTTTATGTCTTCTCAGCCTTTCACCTGGGCAGAGCATTTAAAAGCACAGGAGGAAGCTCAGGGATTTGCTCAGCATTGCAGAGCAGCAGAAATAAACTTGCCACAGACTGTGCAGGTAATGAAACTTCAGAAGGGAGATGGAAGCTGCTGCTTTAGAAGGGGGAACCTCTGCACCTCTCCTTAAATGAAGATTTGCTTTAGTTCTGGTCTTACTTGTACTAAGGCTCACATAGACAGCTGTGTAATACCATCCACTGTGTACTCCAAAATATAACCCGTGGCAAACTGGTGAGTGGTGCAGTTTCAACTGTGAGCAGTTTCCAGTCACTGCCCATCTTCAGCATGGCTTAATCCCAAACCTGAAATTTTATTGTTATTTTTTAGTATCTAATGCAAAAATCTTTTCTAATTCATCAGTTGTGGTGCTGCCTTAAATAAAGTATTTCTGTCCTCCTAAAATAATGCTTTGCTATCTAGGAACCAAAGCTGTGCACAGAACTGCGTTGTGCCTTTCAGCAGAGCCTTGTTTACTGGCTTCACCCATCGCTGCCGTGGCTGCAGCTGTTCCCTCGTATTGGAGCAGACAGAAAGATAGCAGGGAAGGCCTGTCCGTGGGCGCAGGATGAGGCCTTGCAGCAAGCACTGATGAGCGACTGGTAAGTGGAACCTCAGTGTGGGTAGTGAGATCAAGACCCTTGGGTTTAAATCAGTTCATAAGTTCCTTCTGTTTTTATGAGGATATGTTTGATTAATTGGTTGTTTAATTATTTTTGCTGGTCTGCACTTTGAGGATTGGGTTAAGCATTGCTTTGTGTGTTTAATGGCCTTCTCTGACCTCAGTTGTTAATTTGGATGGAATTCTGTGAATCCTGTTAGCAGGTTGCCTTTGATGCTCAATAACACACAGCCAAATCCAGCTTGATCCATCAGCAGCGAAGAATTTCAATTACAAAATTGTTTTTTTCCCTCGTTTGCAGGTCTGTCAGCTTTACATCTCTATACAACCTGCTCAAAGCCAAGCTGTGCCCCTACTTCTATGTGTGCACGTACCAGTTTACTGTCCTGTTCCGTGCAGCTGGTCTGGCAGGAAGCGATGTTATCACAGCGGTGATTTCTCCCACCACCAGGGGTTTAAGGGAAGCCATGAGAAATGAAGGTGAGGTGAAACCACTCCGACTTAGATTTTTAGTGTATCGCGTTAGCTGTGCGTTCCGGAACCACTCATTGCTTTCTTTCCTCTTCTGTTCAAGGCATAGAGTTTTCTCTACCTTTAGTAGAAGAAAGTAGAAGCAGAAAACAGAAAAACTCTGAAGAGACTTTGGAAACGGAAGTTGCTCACGACCCTGAAATGAGCAGAAGCCCCAAGGATGGAGAGTATGTCTATATACATCTTCTAAAATGCTGCAGTTCTGAGGCATTTCTGGACTGCTGAGAAACAGTCTGACAAAGTTTTACTGTCCTAAAAGTGATTCTGTTTCTCAGGGAAGCTGCTCCAAGTGATGATGATGATGATGATGGTTTCTCTTGGCTTGAAGAGATGGGAGTCCAAGACAAGGTTAAAAAACCAGATGCGATTTCTATTAAACTGTATCCTTTCTTTTCATCCCACCACTTACCACCTGCAGCTGTTACCTTTTGGTGCATCCAAGAGGTTCTTCCAACCTCTGAGACTTAGCCTGCACCAGTGCACCATAAGTGGGGGCATCAGAGGGGCATCTCCAAAAGCAGACTCCTGCTCTAAACTGAACTGCTTACGGTTTTTTATGTTTTGATGCAAAATTCATAGTAAAAGTAGGAGTCGGAAATTCTGTTTTAGTAACTGCTACCTGCCAGCTGTAAGACACCAGACCTGGAAAACGTTCCTTATCTCACAGCTTTAATAATGGTAACAGTCAGGTGTAAGATGCTGCCAAATAATTGATGTAAGGAATCTCAATGAGCTCAAGGCTTGGTTTTTCAGAGATTATTTGATTTGCTTTAACGACTTGATTGGTCAAAGGTAGAGGGGCAGTGGGGTTTTGCTGTGCTTCTTAAAGCCTTTTTCCTTGAGTCCGGCCAATTCAGTCGTAAAGAGAAGCATGAAGTGCAGGTGGATCACAGACCCGAATCCCTTGCAGTGGTAAAAGGAACAAACACATTCACTTTATTGAACTTCCTGATAAACTGTAAGAGCCTGGTGGCTGTTGCAGGTCCACAGGCCGGGCTTCCTCCCACTCTGTTGTCTCCTGTCGCTTTCCGAGGCGGAACAATGCAAACACTCAAAGTAAGTAATGCAGCAATCTCTATTTTCCTGTGATAAGAGGAAAGCTGAACCTACTTCTGGTGCAGCAGAGTGATTTTTGTTGCTGTAGCCTGAGTTGGCGTTTTGACTGCAATATGAACATCCTCCGATGTCATCTTCACCCATGTAACCTGTGCTGCTAAACTGAAACCCCAGTACTTTTACCTATCCTGATAGCTCTTAAGTAGACTTCCCAGATAGTAAAAACGTTCTTAAAGGAATCGCCTTTGAATATTACTGAGATTATACATCAATGGGGAATTGCAGTAAGAGCCTCAGACTGGTTACTGTGAGAGGTGGTGGGCATTAAATGTTATGCTGCCTGTATGGACAGCACAGTCCTCTGCCACTGGAGAAGCTGCTCATGTGGCATCAAAGTTCTTCTGCAGATGATTAGCTGCTGTGTGTTAGGAGTTGTTAGAGATGCTAAAAGCCTAACACTCATACATACTGAAGATGACAACATTTAGAACACTATGAGCTTTTCATAGGGCTGTGGCACTGCAGTATGAAGGTGCATGAACAACAATCTTGATTTGGTTTCAAAACGTAACCCTGTGTGGTTTTGGTTTTAGGCTCGTAGTATGAATGCAAAAGCCAGGGTCCGCCTGGCGTATGAAGACATCTACAGCTTGGAGATCGTAGGCCCGGTCCTGCCTCATTCCCTCCACATGCTGACCATGCTGCTGCAGTCTGCACAGCAGGGAGCGTTCTCTGCAGCGCTGTATACACACGAGCCAACAGCTGTGTTTAACACTAATCTTCATAATGAGAGCACTGCCTTAAAGAAGGTAAGTAAACTAGAAAAGGTGACCTTTCCTGTTAGGGACGGCATCTTTATTACAAACCGTTGGGTGCTGAGTGATAAGCCAACTCAGTGCGTGGGTTTATACCCCACTGCGATCACCAGGTGGCAGTCGCTGCCTCATTATTGGAAATGGGCTCATCAGAAAAGGAGTTTCTAGCTCCCTAAAGATATATAGCTGTAGCATCAACATTTATTTCAGACAAAAATGCGTATTATGTGTTTCTCTTCTTCAGGAAACCATAAGCAATAACCTGCACAAGTGTGGGCTGCATTCTAAGACTTTGCATCAGCTGAGTCAGGTGCCAACGCTGGGGAAATCTTCCCTCCGGTTTCTGGAGATGAAGGACTCTGTGTGTGCCTGGAGGTCCTAGCAACGTGCTGCTTGGAGGCCATGGGGCACAAAGCTCTGCACTATGCAGTGGCTGTGCTTCCATCAGGCCTGCAGTGCAGCCACCCATGCTGTACCAGGAGGGAGGTAACCTACTCCAACATCACTGGCAACTCTTGCACATCATAGCAATAAATCACCTCAAAGGGCTTTCAAAGGAAATTGAGGAAAAGGCCCTGGATGCCTCCTTTTGTATTTTAGAAAGTGTGTTTTTAAATAAAATTTTATGAAAGTTTGCTTTTGCTTGATCTGAATTCAGGGTTATTTTTCACATGTGTATATTCTACTCTGAAACACACAATTTCTGCTACTGCTCTGTGTAGTAAGTAATGTGTAGTCACTTCTCAGGAGTAGAATTCTACCACCTGAGCCTGCCCACAGCGCTGAGCCAGAAGCTTGGCCTCTGAACAGCACAATAAACCTTTAACTCCAAAAACCAGCTGGATGCAAACACAGCTCCAATTGCATCTGATTGAGATTAAAAGGTTGGGATTCCCCAGAACTGCTGACACAAGTCTCCAACGTTGTCATCTTCATTTACTTACGTTAAAATGAGTTAAGACTTTTAACAGGCAGTTTATACAATGTAACATGCACCAGAACAAGGCAGAGCAACACAAGGTTATGACACTTGATGGAAGCAGAGAAAATGAAAGGGAGCAAGATGCTGCTGCTCTGTTCATACCAAGAGCCTATTTTCAGGCTTAATGTCATCTGTTATGCTACCACAGCTTCAGAGATATGTATAATGTCATTTATCACATAGCTATTGGGTAAGACCCTTCCTGAAGCATAAATAAGTAAACCTGAAGAGCAATGAGTAGAACACCATCATGCTTACACACTCCGGCAAGATTTGTAATTCTACTGGTATTCTGCATGGAAAAGAACAATGCTTGTAGTCATGCCTACTTTATTTTCACTACAGTGGCATCCTGTTCAGCTGTCATTCTAAAGCAGCAGTAGTCTGCTTGATGACACCTTTGGACCTAACAACCCAGCTCTGTAAGCAAATCACTGCAGACTGAGGCACTTACTTACACAAGTATTGCGTAGGGCTACAGTGCTACTGCACGGTAACTACCCTGATACCGGCAGAGTCATAGCACACAGAAGACCAGGGCGTCTGGACAACGTAGATGCACCTAGACCCAAGTCCCTACCTTGCAACAGAAAAAGGCAGCTTTAGATTTTTAGATCTGGGGTGTTGGACTGCTGGAGAGAAACCAACACCAATTCACGCCTGGCAGAAATCCAGCAGGAAGGCATTTCTCTGCCATTTCAAGGAGTCACAGACCATTCACTTTTGAGACAGCTGAAGTGCTCCATAAATAAACAGGTCCCGAGAGAGTGTTTCCTAGTTATTCTTTTTAATAGGACTACTTGTCTATTCCTGCATGCAAAGGACACTCCAACCGAATTTACAAACTGAACAGAAGGACATCTCCGCACTAAATGCATTTATCATTCTAAACAACAGGAATTAAACTAAAACAGAAACCTTGAAGTCAAGAAGTGCCATAATTGAAGTGTTACAGATATTAATAGTTTAAGTATTGAAAAATCAAAGCTTAAATCTACATACAGTACCACGTCTTTTAAGGCGTGAAATCCAGAATTTGCCTCAACAGTTACTTTTGAAACGGAGTCTTCTATGGAACTGAATTCATCTGTTCCTCAAAATGCATCTTTCCAATATACATGGAAGAATATAAACCCCAAAAGAACAAAATTAACAAAGTACAACAGATTATGTTCCAGATTTGATAGTGAACAGATCCGAAACCTGTGCTTATATGGACACCGCGGACAGAACAGCGCGAGCAACACTGCTGCTGTTTTAGCTGTATCAGCAGACATTTGAACAGAAGCCTGAACAGGAGCTGCCTCCCAAGTCCTGAGTTAACTGCTTGGAGTCAGAAATCAGAAAGCTGGACTTGCCTAAGATGGATACAATCCCCAGTTCTCCCAGAGTCAGTCTTTCCATCGCTGTGCCATCTGCTTAGCTTTGTTTTTCAAATACACGCCTTACAACTTGTTCAGAAAACGAGGCAAGGAGATCTTCAAACAATTTTACACAGAGACTGAAGGTGAGAAGCCAAAGGGAGGAAACTTTAATTAGTGTCAACTACATCTGGAAGGAAGGAAGGGAGGAAGGGAGGAAGGGAGGAAGGGAGGAAGGGAGGAAGGGAGGAAGGGAGGAAGGGAGGAAGGGAGGAAGGGAGGAAGGGAGGAAGGGAGGAAGGGAGGAAGGGAGGAAGGGAGGAAGGGAGGAAGGGAGGAAGGGAGGAAGGGAGGAAGGGAGGAAGGGAGGAAGGGAGGAAGGGAGGAAGGGAGGAAGGGAGGAAGGGAGGAAGGGAGGAAGGGAGGAAGGGAGGAAGGGAGGAAGGGAGGAAGGGAGGAAGGGAGGAAGGGAGGAAGGGAGGAAGGAGGAGGGAGGAAGGGAGGAAGGGAGGAAGGGAGGAAGGGAGGAAGGGAGGAAGGGAGGAAGGGAGGAAGGGAGGAAGGGAGGAAGGGAGGAAGGGAGGAAGGGGAGGAAGGGAGGAAGGGAGGAAGGGAGGAAGGGAGGAAGGGAGGAAGGGAGGAAGGG